>NC_088917.1:83489136-84807261 GCF_963576675.1 Euphorbia lathyris | reverse complement strand
AAATTTGAGAAGGGCTAACATGCAAAAAAAAAAAAAAATAGAAATTTGGATTTAGGAAGAACCTAACACTTATCGGGTCACCCTAGAGGTGCTAAACCAGCACGCCAATAATATTTTTTGGAGACAGTGGGGTCATAACCACTCCTGGTCAGACAAATTTATCAAATACTTAATCAAAGTTTTAGGTCAAATGCCAATTCATCAAATACCTAATCAAAAAGTTTAATCAAATCCATAATTTAGCACCCTAACCCTTAAATTTTGTGGAGACTTGGGGACCGAAACTACCTCTAGTTATAATGGTTCCAGCGGCCGGAGGGACTCAGACCCCCGCCCCCTGTACATAATATATAAAGTTATTTTTTTTATCAATTATTGGATTTGTATCGTGTTAATTATCGACTTATTATCAAATAATCAATTCTAATTCAATTAAAAGACTTTTTTTTTTTATCATAATCATGTCAATGTAATCAGGTTAGTGTCAATTTTGAAGTCATTCTGATACCTTATCTCTCTATATTATAAAGGACATAAAAAATATGAAAAGTTCGAGTCATGTAATGTGTTTATAAATCACATATACTTTTATTATTTTTTATTTGTAAAAAATGACATGTAAATGTCAAATATTAACATAATATATATGATTGAGCTTTAACTACCAATTTGAGTTTTTAGTTCAAACGGTTCCATGATATGGTATCAGAGGCTCTTGGATCAAACGATCAAGGGTTCGAATCCTAACAACCTCATATTGTGCATGCTACAATCCCTAGAAACATTTATGTGTGAAGGTGTGACAAAAATTAATATAAGATAAATATGAGAAATCTAAGTTATGTTTGCAGTAGTAGTTATAATTTTTCTTTTTATCTTTCTTAATTAAGATATCATGTAAAAACACGAAAGAATATGTTTGCAGTAGTAGTAATTTTTTTTTATCTATTCGTATCAGTTTCTTGTCAATCCAAAAATAATACTTTTACCTACAAGTAATAAAATTATTCGTATCCTGTAATTTGGTCGTGTAACCGGATCGTGTGTGTAATATTTTGTTTTGCATACTTTAACAGGTTGAATAGACGCAGAAAACAAAAGATTGTCCATTGAGATAGTTGAATTATCTAAAACCAAATATAAGGTTCAATATATTATTATTGTCTGAACTTGTTTAAAAATTTTGATTGGCTCCCGAACTTTCAGAATGTCACGCTAACTTTATCAACCTGTTTAAAATGATAGTGCCCTTATCTTATTTAAAAGGCCTAAACCATATGCAGCCCCCTGAACTTGTCATTTTTAGTCATTTTACCCCCTGAACTTACGGGACGACCTATTTACCCCTTCAACTATTTAAAAGTGGTATTAATAACCACCTGTTTTCATTATAACGGAAATAATTATGACATTTCTCATTGCAAGCACCAATGTCATAATAAAAAGGGTTGTGCCCTACTAAAATAATCTGCAAATGAGATTAGTATAGACCGTATACAAGTTTTCTTGTAAAACTTGCATATATGATTATGCACTACTAAAACAAGGTGCAAATGAGGTTATATATATGCAGGCAGGTTCCAATACTTCCATGAACACTTGTACTAATGTTAGAATTTCATTTTGTTTCCATTATAATAAAAATAGGGGGTTGATAATACCACTTTTAAATAGTTAAGGGGGCAAATAGGTCGTCCCGTAAGTTCAGGGGATAAAATGACTAAAAGTGACAAGTTCAGGGGGCTGCGTATGGTTTAGGCCTATTTAAAATATAGTAAAAAAATCACTCGGTTGAAAAAGAAATAAGTTGTATGCAGAAATATGTGTTATACGTACTTTGAAAAAGTCAAACGACCAAGGTCGGAGTATGCAATTCGAAGAACATCATTTTTAATATGTTTTAATCAATTCTGGAAATCATGCAATTACATTCAAGAGCACGTGTAATACACTTTCCATATGCACTTTATTTCTTTGCAACCGGGTGATTTATTAAGTACATTTTAAACAAGTTGAGGGAGCGATTAAGATATTTTAAGCAAGTTGAGAGACTACCGAAACATTTTAAAAATTCAACGGGTTAATCAAATTTTTTAGACAAATTCAGAAGGCGAAAGATGTATTAAGCCTATTCATAAATATGGTTTCAGATAATTCAACCATCTTAGTGGGCTGTTTTTTTAACTCTACGAAGGATAAATTCTACTATACTCCCATTATAATACATCCATCCAATGAAATAATGGCACATATAGATGAAGTTGACTTAATCCTGCGGCTGCATAGCTTTTCGGTGACAGGTAAGAAAGTATTCATAAATACCTATTTATATAAGATAATCTTATTTTTCTAATTCAAAATCTTTATTTACTTAGAATAAAAATAATAGTGAAATTTGATTCTGACGTATTTTGGGAAGTACAGATTTAAATTTAATGTATAAAATGAAACAAAATTTAGCTCTAATATTATTGAAATTTTGAAAAGATGTTGCTATTTAACTATCACATCGAATTTTCTAAACAAGTTTTTCGATAAGCTGAAATAATTTTGTATATTTTTTGTTGATTATTTGTAACTATATTAGTAACACAGTAAATATTTTGACCATTTTGACAAAAAATAATAAGTTGTGATTAACTTATATTCAGCAGATTTAGTTATTATCATTTTAACAATTTTTTTTAATCGTGTTAGTAACAAACTTTGACACTTTGCGAAATGTGTCTCTCATTTTCTGCATTCAACAAATTATATTGGGAACTAAGAGTTATTGAATGCAATTACACGAGAAAAGAGGTTTAGGAATGCAGTAAGTACAAAAGGCAACTGATTTATTAGATCTTTATATTATTATAAGTTCAATGAAAAAGGTAAAGTCCGAAAAAAACCTATGTGATTGTACTTTTTGTCAAACTCGTACCTGATTTTTTTGCCCAAACGTGGATTGAGGTTTTTGTTTTTACTAAAAGCGATGATTGTTTATTTTGACAATATAAAAATGATTGTTAACGATCTCAAAATGGAAAATTACAAGAATCAAAGTTGTTTAGTATCATATTTACTATGAAAGAAATTTTTTATTTTCCAAAAATATCATTCTCAGATCTTTCTCTCTGCTCACCAAACAATACTTAAATAACATCAAAATTAAAACATTGAAAAATTAAAGTTGTTCAGAATATCATCAAGTCTTTGAATTTTTTGTTTTGAGATCGTCAACGCTCATTTTAATTTTGATGTTCTTATTTTTAGTAAAACAAAAAAACTTCAACCATTTCCTAATTACAAATAAAAACCTAAGTTCCCATTTAGAAAAAAATAATTTTCAAGTACCAATTTGATAAAAAAAAAGTAAAAGCATAAGTTTTTTTCTATTTTATCCATAATTTTTAAAAAAAAATATATATATTGAAATAATAATTGATCAAAATTAATTAAATATATAAGACAAATAAATTATAAAAGGTCACTTATATGGGCCCCGGATAAACCATCTTCATAACTCACATCCGTGTAAGCTTTGTGAGGTTGAATTTTTATAGTACTAGCTTAAGGAAGTGGACCATACTAAGGTCCTGTTTGGTAAAGAGCGTTTTGGGATAAAAATAATGGTTTTGACTAACTTTAAAGGTTTGATCATTGAAATCGAGTGTTTGGTGGAGAGAGGTTTGAGAGAGAGTTTTGAGATAAAAACGCTAATTTAGAAAAAGCTCTTAAAAGGAGCTTTTTCAATTAGCGTTTTGCAATATTAAAATTAATGGACTTCTTTAACCGTAATAGATAGATTCCCTCTTCTCCTGCGCCAAAATTAATGCCCTTATTCGTCTTTTTGCACAAACCGTTATTATCAATCAGCTAATTTTTATCAAACAGGTCTACACAAACAGCTAATCAAATCAGCTAGTTAAATCAGCTAATGTAATCAGCTAACAACTAACAGCTAATGTAATCAGCTAACAGCTAACAGCTAATTCCCAAACAGGACCTAAATGTGTCATGCATATGCATATGTATATATGTGATAATTGTATCTAGAAATTAGATTTAAGCTTAATACATCATTTACCCATAAACTTATTCCAAAAAAAAAAGATTGGCCTCCTGAACTTTTCAAGTGTCTCGTCAATATCATGAACTTATATAAAATATTCAGTTAGTTCCTTTACGTAAAAATATAATCAATTAATCACTCAGCTGTAAAAAAAAAGTCAAATGTAGAAGATGTATTGTATATGTTTTTAAAAAAGTAAAACGATCAAGGTCGGAGTATGCGGTTCTAATATCAGAGAAGACAAATTTTATAGATGAGCAAATAAGCACTTCATTTTTAATCTATTTTATAAATTATGTAATAACAATTTAATATATATGATAATTTCCTAAATTTGATAAAAAAAAATTAAATAAAATTATATGGTTTCACAGTTTTATGTGGATCAGTATCTATGGTTGGAAAATCATTTTTCTAAATTTGATTGTCCCAAACTCACCTAATGAGACACCATATTAATTCAGGACCAATCAATTTTTGTTGGATAAATTCAGAGGAAAACTAATGTATTAAGAGAAAATTACATATTAAATCACTTCTCATTTTTAATTTACAATTTCATAAGTTTTTTTTTTTACTTTTATCATTTTCTGTTTTTGTTAGGACTTTTATCAAACCTTCCTCTTTTATTTCTACGTTTGTCATTCACCAGTTATTTATAAAAAAAAAAACAGTTGCACAGTTTGAATGATTAAAACAATTTTTTTCACCCAATTTGACATTTTAAAAATATCTTTTTAAATAGTGGAAAATGGTAAATAGTTTTCAATTTCTTAACTAAAATGTAACTAACCCATGTATTAAGCATTTTTTAAACTCGCCTAATCTGACCTAATAAACTATTAAATACAATTGACAATGCAAATGAAGATTTAAATAAATTTAACTAGTTAATAAATTATTTTAAACATGATTAAAAATTTTAAAAAATATCGAGTAATATTATTGTCACATCCGTATCTAAATTTTTTGGTGTTTAACTTTTCGAAATAAAGAATGTTAATTAATCACTTCAAAAAAAGTGCTAGTTAATCATGAATTTAAGTATATTATTTGGTTTAATTTAATGTTTTTAGTACGTCCGCGCCTTTAATTTGTAGTTGATTGATATTAGAAATATAGTCTAATATTAATTTTATGTGTATTAGTGTAAATACACACGGTTTGAGTTCGCTTGCGTAATCTGTTGTATCATGGGAGACGATCGTCAATAGCGACGACATCTGTCTTAAGGAAACTACTAATACAGGCCTCAGATTTGTCTATCTCTTTCCTTTTAATTTCCAGCTTTACTGTTTATATATTTTTCTGTGTTCGTTTTTGGTTAATCACATCTAACATTTTTAAGACAGACGTAATAGTTTATCCAACATTCTTAAGACAGACGTAGTTGTTTGTCTAACAATGGTTAAGTGGAATATGATGTATAGATAGAATACTTAAAATAATAATAATAATAATAATAATAATAATAATAATAATAATAATAATAATAAACAGACAAGGGCATATACTTGTTAAGTATAAAAACACTTGTTGTTCCAAAAATATAAAAATAAAAAAAAAATATAAAAACACTTGTTGCAAGATTAATTAATAAGCCCTTCAAATTAATCTACTTAAATGATACATGTCCATTTAACATAAAATATATATTTTCTAATCAATATAAAATCTAATGGATATAAATGGAAGAGAAGGTAAGGGGAGAAAAGAGGGGAGAGTACGAATGTGGGAGGATTGGGTTTTTGCTCAATATATATATGGTCTGGGGTTGTTGCAATATGAAGGAAAATATTAAAGGAAAGGTTGGGTCAAAGATTCTCATTGATCCCGAGTTAAAGCAAACGGTTTCGTGTGGACGGATCAAAATTTATAATGTTCAAGAGGTATGTAATATTTAATATTATTTTCTCTTTAAATAGGGTTTTAAGTAGACAATTATATATCAAATTAGACGATTATTTGGAAGTTTTGATCACAGAAGAAATTAACGTTATTAAATTATTAAATCATCTCAATTTTTTTATAATAATAATAATAATTATTATATAAAGAAATTGAAAATAAAAATTACTATAATAGACTTCTACTAGTGTCTGAACATTCGGTTGGAATTAACGATACCAGTTTAGTTTAAACTTACAATTTCGATAAGAAATGAGAATAGTCTGATAAAAGTGTTTAGTTTAAAATTTAGTTTTAAGTTATTTATATAATATTTAAGTGACTTTAAATTGTCGAGTTAAAATAAGTTATAAATTAGAAGGACTAATACCGATATTTGTTAAATAGAATCTATATAAATTTTAATATAAAAGTTAGTTACAATAATTTGAATATAAAATTAAGACGAATATATTCTTAGTAGTTTCACGTGGTTTAATAAGTCTAATAGTATTCACAGTTCTAATTAATTATTCAGTTTAGAATTTTTGTTTCGGTAACTGAAAATAGTTCGATAAGAATATTTACTTTTAAACGATATTAAATTTTATCGATACAATATTTTGAGCTATTTAATTCTTGGAGTTTGATTAAATTGTAAATCGATGATTTTATACGAATTTAGTTATATTAAAAGATTATTTGATTTTAATGATTGTGATTATTTTTGCAAAAATAGATAATTGAAGTAAAATGGTTTATGATTACAAAATTATTTGGAAATTTGATTATGAAAAGATATTTGAGCATATATGGTTTTGATATTTGAAGACCATGTTCAGTGAGGAACATGACCTGTGTACATAGTGTAAAGACATAGTCGGGTATTGGCAACGGAGTGTGGGGTAAGACCAATACGGGATTAGGCAAGGTTAAAGAGACGTCTCGACTATGTGATATATGTGGTTATAGATTGATACATAAGGGGAGAAACTCTAGAATGGATATAAGGTTTTATGTTTTCGGTTATGAGCTGATTTTGATATAAGGTTTTATGTTTTCGGTTATGAGTTGATTTTGATATAAGGTTTTACGTTTGATTGATTACGAGTTGGTTTGTTAAAACAATTTATTTGATTACGAGTTGGTTTGAATACGAGTTTGTTCGATAAAATGTTTATTTGATTACGAATTGGTTTGATAAAACGTTTATTGATTCATGAGTTAGTTTGATAAAATGGTTTAATTTGATTAGTTTTTATAAAATGATTTATAAAATCATATAATAATAAAGTGAAGTAAAACGTTAAATTATTAACGTGTCAATAAGTTAAAACGAGTTACTAAATTAAGAGAACTACCTAAAATAGGTAGAACTACGTGGCTTTGATTCCCGATTTAAAGACGTTCGGGATACGTAGGAAGCTTTATAGAATTATTGAGTCCAAGCCAAATAATAAATAAAACTTTAGGTAGTCCAAATAAATTTTTATGTAGAAAATTAAATTAAGAATTTTACGAGTTAGGAATTGATGAGTCGACTTTGTAGATCATTATATTGTTTTCTCTTCATACCCAATGCCGTTTAGGGTCGGGTGTGACAATTATAACCGAACCTCCTAAACTAGTAGATTTAGGGTCCATTTGTTTTACCTACTGTTTGCTGTTGGAAAAATCTACTTTTCCAAAAATAGGGATTCTCTACTTTTGTAAAATGCTACTTTTCAAAGGTAAAAGGCAAACATGAGATCACTAACCAAACACCTAAAATTTTCATTTTTGAAGTGAAAAGACAAACATAAGCATGAAAAGAAACTACCAAACGCCCCCTTAGACTAACAACCTCAATTTGTTATATAGAGCCGAAATTAGATCGAGACGCACTAATGGAGTTGACTCTCTCAACTTAACGAAATAAGGATAACAATGTTTTTCTCAATAATTTGAATCGAAAGGAGTTAGAAATCAATCTAGTTTAATCGAAATTAGATATCAATTCAATTTTTAAATTAGTAAATTTTGATAAATAAATTCAGTTTATAAAAATTGAGCTAGTTTGTCAAAGTTTATCAATGTAGAGGGTGTTTATTTCAGCGTTTCAAATGGACGTTTAGCTTTTCACTTCAAACCGTATGAAATATAACTTTGGTGAGGTTTATATCACTACAATGCTTAACATTTTCTCTGAAAACTGCAATATTTTGAAGCTTTTCATGAATATCTATTTGTAATTATTTGTTATTAACAAAAGAATATCATTCTTATTTACATAAAATATGTTTCGTTCTTTAAAATTATTTCTATTTCTATAACATAATTATCGAAAGAACATGGTTTTGTTGTGTTCAATAAATTTTTTATTTACATTATTTTTATTAATTTGTGTCAGACATGCTTTATTTTATAATTTATGTGTTGATTAATTTAAAACATGTTCCTATTACACATTTTAAATACTAACAACAACATTTTGATATACTTTTATCCAACACTAATAATTAAACAACTAAAAACAAACTGCAAACAACAACAACAAACATCTTACTGCAGCCGCTAACAGCAACAGTAACAGTTGAAACAAACAGGTCCTTAGACACTAAATTAATATCTAAATTCGATTTGATTTGAATTAATATTGATCTTAAGGGTCTTTTTGGTTCAGCTGTTAGCTAATAGCTGTTTGCGGTGCTGTTAGCTGTTTAATTATTAGTATTTGGTAAAATTATATTGAACTATTACTGTTAGTATTTAAAATGATTAATATGGACATGTTTTAAATTAATCAACAAATAAATTATAAAATAAAAAATATATTATACAAATTAATAAAAATAATCTAATTAATTTTTTTTATTGAATGTAACAAAACCTTATTCTTTCGGTATATAAATAAAGAAATAAGGTTAAAGAAGAAACATATTTTATGAAATATAAGAAGGATATTTTTATCAATAACAAATAACTGCACACAACTGTTCATGAAAAGCTCTAAAAATGAGTTTTTCATGAAAACCTCCAAAAAGTTGCAGTTTTGCAGAGAAAATGCTAAAAGCTGCGATATATAAACCTAACTAAATGATATATTTTCTGCGGTTTGAAGTGAAACGCTAAACGCTTCTCCAAAAAGGTTAAACAAACACCCTATAATGCTTTATGGATCATTTTAATCTTGAAAAAATAGTTTGCTTCTACATAATTGGAATTAGAATCGAAATGTTTCACGAACATTAGATATGTTTAACGTTTAAAAAAATATACCAATTTAGACATCGATAACGGAACGTCACACATTATACATATTACTCTGTTAAGTTTTGATTTCTCTCTCCATGCACAATTGATAAAAAAATTTAAACGTTAAACCTATATTGGTGCTATTTTATAGGTGAAGCTTAAATTGATACTTTTCCAAAAACCATTGACCTATTTTAGTACCTTTTTCCTATTACTATTGTTGGAGATATTATAGGTAATTAGTTAGGATTAGAGTTTGGGCGTAAGCAAATTCATCCCTAGGCATGGGTAAGTGAGTTACAAGCTTATTGAAATTTATGATGTGATCGCTCACCGTGGTACTAGGAATATATGAGAATCTAAACAATCTTTTATTCGTATGAAGCTTATTTTGACTTATTTTCCTAAAGAGCTTTTCATCCAATGCCTTCCATAACACACTTGTAAAGGGTTCTTTAAATATTGTGTACTTTTACTGTTTAGAAAGACATGATCAAATTGTACCACCCGACAAATGATTTATTTTTCTCCACTCATTCTCATCAATGTCTTCTGAATTTTCTCCTTCAGTGAAAATATCTAGACCCTATTGAAACAACTTATCTAGAAATTCACGTTGCCAAATACCGAAATGACCCGTACAATCAAAGGTTTCCACTACAATTTTGCCATTTGACACGTCTATTCTTGACAAAATAAATGTCTTTGTTGATGTGGAACCTTGTGGTGTTTCATCAATCGCATTTCTGCTCAAGTTTAAAAATCACCAATAATAATTAGAGATAAGTAACTACACGAGAAAGATTCCCAAGCCAATGGTGGAGTCACAAACAATGTCACCTAAATACCAGTTTTCTAAGGCGATTATTGCCTTTCTGATAGAATTTTCCTATTCACTTAGGACACTATATCATTTAAGATTTTTCCAAAAGATTGTCTTAACCACTAGCCTTTAGTTTTCTAGATAGTAAACGGAACCTAGAGAATTTTTTTTTCCTGATGTGCCGACTGATCAGTCTAACTGTGGTTGCACAAAGCATACTTTGTTTTGAAACAAACGTTGTCATACCTATTATTACGAAAACAACCAACAATTTGAAAGCTATTGTAGAAAAAAATAGAGAGAACATCCAAATTTAATAAGGTTTGACCAATATTACCTATGACCCTGAACATTACCAAATAAATATTTCACTAATGAAAAAAATAATACAACAGGGAAAGGAAGAAGAATACAATAATGAAGCCTTAGAATTAGAGTAAGCAATTGTGGTGGGATGATTTTCTAAGGAACAAAAAACGTTGGCAAAAATTAGCATTAGGTCCTTGATTTTTTTTTTTTGTTCATTAAACCCTTGATCTTTCATTTGAATACAATATTACGCTCCTGATCATTTATTTTTTGTCTTATTAAGTCATTGATGAACAAAAAAAGTAATTTTAAAACATAAAGTTTGGTTAACATGCTGTTATTAATTGCACATGAATTCGAAATTTATAACTTTTCACTGTTTGAAAACAATTTTGGATGTGTAGAAAACTGTAAAAACCTTGATTCAAACCGTAAAAGATATATTTTTTTAATAATTTAAAATACATATGAAGTTAATAACGTTTTTTAAACAGAATTACATATTCACAACTTATTAATTTGGTTATCAATAGCTTAATGAGACAAAAAAAAAGAAGATCAGAGACTTAATGTATCCAAATAAAAAAATCAAAGGCTTAATGAACCAAAAAATAAAAGATCAGAGGTTAAATGATGTTTTTTTTTTTTTGCCAAAAACGTTTTATATAGTCTTCGATTTCCAAAACAATCCTACTATAAACCAATGTGGGATTCCATATATTTGACTTTAGGCTTTGTAAAAGAGAGCCAAAATTTGAAAAATATCTCCAATCAAAATAAAAAAGTACATCAACACGATCATCATTTTGCGCCTCTCGTTCAAAAATAAGAACAAAAATTGGACAATTACTCATAATTAAAAGAAATCTAAACGATAGTAATTTTTCCTTTTCTTGATGTTTTTAGATAATATCATCTCTTTTTAAATTTATTTAAATTTCCCTACCGATGTATTAATTAAATTTCAATATAATGTTGAGAAAAATTAGTATGGATGGACATTGAACCCAATAGGAATTTAGATGCATGATTATTAAAGATACTCCATGAGTTTTTATGATTTTTGTTTGTTAATCTTGTATTTTTTTTAATTCATATTGACCCATTGAGCTCTCGATCAATTATATTCATGTACGTTAAATCTATCGTAGTCCATGACATTTTTTACATTAAAACAATTATTGCCGTTGTAGCTATAAGAGAACAATAATGAGACTCTTTTTTTTTTTTAAATGCGAACAATGGCCTATCAAAATTTTAGATTAAGATGCATATGAAGTATGCCATGATTCACTATGAACCTAATTTGCTATACATCCCGCGAGGTATGAAGTTAATATATGCGATTATAATTGATCAATGACTCTATGTGTCAAATTAAAAGATTGAAAACTTAATCAACAAAAAAAAATATAAAAATCAAGAAGCTCAATATAATATAGTTTCACCATAGCAGCTTATTGTTAATTTGGTATATATGATACTGTTTGGGTGTTGTCGATGATTGAGAAATGTATTGATTGATAGGCAGATGGTCATTAATTGTCGGTAGATTACAAAGAAGAACTGCAAATGATGTAAAGATTACTAGAACACTCATCTTAAGAAGCAGATTTCTCCAAAGAAAATTACATCACTAAAGATAACAAGGAACAATATATTGAAGTCATGGCCACTTTAATTCTCTAATAAGTGTTTTTTTATGGTCTGACGATCAAAATGACATTCAGGTTGGTGAGAGTAGTACTGATAAGCCTAAGTATTCTCTAATATTCACATTGCCTCAATTTGCAGATAACATTGAAATATTGATATATATATATATATATATATATATATATATATATATATATATTAATGTTAAAGATAATATATATAGTGGAGCAGGAAATGTAGGAATCAAACAACAATGGTGTGTTGGAAGAAAGTGTTGTACAATAGATTGAAAGTAATGCACACAACAACAATATTAACCAGTCTTATAACGAACGGATGAGATCCTGTGGAGTTGCTTTTTCTTGATGATGTAAGCTTTTGGGATCTTATTCGTGTTCAATTTCTAGTAATATGTTCAAATTGATCCCAAAAGCTTACATCATCAAGAAAAAGTCACTCCACAAGATCACATCTGTTCGCTATAAGACTAGTTAATATTGTTGTTGTGTGCATTACTTTCAATATGTTGTACAACACTTTCTTCCAACGCACCATTGTTGTTTGATTCCTACATTTTCTGCTCCACTATATTATCATTATCATTAATATATATATCAATTTTTCATTGTTATCTACAAATTGAGGCAATGTGAATATTAGAAGGTCCTTACACTTATCGATACTATTCTCACCAACCTGAATGTCATTTTGATAGTCGAACCATAAAAAACACTTATTAGAGAATTAAAGTGGTAGTAACTTCAATATATTGTTCCTTGTTATCTTTAGTGTTGTAATTTCCCTTGGAGAAATTTGTTTCTTAAGATGAGTGTTCTAGTAATCTTTACATCATTTGCAGTTCTTCTTCGCAATCTACCGATAATTAATAACCATCTGTATATCAATCAATAAATTTCTCAATCATCTACAACACTTAAAAGGTATCATATATACCAAATTAATAATAAGCTCCTATGCTGAAACTATATTATATTGAGCTTCTTGATTTTTATATTTTTTTTTGATTAAGTTTTCAATCTTTTAATTTGACACAGAGTCATTGATCAATTATAATCGCATATATTAACTTCATACCTCGGGGGATTGATAAGTGTCCAATTCAACGTTCAAATGTCCACTTTAATGCTAGGTTATTTAATTAATTTGGTGTTATTTTGAGTATTATTGCTTGTTTTGGTTTGATTTGCCTCCACATGACTCAAATGATTAAAAGGAGCAGAATTGGACTTAATTGAAGCAAATTTGGACTAAAAGGGAATTGGAGCTGATTCAGAGGAGCTGATTCAGAGGAGCTGAAACAAAAATGGAGTTAGTCTTGCCCAAGACTAAGGATTTCGGGAATTGCAGATTCTAGAATTGATCAGGACTCTCCCTTATTCTATCAAGAATGAACCTGAACAGTTGGGAATGACTTAGCATGCACGAAATTAGGAGATATGACATATTAGAAAAGATTCGTGATTAAGAAAAAGATTATTTGGTTAGCTAATTTTTAGGAGAGGCTTTTCTCTATAAAAAGCCTAATTTACGTTCTTAAAATAGGTTCTTTTTAGGCTTTATTTTTTCAGTATCATTTTTGTTCTCTTTTTGAAACAGAAACATGTGTTCTTCCATGGCTATTCGTAGCTAAACTTCTATATTCGGTTAAGGGTTAATCCAAAGGAGGTTTTTCTTCATTATCGTGAGATTGTTGTGCTTTTATAATTCTTATTAATCTACCGTTTATTTGTTCATTGCATTTAGGGATTTATTCTCGATTGATTATTCAATCTTCGAATGATAACTGCACGTCGTTCTTTGAATTGGATTGTCATACGGCTGAATTGGTAAAGTTAGAGTTTTACCTAAATGAACTAATCATAGTAGCAATCGATAATGTAAATTGAGTTAGTTTTGTATTTGAAAGAATAGATTCAGATTTGACAACCTGAGATTGTCTTTCATGTGACATTAATACAAAATTAATTAGGTTTATTTGAGTCGAATGAACAAGTAATTTAGTTTCTGAATCGTCTACGCTGAGTGTCGGTTGGCTAAGGTCAGGTTTTTCTAATTCATCAGGCTGTCAATAGATTAAATCTTGACCGCTAAGGCAGGATTATTTATTGATTAGGAACTGGTTATACGTGCGTGCTTGACCAGTTTAATATTAAGGAAGAATACTCCAAACCAATCCGGTATGTGTATAAGAGTCTATTTTATCTGTCTGTGATCGATACTGAGTGAATTACCTACCTGCGAACCCCCTTGATCGGATTTCTCCAAAACGTTGTTTACAAATCGTATTTACTCTTGTTAATTTTATTTTATTTGAAATTCTCAATTGGTTAAATCTCACAAATCAAAACCCCCTGTTTATTTACTTTGTTTATTTATCAAGTCATTATTGTTTTGAGTCAGTAATATTCCCTTGGGTTCGACCTTTGCTTACCCTTGTTACAAATCCATAATTCGGTCAAGTAAAGTATTAATTATTTTTGGTGGATTCGACACCCATCAAATTTTGGCGCCGTTGCCGGGGAATATTCTAACTTGATTTAAAGCAATTTATGACCAGGTCTGAAAATTTGGAACAACTTCTTTTTGAATCAGAAATAGAAAAAACAGTAAGGAAACTCCGAAAAGAAGCAAAGCTACAGAAACTTCAAGTTCTAGTGAAGAAGAAGAAATTTCCAGTGAAGAAAGTGAACAATCTGAAGAGGAGACGATGGCAGCCAGAACTTTAAGACAACTTCATGCACCTCAGGCTGATCAACAGCCCTTATGCGTCACATACCCAATCCTAAATGCGGCTTTTGAACTTAAATCGGGTCTGATTCACTATTTACCTAAGTTCCACGGGATGGAAAGTGAAAATCCACACAATCATCTAAAGAAATTCCATGATGTTTGTTCAGGTATGAGCCCCCAAGGAATAACCGAGGAACAAGTGAAATTAAGAGCTTTTCCCTTTTCTTTACAGGATGCAGCTAAAGACTGGTTTCTCAACCTACCCTCTGGATCCATCACAACATGGATTGGCATGACGCAAGCATTCCTAGAGAAGTATTTTCCAGCTTCTCGAGCAGCAATGATTCGAAGGGAGATTAGTGGAATAAGGCAAAAAGATATTGAGACACTCCATGACTATTGGGAGAGGTTCAAAAGGCTATGTGCAAGCTGTCCCCAACATGGGATAACTGAACATTCTCTTATTCAATATTTTTATGAAGGAATGTTAGGCATGGAAAGAAAGATGATAGATGCTGCTAGTGGGGGAAGCCTTATTGATAAAACACCAAATGCGGCTAAAGATTTGATCAAAAGTATGGCAGAAACTTCCCAACAATTTGGGAAGCAGCAAGATGGTCCAAGGAAAGCTTATGAGGTAAGTACTTCTTCCATTGAAGAAAAAATAAATGTTTTGACATCTCTTGTGCAAAATTTGGTTGTAGGAAAGGTAGTTCAAGTTAAGGCATGTGGGATATGTACAGTTACTGGACATGCCACAAATGAATGTCCCACACTGCATGAAGGAACACCGGAACAGATTAATGCCGTCCTCAGATATCAGGGGCAACCTCCACATAAGTATGACCCATACTCAAATTCATATAATCCCGGATTACGTGATCATCCGAACCTCGGCTACAAGCAGCAAAATAATGTGCTTCAACCAAAAATTCCCCAACAATATCAGCAAAGACCTCAACAATATAGACCTGTTCAAACAGATCCAAATTCAGGTATGCTGCCAAATCCTAATGACCAATCTGTTCTTTCTAACTTGTTGAAATTTCAGGAAGAACAAAGCAAGATCAATGTAAATGTTCAAGCAAATTTCCAAAATTTAGAGAAGCAAATGAGTCAAATAGCAACCATTCTGAGTGCAATACAATCCCAGGGGAAGTTACCTTCACAAACTGAGGCGAATCCGAGACAGAATGTGAGTGCAATTTCGCTTCGCAGTGGAAAAGAATTAGTCTTGCCCAAGACTAAGTCTATTTCCGAATCAGAACATCCTGTGTCAGAGAAATCTGCAAGCAAAGATCAAGTATATGAAAATGAGACAGAAGGTTCAGCTGGTAAGTCATCTGGAGAAAAAGCCACAAATCAAGACACACCTTTGGTAATTAGACCACCTTTCCCTAGTCGTTTAGCCAAATCAAAGAAAGAAAAAGAGGAGAAAGACATCTTTGAGACGTGTCGCAAGGTTGAGGTAAATATTCCATTACTTGATGTTATTAGACAAATCCCTCGATATGCTAAATTCCTCAAAGAATTGTGTGCTAACAAGATTAAAAAAATTGGGTATGAAAAGATAACAATGGGTGAGAATGTGTCTACTGTCCTACAAGGAAAAATGCCCCAAAAGTGCAAGGACAGAGGTATGTTTGCTATTTCCTGCCAAATCGGAAATACTAGTATTAAAAGAGCAATGTGTGATCTAGGAGCGTCAATTAATGTCATGCCTAAATCAATTTATTCATCTTTAAATGCTGGACCTCTTGAGAAAACAGGAGTAGTGCTTCAACTTGCTAACCGATCTATTATTTACCCTGAAGGGTTGTTGGAAGATGTTTTGGTGCAGGTTGATGGTTTAATTTTTCCAGCTGATTTCTATGTTGTAGACATGGAAGATGAAGATCGCTCTTCGGATTCATCGGGAATCCTATTAGGTAGACCATTCCTAACAACTGCCCGGACAAAAATCGATGTCCACAAAGGAACAATGACTATGGAGTTTGATGATAAAATTGTTCAATTTGATGTTTATAAGGCCATAGAAATTCCTAATGAAGTGTCTTCTGTTTGTGGCATAGATATTATTGAACCCATAACACGACATGATTCTGAGTTTTATAGGGAAGATGAATTACAGGTGGTTGTTTAAAAGAGCATCGAAATTGAAAGTGTTAGGAAGCCATAAGTACATGAGCTTGAAGAGTTGAAAAATGAAGCTTGCGAAAGCTCGAGAATCAATAAGCTGAAGACCAAGAAATTTCATGATGACATAATTGTCCAGAAACAATTTCAAATAGGACAGAAGGTATTACTACACCATTATCGATTGAGATTGTTTTCCAGGAAATTAAAGTCCAAATGGATAGGACCTTTCAGGGTCATGAAGATTTACCCACAAGGTGCTGTAGAAATTAAGAGCTTGGAGAATGGGAAAGTGCAAAAAGTAAATGGCCACAGACTCAAGCCATTTTACAAGAATATTCCAATTGGAGTCTCTGGAGAAGTTCAATATCTTGACCCAGGAGACTAGTCTTAGAGTTCAAGAGTGTCTAGCCAAAGACGTTAACTAGCGGCGCTATTGGGAGGCAGCCCAAGTTGGTATTGCTCAAAGATCCATGTTATCCTTTATGTTTTGTTTATGTTTTATTTTATTTTTTTTAATAACTGACTTAACTGCCATCATCTTCTTCAATAGGCATGTGTTTCCTTTTGATTTAATTTGCAGGTGTCAAAGAGCTTAAAAATGGTGGAATAAGCTTTAGTTTCTTGTTAAGTGGGCTTAAGGACAGGTTCCTCCAAATAGGGCAGTAAGTGAATTTCTATTTTTCAATTTATTTCTTTCCTCTTGTTTGCTGTCCTTTGCCCCTGATTGTTTGAATTCCGCATTGAGGACAATGCAAGGAGAAAAGTGGAGGAGGGATCTTTGCTATAGAAGTGTTTGATTTCATGGTTAATTGGCTGATTATGATGGTTAATTTGTTGAAAGGCTGCTGACTGTTTTGAAAATTTAATGCTGCTGAAATTTCCTTATTTTACTGCTGCAATTTTTTGGGTTTAATTTCATGGAATATATGCTAAATTAGTGTGAGGTGTCCACCTCAAGTGAAAAAAAAACCGAAAAATATGCTCGAGTCTAGTGTGGGGTGTCCACCCTTTGTTTTGTCCCTAGAAATAACAATGCTAGCTCTCAGTCTTGGACTCGGTTGAAACTAGGTTGCCAACTTAGTATTGAAACCCCTAAGTCTTGTTTTGAGTAAAGCTGTCGATTTCAAAAAGTCAGGGTTGCACAATTGTCTTGAGCATGCATATGAACCACTTGATTAATTTCCCATTACATGATAGACGTTTTGAATGAAACAACACCAATTTACCCCAATTCTTGGAAAGTTTTTGAGCCTAAATGCAAGAACAAAAACATTACACTTTGTTCTATTCTTTCTGAGAGTTATCCAATTCTAGTTTGGAATTCTAGAACTTGCCATCTTATGCATTTCGAGACCACACTGATGTAATCAAGCATTAAAAATGATAAGGGCAGTAGGTTTCTTTTCTTAGCCATTTCAAATAAAATTCGAACCCTTAGTCTTGCTCAAGACTAACAAAAATAACAGTACCAGCCCTTAGTTAGCCACATTTGAGCCTTTTCCCATTCTTGACATACCTTTGTTCGAATCTCTTGGCCAGGGACGTTCTAGCCATCAGAGTATTTACATTCTTTCATTTATTTCTATGTTTAGTTGTTGCTTTGAGCAATTTTCATATTCAAATTAACCACAAGTTCATCAAAAGTACGAGGATTCAACTGAATATGTGGTTGTGCTTCAAAGGTGTTTAAATGGACATTAGCTCGCAAAAAAAAGCGTAGCTTCCTTGTTCTAGTATTATCTTCTTCAAGTATGAAAAAAAAGGGGAGCCTCATAAAAGAAAAAAATATATACCCGAGGCAAAGAAAAGAAAAAGAAAAAAAAACAAAAAAACAAAAAAATTCTTGTTAGTTTGTTCATTTCAATTTGTTTATAATTAATTAAGATCATCTCATTCATTCATCCTGAAGTTTGAGAACTGTAAGTAGTTTGTACATAATCGTGTTTTGGTTTTCATTTTGGCCATTTCCACTATCATCGGTTTCCCTTTCTCCTCATTTCCTTTCCAAACATTTATCCTAGCCTATGTTACACCCTATTTTAAGTCCCTTTGATTTAGTGTCTTGAATTCATACTAAGTGGTGGAGATTTGATATATTGGCAAGCTTATGATAATTTCATTCTAGGTTGCGACTTGAGTGATTCCTTGAAAACTAATCATAGCCTAAACACTTGAGTGCAATGAGTGGCTTCCGTGAGGGTGTTGTGAATTTTAATTCATACCTTATGTACATGGTCAAAAGCTCAATTGCTGAGATTCTTCAAGTAGTTACATTGTATGTTCAAACATGAATAATGTCTTGCCTTTGAGAGTTGATGGCTGATAATCTTCACATTATGAAGGGGGATTGGGAATGGTTGGTTAACACGAAATCATAAGAGTAAAAGAGCTGTTGAAATGATCTGATATGCTTAGGGACAAGCATTGGGTAAGTGTGGGGTATTTGATAAGTGTCCAATTCAACGTTCAAATGTCCACTTTAATGCTAGGTTATTTAATTAATTTGGTGTTATTTTGGGTATTATTGCTTGTTTTGGTTTGATTTGCCTCCACAGGACTCAAATGATTAAAAGGAGCAGAATTGGACTTAATTGAAGCAAATTTGGACTAAAAGGGAATTTGGAGCTGATTCAGAGGAGCTGAAACGAAAATGGAGTTAGTCTTGCCCAAGACTAAGGATTTCGGGAATTGCAGATTCCAGAATTGATCAGGACTCTCCCTTATTCTATCAAGAATGAACCTGGACAGTTGGGAATGACTAAGCATGCACGAAATTAGGAGATATGACAGATTAGAAAAGATTTGTGATTAAGAAAAAGATTATTTGGTTAGCTAATTTTTAGGAGAGGCTTTTCTCTATAAAAAGCCTAATTTACGTTCTTAAAATAGGTTCTTTTTAGGCTTTATTTTTTCAGTATCATTTTTGTTCTCTTTTTGAAACAGAAAATGTGTTCTTCCATGGCTATTCGTAGCTAAACTTCTATATTCGGTTAAGGGTTAATCCAAATGAGGTTTTTCTTCATTATCGTGAGATTGTTGTGCTTTTATAATTCTTATTAATCTACCGTTTATTTGTTCATTGCATTTAGGGATTTATTCTCGATTGATTATTCAATCTTCGAATGATAACTGCAGGTCGTTCTTTGAATTGGATTGTCATACGGCTGAATTGGTAAAGTTAGAGTTTACCTAAATGAACCAATCATAGTAGCAATCGATAATATAAATTGAGTTAGTTTTGTATTTGAAAGAATAGATTCAGATTTGACAACCTGAGATTGTCTTTCATGTGACATTAATACAAAATTAATTAGGTTTATTTGAGTCGAATGAACAAGTAATTTAGTTTCTGAATCGTCTACGCTGAGTGTCGGTTGGCTAAGGTCGGATTTTTCTAATTCATCAGGCTGTCAATTGATTAGGAACTGGTTATACGCGCGTGCTTGACCAGTTTAATATTAAGGATGAATACTCCAAACTGATCCGGTATGTGTATAAGAGTCTATTTTATCTGTCTGTGATCGATACTGAGTGAATTACCTACCTACGAACCCCCTTGATCGGATTTCTCCAAAACGTTGTTTACAAATCGTATTTACTCTTGTTAATTTTATTTTATTTGAAATTCTCAATTGGTTAAATCTCACAAATCAAAACCCCCTGTTTATTTACTTTGTTTATTTATCAAGTCATTATTGTTTTGAGTCAGTAATATTCCCTTGGGTTCGACCTTTGCTTACCCTTGTTACAAATCCATAATTCGGTCAAGTAAAGTATTAATTATTTTTGGTGGATTCGACACCCATCAGGGATGTATAGCAAATTAGGTTCATAGTGAATCATGGAATACTTCATATGCATCTTAATCTAAAATTTTGATAGGCCATTGTTCGCATTTAAAAATAAAAATAAAGAGTCTCATTATTGTTCTCTTATAGCTACAACGACAATAATTGTTTTAATGTAAAAAATGTCATGGATTACGATAGATTTTTTAAACCTAATTTTACATTTGTTTCACTAGTCATTGAGTTAATGTACATGAATATAATTGATCGAGAGCTCAATGGGTCAATCTGAATTAAAAAAAATATAAGATTAACAAACAAAAATCATAAAAACTCATGGAGTATCTTTAATAATCATGCATCCAAATTCCTATTGGGTTTAATGTTGATCCATGACAATTTTTCTCTACATTATATTGAAATTTAATCAATGCATCGGTAGGGAAATATAAAATAAATTTAAAAAGAGATCATATTATCTAAAAAAAATCAAGAACGGAAAACCTATGATTGTTTAGATTTCTTTTAATTATGAGTGATTGCCCAATTTTTGTTCTTATTTTTGAATGAGAGGCGCAAAATGATGATTGTGTTGATTTACTTTTTTATTTTAATTGGGGATATTTTTCAAAATTTGACAAGGCAAAGTTTTGGATGCATTGTTTCAATATGGTCTAGATAATGTCATTGAAGGAGTGAAGTTAGAAGACATTCATGAGACGGAGTAGAAAAAATAAACCGTTAGGCATGTAGTACAACTCGATCATGCCTTTCTAGAGAGAAAAAGTATGAATTCTATGCAAAAAAACCTGTGCAAGTGTGTTATGGAAGGCATTGGATGAAAAGTTCTTAAGGAAGAGCAGTCAAAAAAATCTTCATATAAAGAAAATATTGTTTAGATTCTCATATGTTCTTGGTACCACGATGAATGATCAAATCACAAATTGCAATAAGCTTGTTGCTGACTTGATGAATTTGGACGTGAGTTTTGGAGATGAAGATTTGGCATTGATGTTGCTGGTTCACTTATTGAGGACTTTGAATTCCTTGAAACTACCTTACTTTATGGAAAACCTGAACTGGTTCTCCAGGAAGTTTAGGTTGCATTTCATAGGTACGAAGAAGAGATCAAAATCTAGAGTTGGAAAAGATGAATGTGGTTTTTAGAAAGAAAAAGGGCATTGGAAGAAAGACAAATATGCTAAAGGGAAGGCTACTTCAGATAAATCTGCCAAAGGGAATGCTATTGTAGATTCGAATGTTGCTAAGTATGATGACAACTCAGTTTTTTCATGGGAAATTATGGCAACATCAAGTGATTCAAAAGTATAGATTTAAGATATGAGTTGTGACCACCATATGTGTCTGATTTGGGACTAGTTCACTGACTTCAAAGATATAGATGGTGGAGTTTTTCACACATGAAATGACAACCCTTATAAGACAGTTGGAATTGGTTCAATTTAGTTGAGGAATCATGATGAAGCAATCAGAACTTTAATAAATGTCAGATACGAATCGAGCTTGATAAATGATATTATTTTATAGGACTCCTAAAAAAATGTCTTCACTATTGTTATCAAAGAAGATTCTATGAAGGTCATATCTGGTGCACTTGTAACAATAAGATGAGTCCAAAGGAGCAACAATCTATTTTACTACGAAGGTAGTAGTATAATTACTAGAGAAACAATAAAAGTTTCTAGTGATGACAATGAGCTAAAAGCAAACAGATGTCGCATATGCCCTTGCTGCATGCAGGTGAAAAATCTTTGAAATTTATATTTGGTAAATCAAGGATTATTGAATGGAGTGAAAACCTACAAATTGGATCTTTAAGAACACTACATTAAAGGGAGCAGACAATAGTGAAATTTGGCACTTCAATCCATTATACGAAAGATATTCTAGATTATATTCTCTCAAATGTATGGGGACCTTCCAAGAAATTTTCGATGGGAGGTAAATCATACTATGTTGCTTTTGTTGATGACTTCTCTAGAAGAGTGTGGGTATACACAATGAAGTCAAAGCAAGAAGTGTTCTGAGTTTTACTAATATGGAAAAAGATGATGGAAACTCAAACAAGAAAAAACATCAAGTGTCTTCGATCAGACAATATTGGAGAATACATAAGTGAAGGTCTCTCAAGATGAAGGAATTGTGTGACACTTCATGGTTCGAAATACATAACATCAGAATGGGGTGGAAGAATGCATGAATCGAACTCCATTGGAGAAAGTTTGATGTATGTCGTCCAATGTTGGTTTGGGCATACAATATTTGGATGAGGTTGTAACATATCCAAGCCATCTCATAATTTGATTGCAATAATGTGATATCCATGGAAAGATTCATTTAGAGGTGTGATATGGAAAATCACCTAAAGATTATAATTACATACATGTGTTTGGTTACATACTACCACACTAAGGAATCGAAGTTGGATCTGAGAGCAAAAAACACCACTTTTATAGGAATTTCCTCTGGAGTTAAAGTATATCATTTGTGGTGCTAGGAGTCTAAGAAGATAATATTCAACATGGATGTTACTTTTGATGAATCTACCATTTTGAAAAAGACAGCAGATAAGTAGACAAATGGTACTCAACAATAGTTGGGAGATACTTCCAAACAGATGGAGTTTGATGGATCTAGAATAATTGATCCAACAATTGTGGAATTTGATAATACTACAATAGAAGCATTAAATGAATAAGAAAAGGTTCATCACAATAATCTTCATAACAACATAGGCCAAATGCATTGCAAAAGCCAAAAAGAAACACAAAAGACTTGCTTGTTGTGAAGATACATTGGCTTGTGCATTAGGGGTGGCAATGGGGCGAGGCAATAACGGAGATGCACCCCCATTTCACATCCAATAGTTTTGGGGGCAGTTTCGGGAATCCAAAAAAAGTTCAAGGATTTTTTAGCGCCCACACCTGTCCGCTAATCTAGTGGAATTGGTAAGAGATTTTGGCTAATCAAAGAAAAAGGGTAAATAAGGCTCAAATGGGCTTATCTAGTGGAATTGGTAAGGGATTTTGGCTATTGTAGATTCAAATATGAATGACGTGTCACGTTCCGTTATCGAGGTCTAAATTGGTACCATTTTTTAAACGTTAAACCTATATTGGTGCTATTTTATAGGTGAAGCTTAAATTGATACTTCTCCAAAAACCATTGACCTATTTTAGTACCTTTTGCCTGTTACTATTGTTGGAGATATTATAGGCAATTAGTTAGGATTAGAGTTTGGGCGTAAGCAAATCTGATATTGCCGAGGAGGAGGAAAACACAGGGGATGAGGAAAATGCAGGGAAATGGGAGAAGGTACAAACAAAGGGAGCCAGGCTAAAGGATAAACGGAAAGCAACAGAGGGATCCGCAATCCGACCTCGTCGGATAGGTAAACTGCCATCCAGGTTTAAATGAATGTTCTTTACTGGAACTATAGGGGTATCCAAAATAAGGACACCCAACATCACCTTGTTAATTTATGCTTTTTATATAAACCGGATTTTGTCTGTCTAGCAGAACCTATGGTGGATTTTGATACTGTTAATTCAACCTTGTGGTCCCGCCTTGGACTTCAACTTATTGCTATGAATACTAGAGACAAGCCATCTCTCTGGATTTTTGTTGCCTCTAAATTTGTTTCTTTAGTCAGTGTTTGTCAAAAGAGCGACCAGTATGTGCTGATTAATTTGCAGGGCTTTAGCGGCTCCAACTATCTCTGTTTTGTCTATGGAAGTGTCTGGGCTAACAGACGGACAACTATGTTTGACAACATATTGGAATAGTTACACCTATTGCAGGGCAGATGGGTTATTATGGGAGACTTCAACTCTGTGCTCGGTTCTCATGAAAAAACTGGGCGTGTGCCTGCGCCGCGGCCTTGTAGGGAGTTCCGTAATTTTCTGGACAATGGGGAACTCATGGAATCTGCGGTTTCTGGTTTATTCTATACTTGGAGCAATGGTAGACGCGACAATGCACGGGTGGAGAGCAGGCTTGATAGAGCGGTCTTCTCAATTGATTTTTCTGAGTTTTGGGATGATTTCAGCAGCACTGCCTTGGCTAGGCATCAATCCGACCACAGTCCGATTCTTCTTCAGTGCAACAGCTCACATAAAATGCCTTCTAGGTTCCGCTTTCAATCTATGTGGCTCAGTCATCCGGGGCTCAGAGATGTTATTCTGAACTTCTAGAACTGTCCTCATCAGCGACTTCCGCCGATGCAGCGACTAGGTGAGAAATTAAAACAGCTCAGACAGATTTTGCGCAAATGGAACTGGGAAACGTTTTGTAATTTAGATGTAGAGATTTCTAATTCGAACAACAATCTGGCTAAGATTCAGGCGGACATCGCTCGGTTAGGGAGCTCTGATCAAATGCGCAAAGAAAAGATGGAAGTGCACTCTCGTCTGGACTTAGCATTACTACGGAAAGAAACCTATCTCCGGGATAAAAGCAGAATTACCTGGTTGAGCGATGGAGACAGAAATTTTGCCTTTTTTCACCGAATGGCCACTATCAGAAAAGCGAACAATGGCATTCAAGCACTTCAGATTGATGGGGAGATGATAACTGATAAAGGTAGAATTGATACACATGTTCGTGATTATTATGCCTCGCTGTTCCGTAATGAGATGGAGGTGCCGAGCTCCTTTGAGGAAGTTTTCGAAGTTGTTCCGTGCCTGGTCACTGATAATGATAACTTAAGTCTGATCACTTGCCCTGACGTGGAGGAAATCCGCAGGGTGGTCTTCTCAATGGATAGAAACAGCGCTCCTGGGCCGGATGGCTTCACTGGGGATTTCTTTCAATCTTTCTGGGACATTGTCGGGGAAGATGTTGTTGCAATGGTTCATGGCTTCTTCAATACGGGCTGTATCATGCCTGGACTCAATTCTAGTATCATGTCCCTCCTTCCCAAAATCAATGGCGCTATGTCTCTCGAGCACTTTAGGCCTATAGCTATGAGAAACTTTGGTTATAAGGTTATCACTAAAATCCTGGCAGAGCGTCTTGCACTGATAGCCTCAAGGATCGTTTCCCCCAGTCAGTATGGGTTTATACCTAGCAGGAACATTCATCACTGTATAGCTATTGCATCGGAGGGTACAAATATGCTCAACAAGTGGTGTTTTGGAGGAAATATGGCACTGAAAATTGATATTCGGAAAGCGTTTGACACGATCAATTGGAATTTCCTACTGACAGTTCTTGAAGCTTTTGGTTTCTCCTTGCAGTTCAGGGACTGGATTCTCAATATTCTATCATCAGCAAGGATTTCAGTCTTAGCCGGCTCAGGAAGTACAGGATACTTTCGGTGTTCAAGAGGAGTCCGGCAAGGTGACCCCTTATCTCCCCTTTTGTTTGGACTGGCGGAAGACTTTCTTAGTCGATGGATCACCAGGCTCACCCTTACTAGTAAGCTCCAACCTATGGGCTATTCTAAGCTTCATCATTTTCCCACGCACCTATTCTATGCAGATGATGTTCTTATCTTTTATAAGGCTTCTATTGGGAACATTAAGGTTATCAGGGAGGCTTTCTTGTTGTATGGTAATCTTTCTGGGCAGCAGGTTAACTGGAACAAATCCGAGCTATTCCTGGGGTCCAACATATCCGCTAGGCGTGGCCTAAGGATGACTGATTTAATTAGCATTCGGAGAGGGGAAATGTCGTTTAGGTATCTCGGAGTTCCTTTGTTTGTCGGAGCCCCACGAGCCAAATATCTTAACTGTCTTAAAGATAAGCTTCTCACTAAATTCTCAAAATGGAAAGGACGACATCTGTCGATGGCTGGCCGTATTGCATTGGTCAATTCGGTGATTAATGGCAGTTTTATTCACTCATTCATCGTGTATAGGTGGCCGTCTGCGGTTATAAAGTAGCTGTGTAAAAGTTGTTGGTCCCTTGTAAGGTTGAAAGTATAGTTCCAAGGGGGGGGGTTAGGAACTATTTAAACTTTTTTGCAATTAGGGCAGACTTCTTTTTCTAAGGAAAAAAGGTTTTAACAGCGGCGCTGAGTAAACAGCAAGATACTGGCTTAGTCAACTGGTGACTAGGTCAGTTTCTTAGCTTGAGTCAGGAGATAGCACTTAGAGTCTATTCCTGAGCTCAGATGTTCAACGCGCACAACTCTACTTGACCTCTTTACTTGGTCAGTTTTTGGTTATTTTAAGCAAGCAATATATATAATGAGTTAAAGGTAAGAAATACTTCACTCAGCAGATTTATCCAGGTTTGGCTTCTTCTAAGCCTACGTCCTGTCCCCGGAACACGTTCCGAGATTTCGAATCCTCTACTGAGCTCTTTAAAGGTAGAGCCTCAAACATTTTACAATCTTAGCAACTGAGTATAACAAGAGTACCTTCCTCTATACCTCTACTCAATCCTAATCTCTTGCTGAGTACTATAACCGAGTACTCAGCCTCTCCTTTCTATCTCTAGAAATGATAAGTGTTTTGTCCTATACAATGATTTGCTAAGACACTTTAGACGATTGAAATAATCACTCTAGACTTTTACACAAATGTATGAATTGTAGTGTAAGATTTGCTTTGCTTCTTTGCTTGCAGAACTTGTATAGAAATTTGGTCAGCATAATGGCTTGATCAAGTTCTGTGTTGAATGAAGCTTCTGATGGCACTATTTATAGAGACGTCTGGGCATCGGTCATTTCGAATTTCGAAATAACCGTTGGAGGGAAACGGCTTCCTGTCGTTGTCATCCTGACTTGCTCAGAGCTCTCGGCCAATCAGATTTGTGTATCTTCTGTCCTCGGTCAGCTCAGTAGACTGTCTCTCCTTTTATGGTAAAGTCAACTGGACAGCATACTGTGTCGTCTGAACTTTACCCAAAGGGGAAATACTTTGTCTGGAAGTTTTCCTTAGCCAGTTGTTGTCTTGTACGTTTGTCGAATCTACTCAGCAGCTTCATCTTGAAGTTGTTCCCGAAGGTCTTCTAGATCCTTCTTTTGCTGAGTTGCGTTTTGTCCAGAACGACAACGTTTTGACAAACGCGGGCCGAGTTGTACTGAGTTGTTTGACTTGGGCCTTGACTTTCGTATTGGGCTTGGGCCTTTTAATTCTTGTGTCTTATAAATAATTTTAACTCAACATTGAACAAACACATTAGTAGAATAAATCAAAGCATTTAAACTTAGTGTGTTTAGAATATGTATTTCAATTATACTTAAACAATTTTGTCAAATCAAAATTATGTGGAAAGGTGTTTCAACAAACTCCCCCATTTTGATGTTGGCAAAACTATTCAGCGAGGAACTCAGTATTGAGCTACTGACTTAGTTTTACTCCAAACATTTAAAGGTTTAATTGAGTAAGCCTAAGGTCAGTTTTCAGATATAGGTCAGCTTATTTAACATATTCTATTTACTCAGTATTAAGCGGAAGGTTTAATCATATAGAGTGCGCTGAGTAATTTGTTGTTCAATGAGTTCTTAACAGACAATGTTTTATAAACACATAGGTCAATGTCAAACATGTTATCAGCATTTGATTCAATAGGTTTTATAAGTATTAAACATAGCTGATTTAATTAAAGATACATAATGACTCAGTACGTAGTAACATATATCATAACTCAGTAATAGAATTAAAGATGCAGATATGATATATTGATAGAAGTCAGTGAGTACACAAAGAAACTTATAGGTACGGCAAATAGATTACATCTGACTT
This sequence comes from Euphorbia lathyris, assembly GCF_963576675.1. NCBI lineage: Eukaryota > Viridiplantae > Streptophyta > Magnoliopsida > Malpighiales > Euphorbiaceae > Euphorbia > Euphorbia lathyris. The sequence goes on along the minus strand of NC_088917.1, from coordinate 84,778,905 downwards.
AGTTTATACTGAGCTAGCCTATCTATTTCTTTTTCTTGTGTTGAGACTGACTTCGCTCATGCTGAGCTCTAGCTGCATGTTCTTTCTCCCCCGTTTTGTCAGCATCAGGAGGAGGAAGTCTGAAAGCATCAGTTAAGGCAGCTCGAGTCAGTTCTTGGGACAGCTCCTTAAGTTTCTCAGCGCTTTCATTAACGACGTCAAAAATTGCAACTCCATCAGTTGATACCTCTTCGGGTATGTTGAGTTCAGCAGCACTGAGCATGTTGACGCTAAACGCTTGAGCTTTGCCTTGCCAGATGAGAGCTTCAGTAAGACCAGCAAAGATTTGGTGAAAGGTCTTTAAAAGGGCTGTGTCATAATACTGACGTTGAATATTGTTATGACGAATGTGGTTGAAGGTTTGTTGGATGATAGACTGCATCTCATTCTGCTTCATTGCGTCAGTATCCATCTCTTGCTTATTTAGATTAAGCAAGCGAATAGCCTCACCAATTTGCTCTACTGAGCACTGATTGTAAGAAACCATTTGCTCGTTGGCCTTGAGTTGCTCGGTGTGTAGCTGAGCAAAGAGCATCTTGACTTCAGATGAAGTGGCATGGTCGGGGTTCACAGCTGACAAGTTCTGGATTTGTTGTTGTAATGAGGTTAAGTATTGCACAGTTGTCAGCTGGATTTCAGCCAGCTTGGCGATTGAATCCTGCTTAGCTTGCTGTGCTTGAAAAGAAATGATGAGATTCAGCAAGTCCTTGAGTCCCTTAACTTCGTTGAGAAGCTGAGTGACCTGGGAGAGCTGAGTAATCTCAATGGATGAAGACCCAGCAGCAGGAGGAGTGGACTGTTGAAGGTCTCTGATCAACGCTTGCACTGAGTCAATGATCTTTTTGCCGGACTCAGTGGCATTCAGATAGCTTTGAGAGCCTTCAGGGACATCAGTGTGACCGGAAGGAAGAGGAGTGAAAGGAGTGACCTGGTCAGTGACTGGAATAGTGTTGTCAATCTGCACTTGTGGTTCTGGGATAGTTGATTTATCGGCAGAGAGTTGAGTTGGAGAAGTTGTAATACGAATACTATCTGTGCTGACGGTAGAAGTGTGTGGAGTCAGCACCATGCTTGAAGAAAGAGAATTCACAGTAATCGGCTCAACCTGACTGGTTGAGGTGGCGAAAGCATTTTGGTCGGCATGTTCCTGTTGAGAAGAAACAGAGGCTTGCTTTTCTAATGACGCCGATGTAGTGGAAGTTGGTTGGCGTTTGAAAAATTTGAGCTTTACTGAGGAGGGGTCCTTGGTTGTCTTTGAAATGACAAAGTCAGGAAGAGTTGGTGGTGGCACAAAATCTTCACTGATAGGCTTCTCACTGGCCTTAACCAACTTTCTTCTTCTACGAGGTGGAGTGACAGTTTGACTAGGATCTCCTGAGTGAGAAGGAGAAGATTCGTGTTGCTCATCATGAGGCTGGTCAGCTTGTTCTTGGACTGGATAAACATTGTGTTGATCAAGTACTTGCTCATCTCCAGCAGCAAACCTAGCATTGGCCTGCTCAGTCTCATGTTCACTGTCTGTCTCCTCAGAGTCCTCAGCGTCATCCTGACCGCTGGCTTCTTCTTCTTCTTCTATACTGGCACCATCAAGTTCTTCCTCAACTTGTGAGATGAAGTGATCATCTAGTTGTACCTCATGTTCTTCAGACTCAGCTATTGTGCCTTGACACTGGGTGAAGTGAGAATCACCCGGTACAACAAAGTCTGTAGGTATGGCGTTGAGGGGAGTCAGTGTAGAAGGCTTCTGCTTTTTCTGAGGTTGCTCAGCAGTTTCCTCAGTTCTAGGCTCACCTTGCCTGCTTCGTTTCTCAGCTGTCTTACCAGCTGACTTCTGTCCTTTTGCTGGAGACTCAACATTTTTGGAAGGAGTCTCAACAGTTTTTCTTTTGCGGGAAGCTGGGGCCTTAGTCCTTCTCCCTTTCTTTGGCTCAGCAGTTCCCTCAGCTTGTCCAGCAGCAGCAGCAGCTTTACCTTTCTTCAAAGGCTGTCCAAATTTTAATGCTCTCAGTGAGGCAGCTGTTATCTCAGATCCTCGCGTCTTCTCCTCACCTTCGAGATCAACTTTATGGTCAATGAGGATTCTTGTGATGATTGATCCTAGCCTCAGCGTACCAGAGCTGCGTAGGAAGCCAGCGATAAGAAAGACTGACATATTGATCGGTGTGTACGTCAGCATATGCCATATAAAGCATTGCTCGAAGTTAGTCGCTGATGTAGTGCAGTTGATCTTCGGGTAGATGAAGTAGGTCAGCAGATAATGAGCCATCTTCTGGTGCTGACCCATGGATGAAGCTGAGACTTCTCCTGAGTGGCCCTCAGGTTTGCAGAAGTTGTGAGCATACCCAGTGCCATCCTGATCTCCAGATCTCCTCAGCCTTGCTCCCTCAGTTTTTAATTTGAGCAGATTGCCTAAGTAGAGAGGGTTGATGAAGATGGTTTTCTCTTTTACCACTGTACATAGATAGTCAGTGTTGTCATTTGCAACGCGGAGGTTGTGGTAAAACTCCCTTACCAGGTCAGGGTAGGTGTCATCCCTAACCGAAAACAGCTCCGTCCAGCCATTTTGTGAAATCCACTCGCAGAAGGGTTGTTCTTTTTGTACGAAGTTTTCTAATACCCATCTTGAGGGCTCAACTTTCCATTCGCGGACGTTCTCAAAGACCTTGGAGTAGGTCCTGACTTTTACAGGCTTTCCCTGACCGGAGGTTTGGCCAGCTTTTCCTTTGCTCGGTGAGGTGACTTTGGTAGGTTCCGGCACAGAGGTTTGCCTGGAAGTGTCATCGGAGCTGGGCTTAGAGTGGCCAGCACCGGAGATGTTGTAGGAAACCTTAGTCATTGTTGAGGATGGGAAAACTTAGATGGGTTTTTAGAGAGAGATAATTTCTTTGCTTGAGAGTTCGATAATCGTAAAGAAAAAAATGGGGAATTACCCATTATTTATAGAGGTGATGTGTGGTGTGGATTTAATCGAATCCATGTGTCAGTTTTGCCTTGGGATTTTGAACCGACAAAGATCCTGGCATTTATGACACATACGACGTATACGTCATCCTAGGGCTATACGCGTGCTATTGCATTTATTCTAACGGATCTAACACTCAGCGTTTAGAATGCCAAGCGTTTGATATTCTGAGTGGTCAGTATGCATAAAAGGGATGATTTCTCAGTTTAAGTTTAAACTAACTTACTCAGTGTGCAAGTTTACTCAGCATTTGCTGTTTAATTAATTTCAATGAGTACACAGCAAAAACAATCATTCAGCATAATAATTCACTCAGCATGCATATTCATTTAGTTCAGGAATTTACTGAAGAGGATTAAACATACCAATAGCTTCTCTCAGTATGCTGAACTGCTCACGGGCCAGTGGCTTCGTGAAGATATCTGCAAGCTGCTCGTCTGTTGGGATAAAGGTCAGCTTGATCTCACCCTTGAGTACATGGTCTCTAATGAAGTGATGTCTGATGCTGACATGCTTCATTCTACTGTGTTGAATTGGGTTCTTTGAAAGATTAATTGCACTTTTGTTGTCACATTTGACTTCAATTGTCTTCGTTTGAACACCATAGTCTTCAAGCTGTTGCTTAATCCATAGGACTTGAGCAACACAATGACCAGCAGCAATGTACTCAGCTTTAGTGGTAGACAAGGCTATTGACGCCTGCTTTTTGCTGAACCAGGATACAAGACAGCTTCCTAAGAAGTGACATCCTCCAGAGGTGCTTTTACGTTCCAGCTTATCCCGTCCATAGTCAGCGTCAGTGTATCCAATGAGTGTAAAGTCATGAGAATTTGGATACCATAAACCTGCATTCACTGAGCTTTGCAAGTATCTAAGGATTCTTTTTACAGTAATGTAATGAGATTCCTTAGGGTTAGATTGATATCTAGCACAGTAGCATACTGAAAACTGAATATCCGGTCTACTGGCTGTTAAGTAAAGTAGAGAGCCTATCATACCTCGATATAATTTGCTGTCTACTGACTTATCATTCTCGTCAGCGCAGAGGACAGTGTCAGTGCCCATAGGAGTGGATATTGGCTTGCAATTTTCCAAGTCATATTTCTTTAATATCTCCTTGGCATATTTGGCTTGACTGATGAAGATGCCGTTCTTTCCTTGTTTAATTTGAAGACCGAGGAAGAAGTTGAGTTCTCCCATCATGGACATTTCAAACTCAGTCTGCATTTGTTTGCTAAACTCATTGCACATTGATTCGTTAGTTGCACCAAATATTATATCATCAACATAAATTTAGGCCAGCAGGGTATCTTTACCCTTTCTCTTAATGAATAAGGTTGTATCAGCTTTGCCCCTGACGTAATTTCTAGTCAGCAGGAAACTGGTCAGCCTCTCATACCAAGCACGTGGTGCTTGCTTGAGGCCGTACAGAGCCTTTTTGAGTTTATAAACGTGGTTAGGGAATTTAGGGTCCTCAAAACCTGGAGGTTGATTAACATAAACCTCCTCAATTATAACTCCATTAAGAAATGCACTTTTGACATCCATTTGGAATAATTTAAAATTCATGTAAGATGCATATGCACATAGAATTCTAATTGCCTCTAGCCTTGCCACTTGGGCAAAGGTCTCACCGTAGTCAATACCTTCTTGCTGACTGTAGCCCTGAGCTACAAGCGTTGCTTTGTTCCTGACTACATTCCCTTGTTCATCCATCTTGTTCCTAAAGACCCATCTTGTTCCGATGGTCTTTTGACTCTTTGGATGAGGCACTAGCTCCCATACATCGTTTCTTCTGAATTGGTCGAGCTCCTCTTGCATTGCGTTCATCTAGAATTCATCGTACTCAGCTTCAGCGAAATTCTTCGGTTCTTGAACTGAGAAGAAGGCTACATTGCTGAGGTACTTCCTGAGTTGATTCCTCATCATCAGGGTATTCCCAGCAGAATCAATGATTGCACTTTCTGAGTGCCCTCTTGGGATCCTTATCTCTTTAGGTAGATTCATGTCTTGTGCTACCTCTGTTTCAACAATCTCTACAGAAGTAGATGGATCAGTAAAAGTAATCTTGGGTTCACTCTTACTCTTGGTCAGCCTTTTCGTGACTGACTCAGTAGCTGGTTCTTGGTCAGCGGTGGTTACTGAGTGTGGATCATCTTCGGTCAGTGGCTGGTATCTACCTGCAGGGTTAGTTTCGTCGAACTCTACATGTACTGACTCTTCTAAAACTTGAGTTCGTTTATTAAAAACTCTGTATGCTTTGCTGTTGTTGAGTAGCCCAAAAAGATAGCCTCATCAGCTTTTGAGTCAAACTTTGCTAAGCTATCTTTGGTATTTAAAATAAAACATTTACAGCCAAAGGCACGAAAGTATCCAATATTGGGCTTTCGTCCTTTCCAAAGTTCATAGGGGGTTTTCTTGAGTATAGGTCTAACTAGAGCCCTATTAAGAATATAGCACGCTGTGTTAACAGCCTCTCCCCAAAAATACTTTGGAAGCCTATGCTCATCCAGCATTGTCCTGACTATTTCAACCAGAGTTCTGTTCTTCCTTTCTACAACCCCATTTTGCTGAGGTGTTCTAGGAGCAGAAAAATTATGGTCAATGCCGCTGGCTTCACAGAATTCAACAAACTTTTGGTTTTTGAATTCTCCACCGTTATCACTACGGATGTGAGCTAATTTTTGGTCTTTATCATTTTCAATTTTTCTAACCAAATTTGAAAATGTCTCAAAGGTTTCATCCTTGCTGGTCAGCAAGATGACCCACGTATACCGAGAGAAGTCATCTACAATGACCAAGGAAAATCTTCTTCCACCCAGACTCAGCGGCTGGACTGGACCGAAGAGATCCAAGTGTAGTAACTCTAACGGACGCTTAGTTGAGACTGTTAGACGAGGTGCCGCGGCCTAATCTCCCGGGCGGACCGGGGGGTGGGCAACCTCATGGAGACGTAAGCGGTGATTGGCGCCGAAAGCAACCAATCGTGGAATCAAGCTGCTCGGCAGGACCGGAGCTCGGAGATATGGAAGAGTCGCCACACACGAATGGGAAAATGAACACCGATCCCTTACGGGAGACCGGTGTGGGTTCGAGAAACTTAGGTACGAGCCGAGAAGGCTAGCTCCTTTCCGGAGAAAGGCTACTAGGCACCCCGACATCGCCCGGTTATGAACCACCGGCCTCCTACTCAGCATGTTAGGCGATAACGGACTAATCGTATACTTCTTTAAGTTTAAAATTCATTTGAAACCCTTTTCTTTCTTTTTTCAGAAACCGTTTTGAGCATATATTATTGGAAAGCCATACTAGTAAAGAATCACCCATTTATGTTATACATACACAGAGAAGGGGGAGAAAGAAGTGATTTATTTACATGTCACGCTGTGTGTTTATTCTACACTAACTTATTTTCCCCAAAACGAGTTTATTTACATGGTTCGCACCTTAATCACCGTTGGAACGATTTAGGTGCGTTTTAAAACCCCGTTTGATGAAGTTTTACCCGAATCGCCGTTGGAAGGACTCGAGTGTTTGAAAACGTTAGGATAAGAACCTTTTAATGAGAAAACGTGGTTAAACATACAAGTCAATATCATGTTGTACAAATCCTTTAAGAAAATGATTCTAAAACTCTATTATTCACAAAGAAAACGATTTTAATTATAATGTTCGCTTAATCCGCCGTTGGAACGGACTAAGGTTTTAAGACGTGGTGTTTTGAGAAATGATTTGAAATGTTAACAAAAACAACTCTATTTACTTACATTAGGAAACTCTAAAAATTCATTAGTTTAAATAATTATATTGAAAGCTCTCTTTTTGTGATTTATTTTCCTCTCTTATTTAATGGACTCTCTACCTATTATACTTGTAATAATAAACCCATTTAAACCAAGAATCATACTCAAATAAAGCCCATTTGAAACATGGACCCATGAATGGTCCAAAGGAATAAAGAAAGTAATTCTAGCATATATATATACATTTAAATCGAAAAATAGAATAAGAAAATAAAAGTTTATACAAAAGAAACTATATGTATATAAAAATAGTAGGTACAATATATCTATACTTTAAAAATGCGAAAATAGTAAGTAAATCCTATAACTAAGAAAATAATATTCATCCAAAAATAATTTCCTTCAATAACCACTAAAATAATCCAAATATACCAAAACTACATATATACATATCTATTATAGTTTTAAATATCAAAAATAACATATACTAATATATATTAATTATTTCCCAAAATACCCAAGTAAATAATCTTCAAAATAGAATCTAATAGAGCTCAAATGAATAAAAAGAAAGACATATTGTAAAATAGAATAATAATAAAAAAGCATACAAATATTCTAAAATAATTACATATACTAAAGGTCTAAAATAATTTGAAAAGCATATATTACATAACTATATATATATATATTTATATATATATATATTAAGGATTAAAAACTTAAAAGTTAAGAAAAAGGGACTGAAATGGCATCTTTTACGTTTTGGCAGATTTACCGACGGAAAATCCGTCGGTAAACAGCATTTAGTGACAGAAATGACAAATTACAGCAGCACTCCAATATTCTCCAGATTTATTCGAAAGCTTTAAATTAAATCTAATTCAATCGTTTTGGATTTCCGAACTACCAAAATGGATCATAGTCGAAAACGGAAGTTCCTAAACGACGTTTTTTATTTCAAATCATTATTTGGAAATTTCTTTTAAATTAAAAACTTGTAATTACAACGTTTTCGATACCCGAACTACCTTTTTATCGGATCACGGTTCGTATTGGGATATCAAAACAAGGTTTTTTATTTTAAAACAAAACCGAATTTTATTCAACACGAAATGGAAATTAAATAAATACGCTAATTAAATAAAATGCGACAACATAAATAAATAACTAAATAAATAAAAACTATAACATAAAAATAAATAGGAGAAGAAGATAAATAAAATAAAATAAAAGAGAGTCTAGTCCTCGGATAATACCTTAAATTCGGTATCTGACAGTCGAAGCCGATTGATTCCACGAACCACGATCTTCCGTTTTTAATGAAAATTTAGTAAAAATTGAACTTTTGAAAATTTGGAATTTTTGAGAAAAAAAAATATTTTTCTCAAAAAAATTCACTCTCTCTCTCTAAAAATGTTTAGAGTGAGAAAGCTCTCTCCAAAAATCATCTTCCTTTGCATTGGGATCCGTGCCCTTATATAGGGAAACGGATCCCGGAACTTTGGGCGACGCCCAAGTAAAATTGGGCGTCGCCCAAAGTCGTTGGGCGGCCGCCCAAGGCTTGTTGGGCGGCCGCCCAACACTAAGTTGGGCTACCGCCCAACATTGTTGGGCGGCCGCCCAACAATTGTTGGGCGATCGCCCAACGCAAGGTTGGGCGCCCGCGCCCAACCAACGTTGGGCGCTCGTCCAACGCGCGTTGGGCGTTTGCCTGACGTGGTTGGGCGCCCGCCCGACGACCCCCGAGGCGTGCCTCGCGGTGTCGGGCGCGCGCGCCCCGCGGCCGCCGAGCGCGCGTTCCGTGCCGTCGGACGCTCACACGTTGCGGCTGCCGAATGCGCGCTCCGTGCTACCGGGCGCGCACGCTCAGTGGCCAACGAGAGCGTGCCCCGCGCTATCAGACTCGGGCGTTGCTCGGACGTCGAGAACGTGCCACTCGTGGTTGGACGCGTGCGTTCGACGGACGTCGAGCGCACGTCCTCTGCCGTCGAGCGGGCGTTCGACCATTGTCGACCGCGCGCCGGATGCCGCTAAGCACCCGCGCCATGCCGCTAAGCATACGCGAGCCACCTTACCGGCAACAGCGACCCGCCGTAATTTTCTTTCCTTATTATACGCTTATTATTCTTTATATTTTTTTTGTTTTTCAAAACTTCCAGAATCAATCGCTTCAACCGTCTTGTTTTCAGGTTTTCGTCACAGGTCCTCCGACTCAGTGTCTACAGTTGCCCCTACTTTTCTATTTTGACAATGATGTGTGTGTTTCGAAAACGTTTTTTGCTAACATAACACATGCAATGTAAAACATATAAAAGTAAAAGACACGTAAAGAGTAGGAGGGAGCATACCTGACCTTCGCGCTGCGCGTTCCGGTGTCGTCCTCTGATTCCTTCCATCGTCACCTTTGGAATGGCCGTCGATGAATGTTCTTTTCTCGGACTCTATTGTACGTTGGTTATGGGTAAGAATGGCTCAAAAGCAATTTCGGTGTACGACCGTTAATGGGATGGCTCAAAAGCAACTCAGGTCTGCGACCGCGAGTAAGATGGCTCAAAAGCGACCCTGGTCCACGACCGCTGGTAAAATGGCTCAAAAGCAACTCAGGTCCGCGACCTTGAGTAAGATGGCTCAAAAGCAACTCTGGTCTACGACCGAGAGTAAGATGGCTCAAAAGCGACCCTGGTCCACGACCGCGGGTAAAATGGCTCAAAAGCAACTCCGGTCTGCGACCGTGAGTCAGATGGCTCAAAAGCAACTCCGGTCTGCGACCGTGAGTCAGATGGCTCAAAAGCAACTCCGGTCTGCGACCGTGAGTCAGATGGCTCAAAAGCAACTCTGGTCTACGACCCAGAGTAAGATGGCTCAAAAGCGACCCTGGTCCACGACCGCGGGTAAAATGGCTCAAAAGCAACTCAGGTCTGCGACCTTGAGTCAGATGACTCAAAAGCAACTCCGGTCTACGACCGTGAGTCAGATGGCTCAAAAGCAACTCCGGTCTACGACCGTGAGTCAGATGGCTCAAAAGCAACTCCGATCTGCGACCGTGAGTCAGATGGCTCAAAAGCAACTCCGGTCTCCGACCGTGAGTCAGATGGCTCAAAAGCAACTCCAGTCTGCGACCGTGAGTCAGATGGCTCAAAAGCAACTCCGGTCTGCGACCGTGAGTAAGATGGCTCAAAAGCGGGGATTGTCTCTGGATTCTTCTACAACACTGTTGTCTGTATTTTCTTACTAGAGCTAGCATCTCGAAGGTTTAATGGGGACGTATTTTAGTCTCGAATGATATAGACTAACGATTATTTTTCTGTTGACTGTTGTCTGTATTTTGATTGGTGTCACTGTTCTGTAAAAATTGACTGTTGTTTGGATTTCATATCTTGGCAATATTGGTCGTTGTTTGGGAGAAATGCAGGCTGAAACGGACTGCAAATCGGAGGTCTGTGCACCTAGTAATTAATTATTTACTTTTTACCTTTATGTCAAATCGTACTTCTTTCACTATTTACGGGAATGTCATTCCCTTTTCCTATATAAGGTGGTGGGGTTTCATTTCAACCCCACACCTTCTCTCTCTTCTTTCTCTCACTAGACTTCAATTTGGATTATTCTCGGGATGGATTTAGATGAATGGGATGGCACTAGAGGCATGGACGAGGTTTACGTAAACCTGGATAGAGTGGATACCTTCCACGACCCTACGACGCATTTGAGCAGGACACGCTGCAACGAGGTAAGTAATTTCTCACTTTTATTTGATTCGAACTCTAAGCTTTAGCATTCCTATCCGAACATGATTTGCATGCTAACCCTTAGACTGCCTTAGAGGACTTTAGCTAGAAAACGTGAATTCCTTTATTCGCAAGTGACACCTGTTTATTTTTGTAAGAATGCGCGCTATATGCATGTGAATAGTGAAAACGTGAATAGTGCACGTGAATAGTAAAAACGTGAATAGTAAAAACTTAACTAAGGCATGTGAATAGTAAAAACGTGAATAGTAAAAACTTAGCTAATGCACGTGAATAGTAAAAACCTGAATAGTAAAAACTTAACTAATGCACGTAAATAGTAAAACCTAATCTATGCTCCTCGTCCCCGTAGACGAGGGTGGATTAAAGAATTGACTAAACCCTACGTGAATGACCCTAGAGGAGAGATTTTTACAGAAAATTGGTCCTAACTGACCGAATGTCTCTATGAAAGAATACCTAGTCTTAACGCGTTCTTATCAATTGCATGCTTTAGGAGCTGTATTTAAATTTTCTTGTCTTGTTCTTTTTAGTTCATTGAGATTTCGGGGACCACCGCCGAGATTCACTCGTGGTACGATAGGCTAGGTGCCGCGGCGAGAGCCCGCGTGCGTGAGTTGGGCTTCGAGCCTTTTATTGCAGCGTTGCCCCGCACCAACGGGGTATGCGATCGTTTCGGCCTACGGGCCTTATGTGAGCGGTGGGTTGACTCGACCCACACCTTCCACCTTTCTTTTGGGGAGATGACCATCTCTCCCAGAGATTTCTCACTGCTGACAGGGTTGCGAGGGAGCAACACTCCCATCCCTTTCCATTTCGATATGATGCGACCACGGGTCGACTTTGCTAGGCTCGCTGCCTTGATTGGACCGGGAGTTCGTCTTTGCGCCAAATCTACTCCAGCGAAGTTTATTTCCACCGCGAGCCTCTTGAGTCGGCGAGATTTCTGCGAGACAGACGATACCGACTTGGCGGTTCGCAGCTTCTTAGTGTATACTCTGAGTGAGACGATTTTCCGCACGAAGGGTGGAAAGGTACATGCGGGTCTCATTCAGGCACTCAGCGATTTGGATGCAGCGGCTTCCTACGATTGGGCGGGGGCAGGCTTAGCCTTTCTCTACAAGTTTTTGGATCTGACTTGCCGGAAGCGCAAGGATTTTGGTGGTTACACCTTTGCTCTGCTGGTACGTGACGCCTTCTTGACTTGCCCGTCTTATCTTCTTCGCGTTTTTCACACTCCTAGTCCTTGTTTTTACCACAGGTGTGGGCGTATGAGAGGCACATCCTTCCAAGCCGGTCTCGATCTCGACCGAGAGTACCGAGGCCGCCTTTCATGACTCGATGGAGGGATTTTGACTTGAGCGTCGAAAGGAGTCGGACGGTGCCACGGCTCCTAGATTGGATCGACTCGCTGACCCTCACACAGGTAGATTTTTCCTAATCATGCTCGGTTTTTGTTTGAGTCTTTCTGACTTTCTCTTTGTGCATTTTTTAGATTAAGTTCAGGTGGGACGACCTCGACTTCGGCCCCGATTATACATATGTATCGATGATCCAGGAGCAGCAGTGTGTGCTCACCGGCCCCTGCGTGCGGGCATGGTATTTAGGGGATCGAGGCATCACTGGAGTTAGGGACGCTCACTGGACACCGGGTGAGATCCCCGTCTCTATGTTCGCGGTGCGGACCATGCCCTTATCGACCGTTCGTCGGGACTTGACCCGTCGGTTTGTTGGTAGAGCGGTGTGGATTCACGCCGGGGGCCGTGAGCCTTACTTATCTACTCTGCTGAGCGCGAGGGATGCCCCGGTGGCAGCGATGGAGGTGGATCCGGTGGCAGATGTATTTTCGAGGGAGGCTGTCGCGGCAGTCTTCGGTCAGGAGGAGGTCCCGGTAAGTGGTTCCACCCCCTTCTTATTTTACCTTTCATTCATGAGATGTTTAGGGGTTTTTATTGTGTGTTTTTTTTGCAGGAGGGGTCCTGGAGGAGTGCCCATTTATCTGATTTCTTTGACGGTACTCGAGCTCAGACGCCTGTGTGCGAGCAGCCCTACTACATCGGCGAGTCCTCCAGCGCTGCCCGACCAGAGAGGTCTTCCCTAGGCGTGCCCCTACCAGACTACGGGAGAGATTATGCCACGATTTGCTATGACGAGTCCGGGGCAGCTTATGCGGGATTCGAGGCGGCTCCTCCTATCTTCTCCTCGAGGGTCCCATTTGATCCCTCAGACGCTTCTCTGACCACGAGGGAGACTTGTACGGATTACGTGGGGCTGTCTGGTTACCTACGAGATCGCCTCAGCTTGCGCTGCACCGATCACCTGGTATGTATCATTACTTTACTTTAGTGTAGTGGAATGTATGCATGTATGTATGATTTATGTTTTTGGCCTATGCTGCTTTTTATCTGTTCTTTTTTTCTTTTTCTGTAGAGTGATCTGCATGCCCACGAGCGGAGGAAGAGCGAGTTGGAGCGGGAGGCCGACGCCCGGGTTGGTCAGGTGTATCAGGAGAGAAATGATCACTGGTCAGGGATGATGCGATGGGAGACTGAGGGTCGCCTTGCCGTGGAGGAGAGGGCGCGTGATGAGTCGATCAGGCGCCTTGCTGCAGAGGAGAGAGCACGAGCTGCTGATGAGAGAGCACGCGCCTCTGATGAGAGAGCGCGAGTTTCTAATGAAAGAGCGCGTGCTGCCGAGGAGGCACTATCTGCGGAGCGGGCATCACACCTGAGAGATTTTGAGGACTATTGGGACTTCCCTCCGTATTAGGCTCGTTATGTATTGCTTTGTAGCTTTCATTATTGCTTTGTAGCTTTCATTATTGCTTTGTAGCTTTTATTAGAGTTTCCCCGATGTATAGCTGATGTATAGGGAGTGGGGTGGATAGTAGGTAGGCTTTTTGTGAAAAGTAGGATAGGAAATGTATAACTCGTGATTCATATTACCATGCATTCAGTAGATTATGATGATTCCAATCATTCTCGTCAAATATATTCATGCCTTTATTTATTTACAAACAACAGAAATACTTAGTCTCTTATACATTGTTTTTGCAATTGCTCAAGTCATAACTATTGTTACCAGGACCCGCCTTTCGGTTTTCGGATCCCGGCGATTTTTCTCCTCTCCTTTTACTATCCCGGAATTTTTAAATGAGTGCCCTTTCGGGTTTTCACCCATTGGGATTTCCCTTATTGTTGCATAGGTCACCCTTTGCGGGTTTTCAACCTATCGAGAATTTTTCTTTATTTTTCTTTTTTTTTTTTTTTTTTACGAAAAGTATTTCTTAAGCCTATCCAGGTTGGTAGGTTCGGAGAATTCCATGCTGTCCATTGTGGTTAACTTCACCGCTCCTTTGCTTAGTATCTTCTTCACGATGAATGGTCCTTCCCAGTTAGGCCTGAACTTCCCCCTCGGGTCGGTGTGCGTCACACGGATCTGTTTCAGCACCAAATCTCCTTCTTTGATAGGACTGGTCTTAACCTTTTTATTGAAAGCCCGAGCCATCCTTCTTTGATATAACTGTACATGGTAAAGCGCTTCCATCCTTTTTTCGTCAACTAGAGCCAACTGCTCACATCGCTTCTTCGCCCATTCCGCCTCGAGAATTTCTGCCTCCACTGCGATTCTCAACGATCGCTTTTCGATCTCAATCGGCAAGACTGCTTCTGTTCCATACACCAAAGAGAATAGCGTTGCCCCAGTTGAGGTTCTAATTGTCGTGCGATAAGCCCATAATACGAGTGGGAGCTGCTCATGCCAATTCCGATGTGATTCCACCATTTTTACGAGAATCCTCTTAAGGTTCTTATTAGCTGCTTCTACTGCTCCATTAGCCTGTGGACGGTATGGAGAAGACCTGTGATGTTCAATGCCGTATTCTCGAAAAAGATTTCTTACTTCCCCCTGAAACTGGACCCTATTATCCGTAATCATGTGATGAGGCACTCCGAACCTGGTGATCAAGTGTTTTTCAATGAACTTTCTCATCTGCTTGGATCCCAGTTTGCTAAACGACTCTGCTTCTACCCACTTGGTGAAATAATCGATGGCGACAGCAATAAACTTATGTTCATTTGAAGCGTTAGGCCTTACTTCGCCGATGATGTCAATGCCCCAAGCAGCGAATGGCCAAATAGGTGCTAGCACATGTAGTTCCATGGCCGGAAGATGACTGCAATCGCCGTGGATTTGACAATCATGGCATTTCTTTGCATACTCGTTACAATCTCTTTCCATGGTGAGCCAGTAGAAGCCTTGCCTTATGATTTTCTTTGCTAACACCGCTCCTCCCATATGGGCCCCGCAAATTCCTGAATGCACCGATTCCATCGCCTCGCGGGCTTCTCCCGCATCTAAGCACCTTAGCTGTAACCCATCGATGTGCCTTTTGTAAAGTAAGTCATCGTGGATGACGAACTGCCGAGCTAACCTTCTAATCACTGCTTGATCCCTCGGTTCTGACTCTGCCGGATATGTTCCATTTTTCATGAAGTTCACGATATCGAAATACCACGATTTTTCATCTGCCCCTAATAGCATTACGTCCTCGTAGCATGGTTTGTGAGATCTCCTTAATACCAACGGTTTCGAGGCAAGGTTCCGGGGGTTGTCCCAAACTCACACCAAAGTGGCCAAAGCATCCGCCGCCTGGTTCTGCGCTCGAGGAATGTGATAGAAACGACACTCCTTGAATTTTTGTGCCAACCCTTCTAGCTGATCTAGATATGGACGTAGCCTTTCTTCCCTCACTTCCCAGTTTCCTTGTGCCTGTTCGATGATCAACTTGGAGTCACCCCAAATTTCGACATATGACGCTCCCAGTGCCACTAATGACTCTAAACCATAAATGCACGCTTCATATTCGGCCATATTATTGGTGAGAGGGAAGGATAACTTCTTGGCCATCGGGAACCTTTCTCCTTCCGGTGAGGTAAGTAGTACTCCTACTCCGGCTCCATTTGAATTAACTGCTCCGTCGAAGAACATTTTCCACGGTACAACTGCGATTGCGTTCAAGTGCTCATCGGGGAAATCATAGCTTATCTCTTCTTCCTCTGCATTCAGGGGTTGGTTGGCCAGAAATTCTGCCACGGCCCTCCCTTTGATAACCTTCTTCGTCACATATTCAATGTCAAACTCGGACAAAAGCAACAACCATCTGGCTAACTTCCCCGTTAAGGATGGGGTTTGGTATGGATACTTCACGGGGTCCATCCGAGAAATAATGATCACTTTATACGATTGGAAATAGTGCCGCAGTTTCTTTGTCAACCATACTACTGCCACACATGTCTTTTCGATCATGTTGTACTTGAGCTCGTACTCCAGGAATTTCTTACTCAAATAATACACCGCGTGCTCCACACCGGTGTCTCCCTCTTGAGCCAACATTGCCCCAATAGATCGCTCCTCAATTGCTACATAGAGGAGAAGCGGCTTTCCCAGTTTAGGCGGTCTCAGCACTGGCGGATTAGACAAATAGTTCCGGACGCTCTCTAGAGCTTGCTGACACTTATCATTCCAAGTAGCGGGTTGGTCTTTCCTTAGCAACTTAAAGATTGGCTCGCAGATTGCGGTGAGTCTCGCTATGAACCGACTGATATATTGAACCTGCCCTAGAAACCCTCTCACTTCTTTCTCATTTTTCGGCGCCGACATCTCTTGTATAGCCTTCACTTTATCAGGATCCACCTCGATTCCCTTATTTCCGATTACATAGCCTAAGATTTTCCCCGACAAAACGCCGAAAAAGCACTTCTTCGGGTTTAACCTTAGCTTGAATTCTGCAATTCGGGCCAAAAACTTCTCGAGCGCGGCAAAATGCCCTTCTCTTGTCTCTGATTTGACCATCATATCGTCCACATAGACTTCTACCTCCTTGTGTATCATATCATGGAACAGTGCTGTGGCCATTCTCTGATAAGTTGCCCCGGCATTTTTCAACCCAAACGGCATTACTCTGTAACAGTATGTCCCCCACTCAGTTGTGAACGAGGTTTTTGCTTTGTGCTTTTCGGCCATCTGAACTTGCATGTAGCCCATGAAACCATCCACATTCGTGTGTAAGACGCTTGACGCTGCACTGTCGATCAATACGTCGATATGAGGCAATGCGAACTCATCCTTGGGGCATGCCTTGTTAAGATCTCTGTAATCGACGCACATCCTCACTTTGCCGTCCTTCTTTACGATTGGCACCACATTTGCGACCCAAGGGGGATAGTCGATCACTTCGATGAATCCTGCTTCTAATTGCTTCTTCACCTCCTCTCTGATCTTATCTGCCCATTATGGTCTCATACGTCGGAGCTTCTGCTTTACGGGCTTTGCTTCGGGGTAAGTTGGAATGCGGTGAGTTACGATAGAATTTCGTATTTTTTAATTATTCTCTCAAATTCTTTTCTCTCTTCAATAGTTAATGCTTGAGCAATTTGTATAAGTTTAGGATTTTCATCCGTACCAAGATTGAAAGTTGACATTTCTATCGTATTGATTTCAAATGTAGGCATGTTATATGAATGAGAATGCATGGAATGATCATGATCAACATCAAGCAAGTAAGCAAAATCAGAATTCATTTCATTGATAGCATGGGTGATTACATCATCTGATTCAAACAAAACAGTAATACAATTTTCATCATCAGGGTTCTCGGGCTCCTCATGAACCTTGGAGGTACTGGGCTCATCCACCGCTCCCGCAGTTGCTTCAATGGTGATGACTTGCTCCTCAGCATTCAAGTCTAGCACCATAATCTCCTCGACAAAGCAGCTCGCCTTTCCTTTGCCCCAGTCGGCAACATCATTGAAGATTTCGAACCCCGGCAGAATCTTCCCTTCTGTGCTAGTCCATGCCTCGGGGGTCCCTGAATACGCCTTTCCATGCCCCTCGTTCACGAAGTACTTCCTTAGGCCCACTTTTCCTTCACCACTCACATTGGGCAGACCTCCCTGCTCATATCCCAAACCCCTACGGGTTTTCTGACTCTTAAAGTCCGGAAATTCTGGCAACCCCTGATGGTGTGCTCCTAAACCCATTCCTGGGATGAAACCTCCCTTCATCATCTTCACCACATCGGTGGTCATGCTAGACTCATAAATCCCGGAGACTTGGAATCCGAAGAAAAGCTGTGGCTCAATTCCCAATGCTGCCACCGAGCTTAATTTCTCAGCTCTGATCGTCACTATCTCCTCCCCGAAGGGGAATTTAATCATTTGATGGAGCGTGGAGGGCACACCTCCCAACTTATGGAACCACGGGCGTCCCAACAGTACAGCAAAGGTTACCGGGATATCCAGCACCGTGAACTCAGTTTCTTCTTCATGTGGCCCTACTTTCAACTTGGCCTTGAAGACTCCCTCAATGTGCCTACGGCTGTCATCATACGCTCTAATCACAGTTTCAGAGGCTGTCAGGTCTCCTCTCTCCACTCCCAACTTCGACAAGAGTTTCAAGGGACAAACATTAATGGCCGATCCATCATCGACCATCACGAAACTAGTCTTCTTTCCGTTAATTTCCGCTCGGATATACAAAGGCTTATTGTGAGCCTTCCCCTCTTCTGGGAGATCCTCGTCAGTAAATGTGATCTCAGTCTTCTTTCGGGCCATAATTGCCCCTACTAGCGCTGCCGGCTCAGTATCGGTGGAAATAACCAGATTCTGCAATTCTTTCATCAAGTTCTCACGATGGTACTTAGAATGGCATAGAACTTCCCAGACTGTAGACTTAGCTTGTGTCTTCTTCAACTACTCCAGAACTTGGTCATCGGGCTTAGGAGCCGACCCTTCTCCAATCTTAGTTTCTATCATAGGTGCCTTTCCCTCGGCCACACGACCTGATCTCGTCATTACCGCGATTTCCGACTCATCATCCGATTCGTCCCAAATGTTAATAGGAATCCTCTGATTGGCATCTTCCTCGTCCGAAGAACTCTCCCAAATGTCCACGACCATTAAATCCATGACGTGAGGAACATTCGGATTCAAGTAAAAGGGATCCGCTGATCCATACAAAGCCCAACCTATCAACTCATCATAGTCACGGAGGGACACTCTGCTCATCCTTCTTGCGGCCAACGGAATAGTACCTCGTTGTATGCACATAAGCTGCACCTTATTGCTCATTGTTTCGTTACACTGTTCATAACGGCGTCTCCACCGTCTAGCATAATCCACAAACGGTTCCTCGAGGAATTGCCTGATCCTATCCAGATCGTCCAGGGATCCCGTCCACGGAATGTACATTTCATATCTTGACACAAAGGCACTTCTGAGCGGTATCCAATGACCCATCTCCTCCTCTGATAGACCCTGATGCCATAATAAGGCTTCACCCATCAAGGTTTCCGGAAAATGTTCATGCAACTCACATTGCGGAAATCCGGCGTCATACATATGATTGCGGAATAACCTCGCGTGCTCAACAGGATCCTGGTATCCACCATACCTAGGCATTGCTAACACTGCATCAGGTGTTTGATAAGACGGGGAATCCGGGGTTTGCTCTGCCAGCATCCATACTGTATACTCCTTGATAAATCTTTTCGTCATTGCCACCCAATCGGTCTTAACATATATCGGCAACGACATGTACCACATTAACGGTTCACCCATCAATGAATTGCAAAACAAGCTAGTGATCTCTTCCTCTTTAAAACCCAAGGGTGCCATAGCCGACAAGTAGAAGTGAAGGTGCTCCATAGGGTCCTTATTGCCGTTATACTTACTAACCCTCGGTAACGGACGCTTGATAGGTCCAATCTGCATCGCAAAGCGCTCCACAGTTCTGTCTTCAGCTCTTTGGTACTTTTCTAAACACAAATCCGACAACCGATCCCAATCGTGCTTGCAAGAATCGGGTAATGAGTGGAACCATTCCAAAGGTTCGCCTACCAGCGAGTGGTGGAACCATTGAGCAATTTCATCTACTCCGAAGGATTCAATAAACATGTCGTGCATATATTCACGCAAGTGCACCTCAGGATCTCTTCCTCCACTAAACAAACCCAAATCTGGCACAATAGTCCGAGACGACCCTTCTCCGGTCTCTTCAGCACTATCCTCATTATACGGTGCTCCACCATCCGATCCTTCCCCCATCGGTTCATCCTCTTGCTCCTCGCCAAGGAAGGACACATATAGACCATTTCCCACATTGTTCTTTTCGTCGGAGTCCAACAACTCCTCTACATTCTCCTCGAAGGATTCCATCACTACACGTTCTGTCAGACCCATTCCGATCATGCTTACCCTATGATTAGGCAATGGATTACGCCTAGTGGAAGGGTTCGCTGACGAAGGATAAGCTATCTTCTTCTCTTCGATTAAATCTTGGATTTCGTGTTTCAACCTTTCGCAATTCTCAATTGTATGCCCATAACTGCTATGGAATTCACAATACCCTCTAGCCTATATCTGCGGAGTAGGTTGAACTTTGTTATACGGGGTAAGGGCTTTCAACAATCCCTTTTTTTGCAGACGCTCGAAAACTTTCACGTAGGTCTGATCGAACTTGGCGAACTGCCTCTTTTCAATAGCATTAAGATCAACCACTTTCACTGCTGCGGATTCCGTACTCGCACTAGGCCATCCGGCACTATATCCCGACTTCGTCCACTTGGTATAAGCTTTCTTTGGCTCCCCATCCCCTTCAACAGTCAAGGCACAACTATACATCTGATTGAAATCAGTAAATGGCATATACCGCAACTCATTCTTGATATACGGCAACGTGTTGCCAATCACCATTCGGATCTGATCCTGCTCGAGCGGCTTTTGTTTCATCACTGCGGCCTTAGCCCTCCATCTTTTCACAAAATCGGAAAAGGATTCCCCAGCCTGTTGCATAGTGCTCTCTAGCTCTTTCAAAGTGACCTCCAGCATGGTGTTAAAGCTATACTGAGCGATGAATGACTTCGCTAACTCCTTCCAATCCCTCTTTGTCACCATCGGCAATGCATGGAACCATGTGAGGGCAGCCCCCTCTAGGTAGGTGTTAAACAGCCCTAGGACTTGATCCTCAGTCAGGATCGTGTGCTTCATCACAGCAACATACTGATTCATGTGAGCGGTGGGATCTCCCGTTCCATCGAACTTTTTCATGTCAGGGAGCCGGAATTTCAAAGGCAAAGCTGTTGCCGACAAACAATTCTTCAAGTTATAGAAGTCCTGACTTCCGAAACTTCCTCCACGCAAGTCCTGCACTTCCTGTGTGATGTGTTGCTTCCACTCCTCTTTCTTAGCTTTCTCTTTCTCTAACTGTTTTCGGATATAATCCTGATAATCCTCCTCATTCCCAAAGCAAGGACCATCGTTCACCTCATTCTCAGCACGCTTACAACCACTCTTGTTGTCCTTCAGTGCTAACTCCGCTAGCTGGGCCAAGATCGTGGCCAGCTGATCATTGATATTGTTCACAGAATTCTCCAATTCAGCCACTTTCTCGTCGGTCGCAGACATACTGAAGGAAGACTGAGTATACCCAGACGAAGATGATTCAGAAGCCACAACTACTGATTCTGAACTGTCTACTCGTAGCTGATCAAACTGTCTGACAAGCCGATTACTCTCGCGAAACCACAACCGCTTAATGATGACGTCTGCGCGAACAGTATCTATTAGTATGTATGCATCATTTTATATGCATGATTCGTGGTGTGTGCGTTTATTTATTTATAAGATAAGAAAAACAAACGTTAGTTCTATTTACACGTATCACAACATCTCTCTTCCACCCTTATTCCTCCACACACTCGTTGGTCCAGGTCTCTTTCCTAGGATTTTGGTTTTTGGCTCACATTGCGGTCCAGGGGACGCGTGATGCCGTCGATTATTGCGGAAAAATAAATCATTCACCATACAACACAGTTCGTTTTCGACGCATCAGCGTTCAGTGACTAAGAAATCGACCAAGTTGGATTGTCCTTTCGGAATAACTCATCTTTTGTCCTTTCGCGAGACGCATTAATTCGGGTTTTGACTCCCTTTGAGCGCATCTCAGTTTTTAGATGTGGTACGAGTTATTCTTCTAGTCCAATCGTTCGTTATTGTCAATGATTCATTCCCTTTTGTTCGCGTGGGTTCGTGTCTCGATTTTGGATTACAACGGGATCTTTTGGATCTATCGAGAGACGTAACCACGTGTTTATTTAGTGATGGAATCACTTTTGGATTTTATTTTAGGGAACGGACTCATCGCGTAACGCGTTTGTTCTTAGCGTTGAGGATCCGTTTGCTCATTTTAGCTACGTGAAAAGATGGCGAGTCTTATTTTGAGCGCACGGTAACCTTTCGGCTAGCAACAGTTCGTTATTCTTCCCAATCCTACGGGATATATAATCTTAGTGTGGTTATAGAAAACCAACCTTTCGTTAAATCGCGTGTTTGTTCGAAGCGAGGATATCACCGTTTTCTTTCCTTTAGGCGCGAATTTAAGCAAACACGTATATCGGACCATATTTCTTGCAGTTTTGGTAACGGTCGAAATGATCGAGTCGTTAGTCAAAACCCGCAGTCTCGTCCATATGGCGCAATTATATGGTTTGGCTTAATTCGGCTTCGAGATTTTAAACGGGGTATACACTCGTCCGAGGCACGTATTCAACGACATTGGTTTATTTTCTTTAACTACCCTCGGGATTGATATATATCGTAGTCTCGGAATGATTTTGGTCGATTAGTTCATTTTTCTTTTCTTTTATTTTCTTAGTCACCTTTACTGACACATCCATTTCTCTTAAGAACGACACGAGGCATAACATAAAAGCTCGTCTTTCATTCGGAAGGGACGGGCTACTCATGCGAAACTTTTCACGTTACGACAGGGTCGTTCGAAACAGAAATGTTCTTCATTTTCGTTTCGTCATGATCTCGTTTTATCCTAACTTATTTAAAGAATGTGAATAACGGCTACTATTAATATAGTCTTTTGTATCGAGATGTAACTATCCTTAACACCGAACCGATTCATACTAATACGTGCTTACGTCATAACACATTTCCTGAACATGTGCCTTCGTCGGGACACCGAAAGGGACAAGGCGAGTCGCACATGTTCATTCATATGAGATGACTAAGTCGTCTTTAGTTCAAATTGTTTCGATGTTTTAGGGTAATTAGTATGTCGATTCACGAGTATATATTAACACATCGTCTCATTTTCTTTACCTACTTTAGGATTTAGACACATATCGTGGCGGTTTGAAAACACGAATTGATTCATTTATCACATCAAAAATAGTAACAGGTAATCCTATGGAAACTTCTAAGGCTACTATATGCTGACACGACTGACCGCGGGACCTCACAGGACCGCACAAATTCGCCCCTAACGAATGGATGGGGACCCTTTGGCGCCTTACTGTAAGGGGGAACTTACACTAGCCTCTTTCGAGCGACGAATGGACTCTCGCTAGAGGTTTCGCGGAAATTACCCAAAGGGTTTGCAATAATGCACATGAATGCATACGAAAAGAAGTAAAACGATCCGTCCCCGTTAAGGGCTTAATACACGCCTTCCGGAATCAAATTTCTCGCTTCCCCAGCAGAGTCGCCACTTGTTAGACGAGGTGCCGCGGCCTAATCTCCCGGGCGGACCGGGGGGTGGACAACCTCATGGCGACGTAAGCGGTGATTGGCGCCGAAAGCAACCAATCGTGGAATCAAGCTGCTCGGCAGGACCGGAGCTCGGAGATATGGAAGAGTCGCCACCCACGAATGGCAAAATGAACACCGATCCCTTGCGGGAGACCGGTGTGGGTTTGGGAAACTTAGGTACAAGCCGAGAAGGCTAGCTCCTTTTCGGAGAAAGGCTACTAGGCACCCCGACATCGCCCGGTTATGAACCACCGGCCTCCTACTCAGCATGTTAGGCGATAACGGACTAATCGTATACTTCTTTAAGTTTAAAATTCATTTGAAACCCTTTTCTTTCTTTTTTCAGAAACCGTTTTGAGCATATATTATTGGAAAGCCATACTAGTAAAGAATCACCCATTTATGTTATACATACACAGAGAAGGGGGAGAAAGAAGTGATTTATTTACATGTCACGCTGTGTGTTTATTCTACACTAACTTATTTTCCCAAAGCGAGTTTATTTACATGGTTCGCACCTTAATCACCGTTGGAACGATTTAGGTGCGTTTTAAAACCCCGTTTGATGAAGTTTTACCCGAATCGTCGTTGGAACGACTCGAGTGTTTGAAAACGTTAGGATAAGAACCTTTTAATGAGAAAACGTGGTTAAACATACAAGTCAATATCATGTTGTACAAATCCTTTAAGAAAATGATTCTAAAACTCTATTATTCACAAAGAAAACGATTTTAATTATAATGTTCGCTTAATCCGCCGTTGGAACGGACTAAGGTTTTAAGACGTGGTGTTTTGAGAAATGATTTGAAATGTTAACAAAAACAACTCTATTTACTTACATTAGGAAACTCTAAAAATTCATTAGTTTAAATAATTATATTGAAAGCTCTCTTTTTGTGATTTATTTTCCTCTCTTATTTAATGGACTCTCTACCTATTATACTTGTAATAATAAACTCATTTAAACCAAGACTCATACTCAAATAAAGCCCATTTGAAACATGGACCCATGAATGGTCCAAAGGAATAAAGAAAGTAATTCTAGCATATATATATACATTTAAATCGAAAAATAGAATAAGAAAATAAAAGTTTATACAAAAGAAACTATATGTATATAAAAATAGTAGGTACAATATATCTATACTTTAAAAATGCGAAAATAGTAAGTGAATCCTATAACTAAGAAAATAATATTCATCCAAAAATAATTTCCTTCAATAACCACTAAAATAATCCAAATATCTCAAAACTACATATATACATATCTATTATAGTTTTAAATATCAAAAATAACATATACTAATATATATTAATTATTTCCCAAAATACCCAAGTAAATAATCTTCAAAATAGAATCTAATAGAGCCCAAATGAATAAAAAGAAAGACATATATATACATATACTTATATTGTAAAATAGAATAATAATAAAAAAGCATACAAATATTCTAAAATAATTACATATACTAAAGGTCTAAAATAATTTAAAAAGCATATATTACATAACTATATATATATATATATTTATATATATATATATTAAGGATTAAAAGCTAAAAAGTTAAGAAAAAGGGACTGAAATGGCATCTTTTACGTTTTGGCAGATTTACCGACGGAAAATCCGTCGGTAAACAGCATTTAGTGACAGAAATGACAAATTACAGCAGCACTCCAATATTCTCCAGATTTATTCGAAAGCTTTAAATTAAATCTAATTCAATCGTTTTGGATTTCCGAACTACCAAAAATGGATCATAGTCGAAAACGGAAGTTCCTAAACGACGTTTTTTATTTCAAATCATTATTTGGAAATTTCTTTTAAATTAAAAACTTGTAATTACAACGTTTTCGATACCCGAACTACCTTTTTATCGGATCACGGTTCGTATTGGGATATCAAAACAAGGTTTTTTATTTTAAAACAAAACCGAATTTTATTCAACACGAAATGGAAATTAAATAAATACGCTAATTAAATAAAATGTGACAACATAAATAAATAACTAAATAAATAAAAACTATAACATAAAAATAAATAGGAGAAGAAGATAAATAAAATAAAATAAAAGAGAGTCTAGTCCTCGGATAATACCTTAAATTCGGTATCTGACAGTCGAAGCCGATTGATTCCACGAACCACGATCTTCCGTTTTTAATGAAAATTTAGTAAAAATTGAACTTTTGGAAATTTGGAATTTTTGAGAAAAAAAAATATTTTTCTCAAAAAAATTCACTCTCTCTCTCTAAAAATGTTTAGAGTGAGAAAGGTCTCTCCAAAAATCCTCTTCCTTTGCATTGGGATCCGTGCCCTTATATAGGGAAACGGATCTGGGAACTTTGGGCGACGCCCAAGTAAAATTGGGCGTCGCCCAAAGTCGTTGGGCGGCCGCCCAAGGCTTGTTGGGCGGCCGCCCAACACTAAGTTGGGCTACCGCCTAACATTGTTGGGCGGCCGCCCAACAATGTTGGGCGGCCGCCCAACATTTGTTGGGCGATCGCCCAACAATTGTTGGGCGATCGCCCAACGGTGTTGGGCGCCCGCGCCCAACCAACGTTGGGCGCTCGCCCAACGCGCGTTGGGCGTTTGCCCGACGTGGTTGGGCGCCCGCCCGACGACCCCCGAGGCGTACCTCGCACTGTCGGGGGCGCGCGCCCCCGCGACCGCCGAGCGCGCGTTCCGCGCCGTCGGACGGTCACACGTTGCGGCCTCCGAATGTGCGCTCCGCGTTGCCAGGCGCGCACGCTCAGTGGCCAACGAGAGCGTGCCCCGCGCTATCAGACTCGTGCGTTGCTCGGACGTCGAGAACGTGCCACTCGTGGTTGGACGCGTGCGTCCGACGGACGCCGAGCGCACGTCATGTGCCGTCGAGCGGGCGTTCGACCATTGTCAACCGCGCGCCGGATGCCGCTAAGCACCCGCGCCATGCCGCTAAGCATACGCGAGCCACCTTACCGGCAACAGCGACCCGCCGTAATTTTCTTTCCTTATTATACGCTTATTATTCTTTATATTTTTTTTGTTTTTCAAAACTTCCGGAATCAATCGCTTCAACCGTCTTGTTTTCAGGTTTTCGTCACAGGTCCTCCGACTCAGTGTCTACAGAGACAATATTTTTGCTATGAAAAGATTGTTTGGTTTGTTTTCCAGCTTGGCAAGCGTGGCATAATTGATCTTTTTCAAATTTAAGTTCAGGCAGTCCCTCAACCAATTTCTTTCTTGCTAGTTTGGCCAGGAGGTCCATGCTTACATGACCAAGTCTCCTGTGCCATAGCCAGGAATTTTCTTCCTTTGATACTAAGCACACAGTTTTTGAAAACTTTTTCTCTAAGTCTAGCATAAAGACATTATCTATTCGAGGGGC
This sequence comes from Euphorbia lathyris, assembly GCF_963576675.1. Lineage (NCBI taxonomy): Eukaryota > Viridiplantae > Streptophyta > Magnoliopsida > Malpighiales > Euphorbiaceae > Euphorbia > Euphorbia lathyris. The sequence continues at coordinate 84,752,445 of NC_088917.1, read as the reverse complement.
AGTTAATATTAACTCATTTGTTTTACCCTCGTATATTTTACATCCAGTAGCATCAAATATAACTTTTCTCCCATTGTCACATAGCTGAGCTACGCTGAGTAAGTTATATTTGAGTCCGCTGACTAGGGAGACAGATTCAATAGTAGGATTACCTCCGATGGTTCCTGAACCTACTATCTTACCCTTCTTGTTGTCTCCAAAACTTACACTTCCTCCTCGTTTACGCTCAAACGTGATGAACTGAGTTTCATCACCCGTCATATGCCTTGAGCATGCGCTGTCAATATACCACATCTTTGACTTCTCGGCACATCTCAGGCTTATCTGCATGGTAACTAGTTACTTTTAGGTACCCAATTCTTTTTGGGTCCTTGCTTGTTAGGTGCAACAGGTAAAGCATCATATTTTATTTTATGGCGACATACATGGATAGTATGGCCATTCTTTCCACAGAAGTCACAGCTGACCTTCTGTTTAGGATGTTTCACTGACTTGTCAGCACCCCAGTGCTGAGCGTGCCAGCACACCTTAGTGGTGTGTCCTAACTTCCCACAAAAGTCACACTGGACTTTTCGCTGGGGATTCCATCTCTGCTGAGTACCTTGGTACTGAGTTCTCAGAGGACTATTTCTTTTATTTGGAACCTTTAGTTGGTTCTGGATAGTTGTGACGTCCTTTCTCAGTTTCTTTGAAACTGACTGGACTTCAGAGACAGACTCATGTATGATCTTCATGTTATCATGCAGAGTTGAATTGTCCTGAAGAAGGAATCTGAGGTCACTCAGTTTGACCTCTTCCACTTCATCACAGCGCCTGCTGAGTGCTCTAACTTCCTTATTACACTTCTTGACAAGTGTGTAGAGATCACTCAGGGAATTAACCATATCGTTTCTGAGCTGGGGAAGAGAAATTACCTCATTTGATTGCTCCTCGTCATCTGATGCGACGGATAGGTCAGCATGCTCAGAGACGCATGGCTCAGCAAGTTCGTCAGCCATGAAGCATATCTTCGCTGACTCGGTGGCCTCAGTTTCTGTAGATGAAGACTCATCACTGTCGCTCCAAGTAGCCACAATTGCCTTCTTCCCGCTCTTCTTGTCTTTCCTCAGTGTGGGGTAGCTTGACTTAATATGACCAGTTTGATGGCACTCAAAGCATGTAATGGGCTTTGAGCTGTCCTTTTTGTATTTGTTGTCGCTTGAGTCAGCTTTATACTTATCAAACTTTCTGTAAGGCTTCTTAGAGTATTTGTCATTTTTCCTGAATAGCCTTTTCATCTTCCTTGTGAACATAGCCATCTCCTCATCATCAGTTGAGCTCCCGTCAGTGGAGTCAGCTTTCATGACAAGGGATTTCTGCTTCTTGTCTTCAGATTTTTCCTTCACCTCAAAGTTTTTCATGGATATCTCATGGGTCAGCAACGAGCCGATGAGTTCGTCATATTTGTAGGTGGTTAAATCCTGAGCTTCCTTAACCGCTGTCTTCTTTGCTTGCCAGTCTTTAGGAAGACTCCTGAGTATCTTTTTGACTTGTTCTTCCTCAGTGAAGATTTTCCCAAGTCTCTTGAGCTCATTAATGATGTTGGTGAACCTTGCATTCATATCTGAAATGCCCTCATCATTGTTCATCTCGAACAGCTCGTACAGTCTCATCTGCTGATTCACATTGGACTCCTTTACCTTATTGGTTCCCTCGTAGGTGACTTTCAGCTTTTTCTAGATCTCTTGTGCCGACTCACAACCTGAGATTTTATTATATTCTGCATCATCGAGCGCACAGTGAAGCATATTGATAGCCGACGCGTGATTTTGAAGCTTCTTAAGATCATCCTCTGTCCATTTAGCCTTAGCTTTTACAACTGTTTGGCCAGCCACAACTTCGACAGGTACAAATGGGCCTTGGACTATAGATAGCCAGACACTCATGTTTGTAGCCTGAATGAAATTTTTCATCCTATTCTTCCAGAAGGTATAGTTTGACCCGAAGAATAGGGGAGGCCTAGTAATGGACAGCCCCTCAGGCAGTATCTGAGTTGTTTGGTTTCCAGGGAGAAACCGAGTGCTGTTTTCGCCCATGGTAGGGATCAGCTCAAGGTTGTTAGACCTTTTACAGTGAGCTTTTAAGCTCTGATACCACTTGTTGGTCCCTTGTAAGGTTGCAAGTATAGTTCCAAGGGGGGGGGGTTAGGAACTATTTAAACTTTTTTGCAATTAGGGCAGATTTCTTTTTCTAAGGAAAAAAGGTTTTAACAGCGGCGCTGAGTAAACAGCAAGATACTGGCTTAGTCAACTGGTGACTAGGTCAGTTTCTTAGCTTGAGTCAGGAGATAGCACTTAGAGTCTATTCCTGAGCTCAGATGTTCAACGCGCACAACTCTACTTGACCTCTTTACCTGGTCAGTTTTTGGTTATTTTAAGCAAGCAATATATATAAGGAGTTAAAGGTAAGAAATACTTCACTCAGCAGATTTATCCAGGTTCGGCTTCTTCTAAGCCTACGTCCTATCCCCGGAACACGTTCCGAGATTTCGAATCCTCTACTGAGCTCTTTAAAGGTAGAGCCTCAAACCTTTTACAATCTTAGCAACTGAGTATAACAAGAGTACCTTCCTCTATACCTCTACTCGATCCTAATCTCTTGCTGAGTACTATAACCGAGTACTCAGCCTCTCCTTTCTATCTCTAGAAATGATAAGTGTTTTGTCCTATACAATGATTTGCTAAGACACTTTAGACGATTGAAATAATCACTCTAGACTTTTACACAAATGTATGAATTGTAGTGTAAGATTTGCTTTGCTTCTTTGCTTGCAGAACTTGTATAGAAATTTGGTCAGCGTAATGGCTTGATCAAGTTCTGTGTTGAATGAAGCTTCTGATGGCACTATTTATAAAGACGTCTAGGCATCGGTCATTTCGAATTTCAAAATAACCGTTGGAGGGAAACGGCTTCCTGTCGTTGTCATCCTGACTTGCTCAGAGCTCTCGGCCAATCAAATTTGTGTATCTTTTGTCATCGGTCAGCTCAGCAGACTGTCTCTCCTTTTATGGTAAAGTCAACTGGACAGCATACTGTGTCGTCTGAACTTTACCCAAAGGGGAAATACTTTGTCTGGAAGTTTTCCTTAGCCAGCTGCTGTCTTGTACGTTTGTCGAATCTACTCAGCAGCTTCATCTTGAAGTTGTTCCCGAAGGTCTTCTAGATCCTTCTTTTGCTGAGTTGCGTTTTGTCCAGAACGGCAACGTTTTGACAAACGCGGGCCGAGTTGTACTGAGTTGTTTGACTTGGGCCTTGACTTCCGTATTGGGCTTGGGCCTTTTAATTCTTGTGTCTTATAAACAATTTTAACTCAACATTGAACAAACACATTAGTAGAATAAATCAAAGCATTTAAACTTAGTGTGTTTAGAATATGTATTTCAATTATACTTAAACAATTTTGTCAAATCAAAATTATGTGGAAAGGTGTTTCAACAAAAGTATTAGGAACTTTGTATGGACTGGCTCGACTGTTGATAGGAAGCTGACTGTGGTTCCTTGGAAAATCTATTGCAGGCCGATCCGTGAGGGAGGGCTCGGTCTTAAAAGTCTCATACGACTGAACACAGCTATGCTGGGGAAAATGGCCTGGGGATTCATCCAGGGGAAGGACTACTGTTTCAGATTGCTGCGCTCTCGAATTTTACAGGCGGATTACCCGCGGGATGTTGTGATGAACTCAACGATTTGGTGCTCAATTAAACAGGCTTATCACAAATTGCATGAGCATTGTTTTTGGTGGATTGGTCGTCGCTCTCGGCTCAATTTTTGGAACAGTTCATGGATTACCCCGCCTGTTGCAACGCAACTTGAGCTGACGTCGAAGGATCGAAGGCGCCGGTTGACAGGAGTTGAGGAACTTCTCAATGAATCCGATTGGATCAACCTGCCGCCCCTTCCGGATAGTTTGATGGCTGACATTAACAATATCAACCGCAGTAATGAGGAGCAGGACTTCTGTGTTTGGAAACCGGCTGTTAAAGGCCTTTTCACCACCAAATTATTCTATGCCTGGTTGAGCCCAACTGCTGCAACTGTCAAATGGCACCGCTTTGTCTGGGCAAGGTACATCCCTCCCTCAAGATCCATAATTTGCTGGAGAGAGATTCACAGCAGCCTTCCAACTCATGACAGATTAAGGGCTCGGGCTTTGGCTAACGTTTCACGATGCAGCCTATGTGCAGTGGACTCAGAAACCAGTACGCACCTTTTCCTATCATGCCCGTTTACCGTTGAAATTTGGAGAGCTTTAGGCGCTCTGTTTGGTAGGAAGGTTCGAATCATGCCTTCATTGGAAGAAACGGTTATGGTCGCTGCAGAGCAAAGGTTTAGCAGCCAGATAATGGAATTGTGGTCAGCAGCTGTGGTTAATGCAATTTGGGTGATATGGAATACCAGGAACAGAATGCTATTCGAAGGTGAACCCCCTAACGTTTTCGTTTCATTATACAGGTTATGGCATGCGATCAGAGAGGCTTCTATTTTTGGAAGTGAATCCGTCTGGAACTCTGCCATTGAGCTACAGATCATAAACGAGCTCGAGATCTCCCGCCGGCCGCCTAAGATGCCTTGTATTATTCCGGTTTGTAGGCAGCCCCCGCCGCCGGACTAGTTGAAGGTTAACACCGACGCGTCTGTCATGGGCTGCCCGGGTGAAGCTAGCTGCGGTGGAGTCTTTAGGGATGTCGCGGGTCAGTTCGTGTGTGCCTTTGCATTCCCTTTATCGCCCATATTCTCATACGTTGCGGAATTGACAACAACAATTTTTGCCTAAAAAACGACCTTGGAACGAGGCTACATGAAGCTTTAATTGGAGTCGGACTCAACTTACGTGGTTCAATTTCTTCGCAGCCACAACATGACAGCTCCGTGTCCAATACGGCAGGACTGGCTCTATTGCCACTCGCAACTAGACTCAATTCAATTAGCTATCTCGCACATTTATAGAGAGGGCAACCATTGTGCTGACCTGTTAGCTAACTTTGGGCGAATAGCAGCTGAAATGATTTGGTGGCATAATATCCTGTCGTTATGTTCGTCGGCTTTCTATTGTAATCCAGGAGGTAGACATATTTATCGTTTCACTTGATTTTACCATTTGTAATTCTTTCTTTTCATTAATAAGATCTGCCCTGACTTCGGGGTTCTCGAGGGGGTGCCGACCTAGTTGGGATGTCCTCGGTTCCTCCTGTCAGCTGCCAGCTTTCACTCAAAAACAAATTCATCCCTAGGCATGGGTAAGTGAGTTACAAGCTTATTGAAATTTATGATGTGATCGTTCACTGTGGTACTAGGAACATATGAGAATCTAAACAATCTTTTCTTCGTATGAAGCTTATTTTGACTTATTTTCCTTAAGATCTTTCCATCCAATGCCTTCCATAACACACTTGTAAAGGGTTCTTTAAATATTGTGTACTTTTACTCTCTACAAAGACATGATCAAATTGTACCACCCGACAAATGATTTATTTTTCTCCACTCGTTCTCATCAATGTCTTCTGAATTTTCTGCTTCAGTGAAAATATCTAGACCCTATTGAAACAACTTATCTAGAAGTTCACGTTGCCAAATACCGAAATGACCCGTACAATCAAAGGTTTCCACTACAATTTTGCCATTTGACACGTCTATTCTTGACAAAATAAATGTCTTTGTTGATGTGGAACCTTGTGGCGTTTCATCAATCGCATTTCTGCTCAAGTTTAAAAATCACCAATAATAATTTTATATAAGTAACTACACGAGAAAGATTCCCAAGCCAATGGTGGAGTCACAAACAATGTCACCTAAAGACCAGTTTTCTAAGGCGATTATTGCCTTTCTGACAGAATTTTCCTATGCACTTAGGACACTATATCATTTAAGATTTTTCCAAAAGATTGTCTTAACCACTAGCCTTTAGTTTTCTAGATAGTAAACGGAACCTAGAGAATTTTTTTTCCTGATGTGCCGACTGATCAGTCTAACTGTGGTTGCACAAAGCATACTTTGTTTTGAAACCAACATTGTCATACCTATTATTGCGAAAACAACCAGCAATTTGAAAGCTAGTGTAGAAAAAAAATAGAGAGAACATCCAAATTTAATAAGGTTTGACCAATATTACCTATGACCCTGGACATTACCAAATAAATATTTCACTAATGAAAAAAATAATACAATAGAGAAAGGAAGAAGAATACAATAATCAAGCCTTAGAATTAGAGTAAGCAATTGTGGTGGGATGATTTTCTAAAGAACAAAAAACGTCGGCAAAAAGTAGCATTACGCCTCAGATCTTTCATTTTTTTTGTTCATTAAGCCTTTAATCTTTTATTTGAATACAATATTACGCCCCTGATCATTTATTTTTGGTCATATTAAGCCATTGATGACCAAAAAAAGTAATTTTAAACATAAAGTTCGGTTAACAGACTGTTATTAATTGCACATGCATTCGAAATTTATAACTTTTCACTGTTTGAAAACAGTTTTGGATGTGTAGAAAACTGTAAAAACCTTGATTCAAACTGTAAAAGATATATTTTTTTAATAATTTAAAATACATATGAAGTTAATAACATCTTTTTAACAGAATTACATATTCACAACTTATTAATTTGGTTATCAAGAGCTTAATGAGACAAAAAAAAAATAAAAGATCAGGAGCTTAATGTATCTAAATAAAAAATAAAGGATTTAATGAACCAAAAAATAAAGGATTAAATAAGAAAATGAAGGTGGAGAGATTCGAACCTGGGACCGGGGCATAGAAAGAGAGAGACACAAATGAGATCTGCCGCTAGGCCACTTATTTATTTTGTTTATTGTATAATTCCTTTATTTATATTATTAAGTGACCCTGATACTAAAAAAAAATCCAATACCATATTTTTTAAATAAAAATACACTTGCTTTAGTTTGTTCATTATACAATTCTTTTATTTATATTATTATTAAGTGCATTTGATGATAAAAAAATCTAATACTATAATTTTTAAATAAAAATACGTTTGCTTTAGTTTGTTCGTTATACAATTCTTATTTATATATTATTAAGTGCATCTGATGCTAAAAAAAATCCAATACTATATTTTTTAAATAAAAATAGATTATATATTTTAATAAAATTTAATATTAATATTTTATTTATATAAGAAAATATATTTTTTAAAACATACGTTAGAACATATATTTTGACTTTTAAAACACGAACTATGAAGTTTAGACCATACGACATATTTTTTAGAACATACGTTATGTTTTTTAGAACATGCGTTATGTTTTTTCAAACATGAGTTATAAATTATATTATAGAATAAATGCAAAAATGATCCAGATATCTACTGATTTTTTTAGAACATTATACTTAATTTTTAGAACACAAACTATAAACTTTAGAACATACGCTATGTTATTTAGAATATGAGTTATAAATTATATTATAGAACAAATGCAAAAATGGTCCATATAATATTTTTTAAGTAAAAATATATTATATATTTTAATAAAATTTCATGTTAATATTTTATTTATATAAGAAAATATATTTTTTAAACATACGTTAGAACATATATTTTAACTTTTAAAACACGAACTATGAAGTTTAGAACATACGACATATTTTTTAGAACATACGTTATATTTTTTAGAACATGCGTCATGTTTTTTCGAACATTAGTTATAAATTATATTATAGAACAAATGCAAAAATAATCCAGATATCTACTGATTTTTTTAGAACATTATACTTAATTTTTAGAACACAAACTATAAACTTTAGAACGTTATGTTATTTAGAATATGAGTTATAAATTATATTATAGAACAAATGTAAAAATTGTCCATATATTTACTGATTTTTTTTAAACATTATTTTTTTTGATGGAAATTGGGACGAGACAGGCCTTGAGCGGGGAGAGCACCCATGGCTCAAGAACTGCCAAACCCACCATATATTAAAAAAAGAAAAGGTGAGTGTCTGAACAAGAGAAGAGGAAGGAGAACACACAAGAAAAGGGAAAGAGAAGAGTATAGGAAAGGTCAAGAAAAACGCAAATGAAAAATATTACAGATGTCATCATTGATAAACCTCTGACAAAAAGCAGGAGCTGAAGGCCACCAATTGATCACTGAGGAAGAGATCCCAAACTTTGCCAAAGCATCAGCAACGCGATTTCCTTCCCTAAAGATGTGAATAAAAATAATGTTCATCCTAGAGCAAATGTCAAGACAGTGCAACCACTCTTGTCGAATACTCCAAGGAACATCCATGGAACGAAGTCGAAGCAGATTAACTACGTACATGGAGTCTGACTCAACCCAAAGATGATGCCAATTTTTCTCCCAAGCAAGTTCAATTGCGAAAATAGCGGCTCTCAATTTAGCCAGATAAGCAAAAGAAGGAGAGGTAGAAAAAGCAAAACAACCTTTGGAAAAGCCGCGATAGTTACGAAAGATACCGCCCGCACCCGCCTCGCCAGGATTACCAAAAGCAGAGCCGTCCACATTGACTTTAACCCAACCCGGAGGAGGTTTAAGCCAATGGACCGGAATAATGTTGGGAGCCGGAGGCGGCCTTGGAGAAGCCAGAAGAAGGGATAAGATATCAGCATCTTTCCTCGAAGAGCAAAAACCTTTAGAAGAGGCAAAGGACTCTCGAATCATTCGAAATAGGGTGATCTTTGAGTGTTGAATAGAAGGAAAAACCTCCTTAAAAGTTGCTTCATTCCTGCAATGCCAGATTAACCAGATGCAAGATACAGCGGCAACACTCCAGATCATCGACACTTGTGAGCCAAAATGAATGCTACAAAGAGTCCTGAAGAAGTGGAAGAATTGAGAATGACGAGGTAAAGTACAGTCAAAATGGATCTCAAGGGCCCTCCACAGAGAATCTGCAAAAGAACAACTAATGAATAAGTGGTTAATGGACTCAGCATCCCTACCACAAAGAACGCAACGAGAGGCAAAAGAGAAGCCTAGACGCTGCAAGAGGTCGTGAGTCGGAACCCTTCCATGCAAAACTCTCTAGGATGTGAATGAGCGAGAAGGGGGAGTGTGAGCATTCCAAACAAATTTATACCAGTCCATCGAGTAGGAACGAGGACTAATAATCGAATAGTACTCTTTGGCAGAGAAAATACCCTTCATAGAGGGCTGCCAAGCGCAAAAATCAAAATCATCTCTACCCCTGTGAATAGATCGAATACTGTCTTGAATAATCGAAGGCAGAGTGCCTAAGCCAAGCCATTCCGAATTGACCAAAAAATCATCAACAGAATTAAAGCGTGAACGCTTATCCTGATAATTAAGACTCAATCTGTCCGCCACCGATGGAATGATCCACCTATCAGTCCAGAAATTGAGCGTTGAAGACTGGCCAATCCACCAAAAGGTCTGGTCCCAAATGGATGAATAAACAAACTTGCAGGAAGACCAAATCGAGGAAGGAGCAATGGTAGCTTTAGGCAAACCAGAGACAGCCATAAATCTAGATTTCATCAGAGAAATAGCAAGACTGTTGCCTTGAATTAAATCCCAACACATCTTACCCAAGAGAGCCTGGTTAAAGATCCTGAAATCCTTAATGCCCAATCCACCACCCTCTAAACTTTTACAACAAGTTTGCCAGGGAACCGTAATTAACTTCCTCTGATCAATACAACCCGTCCAAAGGAAATTCCTAACACTTCTATTGAGCTTTTTCAACAAACTCATTGGCCACTTATAGATCAAGAATGAATGAACCAGAGAACCAGTAATAGCAGACTTAATTAGAGTTAAACGTCCTGCAAAGGAGAGAGAGCTACCTTTCCATTTGCTAAATTGAGATAGAAATTTGTCTGTAAGGTAGCTGAGGTGACGGGCCCTAGGAGCACCTTTAAATAGAGGGACTCCTAAATAATTGAAGGGGAGAGACTCCAAACGGATGCCAAGACAGTTAGCAAGCCGAACCCTCCTCGGAGGACTCACCTGAGAACCAAAAAAGATAGCAGATTTATCCCAACTAACCTGCTGACCGGATAACTGTCCATAGAGTAGGAAAAAATCCTTGAGAGCATGCACATTGCTCAAAGATGCCACTCCAAAAATGAGCATGTCATCAGCAAAAAGAAGATGAGAGGGAAAGGAATTTCCACCAGAATAATACATAGGAGAATAAGTACCCCCCCTTACCAATTTAGTAAGCCAACGAGAGAAAAAATCCTCAGCAATGTCAAACAGCAGAGGAGAAAGGGGGTCCCCTTGTCTAACCCCTCTAGAACAAGAAAAGTAACCCTTTGGAGAACCATTAATCATCACAGAAATACGAGCAGATGTCAGAATGTTTAGGATCCAATCCCTGAAAGTGAGAGAAAAACCAAAGGAATCCAACACAGCTAAGAGGAAGTTCCAATCTAAAGTATCAAAAGCCTTACGAATATCAATTTTTAAGGCCATGTGACCACCAAAACGTTTTCTGTCAAGCATATTAACTCCCTCAGAAGCTAAGGCAATGCATTGATGGATGCTTCTACCTTTAAGGAAACCAAACTGGTTGGGAGAGACAATCCTTGCAACAATAACCGCAAGGCGATCCGCAAGAATTTTTGAGATGATTTTGAAACCAAAGTTACTCATCACAATTGGACGAAAATTCTCAATTCTGTCAGCTTCAGCCACTTTAGGAATAAGGGCCATAATACTAGAGTTTAAACCAGGCAGGATGCAACCATGATCAAAGAAAGCCTGAACCATATTGCAAACATCCTTCCCAACAATATCCCAAAAGAAGCGATAAAAGGTTCCCCCAAAACCATCAGGGCCAGGGGCACTGTCAGGATCCATGGAAAAGACCGTGTTTTTAATATCTTCAATGGAAGGTTTAGAAATTAATTCCTCATTTTCCAAAGAAGTTACTAAGTTGGGAATTACCTCATTAATTGGAGAAAGATCGACATGGTCCCTAGAACTACGGAAGAGATTAGAGAAATATTCAATTACATGATCAGATAATCTAGCCGTGTCAGAAGTGGGACCCTCATCACCGATCCTTAAATGATGGATGCCAGCCCAAGTCTTTCTAATTTTAGCAGATCTTTGGAAAAAACTAGTGTTCCTATCCCCCTCTTTAAGCCACTTAACACGACTTTTCTCTCTGTACATCATCTCCTGCCGAAGAAGTTGTAAATCAAGATTGGAGCAGGCAGCATAAGTAGCACTACTCAATTCCGGAGAATCACCTTGCTCAGAAATTTGCTTTTGAATATCAGCAAGATGAACTTCTGCCAGGTGGATATTAGAATCAATTCTTCCAAACACGTTTTTATTCTAATCCCTGAGAATAGGCCTAAGAGTGCGAAGTTTATGACATAATAGTTGAGTAGGAGGGAGAGAGATGTGGGATGCAGTCCAATGATTGGCAATTACCCCCTTTAAAGAATCATTAGTGGTCCACATGGAATGGAATCTGAACCTAACAATCCTTAGTTCTCCAGTTCTGCATTGAAGAAGCATCGGACAATGATCAGAACTATACCTTGCTAAAGCCGTGCAGTAGATAGAGTCCCAAGAATCTAAAAAGCCCTCTGACACCAAAGCTCTATCCAGGCGACATTCAACATGAGCCGCCCCATGACGACCATTGGACCAAGTAAACCTCTGACCTAAAGTATCAATATCAATGAGATCACAATCATCAATAAAATTCCTGAAATCCCTGCAGGATCCAACAGCAGGAGGGGGGCCAAGCTTCTCATGAGAGCCTGTAATAGCATTGAAGTCCCCAAGCACCAACCAATTATTATTTGGAAAGGCACAACTATAAAGAGAAGACCACAACTCCCTTCTTTCCGAAGCCAGGTTACTACCGTAGATAAAAGAGATCAGATAAGATTTATCACCCAGCTGGTGATGAATAGTAACATGTTGAGCATGCGAAGAATGAAGAGAAAGAGAAGAAGCATCCCTAGTAAGAAGCCAGAGATTCGGCGAATCCTTATCATTCCAGGCAAAAAGAGAAAGACCCAAAGATCTCCAAAACCTATCAGCAATGTCACTAAAACAAACAAGAGGTTCTGCAAGACACAAAAAATCAGGACGATGTTGTAGGCACAGAAGCTTCAGGGCTCGTTGAGTGCGATCATTACCGATGCCCCTACAATTCCAATATAGCACAATCATTGAAATCGCACAGGCGGCTTGCTATGCCGTTTACCAATGACCTCAAGGGGGATGATGTTGCCTTTTTGCTTCTTCCTTTTCTGGACTTTAGTCCAAGTATTTTCCACTGTAGCATTAACCACCTGCAAACAATCACCGTTTCCTGAATGTTCAATGATTTGTAAATTAGGAATATCAGAAACCTGAATATTGGGTTGCCAACCCAAGACTCCCAGCTCTTTATCGGTTTGATAAGATGGAAAGCCAAGAGTAGGAGAGGCAAGGGCCGTGCCAGAATCCGAGCCAAGAACCGATTCATTAATCTTGAACGAACTGTGAAGTACCATCTGCAAGTCACAATTATTAGGTTTGTCAACTTCCCCATTGTTAGGAGCCCCTTTAGAGGATTCACCAGTATCCATGTGAACTCCTGGCTTCGGTTTCCAAATCCGAGTAACCGACCTACCTCGGGGCTCAGGAGATCCCATCTTCTGCTTCCCATTTCTTTGCTTAAGCTCAACATGCTCTTCACGATGAATGTTCCTCCTACAAGCTCCAGCAGAATGACCAATGGAATGACAAATGGAGCATAAATCCGGAAGTCTTTCATATTCAAGAGAAATCCAATGCATTGAGGTGTCAGTATCCACCCTAAGCTTGTATTGAATTTCCTTAGAAAGCTCCACATCAATCAAGATACGAGCATAGTGACCCATTTCACCCTCCACAGTATTCTTATCAAAACGAAGGGGCACCCCAATCGCTCTTGCAATGCTTGCCATGATCCGTTTATCCCAGAATTCCCAAGGAAGATTGTAGAATCTTACCCAGACTTGAGCAGAAGTGGATTTGTGAGAGTCCGGATTAAATCCTGGGCTCCAAGGAATGAAGCGCATAATCCCCGGTCTAAGTACAATGGCACCACGACTCCAAACAGATTGGAGAGTCTCTGCTGACGAAAGAATAATGTGGTAAAAACCTCTACCCAGAGAAATCAATTTCCAATTAGGAGAGCAACCCCAAATAGATGAAAGTTTGGCTTTCAAGTCTGGCTGTTTCCAAGGAGTTTCCCCTTTAGCAAGAGTAATACGTCCGATAATAGAATGCTTACAAAGATTGAGTCTTTCGTTGTAAATATCCTGCTGTATTTTGACGGCTTTAAAGCCGCCTTCTTCGGTTATAAGAGATCGATCCATAGGAGGAGAATCATCCGGAGAAATAGCCGCAGAAGAAGCATTACCAACCAGGGTAGCCGCATAGGACCTCGGTCCAGAAGAAGGCCCGGGTTTCGAAGTAGGACCAACTACAACATTACTAGATCCAGGCAAGACATTTTTCAAAAATGAGGATCTAGAAAAAAGATGGGCAATGGAACAATCAATCTCCATCAGATCTGTTAAAATCAATAGAGCAACAAGACTTACAAACCCTAACAAACAAATCAACCAAGTCAAAATTTAAAAACAAATTTTTGAATACAAACAAATCAGAAAAAGTGGAGGTGTGGACAATTATTAATTTATTCCAAAACCTACCACTTGAATTCCTGGCTTATTTGCTCATAGAATCTGATGTTATTATTATTTTTATTAAAATATTAATTAAAACCCTATGCTGGCTTATTTGCTCTTAGAATCTGATGTTATTATTATTTTTATTAAAATATTAATTAAAACCCTATGCGCCAGACTCAGATCCACACAAGAGAGAACCGCATAAACGAACAGGGAAGCGTCGCAGCGGCAAAGAACAACCGCGGAAGGATCCGCGACGGATGAATGCGGAAGGACCGCGAAGGAGAAACCGCAGACGGTGAACCTCACCACCAACAGCAGAACGGAGCGGAAAAGCGGCAGAAAACGGCGATCAGCGGAGGAGCGATGATCGGAGCGGAGGAGCGGCAGCAGACCCAAAGAGGAGCCAAATTATAAAGGTTAGAATGTATGTAACAATATTTAGAATATCGTCCTTAACATTTAAAAACATAAATTACAAAAAATATAGAGGAATTAAATAAATAAAAAATTGGAGCATGTTTTTGGATTTTTTGTTCTATTAACAATTCATTATTATGCACATTTCTTTTTTTCTATTAATAATTTATTATTATGCACATTTAATCGATATTAATAAGTGCATGTGTCAAATATTAAACAATATAAGCTACATAAATAATGGTATATTAATCAGCGCGCTCCATAATAAATAAGGGTAACAATTAGCTCAGTGGTAAATAGCATGGAGTATATATAAAATGGCCAGTGTTCGAACCCTACTAGTAGCAATCCGTTTTTTTTAATTTTTATACTCAAAACGACGTAGTTTTGAGTGGTTCTCACCTAAGGAAGTGTCCTCACCTAAAAAAGAGTTCTCACAAGAGCCTTTTCTATATATTTATATATATATATATATTGCCAAAAACGTTTTATATAGTCTTGGATTTCCAAAACAATCCTACTATAAACCAATGTGGGATTCCATATATTTGACTTTAGGCTTTGTAAAAGAGAGCCAAAATTTGAAAAATATCCCCAATCAAAATAAAAAAGTACATCAACATGATCATCATTTTGCGCCTCTCGTTCAAAAATAAGAACAAAAATTGGGCAATCACTCATAATTAAAAGAAATCTACACAATAGTAGCTTTTCCTTTCTTGATGTTTTTAGATAATATCATCTCTTTTTAAATTTATTTAAATTTCCCTACCGATGTATTGATTAAATTTCAATATAATGTAGAGAAAAATTATTATGAATGGACATTAAACCCAATAGGAATTTAGATGTATGATTATTAAAGATACTTCATGAGTTTTTTATGATTTTTGTTTGTTAATCTTATATTTTTTTTCTTCTTCAGATTGACCCATTGAGCTCTCGATCAATTATAGTCATGTACATTAACTCAATGACTAGTGAAACAAATGTAAAATTAGGTTAAAAAGATCTAGCGTAGTCCATGACATTTTTTACATTAAAACAATTATTCCCGTTGTAGCTATAAGAGAACAATAATGAGACTCTTTATTTTTTTTTAAATGCGAACAATGGCCTATCAAAATTTTAGATTAAAATGCATATGAAGTATATCATGATTCACTATGAACCTAATTTGCTATACATCCAGCGAGTCATGAAGTTAATATATGCGATTATAATTGATCAATGACTCTATGTGTCAAATTAAAAGATTGAAAACTTAATCAACAAAAAAATATAAAAATAAAAAAGCTCAATATAATATAGTTTCAATATAGGAGCTTATTGTTAATTTGGTATATATGATACCCTTTGGGTGTTGTTGATGATTGAGAAATGTATTGATTGATATGCAAATGGTCATTAATTGTCGGTAGATTACAAAGAAGAACTACAAATGATGTAAAGATTACTAGAACACTCATCTTAAGAAGCAAATTTCTGCAAAGGAAATTACATCACTAAAGATAACAAGGAACAATATATTCAATCCATGGCCACTTTAATTCTCTAATAAGTATTTTTTATGGTCCGACGATCAAAATGATATTCAGGTTGGTGAGAGTAGTACCGATAAGCGTAAGGACTCTCTAATATTCACATTACCTCAATTTGTAGATAACAATGAAAGATTGATATATATATATATTAATGATAATGATAATATAGTGGAGTAGGAAATGTAGGAATCAAGCAACAATGGTGCGTTGGAAGAAAGTGTTGTACAACAGATTGAAAGTAATGCACACAACAACAATATTAACCAGTCTTATAACAAACAGATGAGATCCTGTGGAGTGGCTTTTTCTTGATGATGTAAGCATTTAGGATCTTCTTGGTGTTCAATTTCTAGTAATAAGTTCAAATTGATCCCAAAAGCTTACATCATCAAGAAAAAGTCACTCCACAAGATCACATCTGTTCATTATAAGACTGGTTAATATTGTTGTTGTGTGTATTACTTTCAATATGTTGTACAATACTTTCTTCCAACGCACCATTGCTGTTTGATTCCCAAATTTCATGCTCCACTATATTATCATTATCATTAATATATATATCAATGTTTCATTGTTATCTACAAATTGAGGCAATGTGAATATTAGAGGGTCCTTAAGCTTATCGGTACTACTCTCGCCAACCTAAATGTAATTTTGATAGTTGGATCATAAAAAACATTTATTAGAGAGTTAAAGTGGTCGTGGCTTTAATAGATTGTTCCTTGTTATCTTTAGTGTTGTAATTTCCTTTGGAGAAACTTGTTTCTTAAGATGAGTGTTCTAGTAATCTTTACATCATTTGCAGTTCTTCTTTGCAATCTACCGACAATTAATGACCATCTGCGTATCAATCAATACATTTCTCAATCATCAACAACACTCAAAGGGTATCATATATACCAAATTAACAATAAGCTCCTATATTGAAACTATATTATATTGAGCTTTTTGATTTTTATATTTTTTTGTTGATTAAGTTTTCAATCTTTTAATTTGACACATAGAGTCATTGATCAATTATAATCGCATATATTAACTTCACGACTCGCTGGATGTATAGCAAATTAGGTTCATAGTGAATCATGGCATACTTCATATGCATCTTAATCTAAAATTTTGATAGGCCATCGTTCGCATTTAAAAAAAATAAAGAGTCTCATTATTGTTCTCTTATATCTACAACGGGAATAATTGTTTTAATGTAAAAAATGTTATGGACTACAATAGATTTTTTTAACCTAATTTTACATTTGTTTCACTAGTCATTGAGTTAATGTACATGAATATAATTGATCGAGATCTCAGTGGGTCAATCTAAAAAAAATATAAGATTAACAAATAAAAATTATAAAAACTCATGGAATATCTTTAATAATCACGCATCCAAATTCCTATTGGTTTAATGTTGATCCATGACAAATTTTCTCTACATTATATTGAAATTTAATCAATACATCGGTAGGGAAATTTAAAATAAATTTAAAAAGAGATCATATTATCTAAAAAAAAATCAAGAACGAAAAAGCTATGATTGTTTAGATTTCTTTTAATTATGAGTGGTTGCCCAATTTTTGTTCTTATTTTTGAATGAGAGGCGCAAAATGGATGACATGGCAATGGATGACATGACAAAGGTGCGACACAAGTAAGCATTTCTGTACTAGTGATTTGATGCGGGTGTCTATTTATCCAAATAGAAACTATAAGGAGGATGCAATAATGCGTCCATGTAATTAAAGAAATTTTAAAAAGCAAAAGAAAAAGAAAGATTAACAAATTCGCAACTAGACATTTTTAGTTCAGTATAAAATGTAGGGTAAATTCAAAAAAAAAACCCTATGGTTTCATGGATTTCAAGAAAAACCCTTGTGGTTTGTTTTTTCTTCTATTTCTTTTTAAGTTTCTATTCCAGGTTCTATCTGGAAATTTCCAGATTTCTGAGAATTTCCAGAAATTTTGGAAATTTCCAGATTTCTGGAAATTTTTCAGATTTCTTCCTGGAATCGAAACGTAAAAAAAATAGAAGAAAAAAAGAAAAAGAAGAGAAGAGAGAGAGGAAGAAGAAGAAGAAGAAGAAAAGAAAGGAGGAAGAGGAAGAAGAAGAAGAAGAAGAAGAAGAAGAAGAAGAAGAAGAAGAAGAAGAAGAAGAAGAAGAAGGAGGAGGAGAGAGAATGAAGAGAGAGAGAAATAAAAAAAATTCATTTTTCCAATTTTACCCCTTGCCACATCATCCATTTTAACGGTATTAAGTCATTTTCCGTTTTTCGGGTAACGGCGTATAACACGCTCCTTTTTTTTGTAAAAACAAATCACATGGGTTTTTCTTGAAATCCATGAAACCACGTGGGTTTTTTTTTTGGAATTTACCCTAAAATGTATTTAACATACAAAAAGATAAGAATATGAGTGTCAAATTCCTATTGGATACCTCTCGGAAAACTGAAAGACAATAGCAACTCTTTTAGAACTAAGTCGTTAAGGTGATTGATATGGTTTTCCATCCTTCTCATATCTCTAAATGTTTTTCCCATATATATATATGCGTGTTATAATCTGAGTGATCAAGAACCAATTTTTTAAGTATCTATGTAAATTTTTTCAAAATTAAGCTATATTGTGTTTAAGATTCTTAACATGTAAAACAAATTGTGTCCAATAGAAAAAATCAGATTTAGGAAGGACTTAATAGGCCAAAAAAATAGAAATTTAGATTTTAAAATGGCCTAACAAGCCAAAGAAAAAATTAGAAATTTAGATTTATGGAGGGCTAACAGGTCAAAAAAAAATAAAATTTAGGAAAATTATAAAATTTGGTCAAATGGGATACTCATTTACATATTTAACCCATTTATTCAACCTACTACATATCTAGACTATGTTCGTGTGAATTTTCCAAAATACATTTAACCTTTTATCTTCCCCCTTCCCCTTTCTCTTCCTACGCGAACGGTTGCTCTTCCTCAGATGATTCCCAGACCTTTGATCTTCCTCACTTCCTTTATATTTTGTGAAATCTGCACAATTTCTATACATCACCATGTTTTTCTCTTCTTCCTCTCTTTATCTCTTAATTCTTCATCTTCCTATTGCTAGAAAACGATGTCATGGTTCTTCATGTTCTTGTTTCTGCTCGTCTCTTATTTCTTTCTTCTTGTGCGGATCGACGCAATTATTATTCTACATTATTTTCATCGTTTTTCCCAGTTTATCATATGGTTATTGACGATTTTAATGATGAAAGGAGGGAAAATTTTAAATATCTACTTTTTTCTCTGTGTTTTTTCCAGAAAATCACTTCGCGTAATATGGTTTCGTGAAGTTTTACGAGGAGAAAGAGCCTGAAATATGACGATTTGACTTCGCAAAAACGGATTACGTGAAGTTTGCGAAGAGAAAAGTTCATGATTTTTCCCTCACAAACTTCGCGTAATCTGTTTTCGTGAAGTCAAATCGTCACGTTTCTCCTTATAGACTTCGCGAAATCATCATCTTCCTTGCACATTTATATTCGCATACTTCACGAATCCTCTTTTCGCGAAGCCAAATCGTCCTTTTTCTACCTAACACGATTAAATTTTTCTGAAGGTGGTTGAATACATAGCATTCCTTTCAGGAAGGCGGTGTACTGGGATGCAGAGGAGATGTCTTTCCTTCTAATACAGGGAAAAATTCTCATCAAGATTGGTCACATTGATTTTGAAGTGATTTGTTAGGAGTTCATCGTGGAAATCTTATTGTGGACCTGTGAAACATCCATCCCAAAAGGTCTGCACTTCCATTTCTCATCCCAAAAAGTCTAGACTTCCAATACAGGGAGAAATTTCCATCCAGATTGGTCACATTGACTTTAAAATGATTTGTTAGGAATTTATTGTGGCAATCTTGTTGTAAATTTTGATAATGTTATGATTTAAATGTTGTTATTGTGGCAATCTTGTTGTAAATTTTGATAATGTTATGATTTTAATATTAAAATTCCTTGTTGTTGTGCCTTTTTTGATATATACCACTTCGCAAATTTTGTTAAAAACACGTTCAGGCTTCGCATATTGCGAAAGCTACGAATTAAAATCATCTACTAAACCAAACATTATCCTCGCAGACTTCGCATATTGCGAAATCTGTGAAGTCAGATGGGAGGGAGAAAGACGAAAGGCTAAAAATTTCTAAGTGTCATATATATATATATATATATATATATATATATATATATATATATATATATATATATATAGGTATTTTGGGAAAATCACACAAACATAGACTAGATATGTAGTAGGTTGAGTAAATAAGTTAAATATGTAAATAGGTCTCCAATTTGACCCAATTTTGTAAATTTGGATTTAAGGCGAGCCTAACAGTCAAATTTTTTTTAAAAAATTTGGATTTAGAGAGAGTCGGGTAAATTACATACGTGGTGTACAACCTTTACCCTAAATCACACTTTGGTGTACAACCAAAATTTTGTCACACTAAACCGTACGAACTTCAAGTGACGTCCCACTAAAGTGTACAACCGGTTTTTATGACCGGTCAACGCTGGTCAAAGTTGCCACATCATCATTTTTCATTATGACATTAAAAAAAATAGGACCCACTCTTTATAAAATTACTAAAATAACCTTATTCGTTATAAAATTACTAAATTACATCTTCTTCAACCCTTCTCTCTTCTCCCCTCCCTCTCTACCATTTCTCTCTCGCTCCTTTCTCCCTCTTTCAATAGAAGAAACGGTTACACTAGAAAATCATCAAAAGCAACAACCACAATCGAAAGGGCAAAGTCGGGTACCTCAACCACTGCCTGTTGAGTGAGAACGCAGAACGAACCCTTCATCTTCTTCCATCGCAGATTCGCAGTGCATCTAGAAGGTAAGACGTTTATGGCTTTAGAAAATATATAAATAAAATATCAACATAGCACTTGAATCAGTAATAGAAAAGAACAGAGCTTGAATAAATGCAAATAAATAAATAAACAGATAAAACCAACGAACTTCTATATAGATAGTGAAGCCGTCTTCTGTTTTCTTTCGAGATCTAGAAGGTCAATCAGTAAACCTTCCTTCTTCGTTTTCTTTACTCTTCTTTTTCTTTTTCTTCTTCTTCTTTATCACTGATTTTGATTTCTCGGATTCATTCTCATTCTTTTCATTTTCAGGTTTCTTCCTCTTCTTTCCAGCAAAGATGCCATCAATGTCATGCTAGGTTTCTTTGGTGTTGAATAGGGCTTTGTAGGTTCTAAAGCAATGGCTTCTTCTGCCACCACACTAGTCTTTGAAGATTTGTTTTTGGGCATATTGAATTAACCTGAAACCACTGTTATTAGATTCGAATTACGATACCACCGAATTCAGGAAATATGCTTTAAAAAATTGTGATAATAACTACTGTAGCATATTCCAAATTCTAGTTCAGAGAGAGATTAATAGTTGTAGATTTAGAGAGAATTTTAGGAGAGAGAGAAATGGTAGAGAGAGTAGTGAGAGAGAAATGGTAGAGAGACAGTTGAAGGAAGAAGATGAGAGTAATTTAGTAATTTTATAAGGGATAAGGCTATTTTAGTAATTCTCTAAATAGTGGGCCCTACTTTTTTAATGTTATAATGAAAAATGATGATGTGGCAACTTTGACCAGCGTTGAACGGTCATAAAAACCGACTGTACACTTTAGTGGGAGGTCACCCGAAGTTCGTACGGTTTAGTGTGACAAAATTTTGGTTGTACACCAAAGTATGATTTAGGGTAAATGTTGTACACCACGTATGTAATTTACCCAGAGAGAGCCTAACAAGCCAACAAAATTAGAATTTTAGATTTAAAGAGGGCCTAACAGGACCCGAGCTAATTTTGGGGTGTTAATTCAGCGCTTGATCTAAATTTCTTGGAAACAGGGGGCCAGAACCACCACAATCTTAAATTTTATGGAGATAGGGGGCCAAAACTACCCGTAGTCATGATGGTTCCTGTCTCAGCCCCTGGACCAGGCTCAGCCTAACTGGATACATAAAAGAAACCTTGGGCCAACCCGAAAGATACGTTTCACGAGGCCCTCTTTTTCCAAAAATTCATAATCCATCATTGGAAATGGTTCTGCATCAGTCCAAGGAATAGATGCTGCTCCTTTGGCTCCCAGTATTATGCCACAAATTATATTCCCATATCCAATCTTCTTTTCTTTGGAACGAGAAGAGGCAATCAAACCCTCCATCAATATTTTGGAAGAATTTACTGTGTTGCTTTGAATATGTCACCTAAGACATACAAGTCTGTGTCTTGGACCATACTGCTACCAGTTCGTCCAAACAAACTATGACACAAGAATTTGTGCAAATAAAGCATTGAATTGGAGTGGATGCACTTGTTGTAGGCGAGACTTGGATTGAAATGCCAGAACCATGTTAACATCCTCCAAATGTCTCTGGATGTCATATCTCTGCCAGGATGGTGGTATGAAGTATCCCGTGGTGGGAAACCAAACCAGGCATATAATTCAGGGTAACCGAAGGTGAAAGTTTTGCCATCTTTGCGAAAACTAAGACGAACCCGACGCTTATTCACGAAGCGTACAGTACATAAGAATTCAAGGATCCAATCTCCGATGATTGGAAACTTCATGTGGGCGGATTTGGTCCAGCCCAAATTCTCTGAATAGCGATTCATATCATCGCTGATCCAGAGTTCATCATTCAAGAACTCATCCATATACATCATTCCTACAAATATAGCATAACGGAATCAGTAATAACGTCTTCCTTCATCATGGTTATAGATGGGAAATGGTGCACCATAGCATTCTGATAAATCAATACGCTTATGGCGTGCAACAACAATCTTCTTGGAAGATTTGTGTTTGGCAGTCATGGTGTTTTGAGGAGCAAAAAGGTTTCTGTAACTTTGTTGAAAATGGTGTTTTAGAATATCAGATTTTTGTCTGACAGAGATCAATAGAAAATGTAAGTAACAGAAATATGATCCTCTGAAATTATTTATAGGGATCATAGGACGAAATAAAGTATCTTTTTTATGCGAAAAAGCATAAAATCAGACCTCTTAGAGTTGAAGAAACTCAATTTTTCGAGTTGAATAGCTATGTCTGCAGGAGGAAGAAGGAAACAAGTCTGATGGGCGCTGGAAGTACCCATGTCGCGACCGAGAATCCTGATTCTTGGTCGCGACACGCCATTTCCTTTGAGGGAAATGGGTACCGTGACCAGGTATCACCGAGAATTAAAAATTCTCGGTAAGTTCAGAAAATTCCTTACCTCTTGGACAATTCTGAAAGTGTGGATTCTCAATTGAGATTCCTGAAATCTCAACCGAGAATCTTGAATTTCTTCTAATTTGAACTATTTACCTAAAATCTGATTAAAAACATGACTTAAATATATGTTTATGCATCTAAAACTTGATACAAACTCATCTAAAAACTAAAAATCATAAAAAATGTGTAAAAATAAAACAAAATAAAAGCTAAACTAAGAATTCAAACAAAAACAAAATAAAAGAAGTATATGAAAATTAACGAATTAATCTTCATGAAATTCTGTTATGAACTCAATTTCCTTAATTGGAGCGTTTTCATAATAAATTTTGCATCTATTACCGTTAACTTTAAAGCGAACTCCGTTAGGTCCTTCAAGTTCTAAAGATCCATAGTCGAATGTTTTAATGACTAAAAATGGTCCTGTCCATCTAGACTTAAGTTTACCTGGGAATAATCAGAGTCGTGAATTAAACAACATCACCTTATCTCCAACGCTAAAGCTTTTGACTTTAATTTTGGCATCGTGCCATTTTTTCACTTTCTCTTTATATATTTTTGCATTTTCGTAAGATAAATGACGTAATTCATCCAACTCGTTTAAGTCGAGCAAACGTTTCTTACCTGCTTGTTGTAAATCATAGTTAAGTGCTTTAATAGCCCAATAAGCTTTATGCTCTAATTCTACTGGCAAATGACATGCTTTCCCATACACTAATCGGTATGGTGTCATTCCTATTGGTGTTTTAAATGCAGTACGGTATGCCCATAACGCATTGTTAAGTTTACAAGACCAGTCTCTTCTTGAAGACGAAACTGTTTTCTCTAAAATCCACTTGAGTTCCCTATTTGATATCTCCGCTTGACCATTCGATTGAGGATGGTATGACGTTGATACGCGGTGGTGTACTCCATATTTTCTCATAAGCGATTCAAAACTTCGGTTTATGAAATGGGTACCTCCATCACTTATCATAAATCTTGGGACTCCAAATCTACAAAATATATTATCAAGAAATTCAAGGACAACCTTAGAATCATTCGTCGGGGCCGCAATTGCTTCAACCCACTTTGAAACATAATCTACGACTACTAAAATATAAGTTTTACCAAAAGAAGGGGGAAAAGGACCCATGAAATCGATCCCCCACACGTCGAAGACTTCAACTTCTAACATGTTTTTGAGAGGCATCTCATCTTTCCTTCCTAAATTCTCGGTTCTTTGACATTTGTCACAACGAATAATAAATGAACGAACGTCCTTAAACAATGTAGGCCAAAAGAATCCACATTCTAATATCCTAGCTACTGTTTTACTAACGCCGTTATGCCCTTCATAAGAGCTTGAATGACATTCTGACATTATAGACCCGTATTCATTTTCGCTAATGCATATCCTAATCATACCATCACCACAAGTTTTGAACAAGAAAGGATCTTCCCAAAATACTGTTTAATATCGGAAAAGAATTTTTTCCTTTGATGGAAACTCAACCCTTCTGGAACAATGTTAGCTGCGAGATAATTTGCTATATTACCATGGTGACATGACACGTTTTTATCTGATATAGATATTCATCAGGGAAATCATCCTGTATACCGATAGTTTCACCTATAGGACCGTTTTCATCTTCAAGTATTGATAGATGATCGGCGACAAGGTTTTCTACTCCCCTTTTGTCTTTAATTTCTATATCAAATTCTTGTAATAACAAAACCCATCTAATCAGATGCGGTTTTGCATCTTTCTTAGGAAATAGATATCTTAAAGCTGCATGATCGGTATGTATAATAAGTTTATATCCTAGCAGATACGACCTAAACTTATCACATGCAAAAACTACCGCTAGCATTTCTTTTTCAGTTGTGGTGTAATTTAATTGAGCACCGGACAGTGTGTGACTGGCATAATAAATAACATGAAGCTTTTTGTCCTTCCTTTGACCTAAAACACATCCTACAGCTAAGTCACTTGCATCACACATGATTTCAAAAGGTAAATCCCAATCGGGTTTAGCAATTATGGGTGCACTGACTAAAGCTGCTTTCAATGTTTCAAAAGCTTTAACACAATCTTCATTAAAATCAAAGGTTGAATCTTTCATAAGCAAATTAGTAAGTGGTTTGGAAATCACAGAAAAGTTTTTTATAAATCGTTTGTAAAAACCTGCATATCCTAAAAATGATCTTACTCCCTTAACAGTAGTTGGAGGGGGTAATTTTTCTATCACTGAAGTTTTTGCTCTATCCACTTCTAATCCTTTTTCAGATATTTTATGACCTAAAACAATTCCCTCGTCAACCATGAAATGACATTTTTCCCAGTTTGGAACTAAATTCGTCTCTTCACATCTAGACAAAACTTTATCCAAATTTCCTAAACATGCATCAAAAGAATCTCCATAAACTGAAAAATCATCCATAAACACTTCCATGATATCTTTAATGAAATCGTTAAAAATTGCAGTCATACAACGTTGAAATGTTGTTGGTGCATTACATAGACCAAAGGGCAATTTCCTATATGCAAAGGTTCCATAGGGACATGTGAAGGTTGTTTTATCTTGGTCATCCAGGTAAATATAAATTTGAAAGAATCCAGAATAACCATCTAGAAAGCAATAAAAAGCATGACCGGCTATCCTTTCGATCATTTGATCGATGAAAGGTAGAGGAAAATGATCTTTCCTAGTTGCTTTGTTTAGGTTCCTATAATCTATACAAACCCTCCAACTGGTGGTGGTTCGTGTCGGTATTAATTCACCTTCATCATTCCTTACAACATTTATGTTTCCCTTTTTAGGTACACAATGGATTGGACTAACCCATTCACTATCCGAGATAGGATAAATGATTCCATTGTCCAAAAGTTTAGTAATCTCATTTTTTACTACTTCTTTGATGTTCGGATTTAAGCGTCTTTGTCTATCCGCTTTAGGTGGCTTATCTTATTCTAAGTGAATTATGTGTATTACAATACTAGGATTAATTCCTTTTAAGTCTGAAATTTGTCATCCCATACTTCTTATCCTATCTCTAACAACTTCTTTCAATTTTTCTTCTTGAACTTTAGTTAACTTGTTAGAGATAATTATAGGTATAGAATCGCCTTCGCCTAAGAAAGCGTACCTCAAATGGTTTGGTAACTCTTTAAGTTCTAATTTAGGGGGTATTACAATTGAAGGCGGAACTGGTCCATCTTATCGAATCAAAGGCTCTGGGTCCTTATCTTCTAATTCTTCTCCCATTATAGGTTCTATTATTTTTTCTTTTTGAATAATGTCATTGACACATTCTTCAACTAGGTCAAGTTTCATACAAGCGAATTCCTCCATAGGATATTTCATCGCTTTGTTCATATTAAACTCGATCTTATCTTCTCCTATCCTTAAAACTACTTTCCCTTCCGACACATCAACTAGAGCACGTCCTGTGTTCATAAACGGTCTACCAAAAATTAGTGGACAATTAACGTCATATGCAAAGTCTAATATAACAAAATCGGTAGGAAAAATAAATTTGTCAACTTTAACTAAAACGTCCTCAATTATACCATATGATCTCTTAGTGGTTTGATCCGCTAATTGCAAAACCATATTGGTACGTTTGATATCTTCTTCTAAACCTAACTTGTTAAAAATAGACAACGGCATTAAGTTTATACTTGCTCCTAAATCACAAAGACAACTTGGGAATTCAATATCTCCCAATTTACACGGAATAGTAAAACATCCGGGATCTTTGAGTTTAGTAGGCAAATTGCTTGACACTATTGAACTACAGTCCCCAGTTAGCGAAATGGATGAAATTCTTTCCCAACTAATTTTCTTTGAAATTAAATATTTTAAGAACTTACCATAGTTAGGAATTTGCGTAATTGCATCCATAAACGTCAAATTAATGTGCAAATTTTTAAGTTTATCCAAAAATGTTAAAAGTTGTTTGTCATAGTCCTTATTTCGGACTTTGTGTGGAAAATGTGGTTTGGGTACAAAAGTTTTTGTACTTGAGTCAATTGGTGAACTTTTGGTGTTTAATGTGTCTTCTTTGGATTTTGGTAAATCAGTTCGTGGTAGAGTTGAATCTCCGAGCATTTTCGGACCTAAGTAATTTTATCCTGAACGAAGAGTGATAGCCTTTACATGCTCTTTCGGATTTTCTTCCGTATGGCTGGGAAGACTTCCCTCTTTTCGGGATGGAATTGATTTAGCAATTTCGCCTATTTGAACCTCCAAATTATGGATGCTAGATGAGTGGTTTTTAATAAGCCGATCGAATTTATTCTCGACCCGTTTAAAACCATCATCGTGATTACTTATTTTTCTACCGATAGCATCTATAAATTTGTGGATTTTAGAAGATAAAGTGCTAATCGTATCTCTTGATTGATTTTGATAATTATTGGTACGATTTTGATTAGCAATTGCATTATTATTATTATTATCTTTCCAGTTAAAGTTAGGATGATTCCTCCATCCAGGATTATAAGTATTAGAATAAGGATTATTAGTTTGGTTTTGCCCTTGGACAAAATTTACCTGTTCAATCTCGCTCATACCTTCATAATCCACATCCGTTTGGATTGGATTACCGTTAGCATCGAACGGTGCCATAAACCTATCAATTTTGTGCGATAAGGCAGAAAATTGGGCTTGTAACATCGCGACTGGATCAAGATTCACTATACCTTTAACGGATGATGTGGTTGAGGATGATGGTTTCACCACTGGTATATGTCCACGTTCTGCGGGCCACATACTACTGTTGATTGTCATTTCCTCCAAAAGTTCTCTTGCTTGGGCTGATGTCTTCTTCATAAATAACCCTCCCGATATAGCATCTAATGAACCTCTAGTTGTAGGATTTAATCCATTATAAAATGTTTACATTAAAAGTGCATCGGGCAATTGGTGGTGTGGGCATAAACGTTGAAGTTCTTTAAAACGTTCCCAAGCCTCATAAAGAGTTTCATTATCATTTTGAGAAAAATATGTTAACTCTTTTATGACTCTTGCGGTTTTTGCTAAAGGAAAATATTTTGATAAAAATTCTTGGGCAAGTTGGTCCCAAGTTTCAAATATTGCGCCTAGCATAGAAGTTAACCACTCTTTGGCTTTATCCTTCAAAGTAAAAGGAAAAATGCGAAGTTTGATTGCTTCGGCAGTCACATCTGTTATTTTAAAAGTATTGCAAATTTCTAAGAAATTTGTCAAGTGGGTGTTAGGATTTTCGTTAGGTAACCCATAAAATGTTACATTATTTTGCAACATATTAAGCAATGTTGGCTTAATTTCAAATTGGTTTGCGTTTATTTGGGGTCTAACTATGCTATTTGTTACACCGGCTACTCCTGGCCTAGCATAATCCATAAGTGTTGCCATATTTTCTGGCTGTGGTTCTGAATTTTGTTTGTTTTTATTTTTCTTGTCTTTGTTTTTCTTTTTAATTGTCTTTTCAATTTATGGGTCTAGCGGTTTTGGTGGGATGCCTGAACTTCGAGAACTGCGTATGAAATTGAAATCTTGCACGAACCGAAACTACCTTCAAAACAGAATTTGAAAAATAAATATGTTAGTAAATTAAAATTAATAAATTACAAAAGTTGAAATAAGTATGTATAAACCTAGATTCGAAATAAAACACGAAAAATCTAAATTTTTGTTAAAAATTTTGGCGTTCCCCGGCAACGGCGCCAAAAACTTGTTGAGCGATTTCCGCAAGTGCACAGTTTCACTTGTAGTAATAAAAAGATATTTTTAAGCCCAAAATATACCTAATATATCATCAATAATTACATCAATATTGTTACGAATTTGTGCTATTTATACCTGTTTAGAATACTTTTACGTTCGAATATATTTCTTTCTTGCAAGGTACCTAAATATTTGGTAAAATCCAAATAGGAGCGAAAGAGGTTCAAAACAGAATAAAAACCCTACAAAAGGAGTCAAAAACAACGAAGATCAATTACACCAAATCGAGGACAAAGACGAAGTCGGAAACAGAAGAAAATGTCAAATTCTCGGTTGAGGAAACCAAATTCTCGGTAGAGAATTTATGAAAGCCGCGACCGAGAATCTCAAATTCTCAGTCACGACACGCGTTTTTCAGCTCCCCTTCCTTTCGTTCGAAGACCAAATAATTTCTCTCCCATTCTCGGCCGAGAATTAATTATTCTCGGTAAGTTCAGCAAAACCTGGAGAGCCATTCGCACACTTTCGTTTTCGATAAAACGCGTTCGTTCGGGTGGATAAAGACGTCTCTTTGCAGAGGATACGATCCTTCACAACGGACACGACACTTCAATCACGACTCTTCAACATCTATAAATCAAGAGTTAATGGAGAGTTAGAGGGGGAGATAGAAGAAAGAGATTAGTATAGAATTAATGCAGAAATTCCGAGTCAAGTGATTCAGAATTTAGATTTCATTTCTGTAAAAAGCAATATGATGTACACACATTGTTTATTCAATAATTACATACACATTAGCATTTAGATTTGTTCATATTAGTTTACATTTTGGTAGAGGCCGACCGCATCCCTATTACGAAGTTACAACGAGAAGATTGAGTAGAGAATCCGCCCATGAGTCTGACAAACTCTAAACGAAATCCAAGGAAAGGATTGACAACCCGTTCACTTGCAAGTCGTGAAATGTTTTCATGCTCCTTGTTCTCTGTAAACTTGTATCAAATTTATATTTCATCTAATAAAGTCTGTTCCATTCGATAGATATTTATGCAGCACTTTGGTAAAGGATCCGAAGTGGATGCTGGTGTTTTCGTTAAAACGTAGTTAAATTCAAAATCTTTACAAGGAAACTTTGTTGAACACTTAGGCAAATTGATATCATCAGTAGAGTATCAATTTAGTTAAGGTAGCGATCTAACCCGACCGTAGGAGGATTGACTGCAGTTCAAAGCCCTAAAATTAGAAGAACCGTCATTTATTTCATTGTTTTAATTTATGCAAAGTTTAAAGTTGTTTTCTTTGCTTAATGCAAACGAATACATTTGTTTACTTTTCTAAAAGAACTTAGCGTTCCTGTTTTGTAAATTCATTTCTAAATCAGAAGTATTTTTCTAACATTTTTATACTCTAATCTAATTCTTATTCTAGCAATTTCAATTCAAAACCAAATCCAATTAAACGATTTTACATATTATAAACCTTAAAAACAAATCTAACTGACTCAAAATAAGTTTTTGTTAAAAAGCGTTCAACATGGGATCGATATCTTTTATTACTACAAGCGTATACCGTGCACTTGCGGAAATCGCTCAATAAGTTTTTGGCGCCGTTGCCGGGGAACGCCAAAATTTTTGACAAAAATTTAGATTTTTTATATTTTATTTCAAATCTAGGTTTATTCATACTTATTCAAAATTTTATATTTTATTTATTTTAAGTTACTAACATATTTATTTTTTTTTTAAATTCTGTTTCGAAGGTAGTTTCGGTTCGTGTAAAATTTCAGGTTCATGCGCAGTTCTCGAAGTTCGGGCACGCCACCAGACCCTATTGACCCAGAAATTGAAAGGACTCTTAAAAAGATCAAGAAAGACAAGAAAAACAAAAACAAAAACAAGACTCCAATAAAAACTAGAGCTACTGAGCCAGAAATTATGGTCACACAAATGGATTACGCTAGGCCAGGAGTGGCCGGTGTAACAAACAGCATAGTTAGACCCCAAATAAATGCAAATCAATTTGAGATTAAGCCAGCATTGCTTAATATGTTACAAAATAACGTAATATTTTGCGGGTTACCTAACGAAAATCCTAACACCCATTTGACAAATTTCTTAGAAATTTGTGACACTTTTAAAATACCGAACGTGACTGCGGAAGCAATCAACCTTCGCCTTTTTCCTTTTACTTTGAAGGATCGAGCCAAAGAATGGTTAACTTTTATGCCAGCCGCAACATTTGAAACTTGGGAGCAATTAGCCCAAGCATTTTTATCAAAAAAATTTCCTTTAGCAAAAACCGCAAGAGTCATAAAAGAGTTAACATCTTTTTCTCAAAATGATAATGAAACTCTTTATGAGGCTTGGGAACGTTTTAAAGAACTTCAACGTTTATGCCCACACCACCAATTGTCCGCTGAACTTTTAATGCAAACATTTTATAATGGACTGAATCCTACAACTAGAGGTTCATTAGATGTTATGTCTGGAGGGTTATTCATGAAGAAAACATCGGCCCAAGCAAGAGAACTTTTGGAGGAAATGACAATCAACAGCAGTATGTGGCCCGCGGAGCGTGGACACGTACCAATGGCGAAACCATCATCCTCAACTACATCATCAGTTAAAGGTATAGTGAATCTCGATCCAGTTACGATGTTGCAAGCCCAATTTTCTCTTATCGCACAAAATTGATAGGTTTATGGCACCGTGTGATCCTAATGGTAAGACAATCCAAACGGATGTGGATTATGAAGGTATGGGCGAAATTGAACAGGTAAATTTTGTCCAAGGGCAAAATCAAACTAATAACCCTTATTCCAATACATATAATCCTGGATGGAGAAATCATCCTAACTTTAATTGGAGAGATAATAATAATAATGCTAATGCTAATGCTAATCAAAATCGTACCACTAATTATCAAAATCAATCAAGAGATACGATTAGCACTTTATCTTCTAAAATCGACAAATTGATTGATGCTATGAGCGAAAAAATAAGTAATCACGACGATGGTTTTAAACGGATCGAGAATAAATTCGATCAGCTTATTAAAAACCAATCATCTAGCATCCATAATTTGGAGGTTCAAATTGGACAACTCGCTAAATCAATTCCATCCCCCAAAGAGGGAAGCCTTCCCAGCCATACGGAAGAAAATCCGAAAGAGCATGTAAAGGCTATCACTCTTCGTTCAGGAAAAAATTACTTAGGTCCGGAAATGCTCGGAAATTCAACTTTACCACGAACTGATTTACCAAAATCCAAAGAAGATATGTTAAATCAAAAAGATACACCAATTGAATCGAGTACAAAAACTTTTGTACCCAAACCACCTTTTTCACACAAAGTCCGAAATAAGGACTATGCCAAACAACTTTTAACATTTTTAGACAAACTTAAAAATTTGCATATTAATTTGACGTTTATGGATGCAATTACGCAAATTCCCAATTATGGTAAGTTCCTAAAAGATTTAATTTCAAAGAAAATCAGTTGGGAAGGAATTTCATCCATTTCACTAACTGAAGATTGTAGCTCAATTGTGTCAAGTAATTTACCCACTAACTCAAAGATCCCGATGTTTTACCATTTCGTGTAAATTGGGAGATATTGAATTCCCAAGTTGTCTTTGTGATTTAGGAGCAAGCATAAACTTGATGCCATTATCAATTTTTAATAAGTTAGGCTTAGAAGAAGATATCAAACGTACCAATATGGTTTTGCAATTAGCGGATCAAACCACTAAAAGACCATATGGTATAATCGAGGATGTTTTAGTTAAAGTTGACAAATTTATTTTTCCTACCGATTTCGTTATATTAGATTTTGCATATGACGTTAATTGTCCGCTAATCTTTGGTAGACCGTTCATGAACACAGGACGTGC
Organism: Euphorbia lathyris; assembly: GCF_963576675.1. Taxonomy (NCBI): domain Eukaryota; kingdom Viridiplantae; phylum Streptophyta; class Magnoliopsida; order Malpighiales; family Euphorbiaceae; genus Euphorbia; species Euphorbia lathyris. The sequence continues at coordinate 84,719,952 of NC_088917.1, read as the reverse complement.
TCTAGTTGATGTGTCGGAAGGGAAAGTAGTTTTACGAATAGGAGACGATAAGATCGAGTTTGATATGAATCAAGCAATGAAGTATCCTATGGAGGATTTCGCTTGTATGAAACTTGATTTAGTTGAAGAATGTGTAAATGACATTGTTCAAAAAGAAGAAATAATAGAACCTATAATGAGTGAGGAATTAGAAGATAAGGACCCAGAGCCTTTGATTCGAGAAGATGGGCCAGTTCCGCCTTCAATTATAGTTCCACCTAAATTAGAACTTAAAGAATTACCAAACCATTTGAGGTACGCTTTCTTAGGCGAAGGCGATTCTCTACCTATAATTATCTCTAACAAACTAACACAGGTTCAAGAAGAGAAATTAAAGGATGTTGTTAGAAATAGAATAGGAAGTATGGGATGGCAAATTTCAGACTTAAAAGGAATTAATCCTAGTATTGTAATGCACAGAATTCACTTAGAAGAAGATAAGCCACCTAAAGCGGATAGACAAAGACGCTTAAATCCGAATATGAAAGAGGTAGTCAAAAATGAGATTACTAAACTTCTAGACAATGGAATCATTTATCCTATTTCGGATAGTGAATGGATTAGTCCAATCCATTGTGTACCCAAAAAGGGAGGTATCACTGTTGTAAGGAATGACGAAGGTGAATTAATACCTACACGAACCACCACCGGTTGGAGGGTTTGTATAGATTACAGGAACCTTAATAAAGCAACTAGGAAAGATCATTTTCCTCTTCCTTTCATTGATCAAATGATCGAAAGGATAGCTGGTCATGCTTTTTATTATTTTTTAGACGGTTATTCCGGATTCTTTCAAATATATATTTACCCGGATGACCAAGACAAAACAACCTTCACGTGTCCTTATGGAACATTTGCATATAGGAGAATGCCCTTTGCTCTATGTAACGCACCAGCAACATTTCAACGTTGCGTGACTGCAATTTTTAATGATTTCATTGAAGATATCATGGAAGTTTTTATGGATGATTTTTCCGTTTATGGAGATTCTTTTGATTCATGCGTACAAAATTTGGATAAAGTTTTGTCTAGGTGTGAAGAAACAAATTTAGTATTAAACTGGGAAAAATGTCATTTCATGGTTGACGAGGGAATTGTTTTAGGTCACAAAATATCTGAAAAGGGACTAGAAGTGGATAGAGCAAAAACTTCAGTAATAGAAAAATTACCCCCTCCAACTACTGTTAAGGGAGTAAGGTCATTTTTAGGACATGCAGGTTTTTACAGAAGATTTATTAAGAATTTCTCTGTAATTTTCAAACCACTTACTAATTTACTCATGAAAGATTCAACCTTTGATTTTAATGAAGATTGCGTTAAAGCTTTCGAAACATTGAAAACAGCTTTAGTCAGTGCACCTATTATTGCTAAACCCGATTGGGATTTACCCTTTGAAATTATGTGTGATGCAAGTGACTTAGCCGTCAGATGTGTTTTAGGTCAAAGAAAGGATAAGAAACTTCACGTCATTTATTATGCAAGTCACACACTGTCTGGTGCACAATTAAACTACACCACAACCGAGAAGGAAATGTTAACTGTAGTTTTTGCTTGTGATAAGTTTAGGTCATACTTGTTAGGTTCGAAAGTTATTATTTATACTGATGACGCAGCTTTAAGGTATTTATTTGCTAAAAAAGATGCAAAACCACGTCTAATTAGATGGGTTTTATTGTTACAAGAATTTGATATAGAAATTAAAGACAAAAAGGGAGTAGAAAACCTTGTCGCCGATCATCTATCGAGATTCGAAGATGAAAACGGTCCTATAGGTGAAACTATCGGTATACGAGATGATTTCCCTGATGAATATCTCTATCAAATAAAAAGTGTCATGTCACCATGGTATGCGGATTTTGCAAATTATCTTGCAGCCAATATTGTTCTGGAAGGATTAACTTTCCATCAAAAGAAGAAATTCTTCTTTGACATTAAACAGTATTTTTGGGAAGATCCTTTTTTGTTTAGAACTTGTGGTGACGGGATAATTAGGAGATGCGTTAGTGAAAATGAATATGAGTCTATAATGTCTGAATGCCATTCTAGCTCTTATGGGGGACATAATGGCGTTAGTAAGACAGTAGCTAGAATATTTGAATGTGGATTCTTTTGGCCTACGATGTTTAAAGACGTCCGTTAATTTATTACTCGGTGTGACAAGTGCCAAAAAACAGGAAATTTAAGCAGAAAAGATGAGATGCCCCTCACAATTTAGAAGTTGAAGTCTTCGACATGTGGGGAATAGATTTCATGGGACCTTTTTGTTGAAACACATTTCCACATGATTTTGATTTGACAAAATTATTTAAGTAATTGATAAAAAAATATTCTAACACATTAAATTTAAATGCTTTGATTTATTTATACTAATGTGTTTGTTCAATGTTGAGTTTATTTATCTATAAGACATTAAGATTTAAAAGTCTAAAATCCCATGAGTGGAAGTCAAGCCTAAGTCAACATGATCAAAGACCTCACGGCCCAAGAAGATGAAACGTAGCCATTTCAAGCAAAACGATGACTCAGCGTGAAGAAGGATTGAGAAGCCTTCTAGCAAAAGCTTCAAGAAGAAGTTGCTGAGTCAAGCGACAAGCAGTTAGGACAGCGGCAGACAATGATCAACTTCTAGAAAAAGTATTTCTACTTTGGGTAAAGTTCAGAAGGCGCAGGAAGCTGTCTGGAAGACTTTGCCAAAAATGTCGAAGCATTCTCTTTGCCAGACGAAAAGCTACCGAGCACTACCGTGGACAGAAGATGCAAGAATCTCATTGGCCAACGACACTGAGCGCGTACTGAGTGACAATAACAGGAAGCCGTTTCCCTCCAACGGTTATTTCGAAATTCGAAATGACCAGGTGCCTCAAGTGTCACTATAAATAGGCCTCTCATTTGCTTCATTCGATACAGATCTTCAACTAGTCAAAACGCTGACCAAATTTCTACAAGAAGTTCTGTGAGAAAAGCAAAGCAAAAACCTTACACCAATTTCCATATTATTGTGTAAAAGTCTAGAGTGATTTTCAATCATCTAAAGTGTCTTAGCAATTGTTGTTTAGGACAAACACTTTATCATTTCTAGAAGAATAGAAAGGAGAGGCCGAGTACTCGGTTATAGTACTCAGTGGTAGATATAGGAGTGAGTAGAGGTATAGAGGAAGGTACTCTTGTATACTCAGCTTCTATTGTAAAAGGTTTCGTGCTTTACCTTTAAAGAGCTCAGTAGAGAATTCGAAAAGCTCGGAACGAGTTCCGGGGACTGGACGTAAGCGGAGAGGCTGAACCAGGATAAGTCTGCTGAGTAATATCTTTCTAACCCTTAAACTCCTTTACATATTGCTTGCTATAAAACTGACTAAGTAACGAGCTCACGCTGAGTTAAGTATACTAAGAAGCTGAGTTCAGGAATAGACTCTAAGTGCTATTTCCTGACTCAAGGAAAGAAACAGACTTAGTCACAAGTTGACTAAGCTTGTGTCTTCAAACTGCTTAGTCACGCTGTGTAAACCTTTTCATAAGAAAAGAAGTCAGCCTTAACGGACAAAATTTTAAATAGTTCCTTCCCCCCCCTTGGAACTAACTTGTCACGTTATAAAGGACCAACAAGTGGTATCAGAGCTTAAAAGCTCACTGTGCAAGGTTTAACTACCTTGAGCTGATCCCCACTATGGCTGAGAACAGCACTCGGTTCCTCCCACGAAATCAGACAAATCAGATTTTACCTGAGGGGTTGTCCATTACTCGGCCTCCTCTATTCTTTAGGTCTAACTATACCTTTTGGAAGAATAGAATGAAAAATTTCATTCAGGCAACAAATATGAGTGCATGGCTATCTATAGTCCAAGGCCCATTTGTTCCTGTTGAAACTATTGACGGCCAAACAGTTGTTAAAGCTGAGACTAGATGGACAGAAGATGATCTCAAGAAGCTGCAAAATCATGCTTCGTCTATAAACATGCTTCACTGTGCGTTAGATGCTGCAGAATACAACAAGATTTCAGGTTGCGAGTCAGCGCAGGAGATCTGGAAGAAGCTGGAGGTCACCTATGAAGGAACCAACAAGGTGAAGGAATCCAAGGTCAACCAGCACATGAGGTTGTACGAGCTGTTTGAAATGAATGATGATGAAGGAATCTCTAACATAAACGCAAGGTTCACAAACATAATCAACGAGCTCAAGAGACTTGAAAAGATCTTCACTGAGGAAGAGCAAGTCAAGAAGATTCTTAGGAGTCTTCCTAAAAGCTGGCAAGCAAAGAAAACTGCTGTTGAGGAAGCTCAAGACTTAACCACCTATAAGTATGATGAACTCATTGGCTCGCTGCTGACCCACGAGATATCAATGAAGAACTTCGAGGTGAAGGAAAATTCTGAAGAGAAGAAGCAAAAGTCTTTTGTCATGAAAGCTAACTCCACTGATGGGAGCTCAACAGACGATGAAGAAATGGCTATGTGCACTAGAAAGATGAAAAGGCTGTTCAGAAAGAATGACAAATATTCTAAGAAGCCTTACAAGAAGTTTGATAAGTACAAAGCTGAGTCCAGCGACAACAAGTACAAGAAGGACAGCTTAAAGCCCATTACATGCTTTGAATGTCATCAAACTGGCCATATCAAGTGAAGCTGTCCCACGCTGAGGAAAGAAAGAAAGAACAGCAAGAAGGCAATGGTGGCAACTTGGAGTGATAGTGATGAGTCATCATCATCAGAAGATGATGCCACTGAGTCAGCAAAGATCTGCTTCATGGCAGATGAGCTTGCTGAGCCTTGTATTTCTGAGCATGCTGACCCCTCTATTGCATCTGACGATGAGGAACACTCAACTGAGGTAATATCACTACCCTTGCTCAGAAATGAAATGGTTAATACCCTGAGTGACCTCTACACACTTGTCAAAAAGTGTAATAAAAAGGTTAGAGCACTCAGCAGGCGATGTGACGAGGTTGAGGAGGTCAAACTGAGTGACCTTCGATATCTTCTCCAGGACAACTCAACTTGCATAGTAATGTAGAAATTATGCAAAAGTTTGTCTCTGAGGTCCAATCAGATTCTAAGAAACTGAGAAAGGATGTCACATCTATTCAGAACCAACTTAAGGTTCCGAATAAAAGAAATATTCCTCTAAACACTGAGTACCTAAGTGCTAGTCAGCAGAGATGGAATCCTCAGCGGAATGTCCAGTGTGACTTCTGTGGGAAGAAAGGACACACCACAAAGGTGTGCTAGCATGCTCAGCACTGGGGTGCTGACCAGTCAGTGAGACATCCTAAATGGAAGGTCAGCTGTGACTTCTGTGGAAAGAATGGACATACTGTCCAAGTATGTCGTCATAAAATGAAATATGATGCTTTACCTATTGAACCTAACAAACAAGGACCCAAAAAGAATTGGGTACCTAAAAGCAACTAGCTATATTGCAGGTAAGCTTGAGGTGTGCTGAGAAGTCAAAGATGTGGTACATTGACAGCGCATGCTCGAGGCATATGACTGGTGATGAAACTCAGTTCATCACGTTTGAGCGTAAATGAGGAGGAAGCGTAAGTTTTGGAGACAACAAAAAGGGTAAGATAGTAGGGTCAGGAACCGTTGGTGGTAATCATACTATTGAGTCTGTCTCCCTAGTCAGCGGACTCAAATATAACTTACTCAGCGTAGCTCAGCTATGTGACAATGGGAGAAAAGTTATATTTGATGACACTGGATGTAAAATATTTGAGGGTAAAACAAACGAGTTAATTTTATCTGCCCCTCGTATTGATAATGTCTTTATGTTGAACTTAGAAAAGAAGTTTTAAAAAACTGTATGCTTAGTGTCAAAGGAAGAAAATTCTTGACTATGGCACATGAGACTTGGTCATGTAAGCATGGACCTCCTGGACAAATTAGCAAGAAAGGAATTGGTTGAGGGACTGCCAGAACTTAAGTTTGAAAAAGATCAATTATGCCACGCTTGTCAAGCTGGAAAACAAACCAAACAATCTTTTCATAGTAAAAACATTGTCTCAACTAAGCATCCATTAGAGTTACTACACTTGGATCTCTTCGGTGCAGTCCAGCCGCTGAGCTTGGGTGGAAGAAGATTTTCCTTGGTCATTGTAGATGACTTTTCTCGATACACTTGGATCATCTTGCTGAGTAGCAAGGATGAAACCTTTGAGACGTTTTCAAATTTAGTAAGAAAACTTGAAAATGATAAAGACCTTAAGCTAGCTCACATCCGTAGTGATAATGGTGGAGAATTCAAGAACCAACAGTTTGTTGAATTCTGTGAAGCCAACAGCATTGACCATAATTTTTCTGCTCCTAGAACGCCTCAACAAAATGGGGTTGTTGAAAGGAAGAACAGAACCTTGGTTGAAATAGCCAGGACAATGCTGAGTGATCATAGGCTTCCAAAGTACTTTTGGGGAGAAGCTGTTAACACAGCGTGCTACATTCTTAAAAGGGCTCTAGTTAGACCTATATTAAAGAAGACACCCTACGAACTTTGGAAAGGATGAAAGCCCAACATTGGATACTTTCGTGCCTTTGGTTGTAAATGTTTTATCTTAAATACCAAAGACAGCCTAGCTAAGTTTGACTCAAAAGCTGATGAAGCTATCTTTTTAGGCTACTCAACAAACAACAAAGCATACAGAGTTTTCAATAAACGAACTCAGGTCTTAGAAGAGTCAGCACATGTTGAGTTCGATGAAACTAACCCTGTAGGAAGAGACATGCAGCTGACTGAGGATGATCCACACTCAGCTCCCGCTGACCAAGAAACAGCCACTGAGTCATTGCCTCAAGGGCTGACCAAAGGTAAAAGTGAAACTCAAATTACTTTCACTGACCAATCTACACCAGCAGAGATTGTTGAAACACAACCAGCACAAGACATCAATCTACCAAAAGATATCAGAATACCAAGAGGTCACTCAGAGAGTGCCATTCTTGATGCCGCTGAGAACACCCTGATGACGAGGAATCAACTCAAGAGATACCTCAGCAACGTAGCATTCGTCTCAATCCAGGAACCAAAGAATTTCGCTAAAGCTGAGTATGACGAATTCTGGATGAATGCAATGGAAGAAGAACTTGATCCGTTCAGAAGAAATGAAGTATGTGACTTAGTGCCAAAACTAAGAAGCCAGAAGACCATAGGAACAAGATGGGTCTTCCGCAACAAGCTGGATGAACACGGGAACGTGGTCAGAAACAAAGCAAGACTTGTAGCTCAGGGCTACAGTCAGCAAGAAGGTATTGACTACGGTGAGACCTTTGCCCCAGTGGCAAGGCTAGAGGCTATTAGAATTTTATGTGCATATGCAAGTTATATGAACTTTAAATTGTTTCAAATGGATGTTAAGAGTGCATTCCTTAATGGAGTTATAAATGAGGAAGTCTATGTTAATCAGCCTCCAGGGTTTGAGGATCCTAAATTCCCAAACCACGTTTATAAGCTCAAAAAGGCTCTGTATGGTCTCAAGCAAGCACCACGTGCTTGGTATGAGAGGCTGACCAGTTTCCTGCTGACTAGAAATTATGTCAGAGGTAAAGCTGATACAACCTTATTCATTAAGAGGAAGGGTAAAGATACCCTGCTGGCTCAAATATATGTTGATGACATTATTTTTGGTGCCACTAACGAGTCAATGTGTAAGGAATTTAGTAAGCAGATGCAGACTGAGTTTGAAATGTCAATGATGGGAGAACTCAAGTTCTTCCTTGGACTTCAAATCAAACAAGGGAAAAATGGCATCTTCATCAGTCAAACTAAGTATGCTAAGGAGATATTGAAGAAGTATGAACTTGAGAATTGTAAGTCAATATCTACCCCAATGGGCACACCGAGATATGATTGGTTCTCTACTCTACTTAACTGCTAGTAGGCCGGACATTCAGTTCTCAGTATGTTATTGTGCTAGATATCAATCTAACCCTAAGGAATCTCATTACATAGTTGTAAAAAGAATCCTTAGATATTTGCAAGGCTCAGTGAATGCAGGTTTGTGGTATCCAAATACTCATGATTTCACACTCATTGGATACACTGACGCTGACTACGGACGAGACAAGCTTGAACGTAAAAGCACCTCAGGAGGATGCCACTTCCTTAGGAGCTGTCTTGTGTCCTGGTTCAGCAAGAAGCAGGCGTCAGTAGCCCTGTCAACCACTGAAGCTGAGTACGTTACTGCTGGAAGCTGTGTTGCTCAAGTCTTATGGATTAAGCAACAACTTGAAGATTATGGCGTTCGGACTAAAACAATTGAAGTCAAATGTGACAACAATAGTGGCATTGACTTATCAAAGAACCCAATCCAGCACAGCAAGATGAAGCATATCAGCATAAGACATCACTTCATTAGAGATCATGTACTCAAGGGAGAGATCAAGCTGACCTATGTCCCAACGGATGAGCAGCTTGCTGATATCTTCACAAAGCCACTGGCTCGTGAGCAATTCAACATACTTAGAGAAGCCATTGGTATGTTTAATCCTCTTCAATAAATTCCAAGTATAGTATGTATGCATGCTGAGTGAATTACCATGCTGAATGATTTATGTTAAATCAATTACTATCACATGCTGAGTGGATTTACATGCTGAGTGTTTATCTTAAGCTGAGCAACTAAGCATAAGAATTATTCCTTTGGGTAACAATTGACTACTCAGAATTTCAAACGTTTAAGATCCTTAACACTGAGTAAAGATCCGTTGCAAACTTTAATGCATAACACGCGAATTAAATAGCCACCTAGGATGACGTAGGTGCGATGATTAGAAAACACATGCGCCGAATGTGTCATAAATGCCAGAATATTTGTCGATTGAGTATCTCGAGGTCAAACGACCACCTCAACGCGTAGGATCGATTCGACACCTCTATAAATAGTGCATGATTTCCCACTTTTATCTCTTTACGCTTAGAAATTTCTGGTATTCTCATATTCTCTCTAAAATCTCCCAAACTTCTTAAACTTCTCTAAGAATCATGACGAAAGATTCTCAGAATGTCTCCGGTGCCGTTAATTGGTCCGATTCCTTCATCTACTGCCCAGCGTGATCACTCTAAGGTCACCACGCCGAGCAAGCAAACCAAAGCTGACCAAGCTGGCTCCTCAAAGGAAAAACAGCAAAAGGATAAGGCTAAGAAGCCTGTAGAACGCACCTACACTCAAGTCTACGAGAGTGTGAGGGGATATAAGGTAGACCATTCCAGATGGTTCTCAAAGGGTTTTATGGAAGCTGAGCAACCCTTTTGTGACTGGATCAAGAACAATGACTGGACCGAGCTATTCTCAGTTCACGAAGATACCTACCCAGAGCTAGTTAAGGAATTTTACGGTAACCTAAAGGTCACAGATGGTGACCGGGACTATATGGTTACCAAGGTTAAAGGGAAGGACATCTTCATCAACCCTATTTATCTTGCCTCACTACTCCAACTGAAAAACGAAGGAGCAATTCTTCGTAAATCTGGTGACCAAGACAAAACCAAATATAAAGTTGAGTTCTGCAAACCTCCTGGTCATGTAGGGGAAATTCCAAGTACATCCATGGGTCGAAATCAGAAGATGGCCCACTACATACTGACCAATTTCCTCTTCTCCAAAATCAACTACACCAACTCAGCGACAAACTTCGAGCAGTGTTTCATATGGCACATTCTGACCTATACGCCGATAAACATGCCTGTATTCATAATCGGTGCATTTTAAAGGAGTAATGGAACTCTAAGGCTAGGCTCCATCATCACCAAAATCCTTAAGGATCACATGGTGAGCTTAGTTGAGGAAATCCACACAATAGGGACAGAGATCACAGCTGCAGCACTGTTTGGTCTATTCTACGATCAACCAATAGTGCCCAAGAAAGGGAAAGTAGCCGCTGACCAGGAAGCTGAGCCGATGGTGAATCGAAAGGGAAGGATGCAAAGAAAGAGGAAAGCTGTGCAAAGAACCTCTAAAGGAGCTACCTCTACACCAAAGAAGCTCAAATTTGTATGCGGAGGAACTAAGCCTCAAATTCAGCAAGGTCAGGGTGGACCTAGGTCAGCTGAGAAAAGACCAAGGCAAGCTGAGCCTGCGGTAGAAGAGAGAGAGGACAACGATGAGCAACCTCTGATGAAGAAAAAGAAACTCTCTTTTGAGTTAAGACCCATTGATGCCCTTCCAACTAACATCGTCGTTCCTCCTAACTCATATTATATACAGAGTCAAAACATTGACAATGAACAAGAGTTTGAAGAAGAGGAAGAACAAGACCAATTGGGTGCTCAGTTTGAAGAAGAGGAAGAAGAAGACCAATTGGGTGGTCAGTTTGAAGAGGAAGAAGAACTGGGTGGTCAGGTTTACACTGAGGATACAGCTGATGATGAGCAATATGAACCGATCAACACTGAGCTGGTTGACGAAGAAGATGACACTGAGCCAACGGTAAATTGATAACTTGAGGAAAAATCCTTGACCGGAGCACTTCTCTGTGAGGCGCCGTTGGGATCGGCCGGGGACACTCCGATGCCAAAGTCAGTAAGATGGATCAAGGAAACCAACGGAATTGACAAGAATTGTGAGAATGTGTACCTTGATAGCCCAGGGGATCGGGCTATATATAGCTGGGAAGTTGTAACCTTCATGTAACTAGAAAGTCTCCATTAATGCTTCATTAATGGCGGTTACGAGTTATCCTTAACCTGGCGGTTTAGCTAATTAATAACTCATTAATGATCTTTTATGGCCGAGTCGGCGGCCAGCCGTTATAGAGGCGAATGGAGAGATTCGCCTTATAGGTCCGCCAGCGGATCTCTTGGAGCTGATCCGTGGAGATCCGCCAGCCAGCTTCCCTTTGGGGATCACTACATGGCGTACTTTGAGGTGAATATCCCTTTTGGTCCTCAAGATAATATCTCAATGTTATCAGAAGCCCCCCCCCCCCAAATGTCCTTAAAGTCCTTTAGGGCTTTTGAACTTCCGCGCGCCGTCATAAACACTTGCATTAATGAGCACACTGTTCAATGCCATTGGACGATCGACACGTGTAGTGGACACACTGTCCCAGGAAGAAGAAAACTCCTTTCTTCTTCTTACGCTTTCTCTTTCTTCCTCATTTCTCCATTTTTCTCCTGCGCTCGAAGCTTTTTCTGGGATTTCTTCAGAGTTTCGCACCAAGCTTCCGATTTCTCATGTAAGTTCATTTTCTTTCACTTAAGTTTTTCCTGGATGTTTAGAAGTTCGTCTTCATCTTCTAGATCAACTTTAGAACTTTTTAATTCAACCTCCCACCCTGAAATAGAAGTCGATTTTAGTTGGACCACCTCGTCGTCGGAGAACTACCATTCTTCCGAGGACGCGGTTAATTCCGATTTAGCTGAGTTTAATAACTCGACGCGTAATCATTATCAGACTCGTTCCACTAGGAATCCATATCTTTTTACTTCTATCTCCAGTGTAGTTCCAGCCGGTGCCCACAGGTGGTTCTCGGGATCAATGGCCTCTTCTTCGATTCCTCTTAAGAAAAAGAATCCTCGAGCGGAGTCCACTCCGTCTCGTATGAGTGCCGCGGATCTAGCGAATCTGGCGGATCGCTTTCCCTGGATTAAAAATTATGAGACCCAGCTCGCCGCATCTCATCAATGTCCTTCCTGTCCGCCTAGTGGCTTCCTCACAGTGTATAGTAGTCATATGGAGAGAGGGTTCCGACTTCCTCTTCCAAAGATGATGGCGGACATCCTCTCTTACTTTGACATTACAGTCAGCCAGCTACATCCTAACTGCTGGTTGGACATCGCTTTAGACTGCTACCTTGCTTTGAATTTAGGAGTTGTATATACGGGCCGTATCTTTAGAGCTTTTCACAAACCCTCAAAAAGGAAGTCCGAATCTTATCTCACGTTCGCCAAGTTCGGAGTTTATTCGCCCTTTAGCGACAAAATGTCTAATGTTCACTGCTGGGATGAGAAATTCTTCTACGTGAAGATAAAGGATGGCGAACCATTGGGTTTTCCTTCAGTCTGGAATCCCAGGCCGCTACATATGGCGGGTGACATGCGAATTTTAACGAACAGTGATGAGGAGGTGGCGGAGCTCATGAAGCAGATCAAGGCGGATGCATGGACTTATGCAGATGCCTTAGCTTTCATGATGAGTGATATCCCCTTGATTCGCCGGGAAGGGGATCGATTTATTTACTCAAAGATTGCGCAATTTGACCAAGGTACCCTTCATTTCTTCGTGAACTTTGATTACTTTAATGTTTTCTTTGGCAGGGGTGTATCTAAGGCCAATCACGCTCTTGCAGAGACGCGCAGGAAGTTTTTGGAGGCTGAAGCATGCAAGAAAGGTCAAGTGGTGAATCCTCAAACTAATACTGGTAAACGTCCTGCAGAGATGGTGGTTGAGCCGCCACTAAAGAGGAGGAAGCCCAACACCACTGGGGGCCCTAAGCTTATGGCGGACGCCATGAGGTCCGCCAAACCTGCTGAGGAGATTTCACAGGTAGTCTACCTTTTGATTTCCTTTCGTTCATCAAGTTTTGGACCGGAGTATGACTCTTTCATGTTTGTGTAGACGGCGAAGCCCGATATTGGTGGATACTGGTCCGCCAAATTGGGAGCCCAAGGCTCTTTCGAGAACAAATCTATCCTAAATGATTTGGATGAGGCCTTGGGTCAGGTGGGCGAAGTACAGAGGAACTATAACCAGATTCTTAGTTCAATTCATGCCCAAAAGGGGAAGACGGAGCTTCTTTCGGTGAGTTTCTTTAGAAAGGATACATACAATACTAGTTCCTTAATCCTTTTTGCCCTTTTGATTGAATCGTTTGTTTTTTGGACAGTTGTATGCTCGTCTTCGCACCATGGAAAATGAGCTCCTTCAGAATGTGGCGGATAAGGCGACTATCGAGAGGTTAGAGAAAGAGATAGTGGAAGCCAATTCCACTATCGCTTCTATTAATGCAGGTCTTGCTTCTGCGAATGCAAACCTTGCTTCTGCCACAGCCGCCTTAGTTCTCAGGGATGAGGAAATTAAGAGTTTAAAGGCAAAGATTGCATCTGATGCCAAAAGCCACGAGGACGCCCTTGGAGAAGCTGAATACACGGCGGGTGTACAAGCTTTTTATTACGGCGAGATGCTTATGGCGTACTTCTCCTTGGCGCATCCTGAGATTAACTTCACAGATCCGCAATTTACCGTCCCCGAACCAGAAGATGTGGCGAAGTTTAATAAAATGCCAGATGCTAAGGAGTATCTCCGTGATTACGTTCGGAGATGGACGAAGGGGCCTGTGGAAGAAACTAAACCCTCTACTACGGTCTTGGCGGATGAGCTTGAAGAAGTGCCCCTCAAGGCGGATGCAGAACCAATTCCTGATCAGGCTCTTCCACTTGGTCCCACATCTTTGGTGGATAAGGAGGCATCTCCTGATGGCGTATCTGCAGATGTGGAGAAGGAGGATCCCCAAGCAAGTGCCGTGAGCAAGGAAATCGCAAAGGAGGATGCTCCTATTGTTACTTAGTTTTGTTTTTATTTGTAAAAACACCTTTACGTACAATTTGTTTTGATCCTTTATGGAAACTATGTTATTTTACCTTTTACGTTTGTGTAAGGAAATATATAGACATCTAGGATTTGGAGTAGGTGGCCAGCCATACTCCACTGTATGAACCTTTGTGAAGGTTGGAAGCTGTTCTATTCCTTCTAGAGGAAGTAAAGCTGCCAAAGGGATCAATTTGCCACCTATCTTTGAGGTGAAATGATCCGCCCGTAGGACTTGCGAATCCCTTTCTGGGAAGGATAAGAGAGTGTAAAGACCTTGCGTCCAAGGATCGTTTTAACTCTATTGGAGATTGGGATCCACCTAAAGACGGATCCTCTTATGTTTTTAAGGGCATTGAGGACGTATCTCTAAGATAGCGATACATTGCAAATGTGGAGAGCGTTGGATGCCCCCCTCCTTTTAAGACTGGAATATTGATATTGCTGCAGTAAACAATAAAAGAACATGGATAATAGAACAAATGATGTTTATTAATGGGAGAAATGCCTTATTACAGCAAGTAGGTCTTATAGGTGAGCCTCGTTAAAACCTTTAATAAGAAAAACCACATGGGAAAAAGCTTATTAAAGGAAAAAGAGTACTCAAGACCGTATATACACTTTATTTTCTGACAAAATATTTGCGGAGGTTTTGGAGGTTCCACGTGCGTGGCAATGTATTGCCCTCCATGTCCTGTATCTTAAACGTGGCGGATCCAATCTTGTCCACTATCTGATATGGACCTATCCAGTTGAGTCCTAACTTGCCATTGCCTTCTCGAGATTGGATTTTATCAGTTTTACGGAGCACAAGATCTCCCACATTTAGATCCACAAGCTTGGCATTTTTATCATGGTAAGCCGCAATCCGCTGTTTGTATGCCGCCATGCGCACATAGGATTGATCCCTGCGATCTTCTATCTGATCTAGGTGCTCCCTTAGTCGTTTTCCGTTGTCCTCTTCACAATAAAAGGCCACTCGATCACTGGGGACCTATATTTCGACTGGAATAACGGCTTCAACGCCATGAGAAAGGGAGAATAGTGTTTCCCCCGTAGCCGTCCTTGGGGTGGTGCGATAAGCCCATAAAACACTTGTCAGTTGATCCGCCCACTTCTTATCATGCTCTCCCAATCTCTTCTTTATCCCCTTCACGATCGTTCGATTGGTAACTTCAGTCATTCCATTGGACTGGGGATAATAAATGGAGGCGAATCTGTTCAGGATGCCCAACCCCTCACAGAAAGCTTTGAATTCGCCACAGTTGAACTGTGTTCCATTATCGGTGATGATGGTATGTGGAACACCGTATCTTCCTACGATGTTGTCTTTGACGAATTCTACCATTCGTTCTGCAGTAATGGAGGAAACAGCTTCGGCCTCTACCCATTTGGTGAAATGGTCCACTGCCACTACCACGTACCTTCTCTGTCGGCGAGTTGGAGGAAATGGGCCGACAATGTCTATTCCCCAGAGGGCGAATGGACGCCCTTCTATGATTGACCTCTGAATGTGTTTGGTAGTATGTGATTCATTCGCATGAATCTGACAATTGTGACAAGATTCTACCAATTTTTGGGCATCTAATTCGGCCGAGGGCCAGTAGAAACCTGCTAACCTGGATTTTTTCAAGATGGTGGCGGATGCTTCGTGTGCCCCACATGATCCCTCATGTAGCTCCTTGAGGATTTGTTGTCCTTCTTCCGGTAGAATGCACTTCAACCAAGGATGACTAAAGGACTTTCTGTAAAGGCAGTCATTGATCATGGAGAAATAAGCCGCTCTCCTAACTATCCGCCGTGCCTCTTCTTTATCTTCAGGTAAAGTTCCATTCAGCAGGTATTGGCGGATGACTGATCTCCAATCATCTTCCACTATTGTGAGTAGAGAAACTTCCTCTGAGGCGAATGCTGGAGCTATTTTAACTTCGAAGGGACAATCCGGATCCGCCCAGCTCTCCTCACAAGAGGCCATTTTGGCCAAATGATCTGCCTCTGTGTTGGACTCCCTCGGTATGTGAATTAGCTCCCATTTAGTTTCCTTAGCTTCAAGGTGATCCAGCAACTTTTTGACTTCCGCTACGTATTTGGCCAAAACCTCGTCTTTCACCTCGTAATTCTTGATTACTTGGTTGACCATTAATTTAGAGTCGCTATAGATCACGATCCGCTCCGGAGTGATTTCTTGGAGTAGGTGTAATCCCAATATCAGAGCTTCATATTCAGCAGCATTATTAGTGGCATGGAAATTTAATTTTGCCGCATATCGCAATTTTATGTATTGGGGACCCTTGATCACAACGCCTGCACCAGCTCCATCCGCAGAGGAGGCTCCATCGGTGTACATTGACCATTCCTCTATCGGAGGCTTGGGATGATCTATCCCTTCGTCAGTGAATTCATTCACGAAGTCCGCCAGGACCTGACTCTTTAAAGCTGACCTGCTTTCATACCTCACATCGAATTCGCGCAGGCGAATTGCCCATTCCATCAACCTTCCTGAAGTGTCTGGTTTCTGCAACACCTTTCTCATTGGTATATTTGTTCGAACCACTACAGTATGCGCCTGAAAATATGGCCTAAGGCGGATTGCCGTGGTTACAACAGCCAGTGCCATTTTATCAAGCTTTGAATACCTGGTTTCGGCGTCTTTCAAAACCTTGCTCACGTAGTAAATTGGAAACTGCTGGCCATCCTCTTCTCGTATCATGACCGTGCATACGGCTTTGTCCGTAACCGATACATACATGTAGAGGTCTTCTCTCTTCAAAGGTCGACTCATCATGGGTGGCTCCGTGAGGAACCGCTTGATTCCTTCGAAGGCTCTTTCACAATCCTCATTCCACTCGAATGCCTTTTGCTTCTTGATGACTTCGTAAAAGGGCTAGCATCTGCGAGCTGAACAAGAGATAAACCTGCCCAAGGCTATGATACGCCCGTTAAGGCGTTGTACTTCTCTGATATTCCGCGGTGCTTGCATTTCTAGAACTGCCTTAACTTTGTCAGGATTTGGGCTAACTCCTTTTTCGTTGATCATGAACCCTAAGAATTTTCCATATGTTGCCCCGAAAGTGCACTTCTCTGGGTTCAACTTAATGTTATGGCATCAGAGTACGTCCAGTACCTCCTTTATATCATCTGCATGCTTTTCTACGGTCATACTTTTGATGATCATATCATCTACATAGACATAATAATTACCCCTTTTACTATCTGCGAATATCTTGTTCATCATCCTCTGATAAGTTGCACCTGCGTTCTTAAGCCCGAAGGGCATAACTTTGAAACAATAAGTGGCTTGGTGTGTTACGAACGAGGTCTTGATTCTATCTGAGGGCTCCATAGGGATCTGATGATAACTTGACTTCACATCAGTAAAGGAGTACATTGCGTGACCGACAGTTCCATCTACGAGCATGTCAATACATGGAAAAGGATAGTTGTCTTTGGGGCAAGCTTTATTGAGATCTGTAAAGTCAATGCACATGCGGTAAGACCCGCCAGCTTTTTTCACCAACACGACGTTCGCCAACCACTGAGTGTAAAGCACCTCCTCAATGGCATCCGCCTTCTGGAGCTTGGCGATCTCTTCCTCAATCACCTTCTGCCTTTCCGGGCCATGATTTCTCCGTTTCTGAGCCACAGGAACTGCATCTTTATCAATGTTGAGCTTGTGAGTGATTACGTCTGGGCTAATTCCGGGGAGAATTTCATCCTTCCATGCGAAGACATCTTCTGCCTCGTGGAGCACTTTGGTGATTGCATTTTTAGTTTCATCTTTGAGCCCTTTGGCCATTCGCACTTGCTTTTCATTCGTAATGAGGTACATTTCGGTCTCGCCCAAGTCCATCGTGACGTGTTCCTCCTCATCTTCCTCCTTAGATTGAGGGCGAATCATTAGTGATGCCGAATACGTCTCTTGGGCCACCTTTTGGCTACCTTTGATCATTACACCTCCCTTGGCCGTGGGAATGTAGAGTATTAAGTGGCAAATGGAGATAAGAGCTGCAACTTCAGAGATAAAAGGTCGTCCGAGGATGATATTGTAAGCTAACTGACCATCCAAGACCGAAAATTCTAAATCTCCCCTCCAAACTTGATCATCGTCTGTAAGCTCACAGTCCAAAGTAACTTGGCCTTTTGTTTGGATAGTATGTCCTGTTACTCCCAAGATATCGACCACGGTTGGCTCTACTTGAACAGGATCAATCATGAGTTTGGCGAAAGCTCCTCGGGTGATGACATTGCATGAACTTCCAGTATCAATCATTACCCTTTTCAAATCCCAGCCTTCAACCATCATAGTGACGACCAGTGCATCCGCATGGGGTGGTATCTTAGGACCTGCATCTGAAAAGGGGCGATTTAATGACGTCCTGTCAAGGGTGGTAGTCCTTGCCTTTTTCAACGTTGGCTGGTACCCAGGTCCGCCTGCTATGACATTGATGGTACCCTTTCCTTTCTTCTTTGGGTCCTCCTTGGATCTGTCACCATCTCCTCTCTTGCTTTCCATTTGGATGAACCGATCCAATTTACCCCTTTCTATGAGACGCTCAATTTCTCGAGCTAACTCCCAGCATGCATCAGTGTCATGGCCATTTTTCCTGTGATACTTACAATAGTTTTTAGGATTCTTACCATTATTGGTATATTCCCCCCCTTTTGGTTCGGGGTATGAAATGCTCCGCTTGTGCTGGCTGTTCCCTATCCACATAAGAACTTCACTTTTAGAAGCATTGAGAGGTGTGAAGGAGGTGACAAACGTTGATTTATTCCTAGAATCTCTTCGCTTATTTCGGGAGGAAGAATCCTGACGCTTGTCTTTGTCCCTATCTCGGGGATGAGATTCGCCCTTGTCCCTCCTTGGCGATGATGGTGAACCTCGGTGAATGTCATCCACCTCAATAAAATCTTTACAACGTTCCATCAACTCTGCCATACTGGTGGGTTTCTTTCGGATGAGATCTTCCTGCAAACTCTTGCAGGTAGTGTTTCTTACGAAACATTCCACAGCTACGGAGATATCCACATCAACGATTTGTATACACAATTGGTTGAAAGTGTCCACATACTCCCGAAGGGGTTCATTCGCCTTCTGCTTTAACTCAAAAAGCTTTCCAGATTTCACTACTGCAGGAATACAACCGGCGAATTTAGCACAAAATTCCCTGCTCAATTGATTGAAGCTGTTTATCGAGCCCGGAGGTAGAGATTGAAACCACAAATAGGCTGGGCCCCCCAGCGTGGTGACAAACATTTTGCAGAGCACGGGCTCAGTGGCTCGGTTGAGCCTGGCCAGTATTCGATACTTTCGAACGTGAGCTTCTGGATTATCTTTGCCTGTGTATATTGCGAGATTGGGAATCTTAAAAGCTCTTTCCGTCTCTTCCGCCTCAATCCAAGCTGCGAAAGGCGAATCCCTATTGGCGAACGGGTTGTGCCTGGCATTTTCTTCATTCATACGGAGCACCAGGGCCCTTACTCTATCATCAAAATTTTCCGGATCCGCCCTGGGACGGCCTCTTCGTGGCGACCTGCTGGGAGAAGAAGAAGAAGAAGAAGAACTCGAATCAGACGATGGATCTGATGGCGAACGCCTTCCTCCATTACCACGTCCACTTCCTCCTCCGCCTCCTCCTCCACCACCACCTCCTCCTCCGTTTCCTCCACCTGGGGGAGTTGGACCGTTTCCTCCCCCCTGGCCTCCTGACGGGATATGCCCAACAGTTCCTGAAGGCGGCAGCGGTGGTGGTCCACTTGCATGGGGTGTCTTTTCTGGCCTTTTACTTCGCCTACGGCCAGTAGATGGGGGCGATCTGCCACATCGGGAGGATCTCGCTCGTCGGGGCGAAGGTGACCTTGTCCGCCTGCCCTTCTCTTTTCTACGCTTTTTGTGAATTGGCCCTTTAGATCCACCAAGGGATAAATTCGTCCGTGGACGCCTGGGTATATTGGGCCCTCCAAAATTCAACCCCGGACCCCCTGATCCGCCAGGAAGGGTCGTATCATTTCTTTGACTTCCTTCACCAGGGAATAACTCCCGATTAATTGGTCGCTCGCCACCTGATGTCGTGGCAGTTAACATAGAATCCGTGTTGTGAGCTTGAAGGAACGAAGAGCTATGGGCACCCGGTCCAAGGCCAAAGTTTAACAAAGGCAAAGATGAAACGGTCGAAGTAGATGTCGTGCTCCAACGCGGAGGAAGAGTCATGTATGCTCGAAGGCGATTCCCTATCTCAAGTCCATATCGCGCCTCAATATCTTGAGCACACATATTGATAAAAGCAGCTGTAGGCATGCTACTATCGGCATGTGTTATAGGAGCAGTTGTATCGGTGCGACCAGCACTAGATGGTGTAACTAATGGCGTTTCAATCCCTGAGGAGAGATTTTGACCTCCGTTGGTCATTGCGTTTTCAGCGTGAACGAAAAACCCTTTGTTTGATTAAGGACTCCACCTTCACCCCACCAATGATAACTTGAGGAAAAATCCTTGACCGGAGCACTTCTCTGTGAGGCGCCGTTGGGATCGGCCGGGGACACTCTGATGCCAAAGTCAGTAAGATGGATCAAGGAAACCAACGGAATTGACAAGAATTGTGAGAATATGTACCTTGATAGCCCAGGGGATCGGGCTATATATAGCTGGGAAGTTGTAACCTTCAGGTAACTAGAAAGTCTCCATTAATGCTTCATTAATGGCGGTTACGAGTTATCCTTAACCTGGCGGTTTAGCTAATTAATAACTCATTAATGATCTTTTATGGCCGAGTCGGCGGTCAGCCGTTATAGAGGCGAATGGAGAGATTCGCCTTATAGGTCCGCCAGCGGATCTCTTGGAGCTGATCCGTGGAGATCCGCCAGCCAGCTTCCCTTTGGGGATCACTACATGGCGTACTTTGAGGTGAATATCCCTTTTCCTCCTAACTCATATTATGTACAGAGTCAAGACATTGACAATGAACAACAGTTTGAAGAAGAGGAAGAACAAGACCAATTGGGTGGTCAGTTTGAAGAAGAGGACGAAGAAGACCAATTGGGTGGTCAGTTTGAAGAGGAAGAAGAACTGGGTGGTCAGGTTTACACTGAGGATACAGCTGATGATGAGCAATATGAACCGATCAACACTGAGCTGGTTGACGAAGAAGATGACACTGAGCCAACGGTAAATCATCCCGCTGTTCAAAGGGAAGCTTCACCTACTGACTCTATTAAGTCCATTCCTGCTGACCCTACTCCTCCAAAGCTAAAGAGACTGAGAAAGAAGAAGGCATATCGAGCACCCGTCATTGACCTCATGGGTGACTCACCGCTAAGGGATGAGATCTCTGACCTTACAGATGTACACCTTAGGTTCTTCTCAAACCCTCCCGAGTCTTAACCAGAGCAACAAGAAAATCAAGCCTCTGTTTCTCAGCCGAAGGAACATGCCGACTTAACTGCTTCCCCCAGCCAAAATGATGTCGAGCAAGTGCTCGAAGATTCCGCTCCTCAACATGTTGAGCAAGCTAAGGAACTACCTGCTCAGGTGAACACTGAACTTCCTCAACCTCCAACACCTAGTCAGCTTCAGCCTGACCCTGAGCAAGTAACACATTCTGCCGATCCTCCTTTTCCACAACTCCATGTGCAGAATCCAATCCAGTCAGTTTATACTGGAAATCCTAATTCTAGACCAGCTGCTAATAATGCTGGCACTTCAAATGTTGAGCAGAACCAAACACCACCTCTATTCGGTTCTACTCCTCCTCCAGCATCTGGGCCAACAAATGATGGATCCTTTAGCTATCTAAATGCATCTGAGTCTGGTCGAAGAATCGTTGACTCAGCTCAAGCTCTTATCCAGGACCTTCATCAAACAAACACCAATGCCGCTGGGTTAGTTACTGTTGAGCCAACTCAGCTTTCGTCTGTCACTCAACTTCTTACTAAAATCAAAGGTCTGAAGGATCTTCTGAGTGTCATGACTTCATTATAATCTCAACAGCCCAGACAGGACTCTATAACGAAGCTGGCCGAACTCCAGCTGACCATGGTAAACCACATAAACTCTCTATAAGGTGAACTTCATCAATTGTCAGCTGCGAACTCAATGTATGCAACTTCTGCCGAGGTTCATCATCTATTCAACCAGCTTCATACTGAGCAAGAGAAAACCAATCACCAACTCTCTTCCTCCTCCCAATGCTCCATTGAGCAAATTAGCGAGGCTGTGCGTCTGCTAAACTTAAGCAAGGAAGAGATGGAAACTGACCAGCTCAAAACAAATGAGATCCTGAAGTACTCTCACGTTACTTTCAACCACGTGCGACACACCAATGCTCAGTGTCATTATTTTGATTCATCTTTGCTAAAGATGTTTCATGAAGCTTTTGCAATGCTCACTGACAGCATACACTAGGTTGGAAAGTCTCAAGCATATGTTCTGAGTATGCTGAGTGCTGCAGATGTCAGGATTCCACAGGATATTTTGGATGATGGTGTTCCCATTTTTGACGGCATAAATACCAGCACACGAAAGTTAAAGGCATTCTCAAAACGCCTAACTCAAGCTGCCATTGAAGACACTTTCATTCCTCCTCCTGCTAGTGGTGGCAAAATGGGGGAGAAAGTACAAGCTCAAAGAACCCAACATTCAGAAGAAGAAGCTTCAGGTAGTCAGCAAAGACAAAAGGGAAAGGGTAAAGCTAAAGAGCATGAAGCCCAACTAAACTACAAGAAGAAATAGCTTTAGCCTGACTAGGATTGACTAGATTTCATTTTGTTAAAACTTGTAGTCTTTCCCTTGTGTACTTTTGTTGTGCTGACCCTGAATACAAAACTTTGATGCATCTATCCTTTTAAATTAATCAATCTTATGTGATGCTTACTAATGTTTTGTATTGAATAGTTAAACGCATCTTCACTAAATCAACTGTGCTATTTGTCTGCATTGCTTTATGATTGCATGCTGTGTTGATCAATATGTTAACCGCTTTTACATGTCTTTTTAAACACATTGAACAAAGAAATACTCAGTGCTCTCTGATATCTAAATCTTCAGCATAAACTGAGTTAAATAGAATATGTTCCATGAGCTGACCTAACTCTAAAAACTGACCTTAGACTTACTTGATTAAACCTTGAAATGTTTAAAGTAAATCTAGGTCAGCCGCTCAACCCTTACGGGGGAGTATACTGAGTAAGATAAGGTCAACAATCATGGGGGAGCTCAACACTGAGTTCTTGACTGAATATTTTTGCCAACATCAAAATGGGGGAGTTTGTTGAAACACCTTTCCACATGATTTTAATTTGACAAAATTATTTAAGTAATTGGTAAAAAATATTCTAACACATTAAATTTAAATGCTTTGATTTATTTATGCTAATGTGTTTGTTCAATGTTGAGTTTATTTATCTATAAGACATTAAGATTTAAAAGTCTAAAAGCCCATGAGTGGAAGTCAAGCCCAAGTCAACATGATCAAAGACCTCACGGCCCAAGATGATGAAACGTAGCCGTTTCAAGCAAAACGACAACTCAGCGTGAAGAAGGATCGAGAAGCCTTCTAGCAAAAGCTTCAAGAAGAAGCTGCTGAGTCAAGCGACAAGCAGTCAGGACATCGGCAGACAAGGATCAACTTCTATACAAAGTATTTCTACTTTGGGTAAAGTTCAGAAGGCGCAGGAAGCTGTCTGGAAGACTTTGCCAAAAATGTCGAAACATTCTCTTTGCCAGACGAAAAGCTGCCGAGCACTGCTGTGGACAGAAGATGCAAGAATCTCATTGGCCAACGACACTGAGCGCGTACTGAGTGACAACGACAGGAAGCTGTTTCCCTCCAACGGTTATTTCGAAATTTGAAATGACCAGGTGCCTCAAGTGTCACTATAAATAGGCCTCTCATTTGCTTCATTCGATGCAGATCTTCAACTAGTCAAAACGCTGACCAAATTTCTATAAGAAGTTCTGTGAGAAAAGCAAAGCAAAAACCTTACACCAATTTCCATATTATTGTGTAAAAGTCTAGAGTGATTTTCAATCATCTAAAGTGTCTTAACAATTGTTGTTTAGGACAAACACTTTATCATTTCTAGAAGAATAGAAAGGAGAGGCTGAGTACTCGGTTATAGTACTCAGCGGTAGATATAGGAGTGAGTAGTATAGAGGAAGGTACTCTTGTATACTCAGCTTCTATTGTAAAAGGTTTCGTGCTCTACCTTTAAAGAGCTCAGTAGAGAATTCGAAAAGCTCAGAACGAGTTTCGGGGACTGGACGTAGGCGGAGAGGCCGAACCAGGATAAGTCTGCTGAGTAATATCTTTCTAACCCTTAAACTCCTTTACATATTGCTTGCTATAAAACTGACTAAGTAACGAGCTCACGCTGAGTTAAGTATACTAAGAAGCTGAGTTCAGGAATAGACTCTAAGTGCTATTTCCTGACTCAAGGAAAGAAACAGACTTAGTCACAAGTTGACTAAGCTTGTGTCTTCAAACTGCTTAGTCACACTGTGTAAACCTTTTCATAAGAAAAGAAGTCAGCCTTAACGGACAAAATTTTAAATAGTTCCTATCCCCCCCATTGGAACTAACTTGTCACGTTATAAGGGACCAACACTTTTCCCCCTTCTTTTGGTAAAACTTACATATTAGTCACCGTAGATAATGTTTCGAAGTGGGTTGAAGCAATTGCGACCCCGACAAATGATTCTAAAATTGTTGTTAATTTTCTTGACGATATATTTTGTAGATTTGGTTGTCCTAGAGTCATTGTTAGTGATGGAGGTACCCATTTTATAAACCGAAGTTTTGATATACTTATGAAAAAATATGGAGTACGCCACCGGGCAACGCCATACCATCCTCAATCGAATGGTCAGGCAGAGATATCAAATAGAGAACTCAAATGGATTCTAGAGAAAACAGTTTCATCTTCAAGAAAAGATTGATCTTGTAAACTTAATAATGCGTTATGGGCATACCGTACTGCATTTAAAACTCCAATAGGAATGACTCCATACCGATTAGTGTATGGGAAGGCATGTCATTTGCCAGTCGAATTAGAACACAAAGCCTATTGGGCTATTAGGGAACTTAATTTTAATTTGCAACAAGCAGGTAAGAAACGGTTGCTCAACTTAAATGAGTTAGACGAGTTACGTCATCTATCTTACGAAAATGCAAAAATATATAAAGAAAATGTGAAAAAATGGCACGACGCCAAAATTAAAGTCAAAAGCTTTAAAATTGGGGACAAGGTGCTGTTATTTAATTCACGACTCCGTTTATTTCCAGGTAAACTTAAGTCCAGATGGACAGGACCATATCTAGTCCTTAATGTATTTGATTATAGCTCCTTAGAACTTGAAGGACCTGACGGAGTTCGTTTTAAAGTTAACGGTAATAGATGTAAAATCTATTACGAAAATGTTTCAAACGAAGAAATTGCGTTCGTGACGCATTTTTCTGACGATTAATTCATTTAGATTTAATGTTCTTTATTTTTATTTTATTTTATTTTTGTTTCATTTTGTTAGTTTTAATATGTTTTAATGATTTTTAATTTTAGTTTCAATTTTACAAATGCCAATTTTATGATTTTTAATTATTAATAGACTTTATATTAAGGTTTAGATACATAAAAATGTGTTTAAGTCATGCTTTTATTTTATTTTTAGGTCTTTAGCATGAATTAGGAGAAAACTGGTGATTCTCAGCCGAGAATTTGGAATTCTCAGTTGAGAATTCACATTTTCAGAATTGTCCAAATAGGTAGGTTTTTTCTGAACTTACCGAGAATATTTAATTCTCGGCCGAGAATCGGAAAAATAGGTTTCGACGCCTAATTTTCGCAAGGAAATCAACGTGTCACGACCGAATTCTCGGTCGCGACACGGGGATTTTATGCCCATCAGACCTGTATCTTCTTCTACCTGCAGACACACACTTTCAAAAACGAAAACTTGAGTTTCTTCAACTTTCAGAGGTATGATTTTATGCCTTTTCGCATCAAAACAACACCTCGTTTCGTCCTAAAATCCTATAAATAAGTCCTAGAGGATCAAAAGTTATGTTACAATTTTTATCTCTTCATCTCTGTCAGAACAAATTTCTGATTTTTCTCAAAGCACCATTCATAAACTAAGTTACAGATACACTTTGTTTCTTTAGTTCCTTCCAAAACACCATGACTACTAAACACAAAACCTCTAAGAAAATTGCTTCTTCAGGCACTAAACGTCCCGACTTATCCAAACCATACGGTGCGCCCTTTCCTATCTTCAATCATGATGAGGGTAGGCGCTACTGGAGGCTTCGTTACAAGTTCTTTGTCGGAATGTTGTATATGGATGAATTTTTGAATGCACAACTCGGAATAAGCGATAACATGAGTCGCTATTTGGAACGCTTAGGATGGACAAAATTCGCCAACATGCGATTTCCTATAATTGGCGATTGGATTCTCGAGTTTTTCTGTACCGTTCGTTTCGTTAACAAACGACGGGTGCGTCTTAGTTTTCGTCGAGATGGCGAAATATTTACTTTCGGATATCCCGAGTTGCATGCCTGGTTTGGTTTTCCCCCGAGGGATACAATCAAACGTCATCCTGGCAAAGATATGACGTCCACTGATATTTGGAGAATGCTCACTGGATTCTGGCGATTCAATCCTAAACTCGCCTACAATCAATCCTTTCACCCCAATTATATGATGTATCTACACAAGTTCATGAGTCACAGTTTGTTCGGGCGCACATTTAGCAATGTGGTCTGTGACACCGATTTATATGTCCTTCGCGATATATTCCAAGGAAATATCGTTGATACTTCAAAAATTATGATGGAGGGTCTTGTTGCCACTTCTCGATCCAAGGATAAAAAGATTGGATTCGGGAATATAATTTGCGGAATAATTCTCGGTACCAAGGGTACTATTACTATTCCGTGGAGCGAGGATGAATCCTTTCCGACCCTAGATTATGAGTTTCTTGAGTATGAAGGTCTTGTGAAACATGTTTTTCGAGCAGGACCACATTTTCTTTCTGCACCAGAACGTCAGGCCTTCGTGCAGTTGAAAATTGACCGTTTTAGGGCTAGGGAAATCCCGATTGATAGGGATGAATATATATAATAGTTTAGGTTTATATATGTTTTAGTTTGTACATATTTCCGAATTTGTGTTATTTAATTTTCATTCTATGTTTTTATGTTTTGTTTCAATTTTTTTTTGTATATATATGTTCATTTAATACAAATTTATATTCATTTTTAGTTCATTTATTGATTTAACCCTTGTTATGATATATTTGTTACATTTCTTATATGATCATGAACAAATCTATACTAAGTCCATTTACTATGGAACAATTTTTATTCTTCTTGCTCAAATGGAGATTCAAACAAATGCCTTAAATGAACTAGTATGGTTTTTCTTAATAAACACATATATTCACACTTAATCTAAATTCATTGTGTTCAATACATTAAGATTTAATTCAATTACTTAATACATGAATTTGTATTTATTTTCACATAATTCATTTAACTTATATACATAAATGTGCATTTATGTTTCATTAATTCTTAATATGCCATTTATTTCTCTTTATTTTTACAATTAACAAGGATAAACCTTTCGTTTTCCTTGCATTTAATGTTTTTCAATTAAAGTTCTTAAGTGCAGGTACAGTTTACATTAAGTTCAGGACACAATTAATCAACACAATTAAAGTTCTCGGTCGCGACACGCGACCTGTAGGGTGAATATCTCTAGATTTTTGACCTATTTTTAGCCTATTCCTATTCCTATTCAACCTCTACATCTCCCTATTTCACCCTATATAAACCTACTCCTTACACAAACCTCACATCACCTCACCTTTTACCCAATCACCTACTCTCAACTCTTCCCCATAAATTACTTTTCCTTTTCCCAACTTATTCTTTACCCCCTCTAATCACTTCTCACTTCAATTCCACATTTACAACTCTCCCATCATCTTCAAGCTTTGCTTTTCTCTCTTTTCAAACTCTTCTTCTTCTTCTTTGCCAAACCCTACAAACACCATTACCATGCCTAGACAAAAGCGTGTTGGTCACAAGCCGGCCGTTACGGAAGCCAATCGCCTTCGTATACGTTGCGAAGCCTATTTTGACATCGAAACGGAAGAGGAAGCCGCTCGGTTCATTCACTTTTCCCATGCTAACAGGCAGTTTGTGGATATGCACTTCCTTCACTTCGATTCGGTAAGAGCATTGAATTTCTCTACTCGAATTGATGCTTTTATTGAAACATTGGGTTGGCAAGAGTTTGTTTCTATGCGTTTTCCCCGTATTCAGGAATATGTGGTAGAGTTTTTGGTCACTTTGACCATGAATAAGAAGAAGACATCAATTTCCTTTAGGAATAATGGTGTGACTTACACCATTGATTATGAGGCTATAGGAAATATGTTTGGTTTCCCTACTAGCGATTTTTATGACAAGCCTAAGGATTTTGATAACGATTCTATTTGGCAAACTCTTTCGGATCAAGATTATTTTAACTCCAAAAACACTTCAAGCAAGTTGATTAAGGAAAATTGTGTGTTCTTCTTTCACAAATTTTTGAGTTTTTCATTGTTTGGTCGTCTTGAGAGCTCAAAGATTCAAGTTCGGGATTTGTTTGTTTTGGATTGTCTGTTTAAGGGTTTGAGGGTTGATAGCATCGGTATGCTGTTTGATAATTTGTTCCGTGCTTCGAGGGCTTCCACAATTCAAGTCCCTCTCGGTAATTTTATCACGGCTATTGTTTTGGGCGCACGGGGTGAATTGGCCGATTATGACATGTCCACCTACCATGGGTATGTACCGATTTTGGACATTTCGGCTCTTGAGCGGGCTCACTTATTGCTTACTTTGGTTCCTCCTATTTTTATTTCATATGCTTCCCGTATTGCCCATCTTTGTGGCACTATGGGTGGGGGCGCTTCGAGTTCACAATTTGTAGGTACCGAAGAAGGAGGCGCGGAGGAAGGCGAAGAAGATGCACCGCCGGCTCAACCACAACCCTAAGTACCTCAAGATGATGATCCGGTAGATTTGAGGCGGATTTTGCACCAAATCAATTCCAATAATCGCCAAATGAACTTACGAATTGATGATTTGGTGGAGAATAACATGGTGATGAATGACAACCTTAATACTTTGAGGCGCGAGCATAGGTCTACTCGGCATCGGATGCTTTCTTTCTTCCGTCGCCGCAATGTGGAGACTTCACCAACACCTCCCGATTCCTCGCCTCAAGCTTAGGTTTTATCTTTTCTTTTTATCTTGTCATGTTATCTTTCATTTTAAGTTTGGTACAATATTTTTATTTATTATGTTTCGTACAATTTCTAATTTTATGTTGAATGATTTTTCTTTGCTAAATTTTTATTTTTATTTCGTATGCTTTATTTCGTGCTTATTTTTCATGTTATCTCCATATTTGCACCAATGAGGACATGGTCCAATCTAAGTGTGGGAGGAGATATACATATATCATTTTACTTTTTAGTACGAATACTAAATGCAACGAATAATTTTTATGCAAATGCAACATATATTGCAACACATTTTATTTCACATTATTTTTCATAACTTTACATTTCCATATGATTAAAAATATTTTAACTTACGATTATTTTTAGGTTATCATTATCGTTAGAAATAATATTTCTATATGGGCAACATTGTTTTTCAAAAAATTTCACGAATCTCCGATACGATTTTAAGTAAAAACGTCTCGAGTGAATGTATTTAAGTAAAAATTCTTTATTTCAATCTCTATTTTATATCATGCAATTCATGATACAATAAATCTTATTTTAAATTTTCAATTAGGTTTATATGCATTAAATTGAACTAACATTTTTAGCTCGGTTTGATTTCGTCTTACATTAACACCAATTGACGTTTTTAAGGAAACTTTAGCCATAATACATGTTGAATTTTAAGTCAATATAGGATGAATGTGCTATCTTTCTTTTTCCCAATTTACAATTTTATAAATTCATAATAATTAATCAATTAGTTGAATTCTTAACTTTTGGCCACGATTGAGACCGACCTTATCACAATCGAGGTATGAAAGGGAAGAAAATTAAGTACCGTTTACTTTTGGCCACGATTGCGACCACCCTTATCACAGTCGAGGTATGGAAGGAACGTTAAAAGAAAAATTAAGCGTGTTTAAGTTTAAAGTAACGATTTCGTCCATCCATGACATAGTCGGTACCTTTTAAGCAAACACTAAGCAATGAAATACGTATAAAGTTACGGTTGAGACCACCCTTATCTCGGGCGTAACTAAGCAAAAAAAAAATTAAAATTAAGTACTTATTTAATATATCTTATATATTAGTTTAGGTTTGGAAAAGGAAATTTTGTGCTTTGAAATGCCTTGAGACGAAAGATTCAATAACATGCGTGCTTATATCGTCCTGAATACTTCAATTCAAAATTAAAAATACAAGATGAATAATATATCGTATTTATACTAAGTTAGTTCGATATTTTGCGTATAAATTTGCCATACGAAGTTAGTCTTTTCGGCTTAACTAATTTAAAAGTTAATACAAAGATTAGTTAAAGAAATAATTCAGTGAAATTTTGCTCGGGACTAGCAAAAGATTAAGTGTGGAGATTTGTTAAGCCCAAAATATACCTAATATATCATCAATAATTACATCAATATTGCTATGAATTTGTGCTATTTATACCTGTTTAGAATACTTTTACGTTCGAATATATTTCTTTCTTGCAAGGTACCTAAATATTTGGTAAAATCCAAATAGGAGCGAAAGAGGTTCAAAACAGAATAAAAACCCTACAAAAGGAGTCAAAAACAACGAAGATCAATTACACCAAATCGAGGACAAAGACGAAGTCGGAAACAGAAGAAAATGTCAAATTCTCGGTTGAGAAAACCAAATTCTCGGTAGAGAATTTATGAAACCACGACGGAGAATCTCAAATTCTCGGTCGCGACACACGTTTTTTAACTCCCCTTCCTTTCGTTCGAAGACCAAATAATTGCTCCCCCATTCTCGCCCGAGAATTAATTATTCTCGGTAAGTTCAGCAAAACCTGGAGAGCCATTCGCACACTTTCATTTTCGATAAAACGCGTTCGTTCGGGTGGATAAAGACGTCTCTTCGCAGAGGATACGATCCTTCACAACGGACACGACACTTCAATCACGACTCTTCAACATCTATAAATAAAGAGTTGATGGAGAGTTGGAGGGGGGAGATAGAAGAAAGAGATTAGTATAGAATTAATGCAGAAATTCCGAGTTAAGTGATTCAGAATTTAGATTTTATTTCTGTAAAAAGCAATATGATGTACACACATTGTTTATTCAATAATTACAAATACAGTAGCATTTAGATTTGTTCATATTAGTTTACATTTTGGTAGAGACCAACCGCATCCCTATTACGAAGTTACAGCGAGAAGATTGAGTAGAGAATCCGCCCCTGAGTCTGACAAACTCTAAACGAAATCCAAGGAAAGGATTGACAACCCGTTCACTTGCAAGTCGTGAAATGTTTTCATGCTCCTTGTTCTCTGTAAACTTGTATCAAATTTATATTTCATCTAATAAAGTCCGTTCCATTCGATAGATTTTTATGCAGCACTTTGGTAAAGGATTCGCAGTGGATGCTGATGTTTTTATTAAAACGTAGTTAAATTCAAAATCTTTACAAGGAAACTTTGTTGAACACTTAGGCAAATTGATATCATCAGTAGAGTATCAATTTGGTTAAGGTAGCGATCTAACCCGACCGTAGGAGGATTGACTGCAGTTCAAAGCCCTAAAATTAGAAGAACCGTCATTTATTTCATTGTTTTAATTTATGCAACGTTTAAAGTTGTTTTCTTTGCTTAATGCAAACGAATACATTTGTTTACTTTTCTAAAAGAACTTAACGTTCCTGTTTTGTAAATTCATTTCTAAATCAGAAGTATTTTTCTAACATTTTTATACTCTAATCTAATTCTTATTCTAGCAATTTCAATTCAAAACCAAATCCAATTAAACGATTTTACATATTATAAACCTTAAAAATAAATCTAACTGATTCAAAATAAGTTTTTGTTAAAAAGCGTTCCCTGTGGGATCGATATCTTTTATTACTACAAGCGTATACCGTGCACTTGCGGAAATCGCTCAACAGATATCGATCCCACAAGGAATGTTTTTCAACAAAGACTTATTTATGTGTAGATTAAATACGACTTAAGGTTTATATAAATAGATAATCGTTATTTGAAATTGGTTTTGAGATCGATAGAATAAGAATTAGGTTAGAATATGTAGAATGTTAGAAATCAATACTGTTTTGAGTATGAATTACAAAACAGAAACATTTTAGTGTTTAAAATAAGGGAATAATTGTATTCGTTTGCATTAAGCAAAGAAAACAACTTTAAACTTTGTATAAATTATAAAAATGTAATAACGTAAACTCCTTCAATTAAAAGGCTTTGAACTGCAGACAATCATCCTACGGTCGGGTTAGATTGCTACCTTAACCAAATTAACACTTATTTCCGATAAGCCGACTTAACGATCATATCGTCCTTAAGAATGAATTTGCCTAAGTGTTCAACAAAGTTTTCTTGTAAAGATATTGAATTCAACTACGTTTTAATGAAAACACCAGAACTCACTTCCGAGCATTTATAGAAGTGCTACATAAAAATTTATTCAACTGCATGAACTTTATTGGATGAAGTATGAATTTGATACAAGTTTACAGAGAATAAAAAGCATGGAAGTATTCAAACGACATGAGAGTTCTAGGTAGTCAATCCTTTCCTCAAACCTCGTTAGAGTTTGTCAGGCTCGGGGGTCGAATCCGCTACTTAATCTTCTCGCTGAATCTTCGGAATAGAGATGGTTCGTCAACTACCATAATGTAAACTAATATAAACTGATCTTAATCTAAATCTAAATGTTACTGTGTTTGTAATTATTTGATAAACAATGTGTGTACATCATATTGCTTTTTACAAAATCGAACTTCTAACTCTGAATCGTTTGACTCAGAATTTCTGCATTAATTCTGTACTAAATCTTAACTCTAAAAAATCATATATCAACTCTGAAATTAACTCTCTATTTATAGATGTTGAAGAGTCGAGTTTAAGGGACGTGTCTACTACGAAGAGACGTTCTTATCCAATCGAACGGACGCGTATCTTTGAAAACGAACAAGTGTATGTTGTGCTGCCTGAACATCTGAAGTTACCGAGAATTATAAATTCTTGGCCGAGAATGGGGAAATGCAATTTTCAGCCTTCGAACGAAAGGGAGGGATGCATGGGCGACCCGTGTCGCGACCGAGAATGGAGGATTCTCGGTCGCGACACGGGAATTTATTTCCGTCTCTGACTTCGTTCCTCGTCTTCGTTTCGGTGCGTTTGATTTTCGTCGTCTTTGACTCCTTTTGTAGGGTTTTTCCTTTGTTTTTGATCTCTTTTCGTTCCTATTTGGAGTTTACCAAATATTTAAGTACCTTGCATGAAAGAAATAGATTCGAACGTAAAAGTACTCGAAATAGATATAAACAGCACGAATTCGTAGTAAGACTAATGTAAATATTGATGATATTTTAGGTATATTTTAGGATTAACACATTCCCATATCCGTGCCATTACCCTAACAGGTAATGATTTTGATCTTATATCCGTCACATACCCTTTTATACAGGGTACAAGGTAGTCCTATTAGGGTCGAGTAGTGCCGGGTACCCGCGGGTATAGTACCCGTTGCCATCCCTAATTGCACATGATGTAAGCAAGATTTATTGGTAAATTACACCATGGTCACTAAAATTAACTATTTTAATGTTATGGTCATTGAACTCCAATTCCTAACGATCAACTGAACTTTATATTTTTTAACATCAGTGGCCACTCAACTTTAACTAACTCTTCAAAATGACTGTTAATAATTTCAAAATGAAAATATTTTAAAACTAAAATTGTTTAGAACGATATTAATCATCAAACCATATTTTTTTATTTTCCAAAATCACTTTTATTCAAAAATTAAAATCACCAATAGTGCATTTAACCCTTCAATTGGGTGAACTTTGAAATCAAATTAATATGGGTGTTGCTATTTACCGTCTCTAAATTACTTATCAACATCTCCATTTGGATAATTTTAGACTTCTCAAAATTGTTCTAAACAATACATATCATCAGAAATAATCTATTGAAAAAAAATTAGTGTAGAATTCCATCAAACAATAAGATCCATTGAGACTCCAAATTTAACCAAGACATTAACCGTTTTATTTCCTTCACGAAAAATATATTAGTGATTTAACATCTAAAAAGTTAAGAGTAATTTTTAAATAAATATTAATATTTTTATATGAATATTTTTATTAGATATTTTTTCCAATTTATATATATTATAAGGCATTTCTTTGTTAACTTAAAAAGAGGGTATTATATAAATATATATAGTTTTAAAATTTTAATTTACGTATAAAAAGGCTACAATTTATATCTCGCTTAAAACCCAAATTATCATGAGGTGGCATTGTCATTCCGTGAACTAAACGAACCTCAATACTCTAATTCTTTAGATGATGGTAAGTAGGTGAGGATAAGTGCAATTAGCTAACCTTATTTGTTTTGAGGTGTAATTAAAGATTATTTTAAGTGAGGGTTGGTGAGGTGAATATTGAATAATTTTCCTTGCACCCCAAATTGGAGGGGAATCATGTTTAGAATATTTTTCTTCTAAAATTACCCTTTGTCTTCTATTTTATTTAAAGTAAATAATTATGAGGTCCCTGTGTTTTTACATAATACACTACTTAGTCCATTTGTTTTTAGAAAGAATTATATAGTCCTCCAGTTTTTGTTTTTGTTAACTCCTTAGTCTTTATACTCGAGTCAATGATCAAACTATACTAATAAATTTTAAAATACCAAAATTACCATTTACTCTATGTTTTAATAATAAAACATCTATTTTTTCTATTTTATATTTTTTCTTTTTTTCTTATATAATCACAATATCTTCAATATAGAGTAATTGATTTATTAATTTTTAATAATTATAGAATCTTAATTTAATAACATAAAATTTATTGACAAAAAAATGAATAAAAATATTTCAAAAATTATCAAAATAGGAGTAAGACTATAATTGTAAAAATTTTGCTTACGTCTCTAATAAAATTATGATTTTTAAAAAATCATAGAAAAATAATAATGATATTTAATGTTAATTTAAAGATATTATATTAAAGAATAAAGAAATAAATAATTAAAATCTAAGAAAATAAATAATACATTTTTTCAAGTATATTAATTTCGGAGCATATGTAGTTCAAAAACTTCATTAAAATATTTATATTACTTTTAAGATTAAAAGATAATTTTTTTTATATAGAGGTAATTTTGAACTTTCATTTATAAAAACAAATGGAAGGACTAAAGAATTGATTAAATAAAACTTAAGGATCTTATAATAATATTAGTGTATTAAGTAAAAACATAAGGACCTTACAATTATTTACCTTTTATTTATACAAATAAAAGGATATGAGAGTAATTTTATATATAATTATGTTATTAAACCATCACTTACATTGTCTTCCACAAAAACACAATAAGTTACACCTTACTTACTTCACCTTATATTACCTTACTTTAATTACACTCTATCCAAACAATGCCTAAATAAATGATGAAGCCAATTATTTGAGTTGCTTTTAGGGTAAATTACACCCATAGCCATTGAACTTTATACATTTTAACATTATGACCACTGAATTTTAATTCTTAACGGTATGATCAATGAACTTGATATGTTTTAATACTGGTGGCTATTCAGCGCCTCAAAACGATCGTTTACGGTCTCAAAATACAAAATTTGAAGAGTTGAGGATATTTTAAAGAAATTTAATTCTTGAAAATTTTCGTTTTGAGGTCATTTAGGTGTTGTTTGATTAGGAGATAGTGTATTTCTAGAGAGAGCGCTCCAAAAAATGTGATTTTGTAAAATAAAAAATATGGATTCATGGTAAATATCATTCCGAACAACTTTAATTCTTGAATATTTTCATTTTGAGGTCGTTAATGGTCATTTTGAGGAGGTAGTTAAGTTGAGTCGTCATCAATATTAAAAAGTGTAAAGTTCAGTGATCATACTGTTAATAATTGAAGTTTAGTACTCACAATGGTAAAATTCAGTGGTCGTAGACGTAATTTACTCTTTGGCTTTATGTCTTTGGATTTATTTTTATTTATTTTTTATATATACACATAAGATGAAACCAACCCTAAGCTTGATTGGTTGAATTGGCTGATTTTGAGATGGGAGGCAAAAGGTACAAAATACATCCAATAATAGTAGTAATAATAAATAACAAGTCCTATAAATGTCTTTAAAATATCATCCACTAATTAATATTCATTGCGACATGATATTAGCAACATTTATTTTAGTAGTTTTATTCATTTTACATACACTGAACTTTATCCATTTTAACATTGTGGTCAATGAACTTCAATTTTTAACGATCGTTGACGGTTTTAAAATAAAAGATTCGAAGAGTTAGTGATATTCTAAAGAAATTTAATAATTGAAAATTTTCGTTTTGAGGTCATTTAGATGTTGTTTGGTTAGGAGAGAGAGTGTGATTTTTTAGAGAGAGAAAGCTCCGAAAAAGGTGATTTTGAAAAATAAAAAATGTGGTTTCATAGTAAATGTCGTTCTAAACAACTTTAATTCTTAAATATTTTCATTTTGAGGTCGTTAAAGGCCATTTCGAGAAGTTAGTTGATGTTGAATGACCACCAATATTAAAAATATAAAGTTCAATGACCATACGAATTGAAGTTCAATGGTCAAAATATTAAAATGGTTAAGTGCCATGTGTGTAATTTACCTTTTCTAGTATTGTATCGATGAAACCAACGCCTAAGGTTTGATGATTGTTCATGGGTAAATTACACTCATGGTCATTGAACTTTACCTATTTTAATATTATGGGTACGAGTAAATTACACCCATGGCCCATTTAACATTGTGGTTATTGAACTTCAATTCTTAATAGTATGACTATTGAACATTACATTTTTTAACATCAGTGACCACTTAACGTCTCAAAACGACTGTTGACGGCCTCAAAATAAAAAATTCGAAAAGTTAATGATATTTTAAGGAACTTTAATTCTTGAAAATTTTCGTTTTGAGGTCATTTAGATGTTTTTTGGTTAGGAGAGAGATAGTGAATTTGTAGAGAGAGAAAGCTCCAAAAAAGGTGATTTTGGAATATAAAAAATATGGTTTCATGGTAAATATCGTTCTGCACAACTTTAATTCTTGAATATTTTCATTTTGAGGTCGTTACCGGTTATTTTGAGGAATTAGTTAAAGTTCAGTGGCCCCCGATGTTAAAAAGAACAAAGTTTAGTGGTCATACCGTTAAGAATTGAAGTTCAGTGGCCACAATGTTAAAATGAGTAAAGTTCAGTAGCCATGGATGTAATTTATCCTTATGGGTACTGAACTTAATTCCTAACGGTTCACTCCTCAAAATGACTGTTAACGACATCAAAATGAAAATATTTAAGAATTATTAAAGTTGTTCAGAACGATATTTACCATGAAACCATACTTTGTATTTTTCAAAATCACATTTTTTTCGGAGATTTATCTCTATAAAAAATTCATGTTCTCATAATCCAACAATACCTAAATAACATCAAAATGAAAATTTTGAAGAATTAAATTTCCTTAGAATATTATTAACTCTTCGAATTTTTTATTTTGAGACCGTCAACGGTCGTTTTGAGACGTTGAATCGTATTAAAAAGCGTAAAGTTCAATAGTTATATTGTTAAGAATTAAAGTTCAGTAGTTACAATATTAAAATAGGTAAAGTCAGTAGCCATTGATGTAATTTAGCCATGGTTCAATTTGCTGAATTTTGAAACTGAAAGTAATAAAACACAGGAGAGGAGGAAAAAGGTCAAAAAGTACATCCAAATAGCAAGTCCTATAAATGTCTTCAAAATATCATCCACTAATTAATATTGATTGCAACATTTATTATTAGAACCATTACATTATACCAAACTCCCATAACTACCTCAAACGTTATTATAAAGACAAGGGCTAATTACTAATCTAGCCCATTTGAAGGAGTCTATTAATATATTTGATCCATTTTACTTTCATCTTACTAAATTAGACACGTTCATCCACTTTGAATAAAAATACCCTTATTTCAGTTCACATTCTTCTTCAGACTCTCAACGTCTTCTTCACCATCCCAAACCGATGAAAGCGGCATTACCACCAAGTCTTGAGAGAGAAAAGACGGTGGTTTATAGAGAGAGAAAAGCGGCATTAGTGTATGTGAAAGAGGATTAGGATGGAAAGCTCAAAAAGCGAGAAAGAAAAAAAATCTAACAATTGAACTGCTGCGATGTCGCATTTGTGACGAATTCGCCATAAATACGACAAGAGTTGTCACATTTGTAACGAAATTTATCGCATCTGCGATAAAATTACTCCATGCGACAACTGTTGTCATATTTGCGACGTCGCATTTGTGACGAAATGCTACAACTGTGCCACATTTGTGACGAAATATGACAAATTTCGTCATAAATGCGACAACATTAGAGGAAAATGGAGGAAATTGAAACGATATTGTTACAGATGAAGAAAGAGGTAAGACCAGCGAGAAAAGCAGGCGTATAAACTAAAAACATACCATTTCTACGGGAAAGCTTCATTTATTTTGTGTTTCTTTCCAAAATTTAGAATACTTCAATAATCTCAAAAATTGCTAACGATTAGTATCAGAAAATGAAAAAGAAGAAAAAGAAGCAGAAGCGAGAGCAGGAGCAGAAGCAGAAGTCGAATGGAACTGGGGGTATATTTGTCCAAAAGGGATGAAAGTGTCTAATTTGGTGAGATTGAAACAAAGTGGGTCAACTATATTAATGAACCCATTCAGTTGGGCTAAATTTGTAATTTTTCCTAAAGACAAATTTTACCGTGAACTGGGATTAGTACTGATTGATAGATTATAGCATCTTCAATGGCCTTTTAATTTAATTTTTAAGTTAAAATTTAA
This sequence comes from Euphorbia lathyris, assembly GCF_963576675.1. NCBI lineage: Eukaryota > Viridiplantae > Streptophyta > Magnoliopsida > Malpighiales > Euphorbiaceae > Euphorbia > Euphorbia lathyris. The sequence goes on along the minus strand of NC_088917.1, from coordinate 84,681,267 downwards.
GGAAAAAGAGTTAAAAATCAGTTCTAACAGTATCTTAGTGACTCCTTAAATTACTAAGAAATACAGTGATAAATACAAGAAGGGTTAACTGCATCGCTGGTCAAGTTCTGTCAACTGTACGTGGAGAGAGTATTGGCATGCACTTAACAAGTAATATAAATAATGTGTCACATTCCATTATCAATGTCTAAATTGTATTGGTGCTATTTTGGACGATGAGTCTAAATTGATACTCTTAACAAAAATCTTTAAGCCTATTTTAATATCTTTCTTTTGGGTAAATTACGCTCATGGTCACTGAACTTTATCCATTTTAATATTGTGACCACTGAATTTCAATTTTTAACCGTATATCCACTGAACTTACACTTTTTTAAACCGTTGACCATTGAACTTTACTTAACTCCTCAAAATGATCGTTAACGGCATCAAAATAAAAATATTCAAGGATTAAAGTTGTTCAGAATGATATTTAAATTTACTATGAAACCATATTTTTTATTTTCCAAAATCACTTTTATTGAAGCTTTCTCTCTCTAAAAGTTAGTCTCTCCGAACCAAACAGTACCTAAATGACCTCAAAACAAAAATGTTTAAAGTTTTTTAAAATATCATCAATTCTTTGAATTTTTTATTTTAAGACTGTTAACGGTCGTTTTGACACATTGAATGACTATCAATATTAAAATGTATAAATGTGAATAACCATATACCGTTAAGAATTAAAATTCTAAATAAAGTTCGATAGTTTTTTTTTATCATTTTTTCAATTGGGTGAATTTTGAAACCGAAAGTGATAAAATAGAGGAGAGGAGGTAAAAAGGTACAAAGTACATCTAATAATAGTAATAATAATAAATAGCACTTTCTATAAGTATCTGTTAAAATATCATCTACTAATTAATACTCATTCCAGTTTAAAGTATTATTTGGTCCTGATCTATTCAAAATTTTATCATTTGGCTCATAACCTATTATTTGATCATATTTGACTTCTCATTTATCATATTTGGTGAAATTTCACCCAATTTATATGCATACTTAACGGAATTTTTGTCTCATTGACAAGTAATGATATTTTAACACTTGAACTTGAAACGTGATATTTTTTAAAGTTTTTTTTGTCATATTATATGGAAATAATTAATTAGATTAAAAAATAAAAAACAAATACTAAACTAAAATCTATTAAGTTCAAATGTCAAAATAGCGTTACTTATCAATGAGATAACGATTCGGTTAAGTTTGAATACAAATTGGGTGAAATTTCACCAATTATAATAGATCAGGAGCCAAATATGATCAAATAATAAATTAGGAACCAAATAACAAAATTTTGGATAGATCAATGTTAAGCCCAAAATATACCTAAAATTTCATATATAAATACGTTAAATTTACATTGAAATCGTGCTAATTATATTCATTTGGAATACTTTTACGTCTTTATTTACTTCTTTGATGCTAGGTACTTAATTATTTGGTTAAATCCAAATAGGAGCTAAAACGGAGCTAAAACGGAGGAAAAACCTTAAAAACGTACCAAGAATACATATCAGTCTGAAGGACACTCAAGGAGGACAAGAAGCAGTCGAAGGACGGGGAGAAAAGTCCCTGTCGCGACTGAGATTTTCATAATCTCAGTCGCGACTTACGAAAGCTGTCACGAAAAAGAACGGAATCTTCAACTCGCCCCTGCACCCCTTGTCACGACTGAGATTTTCAGAATCTCAGTCGCGACAGCGAAGCATTCTGCACATATTTCACATGTTTTAAATCTGAGAAACGCATCTGTTCGTTTGGATAAAAGCGACCCTTCACCAACGGACACGACCCATCAATTACAACCATTCAACAACTATAAATAAGTGATCCATTTCAGAAATTAATGTTGTTGGTTAAGTTAGAAAAGTTAGAGAAGAGAGTTATTATGTTGAGTTTCTGATTCAGAAAAGAATCAGAAAGTTAGATTTCATTTCTGTAAACAAACTTGATGTACACAAGTTGTTATTAGATTAGTTATAAACATAGTATTAGTTTAGTTTCAAAGGTTGATCAGAGACAAGTTTTCATTCTGGTAGTGGACTAACCAGTCTCTATTCCGAAGATTCAGCGAGAAGAATTAACGGCTGAAGCGCACAGGGTCTGACAAACCTACGGAGTTTGAGGGAAAGATTGACAACCCGGATCTCAAAGTTTTCGTCGCAATGCTTTCCATGTTTCTACTTCTCTGTTAACTTGTGAAGATTCACATTTCATTAATGATATATTTATTTTATTCAATACATTCTTTCTGTTGTTATTTTGATATTGTTCTGACAAAATGATTTTCAAAATGATAAATTGGTGTTTTTATTAAAACGTTCTATTCCATCTTATTCATATAAGAACTTTGTTGAACACTTGACAGAATTAGTTTTTACGGATGATATGATCGCTGATCGCGGCTTATCGGATATAAAATACTAATCTGATTAAGGTAGAAATCTGCTCCAAACCAGAGAGATTTCTACAGTTCAAAGCCATTCAATTGAATAAATTCCTATATTATTACATGTCCATAATCTTACCAAAGTTAAAGTTATTTTCTTTGCTTTATGAAAATAAGTTTTATACCTTCTATTTATTCCAATTACGGAAGTATCTGTCTTGTAATCAAAATCTCAAGACGGAATTGTTCTCTAAACTCAATATAATATTCTTATCTAATCCTAATTTACCCGAACCAATTCAATCAATTAAACGATTTTCTTTTGTTAAACCTAAACACGTGAATAAAACTGAATTAAATAAGGTTTTAGTTAAAAAGCGTTCCCTGTGGGTTCGATATCTTTTATTACTACAAGCGTATACCGTGCACTTGCAGAAATCGCTCAACAAGTTTTTGGCGCCGTTGCCGGGGAACGCTAAAATTTTTGATAAAATTTTAGATTTTTCGTGTTTTATTTCGAATCTAGGTTTAAACATACTTATTTTAACTTTTATAATTTATTAATTTTAATTTACTAATTTATTTATTTTCCAAATTCTGTTTTGTAGGTAGTTTCGGTTCGTGCAAGATTTCAGGTTCATGCGCAGTTCTCGAAGTTCAGGCATTGTACCAGACCCTATAGACCCAGAAATTGAGAAACCATTAGGAAGAACAAGAAAAACAAGAAAAACAAAAATAAGACTCCAGTAAAAACATATACCAAGCCAGAAAAAATGGCAGACCCACCAACACTTATGGATTACACTAGGCCAGGTGTGGCCGGTGTGACCAATAGTATCGTTAGACCCAGAATCACCGCAAACCAATTTGAAATTAAACCAGCTTTGCTTAATATGTTGCAAAATAATGTAACATTTTACGGGTTACCTAACGAAAATCCTAACACCCATTTAACAAATTTCCTTGAAATTTGTGACACTTTTAAAATCCCAGATGTGACTGCAGAAGCAATCAAACTTCGCCTCTTTCCTTTCACTTTGAAGGATAGAGCCAAAGAATGGTTAACTTCTATGCCAGCCGCAACTTTTGCCACTTGGGAACAATTAGCCCAAGCATTTTTATAGAAATATTTTCCTTTAGCAAAAACCGCAAGAGTCATAAAGGAGTTAACATCTTTTTCTCAAAATGATAATGAGACTCTTTATGAAACTTGTGAACGTTTTAAAGAACTTCAACGTTTATGCCCACACCACCAATTACCCGCTGAACTTTTAATGCAAATATTTTACAATGGACTAAATCCTACAACTAGGGGTTCATTAGATGCTATGTCGGGAGGGCTATTTATGAAGAAAACATCAGCCCAAGCAAGAGAACTTTTGGAGGAAATGGCAATCAACAGCAGTATGTGGCCCGCGGAACGTGGACATATACCGGTGGCAAAACCATCATCCTCAACCACACCATCAATTAAAGGTATAGTTGAACTTGATCCAGTCGCGATGTTACAAGCCCAATTTTCTGCTTTATCGCACAAAATTGATAAGTTTATGGCACCACGCGATACTAATGGTAATCCAATCCAAACGGATGAGGATTACGAAACATGAGTGAGATAGAACAGGTAAATTTTGTCCAAGGGCAAAACCAATCTAATAATCCTTATTCTAATACTTATAATTCTGGATGGAGGAATCATCCTAACTTTAACTGGAAAGATAACAATAACAATAATGCAAATGTTAATCAAAATCGTACCACTAATTATCAAAATCAGTCAAGAGATACGAATTAGCACTTTATCTTCTAAAATCGACAAGTTTATAGATGCTATCAGTGGAAAAATAAGTAATCACGATGATGGTTTTAAACGGATCGAAAATAAATTCGATCAGCTTATTAAAAACCACTCATCTAGCATCTATAATTTGGAGGTTCAAATTGGTCAACTTGCTAAATCAATTCCATCCCGAAAAGAGGGAAGTCTTCCCAGCCATACGGAAGAAAATCCGAAAGAGCAGGTAAAGGCTATCACTCTTCGTTCAGGGAAAAATTATCAAGGGCCGGAAATGCCCAAAGATGCAACATTACCAGGAACTGATTTACCAAAGTCCAAAGAAGATATCTTAAACACAAATAGTTCACCATTTGACACAAGTACCAAAACTTTTGTACCCAAACCACCTTTTCCGCACAAAGTCCGAAATAAGGACTATGACAAACAACTTCTAATGTTTTTGGATAAACTTAAAAATTTGCACATCAATTTAACGTTTATGGATGCAATCACACAAATTCCTAACTATGGTAAGTTTTTAAAAGATTTAATTTCAAAGAAAATCAGTTGGGAAGGAATTTCATCCATTTCGTTAACTGAAGACTGTAGTTCAATCGTGTCAAGTAATTTGCCCACTAAACTCAAAGATCCCGGATGTTTTACTATTCCGTGCAAGTTGGGAGATATTGAATTCCCAAGTTGTCTTTGTGATTTAGGAGCAAGTATAAACTTAATGCCGTTGTCTATTTTTAACAAGTTAGGTTTAGAAGAAGATATCAAACGTGCCAATATGGTTTTGCAATTATCGGATCAAACCACTAAGAGACCATATGGTATAATTGAAGATGTTTTAGTCAAAGTCGATAAATTTATTTTTCCTACCGATTTTGTTATATTAGACTTTGCATATGATGTAAATTGCCCTTTAATTTTCGGTAGACCGTTTATGAACACGGGACGCGCTCTAGTAGATGTGTCGGAAGGGAAGGTAGTTTTAAGGATAGGAGAAGATAAGATCGAGTTTAATATGAACAAAGCGATGAAATACCCTATGGAGGAATTCGCTTGTATGAAACTTGATTTAGTCGAGGAATGTGTCAATGACGTTATTCAGAGTGAAGAAATAATTGAACCTATAATAGGTGAGGAATTAGAAGATAAGGACCTAGAGCCTTTGATTCGAGAAGATGGACCAGTTCCGCCTTCAATTGTAATACCCCCTAAATTAGAACTTAAAGAGTTACCCAGTCATTTGAGGTACGCTTTCTTAGGCGAAGGCGATTCTCTACCTATAATTATTTCTAACAAATTAACAAATGATCAAGAAGAAAAATTGAAAGAAGTTGTTAGAAATAGGATAGGAAGTATGGGATGGAAAATTTCAGACTTAAAAGGAATTAATCCTAGTATCGTAATGCATAGAATTCACTTAGAAGAGGATAAGCCACCTAAAGCGGATAGGCAAAGACGCTTAAATCCAAACATGAAAGAAGTAGTTAAAAATGAGATTACTAAAGTTCTCGACTATGGAATCATTTATCCGATTTCAGATAGTGAATGGGTTAGTTCAATCCATTGTGTACCCAAAAAAGGAGGCATAACTGTTGTAAGAAATGATGAAGGTGAACTGATACCTACACGAACCACCACCGGTTGGAGGGTTTGTATAGACTATAGGAACCTAAACAAAGAAACTAGGAAAGATCATTTTCCTCTACCTTTCATTGATCAAATGATCGAAAGGATAGCCGGTCATGCATTTTACTGTTTCCTAGACGGTTATTCCGGATTCTTTCAAATTTACATTTACCTGGATGACCAAGACAAAACAACCTTCACGTGTCTTTATGGAACATTTGCATATAGAAGAATGCCTTTTGGTCTATGTAATGCACCAGCAACATTTCAACGATGTATGACAGCAATATTTAATGACTTCATTGAAGATATAATGGAAGTTTTCATGGATGATTTTTCAGTTTATGGAGATTCTTTCGATGCATGTTTACAGAACTTAGATAAAGTATTGTCTAGATGTGAAGAAACGAATTTAGTATTAAATTGGGAAAAATGTCATTTCATCGTAGACGAAGGAATTGTTTTAGGTCATAAGATATCTGAAAAAGGTTTAGAAGTAGACAGAGCAAAGACTTCGGTTATAGAAAAATTACCCCCACCAACCACTGTTAAGGGAGTAAGATCATTTTTAGGTCATGTAGGTTTTTACAGAATATTTATAAAGAACTTTTCTGTAATCTCCAAACCACTTACTAATTTGCATATGAAAGATTCAACTTTTGATTTTAATGAGGATTTTTTACAAGCTTTCAATACTTTGAAAACGACTTTAGTCAGTACACCTATAATATCGAAACTCGATTGGAATCTACCTTTCGAAATTATGTGCGATGCGAGTGACTTAGCTGTAGGATGTGTATTAGGTTAAAGGAAGGATAAGAAACTTCATGTTATATATTATGCGAGTCACACATTGTCCGATGCACAGTTAAATTACACCACAACTGAAAAAAAAATGTTAGCAGTAGTTTTTGCATGTGATAAGTTTCGATCTTACTTGTTAGGATCTAAAGTCATCATTTATACAGATCATGCAGCCTTATGATATTTATTTGCTAAGAAAGATGCAAAACCGCGTCTTATTAGATGGGTTTTATTATTGGAAGAATTCGACATAGAGATTAAAGATAAAAAGGGAGTTGAAAACCTTGTCGCCGATCATCTATCAAGACTTGAGGATGAAAACGGACCCATCGGTGAAACATTAGGCATTCGAGATGATTTACCCGATGAACATCTCATGCAAGTACAAAGTGTCATAGCTCCATGGTATGCGGATATAGCCAATTACTTAGCTGCACATGTTGTGCCAGATGGATTGAATCCTCAGCAAAAGAAGAAATTCTTTTCAGAGGTTAAGAGATATTTTTGGGAAGATCCATTTCTGTTTAAAACATGCGGCGATGGAATACTTAGGAGATGTGTTAGTGAGTTTGAATATGACTCTATAATGTTGGAATGTCATGCTAGCGCTTACGGAGGTCATAATAGCATAAGCAAAACAGCAGCTAGAATACTTGAATGCGGATTCTTTTGGCCTACTTTGTTTAAAGATGTCCATTCATTTATTGTCCGTTGTGATAAATGTCAAAGAACCGGGAATATAGGAAGAAGAGATGAGATGCCTCTCACGAACATATTGGAAGTTGAAATCTTCGACGTATGGGGGATCGATTTCATGGGTCCTTTTCCTACTTCTTTTGGCAAAAATTATATATTAGTAGCCGTAGATTATGTTTCAAAGTGGGTTGAAGCATTTGCAACCCCGACAAATGATTCTAAAGTAGTTGTTAAACTTATAAATGCAATATTCTGTCGATTTGGAGTTCCTAGAGTTATGGTAAGCGACGGTGGTACTCATTTCGTAAATAGAAGTTTTGAGTTACTTATGAAAAAATACGGAGTACACCACCGTATCTCTACGCCGTACCATCCTCAAATGAATGGTCAAGCGGAAATATCAAATAGAGAGCTCAAATGGATACTTGAGAAAATAGTTTCGTCTTCTACAAGAGACTGGGCACATAAACTTAACGATGCATTATGGGCATACCGTACTGCATTTAAAACACCTATCGGAATGACACCTTATAGGTTAGTCTATGGTAAAGCTTGTCATTTGCCGGTTGAGTTAGAACATAAAGCATATTGGGCTATAAAAACCATTAATTATGATTTGCAACGCGCAGGGAAAAGGTGTTTGTTCGACTTAAACGAGTTGGATGAATTACGCCATTTGTCCTACAAAAATGCAAGAATTTATAAGGAAAAAGTTAAAAGGTGGCATGATGCCAAAATCAAAATTAAAAACTTTAATGTTAGGGATAAAGTCTTACTTTTTAATTCGAGATTAAAGTTATTTCCCGGTAAGATAAAATCTAGATGGACTGGACCATTTTCGGTTGTTAAAACATTTGATTACGGAACTCTGGAGCTAGAAAAGTCCAATGGCGATCGATTTAAGGTCAATGGAAATCGTTGCAAGATTTATTTCGACGGAGCTCCAATTCAAGCAATTGGATCCGTGGACTACTTCTATGAAAAAGAATTTATCTAGTTTTCATGTTTTTAATTTATAGTTTTTCTTATTTTATGTTCATAATTTTTATTTTTTTTCTTTTTAATTTATTTATTTTTATTTTATTTTTATTTTTATTTTTATTTACTTTAATTTTAATTTTTATTTTTATTTTGTGTACAAATAAGTTTTGTCAACATTAAAATTTTAATCTAGTCATGTTTTGAAAATGATTTCATTAAGTGTTAAGTGTTATTGAGAAATTAAAAAATGCAAAAATCTCAGTTGAGATTTTCCATGTTTCAGGATTTGGAAATCTCAGTTGAGATTCCGAAAATCTTAGTTGAGATTTTCTGTCTTTTCCAATTTGAAATAACTGTAAAGGATTACAGCCATCTGATTTTAAAATTTCTGTCAGTTGAATCGAAGAGGTATCACTTTTTACATCTTTTCTTTTAACAGACACAACCTTTCACTTATATGTCTTATATATTCCTGTAGGATCAGACTTATTCCATTTTCATTTCATCTTTCTGAATTTCCTTCTCAAATTCTCAATCCTACAGACTTCATTTTCTTCTCTCTCACAAACATGACTAAGTCTTTGAAAAATGTTCGAAAACACACTTCTGCTCAAAGCGGGAAAAATTGATATCTCTGATCGTTATGGCGCATGGTTTCCAATCTATAATCATGACGAAGGGAAACGTTTTCTGCAGTTCAGATATGCTCAATTCTTTGGCATGATGTATATGGACGAGTTTCTGAATGAGGAACTCGGGATAAGCGAAGACATAGATCGCTATCTGACTAATTTGGGATGGACCAAATTTGCTGCTATGAAATTTCCTATAATTGGGAATTGGGTTTTAGAGTTTTTATCCACCGTTCGATTCGTCAATAAGAGACGTGTTCGTCTCAGTTTTCATTGTGAGGGGCAGGTATTCACGTTTGGATATCCAGAACTTCATAATTGGTTTGGATTTCCACCCCGAGACACAACTCAGCAGAATCCTGGAGGGGATATGACTTCTACAGATATATGGAGGATGTTAACAGGATTTTGGCGATTCAATCCACGTCTTGCCTTCAACAAATCCATAAATTCTAACTCCATGCTGTATCTAAACAAATTCCTCTGTCATAGTCTTTTTGGTCGAGACAATAGCAATGTGGTGAAAGATACTGATCTCTATGTGTTAGGCGACGTTTTCCAAGGCAACTCAGTGAACTCCTCGAAGATTCTAATGGAGGGGTTAGTTGCCGCTTCCCATTCGAAGAACCGGAAGATAGGGTTCGCCAATATCATTTGTGGAATCATTTTAGGAGCCAAGGGAACCATTTTCGTCCCTTGGACTGATACAGAACCTTTCCCTATTCTTGACTACGAGTTCTTGGAGAACGAGGGGCTTGTCAAACGAGTTTTTCGTTCTGGTCCAACATTCCTTTCTGCACCAGAGAGGCAAGTCTTCACTCAAACGAAGATTAACAGGGCCAATGCACGTCGTTTTTCAACTTCTTAGGGATAAAATTTGAGTTTCTGTTGTTTTTTTTTGTATATATGAGTGTTTATTTTTTGAGTTTTTATGATTAAGATGATTTTATGTAAATATATATATTAAGGTATTGTTTATATTTTCTTTCCAATTAATAAAAGTGCATTAATTCTTTATTTTATTTCTTTTATTTAAGGAACAACCTTTGGTTTTCCTTTAATTTAATGTTTCAGTTTTGTTTATCTCAGTTTCAGGGATTAATATTCACATTAATGTCACTTAATTATAAGAGGAATTGGTTTCGTCATGTTAAAATTGTCAGAAACAGTCCCGTTTTTACCCAGAAATTTCAGAATCTCAGTTGAGATTCTGAATTCTCAGTTGAGACAGCAACAGGGCAGCTTTCAGGCCAAATTCGACCCCCTTACCTACTTGCTGTCACGACTGAGATTTTGAAAATCTCAGTCGCGACACGCGACTTCCAGGGACGGGATTAGGGGCGAATTTTGCATCTTTTCCTATTCCTACTCTAATTACTTACCTATTCATCTATCCTAATAAAGACCTATTACTTACACCTATTTAAATCACCTATTTTTACACCAATCAATCATCTTTTCTCTTCCCAATACCAAGATTCACTCATCTTCCCCATAAATCTTTACCCTATTCATCTTCTTCTTCCCTAAATCACCACCATTATCTTTTACTCTTCCTTTCATCCTTTCATATTTTCTTCATCTTTTTCACCAAATTTCACAAACAAAATGCCTAGACAAAAGACCGTTGCTAACAAAACTAAGGCCACTGAAGTCAATCGATTACAGGTTCAATATGGAGCACCGTTCGATATTGCGACGGAAGCCGAAGGACGCAAATATCGCCGATTTTCTAATAGCCAAATAGAGTTCGTCGACATGCTTTTCCTCGACACCGACACGGTAAACACATTTTCTTTTACCGAACGTATTGATGAATATCTATCCGTTCTTGGTTGGAAAAGGTTTTCTAGTATGCGTTTTCCTAGTATTAAATCGCATATTATTGAATTTTTGGTTACTCTAACCTATGACAAGAAGAAAGGAGTTATCTCTTTTCGGAATAATGGAGTTCGTTTTGACGTTGGGTATGCGACTATGAACTGATGGTTTGGAGTTCCTACTCGGAATTTTTATTCCAAACCAAAGCCTTTTAATTCACACACGGTTTGGCAATCTTTAACCGGTTTAGATGTTTTTAATCCAAAGAACACTTCTAGTAAATTGCTTAAGGATGATTGCATCTTCTTCTTTCACAATTTTTTATCATTTTTCTTATTTGGTCGGGTTGAAAGTTCAAAGGTGCAAGTTCATGATTTGTTTGTGTTGGATAGTATTTTTAAGGGTTTGACCATTGATAGTATTGAGATGGTATTTACTAATTTAGTTCGAGCTTCCAAGTCCCGCAATAAGCAAGTGCCAATGGGTAATTTAATTACCGGCATTATATTGGGTGCTCGGGGTGAATTAGTAGATTATCAAAATATGCCTCATGTTGGTTTACCTTCCTTGGATCTCACGGCACTACAAAGGGCCAATTTATTGAAGAAAATGGGACCGCCCGCCTTTATCTCTTATAAAGCTCGTACAAGACGTGTTTTTGCTACCATGGGTAGTGAAGCTTCGAGTTCTCAAGGTTTGGGTGCCCAAGATGATGATGAGGAAGATGAAGAGGAATTTGATGACGAGGAAGAGGAGGAGGAGCATGTTGATGCCAATGCACAAGAGCAAGCAAATGAAGAACCAAATGTTGATGAAAAAGTTGGATGGCAACGTGTTTTTGCAACAAATGAACGAGCATAACCGTCACATGAATTTGCGGTTAGATGAAGTCGTTGCCAACAATACCGAAATGAGTTCGAGGATAAACACGGTGGATGCCAATATCACTACATTGAGACGTGAGCACAAATCTACTCGTCGCCGGTTGCTATCTTTCTTCCGACGCCAAGGAGTTGAGACTACGCCTTCCCCACCGAGTTCACCTTGATAGGTTTTATCCTTTCCAACTTTAACTCATTTTCGTTATTATTATTATGTTTTGTCAAGTTTGGTATATTATTTTTCATTATGTTTGGTACAATTTTCTTTATTATTATGTTTGAATGTTATCGTACTATATTTTTCAATTCTATTTCGTATGGTTTATTTCATACTATTTTTCGTGTTTTATCGTTTTTTGCACCAACGAGGACATGGTCCAAATTAAGTGTGGGAGGAGATATTTCACATTCATTTTTAGTTTTAAGTACGAATGAATGCAACGAATGAGAATGAATGCTACTTATTTAAATATAAATGCATATTGTTATTCAATTTTAAGTAAAATATAATATGCAACATTTTGCAAAATCAATTGCAACATTTTTTATAGTGCAACATTTTTCAAAAATAATGGCAATTTTTCATAAACGTAAAATTTTTGCAAAATGTATTTTTCATATGTTTCAAACACTTTAACTCTCAAAATAATGTTAAGCATATTTTAAGGTTATCATTATTGATAGAAATAATATTTCTATACGGGCCATATTTTTACAAATGTTTTTACAAATCTCCGATACGATTTTATCAAAACGTCTCGAGTAAATGTATATAAGTAAAATTTCTTTAGTTTCAAATCTCTATTTTATATCATGAATTCATGATAAATGTAAATCTTATTTTCAATTTTCAATTAGGTTTATAAGCAAAAATCGAACTAACAACTTTAGCTTTTTAGCTCGATATTATTTTTCGTATTACATTAAAAACCAATTGAAGTTTTTAAGGAAACTTTAGCCATAATACATGTTAAATTTCAAGTCAATATAGGATGAATATGCTATTTTTCTTTTCCCAATTTATAATTTTTATTTTTTTTATAACTCGTGTTAATTAAATCAAGTAGTCGTATTCTTAACTTTTGGCCACGATTGAGACCAACCTTATCACAATCGAGGTATGAAAGGGAAGAACATTAAGTACTGTTTACTTTTGGCCACGATTGCGACCACCCTTATCACGATCAAGGTATGAAAGGAACGTTAGAAATTAAAGCAAAATTAAACGTGTTTAAAATTTTAAGTAACGATTGCGTCCACCCATGGCATAGTCGATACCTCTTAAACGAACACAAAAGCAAATTATTCCATATAAAGTCACGGACGAGACCACCCTTATCACGGGCGTGACTAAGTGAATATATTAAACCTAAGTCCTTAATAAATCTATATTTGTAACAGTTTAGGTTTGGGAAAGGAAATTTTGTGCTTTTAATTGCCTTGAGACGAAAGATTCAAAAACATGCGTGCTTACACCGTCCCGAATACTTCAATATAAAAATTGAAATACAAGACGAATAATATATCTCTTTTACACTAGCTAGTTTGATACTTTGCGTATAAATTTACCATGAAAAGTTTATCTTTCGGTTTAACTAATTTAAAGAGGAATATATGGATATATGTTCTATTTATAAAGAGATTGATTAAAGAATAAAATCAGTGAAATTTTGCTCGGGACTAGCAAAAGCTTAAGTGTGGGAGTTTGTTAAGCCCAAAATATACCTAAAATATCATATATAAATACGTTAAATTTACATTGAAATCGTGCTAATTATATTCATTTGGAATACTTTTACGTCTTTATTTACTTCTTTGATGCAAGGTACTTAATTATTTGGTTAAATCCAAATAGAAGCTAAAACGGAGCTAAAACGGAGCTAAAATGGAGGAAAAACCTTAAAAACGTACCAAGAATACATATCAGTCAGAAGGACGCTCAAGGAGGACAAGAAGCAGTCGAAGGACGGGGAGAAAAGTCCCTGTCGCGACTGAGATTTTCATAATCTCAGTCGCGACTTACGAAAGCCGTCACGAAAAAGAACGGAATCTTCAACTCGCCCCTGCACCCCTTGTCACGACTGAGATTTTCAGAATCTCAGTCGCGACAGCGAAGCATTCTGCACATATTTCACATGTTTTAAATCCGAGAAACGTGTCTGTTTGTTTGGATAAAAGCGACCCTTCACCAACGGACACGACCCATCAATTACAATCCTTCAACAACTATAAATAAGTGATCCATTTCAGAAATTAATGTTGTTGGTTAAGTTAGAAAAGTTAGAGAAGAGAGTTATTATGTTGAGTTTCTGATTCAGAAAAGAATCAGAAAGTTAGATTTCATTTCTGTAAACAAACTTGATGTACACAAGTTGTTATTAGATTAGTTATAAACACAGTATTAGTTTAATTTCAAAGGTTGATCAGAGACAAGTTTTCATTCTGGTAGTGGACTAACCAGTCTCTATTCCGAAGATTCAGCGAGAAGAATTAACGGCTGAAGCGCACAGGGTCTGACAAACCTACGGAGTTTGAGGGAAAGATTAATTGACAACCCGGATCTCAAAGTTTTCTTCGCAATGATTTCCATGTTTCTACTTCTCTGTTAACTTGTGAAGATTCACATTTCATTAATGATATATTTATTTTATTCAATACATTCTTTCTGTTGTTATTTTGATATTGTTCTGACAAAATGATTTTCAAAATGATAAATTGGTGTTTTTATTAAGACGTTCTATTCCATCTTATTCATATAAGAACTTTGTTGAACACTTGATAGAATTAGTTTTTACGGATGATATGATCGCTGATCGTGGCTTATCAGATATAAAATACTAATCTGATTAAGGTAGAAATCTGCTCCAAACCAGAGAGATTTCTACAGTTCAAAGCCATTCAATTGAATAACTTCCTATATTATTACATGTCCATAATCTTACCAAAGTTAAAGTTCTTTTCTTTGCTTTATGAAAATAAGTTTTATACCTTCTATTTATTCCAATTACGGAAGTATCTGTCTTGTAATCAAAATCTCAAGACGAAATTGTTCTCTAAACTCAATATAATATTCTTATCTAATCCTAATTTACCAGAACCAATTCAATCAATTAAATGATTTTCTTTTGTTAAACCTAAACACGTGAATAAAACTGAATTAAATAAGGTTTTAGTTAAAAAGCGTTCCCTGTGGGTTCGATATCTTTTATTACTACAAGCGTATACCGTGCACTTGCGGAAATCGCTCAACAATCAACACCGAAATATTACATTAAGCCTATTCATTCCACGTGATATCATATTACATTACACTATACTACCAAACTCCTCTTAACTACCTCAAACATATATAACCAAAATAAATTCTCACCAATATTATTAACATATGATTATTTTGATATTTAGATTTGATAATTTTTAGTTTAGGGGTTTGTTTTTATTTTATTTTTATTTTCTAATAGGTTTAATTACAAGTAAATACCATGTGGTTATAAGAGAAACTCATAACTAATGTATTCGGTTTGTCAAGATATCATCGAATCTAGTAACTCATACTTTAAAAAGTGATTGATTTTATAACAAATATATAAATAAATCAATCTCTCTCTTACTTCAGCTTTAAAAAGTGATTAATATATATATTTTTGCTTAAATAAAAAAAGAAGGTACTTAAAATTAGAGGCCGATTCAGCCCATGGCTCAGAGGCTCCGGCCCGGGGCTTCACCTTTGAGTAGACCTGTTTATGGGCTCAAATATCTATCAGGCCCATCCAGGCCCATGTTTATTGGGTCGGGCTTGGACATGAAAATTTATCTGTAAGCCTAGCCCGACTCAAACCCGATAAAACTCGTCTCTTTTTTTAGCGGGCTTGAGATTTATAAAAATAGCCCGGTCCGGACCAGCCCGGTCCGCCTATTAATATTAATGAATAAAAATTATATATTTATATATTCAATATTTATTTGTAAGTATAAATTTAATTTTTTATTATTAAAAATTATACATATATATTTAGGTGGACTTATATAGACTGGACTTGGGATTTGATTTTTGAGCCCGAGCCCAGCCCGCCTAAATTAATAGTGGGCTGGGATGGGACTGAGCTATTTTAAACAAAAGGCTGATGGGAATAATTTTTTTCGAGAACTGCCTAAAGTTCCAACTAAAAAGGTAAAATGATTTTTCGATATCTTGATTGAAGTAAGGAGCAAAAGCAAGGGATTGGGATTGCTGTGGGAATTCACAACGATTAGTGAATCTATTCTATGATTTACGAATAAAAACCGGTTTATTTTACAACAACAAGAACTGAGATGCCAGGTTCGAAGAAGCTCGACTGCAAGGTACGTCAATTTTCAAAAATTGCATATCTTATGTAATTCAATTTGTGGGATCTGGGAAGCAAGGTGTTTTTACTTAGTTTCATTCATTTTCTCAATTTTGACATTACTAAAAATTCTACCATTGGTAACGCATCTTAAAAAAAAAAATACACAACTTGATTTTACAAGAAAAAATATGAAAAATTTATAAGAGAATATTGAGTAAGAATAGAGAGAAGATTGAACGACTTTACAAATTTACTTATTTTAATTGTATTGTAATTAGTGAGAAAAGAGTGAAATATTGTACGAGAATTAGTTATTAACGATGAGATATATATGGTAATATTATATTTTTAAGCTTTATTTAATGACTTCTTAGGGGCTGTTTGATTGCTATTTTTTGCCTTTTCACTTCAAAATGAAGAGTTTTAGGTGTTTGTTTAGTGACCTCATGTTTGCTTTTTACACCTGAAAATAACATTTTTATAAAAACAGAAATCCCTACTTTTTGAAAACGCAATTTTTTCAAAAAGCAAACCGTAACAGCAAACAGTAGCAACAAACAGTAGGTAAAACAAATTACCTTAATTTATAAAGTTTATCATAAACAACATATATTTCAGAATGAGCTCGGAGTTTTTTTAGAAATACAAATTTAATGCTAATGTACAAGAATAACATCATTTTAACCTCAACATTTGTGAAATAATACCAATTTAACTTTAAAATGCAAAACTTGGAGCATTGAATAATAGAAATAAAGTGTTGTTTGATTCATGGAATAGATTAGGAATAGAATAATTATTCCTAGGGAATTCCTAATCCACCATTTGATTCATTATTTATATATTGTATTCCATGATTGGTGGAACAGAGATTTTTAAATTAAATCCACAATAGCTATTCCATCACTTATATTTTCTTTAATTCCAAAATTAACCGTTTCATATATCTATTGATAATTTCTTTCACATTTCACACAAAAAACGGTAAAATTACGAAAAAAGGAAAAACACGTGAAAAATAGAAAAACTTCAAAAACGGTAAAAACAAGAAAATGTGAAAAATTATAAAATATGAAAAATGAAAAAAGAAAAAGAAAACGGTTAAAACGATAAAAAAAAAGGGAAACATGAAAAACGTAAAAACTTAAAAAAGTGAAACTTGAAAAGCTATGGTAAAAATTATGTTAACTGAATTTTTTTTCCGTTTATCACGTTTTATCTATTTTCATGTTTTTCACATTTGTTCCGCTTTCATGTTTTTTCATATTTTATCATTTTTCTCTTTTTTTTAAATAATATATATTAAATATTTGAATAATTTATGTTAATAATTAAAATTTGCAAATAAATAGAAAATTACACTTGAAGAATAAAATTGTCTTTTGAATAACAATTTTAGTTATTCCATATAATCTCATTCCATCAACCAAATATAGAAATGTCTATTTTAAAAAAAATACTTATTCTATTATATTTTTCTCATATCTATTCTTTGATAATGCCTATTTTTTCATACCATAGAGCCGGTTCTACCTTTTAGACAATAGAGACGGTTGTCTAGAGCCCCTAAAAAAAGGGCCTCTGTCTAATAATAACTCCTTAACATACTATTGACATTTTATAAAATAGTTGTATAATCTATTAAAAATAAAACATTAAAAGACACCGAATATAAAATTTAATTAGTGATTTAACATCTAAAAATTAGAGCATTTTTAAATAAATATTAATATTTTTATATGAATATATTTTTTAGATATTTTTTCCAATTTATATGTATTTGTAAACCCTATAAGGTATTTCTTTGTTAATTTAAAAAGAAGGTATAATATATAAATATATGTAGTTTTAAAATTTTATTTAGGTATAAAGAGCCAACAATTTACATCTCACTCAATACCTCAAATTATAGTGAGGCGGCCTGTCATTCCATGAACTAACGGACCTCAATATTCTAATTAAATTATGAAGCGAACCATTAGAGTTGCTTTTATGTCTTTGGATTTATTTTTCAGTTTTTTTTTGGCTTAATACATCAGTTGCTTCCTGAATTTGTTCAAAATGATTGATTGTCTCCATGAATTTAGATATTGTCTCATTAGCTCCTTGAATTTGCTTAAAGTATGATTAAATTCCAAAAACTACAAAAATGCTATAAAAATGTACAAAACAAAAAGTTAATTTATTTTAAAGACTTAAAATCGTGAATTAGAACTTTGCTTGTTAAGTTTTAAATTTCTTTTCCAATTTAGATAAATTGCAATTTATATCATTTTAAACAAGTTTATGGGATAAATGGATTAATGGAAGCAAGTTTAAAAGACCATTAGGTCACTTTAAACAAATTCAGATTGTCAATATGTTATTTTAAGCAAGTTGAGGGAGTTAATGACACACTATGTAAATTCAGAGGGCCAATCAAATTTTCTGAACAAGTTTAAGGGGCTTTTATGTATTAAGTTTTTCTATACACATGATTGTCCTTTTCATGAAACCAACCCTAAGTTTGATTGGTTGAATTGGCTGAATTTTGGGCAAAAAGGTACAAAGTACATCCAATAATAGTAATAATAATAATAAGTAGCACATATAAATGCCCTTAAAATATCATCCACAAATTAATATTTATTGCACATGATATAAGCAACATTTATTTATTGTTAGAAATATTCCATTACATTATATCAAATTCCCCTAACTACCTCAAATATAATCAAAATAAATTCTAATGTCTATCGATACTATCACTAATGCAACTACTCGAGTAAGGAGCGGTTATAAAAGATGATAATGAGGTAAGAATAAACTGAATCACATATAAAAAATAGAAAGAGAATGATTGAGGCTTATTAATGAGATGAGAATCCAACATATGCAGACAAGTTTTAATATCTAAGTCCAACGTATTGAATTTGACCAGAGCGAATATATCTACATGATATTAGATTATGTTGTTACGGTTGGTATCTAAAGACTCTTCACGTACAACATGTGGTTCAGGGGCAGACCGGGTGAAAGCTGTTAGGCTTGTAATGATCCGATCCGATGTGGGTGATGCCGAGATAGAAGGCATGCACAAAGAGTGTAAAGGATGATGATAGGGGTAGTAATAAAATGAATCTCACACGTTTTTGTGTTTTAGCATTTTTCGAGTTTTCGTGTTTTTCGTATATTGTCATGTTTTCGTGTTTTTCGTATTTTTCACGTTTTGGTATATTTCGTGTTTTGTCACTTTTTCGCGTTATTACTCTTTTGTGTTTTTTCGTGTATATGTTTTTTTTGCATTTTTGTGTTTTTCGTGTTTTTCGCGTTTGTTCGCGTTTTCATGTTTTCCTTTTTTTACATATTCTCGTGTTTTGTAACGTTTTCACATTATCTCTTTTACATGTTTCATATTTTTCATATTTTACATTTTTTTAATATTTTTTCCAGTTTTCACGTTTTTTATGATATAAATTGAAGAATAGTTATTCTATGAAAACAAAGACTAGGGATTCCATGGAATAGTTATTCTGATGCGGGGCATCTCCTTGGAGGATCGGGTCCGAACGAGGAAAGTCGGAGGAAGAACCAAGCACGAGAAACAAGCGAGTAAATAGGCTAAAACAGTGCCACATAGCAGGTCAACAGTTCAGGCACGCTCCGCGTGAAGGAAGGTTTGATCCGGAGAAAAGTCTAGGAGGTCATCTACGCGGAGCTTGGATTAGGCACGCTCCGCTTGAGGGAAAGCACGTTCCGCGTGAATGAAAGATTGATCCGGAGAGGAGTCCAGAGACCAATCCACGCGAGGTTTGGAATTAGGCATGCTCTGCGTGGATTCATTTTAATAAACTTGTTCCTTACTCCAGCTTCATCCTTAATTATAATCCTGCCACTCCTTATTTACAACCCATGTCACTCTCTATTTACCATCCATGCCACCCCTTTACTTTCAACCCATTTTACCCTTATCTTTATCATTTTAATTAATTAAGTGATTTACCCTTTTATGTAATTTGTTTTAGGGTTTTGAGATGGTATAAATACATCTATTTCTTGTAATTGTTCCTTAACTTTTTTATCAATACAATTTTATCATCTTCTTCAAGAAGTATTTGTTAAGGTTTTCACCTTCAACAATGAGGATTTCATTATTCCTATGGATTTAGTCCATAAAACTAGGATTAACTCCTTTAAGTTTAGCTTGAGAAGAAACATTTTTATTAGTTTACGATTAAAACTAACACGTCCCGAAACCGAATCCGTATCATATTCCATAAAAAAATTGAACAAAAGTAGGAAAAACTATTATTTAGGAATAATTATTCTATTCCCGCTCTATTTCGCGAACCAAACGAGCCATTAGGCTTATAAATAAAGAGAATCCAAGCAGACACGTTCTAAAGTCGTGAGGCCCAATGTACTGAATTTGGACTAGAGTGGACAATATCTACATGATATTAGGCCAGGTTGTTACAACTAGTCCCTTCACTCAGATAATATCATGTATAGAGTTGAGGCAATATGACATCATTTGAGTAAATAAGTACAGTAAAACCTCTATATAGGAATACACTTGAGACCGAACTATTTGTATAACAATTGGGAGGTTATTACTAAATAGAGTTTGGTATAATAAAAAAATTTCAACACATATAATTTTAAATTTTAAATAATACCACTTGAAATTGGTTAAGATTATTATAGGCATACATGGTTTATATATAATGTATAACAATAGATATTAATGGAATAAATTAAATATTTAGAATTTCAATTTAGAGTTTAGGTTTTCAATATATAGATAATTGAAAGAGTTTTATGGGAAAAATATAAACATCAATGAGAATACTAAATATTTATAATTTCAAGTTGTAGTTTGGGTTTCCAACTCGTAAATAATTTCAATAGTTTTTTTAATATTTTATGATTTAGTTTGAATTCTTAATATATACGTATAAATATATAATTATTACTATATGGAGGCATAATTTCTAAAGGTGGGACTTGAAAAGTGTATAACAAATAACGTTTGGGAGGTTATTCCTATTTATAACTGGCCCAAGTTGGGACCGGGTGACCGGGTTTTTTTTATAACAAAATAGAGGTTATTCCTATATAGAGTATTCCTATATAGAGGTTTTACTGTATACAATTCATTGTAGAAATTTTCCGTAGTTAAACCTATAACCTATTCAATACTGAACACTAAACGAAGTGCATCAATTAGGAGATTGTAACATCACTAGTTTAGTTTAGTGCATCACTAGTCTATTATATTTGGTTAACCACTAATCAATTAATCATGGTCAGTTAACATTTTATTTACGTGTTTAACAATTAACAAATACATAACAAAATAAATTATAATATATTCTATAATTTTTTAGTATTTAAAAGACATATAATTATCTAATTAAAATCATAAATTAATATTAATAACAAAAATCACAAACATAATAAATAATTTTAAAAAATATTATAAACATACAGTTTAAAGAAAATCATTTATAAATTAATTAATACAATGTTTAATAAAAACATCTCAAGGTTGGTTTCCAAATTTTAATATTCCAAATTTTAAATATTCATATACAATTAAAATACAAAATTTATATAACACAGTAATAATTAAAAAAACATTATAAATTGAACTACACATAACTACTTACAATTCTTACAATTCTCTTCCAAATCGCCCCACCGAATCGACATAAAACTACACGAACACCTAAATAAAATATAAGAAGAAATAATTAAACGCACAAAAATAACTCAAGGTAAATTAAAAACATAAAATTAAACTTTATTCGAGCTTGGGTTGCCTCCCAAGAAGCGCTACTTTATAGTCGGTGAGCTTGACTTAGAATTTCCTCCTAGATGTATGCTTCAATTCGCGTTAGGAATGCAAATTCTTGAATAAACAATCCGTACCTGCAAAACGGGTTATTAGTTTCAAAGAAATTTAATGAAAACCAAAAGCTATATTTAAAGATATTATTGAAGAGTTTTGCTCCATTTTTTACTCTTTTGGTAGTTCAAAAAGAGTGAAATATTCCGAGTTAGAAGGAAGCTCAAACTCTTCTAATTTTGGATTCTTTTCCATGGGTTCACATTCAACCGGCTCATCGATTAGAACCTCCGTTTCCTCGCAATTGCGACAATCTTCATTATTTGGAGAATTCTCTTGAGAAAGGTCAATTAACTCGAGCTTTTCATTTTGACTAACCGGGTTGGCATCTCTAATTGATTCGTCCGATGTTGAATAAATAGGAGACTTTAATATGGGGATTTGATTTCCCAAATCCCTGCAATATGCATCAGTGTTAGATAATCTCATAAGAATATCTTTAAGCATAGAGATTACCATATCGGATTGCGAGATTGATTATTGGTGCGAACATCCGTCATCCTTGTGGTCATCCCACAGATGACGATTATAAGACATCATACCATGAAAAAAATCATTAGTAACAACAAGAAATAAAATAAATTATTCACAAAAAGAAAGTAATATTTACAAATGTTTAGACTAACAATAAAATGTTTTTATCTAATATTGTAAGAAAATATAAATCCCCGACAATGGCGCCAAAAACATGATGAGCGCCTACAGTAGATCGGTAAACTATTGTGTGCGTGTTACGGTTAAGATCTTTCTTCGTGTTTTAATTCTACTAGACGCTACATAGGGGCAAGTGTACCCCGTCGTATTAACTAATAAATCCGGTTAAGACCAGGTATCGAATCTATGGGATTTATAACTACAAGTATTAAACTACTTAGTTTTACACGTTATCTAAGCGGTGAATACTTTAGACTTGAGTTTGGTGATAGCTAAAATCTACTCCTAAACTATGGTGAAACAGACTTATGTAACTCAAACTCTAATGAAGTGTTACGGGTAGTGATAAGTTATGACATATGGCAAACAATTCGAAACATATACGATTAATTATTTACTCTTGCAAAGACGACTATCTATAGACCGAACAACTCCGTGAGGTTCTAGGGTCGTGATCTCACCTTAAGACGACTCTAATTCTTAGGATAAAAAACTAGGGCTCGTAAGTTTCGTGGCTCGTCAATTCCTACAGTTTTCGGATTGTCAACTCCGGTAAGGCAATACCTATGTGAATCCTAGTGGATTTCGGAGCTCGTAAGCGACCTACACAATAATAAATTATAAGTATCAAAACAAGCAATAAATAATAACAAATATAGTGAAACCGAAATTATAAATCATATATTATAAATGTGGAACGCTAAAAATACGGAATACAAGCTAATTAACAAGTATAAAGGGAAGAAGAATCGGCCCTTAGCACTAGCTAACCGGACTCAAAATCATCTCTTAGGACTTGGAGGTGGAACGCTCGAGCTTGGTGGATGCAGATGGAACGGAACACCGACAGCATGACGAAAGGAATACACAAGCTCTCAAGGTGATAGAGTTTCTATTACATAAATTCTGAATTTGATAGAGTTTTCTTACACAAAAATCTCCATATGTAAATGAGTGCCAAACACTCCTATTTATACGCAAATCAAGCTTGGGTCATAATTGTAATTACATTAAGTGAGAAGACTTTGAATGTGGAAAGAAGGCTTTGAATTTGAAGGAAGACTTTGAATGTGTGTAAAAGTGGTAAGAAGACTTTGAATTTGATGTAGAATAATGAAGCATATGATGCTTCATTATTTGCTTATTTTCTCCCTTGCAGATTTCACACCCATGAAAGATTTTCTAGGCTTCAACACGTCCATCAACTTAGATTAATTATTTGAGCCTGTTATGCTGTGAATTTGGAGATGATATTATTAGTCACTTGTTCATCTTTCTCTTAGATTTCTAACGTATTTTGAATCACCTCAATCCGAATTCGTATGAGGGAGATACGATGAAAATACGAAAATGTGTCAAATCTGCCCTCAATGTGAACAAGGTGGCCTGAATACCTCAAGCTCCGCGTGGATGAGCTGCTGAAGCCTTATTTCTGTTCTATAAAAGGTCCAAGCTCCGCATAGAAAGGTTCACGCTCCGCGTGAATGAGTTGCTGAAGTTTATCAAACATTTCTCACTACTTCAAGCTCCGCGTGGTACATGTTACGCTCCGCGTGGACTGAGTTGACTTGTTTTTATCTCCTTTTCCGTCTCGTACGTTTATCCTACAAAGCACAACTATAAACATCAAGATTACTTGATTTATTTATTTACTTTATTTATAACAAAATGAGATTAGAAATGACGAAAATTAACTAAAAGTACATAATTTATTACTTGTTGCTAATTTATTGAAATATGCCTAAAACTAGCACTAAACCTAATAATTTAGCTTAAAAATAAACCGTAAATTATCCCAAAAGATAGGACCTAGGGCCCAAAGCTGTAAGGGGCATAAAAATTTTATTTGTTCTGAATGTTAATATAAATAATAAAAATAAAATTTGTACAAAACTGAACAAGTGGCTAAGTGGTAAGGCTTACAAACCTCATTCTAAGGTCAGGGTGTTTGATTCCCAACATAAGCATATTGTTTTAGATATCCCTTAGCTGGAGAAATTAAATTCTTTTTCCAAAAAATAAAAAAATTATACAAATTCACTTTTAAATTTATTTAGATATGGAGAAATAAAAAGAATTTTCCAATTTTTTTATATAAATTCACTTTTAAAAACTCATTTAGAATTATGTAAAATAATACTTTAAGTTATGTAAAATAAATAAATTTATTATTTTTAATATATTTTAAAGATTAAGATTTAAAAATTAAGAGTTTATGATATATTTATTCATATTTAGAATTTATGAATTGAGGTCTAAATTTTTTAAATTCGAGTATAAAAATTATACTTTATTTCTTATATATGAAAAATAATGACATATTGAAAAGTAATTTTGATGATATGATTTAATTGTAATTTTATAACCAATTGTGATATTCATGTAAAAAGCTCTACAAATTATTTAGATTTTAAAGGATCCAAATAATTAATATTTTAAACTCAAAAGAGGCCCAATTAATTTTTTTTTTTTAATATAGGCTGATGGTTAATTGAAGAATTACACTCATATTTGGTATTTGTGGGTATCCAAAATTTTATCATATCATTTGGTAACATTTTTCCGTTGAAGTATTTTTATAAGTGACATTTAACCAATTTTAGATGGAAAATTAATCGATTTGTTAATTTTTTTCGCCACACGATACAATTTTTGACAAGTAATAACACATTAACCAAATGATAAAATTTTGGATAACATGGGATAAATAGGGGTTTAATCCATAATTTAAAGAAATTGTGAAACATCTTTTTTATTTTGGATAAACAATTATATTTAGTGAACGTAATAATACGTACCGTATAATTATTAATAAAATACTTTTTTATTTATCATCTATTAAAATATATTTTATTTTTTTACGTAAAATATTTTTATTAAAGGGACCTTTATTTATTATTTCGCCTAGAGTCCGTAAATTATCAGGACCAACCCTGCGTAAGTTCAATGACAATGATGCATTTAATCTAATAAATAATATGAGATGTGGTCTAGAAATAAGCTACGTCATATATATGTATATATATTAATTAGTATAAGCATATACATGTGTGTATTTATAGCTCCTATATATATATGCATGAAATGAAGAGGAACACACCTTAAAACTGAGAAAATGATAATGGACCTGTGAAGAAGATGATCGTCTACGTAGACGATCATCTTCTTCACAGGTCCATTATCATTTTCTCAGTCATTTCATTCATATATAATAGTCTACGGACATGCATTGGAGAGTCTACGGTGAAGAACAATGGCATCGATCAGGTTTTGTTCTTTTAATATTCTATTTTATGAAGTATAAGAAGATATATATATATATATATATATATATATATCCACATTCATAGTCATATAGGGTAAAGGACATTCATGGTCACTAAACTTTACTCATTTTAACATTGTTGCAATTGAACTTCAAAACGACCATTGACGGTTTCAAAATAAAAAATTCAAAGAGTTAATGATATTCTAAGGAACTTTAATTCTTGAAAATTTTAGTTTTGATGTCATTCAAGTATTGTTTGATTAGGGGAGAGAATAAATTTTTAGAAAGAGAAATCTCCAATAAAGTTGATTTTGGAAAATAAAAAATGTAGTTTCATGGTAAATGTCGTTCTAAACAACTTTAATTCTTGAATATTTTCATTTTGTGGTCGTTAACGGTAATTTCAAGAAGTTAATTAAATTATATTGGTCACCGATGTCAAAAAAGTGTAAAGTTCAAGGGTCATACCGTTAAGACGTGAAGTTCAGTGGTCACAATATTAAAATTGGTAAAGTTTAGCGGCCATGAGTGTAATTTACCCTACTCATATATAATCAGTTGCGAATACAAGATTGATCGCTTCGGGAGCCAATTTTGCACGTGCATGTATAATTTTTTTTTTTTTTGCTAAATCGAACTTACTCAAAAAATTTCCGCATATATATGTTATAATCTGCGTGGGTAAATACCAATTTTTGAGTATTAATGTAAAACTTCACAAAGTTAAGCTAGATTGTGTCTAAGATTCTTAATATGTAAAAAAAAAAACATTGCGTTCAATAAAAAAATTTGAGAGGGTCTAACAGGCCAAAAAAAAATAAAAAATTTGGATTTAGGAAGAGCCTAACACTTCTCGGGTCACTTTGGAGGTGCTAAACCAGCACGCCAATAATATTTCTTGGAGACAAGGGGGTCGTAACCACTTCTACTCAGGCAAATTTATCAAATACTCAATCAAAGTTTTAGATCAAATGCCAATTTATAAAATACCTTATCAAAAAGTTTAATCAAATCCATAATTTAGCACCCTAACCCTTAAATTTTGTGGAGACTTGGAGACCGAAACTACCCCTAGTTATAATGATTCCAGCGGCCAGAGGGACTCGGACCCCCGCCCCCTGTATAAAATATATAAAGTTATTTTTTTTATCGATTATTGGATTTGTATCGTGTTAATTACCAACTTATTATCAAATAAGTCAATTCTAACTCAATTAAAAGACATTTTTTTTATCATAATCATGTAAATGTAATCAGGTTAGTGTCAATTTTGAAGTCATTTTGATACCTTATCTCTCTATATTATAAAGGATATAAAAATATGAAAAGTTCGAGTCGTGTAATGTGTTTATAAATCATATATACTTTCACTACAACAAATGAGCACTTGTGTCACGAATCATGCCACGAGAAAATTCGTGGCATATTTTTAGTTAGCCACGGGAAAAATGGATTCTACCATAAACTTTTGATCACTTGATGTATTTATGCCACGGTTAAGTTTATTCCGTGGCAAACATATACTTGTGCCACGAATCTTGCCACGGTATTTTTTTTTGTGTGGCTGAACTTGTTTATGCCACGGGAAAAGTTTAAGCGTGGCATACACTTACTAATGCCATGGGTAATTTATTTGGTGGCAAACAATAATTTATTATGTAGCAAAATTTTCACTTACTATTCTCACTATTTTATTTAACAATAATATTAATAATACATTTAATTCTCACTATTAACTTTAAATAATTACCCTAAAAAATTTGGAGTACCGCCAAGTTGTCCTTCCCCCGATTGTTAAGTTACCGCCCTCTTCACCAAATAATCCCTCCAAAAAGTTTTCCCAATTTTCATTGCCAATTTGAAAATCAAATTTCAAAAGCTTAGACAAAACCCTTATTCCATAAAGTGGGGAATGACGAAGCGGACGACGACGCAGGCGCGGTGAAGAACGGCAAATGGGTGATTTGGTGCGTCTTTCGTCTCTTCCTTTTATTCTTTTTATTGGATGATTTGTGGAATATTCAAACAGGTTTTCCTCCGAAGCACCTTTGCTGCAGTGGCATGTTTGGTTTTATGGATATGGAAGATGTTATTTGCCTTTGCAGTATGATTAAGGTAGTTTCTGTGCATTACTATTGAGATTCCTATTACAATGACTTTGCTTCTTAATTTCTATGTAACACAAGTTCCTAAAGGATTCATATGTGCTTGGTCCTTTTTTTAGTTTCACATTTTATTTCTCTAACTAATGTCTATTGTGGATCTGGTATAATGTCAAGTAATCATTTAATCCAAAAGCCAAAGAAAAGGGAAAAAAAGAACATACATTTACATGAAAAGATAATTGATATTAAGAAATAAGATGCAATGGATCTAAATCATTATAGAACTTTTCTATTTCTGGTTGTTTTATATGTTATTGGGCTTATGCCTTGACAGTATTGTAATCAATTGTTTCTTAATGGTATTAGCATTAACAATTCCTATTGATTAGAGTAGAAATTTCTTAGTGTTCATTTGCTGGAGATGTTATAGTTATTTGGTTGATCTCCATGTTCTTCTTATCAATCATCTCGCTTTCCCTTGCTGGCTTATTGTCCTACATATTATTTTTCTGTATCATATTCATCTATTAACATTTTTAGCTAAATATTATATGAGTTTCCCCTTGGAGTTAACAATTTTATCTTGGTTAATTTGTGCAATATGGTGTACTACTGAGGTAAGAAGGAATATGTTGTTTCTGTTAAAATCAATAATATCATATGCCATTAATGATTGAATAACAGAGAACTGCAAATATGTGTATAAACCAAGGAATAGTGCCTTGAGTCTTCGGACTCATGGGCTCTTTTACTGAAAATATTTTTAAAATTTGCCTCCTCTGTCATTTGTTACCTTAGTCAAGATTTTAAAAGACTCAATTCGTGAAAACAGTGTGGTTGTGACTTTTCTTATTGTTGTGTTGCTGTCATAGTGCATGTTGACTAGGATCGGGGTGGGAATAAATTGAAAATGAGTGTCATATCTTGCTTATTGTTGAGATGAAAGATTAATCACTATAATTTACAAAAAAAAAAAGCTAAACTTCGAAGATAACAATATACTCTGGTTTTTGTTTTTTGAACAGAATAGTGTACTCTTGTTTAATTCATGAAATAACAGTATACTCGTTTTTTTTAACAGAACAATATAGTCTTGTTCAATCCATGAATGTGACATTGTTGTTATGACTTTGCTTATTATTGTGTTGCTGTCATAGTGCATGTTGATCCCTTTGAGACAAATTACCTGGAACACTTGCACCAATCCTCGGTTCTTACCAGTTCTGTAAACGAAACTGGGTTACCACTTCTATTACAGAATATGTTTCCAGTTCTGAAAGAGGTTTGGTTTCAAGTTCGTCGTTGTAACGAAAATCATAACCTTTTAGACAATTTAAATCATGTTTCTCAATTTCATGATAATGTTCTCAAGAGAATGCAAAGCTTAAAGAAGAAGCTTCTAATCTTCGACAAATGCTCACTAATTCGCAAAGTACTAGTCCTTTCATGCCCATCTCAGAGATGAATATCATGAAATTCTGATGCAAAACGACCAAAAATTATCGAGTAGTTAAAAAAATATGGAATTCAGATATTGAAGCTACGATATGTAATTCAATGGTCTTTTCTTATGTTTATATTTGAACCTTTTTGCACTTTCATTTTGTTTTCTAGGTTCTTGGAGCTGCATTGTTTTATGCAAAAGTGGGGGGACTCTTCTATGGTGTACAGATGACACTATAATATGAGCCCAGATAGACATCTTGGATCAGCTCAAATTGATCGACTGCAACTAGACCTTTTCATAACAGAGTATGTAGATTTTTTTATACAAAACTGTCTTATGAAAGCCCCTTCACTATGATCTTACATGTGTAATCTGTCATTTATAGATTTTCAAGTTTGGATGTTAAGACAAGTACAAGTCTGATTCAACCATTAAATATGACTATTGAAATTTCAATTGTTTAATTGTTGTTGTTGTAACTTTTGTTACCTTAATAAAGTGATTGGATACATAGTGGAGTTCAATTACCATGGTTGTTTCTTTAAACATGTAAAATTTCAATTATGCATTTTAAATTTATCATTTAAACTCGCCCATTATTGCTTTATTTGTTGCTCCATGATAATTTACTAGTTTTAAAATCAATTATGCTTTATTAAATTTGGTTTGGACTTTTACAGGATGACTTTGATCTTAGGACCACTAGGCTCTTGCAAATCAACATTACTTTTAGCTCTTGCACGGAAACTTGAGAAGGAATTAAAGGTTAGTACTTCTCAATGCAATCTAATCATGTCAAATAGCACATACAGCATACAACCTTCCTATCTCTAGATAAAAAGTTGTTTGCATATATGTTGTTATATACTAAGTTGACCAATGGAATGTAAAGCCTTATCATTCATCAATTTGTGTTATTGGTATGTAATGGCTTTATTACTATAGCTAGCAAGCACTAAACATAAATAAATAGGCTAAATATCTCATATTAGCTAATTATAAAGACATTTAACCATTTATCTGATGCAATTATCTTTCTATATGTAATTTTTAGAACAAATTTATGCTTACGTTTATCCGTACACAAACAAAAATATCACAATAAAATAATTGGTTGCTCTCGAGACATTCCATCGAGCAAATTGAATAGATATAGCATTGGTAACCCAGTTCTCTATACAGAACTGATTCCAGTTCTATACAGAACTGGTAGTTCTGTTTCCATTCTAACTGGATACAGAATTAGAACTAGTGATGTTTACAGAAATGGAAACCAGTTCTGTAATGGAATTAGTAACCCAATTCTGTTTACAGAACTAGTTCCAGATGTTGGAATACATAGTTTGATTTATACATTTTTTTGTGCATGTAATGTTGCAGGAATTTGACTCCACATATGGTCCAGCATGGCTTTGCATAGTGGAAACAAGCTTTGGTTTTTATGTTACCCATTCAATAAGAGGCTTCTTGTATTTCTCAATTGACAAGGTTTACATCTTACTCTTTAGGACTGCTTTTGAGCCTTTGGATCAAAGTTTATCCTTGCATTTCTATGTTATGGTTGTCATTCATGTTCATGTTGTTTTTTACTTTAAATTTACAGAGTGCACGTAGGATTTTGTTAGTTGAGGAAACAAACTCTTTAGTTGAGGTAGCTGACTTGTAGGATTTTATATGAGTCATTTTTGTTGAGGTTGCTAACCTTTTAATTTATTTGGAATTAAAATATACTCTAATCTAGTGTAATATCTCTGGTTAAATTTAACTAGTCAGCCTGTAAGTGATTTGGTGGCATATGCAGTTATTGAATTGCGTTGGTAATATTAATATATATAAATATTGTCTTAACTTTGATTGTTGATTTTGTAACAGTTGGTGAATTAAACCATTTGGTTTCTTCAACTACGAGTGGGGTAACTCCAATCTTTGGAAGCTTGCTGCGAATCTCATTTTTTCTTATGATTTCTTCTATTATTATTTGTATGGTACTGATGGGGAAAAATTTATATTGGATACTTTTGATAGATTTCTTTTCCTGTTGGGATTTTTATTGGATGGATGATAGCTAGAAAGATTCATGTTTAATTAATAAATATTATTTTTAAGAAGATTTGTTGAAATTTGAGTCTTTGTTCACTTTCATATTGATTTTAATGAGCTTTATCCATTCAAAAGATCATATAATAATAATAAATAAAAAATAAATTACCACTGATTATGTTTTGCCACAGTTATGCTTGTGGCCAAACAAAATTTCTAGCTAGAGGTTCTATTTTGCCTCGGTTATGCTCGTGGCTAAACAAGATTTCTAGCCATAATTATTTTACTTTTACCACGGTTTTGCTCGTGGCTATGTTGGATTGATTGCCACGGGTTGCTATTACTTGCCACATGTATTTTATTCTTGCCACGAGTTTATCCGTGGAAAAATGATGTGATTAGCCACAGACGTTCCCGTGGCATAAGAACTCATTTATGCCACGACCATTATTTTTCCGTGGCAACTAGTTAGCCACGATCACTTGTGCCACGGAAGAATTTCTGTGGCTATGTAGTGTAGCCACAGAAATTTTAAACTTGTGCCACGATTTTAACCGTGGCACAAGTGCCCATTTGTTGTAGTGTTTTATTATTTTTTATTTGTGAAAAATGACATTTAAATGTCAAATATTAACATAATATATATGATTGAGCTTTAACTACCAGTTTAAGTTTTTAGTTCAAACGGTTCCATGATGTGGTATCAGAGGCTCTTGGACCAAACGATCAAGGGTTCGAATCCTAACAACCTCATATTGTGCACGCTGCAAACCCTAGAAACATTTGTGTGTGGAGGTGTGACAAAAATTAATATAAGATAAATATGAGAAATCTAAGTCATGTTTGCAGTGGTAGTTATAATTTTTCTTTTATCTTTCTTAATTAAGATATCATGTAAAAACACGAAAGAATATGTTTGCAGTAGTAGTAGTAGTTTTTTTTATCTATTCGTATCAGTTTCTTGTCAATCCAAAAATAATACTTTTACCTACAAGTAATAAAATTATCTGTATCCTGTAATTTGGTCGTGTAACCGGATCGTGTGTGTAATATTTTGTTTTGCATACTTTAGCAGGTTGAATAAACGCAGAAAACAAAAGATTGTCCATTGAGATAGTTGAATTATCTAAAACCAAATATAAGGTTTAATATATTATTATTGTCTAAACTTGTTTAAAAATTTTGATTGGCTCCCGAACTTTCAGAATGTCACGCTAACTTTATCAACGTGTTTAAAATGATAGTGCCCTTATCTTATTTAAAATATAGTAAAAAATCACTCGGTTGAAAAAGAAATAAGCTGTATGCAGAAATATGTGTTATACGTACTTTGAAAAAGTCAAACGACCAAGGTCGGAGTATGCAATTCTAAGAACATCATTTTTAATATCTTTTAATCAATTCTGGAAATCATGCAATTACATGCAAGAGCACGTGTAATACACCTTCCATATGCAGTTTATTTCTTTTCAACCGGGTGATTTATTAAATACATTTTAAACAAGTTGAGGGAGCGATTAAGATATTTTAAGCAAGTTGAGAGACTACCGGAACATTTTAAAAATTCAACGGGTTAATCAAACTTTTAAGACAAATTCAAAAGGCGAAAGATGTATTAAGCCTATTCATAAATATGGTTTCAGATAATTCAACCATCTTAATGGGCTGTTTTTTTAACTCTACGAAGGACAAATTCTACTATACTCATATTATAATACATCCATCCAATGAAATAATGGCACATATAGATGAAGTTGACTTAATCCTACTGCTGCATAAGCTCTTCGGTGACAGGTAAGGAAGTATTCATAAATATCTATTTATATAAGATAATTTTAGTTTTCTAATTCAAAATCTTTATTTAGTTAGAATAAAAATAATGGTGAAATTTGATTCCGACGTATTTTGAGAAGTGCAGATTTAAATTTAATGTATAAAATAAAATAAATTTGGCCCTAATATTATTGAAAATTTGAAAAGATATTGCTATTTAACTATCATATCGAACTTTCTAAACAAATTTTTAATAAGTTTACATAGTTTTGTATGTTGTTGGTTATTTGTAATTATATTAGTAACACAGTAAATATTTTGGTTATTTTGATAAAAAATGATAATTTGTGATTAACTTATATGTAGCAGATTTAGTTATTATCATTTTAACAAATTTTTTAATCGTGTTAGTAACAAACTTTGACAGTTGACGAAACGTGTCTCTCATTTTCTGCATTCAACAAATTATATTGGGAAATAAGAGTTATTGAATGCAATTACAATTACACAAGAAAAAGGTTAATTTGAAAATTTGAAAGTTTAGGAACCCAATGAGTACAAAAGACAACTGATGTATTAGGCCTTTATATTATTATAAGTTCAATGAAAAAGGTAAAATCTATAAAAAAAACATATGCGCTTGTACTTTAAATCAAACTCGTACCTGATTTTTTTTTCCAAACGTGGATTGAGGTTTTTGTTTGACAATATAAAAATGATTGTTAACGATCTCAAAATCGAAAATTACAAGAATTAAAGTTATTTAGTACCACATTTACTATGAAAGAAATTTTTTATTTTCTAAAAATACCATTTTCAGATATTTCTCTCTACTCACCAAACAACATATAAATGGCATCAAAATTAAAAATTTAAAATATTAAAGTTACTTAGAATATCATCAGATCTTTGAATTTTTTAGTTTTGAGGTCTTCAACGATCATTTTAATTTTGATGTCCTTGTTTTTAGTAAAACAAAAAACTTCAATCATCTCCTAATCGCAAATAAAAACCTCAGTTCCCGTTTAGAATAAATAATTTGCAGGTACCAATCTGATAAAAAGTAAAAGTAAAAGTTTTTTTTATTGTATCTATTAAAAAAATTTAAAAAATATATATTGAAATAATAATTAATCAAAATTATTTAAATATATAAGACAAATAAATTATAAAAGGTCACTTATATGGGCCCCGGATAAACCATCTTCATAACTCACATCACATGTAAGCTTTGTGAGGTTGAATTTTTATAGTACTAGTTTAAGGAAGTGGACCATACTAAATGTGTCATGCATATGCATATGTATATCTGTGATAATTGAATCTAGAAATTAGATTTAAGGCTCTATACATCATTTATCCCTAAACTTATTCCCAAAAAAAAAAAAAAATTTGGCCTCCTGAATTTTTGAAGTGTCTCGTTAACCTCCTGAACTTATATAAAATATTTAGTTAGTTCCTTGAACTTACGTAAAAATATAATCAATTAATCATTCAGTTGTAAAAAACAAAAAGTCAAATATAGAAGATGTATTGTATATGTTTTTAAAAAAGTAAAACGATCAAGGTCGGAGCATGCGATTCTAATATCAGAGAAGACAAATTTTATAGTTGAGCAAATAATCACTTCATTTTTAATATATTTTATGAATTATGTAATAACAATCTAAGACGTGGACAATACATATTCCACATTTTACTTACTTTTTTGCAACCGAGTGATTAATTGATTACTTTTTATGCAAGTTTAGGGGTGAAATGGATACTTTATGTAAGTTCGGGGAGCTATTGAGACACTTTAAAAGTTTAGGAAGTCAATCAAGCTTTTTGGACAAGTTCAGGAGTCAAATGATGTATTAAGCATAGATTTAATATATATAATAATTTCCTAAATCTGATAAAAAAATTAAATAAATTATGCGTTTCACATTTTTTTAGATCAGTATCTGTGGTTGGAAAATCATTTTTCTAAATTTGATCGTTTTTTTTTTTGGGTAAGAAGGGAAGAAAAAAAAAAACAAACAAACAAAAACCTAACCCGGGATCAGTCTAGGAAGACTGACCCCAATCCTATCCTCAAGAAGAGAAGGTAACAGAAAAGAAGGAGGAACGGAAATGGTAGAAACACCTAACATCCCCCCATGCCCAGCAGCTGCCAAGCGATCCGCCACGCGGTTTTGCTCCCTATAAATATGGGAGAAGGTAAGAGAATCGAAGGCAGGACGAAGCCTCAAGATGGCTTTAATGAGATTCTGACTCTTAAGACAAACAGCCTGTCTATCCAAAATCCTGTTGATAGCCTCCAAATTGTCAGACTCCACCGAAAGTCTTTTAACACCCATGCGAATGGCGAGTTTAATGCCAGACAAGATCCCCCAGAGCTCCGCAGTAAAGGAGGAGCCCGTACCTAAGTTATGGGTAAACCCAGCCAGCCAGGTGCCACCAGCATCCCGAAGAACTCCACCAGCAGCAATTCTGCCATTACTAAGGCAGGAGCCATCCGTATTCAACTTGACAAGTCCTTCCCTGGGCTTCCTCCAACCAACTAACTGAACCTCTTTAACCGGGGAGGGGTGAACCAGGGGCTCTCCTTCAAAACTCTTTGTAATAACAGAGAGTTTTTTCAAGAAGTAAAACCGGAGGTCAGGAATAAAGACAGTCTTCTCAGCAAATAACTCTTCATTCCTCCATTTCCACATTTGGTGACAAATAATAGCGAAGAGAATAGCCCCGTGCTCCATACTGGCCAACAAATTCCCATTAACGCCTTCAGAGAACCAGTCAATATCAGAGAACCCCATAAAGGAAGGAAGGATGTGGTGAGGAAGGACCCCTTCCCAAACCTTTCTACTATTCGGGCAATCCCTCAAAGCATGGCACAAGGTTTCCACATGGCCGCTGCATCTGCTACAGGCACCAGATACAGCCAAGTGCCTTCTGTGTCTATCTGCATTCGTGAGGAACCTATCTTTGACTCCCAGCCATAGGAAACTCCTAATGCGGTAGGGGACTTTGAGGGCCCAAATGGACTTCCAAATTTCCAAAGGAGGATCAGCCCTATTAGGGGTAAAAGCTTCATAGGCCGATTTGCAAGAATAAGAACCATTATTAGTCAAGGCCCAGCAGTGTCTGTCCTTATCCTCCTCCTGATTACTAATCTTCACACCTCTAATATTAAGGAGGGTCTCCAGGCTAAGAAAGGAGTCGAACTTAGACCAGATCCAGTCTCCCTCCGAGTCCACCACATCAGCAATTCTCCAAGAGAGGAGATCATTCGGCGGAGGGGCGATGCACACCTCAATCAACGGTTTGTCACCAATCCAGGTGTCATACCAGAAACTAATGGATCTCCCATTACCCACCTCCAAGCCAATCCCCGTACAGAACTCAGCAACAACAGCACTAAGCCCTTTCTAGAGGAAGGAACAGCTGACAACCCTCTCCTTCGGGCCACCAAAGATTCTATCTTTCCTATACTTGACGCACAGAAGACGAACCCAAAGGGAGGAGGGGGATTGCCACATTCTCCAAAGAAGCTTCATTAACAGGACTTTATTATTGTCATTAGCTTGCCTTATACCAAGACCCCCCATGCTCTTAGGCTGGCAGGCTTCCTTCCAAGGGACCAGGTGAATCTTCCTCCCATCCCCAGACTCTCCCCACAGAAAACGCCGATTAATTTTATCAAGGTCGTTGAGGACCGGCTCAGGGAGCTTACAGGCTTGCATGATGTGATTTGGAGCAGCGCAGTTGATAGACCGGATTGAAGTAAGGCGACCTGCAAGGGAAAGAGAATTAGCTTTCCAGCTAGCACACAAACCGTTAGATTTCTAAATTTGATCGTTAACGATCTCAAAACAAAAATTTCAAAAATTAAATTATATTTTAAGTAACTTTAATTTTTCAACTTTTTAGGTTTGAGGTCATTTAGGTGTTTTTTTTGTATGAGAGAGAAAGTTAATGTTTAGAAAGACAAAACTCCAAAAATGATGATTTTGAAAAATAAAAAATTTGGTTCCATAATAATTATGATACTAAACAACTTTAATTCTTAAAAATTTTCATTTTGAAGTCGTTACCGGTCAAATTTGAAAAAATAAAATTTTAACAACCGCGGGTACCAATCTATAAAAATGTGAAACTACAGGGTTTTATTTAAAATTAACCAAAAAAATCAATTGACCTTAAACTTATAAATTTTTTTTTTAGTTTTTTAAAGGCTTAATATTAAGAGTCTTCTAAACTTATCTTAAAAATTTGATTTGCTCCCTAAACTTACAAAATATCTCATTAACCTGTTGGTTAAAATAACAATTGGCTACCTGAATTTATTTAAAGTAGCGTATTGATCCCTAAACTTGTTTACAGTGATCCATTTGCCCCATATAATTGTTTAAATATACATTTCAATTTGTGTCAATCTGTAAACAAAATCAAAACTTACAAAATAAATGTCCAATTCATGATTCTAACTCTTTAAAATAAATTAACTTTCTATTTTGTAAATCTTTATGATATTTTTATAGATTTAAAAACTTAATCATGACACTTTAACTAAGTTTAGGAGGCTAATGAGACACCATATTAATTCAGGGATCAATCAATTTTTGTTGGATAAATTCAGGGGAAAACTAATGTATTAATCATTTTTTAAACTCGCCTAAACTGACCTAATTAAATATTAAATCCAATTGACAACGCAAATGAAGATTTAAATAAATTCAACTAGTTAATAAATTATTTTAAACAAGATTAAATTTTTTAAAAAATACCGAGTAATATTATTATCATATCCGTGTCTACATTTTTTGGTGTTTAACTTTTCGAAATAAAGAATGTTAATTAATCACTTCAAAAAAAAAGTGTTAGTTAATCATGAATTTAAGTATATTATTTTGTTTAATTTAATGTTTTTAGTACGTCCATGCCTTTAATTTGTAGTTGATTAATATTAGAAATATAGTCTAATATTAATTTTATGTGTATTAGTGTAAATCAAAAGTTTGAGGGAATTTTTTTAAATAAAATATAAACTTGAAGGACTTTAAATAAGTCTTAACATATTTTAACTTTATATAATTAAGGGAAAAGTACAAAAATAAACCTTGTGGTTACACCCATTTTTATGTGGTTTAAAAGTTTGCAAAGTGGTACCATGTACTTCTTTCCGTTAGCAAACACATACCAAATTGACTAACGGTGTTAAAAGTCAAAGGGAAAAGAGTTGATTTGGTCCTTATATTTATTTATTTTTATAAATTGACATCCTTATATATCTAATTATCACAAACAAACCTTAAAATAAAAAATAAAAATCAAATATACCATCTTTTTCATCTCTCTTTAATTTTTTTTTCTTATTTCTCTCTCTTCTCTCTCCTCTTTGTTAATTTCTCTCTCTAAAATCAATTGAATTTCCATATTTTCAATTTAATGACACTTATATTCTCTCTTCTTCTCTCTATAGCCTAACCATTTTGAAGATCAACAAGAACTGGATTCTTTGAATAGGTAGATAATATTTGCTGTGCTTGGCATTTTATTTTTCAATGTCCATCAACTAACATATCATAACTTAGATCTTTAGAAGTTCCAGGCTTCTAGATATGTATGGGAAAGCGTATGGAATACAAAAATTCCATATTTAGTTTTTAATTATATTTCCTAAATTTTCACTTGCAACTTTAATTTCCTGTATTCTACTCACTAATGATTTTGTGCTGTATAGGTCTGTGCCATTAAAGCTCCTGGTTTTGGGGAGAACAGACGAGCGAGTTTAGACGATCTTGCCATTTTTACTGGCGGAGAGGTTATATGATTGTGCACATCATGTATCTGTTTTTATATATGATAATGGTGTCATGACTAAGACTAACTGTTTAGTGTTTATGAAGCTCGTGGTTTGAGTCTTGACAAAGTAAAAATTGAAATGCTTGGTACTGCTAAGAAGGTTTGAGAATAAACTTCTAGTGTGTTTATTAGATTATTTGAAACTTACCAGACTGAATCCAAGTTATGTTTTATTGACCAATTTTTGTTTCCCACTCTCTAATTGAGGCTACTGATAACAAAAACATTGTACAGTTGAGAACAACAATGGAAAAGAGTACTGCGATGTTCGACAAGGAAAAAGCACAAGAAAGACTCCAGGTTTTGTTTATCATCAAAATGGTTAGGCTAGAGAGAGAAGAAGATAGAGTATAAGCCTCATTAAATTGAAAACATGGAAATTCAATTGATTTTAGAAAGAGAAATTAACAAAGAGGAGAAAGATAAATAAGAAAAAAAAAAAATAAAGATAGAGGAAGAAGATGATATATTTTATTTTTATTTTTTATTTTGGGGTTTGTTTGAGATAATTAGATAATAAGGGGGTCAATTTATAAAAATAAATAAATATAAGGACCAAATCAACTCTTTTCCCTTTGACTTTTAACACCGTTAGTCAATTTGGTATGTGTTTGCTAACGGAATGAAGTACATGGTACCACTTTGCAAACTTTTAAACCACATGGGTGTTGTTCGAAAATGGGTGTAACCACAAGGTTTATTTTTGTACTTTTTTCTATAATTAATTATTATTATAAGATAATTATGGTTAAGTGGAATATGATGTATAGATAGAATACTTAAAATAATAATAATAATAACAGACAAGGGCATATACTTGTTAAGTATAAAAACACTTATTGCAAAATTAATTAATAAGCCCTTCAAATTAATCTACTTAAATGACACATGTCCATTTAACATAAAATATATATTTTCTAATCAATATAAAATGGGTTTTGCTATACATCGCCCCTATTTTACTTACCGTCGCCTACTATTTGATATTTTTGCCATTTTCATTTTTCATTCAATACAGTGAAAATTTCTCAACTCCGAAGAACAAAACGAAAAAAAAGCATGCCTCCAAAACAAGGAAAAATACTTGAACATCTAAGTTTCGTATTTACCAATAATCTGAAATTTAACGAATTTAACTTGAAACGATTTTTTTTTCCGTTGAATTTGCTCTAAACGGGTAGCCCATACGGTCCGATCCATGGACCGGTAGTATGAACTACCAGTTTTTCCTAGGTAAAAACGGGTAGTTCATACTACCGGTCCATGCACCGGACCGTATGGGCTACCTGTTTAGGGAAAACAGGTTTATTTATTTATTTTTTTAATTATAATAAATATTAAAAATTGATTGGACGCTTCAATACGTATTTTTTATTTCCAATTTATCTATACGTTTTTTCTATCTAATCAATACATAATTTATCAATAATTAATACGTTCTAAAAGATAAATAACTAAAAATTAACAAATAAAAATTAATTGTACGCGTTAATACGTATTTTTTTATTTCCAATCAATAATTTATATATACGTTTTTGTTATCCAATCAATACATAATTTATCTATAATTAATATTTATTATAATTAAAATAAATAAACCCGTTTTCCCTAAACGGGTAGCCCATACGGTCCGGTCCATGGACTGGTAGTATGAACTACCCGTTTTCCCTAGGTAAAAACGAGTAGCCTACCCGTTTTTACCTAGGTAGAAATGGGTAGTCTACCCATTTTTACCTAGGAAAAACGGGTAGTTCATACTACCGGTCCATGGACCGGACCATATGGCCTACCCGTTTAGAGCAAATTCAATGGAAAAAAAAATTCGTTTCAAGTTAAATTCGTTAAATTTCAGATTATTGGTAAATATGAAACTTAGATGTTCAAGTATTTTTCTCTGTTTTGGAGGCATGATTTTTTTTCGTTTTGTTCTTCAGGGTTGAGAGAATTTCACTTTTTTGAATTTAAATGAAAATGGCAAAAATGTCAAACAGGAGGCGACGATAAGTAAAATAGAGGCGACATATAGCAATCCAAACACTACAAAAAAAAGAGGCTTTTAATGAGAAGAAAAATTATTATTAAAAGTCCAAATATTCTCAGGAAAGGGTTTTTAATGAGAATTATTACTCTAATGGCTCCCTTCATTACAAGGGTCCCTTACTAAAAGTAATTATGAGAATAAAATACCTTCTCATTATCACAATATATAATGAGATTAATTGTCCTCATCAGAATTTTTTATAATAATAAAAACTCTTCTCGTTAAATTGTTTATAATAATTAAAAATATTCTCATTAATTTTTTATATAATAATTAAAAATCTTCTCATTAAATATTTTATAATGATTCAAAAACCCCTCATTAAAGATTTTATCATGATAAAAAAAATGTTTACGGTATATAATAATATTCTGCTTATTAATTATAAGAATACAATTCAACAATAAATTATAAAATAAAATTCCATTTCAATTCACTAAGAGAAAAAAGCCACAACATGGAGAAACAAAATGCATTACATGAGCAATAGAATAGCTTGGATTTACATATTGGTAAACAATCAGCATCAACATCCTATATAAAAGCTCTAGCCGGATGCCTGACTCCAACAAACATGGCATAGCCAAGCATTCTAACCGCTATAGGACAAACAACAACCTACACAATTGAAGCCCTATAATTAATATACCTAATTAGCAGTACCAAAAAAAAAATGAAAAATGTGTCTGAGGCAAAAATCTTCCATGTTCTAATTAAAAGACCATAGGGCCAAGAGGGAGAAAAATCTTCCAGCTTTCTTCAACCTCTGTTTCAACCTCTAGTATATATCATTTCATTAAATTTCACACTGTTGTGCCATTCCCAATCATAACATAAAGGGCACAGTTCCATCTTCATAACAACAAATTTCTAACACTCCTGAGACTGATTGCTAACCACATGAAAGCATTAATTGTCATCAATTTGTAATAAACGCACAAATAAAACCATGAAATTCATCAGATCAATGGGTACGAAAGAAACCACATGAATTTCAGAAAATTAATAAGGTTATAGAAATCTCATATAACTTACCCCGTTAGGAGAGTTCCCAAGAGGCGCCTCCACTGCTAGCCTTACCACTCCATAAGTTAAGCAAGTGAGAAGCAGCAATATCACCCAACTTTTTATTTTGATCTGCTAATCCAAATTCTGCAAACACAGAGTTAGTAAAAAAGAATATCTTCACCTGCCTACATCCAACCACTCCCTTAACCAGAATATCTTCAGGTACCTGCAGAAGGTGCACATAAGAAAGGTCAAATTTCACGTTGACAATCTATGAATCTAATTAACATGAAGGATATGTCAGAAAAGTAAAAGATTCCAAATATAGTGTAAAGTGTAAACATGTGGAAAATGCAACTGGCTAGAATTGGAGGTCAGTATTGAATTAACATTTTGCTATCTTAGAAAAAGATAGAGCTTATCTCATAGAAAAGGCTTAAATCTGGGAGAATAAAAAGACCGGGTTTGCAGTCAAATTCCATGAGTTGTTACTTGTGAAAAGCTCTTTGTGAGGAAAATCAAAGAATATTTTTCATTCAAAAACTAGAAAAGGAAAAAAGCCACATCCCTACCATGACTACAATTTCATTTGGCATCAGCTGCCTTTTCTGCCTCTGCGAATCTCCGTACAGCAATACCAATGTTTTTTGGAGAGTTGACATAAGAGACATTAGCTGCTGCAAGATTGTACCTTTAATCAATTGTTTGCTTTATGAATCACATATGTTCTTTGCACAGACGCAGAGCTTCATATTTCTCTGCTTTCAAGTTCACTAAACCCATTCTACAGAATACATATGAGGACCAAATTCTTCAGACGAACTCCATGTTTGAGTATCAAAATTACACAACAGACAAATAAAAAAGCTTTGTACTTAAAAAATCAAACTTTGGGTTAAAACGGAGCACCAAAGAGCAACCTTTTTCAATAACACTTACAGATGCATTGTGCAAGAAATATTAAACCCATACCGTGTTAGCAAAACTCAAAATCCCATGCTTAATTAGAACAGGCACATTTCAACCCAAAAAAATAAAGAAGTTTCTGAAGTAGCGGATTGTGCAATTTTATCCATTCATAAGCAATCAATAGAATATACCTTAGATGTTGAAATATTTTCTCGCTTCAAGTCTCTATAAATTATACCTGCAGCAAACATGTCAAATTTCGTTAATTAATATGTAGAAAAAACCATACATTTAGCTTAATTTCTACCTTGAAAGTGAAGATACTCCAATGGAAGGACTACCTAGAAATCCTGCTAAGTGAAACAGTTCCATCCTCATTCAGCCCATTAGGATCAATTAAGACCTCTGATTCTCCATCCAAACTATCATGTATTAATTCCAACAAATTGAACAGTATTTTAAAAGAAACACAAATATAATTAAGCTCTTCTATATAAAATTGAAATTCTAGATTCTATTCAGCAAACTGCTAATCTGCACCTAAATAACATAATTAAGCTCTTCAACACGCTATCGGTCAATTTCACCTGCTTCTGCATGACTATCAGATAGCGTGGTAATTGGCGGCAGTAATCGCAACACAAGATTTGAGAATACTCTAAAATAACATTATCGAAAAAGAGCACACACACTGAACGACAAAGAAAACCAATGCAAGTGGTATCAAGAAATAACCATGACTTTTAGTTTTTAAATTTTAACATTAGTCATAAACAACAATTTGAAAGTCTTGCTATCTTTCATATATTT
Source organism: Euphorbia lathyris (assembly GCF_963576675.1). NCBI lineage: Eukaryota > Viridiplantae > Streptophyta > Magnoliopsida > Malpighiales > Euphorbiaceae > Euphorbia > Euphorbia lathyris. Next base: position 84,637,480 of record NC_088917.1, on the reverse strand, counting down.
TTAGAATCACCCTAGAACAATTGAAAACCTAATGTCAAAAAAGAACTTCCCCTGAATCAAATGTCTTGTACTATATATGTGTATAGGAAGTAAATATGTAAAAATCATTGGAAAGAAAAGGAATAAGAGCTTTTTCAACACTGAAGTATAAACCATTAGAGTTTTATTTTCAACCTTGAGCATAAATAATTGTATCAACCATGAATTCATTTAACATAGACTTAGTATAAGATTGAGAAATCATGTGGATTTCACAAGCGAATATTCATAAGCAATTTATAAAAAAACAATAACAAGCAGATTCTTACTCTTTCTGTCACCCTTCATTCTCTCTTTTTTTTGCAAATGAAAGAGTATTTCCACTGTGACATTTTCCTAAATCTAGAGCAGACCTATCAATTGACGCAGTAGGCTTAATTGCACATCTTTTTTGCTGCTAGATCTTTTGCTAACATGACCCCTTGATGATGAATTTCTGAGCTTACTACTGTTTGCTGGAGTGATATTTGTCAATGAAGATCCAGTAGACATTTGATGGAGGAGTGGTTTTGATTATTGTCTCTCAAGCTCCTTTCATGAAAAAGAATGACAGATATTGTGGAGGGAGTTTGGTTACCTTTGTAGAGAGTTAACCTCATAACTATGACGAACATGAAGTTTCTTCAGATTCGTACAACCTTTAGCTATGCTGCAAATAGTATCATCACCAACACTCGAACAATCTACCAGTTGAAGAGACTACAAGAACTTACAGCCCTTTCCCATTTCTAGAAGATCATGATTTCTAATTCTTTGGCAGTATAATAAAGCCAACTCAGTAAGGTGCCTACAAACAGTCAAACGTTTCAGTCATGACAACACACGAACAGGAGAAGGCTGCCAAACAAACAGTCTAAAGATGGTAACTACACATAAATCAATAGAACAATTTTCGATATTGAAAGGGTGAAAAGGAGAAGGCTTCCAAACAAACAAAGCAAAAAAAAAAAACAGAGACATAGAAATTACAACCAAAATTGTCCAATCTCCTCAAGTCCAAGAGTTCTGATCTTGTGGTAACCATTAACTTCAAGATGGGTCAGTTGTCTGCAACTAGTGGCAATTGCTTCTAAACCCCTGTCACTAAGGAAGTAGCAATCACTTAAGAGTAAGATTTTTCAACTTCTTACACCCATCCCCATGGCACACAAACAGCTGAAGAGTACAATGAAGAAACTTTAATCATCATGAATTGCCAGAGTTATTTGAAAGCCCCAAGATGATATAATACAGTTCAAATTTTATACAAAATAAAGAAAAATCGAAATTAGAAGATAACAGTAATGTAAAACGAGCACACTTCCTCTCAAAAGATTCTTGCCTTGATATAGCACATCCTCAAGGAGATAGGAAAACAAGGAAACTAAAGTTCATCCATATTTTAGCCTTTGTGAAAAGCAGATTAATGTAAGGAGAAATTCAGAGCCCATGACATATATTTCAATAGCTCAGCTCAGCCAGAATATCTAACTTCCTCTCAAAAGATTCTTGCCTTGATATAGCACATCCTCAAGGAGATAGGAAAACAAAGAAACTAAAGTTCATCCATATTTTAGCCTTTGTGAAAAGCAGATTAATGTAAGGAGAAATTCAGAGCCCATGACATATATTTCAATAGCTCAGCTCAGCCAGAATATCTAACCTATCAGTAAGTTGCGGGAAACTATATAGAGCCAACAATTCCAATGACAAACAACGAGTTCCTATAGCCATCAAAGCCTCATATGTAACATTAATACTTTGTAACTTCAAAACATTAAGAGAAGGGCATCCTTGGGCAATCAAAAGAACAACACTAGTTTCGATAATTTCTGAATCTAGTGAAAAGGTTTCAACAGATTTGCAATAAGAACCCACTACTTCCATCGATATATCAGTTGTTTTTACACAGGCTGCAATACCAAGAGACTTCAGTGATTTTCCAACCACAGCCTTGGGCTAATTCAACCACAACCACAGCCTTGGGCTAATTCAACCAAGCTAGAGTCTATCAAACCCTCACAAAAACGAAGTTCAAATCTTCAATCAAATATATTGATATACAAAAAGAAATGGCAAAACAGGAATCAATTGGCAAATGTCCTTCATGCTTAAGTGAAATAACCCAAAATGGCTGGTTCTTGTCGAAATGTCTTCACATTTACATGTAAGAGCTTTATTAATTCATCCTTGTTAAAGCACTGTGACTTAATGAATTGAATGAGCAAAAATAGAAACCAAAAAACAGAGACAAAGTTGACTCACTCACAAGGGCTTAACATGTTTAAGGAGGTCCAAGCCCAGTTGAAACAAACACAAACTGCATTACAAACTATAAACATCAGCAATATTACAAATGAGATAATGAACAACTAAGTAAAAAATTGTACTTTCAGTTCTCCATCCCGTTGCAAGCAGAGAAGAGAGAAGAGAGTTTCTACCTCACTCTTGTTTCCAATCTTTAAATCTAAAATGCCCTAATCAATTAAACCCCTTAACAGAACTAAGCATTTGCAGAATATACCCGAAAGGGATATGCCATAGGTACAGAGGAATAATCTAGAAGGCAAAGCAAAACTTACATTGGAGAGAATTGAAACAATTAGGTATGGACGCAGGAAAACGTTGATTAGAGTAGCCATTGAACTGAAGCAAGTCGCGCGTGGATGGAAAATGGTTTGGTACCATCAGAGACTAGGTTGCAGACTAATTGCGGGTGGTTGGAGAGTCGCAAACGACACATACAAGGTCGCAGACTTGCGCGTAGTGATTCGGTAAGAGGTTCTAAGCCGTGAATTTCAACTGCATTGAGGTTTGACGCTATGTGCGAAATCGAAAATAAGGAATGAATTTGAGAATACTAAATTTGTCTAAGGTTTTGCTGAAAGGAATGGAGCGAACCCTAAAAGTATGGAGGGAAGCTGAAAAATTAGGGGCGAATGGGTGGCAGTAAAGTGAAATAATTTGGGGAAAAATTATTTAGAAAGCTCAGTAAGAATAAAGATTCTTATTAAAATTACACTGAAATAATATAATGAGAATAACAAAAAGTGGGATTTAGTAAATTAGTAAAATAGAGATATTAATGAGAATAAAATAAAATAAAATTTAATAAATAAATTATTTTGTTATTTATATTAAAATATATAGGTTATTCTCACTAAAATTATAAAGATTATGTATTTAACGAGAATGTTTTATTATTCTCGTTATTTTTTTCTCACCAATACTTTGTTTTCTTGTAGTGAAACCTTTGGGTAGGTCGGTAATTGGGGCATGCAAGGGTGATTTTCCATCGATCGGAGACTCGCCAGAAAACCGACAATCTTCTCCAATTATTTTCAACTTTTTCGGTTAAATTAGAAGTTTTGAAGGTGTTTCTAGATCAATGATAGTGTAAGGAGTAAGGTGGTGTAACCGGTTTCTTCATTTGTTAAACTCGAGTTTTCCGACCGGCGGATTCCGGTGAACGGCTCCGGTGAGATACACATCCGATAGGAGGAGGAGCTCCACCAGAGAGCTAGGATTGTCAGCTTGGAGTCACCAGTGACTAGAAGTCTGTTGCAACCTAATTTCTTTCTTCGGGCATCACATCTCTCTTACTATTATGACTATTTAAGAATTGTGTTAACATTGATATTCTAGACCGCAGTACCAGTTTGAGGATTATATCTAATGGATATAAATGGAAGAGAAGGTAAGGGGAGAAAAGAGGGGGGGAGTACGAATGTGGGAGGATTGGATTTTTGCTCAATATATATATTGTCTGGGGTTGTTGCAATATGAAGGAAAACATTAAAGGAAAGGTTAGATCAAAGGTTCTCATTGATCCCGAGTTAAAGGAAAATATTTAAGTGGACAGTTATATATCAAATTAGACGATTATTTGGAAGTTTTGATCACAGAAGAAATTAACGTTATTAAATTATTAAATTATCACCATCTGAATATTTTTATAATAATAATAATAATAATTATTATTATTATTATATAAAGAAATTGAAAATAAAAATTACTATAATAGACTTCTACTAGTGTCACAAGTCTAACTAAACCTTCGGTTGGAATTAACGATACCAGTTTGGTTTAAACTTACAATTTCGATAAGAAATGAGAATAGTCTGATAAAAGTGTTTAATTTAAAATTTAGTTTTAAGTTATTTGTATAATATTTAAGTGACTTTAAATCGTCGAGTTAAAATAAGTTATAAATTAGAAGGACTAATACCGATATTTATTAAATAGAATCTATATAAATTTTAACATAAAAGTTAGGTACAATAATTTGAATATAAAATTAAGACGAATATATTATTAGTAGTTTAACATGGTTTAATAAGTCTAATAGTATTCATAGTTCTAATTAATTATTCAGTTTAGAATTTTTGTTTCGGTAACTGAAAATAGTTCGATAAGAATATTTACTTTTAAACGATATTAAATTTTATCGATACAATATTTTGAGCTATTTAATTCTTGGAGTTTGATTAAATTGTGAATCATGATTTTATATAAATTTAGTTATATTAAAAGATTATTTGATTTTAATGATTGTGATTATTTTTGCAAAAATAGATAATTGAAGTAAAATGGTTTATGATTACGGAATTATTTGAAATTTGATTGTGAAAAGATATTTGAGCATATTGTGATTTTATGAGTTTTATATCCATCTAGAGTAATCCAGATTGGTGGTTTTGATATTTGAAGACCATGTTCAGTGAGGAACATGACATGTGTACACAGTGTAAAGACATAGTCGGTATTGGCAACGAAGTGTGGGATAAGGCCAATATGAGATTAGGCAAGGGTAAAGAGACGTCTCGACTATGTGATATATGTGGTTATGGATTGATACATAAGGGGAGAAACGCTAGAATGGATATAAGGTTTTATGTTTTCGGTTATGAGCTGATTTTGATATAAGGTTTTATGTTTTCGGTTATGAGTTGATTTTGATATAAGGTTTTACGTTTGATTGATTACGAGTTGGTTTGTTAAAGCAATTTATTTGATTACGAGTTGGTTTGATTACGAGTTTGTTCGATAAAATGTTTATTTGATTACGAATTGGTTTGATAAAACGTTTATTGATTCATGGGTTAGTTTGATAACACGGTTTAATTTGATTAGTTTTTATAAAATGATTTATAAAATCATATAGTAATAAAATGAGGTAAAACGTTAAATTATTAACGTGTCAATAAGTTAAAACAAGTTACTAAATTAAGAGAACTATCTAAAATAGGTAGAATTACGTGGCTTTGATTCCCGATTTAAAGACGTTCGGGATACGTAGGAAGCTTGATAGAATTATTGAGTCCAAGCCAAATAATAAATAAAACTTTAGGTAGTCCAAATAAATTTTTATCTAGAAAATTAAATTAAGAATTTTATGAGTTAGGAATTGATGAGTCGACTTTGTAGATCATTATATTGTTTTCTCTTCATACCCGATGCCGTTTAGGGTCGGGTGTGACAATTATAACCGAACCTCCTAAACTAGTAGATTTAGGGCCTGTTTGTTTTACCTACTACTTGCTGTTGGAAAAATCTAATTTTTCAAAAAGTGGGGATTCTCTACTTTTGTAAAATACTGCTTTTCAAAGGTAAAAGACAAACATGAGATCACTAACCAAACACCAAATATTTTTTTATTTTTGAAGTGAAAAGACAAACATAAGCATGAAAAGAAACTACCAAACACCCCCTTAGACTAACAACCTCAATTTGTTATATAGAGCCGAAATTAGTTCGAGAGGCACTAATGGAGTTGACTCTCTCAACGTAATGAAATAAGGATAACAATGTTTTTCTCAATAATTTGAATCGAAAGGAGTTAGAAATCAATCTAGTTTAATCGAATTTAGATATCAATTCAGTTTTTAAATTAGTAAATTTTGATAAATAAATTTAAATATAATTAATTTTAATAAGGTTTATAAATTGTTTAAAAAAAGGTTTATAAAAATTGAGCTAGTTTGTCAAAGTTTATCAATGTAGGAGGTGTTTATTTCAGCGTTTCAAATGGGCGTTTGGCTTTTCACTTCAAACTGCATGAAATATAAATTTAGTTAGGTTTATATAACTACAATGTTTAACATTTTCTCTGAACACTGCAACATTTTGAAGCTTTTTATGAATATCTATTTGTAATTATTTGTTATTAACAAAAAAATATTATTCTTATTTACATAAAATATGTTTCGTTCTTTAAAATTATTTCTATTTCTATAACATAATTATCGAAAGAACATGGTTTTGTTGTGTTCAATAAATTTTTTATTTACATTATTTTTATTAATTTGTGTCAGACATGTATTTTATAATTTATGTGTTGATTAATTAAAAACATGTCCATATCACACATTTTAAATACTAATAACAACATTTCGATATACTTTTATCCAACACTAATAATTAAACAACGAAAAACAAACTGCAAACAACAACAACAAACATCTTACTGCAACCGCTATCAGCAACAGTAACAGCTGAATCAAACAGGTCCTTAGACACTAAATTAATATCTAAATTCGATTTGATTTGAATTAATATTGATCTTAAATGTCTTTTTGGTTCAGCTGTTAGCTAATAGCTGTTTGCGGTGCTGTTAGCTGTTTAATTATTAGTGTTTGGTAAAATGATATTGAACTGTTGCTGTTAGTATTTAAAATGATTAATATGGACATGTTTTAAATTAATCAACAAATAAATTATAAAATAAAAAATATATTATACAAATAAATAAAAATAATCTAAATAAATTTTTTTTATTAAATGTAACAAAACCTTATTCTTTCGGTATATAAAAATAGAAATAAGGTTAAAGAAGAAACATATTTTATGAAATATAAGAAGAATATTTTTATCAATAACAAATAACTGCACACAACTGTTCATGAAAAGCTCTAAAAATGAGTTTTTCATGAAAACCTCTAAAAAGTTGCAGTTTTGCAGAGAAAATGCTAAACGCTGCGTTATATAAACCTAACTAACCATATATTTTCTGCGGTTTGGAGTGAAACGCTAAACGCTTCTCCAAAAAGGTTAAACAAATGCTTTATGGATCATTTTAATCTTCAAAAAATAGTTTGCTTCTACATAATTGGAATTAGAATCGAAATGTTTCATGAACATAATTAAAATAACAATTTATTTTTTTCATATAAAATTTAATTCGGAATTGGTAGCTAATTACTTTTAAATATGTTTAGTTATATAATTGTAACTATAATATAAACTTAATAAAATAATAGTAATAACAATATATAAGGTGCTGCATACAAAATCAGTTCATATATCCATGATATGCTTAACGTTTAAAAAAATATACCAATTTAGACATCGATAACGGAACGTGAGACATTATACATATTACTCTGTTAAGATTTGATTTCTCTCTCCATGCACAATTGATAAAACTTAACGGAGTAATATGAATGACGTGTCACGTTCCGTTATCGAGGTCTAAATTGGTACCATTTTTTAAACGTTAAACCTATATTGGTGCTATTTTGTATGTGAAGCTTAAATTGATATTTCTCTAAAAACCATTGACCTATTTTAGCACCTTTCCTTAACTAAAAAAGTTTCATCAACGCTGAAATTCCAAATGTACTTGACACCAACTAAATGATCAACATTACTGGAACTAGAGTTGTCACTATTACTCCAACTATGGGTGTGTTTATCTGTATCATTTAGAATAGTGTCTTGTCTGAGGTTTGAAGACGCTCGACTGTAAGGAAGAGGGTGAACGAACGGGATTTCTATTTCATTCAGAGAAAGGATTCCATTCTAACTCAAACTGCTCCAAATCGCGCGATAAAAGATCTTCATGTGTGATTGCCTATGCGGCGGCCTAAACAGATGCGTTCATCCTGAGCCAGGATCGAACTCTCCATGAGATTCAATTAGGTGGAACGAAGTTAGCCCGGGAACAGCTTAGCTTTACTATTGTTGGAGATATTATAGGCAATTAGTTAGGATTAGAGTTTGGGCGTAAGCAAATTCATCCCTAGGATGGGTAAGTGAGTTACACGCTTATTGAAATTTATGATGTAATCATTCATCGTGGTACTAGGAACATATGAGAATCTAAACAATCTTTTCTTCATATGCAGCTTATATCATTTAAGATTTTTCCAAAAGATTGTCTTAACCGCTAGCCTTTAGTTTTCTAGATAGTAAATGGAACTTAGAGAATTTTTTTTCGTGATGTGCCGACTGATCAGTCTAACTGTGGTTGCACAAAGCATACTTTGTTTCGAAACCAACGTTGTCATACCTATTATTGCGAAAACAACCAGCAATTTGAAAGCTATTGTAGAAATAAATAGAGAGAACATCCAAATTTAATAAGGTTTGACCAATATTACCTATGTCTCTGGACATTACCAAATAAATATTTCACTAATGAGAAAAATAATACAATAGAGAAATAGAGAAAGGAAGAAGAATACAATAATCAAGTCTTAAAATTAGAGTAAGCAATTGTGGTGGGATGATTTTCTAAGGAACAAAAACCGTCGGCAAAAAGTAACATTACGCCCCTGATCTTTCATTTTTTTGTTCATTAAGCCCTTGATCTTTTATTTGAATACAATATTACGCCCCTGATCATTTATTTTTGGTCTTATTAACCCCTTGATGACCAAAAAAAGTAATTTTAAACATAAAGTTCGGTTAACAGGCTGTTATTAATTGCACATGCATTCGAAATTTATAACTTTTCACTGTTTGAAAACAGTTTTGGATGTGTGGAAAACTGTAAAAACCTTGATTCAAAGTGTAAAAGATATATTTTTTAATAATTTAAAATACATATGAAGTTAATAACGTCTTTTTAACATAATTACATATTCACAACTTATTAATTTGGTTATCAAGAGCTTAACGAGACAAAAAAAAAAAAAAGATCAGGGGCTTAATGTAACTAAATAAAAAATCAAGGATTTAATGAACCAAAAAATAAAAGATAAGAGGCTTAATGATATATATATATATATATATATATATATAGGGGTGAGATCCAGTGTGACAAGGGGTTAGGTGTGACAATGAGCTTATTGTGTGACATAACAAAACTACGTAGTTTTGATGATAGTTAAAAAGGGCAATGTGGCAAATTTGTAAATAAAATGAAAGATAGGATAGAGAAAATTGTTTTATTTCTTTTCGTTAAAATACATTTTTCCGACATCTCTAACATCGTTTTTCGAAATTTTTTATACTATTAGACTCGTCTAAATTAGACGGTCATTTTAAGATCCCTGAAGCTCAAGTAAAAAAATTTCCGGTGATCAGAATCCGGGTGTACGTTTTCTAGCGAGAAAAAAGTGCCCAGAAAATTCTCAAAAAAATCTAGAAAATGTAAAACATTATTCTAAGAAACTTTAATTCTTGGATCGAAGTGGGATTTCCTACGGTTTAGTCCCAATAAAACTTTTTCCTTAATTTTATCCATTTTACATGCTTCAACAATTTGTTAGGTCAAAACTGTAAAGAATCTCGCTTTGAGACAAGAATTAAAGTTTCTTAAAATGATGTTTTAAATGTTTTGAAATTTTTTGATAATTTTCTGAGCACGTTTTTTGTCCTACTTACATTGTTCCAAATCAGTGTACCATTTGTTCTAACATAATACTTATATTGTTCCAACAGAAAATTGTTTTATTTGTTTTCTTTAAAATACATTTTTCCGACATTTCTAACCTCGTTTTTTGAAAATTTTTATACTATGAGACTTCTCTAAATTAGACGGTCATTTTAAGATCCCTGAAATTAAAGTAAAAAAAATTCCGGTGAACAGAATCCGGGTGGGCGTTTTCTGGCGAGAAAAAAAATGCCCTAGAAAATTCTCAAAAAATTCCAGAAAATGTAAAAAATTATTCTAAGAAAGTTTAATTCTTGGCTTGAAGCGGGATTTCTTACGATTTAATCCCAATAAAACTTGTTCCTTAATTTTATCCATTTTACATGTTCAACAATTTATTGGGTCAAAACTATAAGGAATCTCGCTTTGAGCCAAAAATTAAAGTTTCTTAAAATAATGTTTTACATGTTTTGGAATTTTTTGATAACTTTCTGGGCACGTTTTTTTATCCTATTTACATTGTTCCAAATCAGTGTACCATTTGTTCCAATATAATACTTATATTGTTCCAACAGAAAAATGTTTTTTTTTCTTTAAAATATATTTTCCTGATATTTCTAACCTCGTTTTTCGAAAATTTTTATACTATTAGTCTCGTCTACAATAGACGGTCATTTTAAGATCCCTGAAGCTCAAGTAAAAAAAATTCCGGTTAACGTAATCCGGGTGGGCGTTTTCTGGTGAGAAAAAAAGTGCCCAAAAAATACTCAAAATATTCCAGAAAATGTAAAACATTATTCTAAGAAACTTTAATTCTTGGGCCGAAGTGGGGTTTCTTGCGGTTTTGACCAATAAATTATTGAAGGATGTAAAATGGATAAAATTAAGGAAAATATTTTATTGGGACTAAACAGTAAGAAATCCTACTTCGACTCAAGAATTAAAGTTTCTCTAAATAATGTTTTATATTTTCTGGTATTGTTTGACAATTTTCTGGACACTTTCGGGTTTTTTTATCAGAAAACGCCCATATAGCCGTCAGATTCCGTTGATTTGGGACTAAACCGTAAGGAATCTCATTTTGAGTCAAGAATTAAAGTTTCTCAGAATAATATTTTACATTTTCTGAAATTTTTTGAGAATTTTCTGGACATTGTTTTTTCACAGAAAAACGGATCGCCGGATTCCATTCAACAGAAATTTTTTTACCCGAGCTTCTGGGATCTTAAAATGACCATCTAATTAAGAAGAGTCCAACAATATAATTTTTTTTTGAAAAACAAGGTTGGAAAAGTTGGAAAAATACATTTTAAAGAAAAAAATAAAACAATTTTCTCTTTCCTTTTATTTACAAATTTGCCACCTCTTTTTGGTTAATTACAAAATTGATTCTTGTCACACAATAAGGCTTGTCACACCATACGAAATATGTCACACTTGATCTCTCATATATATATATATATATATATCTATATATTTTTTGTCAAAAACGTTTTATATAGTCTTGGATTTCCAAAACAATCCTACTATAAACCAATGTGACTTTAGGCTTTGTAAAAGAGAGCCAAAATCAAACCACGGGGTTGTGGTAGAGTGGTAAAGGCTCCTCCTCCCTTAACCAAAGGTCCGGGGTTCGATCCTCGCCTTTGGGAATGGAAAGAATTTCCGTGGCCAGCAGTCCCACCTATAGAGGTGCAAACCATCTACGAAAGTGAATAGCCACTGCTGTCGGCGGTGGATACACTTACGAACCAAAAAAAAAAGAGCCAAAATTTGAAAAATATACCCAATCAAAATAAAAAAGTACATCAACACGATCATCATTTTGCGTCTCTCATTCAAAAATAAGAACAATATTTGGGCAATCACTCATAATTAAAAGAAATCTAAACAATCGTAGCTTTTCTTTTCTTGATGTTATTAGATAATATGATATCTTTTTAAATTTATTTTAAATTTTCCTACCGATGTATTGATTAAATTTCAATATAATGTAGAGAAAATTTGTTATGGATGGACAATAAACTCAATAGGAATTTGGATGCATGCTTATTAAAGATACTACATGAGTTTTTATGATTTTTGTTTGTTAATCTTATATTTATTTTTTTCAGATTGACCCATTGAGCTCTCGATCAATTATATTCATGTACATTAACTCAATGACTAGCGAAACAAATGTAAAATTAGGTTAAAAAAATCTATCGTAGACCATGACATTTTTTACATTAAAACAATTATTCCCGTTGTAGCTATAAAAGAATAATAAGGAGACTCTTTATTTATTTTTAAATGTGAACGATGTCCTATCAAAATTTTAGATTAAGATGCATATGAAGTATGCAATGATTCATTATGAACCTAATTTACTATACATCCCGCGAGTTATGAAGATAATATATGCGATTATAAATGAAGATAATATATGCGATTAAAAGATTGAAAACTTAATCAACAAAAAAAATATAATAATCAAGAAGCTCAATATAATATAGTTTCAGCATAGGAGCTTATTATTAATTTGGTATATATGATACCCTTTGGGTGTTGTTGATGATTGAGAAATGTATTGGTTGATATGCATATGGTCATTAAGTGTCGGTAGATTGTAAAGAAGAACTACAAATGATGTAAAGATTACTAGAACACTCATATTAAGAAGCAAATTTCTCCAAAGGAAATTATATCACTAAAGATAACAAAGAACAATATATTCAATCCACGACCACTTTAATTCTCTAATAAGTGTTTTTTTTATGGTCCAACGATCAAAATGACATTCAGGTTGGTGAGAGTAGTACCGATAAGTGTAAATACTCTCTAATATTCAAATTGCATATAAAAATGAAATATATATATATATATATATATATATATATATATATATATATATATCAATTTTATCTATATATTGAGGCAATGTGATGAATATTAGAGGGTCCTTACGCTTATCGATACTACTCTCACGAACCCGAATGTCATTTTGATAGTGGGACTATAAAAAAACACTTATTAAAGAATTAAAGTGGTAGCGGCTTCAATATATTGTTCTTTGTTATCTTTAGTGCTGTAATTTCTTTTGGAGAATTTTGTTTCTTAAGATGAGTGTTCTAGTAATCTTTACGTCATTTGCAGTTCTTCTTTGCAATCTACCGACAATTAATGATCATCTGTATATCAATCAATACATTTCTCAATCAACAACAACACCCAAAGGGTATCATATATACCAAATTAATAATAAGCTCCTATGCTGAAACTATATTACATTGAGCTTCTTGATTTTTTATATTTTTTTGTTTATTAAGTTTTCAATCTTTTAATTTGACAGAGTCATTGATCAATTATAATCGCATATATTAACTTCATGACTCGCGGGATGTATAGAAAATTAGGTTCATAGTGAATCATGACATACTTCATATGCATCTTAATCTAAACCTTTTGATAGGCCATCATTCGCATTTAAAAAAAAATAAAGAGTCTCATTATTGTTCTCTTATAGCTACAACGGGAATAATTGTTTTAATGTAAAAAATGTCATGGACTACAATAGATTTTTTTAACCTAATTTTACATTTTCGCTAGTCATTTAGTGATGACTAGTGGAGAATTTCTGATTGACTTCCGTCTCTGTGGGGGCGTCGTTGGGTTCGGCGGGGGGAAGCTCCGATGCCAAAGTCAGTATAGAAGAACAAGAGAGCAAACTGAATTGACAAAGGATGAGTGAATGTGTACCTTGATAGCCTGGGACATAGGCTATATATAGTCATGAAGCTGTAACTTTCAGTAACTAGGAAGTCTCCATTAATGCTCCATTAATGGCGGTTACTGGTTTCCTTTAAGTAAGCCGTTAGCTAATTGATAGCTTATTAATGGCTTTTATTGTGGGATTGGCCTAGCTGTTTCAATGGCGGGTTGAGTATTTATAGAGATCCGCCTTATAGGCTCGCCCGCGGATCTCTTATGGTGGAACCTTGGTGATCCGCCCGTCGGATCTCTTTATTCAATACGCCGCGATATTCTGGCATCAAGTGATTAACACGTGACGTTCTTAGGCGAATATCCCGTTTGATCCTTGGGATAATATCACAATGTTATCAGAAGCCCCCCCAAAGTTCCTTTAAAGTCCTTTAGAGCTTTTGAGCTTCTTCGCACGCCGTCATGATTACCTGCATTAATGATCACTCTGTTGGATGCCAATCGATGGGTGACACGTGGTGCAGGCGCGTTGCCCGAGGAAAGAGAAAACGCCTTCTTCTTTTTCTCCCTTTCTCTTTCTTCCTCATTTGCACTTCTCTTTCATTTCCTCTGCGCTTTCTTTGCCCAGAATTTTTCCCGGAGTTTCAGAGTTTCTCGAAGCTTTTTACGTTCATGTAAGTTCATCTTCTTCATTCTATTTTTTCTGAATGTTTAGGAGTTCTTCGTCCTCCTCCGAATCGACCTTTGAACTTTTTAATTTGACCTCTTCGTCTGAAATCGTAGTTAGCTGGACTACTTCCTCATCGGAAAATTCTGATTCTTCTGAAGGTTCAGTTAGCTCTAATTTAGCTGAGTTGTGTAAATCGGCGTGTAATAGTGGTTGAACTTGATCGAGTAGAAAAAATCTTTCCGTTCCCATTACTGGTACTGTTCCGGCAATAGATTGTAGGCAATTTTTCGGGATGGTGGCTTCTTCTTCTGCCCCGCCTAGGAAAAAGACACCTCGTGCGGAGTCCACTCCCTCTCGCATGAGCGCCGCGGATCTAGCGGATCTGGTTAGTCGCTTCCCATGGATAAATAACTATGAGATCCAGTTGGCGGCTGCTCATCAACGACCCTCCTGTCCGCCAAGCGGATATTTGTCCGTATATTGTAGTCATGTAGAAAGAGGGTTCCGACTACCTCTTCCAAAGATGATGGCAGACATACTTGCTTACTTTGACATTACTGCCAGCCAATTACATCCAAATGGCTGGTTAGATCTTGCTTTAGATTGCTACCTAGCATCAAACTTAGGGGTAGTGTGCACCCCTCGTATCTTTCGATCTTTTCATAAACCGTCAAAGCGAAAGTCTGAGTCTTTCCTCACTTTTGCAAAGTTTGGAGCGTATTCGCCGTTTAGCGGCAAGATGTCCAACGTCCATTGTTGGGACGAAAAATTCTTCTATGTAAAGATAAACGAGGGCGAATCTCTGGGCTTTCCATCGTTCTGGAATCCCAAACCTTTGCACATGGTGGGAGACATGCGTATATTGACGAATAGTGATGAGGTAGTAGCGGATCTCATGAAGAGTGTCAGGGCGGATGCCTGGACATATGCTGACGCTTTGGACTTCATGATGAACGACATTCCCTTGATTCGCCGGGAAGGGGACCAATTCATTTACTCAAAGTTTGCTCAATTTGATGAAGTTAACCTTGTTCTTTTCTTTGAACCTTGATTACTTTATTGTTATCTTTGTCAGGGGTTTATCTAAGGCCAATCACGCTCTTGTAGAGATGCGTAAGAAAATGAACTAGGAGGAGGCTCGAAAGAGAGGGCAGGCAGCGGATCCTCAAAAGGGTGCAGGGAAACGTCCTGCAGATATAATGGCTGATCCGCCTCTGAAGAAAAGGAAGCCTACGGCTGCCGGCGGACGCCATGAAATCCGCAAGGCCCTTGGCGAAGAAGGAACAAGTAAGTTGTTTTACCTTTTCTTCTTGCTATATTTTTGGATTTGAGTTCTGACTTTCCTATCTTTATGCAGATGGCGAAGCCATGACCTCGGCGGTTACTGGTCCACCAAACATGGTATCCAGGGATCTTTGGAGAATGAGTCTGTCATTAATGACCTGGACGAGGCTCTTGGCCAGTTAGGCGAGGTGCAGAAGAACCAAAACCAGATCCCAGGATCAGCCCATGTCCAAATGGGAAAGACGGAGCTGCTAACGGTAAGTTCCTTCAGTCCTTTTATAATTGTTTGGATGAATAAGTGATCTCATTTAGGGAGAGTTTTACCATTGTTCTTTTATCTGAATGAATTTCTTGCCTTGGTAGATGTATACTCACTTGCGTGCCATGGAAGCTGAGCTTCTTCAAGGCGTGGCGGATAAGGCCCACTATAGAAAAGTTGGAGAAAGAAGTCGTTGATGCTAACACAAATGCCGCGTCTGCCATTGCCCTCAAAGATGCTGAGAACCAAAAGCTGAAGGAAAAGATTGAAGCGGATGCTAAGGAGCATGAAGATGCTTTAGCAGATGCTGAATTTATGGCGGGAGAGCAGGCTTTTTTTTACGGTGAATGGATCATGGCATATGTCCAACTGGCGAATCCTGAGATTGATTTTACTGATCCGGAGTTCGCCGTTCCTGACCCGGATGTTGTCCTTAAATATCGCAAAATTTCGGACGTCAAGGATTACATCCGTGATCAAGTTCGGAAATGGATGAAGGGACCCACCGAAGAAAGCAAACCTACTGCCAGCATCAAGCTGGTGGATCTTGAAGAAGTACCTCCAAAGGCGGGTGAGGAGCTGATAACTGATGGCACTCTTTCTCTTGAGGGAACCACTACTGTGGAAAAGGAAGTTCCCTTGTCGGGCGTATCTGGAGCCATTAAGAAGGAAATCCCTCAAGAGGGCGCATCAGGCGAAAAGATTGTTAAGGAGGATGCTCCTGCTAATGTTTAATTTTGCTTGTAAAACTTAAGTACAGTTTGTTTAATCCTTGCTATTTATTTATTTTACTTTTACGTTTGCGTAAGTAAATTTATAGGCTTTCAGGATTTGTTTTGAAGTAGGTGGCCAGCCATACTTCATGGTGCGAACCTTTGTGAAGATTTGAAGCTGTTTTATTCCTTTAGAGGAAGTTAAGCTGCCTTAGGGATCGTCTTGGTACCTATCTTTGAGGTGAATCGATCCGCCTTTAGGACTTATGAAACCCTTCCTTGGGAAGGGTGTAAGAGAGTGTAAAGATCTCGCGTCCGAGATATGTTTTAACTCTATCTCTAATGGTGATCAATTAAGGATTGATTCGCCCATGAGACTGATCTCCTATCTTGGAGGAGAAAAAGTAGCTATGTGATAGCAGTACTTGTTGTTTGTGGGAAGCGTTGGGTGCCCCCCTTCTTTTTTAGACTGGAATATTTATATTGCTGCAAGAAAATACTTTAAAAAGAATATTGACAATAGAATAATTGCTCTTTATTGATTGGAGGTACGCTTTATTACAGCAAGCGGGTCTTATATGTGAGCCTCATTAAAACCTTTAATAAGAAAAACCTCATGGGAAAAAAGCTTACTAAAGGAAAAAGAGTACTCAAGACCTTGTTTACATTCTATTTTCGGGCGAAATATTTACGGAGATTTTGGAGATTCCATGTACGCGGCAGCGTGTTTCCCTCCATGTCTTGGATCTTAAATGTGGCGAACCCAATCTTGTCAACTATTCTATATGGACCAGTCCAGTTGAGCCCCAGCTTTCCTTTTCCTTCCTTGGATTGGATTTTGTCGGCCTTGCGGAGCACGAGATCTCCTACATTCAAGTCTACAAGCTTGGCGTTTTTGTCATGATAAGCTGCGATCCGCTGCTTGTACACCGCCATACGTATATATGCCTTGTCTCTCCTATCTTCCACTTGATCAAGACTTTCTTTCAATCTTTGACTGTTTTCATCCTCGCAATAGAATGCAACTCTGTCACTTGGGACTAGTATTTCGACTGGGATTACAGCTTCCACGCCATGAGAGAGGGCGAATGGTGTTTCGCCTGTGGCCGTTCTGGGAGTAGTGCGATACGCCCATAGGACGCTCGTTAACTGATCCGCCCATTTTTTTAATCATGCTCTCCCAATCTTTTCTTTATTCCTTTAACGATTGTTCGGTTCGTAACTTCGGTCATACCGTTCGACTGAGGATAATAAACTGAAGCGAATCTGTTCAGAATGCCCAATTTTTCACAGAAAGTTTTGAACTCTGCACAGTTGAATTGTGTTCCATTGTCAGTGATAATCGTGTGAGGAACTCCATACCTTCCTACGATGTTATCTTTGACGAACTCCACCATTCGTTCAGCATTGATAGAGGAGACAGCTTCAGCCTCTACCCATTTGGTGAAATGATCCACAGCCACTACAACATACTTCCTCTGTCTTCTTGTAGGAGGAAATGGCCCAACTATGTCAATTCCCTAGACCGCAAAGGGTCGACCTTCGATGATGGGCCTTTGAAGGTGTTTAGCGGTGTGTGATTCATTTGCATGAATCTGACAATTATGGCAAGACTCCACCAATTTTTGTGCATCAAGTTCCGTTGTGGGCCAATAAAATCCTGCTAACCTGGATTTCTTCAAGATGGAGGCGGATTCCTCGTGAGCTCCACATACGCCTTCATGGAATTCTTTGAGGATTTGTTGACCCTCTTTTGGCACAATGCATTTCAGCCAGGGGTGGCTAAAAGACTTCCTGTACAGGCAATCATTTATCACGGAGAAATAAGCCGCCTTCCTGACTATCTGCCGTGCCTCTTCCTTGTCCACAGGTAAAGTTCCATCTATCAGATACTGGCGGATTGTAGACCTCCAATCACTTTCCACTGTCGTGAGTACGAATACCTCTTCCGAGGCGAATGCAGGAGCTGCTTTGACTTCGAATGGGCACTGAGGATCCGCCCAGTTCTCCTTGCTGGAAGCCATTTTAGCTAGGTGATCTGCTTCTGTGTTTGATCCCCGAGGTACATGGATCAGTTCACACTTAGTTTCTTTGGCTTCAAGGTGATCCAACAATTTTTTGACCTCAGCAACGTATTTGGCCAAAACGTCATCTTTTACCTCGTAATTTTTTATCACCTGATTGACCATTAACTTGGAATCACTATAGATCACAATCCGCTTTGGGGTGATTTCTTTCAGCAGGCGCAGTCCCAATATTAGGGCCTCATATTCTGTCGCATTGTTGGTTGCAAGGAAATCCAATTTTGCTGCGTACCGTAACTTTATATATTGGGGACCTTTGATTACGATGCCTATACCTGCACCTTCTGCTGAGGAGGCCCCATCCGTATACATCGTCCATTCTTCGAATTTAGATTTGGGAAGATTCACTCCCTCCTCAGTGAATTCATTCACAAAGTCTGCCAAGACTTGACTCTTCAAGGCTGATCTGCTCTCATATCGTACATCAAATTCTCCAAGGCGGATTGCCCACTCCATCAGTCTCCCCGAGGTCTCTGGTTTTTGCAATACCTTCCTCATGGGTATACTTGTACGAACTATGATAGTATGTGCTTGAAAGTAAGGCCTGAGGCGTATGGAGGTGGTGACAACGGCCAGTGCCATTTTGTCCAGCTTGGAATATCGGGTTTCAGCATCTTTTAATACTTTGCTCACGTAATAAATAGGATATTGCTGGCCCTCTTCTTCCCTTATCACGACCATGCAAACAGCCTTATCTGTAACTGAAACATACATGTAGAGATTCTCACCTTTCAAGGGACGACTCATAAGGGGTGGTTCCGTGAGAAACCGTTTGATCCCCTGGAAAGCTTTCTCGCAGTCCTCGCTCCACTCAAACGCCTTTTGCTTCTTGATTACTTCATAGAAGGGCTGGCATCGCCGGGCTGAACATGAGATGAACCTGCCCAAGGCTACGATACGCCCATTAAGACGTTGCACTTCCCTAATATTCTGTGGTGCTTTCATCTCCAAAACTGCTTTGATTTTATCAGGATTTGGGCTCACTCCCTTCTGGCTAATCATGAATCCTAAGAACTTTCCATATGTCGCCCCAAAGGTACACTTCTCCGGGTTCAACTTAATGTTATGATGTCGGAGTACGCCCAGTACCTCCTTTATGTCATCCACATGCTTCTCTACAGTGGTACTTTTGATGATCATATCGTCCACATAGACAGAAAAGTTTTCACCTTTGCTTTCTGCAAATATTTTGTTCATCATCCGCTGATAGGTTGCACCCGCGTTCTTAAGCCCAAAGGGCATGACTTTGAAGCAATAGGTGGCTTGGTGAGTCACGAACAAAGTTTTGATCCTATCCGAAGGCTCCATTGGGATCTGGTGATAACTCGATTTTACGTCGGTGAAGGAGTACATGGCATGTCCCGCGGTTCCATCTACTAGGATATCAATACATGGCAGGGGGTAGTTGTCTTTGGGACAAGCTTTGTTGAGATCTGTGAAGTCAATACACATGCGGTATGATCCGCCCACTTTCTTGACTAGAACCACATTCGCCAGCCATTGTGTAAAAGAACCTCTTCAATGGCATCCGCCCGTTTGAGCTTGGCGATCTCTTCTTCTATTACCTTCTGCCTCTCAGGGCCATGGTTTCTTCGTTTTTGGGCCATAGGTACAGCGTCTTTGTCAATGTTGAGTTTGTGAGTGATCACATCCGGACTAATCCCGGGGAGGATCTCATCCTTCCATACAAAGATATCTTCTGACTCATGGAGAACCTTGGTGATTGCTTCCTTAATTTCTCCCTTGAGCCCTTTAGCCATCCGTACCTGTTTTTCATCCGCCATGAGGTACATCTCCGTTTCGCCCAAGGCCATTGTGACCAGTTCTTCCTCGTCTTCGTCTTTAGACTGTGGGCGAATCATTAACGATGTTGAATACGTCTCTTGAGCCACTTTTTGGCTTCCTCTGATCATTACACCTCCCTTGGCCGTGGGGATGTAAAGAGTTAAGTGGCGTATGGAGATAAGAGCTGCAGCTTCGGAGATAATGGGTCGCCCAAGGATGATATTGTAAGCTAACTGGCCATCCATGATGGAGAATTCCAGATCGCCTTTCTAGATTTGATCTTCATCTGCTAACTCACAATCTAAGGTTACCTAGCCCTTTGTTTGGATGGTGTGTCCTGTTACTCCCAGAATGTCCACTATGGTGGTTTCCACTTGGACTGGGTCGACCATGAGTTTGGCGAATTCTCCTCTTGTGATGACATTGCATGCACTCCCTGTATCAATCATCACTCTTTTCATCTCCCAGCCTTCCACCATCATAGTAATGACCAGGGCATCTGCATGTGGAGAGATCTCCAGACCGGTATCCGCAAAAGGGCGATTAAGTGATGCCCTGTCTAGAGTAGTGGTTTTTGCCTTTTTCAACACAGGTTGGTACCCAGGTCCGCCTGCTATGACATTGATGGTCCCTTTTGCCTTCTTCTTCTGGTCATCTCTGGATCTATCACCATCTCCCTTCTTGCCATCATTTTGGACGAACCGGTCCAACTTTCCCCTTTCGATAAGCCTTTCTATCTCTCTGGCTAACTCCCAGCATGCGTCCGTGTCATGGCCATTCTTCCTGTGGTATTTGCAATAATTTTTGGGATGTTTACCAGTGTTGGTGTACTCCCCCCCCTTTTGGTTCGGGGTATGAAATGCTCCGCTTGTGTTGACTGTTCTCGATCCATATGAGCACTTCGCTTTTAGAGGCATTGAGAGGCGTAAATGATGATACAAATGCCGTTTTGTTCTTAGAGCCTCTTCACCGACCTCTAGATGATGAGTCCTGGTGATTATCTTTCTCTTTATCACGATGGCGAGATTCGCCTCTGTCTTTATTGGGCGGAGACAATGATTCCCGGTGAATGTCATCTACCTCCATGAAATCCTTGCATCTTTCAATTAATTCTGCCATGCTTCTGGGCTTCTTTCGAATTAAATCTTCCTGCAAGCTTTTACACGTGGTGTTTTTCGCTAGAGCCTCCGCTGCCATGGAGACATCCACATCGACAATTCGTATACACAATTTATTGAAATTGTCTACATACTCTCGAAGAGGTTCATTCGCCTTCTGCTTTAATTCAAAAAGCTTCCGTGACTTGACCACTGGAGGAATACATCCGGCGAATTTAGCACAAAACTCTCTACTCAATTGATCCCAACTGTCGATTGATCCAGGAGGCAAAGATTGGAACCAATCATAGGCGGGACCTCCTAAGGTGGTGATAAACATCCGACATAAGACTGCCTCAGTTGCACGGTTAAGGCTGAGCAACCTTCAATATTTTCTTGCATGGGCCTCCGGGTTGTCCGTACCCATGTAAACGGGTATATTAGGTATCTTAAAATGCCTCTCCGTTTCCTCAGCTTCGATCCATGCTGTAAAGGGCGAATCGCGATCAGTGAATGGATTATGTCGGGCATTCTCCTCATTAATGCGAAGCACCGCAGCTCTCACACGATCATCAAAATTCTCCGGACCCGCCCTTGGCGGTTTTCTCGGGGGAGATCTACTTGGAGAAGATGAGGAGCTAGATCCGGACGATGGATCTGATGGCGAATGCCCACCTCCACCACCTTGTCCTCTAGGAGGAGCTTGGCCGTTATTACCTCCATGATTTCCTGATGGAACGTTTCTATCCTCTCGTTGATTAGGTGGTGGCGGTGGCCTATCTGATCGAGGCGTCTCTATGGGCTGCTTGCTTTGTCCACGACCAGTAGATGGGGGTGATCTACCCCGACGGGAAGATCTCTGTCTCGGGGGTGAGGGTGATTTCGACCGCCTGCTTTTCCCCTTTCGTCGCTTTTTGTGCCTTCGACCTTCTGATCTGCCTTTAGGGAGATTCGATCGTGGGCGGCTTGGGTTACCTGATCCGCCCAAATTTAACCCTTGGCCCTCGGGTCCTCCAGGGGGAGTTTGGTTGTTCCCATGACTTCCTCCTGCTCCATCAGAAAATAACTAACGATTGAGTGGCGGGTTATTGCCTGCTACGGTAGTAGTCACCATGGAATCCGTGGGCTGACTTTGGAGGAATGAAGAATTATGGGCGTTTGGTCCGATAATGGGATGTTGCCACTGAGATGACGCAGGATTTATGCGCCGAAGCTCTGGTACGATCATAAACGACCTTAGGTGTCTTTCCATCTCAGGGCCAAATTCTCTTCCTATGGATCCCGCACATGTTTCAATGAATGAATCCGGCGACATACTCCTTCCATCATGCGCCGCAGGAGTGCTCATATCAACGCGACCAGTGCTTGTTTTAGGTTGACTTGATGGTGTTAACGATGGTGTTTCAACCCCCGAGGAGGGGTTCTGTTCTCCGTTTGTCATGTCTTTTTAATGTGAACGAAAACCCTTTATTTGATTAAAGGCTTCAAAATATAATATTCATCAAAAGGTCCCTAACATTACAAAAGATGGAGAATATATACTCCTTCCAAATAAAAGATAAAGACTAAAAGGTCACCCCTAGGGTTACCAACAACTAAGGAGCCCTATGGTAAAATAGGAAAAGCATAAAGATAGATATTAGGGTAAATAAGTTCAATGGCAAAAAGATAAATAGTAGAGTGGCAAAACAGTAATAAAGAAGGTGGCAGATCTTGTCCTCAACAAGAAGAACTTGGGAAGGAAGTATTCTCCAGGTCCGATACGCCCCGCGCCTACGAGCTACGCCCCGCGTGGATGTGCTCCTGAACTTGAGGATGCTGGCTCGAACTCAGTACGCGAGGCGCCAGTAGGTTACGCCCCGCGTCATAAGACATACGCCCCGCGTCTTGAGACATACGCCCCGCGTACTCGACCTCCTGGTCTGAACTCTCATCGGAGGCTGGATCCACGCCCCGCGCCTCGCCATACACGCCCCGCGTGTATGACCTCTTGGGTTGTTCCCTCGACTTCGAGTCCTTCACGCCTCGCGTCGTAGACACGCTCCGCGTGCTCTGTTCTTCGCCCTTCCCTTATCCCCCTCGGTTAGCTTTTTTCGGGTCCCATCCTTCAACTCCGGTTCAACCTTTAAGGACCGGATGTCCTCATCAGTTGCTTTTATGGCTTTGGATTTATTTTCCATGTGTTTTCCTTTAATGACGGTCCTCTTTTATGTGTCCTTTTTCTATGTATGAAACTAGCCCCTACTAGGTTTGGTTATGGTGATTGAAACAGAAAGTGATACAACAAAACAAGAGGAGGCAAAAAGGTACAAAAAAAGATACATGCAATAATAATAATAAATAGTAAATAAATAAATAAATAAGACATATAAATGTTGTTAAAATATTATCCACAAATTGATATTCATTGCACATGATTGAAGTAAGGAAGGTTCCATACATTATACTACCAAACAAACTGCCCTAATTGAGGCTAATTGGAGTTTAGTCGGAGATTAACCAAATTTGTGTTTTTATATTTTTCATTTTTAAATCAATAAAATTGTTATATAAATGCATTTAAAATACTCCATCAGTTCCTCAATAGATGTATATTAATGTCAAAGCACAAGAATTAAGAAATATAATTAATTTTAACTAAAAGACTTTGTTATCTTTGTATTAATACATCCATCAATTAATTTTTAACTATTTCTAAAGTAAAAAAGCAGCTTAAATATGAGTATATTTTGTAAAAATTAATAAATGTGTATGGATATTGAATCAAAACGTCATATATTATGAAACAAAAAATTCTCTAAAAAGACCTCTATTATGGAATGGAGGGAGTATGTATTATTCTAGGCTCAATATCAAAATCCCCTTGAACTTGTCCCAAAAGCTTCATTGTCCCCTTAAACTTACAAAGTGTCTCGTTAGCCCCTCAACTTTCTTAAAGTAACATAATCTACCTGAATTTGTTTAAAATGATTTATTGAACCCCTGAACTTGCTTATAGTGATTTATTTGCCTCATGGACTTGTTTAAAGTGATATACACTAAATCAGTAAAAAAATCATAACTTAAAAGATAAAAATATAATTCATGATTCTAAGTTCTTAAAACAAATTAACTTTCTTTTTTGTGCATCTTTATGATGTTTTATAGATTTAGGGGCTTAATCATGACATTTTAAGCAAGTTTAGGGGGCTAATAAGACACCATATAAGTTCAGGAGACCAACCAAGTTTTTTGAACAAGTTCGAGTGGCAACTGATGTATTAAGCTGTTATACTATTTAAAAACATGTATATTTATAACATATATCTTTAAAAATGTGTAAACAATAATATTTCAACAACAATATAATTGAAACAACTCAAATAAATAAAATATAATATTTACAAGTAATATAATTCACCAAAAGTTATTAAATAATGTCCTTAAAGTCTTAAATCATATCATGAAATAAAGTAGAGAACGCAATTGAACCAAAAAATGAATAAAGTTTAGAAAAAAAAAATGATATAATTAAAATAAAATCAGAAATGAAGAAAAGAAAATAAAATGAAAAGAAAAGAACAAATTTAGGTTCTCATTTTTAGTACCAGAGATATTCAAAAATCTATTTCTTCATAGCCCAAAATGAAGAAATCCTGCTTTTAATTTTGAGGAATCCTGCATCTACTCATCGAGATCAAACCATGAAGTATTTGTGGACCACAAACATAATTGTATTAAAAGAGAGTTAAGGACAGTCAAAAATGATTATTTACAATTGAAAAATCAATTCATATATTTTTCAGCATCATGTCACCTTCAAAGTCCTATTTTTTCAGAGCGATGAAGGAATTTTGCTACAATAACATGGAATTTTAGTTGTTGGTTTCTATTTTTTAAAAATGTGATAGAAATAGCATCAAAATTTCATAAAAATGTCATAAAGATAGCAAAAATTTTAGTTGCTGGATTTCAGTTTTGTAGAAGTGCCCCTCAAAATTCTATTTTCTTAGAGCACCATTTGTATTCACCTGTTTCCAGCTTCACACTTGCAGAAATTTCCATTTCTTTTAGCTTCAAGTTTGTCATTTCAATTTTGATTTCGTTGGAACTGTTCATTACAGTCAATTTCAATTTTAATCGCGTTAATATACATTTGTCTAAATATAGTTTCATACAAAATTTAAGTATTATTGCAGCTATAATTTCTTACTTTCCTTTACAATTCACCATTTTAATAAAAGACGAAAAATGATACAAATTAATGTTGAACTTGTTTATTTTCATCTTAAATCAACTAAAGACTTTCTTGTGAAGCTAAAACTTGAAGGAGCTAATTCCAAAGGAAAGTTTCAACCATGCTCTAATGAAAGCTTTTGATACTTGATTTCATAAAAAGTTACTTGTCCTTACAAACAAGGAGGCTTAAATCCAAAATAATAATGTAAAATACTAAAATAACTTAGTGATATCGGGCTAAACGATATTGTATTCGTCACGTCATCACTATGATCAGCATGTGGGGGATGCCGGAGGTCTGGCCTTTGTGCCTTTTGATTTACCAAGAGATGGGTCTACCACTGTGTTGCTAGAAGAAAGGGTTTTCGAGTCTGATGAGAGAACTAGAGCTTCGCCCGGAACATGGAGGGATGGCCCTGCGAGGAAGAAATCCTCTCCCAATGATGTAAAATACTAAAATAACCTAGTGATATTGGGCTAAATGATACCGTATACGTGATGTCGTCACTACCCTCGTTACGGTCTTGGCCCACACATAACAAAAGCTCAAAACAGCCTCGGCAGGACAGAACCCAGTGATGCGGCCTAGACCCAAACAAGCGGAGGCCCATCACCAACCACCAAAGGGCACATGCCTCAACACATCAAAGAATCTTCTAGAAACCTATAAGACAAAAGATTCCTCACAGGATCTAGAATCCTTGAGGGAAATGGAATTCTGAACTTGTAAGGATTCTTAAGGAGGTGACAAGCTTAAACCTAATCATACACATGTATATGCACAATGTTCAGTACATTAACTACTATATATAGACTAGTCCATTCCCCTCTATTCGATCCTTTTTCAGAAACTAACTTAATTAGGCATCATAGCGGGTTTGCCGGACTACAACCCCGTTTGACTTACTGATTGTTTTATAGGCTCAAATACGACGTCTAAACATCAGCACGATCGTGGCACGTGATCAAGTTCAGGTAACCGCTATCATTAGTGCGGTGAGCATGGATCGAGATTATCCATAATCTTTCAGAATATTCAGTAATGGCTCATTCCAGCCAAGTCCATTCAAAAATTCATTGGAGGAATGAGGAAGAGGTTGACCAGCATATAGAGCACCAACCCAGTTAGACCCAAAGTACCAGCTCCTAGCGGAGGAAGTATCCTGCAAATTCACCCAAAATGTAGCGCTAATGCAGAAAGAGATGGATGATGTGAAAGCTGCTCACAAGCTAGAGATGGTTGGGAGGGGGAAAAGAACAAGCCCACCCGAGAGGTAGAATCTGGTGAGGAGTCCTATGAAACCCCTAGGGGAAGGTACTTGAGATCAAGGAGCCCTCGTAGGCACCATACTAGACAAAGGAACCTGAGGGGAGACGAAAAGCTTTGTTGGCGAGGCAAACAACGTTCCCTATCATCGAAGGTTTGAACCTGTGAAAACAGGGGCTAAGGAGGGTGCGCCCCTCAGCAAGGAATACATCTTAGAGCTCCTTGAAAAGAACTCTTCCCGAAAATCCGGTTCCCAAAACGGGTATTTGAAACCAACACACCACTATCGAAAGAAATTCAAAAGTACCCCATGCCTCAAGATTTCGGTTCCTAACCTTCATGCAATATGGGGGAGTAGGCGACCATGTTACTTATGTCAAAAACTTTTGATGAATCATGTAGGGGACTACGGCTACTGCCGTATCTTTCCCATTACTCTGAAGGAGTTAACAACCTTTTCGTACGAACAGCTCTAACCCCAATCCATCTGCAACTTCAATTAGATGCGAGAATCCTTTATGGACCATTTCATCACCTCAGTACTGATAGGGGTCAATACCCCCTATATTTTAGTACGGTTTTAGAGATTGTTTTGTATCTTTTATTATATTTTTATTTGCGTTAATAGTAATTTATCCTTATTTTATCAATTTTTGGTTTTGAATTACCTTTTTAGCTTTTTATTAAATATTCCTAATTTTTGTCAAGTACTTTGTCACTTTTGATAAATTGATTTCTATATGTTGTTTTGAGCTTAATCTGTACCCAAAATTAAGAAATTAACCTACAAAAAATAAATCAATTTTGACTTGGGAATTAAAAAAGATTTTTGGTAGGATAATTAATTAATTTTGGGTGAATTATCTAAATAATATTTTATGAGATTACGTGCAGATTTTTAGAGATAAAGCTTGAGATTTTTAAGATCAGAATCATGATGCTTTTCTGACCAGATTCATTGAACCTACTCAAGACTTTAAATTCAAATAAAAATCCTGCAAAATATTTTGACAGATTTTTAGGGATTATCTTTGGGCTTTTTGTATTTAAGTAATTGGATTTTCCATCCCCAGAGATTAATTAGTTTTTATTAGATAATGTTTGGAGAGTTAGTTTTTCATTAGAATAGTTTTTCGTGTTTCATTAGAATAGCTTTTTTTATTTAGTCTTTCATTAGAAATAGGTTTTATTAATTAGTCTTTCATTAGGAAAACTTTTAGTCTTTCATTAGGAAAACTTTTAGTTTTTCATTATAAATAGTTTCATTAGTTAGAAATAAAAAGTTAACCAGTTTCTAAATTAGAGAGAGAGAGAGTGGAGAAAGTTTTTGTAATAAGTTTTTCATCAATCAATTTTTAGTTTTTAGTTTTAGTTTTTATATCCTTTTATTTTGTAAAAAAACCATAGCCTCAATCCTTGAAGAATCCACTTTTTCCTTCCGTCTGCCATTGAAGATTATTCAACCTC
Organism: Euphorbia lathyris; assembly: GCF_963576675.1. Classification (NCBI taxonomy): domain Eukaryota; kingdom Viridiplantae; phylum Streptophyta; class Magnoliopsida; order Malpighiales; family Euphorbiaceae; genus Euphorbia; species Euphorbia lathyris. The sequence continues at coordinate 84,609,318 of NC_088917.1, read as the reverse complement.
CGTGCTCCCCGATGATTATTCAAGGCTCCACCCTTTAAGTCCTAGGAAGACGTATGCATTGGTCGATAGGTTCCCTGAAAGGGATTTCTTTCTCTTTTACACTTTGTTTGCATCTGATCCATTTTATGAATCCTAGACTAGTTGTATCTTCGTGATAATATTTCCATCTTTAATATTAATTCAAGTTTTGTTTTGTTCAAGCGATTGTTATTATTATTCTAAGTCTTAGGCTTTGCTTTTCTAGATTAACTCCTTCATAAATCAAAACATTAATTTGGCACATATTGCGAGTTGAATCTGACCTAGTCAAAGCATATAAGATTGACAACCTTATGGAAGATTAAGCCCAAATTTATGAGCCTTAGAGCTAGTTTCGGCCTTATAAGGGAATCACGCGCTAAGAACCATAGAAGGATAAGTAGGGTTAATCGCCTTAGGTACAAATGACTCGGATTAGTTTTACAATTGAATGATAAAATAGGATTGCATCTGGCATTATCGTATCACACCGTATCATTCCAGGTTAATTTACATTATTTAAGGATCACTTAGGAGTAGCTTTAACTTAATTAGGAGTAGTTTAACTTAAACAACCTTCAATCTCAAACCCTCCCCATAGCCTAGATAACATTAGAAGCCTAGTAGTTTGGTACTTGCGGTATAAATCATGTGGATTCGATATCTAGACTTGTCCAGATTATTACTTGGTAGCGACGGGGTACACTTATCCCTTAGTGAGTCTCTGGACCGACAGCTCGGAGGCGCATCAAGTACCGGAAGGAAAGACCATCCTAGACCTTAAAGCATTCCAAAATGAGGGGAAATCTTTGGCTCAATTCATCAAAAAATTCCAAGCTATGGCCATTCAAGTGAAGGAATTTAATATGGGGCAGAGCTATTGATGCCCTAGCGAGCAATCGCCGAAGTTGGGAATTGATGAAAAGAGCTAGGGATTACACCTGATGGGGCTAGTATAAACCCAACTTGTTATTATAGAAGGAGCAGCCCAGCCATGATAAGCGTCCCAAAAAAGAGGAAAGTAGCATACGAAGCACATAATGACATCGGGGGGTAGATGGATAAACCATAAAACCCTTTTAACGCTCCTAAAAAAGAAATGATCTTTTGGGTGGAGGATAATAAGATGTGAATCAAATACCCACCTGAACTAAAAAACGGTCGGAGCAATGGAAGATACTGCCACTTTCACAAAAGTGAGGGTCATGAAGCGAAGGATTATCGACAGCTAACTGTGGAGTTGGATAAAATGGCAGAAAGCGGCAAGTTAGATTGATTCTAAAGGAATTACTGTAAGGGAGACAAGAAAGAAAATGATAAGAAGTCAGGCTATCGAGCCCCTAGGGGTGTAATTAATGTGATCGCCGGTGGTTCCCAAACCAAGAGAAAGCGGGAGGAGGCAACCACCATTGAAAAGGTAAAGGAGCAATGATCGGACTTTTATTTTGGCAACCTCAAAAATAAACCCAAAGGGTGGCAAAAGAATGCATTGGTGATCGAAAGGCTAATCACCGACTTCAAAGTTCACCGAGTCTTCATGGACACTCGGAGTTCCATTAACATCATCACTCGAAAATTTTTCGAAAGCCTAGATATAAGCAAAGATAAGATAAATAGAAGCATGACCCCCTTGTGGGAATTAGCAATCACATGATTACATTTCTCTCATCTGGTATTCTCACACACTTGAAAAATTGCTCAACGTCCGACAATCAATCAAGGAATCACTCCACATCAAGCTCACTCCCAAATTAAGCAAGTTTATCTTCACCTTAAAGGCATAATCTTGATCATAGTTACCGGTATACCTACGCCTATCATGCAAATTCTGCACATATGGGTTTCCCACAACACAATTCAGATTTCTATGACCAACCACAACAACTTCACCATTAATACCCACATTTCTATGAATTCTATCATGCTCAAACTCATCAAATGCATGTCCATCACTATCACTATCCGCACTATGAATAATAATATGATTACGATGTCTTACCTCGGGAGCTTTAGGGCCCACTTCTGGTTGAAGAACATTCCTCCTTTGTGGTGAAGAATGTGTGTCAGTTGCCTTTAGGGTTGGGGTCTAATAATCTCCTATTGTTTTCGGTGAGGACCTCTGACAGGTGGTTAATAGGCATTATGCATCTCAAGCTTGAAATCCTCAAGAAAGGCGGCTAACTCTCTCATTTCTCCAATGTGCCTTTCATTTTTCTCCAAGATAGTTGCTCTAAGCCTAAGGGTATCTTCTGTTGGGGTTTAGTGTCCTATAGACAATTGTTGCAGGATACAAACTTAATGTAAATGAATTGTTCTTTATATCATTTGTTTTAATGAGATATATGTTTTATAACTATATAAAGGCAATCCCTTTTAAGCACTAAATAAAGTCTAATAAAAGGAAATCCGTAAGTTTGTTTAAAGTGATTATAAAGTGTTCATACAAGCATGAAGTGAGACAAAACTTTATAATAAACTAATAAACTTAAAACCACCCCAAGTCAAGTGATATGTTTAGGATTGATATATCACTGTTGAGACTTGTATGTAACAATGTCTTCTGTCCGATAGAAAGCTGATCTCACAAGCTTCATATATATAGATATCTGGACAGTTACATAGATCCGATGAAACGTCGTTCATTAGGATTGGGGATCCGATTTGAGATAACAGGATGGGTAGATTCATCCTTGTCACCTGTTCATCTCATTGGTATTAATAGGTATAACTAATCATCAGACTCAAAGGAATGTTAATTGGTCATCCTAAATTACTGAATGTGAGACTTTGATCATGTGGTCCCACGATCCTTAACAGAGATGACTCTAGGGTGTGAACTGCAAAGGTTGGGTGTCACAGGAGGTAATGTCAGGGTAGTTATACATTAGATTGAGCATTTATCACTCCCGATTAATGGGAGATACATCCAAGGATCGCTTGTGGAAGACTCGACTCTAAATCCTTGCAAGGTGATAGCTTAAGAGTAGAAATACAGATTTCACTTAACCTATCTATTTGAGTTGACTCGGCCTGTACAAGTAAAATGAACGTCTCGCTATATGTGACTTGAAATCACTCATAGTCATAAGATTCAGTTCAAGGATGTAGTTGATAAAGGATCGAATTATACTGTAACTAATACGGAAGGGTTAACGACAGAATCAACCTGTCTTCTTAACAGACTCTGGGGGAATGATTACAGACTTGCCAATAACATACTCAGTACACCATTCCGTTATGCAAGGATTAAATATAATTCTTGAAGAAATTAATTTAATAGTTGCATACGGCCAGAAGTAGTAAGAACCTAATGGATCACACATAAGACTTGGAACCAAAAGAGAGATGAACGTCATTAATAGATGGAAGCCCAAATAAGCCTAGTAAGGCCCATTTAATTAGGGGTGGCCGAAATTTGTATATAATAAGTTAGGAATTATTTTAATTCCCTTAATCCTAATTTGATTAGGTTTGTGAATTAAATTAATTAAGAGAGATAATTAAATTAGGAGTTTTAATTAGATTAATATACTCCTATTATTATCCAATTAGATTATTTATTATTATCCTAAATATATTAGATATATTATAAGATAATAATTAGGAATCCTATTCCGAATGGAATTCCTATTAAGTAACCTATTCCTATCTAACTAGGGTTTAGATACAAGTTATTATATATACCCCTAATGTGTGAATTTCGACCAAGCCTCCTCCTCCCCTCTACTTGTGATTTTCGAAATACATACCTAGAGAGAGAAAGTGAATTCGCATCCCCAAGTTCGTGGACAAGAATTCATACGGTTTCCGTCAATTGATTAATCTCATTCATCTCTTTTCTCTTTGATCTTGTGTTGGTTAATTAGAGGCAATCTATTTTGGTTGCATCTCATAAGGGTTGATTCTAACTTAATCTCACTGTATTCACGAAAGAAGGAAAAACAATCAAAAGGGAGAAATTCGTTTTTCTTCACCTACATCAGGTCAGTTCACTATTTCGTGGATTCCCGGAGATTGAACCGTCGGATCGTCGCGATTTTTGGACAGTAGCTTCTAGACATATTCTTCCACGTTTCCACCGAAGGGATTGTCGTTCGGAGGTCTGGAAGATCTGTTTTGGATAGGGGCAGATTGGTAAACAGTTTCCATCTATTTTGAAGTTGTGGGCACTTTATTTGCAACGGTAGATTGATCATCGAAAGGTATTTCTTCTTATCCCTCTTTATATGAAATAACGATTAACGGATCCTATGGTTAAAAGGAAGTAGGCTAAAATTTTTATATTTCCGCTGCTATACCTTAGCCTAATTTCCATCAGTGGTATCAGAGCCATCGTTAAATCCGTTATTTCATATATGAAATTTAGAAGTTTTCAATAGGATTGAATGAATGTTTATGGTTAGGATTAATTAACAAATTGTTTGGTTAATTAATTCTAAAGATAAATAAATTTTAGTTAATTGTTAATTAAAATTGATTATGCGTATGTTCCTAATTATTTCGGTTGATAATCATTATAACAAAATCTATTTGTTTTATAGTTAGGTTAATAAAATTAGTTTTATTAATTCTAAAAAATAAAACGGAAATCTATTGTAGTTTTTCCTATTTCTGAAAATCGTTTTTAAAACCGTTTTAAAAACTGATATCTATATTTATATTTTATTAAAAAAATATGACAGCGGCTCGGGTCGCGCGTCACGGCGCGACCAGCCGCTGTCGCGTGGCTGCTGCCTTGCGGCAGCAGCCCAGTTTCGGGCCCCGGCCCGAATCCCACTTGATTTTAATTGTTAAAATCGGCTTGTAAATAATTTGTATATATATATATATATATATATATATATGTTTCGGAAATCAATAGTTTTCTGTTTTGATTATCGAATAAAAAATTCGTTTAAAAGTTTGTTTTTACCAAGTTGTAAATCAAAGCGTTAAATGAATTGAAATCAAAATAATTAGGACATGCATAATCGACGTTTTATATGGTTATATTAATCTAAGGGTTAATATAAAGATACGAAATGATAAGATGTAAAATTGGATAAAAATTAATTTGACGAGTTAATGTGATTAACCTAAATATTACATAAGTCGGTTATGTAATCAACCAATTAAATTTATTTAATTGAGTCTTTGCATGTTTGGAGTTATGGACATATTTGGACCCTCTTTTAGTCTTTTGGTATTTTTGAAATAGGGCCTGCGCGTCCTGCCTTTCTATTATCTATTGTAATTTCTCCTCTCATTTAATTCCCTTCAATTCAGTTAAAGTTTTCTTATAGTAGTATAGAAATTAATATGTAATTTCAAGGCGCCATGGAGAATACGGAGGACCTAAAGAGAAATATGTAATAGTTAGTATTTCCTTAGGTTTGGCCTTTTATTCCGTCTCTGGCTCGACGGAATAATTTAGATGATATGTCCATAACGCCAATGTATGTATGTATGTGTGTCTGATGTATGCTAAACCAAATCAAGACTAAGTTAGATTATGAGACTTAAATAAAAATCCCTCATTAAAAAGTTAAGTAAATAAGCAAGTTATTAAAATCGGTTGCCCCTCCCTAATATTATAATTCAGCCGGCAGTACTGGGGGCCTTTGGGTTGTTGGGTAAACTTAAGCTCGGGGGTCTTATGGTAACACCTGGATTATTGAAAATCGTTCTTTCATGAATATGGGGTAATACTTAAATTAGAGTATGATAATTGGATGGGCAAACTCATGTTGTCATAAACTAATGGGCAAGATGGTTGGGATTAATATGAATGACATATTAGTTACTAATGTGGTTAGTAACCCAATAACCTAGGAATCACATTCGAGATGTGATTGATTGCATGAATCTACCTAACAAATGGGACTAGTTTGTTGGCTAAAGTCAAGGCGAAATTTCAGGACTTAGGATCCTAGCTCACTAAAGGATTTATGAAATTCTTCGAATTAATATGGAGGGTTATTAATTTGGCAAAATAGTGGGAGCAATCTGAAATAAATTAAAAGGCCTATAATTTTAGATTGTTATACTTTAAAGCAAATGAATGACATACGTTTACTCTTTCTCACTCTCAAGTTTAATTAAACACTCTTAAAATCATGACTAACACCAATCTGCAAAATATACTTACCGATAACAAGTTGAATAGTTCAAACTTCACCGACTGGTTTCGTAACTTCAAAATCGTTTTGAAGTTCGATAAAATAGGGTATGTATTTGATACATCGATACCCCCTATCCCTGAGGATGATGCTCCCAATCGATGCTTATCAGAAGCACAAGGCTGATGACGATCATGCCGGATGCATCATACTTGCATCGATGACATCGGAATTACAAAGACAACTATGCCTGTTCCATCATCATGCACCTAAAGGAACTGTTTGGGAAACAGACCAGGTGTGAACGCTACGAGATATCCAAGTTGCTATATCGTTACAAGATGCAAGAGGGCACATCTGTAATGACACATTGTGTCAAGATGATTGGCTACATTACCAAACTTTCTAGTATTGGATTCGCGATGGATAACGAACTAAGTGTAGACTTAATTCTTCAATCCCTCCCAAAGAGTTATTCATAGTTCATCATGAACTATCAGATGAATGACTTGCAAACCTCTCTTGAAGAGCTTGCAAATATGCTCAAGTCAGTTGAGCCCAATATGAAGAAAGACAAGGCAATACCGGCTATTCTCATAGAGGGATCAAAGAAGTGGAAAGGGAATTCTCCCAATCCTAAACATCCCAAGAAAGGTAAGAAAGCCATGCCCACTAAAGTTAAGGGAAAGGAAGTGAAGAAGCCTAAAAGAAAGTGCCACTATTGTGGTGACGTGGGGTATTAGAAGAGAAATTGTTCTTTGTACCGAGCTACCCTCCAGAAGGGAAAAGCCGGTACTCCAACATCTGGTATGTTCTATAAAGAACAAACATTGCAATTTTTATAGAGATTCGATTTTCTATTTCTCAGGAATATCACAAAATGGGATTTATGTGTTGATTTCTGTTTTCGCAATTGATACCAAAAGACATAAGCTAGATAATTCAACTTACTTATGGCATTGTCATATAAACAAGAGACGCATGCTAAAGCTACATTCAGATGGGCTTATAGATCCAATTGATCCTGAATCATTGGAAATATGCAAATCATGTTTAAAAGGTAAAATGACAAAGACACCCTTTAACAATAAAGGTGAGCGTGTATCAGACACTCTAGGACTTATTCATTCAGATGTATGCGGTCCTATGTCAGTCCAAGCAAGAGGAGGATTCAGATTCTTCATAAGCTTCATAGATGACCATATTCGATATGGTTACATCTACTTGATGAGGCACAAATCAGAAGCTTTTGACAAGTTCAAATGCTTCAAGAATGAAGTAGAAAATCAATTAGGAAAGAAAATAAAGACGCTTCGATCCGATCGAGGTGGCGAACATCTTTCAGATGATTTTCTGAATTATCTAACTGAATGTGGGATATGCTCACAATGGACACCTCCCTATACACCACAACACAATGGTGTATCCGAGAGGAGGAACCGTACCCTATTAGATATGGTACGATCCATGATGAGCATGGCCTTACTTCCAAAGACGTTCTGGGGCTATGCCTTAGAAACTGCCCTCTTCACCCTGAACCGAGTACCAACTAAATCCGCTAGTTCCACACCATATGAATTGTTCGTTGGTAGGAAACCCGTGTTCTCATTTATGAGAGTATGGGGTTGTTCAGCTTTTGCCAAACGCATTGCGTCCGACAAATTAGATTCTAAATCTGATAAATGTTTCTTCATTGGATATCCCAAAGAAACCATGGGGTATTACTTCTATCATCCAGATGATCAGAAAGTAATAGTATCCAGATACGCAACCTTGTTAGAGAAAGAGTTTCTCGAAGAAACACAAAAGGGAAGCGTGATTAAACTCGACGAAGTTCAAGAGGAAGAAACACTGACTGAAACAACTGAAGCGGTTGAGGTACCCGAAGAAGTCCCATTAGATGAGACTCCAGTGGCACTTATTCGTAGATCACGAAGAGTTCGTGAACTCCCAGTTAGATATGGTTTTCTAGTGGGAGATGATAACGAGGTTCCCGTGTTAGACGACGAACCCGAAAACTACGAAGAGGCTCTTACTAGTCCAGATTCTAAAGTATGGCTTGAAGCCATGGATTCTGAAATGGATTCCATGTATACTAACCAAGTGTGGACTTTGGTTGATCCACCCGAAGGGATAATTCCCATTGGGTGCAGGTGGATCTTCAAAAAGAAGACTGACATGGATGGAAAGGTTAAGACCTACAACGCTAGGCTGGTGGGAGCTCTATAGCATTTCTCATACTATATGTGGATGATATACTGTTAATGGGAAATGAAATTGCTCTATTACAGTCGGTGAAAGTATGGTTATCCGATAACTTCTCAATGAAAGACCTTGGTGAAGCAGCTTATATACTTGGTATAAAGATCTATAGAGATAGATCGCGAAGACTGCTTGGTCTTTCACAGGCTACATACATTGAAAAGGTGCTAAATCAGTTTAGCATGCTTGAATCGAAACGAGATAACTTACCCATGGTACATGGAGTAAAGTTAAACAATCATCAATGTCCTAAAACTGATGATGACCAAAAGACGCATGGCTGTAGTCCCGTACGCCAGCGCGATCAGTTTGATTATGTATGCTATGCACTAGACCTGACGTAGCGTTCGCGTTATCTGTAACGAGTCGTTACCAAGGGAATCCGGGAGACGAGCATTGGATTGCCGTCAAGAACATTCTTAAGTACTTGAGAAGGACTAAAGATATGTTCCTAGTGTACGGAGAAGGAGATCTGAAAATTGAAGGATTTTCATACGCTAGTCATCTCACAGATGAGAATGATTTTAAATCCCAATCAGGATACCTGTTTATCTTGAATGGGGGCGCGGTCAGTTGGAAAAGTTCCAAGCAGGGAAGCGTAGCTTTCTCTACGACCGATTCAGAGTACATCGCTGCTGTGGAAGCAGCAAAGGAAGCGGTTTAGATTAGAAAGTTCATTACAGAACTAGGTGTAATGCCTGACATTGTCAATCCCATTACTCTGTACTGTGATAACAATGGAGCCATTGCGCAAGCAAAGGAACCACGGTCTCATAATGCATCCAAGCACTACCTAAAGCGATACCACATCATAAGAGAGATTGTGGCTAGAGGAGATGTGAGAATAGAAAGAGTACCTACAGAGGACAACGTTGCATATCCGTTGACAAAGCCTTTAACCCAGAAAGTACATGATCGTTATTTAACTTCTATTGGGATAAGTTTTAGAAACAATTGGCTTTAGTCCAAGTGGGAGTATGTTGGGGTTTAGTGTCCTATAGACAATTGTTGCAGGATACAAACTTAATGTAAATGAATTGTTCTTTATATCATTTGTTTTAATGAGATATATGTTTTATAACTATATAAAGGCAATCCCTTTTAAGCACTAAATAAAGTCTAATAAAAGGAAATCCGTAAGTTTGTTTAAAGTGATTATAAAGTGTTCATACAAGCATGAAGTGAGACAAAACTTTATAATAAACTAATAAACTTAAAACCACCCCAAGTCAAGTGATATGTTTAGGATTGATATATCACTGTTGAGACTTGTATGTAACAATGTCTTCTGTCCGACAGAAAGCTGATCTCACAAGCTTCATATATATAGATATCTGGACAGTTACATAGATCCGATGAAACGTCGTTCATTAGGATTGGGGATCCGATTTGAGATAACAGGATGGGTAGATTCATCCTTGTCACCTGTTCATCTCATTGGTATTAATAGGTATAACTAATCCTCAGACTCAAAGGAATGTTAATTGGTCATCCTGAATTACTGAATGTGAGACTTTGATCCTGTGGTCCCACGATCCTTAACAGAGATGACTCTGGGGTGTGAACTGCAAAGGTTGGGTGTCACAGGAGGTAATGTCAGGGTAGTTATACATTGGATTGAGCATTTATCACTCTCGATTAATGGGAGATACATCCAATGATCGCTTGTGGAAGACTCGACTCTAAATCCTTGCAAGGTGATAGCTTAAGAGTAGAAATACAGATTTCACTTAACCTATCTATTTGAGTTGACTCGGCCTGTACAAGTAAAATGAACGTCTCGCTATATGTGACTTGACATCACCCATAGTCATAAGATTCAGTTCAAGGATGTAGTTGATAAAGGATCGAATTATACTGTAACTAATGTTAGGGATTAAAGCCAGTTAATCAACTGTAGCGCAGCGGAATTGCGGTTTAAAATTTATTTCTAATCCCTTTGAGTTCGATCTTTGTCCGTTAACCATTGATTGAATAAAACCTTTTGATCCGTTTAAGGATATAAACATACCCGGACTGTCTCTTCTAGAGACGGCTGAAGAATCCACAAGGTAGTAAGATCTCCGTAGTCAGGTGCACGAACAGCTATTGAGCCAGAACCGGTGCTAGCCGAAGAACGAAGAAGAACTGGAGAGATTTCGTAATTAGCCAAGAAAATCTTCACAATTGAAGTTGGGGCCGCCAATTTCAGTGCTCCTCCTTTTGAATTTTGTTGTGGCCGAATATATATATAGGTTAGATTAGGTTTTGAGTTTTTTAATATATATATATATAGTGTATTCCTAAACCTAATTGGTTTAGGGTTAATTGGTTAATTACAAAACTAATCCAATCCTAATCTAATTACATAAATAAATACCAATAATATTTATTCTATGCAATTAGTTGTGATTAGATTAAATTTAATTACCCCGATTAAATGAATAATACTAATTAATAAATTGACGTATTAATCTAATTAATTATTCACTGAATGCAATTTCATTAATTTACAAATTAATTAATTACATCCCGTAAACTAATTAATCAATTAAATACCCAACACTTAAAACCATTAATCAATTACCTTGATACAAAGTACCAATTAATCAATTAATTAACCACCAATTAATTACCTTGACATTTTACTGTCAATCAATTAATTAATTTCATCTCTCCAATGTACCGTTCTATAAGTTCTAACTCAGATGTTCGATGTGCACGATCCTATGGGACTGTCCTTAGTTAGCAGTGGGCTCACAGCCCACAGACAGTAAGTGGGTTCTAGCAAACCATTACTGTCCCTAACCAAGATAGAGTTTCAGCAATCTAAAGATGCAGAGACCCTGTAGTTATCTCTTAACTTCTTTTACCATTTGATATCAATATTATAAACTAAAGGCATAGCGGCTGTCATCCTCTCTGTTGTTTATGATATTTCTTGATCTTGAGTAGATTAATGAATCAGATAAGTAAACTACTTATCAGGGTGTGGCCACACACTTATCAATCTCACTCATCAAGTGGCCTGTGATATCATCTCACTATTATGTGAGTGGTAATTCCATCACTTCACTATCAATGCCAATGTGTTCACCTCTTCACCCAATCATACCCGTATTTGGCATCCTGTTACAGACCTGTTAGGCGTATGTCAAAGTGAACCGGATCCCACATTGATATTATAATGAAATCTGGTCTGAAGACAGTTAGAGACCTACTTAAGAAAACTAATGACACAACCACCATGTAGTTTTCTCGGACGGATCGATCCAGTCACATGTATACAACATGTACCCATATTCACAACTGACTTATCAAGTGCTATGGCTAGTATCAATTACTACCATACAGTCATCGAATATACAAGTCTGTGGTCCTAATCATTCCCATGATAGAATAGACTTGGGATGTGGTTTTACGATTATCAATCAATGGATTCTCTATTCATATTATAGCACAAGATATAAATGAACTAGATTAATGCCTTTATTAATGTGACACAAATACATTTTATAAGAACCAATGCCTATGAACTAGGGCACACCAACAGTCTCCCACTTGAACTAGTTCCAAGAGAGTATTGCCCTAAACACTATAGCTCTAGTACTATCAATTGCCTTGGTAAACTGACCACCGACATTGTTCTCAGTGTCAACCCTCTACAATGTAATGTCACCGGGTAAGGTGTTACTATCTAAGTACGCGTTTGGATCTCTTGTGTGACATGGGATCCAATGTTTGTGCTATGACCCCGTTATTATCACAGAAAACATCAACTGATCTTAGGAGAGTTTGACCTACTCCTAAATCAGTTATGAACTTCTTAATCCAAACTACTTCCTCTGCATCATCGCATGCAACAATGTACTTAGCTTCCGTTATAAAATCGGCAATGGTTGGCTACTTTAAGGATCTCCAACTAATGGCATCGCCATTCAGGAGAAATCCATAACCAGTATGTGACTGGTTATCATCCTTAAAGTCTCGATCAGTGTAACCTGATATTTCCATTCCTTCTGCCCATCAAATACTAAGAAAAACATCCTTGGTACGATTAAGGTACTTTAGGATTGCCTTGACTATCTTCCAGTGTTCCTTATCGGGACCTAACTGGCACCGACTAGTCATGTTTGGTGCAACACGCAACATATGGCCTTGTACATAACATAGAGTACATGATGGATTCTTGTCTATGTACGATGCCTGACTCAAGCCTAGAAGTTGGTTGGATCTAACCTTGTAGATCTTGATCGGCTTCTCCTAAGTCTTTCATTGTGAAGCATTTACTCAACCACTGCTTCACTCCTTGCAGTGTTGGTATATCGCCTCCAATGAGCAGTATGTCATCGACATACAATATCAGGAAAGTGGATATGCTCCCACTGAATTTCATATAAACACAAGGTTCATCAGGATTCTGCACGAAACCATATTCAGTTATGGCTTCATTGAATCTCTGATTCCAAGACCTAGATGCTTGCTTCAATCTATAAATGGATCTTTGAAGCTTACATACTCGGTTAGGATACTTCAGATCGATGAAACCCTCTAGTTGTGTCATGTAGACATCCTCCAGTAACTTCCCATTCAGGAAAGCGGTTTTAACATCCATCTGCCATATCTCATAGTTATACCATGCAGCTATGGCCAGTACTATCCTAATGGATTTGAACATAGCAACTGGTGAAAAGGTTTCATCATAGTCAATTCCTTGGATTTGTCTATAACCTTTTGCCACCAGTCGCCCCTTGAAGGTGCTATCGGCTTTTAATTTGAAACACCACTTGCAGCCAATTGTTTTAACACCCGGAGGTGGATCCACCAAGTTATACACCTGGTTATCACGCATAGACTGCATTTCAGCCTCCATAGCTTTACGCCATTGATCTGATTGTGGGCTTTCAATAGCCTCTTGATAAGTCTTGGGCTCATCCTGGTCATCGACCATTATGTCCCCATCATCAGTCACGACAAAACCGTACCTTTCGGGTTGATGACGTGTCCTATCAGACCTTCTAGGTTCCTGTGTAACTGGTTCAGCCTCCTCAATTTCTTGAGGACCTAAATCAGTTACCTGAGCATCCTCAACATCTGCTGTAGGAGTCGGTGAGTCTTGAATCTCAGCGAGATCAATATTGCTCCCACTGTCTACTTTGGAAAGGAATTCCTTTTCCAAAAAGACTGCAAACCTGGCCACGAATGTTTTATTCTCGGCTGGGTTGTAGAAGTAATAACCCTTAGTTTCCTTAGGGTAACCCACGAACTGGCATTTGACAGATTTGGATTCTAGTTTGCCACTCATCAATTTCTTGACATGTGCATCACAACCCCAAATCTTCATGAAGGAAACGTTGGGCTTTCGGCCTGTCCATAATTCATATGGTGTTCCTTCAACTGCCTTGCTCGGTGTATTGTTAATTATATGAGCAGCAGTTTCCAAAGCAAATCCCCAAAAGGAGATAGGGAGAGAAGCTTGACTCATCATTGAGCGGACCATGTCGAGCAGGGTCCTATTCCTCTTTTCTGACACTCCATTCCATTGGGGTGTACCAGGAGGAGTGAGTTGGGATACAATCCCACACTCTCTCAAGAATGAGACAAACTCTTGGCTCAAGTATTCGCCCCTTCTATCAGACCGGAGCGCTTTTACTTTCTTGCCAAGTTGATTTTCTACTTCATTTTTAAAATCTTTGAATCTCAGAAGAGTTTCAGATTTATGTTTCATCAGATACACATACCCATACCGGCTATAGTCATCTGTGAAGGTAACAAAGTACAGAAAACCAGATCTAGCACTAGTGCTCATTGACTGCATACATCTAAGTGTATCAGTTCCAATAGCTCCGTGGCCCTTACACCGGTTTTGGTGAAAGACGCCTTTGTCATCTTCCCTCTTAAACAAGATTCACACGTGTCATAAGACTGCATGTCGAATGACCTTAGCGCTCCATTAGAGTAAAGCCTAGTTATGCGTTTCTCATTTATGTGGCCAAGACGGCAGTGCCAGATATATGTAGGATTTAGTTCATTAGTGTTAATCCTTTTAGCATTTATGTTATAGATTGATTCACTACGTTTTAGATCAAGGATATACAAACCATTTTCTAGAAATGCGGTTCCATAAACAATATTGCCACGATGTATAGAAATCCTACCATGTCCAATATTAAAATTAAAACCGGAAATATCCAACATAGAAACTGAGATAATATTCCTGCGCATTGCAGGTACAAAACAACAATCTCTAAGTTCTAAAACTAAACCAGTAGGCATCTCTAAAGTGTAATCTCCGATCTCCAAGGCCTCTACACGAGCACCATTGCCGACTCGAAGATCCACTTCACCAGATCCTAACAACCTCCTATTTCTCAGTCCCTGCACATTTGAACAAATGTGAGTACCACATCCAGTGTCTAAAACCCAAGATGTAGAAATAGCCAGATTTATCTCAACAACATAAATGCCAGAACCAGAAGGTTTAGCCTTCTGTTTCTCCCTTAGCTTTGGACACACGTTCTTCCAGTGTCCCTTCTCATTACACTCATGATAGATATCATCTGTCGAGGCCAACCTACCCTTAGGAGCTGCCGCCTTCCTTATCTTTGACTTGGCCTTTTGGGCGTTCGCCTTGGACTTGGACTTGGCCTTTCCCTTAGGCATGTTCCCTTTGTTGGCTGGTAAGGTAGCAGTCAGTACAGATTCCTTCCACTCATGTCTATAGACCTTTTGCAAGTCCATAGAACAGTCAAGGAAATCAGTCCCTGAAAGGTTTTCCTTTTCCAGGAGTGGTCTGAGTGAGTTGTTGCTTGTTGTAGCCATTTAATTTTCTTTTCGTGTAATTTTGATGTGGAGTTTAATCTACGTGGAAAAATTATATTAGAGTTAGAATAAAGGGCTTAAGCCAAAGATCAAATTAATAATCCATTTTAATTTGTTATTGGTGATATTTATTTGGCTGTCTTGACCAAGATCCACAATCCATCAACAATCGACCGAGCTAGGGCTCCGCCGTCGACCATTGACGATTTGGTTGGATAAACTATCCAATCCTCCGCAAGGACTCTTGGTTTGATGGGCTTTGTGACACTTCCCATCTGTGCTTAGGGCCCGCTCTGAGCTAATGCTACCCACGTTGAGTCCAACCACCATACACGCGTTAGCCATACCGAAGTATCCTAACCCTCGACGGCCCACTAATTACTACAGCATACCTGCTAGGGCACGTCATACACTGTAGCACTACCTGGGAGGAAGAGGTGTGAATCTGGAAAGCACTTTTAAGCGACTCAATATTTCATTATCCGGATTAATTAAGTGATACGGCTTTAACATATAATTATCGCGGGTGATGATCTAGTGATCGTTGCTACTTATATTTCATGTTATACTAAGCAATTGTATAATAAAATAAACATAGAGACTCTATGGGCCTTATAATACATCATAGTGAGACTAGATAAACTATCTAATCTTCACGGGCTTGCTTCAAGTCTCCTTGGGCTCCCACCATGGGCTTGGACCATCTGGGCTTCTTCACGATCAATTAGAATTTTATAAATAGAACCTATTCTAAAATTACATTAATAAAAGAATGGCACGCAGGCCATATTTCCCAAAATAATTAAATTACAAACCGACTTTAATTTAGGGCCCATAGAACTCTATAACACGTTGCTGCACGGTAAGACATACAAATATAATGCATGATCATGGCATTCCAAAATCATCTAATAAAGTTAAGCCGAGTTACTTAGGGTGAAATCGCCAATTTTACCATATGTGACTAAGGCCCATAAAGACCCAAACGGTTAACATCCATTTGTATGCAAAATTACAATTTCGCTCCCACTTAATTTTTAGGGTCGTCACATATCTAAAATTTAGCCCTCCCAATTTAAACCGGTGTCACGGTCTATTGGGCCAATTTCACAAATTAACCATATTCAATTTTATAAAAATAATCAATTCGATTAAAAATTAAATATGCATGCCAATCAAAAACATTTTAATACCAATTAATTTTTATTCAAAGCACGTTTAATAAATTAAACGGTATTAGGGCCCAGATTTAATTAAAATTACCCGAGAAAAATTTAAAAGATTAAATCTGTCCCAAACACCAAATTTAAAACTAAATTCGGTGATTTCGCGTCCACGGACGGCAGTCGGGGCTGCTGTCCGCGCACAGCAGTTCCGCGATTACCGTTTCGCGAACCCGGAATATTTTTTTTCTGTTTTTAAAAAAATGGCTGCTGTATTTTATTTAATTTATTATTTTAAAAATAATAATCTCATAACAAAACAAAAAAAATACAGACAGAAATAAAATTAGAAAACTTCCTAGAACAATTCTATACGAGGAATTAATAGGAAATTTCAAAACTTGATTTGGAAAAATAATAAAAACCAAATCTAATTAATTTTCAATCAATCAAAACGGACTAAACCATGGCTCTGATACCACTGTTAGGGATTAAAGCCAGTTAATCAACTGTAGCGCAGCGAAATTGCGGTTTAAAATTTATTTCTAATCCCTTTGAGTTCGATCTTTGTCCGTTAACCATTGATTGAATAAAACCTTTTGATCCGTTTAAGGATATAAACATACCCGGACTGTCTCTTCTAGAGACGGCTGAAGAATCCACAAGGTAGTAAGATCTCCGTAGTCAGGTGCACGAACAGCTATTGAGCCAGAACCGGTGCTAGCCGAAGAACGAAGAAGAACTGGAGAGATTTCGTAATTAGCCAAGAAAATCTTCACAATTGAAGTTGGGGCCGCCAATTTCAGTGCTCCTCCTTTTCAATTTTGTTGTGGCCGAATATATATATATAGGTTAGATTAGGTTTAGAGTGTTTTAATTTATATATATAGTGTATTCCTAAACCTAATTGGTTTAGGGTTAATTGGTTAATTACAAAACTAATCCAATCCTAATCTAATTACATAAATAAATACCAATAATATTTATTCTATGCAATTAGTTGTGATTAGATTAAATTTAATTACCCCGATTAAATGAATAATACTAATTAATAAATTGACGTATTAATCTAATTAATTATTCACTGAATGCAATTTCATTAGTTTACAAATTAATTAATTACATCCCGTAAACTAATTACTCAATTAAATACCCAACACTTAAAACCATTAATCCATTACCTTGATACAAAGTACCAATTAATCAATTAATTAACCACCAATTAATTACCTTGACATTTTACTGTCAATCAATTAATTAATTTCATCTCTCCAATGTACCGTTCTATAAGTTCTAACTCAGATGTTCGATGTGCACGATCCTATGGGATTGTCCTTAGTTAGCAGTGGGCTCACGGCCCACGGACAGTAAGTGGGTTCTAGCAAACCATTACTGTCCCTAACCAAGACAGAGTTTCAGCAGTCTAAAGATGCAGAGACCCTGTAGTTATCTCTTAACTTCTTTTACCATTTGATATCAATATTATAAACTAAAGGCATGGCGGCTGTCATCCTCTATGTTGTTTATGATATTTCTTGATCTTGAGTAGATTAATGAATCAGATAAGTAAACTACTTATCAGGGTGTGGCCACACACTTATCAATCTCACTCATCAAGTGGCCTGTGATATCATCTCACTATTATGTGAGTGGTAATTCCATCACTTCACTATCAATGCCAATGTGTTCACCTCTTCACCCAATCATACCCGTATTTGGCATCCTGTTACAGACCTGTTAGGCGTATGTCAAAGTGAACCGGATCCCACATTGATATTATAATGAAATCTGGTCTGAAGACAGTTAGAGACCTACTTAAGAAAACTAATGACACAACCACCATGTAGTTTTCTCGAACGGATCGATCCAGTCACATGTATACAACATGTACCCATATTCACAACTGACTTATCAAGTGCTATGGCTAGTATCAATTACTACCATACAGTCATCGAATATACAAGTCTGTGGTCCTAATCATTCCCATGATAGAATAGACTTGGGATGTGGTTTTACGATTACCAATCAATGGATTCTCTATTCATATTATAGCACAAGATATAAATGAACTAGATTAATGCCTTTATTAATGTGACACAAATACATTTTATAAGAACCAATGCCTATGAACTAGGGCACCCCAACAACTAATACGGAAAGGTTAACGACATAATCAACCTGTCTTCTTAACGGACTCTGGGGGAATGATTACAGACTTGCCAATAACATACTCATTACATCATTCCGTTATGCAAGGATTAAATATAATTCTTGAAGAAATTAATTTAATAGTTGCATACGGCCAGAAGTAGTAAGAACCTAATGGATCACACATAAGACTTGGAACCAAAAGAGAGATGGATGTCATTAATAGATGGAAGCCCAAATAAGCCCAGTAAGGCCCATTTAATTAGGGGTGGCTGAAATTTGTATATAATAAGTTAGGAATTATTTTAATTCCCTTAATCCTAATTTGATTAGGTTTGTGAATTAAATTAATTAAGAGATAATTAAATTAGGAGTTTTAATTAGATTAATATACTCCTATTATTATCCAATTAGGTTATTTATTATTATCCTAAATATATTAGATATATTATAAGATAATAATTAGGAATCCTATTCCGAATGGAATTCCTATTAAGAAACCTATTCCTATCTAACTAGGGTTTAGATACAAGTTATTATATATACCCCCTAATGTGTGAATTTCGACCAAGCCTCCACCTCCCCTCTACTTGTGATTTTCGAAATACATACCTAGAGAGAGAAAGTGAATTCGCATCCTCAAGTTCGTGGACAAGAATTCATACGGCTTCCGTCAATTGATTAATCTCATTCATCTCTTTTCTCTTTGATCTTGTGTTGGTTAATTAGAGGCAATCTATTTTGGTTGCATCTCATAAGGGTTGATTCTAACTTAATCTCACTGTATTCACGAAAGAAGGAAAAACAATCAAAAGGGAGAAATTCGTTCTTCTTCACATACATCAGGTTAGTTCACTATTCCACGGATTCCCGGAGATTGAACCGTCGGATCGTCGCGATTTTGGGACGGTAGCTTCTAGACATATTCTTCCACAATTCCACCGAAGGGATTGTCGTTCGGAGGTCTGGAAGGTCTGTTTCGGATAGGGACAGATTGGTAAACAGTTTCCATCTCTTTTGAAGTTGTGGGCACTTCGTTTGCAACGGTAGATTGATCATCGAAAGGTATTTCTTCTTATCCCTCTTTATATGAAATAACGATTAACGGATCCTATGGTTAAAAGGAAGTAGGCTAAAATTTTTATATTTCCGCTGCTATACCTTAACCTAATTTCCATCATCTTCTACATCTTCAAAATGCTTATCAATGGATTCAAAACGATTGTCAATGGATTCCATTATCTCTTGGGGTAGTTGAGGTCGAACCATTGCCAAAAAGAAGTCCCCGGGAAGGAAAACGATTCGGCTCTGATGCCAACTGATACACATTATAGTTGAACTTGGTTATTTTGATCTTAATCAACTAAAGAGTTTCTTCTCAAGCTAAAACTTGAAGAAGTAAATCATAAAGAAAGGTTTCGACCTTGCTCCAAGGCTTTTGATAATTGATTTCGTAAAAATACACTCATCCTTACAAACAATGAGGTTTAAATAGCTCTCCCAAATAATAATGTAAAATACTAAAATAACCTAGTTAGGGTTAACAATCATAATGTAAAGGATATAGGTAGGATGGGATAAGTGACTAAGTGCCATTTAGGTTAATAAGCCTAAATGACACGAGAGTAAATAAGGACAATGGAAAAACAGTAAAATCAAGAAGTGGCAGAATTCTGGCAGCTCTTGTCCCATAATCCACCTTGTTGGAAAATGCATCCCCACATGGTGTGTGGCTGTGTGACACGCCGTGTGGCCTTGAGTCCTCCACAGCCCAGCCTCACCCATGTTGCAGAACTCGTCCCTCCTTCTTGCTGCACAAAACGTGTGCGATATTCACATGCCGTGTGAATTAAAATGAAAAGTTCTAGGGTCTCAGCTAGCAGACCACATAGTGTGTGCTCTTGATGAGACGTCGTTGTTCAAAGGATGGGAGAGGAGTATGGTGTTGCACCGTTGTTCGAAAATGCTTGTACTCTTCCGATAACCCACACAAAAAACGGAGCACCAGACGCTCGTTAGAGACTTTGTGGCCGACATTGGCGAGGTTGGCTGTAAGAACCTTGAGCCTGGTACAGTATGCTTTCACGTTCGGAAAATCCACCAATTTGGTGTTCGTGAATTTTGCATCTAGAGCCAGAGCCCTGACCGATTTGTTTTCCTGAAAGAGATGAACAAGGCGATTCCAGGCCGCGGCCGTGATGTCTTCTTGATCAATGATTGTGTTGAGAAGATCATTGGATATCGTACCATATATCCATTGCCGTACGATGTCGTCGAGTCGTTCCCATAGAGCCTTAGCGGCAATTTTCTCGGCTTCAGTTGCTATGGGGGAGACAGTGAAAGAGGAAGGAGATAAGAGGTGAAAAGGGTAGCCCAGTTGTTGTATTGGCTTCCTTCATAGTCAAGAACAATAGGAATGCATGATTTTATATGGGTGACTGTAGTTGCAGGATGCAATTTGGACGAGTCAGCCATGGAGATGAGAAGAAGGAGAGGAACGAAGAAGATGAGAGGTGGGCGGCTGCTAGGGTTGTAGAGACCTAGTCTGATACCATGTGAGATAATATTTGCCGTGTATTCTCATTGGTTGAGAAGGTTAATATACATCATTTGAAACGTAATGTTAGGCTACAAAATAGGAACTAATTTTGACTAAATGATGCTAATCTAAAACAGAAGATTACAAAATATCTTTGACTAAATATTTACATATAATCTATCAATTCTAATCAAAATTTATTCATAAAATCATAAAAGAGGAAAAATTCTCAATGGGAAAAATTTAAAATAAATTATCAATTTAATTTTTTTTTTTAATTTCTTGCTTTCCTTTACCATTCATCAATAGGAACTTTTTTTTTAAATAAATTGTCAATATCAAACATTTTTATTGAACACTAATTATTGGATAGTAGTTGAATGATAGTTATAGGAATACAAGAACTATGGATTTAGATTTAGGCTTAATAGGTATCCAGCCTCCTAAACTCGTAACTTTTTTTCACCTGACCCCCTCAATTTAGGGGACAACCTCTCAACCCCCTTAACTCTCCAACAACATCACATACAACCCCTTAAACTTACAACTTTTTTTGACCTGACCCCCTCAACTTAGGGGACAACCTCTCAACCCCTTCAACTCTCTAAAAACATCACATATAGCCTCTTAACGCCTACGTGCCTCTGGCATGGAACAAAGTTGAGATTGCACTCATTAGAAAGCGCGTGAAGGTTGTCTTTAGAAACTTAAACGGTAAAAAAATCTCCTTTCTTCCTAAATCCCTAACGTTCTCCTCAGAAATCCTTCCTTCCTCTTTTCTGATTCCTTCGATTCACCTATTTTCTGTCTCTGATCGGTCACCGATCAAGTTCAACAGTAAGTATTCATCTCCTTCATCTCCTTTCTTCCTCCTCTACCTTCTTCTTTTTATTCATCTTCTTCTTCTTCTTCTTCTTCTCGTTTGCCTCTTTCTTCTTGTGAGATAATTCTTTTTTTTTTGTCAATTAGGTTAGGGTTTGTGTTGTTCTTGAAACCGATTTCATGGTGGGTACTCATGAATCATGTTTTTATGGTGAATATGTTGTACTTAAGGTTTCATGGAAACCTGCAAATCAAGGAAGAAGACTCTACGGATGCTCAAATTATGGGATAATTTACTGGATTTACATGGAAAAATTTAAGAAAAAAATGACACGTGGCATTAATGTGGTCAACAGTCAAGCGTGTTTTCTACACGGATCAATATTTTGACCGGTTATAGGGGTGTAAGGGGTTGTATGTGATTTGTTTGGAGAGTTAAGGGGGTTAAGAGGCTGTCCCCTAAATTGAGGGGGCCAAATGAAAAAAAGTTACAAGTTTAAGGGGTTGTATGTGATGTTTTTGGAGAGTTAAAGAGGTTGAGAGGTTGTCCTCTAAGTTGAGGGGGCCAGATGAAAAAAAGTTATAAGTTTAAGGGGCTGGATACTATTAAGCCTTAGATTTATTTTGAGTGTGTCCTTTTCTATAGATGAAGCCAAACCCTAGGTTTGATTATGTTATTTTGAATAGGGAAAGTGATACAACAGAACAAGAGGAGGCAAAAAGGTACACTCAATTCAATAGTGATAGGAATAATAAAATAGCACATATAAACGTTGTTAAGATATCATCCACAAATTGACATTCATTGTACATTATGGAAGCAATATTTATTGTTAGAAAGATTCCGTATCGAATCTAGGATATATCTCTAGTGATACATGAATGTTAAATTAAAATAAATTAAAAATTCGTTAACAATTTTCTTATAATTTTTAGTATTTTCTGACGATTAGTGGATGCTAAAGCCTTCTTATGAATCCGTCCGTTGAAAGACTTCATTACATTAAAGCATCGATGTTCTTAAGAAATTATTAGTTCACTTTCTACAAATAATATAAACAAAGGAAAAGTCTAAAAACTTATTGTGCCTTCTCGTTTTTATCAAACAGGAACTTGTGGGATTTTTTTTTCAAACGGGAACTGAAGTTTTTTTCGCGACCAGGAGATGACCGAGACTATTGGCTTTTCTAAAAATAAGAACCTTAAAATTAAAATGAGCCTTGGCAACCTCAAATTGAAAAATTCAAAAACTTGATAATATTTTAAGAAATTTTAATTTTTCAACTTTTTAATTTTAAGGTCATTTAAGTGTTGTTTGGTGAGGAGAGAGACAATTGATGTTTATAGAAAGAAAACTCTAAAATTGATAATTTTGGTAAATAAATTTTTTTGTTTTATAGTAAATGTGTTACTAAATAATTTAAATTCTTATAATTTTTCATTTTGAGATTGTTAACGTACATTTTTATAGTATTAAACTAAAAAATTATCGTTTTCACCAAAACAAAAACCTCAGTCCCGGTTTGGAAAAAAAAAATCACAGGTACCTGTTTGACAAAACGTGAAAGCCCGTTTTTTTTGGACATTACCCTATAAACAATTAACTCTTACTCATTCAAGAGTATCAAAATAAATGTTATCTCCAACAATACTCATAATACTTACTCCTTCTTTATTTTTGGGATAATGTGCAAAAATACTCAAATGTTAGTAGTTAGAAGCAATTTTAGCTCTAATATTGACAACAAAGTGCAAGTTTACCCCCTAATATTGGCAAGTTAGATCAACTTCAGACATTATTATAAAACACATATATTTTGTTCCTTATTCTATACCAATTTCATACGAGTTCGTTCTGGAAAAAAAATATCTCACTTTTTTTTTTAATAATAGAATTGGAGATTAATATTTTAAAATCGACAAAATATTTGCATTTTTTTGTCCAACTCGTAAAAAATACAGTATAGTTTGTTTTCACGTTTATATATTTATGAGCAATTTTATATAACGTATAAAATGATGCAATTTTATTCCTAAAAGTTGGCAAGAAAGAGCAACTTTACCCTTGACGTTGGCAAGCTGGATCAATTCCAGACATCATTACAAAACACAAATATTCATTATCCTACACCAAATACATTTCAATTGTTCTGGAAAAAAATATTTCACTTTTTTTTTTGTGATTCAATAATAGAATTAGAAATTAATATTTTAAATTCGACAAAATATTTGGAATTTTTCCTATCAAACTTGTACAAAATACAATGTAGTTTGTTTTCACGTTTATTCACATGTTTGTGATCTGTTATCGATGTGTGATAAAATGACGCATATATGAAGTTTAGATGACAAGATTAATAACTAAGAAGATATTTTTGATGAATTATTTCTCAAATTGACCCAACTTGGTAATGTTATGGGTGAATTTGTTATTTTCTGCCAAAGTTGAGTAAAGTTACATAATTTTAGACGTTAAGGATAAAATTGCTTCTGCCTGTTAACGTTGAGGGTATATTTGCAACTTATCCCTCTGTTTTTTATCATTAAAATTATTATAAATTGTTATATCTACAAAGTAGAGAAAATCTTCAATAATAAATTATTAATAAGAAATAAAAATCCTTTCAAAAAATAAAAATGAAATAAAGAGTCATTAAAAGTAGAGAGATGTCATATTCTTAATATCATCGATTACGTGAAATTTTAACTTAAAAAAAAACCCTAGTATCTCCTTACGTTAGACTTGATTGCTTCTTGCGCTAAGAGGTGATTGTCGTTCCTGTGTTCGTTAAAATTAGTTACACCATTGTTTTCACCGTCGTCCTTGCACTGTTTCATTTACCATCGTCTTTTTTACTGGTTGGAGGTATCGTTACTGGTCGAATGGAGAAAAACATGGAAAACCTGTGGTTGGATGGAGAGGGAGTACCAGACCTAAGATTTTAGTCGTTCAGGAGATGTAAATGCGAGAATGGGAAATCCTCTCTCATCGTCATCCCTTAGGAGTAAAATAAGAAAAATTTTCTCTTAAACATTAGACACTTTTATTGTTAACTTTTTCAAAAAAAACTCTTATTATATGTATTATACTTAATACCATTTATACCTCAATTGTGCCAGTTTTGTAAATAATAGGGAAAATATAAAATAAATTGTGAATTTCAAACCTTTTTTATTGAACACTAATTATTGGATAGTAGTTGATGGGCAGTTATAGGAATACAAGAATTATGGCTTTAGATTTATTTTGAGTGTGTCCTCTATAGATGAAGCCAAACCCTAGGTTTTTTTTATTATGGTTTCAATTGGCTGAATTTTGAAAGGGAAAGTGATACAACAGAAGGCAACATTCAATTCAATAATAATAAGAATAATAAAATAGCACATATAAACGTTGTTAAGATATCATCCACACAGATTGATATTCATTGCACATTATGGAAGCAATATTATAGAAATATTCTGTAGCAAATCTAGGATTTCTGTTGGTAATTATGGATGCTAGATTAATATTTTTTTTGGTGTTTTCTCATTAAAAAAATTAAAAATTCGTACACAATTTTCATAGAATTTTTAATATTTTTTAATGATTAGTGTGGATGCTCAAGCCCCCTTTTAGATCCGTCCATGAAAAGACTCCATTACATTAAAGCATCAACATCTATAAGAAACTCTTAGTACAGTCTTTACAAATAATATAAATAAAGGTAAAGTCTAAAAAAAATCATTGTGCTTTCTCGTTTTATCAAACAGGTACTTGTGTGATTTTTTTTTTCCAAAAGGGAACTGAATTTTTTATTTTTGCGACTAGAAGATGACTGAGACTTTTCGCTTTTCTAAAAACAATGATCTTAAAATTAAAATGAGCGCTGACAATCTCAAATTGAAGAATTAAAAAACTTGATGATGTTTTAAGAAACTTTAATTCTTCAATTTTTTAACTTTAAGGTTATTTAGGTGTTGTTTAGTAATGAGAGAGAAAGCTCCAGAAATGATTATTTTGGAAAATAAAAAATTTAATTTTATGATAAATTTGGTACTAAACAACTTTAGTTCTTGTAATTTTCCATTGTTAGCAGATATTTTAAACTAAAATATCATTGTTTTTACCAAAACGAAAACATCAGTCCCCCTTTAGACAAAAGCTATTTGACAAGTACTTGTTTAGTAAAACATGAAAGCCCATCAAATTTTTTTCAACTTTACCTTATAAACAATTAACTCTTAGGTGTTGTTTGATAAAACTGAAATTTAAATGCTGAAAAAATAAGTACTGGATTTTAAGTATTGAATATTATAAGTGTTGAAAATATTGAATGATTTAATTTGTATAAAAATATTAGTGAATAATGTTTAACTTAAAATATTAAGTTAAATATTTTGACTTACCAAAATAAGTGGTTTTTTAAACTTAATTAACTAATTTAAATGGCGGAGAAACAACCTTTATCAAATCAAACGCACTTAAATTAAATAAGTGCATTTTAATTTAAGCAACACACTTAAATTAAATAAATGCTTAACATTTTAATTTAAGCAAGTAAGTGGTTCATCAAAGAAGGCCTTAGTCATTTAAGAGTATCAAAATAGATGTCATCTCTAACAATACTCATTGTACTCACTCCTTATTCATTTTTAGGATAAAGTGCAAAAATAGTCATAACGTTGACAGTCATGAGCAATTTAACCCTAACGTATAAAATTATACAATTTTATTCCTAACATTAGCAACAAAGAGCAAGTTTACCCCTAATGTTGGCAAGTTGGATCAATTTCATACATCATTGTAAAACACAAATGTTTTGTTCCTTATTCTACACCATTTGCATATCAGTTGGTTCTGGGAAAAAATATTTCAATTTTTGTGATTTAATAATAGAATTTGAGATTAATATTTTAAATTCGATGAAATATTTGGATTTATTTTCCAACTCGTAGATAATACAATATAGTTTGTTTTCACGTCTATTTATATGTGTGTGATCTGTTATCGATGAGTGATAAAATGACGCGCATATGCAGTGTAGATGACAATATTAATAACTTAGAAGACATTTTGATGAATAAAATTGCTATTGCATGTCAACACTGAGGGTATATTTGCAACTTATCCCTATATTTTTTTATCATTAAGATTACTATGTATGGTGCATTACCAAAAGTAAAAGGAGAGAGAATCCTAAAATATAAATTATTAATAAAAAAATAAAATTCATTTGTAAAAATAAAAAATGAAATAAGGAGTGACTAAGAGTAGAGACATGCTTCTCGATGATAGAGAAGGAATGAAGACTTCCAATGATTTGAAAAGTGACTAAGAGTATATTGAAGTTGATTTTGTAGCGAATTTTTTCAAAATTTAACTTAAAGGCTCTATAAATGAGTCTCCTTGAATGTTCTCATTCTACCAAATTGCCCTAACTCCCTCAAATATAATCAAGACAAATTTTATCGTGGATCGGAATTATCATTAGTTCCTCCGCTTATATGATATCACATCGGAAGTTGAGATGACGTGAGTGAACGCGGCCAATATCCCGTCTTGTTGTAGAAATTTTTCATATTTAAATCTATAAGAGCATCTCTAAGAGACTCTTTTATTGAGAGTTAAATTTTGAGGAGTTTGGATTAAAAATCAACTCTAAGAGATTTTTAGTCACTCCTCAAATTAACAAGTGTCTTAATTCATTCTTATAT
Source organism: Euphorbia lathyris (assembly GCF_963576675.1). Lineage (NCBI taxonomy): Eukaryota > Viridiplantae > Streptophyta > Magnoliopsida > Malpighiales > Euphorbiaceae > Euphorbia > Euphorbia lathyris. The sequence continues at coordinate 84,581,770 of NC_088917.1, read as the reverse complement.
TATTGATGAGTCTTTTTCCACTTCTAGTCCACTCCTTTTATTTTTTATTGATAAGGCTCTTTTTGTTGGTAAATATAATTTAATGATAAAATAAATAAACAAATAAAGTGTAAGTATGCTAAGTATTGTTGGAGATTAGATATATTTTAATGTCTTGGAGCATCATGAACAACCTCTTGATTTGGTTCTTAAATTAAAATTTAAGGAGGGATCCAACTTCCTTTTAATGGATCCTCAAATCACTAACAATGTCTCTCCATTCTTAGTTCCTTCTTATTTGACTTTTTTTATTAATAGTTTATTATTGAGGAGTTTCTCACCTCTCACTATTAGTAAGTATAACAATAATTAATAATTTTAATGATAAAAAAATAAATAAAGAGTATTGTTGTAGATGATATGTATTAGTCACTCTTAAATCACTAAGAGTCAATTATGTATGTTATTTTTAAAGAGTGGACTTCTCATTGGAGATGCTCTTAAATGGCTAAGAGTCAATCATTTATATTATTTTTAGCGAGTGGATTAAGAGGTGATATCATATAACGAAGTGCACCAATACAAGGATGGAGCTGGGGTGGAATAGAAGGGTCGGCCGACCCTTCAACTCGCCAAAAAATCCTGAAATAAAATTGCGAAAAGGTCTTCATATGAAGCAAATTTTACTAAATAAATCCTGAAATAATGTCCAAAATACCAAAGAATAAGGTGGACACCTGATATCATGCAAAATCTCAGGCAGGTGATGTTATTTTCGCCATCTTTAGAGTTAAAAGAAATGTGTGAAATTTAATGATCCAAATATAATGATTGAGGCTCAAATGCAATAATCGGAGCTCCGACCTCCCATTGTAAGAAAATCTTCTAGAGTCCTATGACATAAAGGATTCCTTCTAGGAATCGGAATCCTTGAGGGATACAGATTCTAAACTCATAAGGACTCCTAAAGAGGTGACAATCTTAACCTAAAAAAGCTATAAATAGGCAGGTATTGACACAAGGTATGGTAAGGTAATCACTATCTCTAAACTAGTTCATACCCTTCAATTCGGTCCTAAGCGTAAACTGATAGAAGCGGGTTTGTCGGACTCCAGTCCTGCCTTACTTACATTACTGTTTTATAGGTTATCTACGATGTCAGATTACCAAGGCGCTTTGGACATGTAAGCAGAATTAGGTAATCAATTATCACCTTCTAAGTTCTATTTTTTCAGAGCACCATTCATATTCACACGTTTCCAACTTCAAGCTTGCAAAAATTACCATTTATTTTGGCTTCAAGTTTGTCATTTTAATTTTTATTTCGTTGAAACTGTCTATTACATTCAATTTCAATTTTAATCGCTTTAATTTACATTCGAAATTTACGTATTATTTTAGCTATAATTTCTTGCTTTCCTTTACAATTCATTAATTCTAATCAAAATTTATTCATAAAATCATAAAAGAGGAAAAATTCTCAATGGGAAAAATTTAAAATAAATGTCAATTTAAATTTTTTTTAAATTTCTTGCTTTCCTTTACCATTCATCAATAGGAATTTTTGTAAATAAATTGTCAATATCAAACATTTTTATTGAACACTAATTATTGGATAGTAGTTGATGGATAGTTATAGGAATACAAGAACTATGGCTTTAGATTTATTTTGAGTGTGTCCTTTTCTATAGATGAAGCCAAACCCTAGGTTTGATTATGGTTCAATTGGCTGAATTTTGAAAGGGAAAGTGATACAACAGAATAAGAGGAGGCAAAAAGGTACACTCAATTCAATAATGACAAGAATAACAAAATAGCACATATAAACGTTGTTAAGATATCATCCACAAATTGACATTCAATGCACATTATGGAAGCAATATTTATGGTTAGAAAGATTCCGTATCGAATCTAGGATTTCATATGTCCAGTGATATCTTAAAAATAAATTAAAATAAATAAAAAATTCGTTGACAATTTTCATATAATTTTTAGTATTTTCTGACGATTAGTGGGTGCTAAAGCCTTCTTATAAATCCGTCCGTGGAAAGACTTTACTCAGTGGCGAATCCAGGATTTGAGGAAGCGGGGGGCACAATTCTACGTAAAAAAAATTTAGACAAAAAATGTAAAATTGTTCAATTTTTTATGACAAAAAATGCAAATTTTTTTAATTTTTTGTGACGAAAAACTGCAAAATCGTGCAATTGTCATGCATTATTTTCATGATTTTTTTTGATAAAAAACGTAAATTATAATGTTTCCGACTCGTAATCATCCATTTCCGGGATTCTCGGGTTGTAACGCATCAAATATCCCTAACGTTTTGGGTCAGGTAAAATTTTACCCATAATGTTTGTAGCCAAAAGCAATTTTATCCCTAACGTTGATAAATTGGATCAATTTCAGACACTATTATAAAATACAATCATTTTTTTCTTTATTTTGCACCAATTGCATATCAATTTTGTAATTTTGCACCAATTTTACCTCTAACGTTGATAAATTGGATCAATTTCAAACACTATTATTCATGACCGAGAAGACAGTTTGATGAATTATTTCTCAAATTGACCCAATTTATCAACGTTAGGGGTAAAATTGCTCTTGGCTTCCAATATTAGGGATAAAATTGTACCATTTTAGACGTTAGGGATAAAATTGCTCCTGACACAAAACATTAGGGGTATTTTTGCACTTTAACCTTTATTTTTGGATTTAATTTTTTTTTTGTTTTTTTAGTGGGATGAAAGGGGGGGGGGGGGGGCAAATGCCCCCTTTGACACCCCCCCCTCCCGACTTCACTACTTAGTTCACTTTCTACAAATAATATAAACAAAGGAAAAGTCTAAAAAATCATTGTGCCTTCTCGTTTTATCAAACAAGAACTTGTGGGATTTTTTTTTCCAAACGGGAACTGAAGTTTTTTTCACGACCAGGAGATGACCGAAACTATTGGCTTTTCTAAAAATAAGGACCTTAAAATTAAAATGAGCCTTGGCAACCTCAAATTGAAAAATTCAAAAACTTGATAATATTTTAAGAAACTTTAATTTTTCAACTTTTTAATTTTAAGGTCATTTAAGTGTTGTTTGGTGAGGAGAGGGAAAATGGATGTTTAGAGAAAGTGGATGTTTAGAGAAAGAAAGCTCTAAAATTGATAATTTTGGAAAATATTTTTTTTTTGTTTTATGGTAGTGGATAGGACGGAGTGGAGGGAGCGAATTTGTATCGCTGACACGACTTGATTTCACGGTTTTATATGATGGTTCATGTTAGCCGACCCCGAATCATTTGGGGACTAAGGCTTTGTTGTTGTTGTTGTATAGTAAATGTGGTACTAAATAATTTAAATTCTTGTAATTTTTCATTTTGAGATTGTTAACGTACATTTTTATAGTGTTAAACTAAAAGATTATCGTTTTTACTAAAACAAAAACCTCAGTCCCGGTTTGTTGTATTTGTACATTTTATAGTTTTTATTACTTTTTGTAGTTTTTTATTGCTCTTTGTAGCCTATTTTCTCCTTTTGTGGATCTTGTATACTGTCTGTAATCTATATGCGTGAGATGTTTTATTTCTCTTTATTTCCGTATTGTTTGTATTTTTTAAGTTAATAGAATGATACATAGTATTTTCATATATATATATATAAACACCACTTATACCTCAATTAGGTAGAAAGAAATTAATGGGAAAAATTTAAAATAAATTGTCAAATTTCAAACTTTTTTATAATAATTGGATAGCAGTTGACGGATTATTTATATTATAGGAATACAAGAATGAGCTATGGTCAGGAAATACGCCACGTCATATATATATATATATATTACTTACTTTTCTTTTCATCTTATTAAGCATATATATAGCATAGAATATATGTGTATTTATAGGTATAGCTCTTGTTTTATATAATATATGCATGAAATGGAGCATACCATAAAGCTGAGAAAAGGATCATGGACTGCTGAAGAAGATGATCGTCTACGGTTATGCATTGGAGAGTATGGTGAAGGATATTGGCATCGCATTCCCCATCGATCAGGTTTTATTTTGTTTTATCCGCTTTCCAAATTTGTTTAAAAAAAGATAAGGTGCAAAAATACCTTTAATATTTACAGAATCTGTACTAGAAAACATAAGATAGTATATATTTCCTTTTTTCGAGTACGGGTTTTTGTCGGTAAACAAAAAATCAAATGTATTCAATTGGGGTTTTCTGGAAAATATCAATAACCTAGACCTGTGCTTCGAGTTGTTTTATGCCATAAATAAACTCGAACACTCAAGAATCTGTTATGCCAATTTGATGAGAATCGGAACAAAGAAAGAGAAATTTACTTTATATAATGACTTGAGCAATTTTACCCTTAATGCTGACAAGTTGGGTTAACTTTAGACATTATTATAAAACACAAATATTTTGTTCCTTATTCTCCACCAATAGCACGTAAGTTAATTCTAAAAAATAGTTTTCATATTTTTTATGATTTAATAATAGAATTGAAGATTAATATTTTTAAATTGGATGAAATATTAAATGACGCACATGTGAAGTGTAGTAGACGTCTTTTAAAATTCAGGCAGAAAATTTAAAAATATAATTAATTTTAACTAAAAGATTTTATACCCGGGTATTAATTGCATCAACTAATTACTCCATCTGTTCCATAATAGATGACTTTTAAGGTTATGATACAAGAATTAAGAAATGCAATTAATTTTAACTAAAATACTTTATTACCCTTATATTAATTGCATCGCTAATTAATTTTTTATCTATTCCCGAAGTAAAAAGGCAACTTAAATAAAGCTATATTTGGTAAAGTGCATAGATCGAATCAAAACTTCATGTATGGTGGAACAAAAAAAAATTATATAGAAAGACATCTATTGTGGAACGGAAGAGTTATTTTTAGCTATTTCTAACATAAAAAATGCAACTTCAATAGGGTTCTATTTGGTAAAACAATTAATGTGCATGGATTGAATCAAAACGTTATGTATTATGAAACAAAAAAAAATCTCTAAAAATACATATATTGTGGAACGGATGGAGTAGTTAATTAATCACTCGATTGCAAAGATGTAAAGGTGCATGCGAAATATGTATTACACTCGCCTTAAAATTTTATTACATAATTCACACAATAGATTAAAACATAATAAAAATGAAGTTCCTATTTGCTAAACTATAAATTATATTCTCACTGATATTAAAACCTCATACTCGACCTTGATCGTTTGACTTTTCCAACATGCGTACAACATACCTTCCGCATGCATCTTAATTTTTACAGCCGAGTAATTTATTGGCTATATTTTAAGCAAGTTGAAGAGACTATCAGAATATTTTAAATAAGTTAAGAAAGCTATCAAGACACTTTAAAAATTTAAAGGATTTTTAAATAAGTTTAAGGGACTGATAATATATTAAGCCATTTATTTTTCTTTTTGAGTTTGGATTCTACTGGTAAACTACTTCAGCCAATGATTTAAAAGCCTTGTACAAAAGTTTGATTCACTCCCTTAATTTTTAAAGTGCCTTATACAAAAGTTTGATTCACTCCCTTAATTTTTAAAGTGTCCTGATAGTCAATCAAATTGCTTAAAATATAGTTAGTTAATTTCTCGATCGCAAAGATATAAATTATATACAGAAAGTGAATTGTATAGGGACAGGTTGGATTTGGACTCACGTAGAAAAAAAAAAGAGTTAATTATTACCTTTTATCCTGAAATCCAATATATTCGGTTACTTAAGCAAAAAAATTTAAGATTTTTTGCTTCAACTATAATAACTTTATCACCCGGTGTACCAGACTATTAAAAAACTCCAAACGTGAAAAATGTTCTTGCATATTTGACAAAGTTAGAGCTTTTTACATTGAAAATAACAATAATTAAACTTTTTATTCATTTTACTTTCCCAATGTGCGTGTAACACAACTTCTGTATATAGTTTATTTTTTTTATAATCAAATGATTAATTGGTTATATTTTAAGTAAATTGAATGACGATTGAAACATTTCAAATAAGTTGAAGAAACAGTCACGACACTTTAAATAAATTTAGGATGCGAATAATATATTAAGTCTCTAATATATAAATTAAAGTTATTGTTGCCTCATACATATCACTTTATTAAGTTGTTAGGTTTATTATACATGCATCTGAGTTTAAAGCACATTTATAAGCAGAAATGTATGTGAAGAAAACTTTGTCCTTCACATTTTATTAAATAAGTATTTGTGAATTTTTTTTTCAAAACAGGGAATGAGATTTTTTTTTTCAACCAAGAGATGCCTCGAGTTTTTTGCGTTGCTAAAAACAAGGACCTTCAAATTAAAATTATAGTTGACGATATCAAAATTGAAAAAACTCAAAGACTTGATGATATTCTAAGCAACTTTAATCCTTCAACTTTTTAATTTTGATGACATTTAGGTGTTATTTGGTGACGAGAGAAAAATTAATATTTAGAAAGAGAAAGCTCTGAAAATGATGATTTGGAAAATAAAAAATTGTGTTCCATAATAAATGTGGTACTAATCTAATTTTAATTCTTGAAATTTTCTAATTTGAGGTTGTTAACGGTTATTTTTATAGTGTCAAATTAGAATATCATTGTTTTTAGCAAATTGAAAACCCGTCTTCTTTTGGGAAATTTTTTTTACAGTTACTTGTTTGACAAAACGTGAAAACACATGAGTTTGTTTTAAACTTTACCCTGATAAAAAGTATATAATTTTTTTTTTTTTTGCATATTTTATCAGGGTTGAATAGATGCAGAAAAAGCTGTCGATTAAGGTGGTTGAATTATCTGAAACCAAATATAAAAAAGGGAGATTTTGAAGTGGATGAAGTTGACTTAATTACGCGACTGCATAAGCTTTTGGGTAACAGGTAAGGAAGTGTTAATAAATACCTGTTTATATACCTTATAAGGAAGATAATTTCTAATTATTTAAAGTGACTTGTTAATCTTTAAAATCTATATGATGGAGTAAGGAGAGACTTTGGAAAGTTGAGTGGCCATACCGTTAAAAATTGAAGTTTAGTGGCTACAATGTTAAAAATGGATAAAGCGCAGTGGCCATGGGTGTAATTTAGCCTAAATATAACAGTACGAATAATGATAAAATAATAAATAATGAGTGAAATTGAGAAGTCTTATTAAAAATAATGTCTTAATCACTCATCAATAGGGTTGTAAACGGGGCAGGTCGGGGTGGGGATTACATTAACCATTCCCGAATACTGGTCTATCGGGGATTCCACGTCCCTGCTCTGAATAACATATGGGAAAAATTTTGGCTACCATCCCCGTCCCGCGAGCAATTCCCATCCTCACGAGGGATCCTCATCCCTATTTAACTTTTTAATTTCTTTACTTTTTTAAGATTTGTAAGGTTTTGATTATCTAAGATTCTCATTCTCACGGGAAATCCCCATCCCCCATGCATGGATTACTTATTAGCTTTCAATTTTTTTATTTTAGAATTTCCACTCCTAATTGGATAGGTTCCGTTTTAATTTTAAACGAAGCTAGATAGAGCTCTTACGTAATCTATCTTAATTTATTTTTAGAATATATTCCGTTTTAAAGCAACCAGGTTCAGTGTCGAATCCAGGATTTGAAGGAGCGGGGGGCAAAATTCTACGTAAAAAAAATTTAGACAAAAAATGTAAAATTGTTCAATTTTTTATGTCAAAAAATGCAACATTGTTCAATTTTTGGTGACGATTGCAAAATCGTTCAATTGTCATGCATTATTTTCATGATTTTTTTTATAAAAAACGTAAATTATAATGTTTCCGACTCGTAATCATCCATTTTCAGGATTCTCGGGTTTTTACACATCAAATATCCCTAATGTTTTGGGTCATGTGCAATTTTACCCCTAACATCTAAAATGGTGCAATTTTACCCCTAATGTTTGTAGCCAAGAGCAATTTTATCTCTAACGTTGATAAATTGGATCAATTTCAGACACTATTATAAAATACAGTCATTTTTTTCTTTATTTTGCACCAATTGTATATCAATTTTGTAATTTTGCACCAATTTTACCTCTAACATTGATAAATTAGACCAATTTCAGACACTATTATTCATGACCGAGAAGACAGTTTGATGAATTATTTCTCAAATTGACCCAATTGATCAACGTTGGGGTAAAATTGTTCTTGGCTTCCAACATTAGGGATAAAATTGTAACATTTTAGACGTTAGAGATAAAATTGCTCCTGACCCAAAACATTAGGGGTATTTTTGCACTTTAATCTTTATTGTTGGATTTAAATTTTTTTTTTTTTTAATGGGATGAGGGGGGGGGGCAAATGCCCCTTTGACCCCCTCTACATCCGCCCCTGACCAGGTTACAACTCAATCTTTTTAGTTTATTTTTTTTAGTTTACCTAAATCACATATATATTTTTTTGATATTTAGGTATTTAGTCGGGGATCTCTGTTGGGAACATTCGGAAACCGGGATGGAGATGGAGACGGGAATGAAACACTTATAACCATACCCACCCGTCCCCGACAATCGGGGACAAAATAAAAACCATCCCCACTCTATAGGGTCATAAATGAGAATTTCCTGTCCCCAACGGATCGGGTCTCCAACGGGAATGGGGAATTCCTAACTAATTAACAGATCTACTCCTCAAGTCACTAAAATCAAATTTTTATATTATTTTTCGAAAGTGGTCTATGCTATTAAAGATATTTTTTTGATTTCCAAACAATGATCATCATATACCCAAATATTTAGGATACCACTAACATCCTTTACGCCCATAGACTTTCAAAGGCCCATCTTAAATTCATTGGGCAAAGTTGAATTGAAACTAATGTTAGACTTATCCAAATTGATACAAAATACATGAATATCACAATTAAGTATAAAATTACAACTAAGTCATATCACCGAATTTAATTCTTAATATGTCATTACTTTCTATATGTTATGATTTTACACCATAATTTAAGAAATATAGACTTCAATTCATAAATTATAAACCCTAGAAAATATATTATAGACTTCTAATTTATAAATTCTAATCCTTAAAATATATTAAAAGTACTGATTTTACTAGTATAACATAATCCAAAATTATGACTTGACATAGTTGTAAATAGTTTTTAAAAGATGAATTTCTGTAATTTCCCTTGATACAATGATCGTTTTGATCAACACACTAATATTCTTCATAACTAGGCTGAAAGTAAATTAAAGAGTCATCAGTGAAAAATAAATGAGCAAATCACAGGAATAGCCCGACGAGGGTCGACTCTTGGGGATGAAATGACGGGCGATCGCTCAAGGTCCCTTGATTATTGGGATCTAAATTCGTAGAAAAAAATTAAGGGTAAAGTTCAAATTTACACTTATTATTTTTGAAGAAGTATAAATTCACTTCTAATATATAAATGGTAAACTTCCTAACTTTTTAAAATACGACTAGTTTGAAAATTTGAACAAATTGGTTTACCATAATTTAATTCATTATTATAAACATCAATCATGTCTCAAGTAATTCAAGTGTTGCAAAAAGTTAGAAAAAAAACTGCCCAATTGTCAAAAATCAAGTCCACAATGTATAAATTTATCATAAAAATCTACATAAAATAGTTATTATGTTATTAACACAATTACGAATGACATGATAAAATGCATTAAACTCCTTTAGTTTATGGACGAACTTATTTAGAATGTCTGATATGACAGTCAAACTAATATGTTTAACTTTTTTTTATAATGAAGGGTTAAAATTTATCCTTTTTGGAAACATTAGGGGAAAAATTTAATCAGTTAGGGTAAAATTTCCACTTCCCTCATAACAATAGGGAAAATTTAGACTATCTCAAAATTTTACTGATTTTGAAGGTAACATGCAAAATTTTTACTTCCACTCTAATTTGCAATATTTAAAATAATCTATAAAATTTCTTCTTTAAATTCATATTTTACTTTCTTTGAATTTCATCTGTATTCTTCTGAATATATGTTTAAAATTTTAGAATATATGTATAAAGGGTTCCAAATTTATCAGTAACTTTCACACATTGCGTACATCTATCCACTCCAACCTTTATAATCAAAGATGACGACCCTTCCGCACATATCCTAAACAATGTGATATAGGAGCTCCCTAACAAAGATCCCCTTAGTTGACTTAACAAAGTCTTTTGGAGCGCCATTTATAACAAAATAAAAGGCAATTATAAGACAAACATCTTATAATTAATCCCACTGGATCCACATGAAAATAAATAGTACCCGATTACACGGTACATAATTTTACCGTTTGAGTTTAGCTTAGTAGGTAATATGTCATTTTTGGGTTGATATAAAACTGACACGCAAATTTTTAGATTGGGTTAAGATTGATATGTTAACCCAAAAATGACACGAATATTTAAAATTATTGTTGTATTCTTTCGTATTTTTATATGTTACTTATTAATAAAGATAATAAAATTATAGTTATTACTTGTAAATATGAGTTGAACTTCCTAAATTTTTATAAACACATTACATGACCCCTAACATGATATTAGCGGAATTTTCAATAGTTATAGTGTTAACATACTAATCTAAAAATGATATAAAGTATTTCAAAATAGTATCATATCTTTTTATATTTTTAAAAGTTATTATTAAGATATATGCATAACAAAATTACATGTAACCCGAAAACATGACACGAAATCGACACTAATCCGAACAGATTAAAACGATTGTGACACGAAAGTTTTTAGATTGAGTTTGGGTTTACTCTTTTTAATACGAACTTGAAAATGATACAAAAACAGACACGACCCAAACACAATAATCTTTTAGCTATAGAGATTTGCTTACATTGTCAATTTCTTAATCGATGTCCTTCCTCCTTAGTTATAACCACACCCTGCCCCCAACTCATTGCACATTTGTCATCATTAAGAACTATTGAAACATCATCTCCAGGAACAACCCATGAATTTCTTTTTATGATTTTTGTTTATTAACTTATTTTTTTCAATTTGACACATTGAGCTCTCAATCAGTTATATTCGTCTACATCAACTCACTGACTAGCGGAACAATCCTAAAATTAGGTTAATGAAATCTATGAATGACATGCGATTTTTTACATTAAAAGAAATTATGCTTGTTGTGGCTATACGAGAACAATAACACGACTCTTTGTTTTTCTTACTACGGGTGATGGCATGTCAAAATTATAGACTAGATGCATATGAAGTATGCCTGATGTATTATGAAAATTTGGTGTTCATCCCACTAGTCATGAAGTTAATATATGTGATTATAATTAAATAATGGCTCAATATGTCAATTTGAAAGATAAAAAACCTAATCAAGAAAAAAATATAAAAATCAAGAAGCTCAAGATAATATTTTTTTTTAGCATAAGAGCTTATTATTGATTTGGTATGTATGATACCATTTGGGTGTTGTTTAGTTATTGATAAATTTATTGATTGATATGCAGATGGTCATTAATTGCCGGCAGATTGCCAGGAAGAACCGCAAATGATATAAAGAATTACTGGAACACTCGTATTAAGAAACAAAGTTCTCAAACGGCAATTACAACACTAAAGATAATAAGACACACCATCTTCAAGCCACGGCCACGTTCATTCTCTAATAAGTGTTTTTTCTGATACGGTGATGAAAATGATATTCAGATCGTCGAACATAGTATTGATGATAATGCTAATGGAGTGGAGCAGAAAATGAAGGAAGTAAACAACAATGTAGCATTGGCAGAAAGCATTGCACAACATATTGAAAGTAATGCAGACAACAACAATACTGATCCGGCTTGTTATGCACAAGATAAAAGCATGTGGAGTGACTTTTTTCTTGATGATATAATATTTTGGGATATTTTTGATTCTCCACAAGATTTATTTATGTGAACTTATTAATATTAGTTTATGTCGTTTAAACGTCTAGCTATGAGATGGTTTTATTTTATTAATGTGCATCTAGTCTATGTGTTAGACATGAAATATAATAAAATATAATTGATTTCATATTTATTACATTTATATATCCAAATGATTTAAGTCATATACTAAGTATTTATGTTATGATCATGTCTTTTTTACTAGCCAATAATTCTGCTGCCACTTTACTGATTCCCAAGATAATATAATATCAAGCTCATGTTATCTCTTCCTCCCTCACAATGATCTTTTTCCTTCCAAACTCTACTATCATTCTTCCAATTTCAATGAGTAATATGTCGCAGTTGATATGTGTTGTCTCCACTATTAATAAAACAACTTATGCTCCACAGTTTATTCCACAATTCTCTTGTACCAATCTATTGGGCCACCTTATTGTGAAAGGTAATTCCATGGTTTTTTTTTGTAGTGTGAAACTATGTCATTATTGTCTCGGTTTTGTTTAGCTCACCATCTTGATAGAAAAATTCCTTATCCATCGAAGATGTTGTCGGACCAGAATCATAATCCGTCATTTGATCTATGGGAACAACATGACCAATATTTATTGAGTTGAATTCGTTCATCCATCATCGAAACTCTTCTTCAACAAATTGTTGATGTTGTGACAACCTATGTTGCATGGAACAAGCTTGTGCATGCTTATTCATTTGGACCTTGATTACAGATTCAAAATTTCATTACTTTGAGGGAACAATGGTATCTCGACTTACATATATAAAGAAAAGGTATTTGATGCACACTTTTCAGCATAACGTAATATTCCTATTATGCATGGGTCATCAATTATAGTATATTAAAATGGAAGTCCAAGTATCGGTCCATAGGGAGAAATATGGGTTAATGTAATATATTCGCTTAGATTTAACAGAGTAAGGTAGCAAAAAATGATTTATTGAGAGTTTTAATTTTTTAAATGATTTAAGTAAATAATGGTAAAATGCATAATCTAATAGCACAGATCCAGTGATAAAATAAACTAGTATGATTAAGGCATATGGAATAGGCTAAACAAACAGTACACATAGTAACATATGATCAAATGGGTGTTTCATTCACGCACAAGCAAGATATTCAAATAAGCATTCCTTCCACATCTCCCTGGTTAAAGAATTTAACCATGACACTAAAATCATATATCTGTGTATTCTAGTGAACAACATTCATTTAAGCACAATGAAGAATAAGCCTATAATCTCTTATCAAACTTATCATCTATCTTGCATTGTAAGTCCATATCTCCATCCAACCTATGCTAAACAACCTAGGCATAACTTTATAGTGATTATCATTCTCTCAAAGAAACAATTAATAAGCATGCAGTGCTAATGGTCGATTAACACAAATTCAATGCATAACCTAAGAATACTATAAAAATAAATACCCAACTGAACATAAACCGTACACATCTCTGCTTTTGATGCATATTCCATATAAATGGACCTACTCACTCTTCATGATAATCAAACCATTAAGAACGAGTAGATCACACAAACTCATATCGATAATATAACGAGAAGCTTAAAAGCTCCAGCCAATACGATAATGGCGAAAATAGAAATATTATAAACTGTAACTTGATTGTTCTGGATGGAGGTGGAAGAAAATTGTGTGCCCTAAAGAACCCAAAATGGTTCTTTAAATAGGCCACCTCCATAAAGTGTAAGAACCTTTGACGTTAAGCAAATGGAGAAAATGTACCAAAATACCCTACAACAGCATGAACATATATGTTGTAAAACAAAATTGTTCAGTAGGCGATAACCCTATAAGGTGCCACCTCACCTATTACATTTGTCCTCATGCTTCCTTGTCCCCTCCTTCACATATCTCCCTCCGTACGCCATTTTCCCTTTCAGATGACACAGGATATATGACAGACATTTTTTTGCCTATCATCTGATTGTTTTTAGTGACAGTTTTTTAAATATCTATCATCTGAAAGCTTAAGTGTAAAAAACCTCAAATTGAGTATGACTTTACAATGACAGACGTCTGTCATCTCATAAAATCTTGATTTTAAACAAAAATGTCCATCATTTTCAGATGACACTTATTAAATTGCACTGTCATTGTTGTAAAAGAGAAAAAAATCCAAAATTTTTATACTTAAGCGTGCGGAGCAAAAAATAGCAAAATTTTTAACGCGCGTGCAAAACTCAAAACCTAAATTCGATTCCCCTTTTTTCTTTTCTAATTTCATCTCCTCTTTTCTGTCTCTACATCTTTCTCCCTCAAACTAAAGATCTTCAAATAGTTTCTCTCTCCTCCCTCCTCTCAACCAAGCTTTGATGACAAAACCTTCGAGCAGTGTTATCGTCGTGATTTATAGCATTTTTCGTACTTAATTAATACGTTTTTAGTGATATTTTGATAAATTTTAATAGTGATTTTTGTATATTTTCTTCATTTTATGTATCTAAGTCATTTCACTCGTTGCCGTCTGATGCATCTTGAGACAACAGTTGAGCTCTGTCATGTGATGTCACGACACATGATATTAGCCTATTTGCGTACTGTCATATTACTCTTGTTACGATGCAGCTTATTTATTATTACCGTCATCTTTAATGTCATCACATGACATACTAATAATTAAAAATGTCAAGTAGATATATGGAAAATTGGCTTATTGGTATCCGCGATAACAGTTTTAATAATAATTTCCGTCGTTGTAGCTTGTTTCAGATGGCATATGTCTTAATCAATCATGTCAATGGATTTATTTTCAGATGATAGATTCGTTTATTTTAATGTCTTTTTATTGTTGTTTAGATGACATTTTTTTACAACGTAAATGCCACTCGTTGCCTTCTTCTTCGAATGAATTTCTGGTTTTTACCTGAATAATGAAATATACTTAAATGAACAAGAAATTCTGTATATCAATGATTTTAAATTTATTGGAGAATAATGCTCATAATTTATTTACATTTGAAATAGATATATTTCTGAATATAATTAATATCAGGTAAAAACAAAAAGCAATACATATCCCAATCTTTCAATTTGGCGTAGTGTTGGAAGCAAAATCCAACTTGATCTGCATATCTTATAAGTCATTATTAGGCCTACAATCCCTAAGTATTGATATCTGCAAAACCAAATGCATTTCATTAATTACGTACGTATTACAGAGACTATTAAGACCTAATAACCCATTTACCCTTTCCCCTCCCTACCTTTCACTTACCCACCCACGGTATAAATATGAAGCTTTTACCACATTCTCAAAAGTTTATAATCCAACAGTATACTTACCCTAGTTATGTCGATCATGGCTAATCTTACCTCCATTTTTGTATTGAGGCGGAGTTTACCATAGTCCGGCAGGATTCACCCAGGTGGCTTCTCAATATTACAGGCATGTATCTTACTCACCTCAAAATTGTGCATTGTTCTTCCTTCTCTATTTCTGCTAACTCACATACGCTTGCTGCTATATATGCAGGTTCTGAGAATGGCGACCATCGGCAATGGTCTGTCATGATGAAGGGCCCTCCAAACACCCCTTATGAAGGAGGTGTATACAGAGTCGATATCAACTTCCCTGTCGATTTCCCCTCCACACCTCCATTTATAAGAACGCGAACTTCTTAATACATAGTGATCAGTTCATATATATGCATATACACTCATAACATTACTATTATTCTCATTTCATATTCAGGACTAGGATTTATCATCCTAATATCAGTCCTTCGGGGAGTGTATTGTTGAAACACCTTTCCACATGATTTTGATTTGAAAAAATTATTTAAGTAATGATAAAAATATTCTAACACATTAAATTTAAATGCTTTGATTTATTACACTAATGTGTTTGTTCAATGTTGAGTCTAATTGTTTATAAGACATTAAGATTAAAAAGCCCAAAGGCCCTTAAAGTGGAAGTCAAGCCCAAGTCAACACATCAAGACCATTCGGCCCAAGAGTTCAAAACGAAGCCGTATCAAGTAAAACAACGACTCAGCGAAAGAAGGATCGAGAAGCCTTCGAAGCAAAAGCTTCAAGAGGAAGCTGCTGAGTTGGACGACAATGCAGTTTGGACAACGACAGATAATGTTCAACTTGCAGACAAAGTATTTCTACTTTGGGAAAAGTTCAGAAGGCGCAGGAAGCTGTCTCGTGAACTTTTCCTTAAATGTCTAAACATTCTGCCAAGGATTGACGAAGACAGAAGATGCAAGAATCCTATTGGCCAATGACGCTGAGCACGCCTAGAGTGACAATGACAAGAAGCCGTTTCCCTCCAACGGTTATTTCGAAATTCAAAATGACCAGGTGCCTCAAGTGTCACTATATAAAGGCCATCCATTTGCTTCAATCGATGCAGATATTCAATTAGTCGAAATGCTGACCAAATTCATACTTAAAGTTTCTGTGAGAAAAGCAAAGCAAATACCTTACACCAATTTCTATATTATCGTGTAAAAGTCTAGAGTGATTTTCAATCATCTAAAGTGTCTTAGCAATTGTTGTTTAGGGCAAACACTTTATCATTTCTAGAAGAATAGAAAGGAGAGGCTGAGTACTCGGTTATAGTACCCAGCATAGATATAGGAGTGAGTAGAGGTATAGAGGAAGGTACTCTTGTTATACCCAGCTTCTATCTGTAAAAGGTTTGTGCTCTACCTTTAAAGAGCTCAGTAGAGAATTCAAAAAGCTCGGAACGAGTTTCGGGGACTGGACATAGGCGGAGAGGCCGAACCAGGATAAGTCTGCTGAGTAATATCTTTCTAACCCTTAAACTCCTTTAATATATATTGCTTGCTATAAAACTGACTAAGTAAAGAACTCACGCTGAGTTAAGTTTACTAAGAAGCTGAGTTCAGGAATAGACTCTAAGTGTTATTTCCTGACTGAAGTAAAGAAGCAGACTTAGTCACAAGTTGACTAAGCTTGTGTCTTGAATCTACTTAGTGACACTGTGTAAACCTTTTCATAAGAAAAGAAATCAGCCTTAACGGACAAAATTTTAAAATAGTTCTTATCCCCCCCTTGGAACTAACTTGTCACGTTATAAGGGACCGACAAGTGGTATCAGAGCTTAAAAGCTCACTGTGCAAGGTTTAACTACCTTGAGCTGATCCCCACTATGGCTGAGAACAACACTCAGTTTCTCCGAGGAAATCTGACAACTCAGATTTTACCTGAGGGTCTGTCCATAACTCGGCCTCCTCTATTCTTCGGGTCTAACTATACCTTTTGGAAGAATAGGATGAAAAATTTCATTCAGGCAACAAATATGAGTGCATGGCTATCTATAGTCCAAGGCCTATTTGTTCCTGTTGAAACTATTGATGGCCAAACGGTTGTCAAAGCTGAGACTAGATGGACAGAGGATGATCTCAAGAAGCTACAAAATCATGCTTCGGCTATAAACATGCTTCACTGTGCTTTAGATGCTGCAGAATACAACAAGATTTCAGGTTGTGAGTCAGCGCAGGAGATTTGGAAGAAGCTGGAGGTCACCTATGAAGGAACCAACAAGGTGAAGGAATCTAAGGTCAACCAGCACATGAGGTTGTACGAGCTGTTTGAAATGAATGATGATGAAGGAATCTCTGACATGAACGCAAGGTTCACAAACATCATCAACGAGCTCAAGAGACTTGGAAAGATCTTCACTAAGGAAGAGCAAGTCAAGAAGATTCTTAGGAGTCTTCCTAAAAGCTGGCAAGCAAAGAAAACTGCTGTTGAGGAAGCTCAAGACATAACCACCTACAAGTATGATGAACTCATTGGCTCGCTGCTAACCCACAAGATCTCAATGAAGAACTTCGAGGTGAAGGAGAAGTCTGAAGACAAGAAGCAAAAGTCTCTTGTCATGAAAGCTGACTCCACTGATGGGAGCTCAACAGACGATGAAGAAATGGCTATGTTCACTAGAAAGATGAAGAGGCTGTTCAGAAAGAATGACAAATATTCTAAGAAGCCTTACAAGAAGTTTGATAAGTACAAAGCTGAGTCCAGTGTTGAGCGATTTCTGCAAGTGCACGGTATATGCTTGTAGTAATAAAAGATATCGAACCCACAGGGAATGCTTTTTAACTAAAACTTTATTTAATTCGGTTTAGTCACTTGTTTAGGTTTAACAAAAGAATATCGTTTAATTGATTGAATTGGTTTTGGTAAATTAGGATTAGATAGAAGGATTATATCGAGTTTAGAGAACAGTTCCGTCTTTGTGGTTTTGATTACAAGACAGATATTTCCGCAATTGGAATAAAATAGAACTTATTTTCATAAAGCAAAGAAAACAACTTTAACTTTGTAAGATTATGGACATGTAACAATATAGCGATTTATTCAATTAAATGGCTTCGAACCATAGAAATCCCCCTGATGTTGAGGTGATTCCTACCTTAATCAAACTAGTATTTTATGTCTGATAAGCCGCGATCAGCGATCATGTCATCCATAAAAACTAAATCTGTCAAGTATTCAACAAAGTTCTTATATGAATAAGATGGAATAGAACGTTTTAATAAAAACACCAATTTATCATTTTGAAAATCATTTTGTCAGAACAATATCAAAATAACAACAGTAAGAATGTATTGAATAAATAAGTATATCATTAATGAAATGTGAATTTTCACAAGTTAATAGAGAAGTAGAAACTTGGATAGCATTGTAACGAAAACTTTGAGATCCGGGTCGTCAATCTTTCTCTCAAACTCCGTAGGTTCGTCAAACCTCATACGCTTCAGCCGTCAATTCTTCTCGCTGGATCTTCGGAATAGAGACTGATCTCGTCCACTACCAGAATGAAAATTAAACGTATACTGTTTATAACTAATCTAATAACAATTCGTGTACAGCACGATTGTTTACACAGAAATGAAATCTAAACTTTCTGATTCTTTTCTGAATCAGAAACTCAACATAATAACTTTCTTCTCTAATTTCTCTAACTTTTTCCAACCTTGATTTCTGAAATGGATCACTTATTTATAGTTGTTGAAGGGTTGTAAATGATGGGTCGTGTCCGCTGGTGAAAGGTTGCTTTTATCCGAACGAACAGACGCGTTTTTCCGATTTAAACATGTGTTTTGTGTGCAGAAGGGTTCGCTGTCGCGACTGAGATTCTGAAAATCTCAGTCGCGACAGGGGGTATAGGGGCGAGTGAAAACTTCGTTTTTCTCCTGAGCTGGCCTCCGCAAGTCGCGACTGAGATTCTCAAAATCTCAATCGCGACAGAGAGATGTTTCCCTGTCCCTCAACTGCTTTTCGTCCTCCTTGAGCGTTCTTCTGACTGATATGCATTCTTGGTACGTTTTTTAGGGTTTTCCTCCATTTTAGCTCAGTTTTGGCTTCGTTTTCGCTCCTATTTGGATTTAACCAAATAATTAAGTACCTTGCATCAAAGAAGTAAATAAAGACGTAAAAGTATTCTAAATGAATATAATTAGCACGATTTCAATGTAAATTTAACGTATTTATATATGATATTTTAGGTATATTTTGGGCTTAACAAACTCCCACACTTAAGCTTTTGCTAGTCCCGAGCAAAATTTCACTGAATTTATTCTTTACTCAAACTCTTTATAAATAGAACATATATCCATATATTCCTTTTTAAATTAGTTAAACCGAAAGATAAACTTTTCATGGCAAATTTATACGCAAAGTATCAAACTAGCTAGTGTAAAAGAGATATATTACTCGTCTTGTATTTCAATTTTTATATTGAAGTATTCGGGACGGTGTAAGCACGCATGTTTTCGAATCTTTCGTCTCAAGGCATTTCTAAGCACAAAATTTCCTTTCCCAAAACCTAAACTATTACAAATATAGATTTAAGGACTTAGGTTTAATACATTTGCTTAGTTACGTCCAAGATAAGGGTGGTCTCGATCGTAACTTTATACGCATTAATTTGCTTTCGTGTTCGTTTAAGAGGTACCGACCATGCCATGGGTGGACGCAATCGTTACTTAAAACTTTAAACACGTTTAATTTTTGCTTTAATTCTTTAACGTTCCTTTCATACCTCGACCGTGATAAGGGTGGTCGCAATCGTGGCCAAAAGTAAACGGTACTTTAATGTTCTTCCCTTTCATACCTCGATTGTGATAAGGTTGGTCTCAATCGTGGCCAAAAGTTAAGAATACGACTACTTGATTTAATTAACATGAAAATAAAATTGGGAAAGAAAAATAGCACATTCATCCTATATTGACTTGAAATTCAACATGTATTATGGCTAAAGTTTCCTTAAAAACTTCAATTGGTTTTTAATGTAAGACGAAAAATAATATCGAGCTAAAAAGCTAAAGTTGTTAGTTCGATTTATGCCTATAAACCTAATTGAAAATTGAAAATAAGATTTATATTTATCATGATTTATGATATAAAGTAGATATTTGAAACTAAAGAAATTTTACTTATATACATTTACTCGAGACGTTTTTGATAAAATCATATCGGAGATTTGTAACAATATTTGTAAAAATATAGCCCGTATAGAAATATTATTTCTACCAATAATGATAACCTTAAAATATGCTTAACATTATTTTGAAAGTTAAATTGTTTGAAACATATGAAATTAAAAATATATGTTTATGAAAAATAGCTATTATTTTTGAAAAGTATTGCACATTATATAAAAATGTTGCATTTGGTGTTGAAAAATGTTGCATATTATACTTTACTTTAAACTTGAATAACAACATGCATTTATACTTTAAATAAATAGCATTCATTCGCATTCATTGCATTCATTCGTACTTAAAAATAAAATGATATATGAAATATCTCCTCCCACACTTAATTTGGACCATGTCCTCATTGGTGCAAAAAGCGATAAAAACACGAAAAATAGTACGAAATAAACCATATGAATTAGAATGGAAGATAATAGAGTACCATAACATTCAAACATAATAATAAAGAAAATTGTACCAAACATAATTTTAAATATTGTACCAAATTGAACAAGACATAATAATAATAATAACGGAAATGAGTTAAAGATAGAAAGGATAAAACCTATCAAGGTGAAGGTGGTGGAGAAGGCGTAGTCTCAACTCCTTGGCGTCGGAAGAAAGATAGCAACCGGCGACGAGTAGATTTGTGCTCACGACTCAACGTAGTGATCCTTGAACTGATTTCGGCATTGTTGGCAACGACTTCATCTAACCGCAAATTCATGTGACGGTTATGCTCGTTCATTTGTGTCAAAACACGTTGCCATCCAACTTGTTCTTCTTCATTCGGGTCCACATTTGCTTGCTCGATGGCATTAACATCAACATTCTCTTCCTCCGCTTCCTCTTCATCAAATTCCTCTTCATCCTCCTCATCATCATATTGGGCACCTAAACCTTGAGAACCCGAGGCTTCACTACTCATGGTAGCAAAAACACGTCTTGTGCGATCCGCATAAGAGATAAAAGCGGGGGGTCCCATTTTCTTCAATAAATTGGCTCTTTGAAGTGCCGTGAGATCCAATGAAGGTAAACCACCATGAGGCATATTTTGATAATCCGCTAATTCACCTCGAGCGCCCAAAACAATACCGGTAATTAAATTATCCATTGGCACTTGCTTATTACGGGACTTGGAAGCTGGAACCTCGAGCGATTTTCGCAAGTGCACGGTATACGCTTGTAGTAATAAAAGATATCGAACCCACAGGGAACGCTTTTTAACTAAAACTTTATTTAATTCGGTTTAGTCACGTGTTTAGGTTTAACAAAAGAATATCGTTTAATTGATTGAATTGGTTTTGGTAAATTAGGATTAGATAGAAGGATTATATCGAGTTTAGAGAACAGTTCCGTCTTTGTGGTTTTGATTACAAGACAGATATTTCCGCAATTGGAATAAAATAGAATTTATTTTCATAAAGCAAAGAAAACAACTTTAACTTTGTAAGATTATGGACGTGTAACAATATAATGATTTATTCAATTAAATGGCTTCGAACCATAGAAATCCCTCTGATGTTGAGGTGATTCCTACCTTAATCAAACTAGTATTTTATGTCTGATAAGCCGCGATCAGCGATCATGTCATCCATAAAAACTAAATCTGTCAAGTGTTCAACAAAGTTCTTATATGAATAAGATGGAATAGAACGTTTTAATAAAAACACCAATTTATCATTTTGAAAATCATTTTGTCAGAACAATATCAAAATAACAACAGTAAGAATGTATTGAATAAATAAGTATATCATTAATGAAATGTGAATTTTCACAAGTTAACAGAGAAGTAGAAACTTGGATAGCATTGTAACGAAAACTTTGAGATCCGGGTCGTCAATCTTTCTCTCAAACTCCGTAGGTTCGTCAAACCTCATACGCTTCAGCCGTCAATTCTTCTCGCTGGATCTTCGGAATAGAGACTGATCTCGTCCACTACCAGAATGAAAACTAAACTTATACTGTTTATAACTAATCTAATAACAATTCGTGTACAGCACGATTGTTTACACAGAAATGAAATCTAAACTTTCTGATTCTTTTCTGAATCAGAAACTCAACATAATAACTTTCTTCTCTAATTTCTCTAACTTTTTCCAACCTTGATTTCTGAAATGGATCACTTATTTATAGTTGTTGAAGGGTTGTAAATGATGGGTCGTGTCCGCTGGTGAAAGGTTGCTTTTATCCGAACGAACAGACGCGTTTTTCTGATTTAAACATGTGTTTTGTGTGCAGAAGGGTTCGCTGTCGCGACTGAGATTCTGAAAATCTCAGTCGCGACAGGGGGTATAGGGGCGAGTGAAAACTTCGTTTTTCTCCTGAGCTGGCCTCCGCAAGTCGCGACTGAGATTCTCAAAATCTCAATCGCGACAGAGAGATGTTTCCCTGTCCCTCAACTGCTTTTCGTCCTCCTTGAGCGTTCTTCTGACTGATATGCATTCTTGGTACGTTTTTTAGGGTTTTCCTCCATTTTAGCTCAGTTTTGGCTTCGTTTTCGCTCCTATTTGGATTTAACCAAATAATTAAGTACCTTGCATCAAAGAAGTAAATAAAGACGTAAAAGTATTCTAAATGAATATAATTAGCACGATTTCAATGTAAATTTAACGTATTTATATATGATATTTTAGGTATATTTTGGGCTTAACATCCAGCGACAGAAAGTACAAGAAGGACAGCTCAAAGCCCATTACATGCTTTGAATGTCATCAAACTGGCCATATCAAGTCAAGTTGTCCCACGCTGAGGAAAGAAAGAAAGAACAGCAAGAAGGCAATGGTGGCAACTTGGAGCGACAGTGATGAGTCTTCATCATCAGAAGCTGATGCCACTAAGTCAGCAAAGATTTGTTTCATGGCTGACGAACTTGATGTGCCATGTGTTTCTGAGCATGCTGACCCCTCCATTGCATCTGACGATGAGGAACACTCAACTGAGGTAATGTCACTACCCTTACTCAGAAATGAAATGGTTAATGCCTTGAGTGACCTCTACACACTTGTCAAAAAGTGTAATAAAAAGGTTAGAGCACTCAGCAGGCGATGTGACGAGGTTGATGTTGGGGTTTAGTGTCCTATAGACAATTGTTCTAGGATACAAACTTAATGTAAATGAATTGTTCTTTATATCATTTGTTTTAATGAGATATATGTTTTATAACTATATAAAGGCAATCCCTTTTAAGCACTAAATAAAGTCTAATAAAAGGAAATCCGTAAGTTTGTTTAAAGTGATTATAAAGTGTTCATACAAGCATGAAGTGAGACAAAACTTTATAATAAACTAATAAACTTAAAACCACCCCAAGTCAAGTGATATGTTTAGGATTGATATATCACTGTTGAGACTTGTATTGAACAATGTCTTCTGTCCGACAGAAAGCTGATCTCACAAGCTTCATATATACAGATATCTGGACAGTTACATAGATCCGGTGAAACGTCGTTCATTAGGATTGGGGATCCGATTTGAGATAACAGGATGGGTAGATTCATCCTTGTCACCTGTTCATCTCATTGGTATTAATAGGTATAAGTAATCCTCAGACTCAAAGGAATGTTAATTGGTCATCCTGAATTACTGAATGTGAGACTTTGATCCTGTGGTCCCACGATCCTTAACAGAGATGACTCTGGGGTGTGAACGGTAAAGGTTAGGTGTCACATGAGGTAATATCAGGGTAGTTATACATTGGATTGAGCATTTATCACTCCCGATTAATGGGAGATACATCCAAGGTGATAGCTTAAGAGTAAGAAATACAGATTTCACTTAACCTATCTTTTTGAGTTGACTCGGCCTATACAAGTAAAACGAACGTCTCGCTATATGTGACCTGACATCACCCATAGTCATAAGATTTAGTTCAAGGATGTAGTTGATAAAGGATCGAATTATACTGTAACTAATACGGAAGGGTTAACGACAGAATCAACCTATCTTCTTAACGGACTCTGGGGGAATGATTACAGACTTGCCAATAACATACTCAGTACATCATTCCGTTGTGCAAAGATTAAATATAATTCTTGAAGAAATTAATTTAATAGTTGCATACGGCCAGAAGTAGTAAGAAACTAATGGATCACACATAAGACTTGGAACCAAAAGAGAGATGTATGTCATTAATAGATGGAAGCCCAATTAAGCCCAGTAAGGCCCATTTAATTAGAGGGGGCCGAAATTTATATGTAATAATAAGGAATTATTTTAATTCCATTAATCCTAATTTGATTAGGTTTGTGAATTAAATTAATTAAGAGATAATTAAGTTAGGAGTTTTAATTAGATTAATATACTCCTATTATTATCCAATTAGGTTATTTATTATTATCCTAGATATATTAGATATATAATGAGATAATAATTGGGAATTCTATTCCGAACTGAATTCCTATTAAGTAACCTATTCCTATCTAACTAGGGTTTAGATACAAGCGATTATATATACGCCCTCTATACATGAATTTCAACTAAGCTCCCTAATCCCCCCTTTGTGATTTTCGAAATTGCAAGTAAGAGAGAGAGAGAAAATTCGACTCCCCTAGTTCGTGGACAAGAATTCATACGGCTTCCATCGATCGATTAATTTCATCTATCTCCTTTTTCTTTGATCTTGTGTTGGTTAATTAGAGGCAATCTATTTTGGTTGCATCTCATACGGTTGATTCTAACTTAACCTCACCGTGTTATACTTCGTGCTTGGGAACTCGGAGAAGAGTTGTGGGCGCTTCATTAACAACGGTAGATTGTTCTTCAAAAGGTATTTCTTCTTATCCCTCTTTATATGAAATAACGATTAACGGATCCTATGGTTAAAAGGAAGTAGGCTAAAATTTTTATATTTCCGCTGCTATACCTTAGCCTTATTTTCCTTCAGTGGTATCAGAGCCATCGTTAAATCCGTTATTTCATATATGAAAATTTAGAAGTTTTTCAATAGGATTGAATAAATATTTATGGTTAGGATTAATTAACAAATTGTTTGATTAATTAATTCTAAAGATAAATAAATTTTAGTTAATTGTTAATTAAAATAGATTATGCGTATGTTCCTAATTATTTCGGTTGATAATCATTATAACAAAATCTATTAGTTTTATAGTTAGGTTAATAAAATTAGTTTTATTAATTCTAAAAGATAAAACGGAAATCTATTGTAGTTTTTCCTATTTCTGAAAATTGTTTTTGAACCGTTTTAAAATTTGATATATATATATATATATATATATATATATATATATATATATATATATATGTTTTAAATAAAAAAAATATATATATATATACGACAGCGGCTCGGGTCGCGCCTCGCGGTAGCAGCCGCGGGGCTGCTGCCAAACGACAGCAGCCCAGTTTCGGGCCCCCGGCCCGAATCCCACTTGATTTTAATTGTTAAAATCGGCTTGAATATAACTTGTATATATAAATATATGTTTCGAAAATTAATAGTTTTCTGTTTTGATTATCGAATGAAAATTCATTTAAAGTTTGCTTTTACCAAGTTGTAAATCAAAGTGTTAAATGAATTGAAATCAAAATAATTAGGGCATGCATAATCGACGTTTTATATGGTTATATTAATCTAAGAATTAATATAAAGATACAAAACGATTAGAAGTAAAATTGGATGAAAGTTAATTTGACGAGTTAATGTGATTAACCTAAATATTACATAAGCCGGTTATGTAATCAACCAATTAAATTTATTTAATTGAGTCTATGCATGTTTGGAGTTATGGACATATTTGGACCATCTTTTAGTCTTTTGGTATTTTTGAAATAGGGACTGCGCGTCCTGCCTTTCTACTATCTATTGTAATTTCTCCTCTCATCTGATTCCCTTCAATTCAATTGAAGTTTTCTTATAGTAGTATAGAAATTAATATGTAATTTCAAGGCCCCATAGAGAAGACGGAGGACCTAAAGAGAAATATGTAATAGTTAGTATTTCCTTAGGTTTGCCCTTTTATTCCGTCTCTGGCTCGACGGAATAATTTAGATGATATGTCCATAACGCCAATGTATGTGAATGTATGTGTCTGATGTATGCTAAAGCAAATCAAGACTAAGTTAGATTATGAGACCTAAATAAAATCCCTCGTTAAAAAGTTAAGTAAATAAGCAAGTTATTAAAATCGGTTGCCCCTCCCTAATATTATAATTCAGCCAGCAATACTGGGGGCCTTTGGGTTGTTGAGCAAACTCAAGCTCGGGGTCTTATGGTAACACCTGAATTATCGAAAGTCATTCTTTCATGAATATGGGGTAATACTTAAATTAGATTATGATAATTAGATGAGCAAACTCATGTTGTCATAAACTAATGGGCAATATGGTTGGGATTAATGTGAATAGCATATTAGTTACTAATGTGGTTAGTAACCCAATAACCTAGGAGTCACATTCAAGATGTGATTGATTACATGAATCTACCTAACAAATGAGACTAGCTTGTTGAGCAAACTCAAGGCGAAATCTCAGGAGTTAGGATCCTAGCTCACTAAAGGATTTGTGAAATTCTTCGAATTAATATGGAGGGCTATTAATTTGGCAAAATAGTGGGAGCAATCTGAAATAAATTAAAAGGCCTATAATTTTAGATTGTTATACTTTAAAGCAAATGAATGACATACGTTTACTCTTTCTCACTCTCAGGTTTTGTTTAAACACACTCTTAAAATCATGACTAAAACCAATCTGCAAAACATTCTTACCGATAACAAACTGAATGGTTCAAACTTCACCAACTGGTTTCGTATCCTCAAAATTGTTTTGAAGTTCGAGAAAATTGGGTATGTACTTGATACACCGATACTGTTGAGAGATTTCCGCAAGTGCACGGTATACGCTTGTAGTAATAAAAGATATCGAACCCACAGGGAACGCTTTTTAACTAAAACTTTATTTAATTCGGTTTAGTCACGTGTTTAGGTTTAACAAAAGAATATCGTTTAATTGATTGAATTGGTTTTGGTAAATTAGGATTAGATAGAAGGATTATATCGAGTTTAGAGAACAGTTCCGTCTTTGTGGTTTTGATTACAAGACAAATATTTCCGCAATTGGAATAAAATAGAACTTATTTTCATAAAGCAAAGAAAACAACTTTAACTTTGTAAGATTATGGACATATAACAATATAGCGATTTATTCAATTAAATGACTTCGAACCATAGAAATCCCCCTGATGTTGAGGTGATTCCTACCTTAATCAAACTAGTATTTTATGTCTGATAAGCTGCGATCAGCGATCATGTCATCCATAAAAACTAAATTTGTCAAGTGTTCAATAAAGTTCTTATATGAATAAGATGGAATAGAACGTTTTAATAAAAACACCAATTTATCATTTTGAAAATCATTTTGTCAGAACAATATCAAAATAACAACAGTAAGAATGTATTGAATAAATAAGTATATCATTAATGAAATGCGAATTTTCACAAGTTAACAGAGAAGTAGAAACTTGGATAGCATTGTAACGAAAACTTTGAGATCCGGGTCGTCAATCTTTCTCTCAAACTCCGTAGGTTCGTCAAACCTCATGCGCTTCAGCCGTCAATTCTTCTCGTTGGATCTTCGGAATAGAGACTGATCTCGTCCACTACCAGAATGAAAACTAAACTAATACTGTTTTTATAACTAATCTAATAACAATTCGTGTACAGAACGATTGTTTACACAGAAATGAAATCTAAACTTTCTAATTCTTTTCTGAATCAGAAACTCAACATAATAACTTTCTTCTCTAATTTCTCTAACTTTTTCCAACTTAACCAACCTTGATTTCTGAAATGGATCACTTATTTATAGTTGTTGAAGGGTTGTAAATGACGGGTCGTGTCTGCTGGTGAAGGGTTGCTTTTATCCGAACGAACAAATGCGTTTTTCCGATTTAAACATGTGTTTTGTGTGCAGAAGGGTTCGCTGTCGCGACTGAGATTCTAAAAATCTCAGTCGCGACAGGGGGTATAGGGGCGAGTGAAAACTTCGTTTTTCTCCCGAGCTGGCCTCCGCAAGTCGCGACTGAGATTCTCAAAATCTCAGTCGCGACAGAGAGATGTTTCCATGTCTCTCGACTGCTTTTCGTCCTCCTTGAGCGTTCTTCTGACTGATATGCATTCTTGGTACGTTTTTTAGGTTTTTTCCTCCATTTTAGCTCCGTTTTGGCTTCGTTTTCGCTCCTATTTGGATTTAACCAAATAATTAAGTACCTTGCATCAAAGAAGTAAATAAAGACGTAAAAGTATTCTAAATGAATATAATTAGCACGATTTCAATGTAAATTTAACGTATTTATATAGGATATTTTAGGTATATTTTGGGCTTAACAAACTCCCACACTTAAGCTTTTGCTAGTCCCGAGCAAAATTTCACTGAATTTATTCTTTACTCAAACTCTTTATAAATAGAACATATATCCATATATTCCTTTTTAAATTAGTTAAACCGAAAGATAAACTTTTCATGGTAAATTTATACGCAAAGCATCAAACTAGCTAGTGTAAAAGAGATATATTACTCGTCTTGTATTTCAATTTTTATATTGAAGTATTCAAGACGGTGTAAGCACGCATGTTTCCGAATCTTTCGTCTCAAGGCATTTCTAAGCACAAAATTTCCTTTCCCAAAACCTAAACTATTACAAATATAGATTTAAGGACTTAGGTTTAATACATTTGCTTAGTTACGCCCAAGATAAGGGTGGTCTCGATCGTAACTTTATACGCATTAATTTGCTTTCGTGTTCGTTTAAGAGGTACCGACCATGCCATGGGTGGACGCAATCGTTACTTAAAACTTTAAACACGTTTAATTTTTGCTTTAATTCTTTAACGTTCATTTCATACCTCGACCGTGATAAGGGTGGTCGCAATCGTGGCCAAAAGTAAACGGTGCTTAATGTTCTTCTCTTTCATACCTCGATTGTGATAAGGTTGGTCTCAATCGTGGCCAAAAGTTAAGAATACGACTACTTGATTTAATTAACATGAAAATAAAATTGGGAAAGAAAAATAGCACATTCATCCTATATTGACTTGAAATTCAATATGTATCCTTAAAAACTTCAATTGGTTTTTAATGTAAGATGAAAAATCATATCGAGCTAAAAAGCTAAAGTTGTTAGTTCGATTTATGCCTATAAACCTAATTGAAAATTGAAAATAAGATTTATATTTATCATGAAGTCATGATATAAAGTAGAGATTTGAAACTAAAGAAATTTTACTTATATACATTTACTCGAGACGTTTTTGATAAAATCGTATCGGAGATTTGTAAAAATATTTGTAAAAATATAGCCCGTATAGAAATATTATTTCTACCAATAATGATAACCTTAAAATATGCTTAACATTATTTTGAAAGTTAAATTGTTGGAAACATATAAAATCAAAAATATATGTTTATGAAAAATAGCTATTATTTTTGAAAAGTGTTGCAATTTATACGAAAATGTTGCATTTCTTGTTTGAAAATGTTGCATATTATACTTTACTTTAAACTTGAATAACAACATGCATTTATACTTTAAATAAATAGCATTCATTCGCATTCATTGCATTCATTCGTACTTAAAAATAAAATGATATATGAAATATCTCCTCCCACACTTAATTTGGACCATGTCCTCATTGGTGCAAAAAGCGATAAAACACGAAAAATAGTACGAAATAAACCATATGAATTAGAATGGAAGATAATAGAGTACCATAACATTCAAACATAATAATAAAGAAAATTGTACCAAACATAATTTTAAATATTGTACCAAATTGAACAAGACATAATAATAATAATAACGGAAATGAGTTAAAGATAGAAAGGATAAAACCTATCAAGGTGAAGGTGGTGGAGAAGGCGTAGTCTCAACTCCTTGGCGTCGGAAGAAAGATAGCAACCGGCGACGAGTAGATTTGTGCTCACGACTCAACGTAGTGATCCTTGAACTGATTTCGGCATTGTTGGCAACGACTTCATCTAACCGCAAATTCATATGACGGTTATGCTCGTTCATTTGTGTCAAAACACGTTGCCATCCAACTTGTTCTTCTTCATTCGGGTCCACATTTTCTTGCTCGGTGGCATTAACATCAACATTCTCCTCCTCCGCTTCCTCTTCATCAAATTCCTCTTCATCCTCCTCATCATCATCTTGGGCACCTAAACCTTGAGAACCCGAGGCTTCACTACTCATGGTAGCAAAAACACGTCTTGTGCGATCCGCATAAGAGATAAAAGTGGGGGGTCCCATTTTCTTTAATAAATTGGCTCTTTGAAGTGCCGTGAGATCCAATGAAGGTAAACCAACATGAGGCATATTTTGATAATCCACTAATTCACCTCGAGCGCCCAAAACAATGCCGGTAATTAAATTACCCATAGGCACTCGCTTATTGCGGGACTTAGAAGCTCGAACTAAATTAGTAAATATCATCTCAATACTATCAATTGTCAAACCCTTAAAAATAGCATCAAACACAACCAAATCACGAACTTGCACTTTTGAACTTTCAACCCGACCAAATAAGGAAAATGATAAAAACTTATGAAAGAAGAAGATACAATCATCCTTAATTAGCTTACTAGATGTATTCTTTGGACTAAAAACATCTAAACCGGTTAAAGTATTCCAAACCGTGTGTGAATCAAAAGGCTTGGGCTTGGAATAAAAATTCCGAGTAGGAAAACCAAACCAACGGTTCATGGCCGCATACCCAACATCATAACGAACTCCATCACTATGAAAAGAGATAACTCCTTTCTTTTTTGTCATAGGTTAGAGTAACCAAAAACTCAAGAATATGCGATTTAAGACTAGGAAAACGCATACTAGCAAATCGTTTCCAACCAAGAACGGGAAGAATTTCATCAATACGCTCGGTAAAAGAAAGTGTGTTTACCGTGTCGGTGTCAAGAAAAAGCATGTCGACGAAATCTATTTGGACATTAGAAAATCGGCGATATTTGCGTCCTTCGGCTTCCGACGTAATATCGAACGATGCTCCATATTGAACCCGTAATCTAGTGATCTCGGTTGCCTTAGCTTTATTTGCAACGGTCTTTTGTCTAGGCATAGTGATTTGTTTGTAAAATTTGGTGAATGGAAAGAAGAAAATATGAAAGGATGAAAGTTAGAATAAAAGATAATGGTGGTGAATTGAGGAAGAAGAAGATGAATAGGGTAAATATTTATGGGGAAGATGAGTGAATCTTGGTATTGGGAAGAGAAAAGATGATTGATTGGTGTAAAAAGAGGTGATTTAAATAGGTGTAAGTAATAGGTATTGATTAGGATAGGTAAATAGAGTAGTAAATAGAGTAGGAATAGGAAAAGAGAGTGAAATTTCGCCCAAATCCCATCCCTGTAAGTCGCAAGTCGCGACTGAGATTTTCAAAATCTCAGTCGCGACAGCAAGTAGGGAGAGGGACGAAATTTTGCTGAAAAATTTTTCCTCTGCTGTCTCAACTGAGAATTCGAAATCTCAACTGAGATTTTGAAAAATCTGGGTAAAATTGGGACTGTTGTTGATGATTTTAACACTTCAAAACCAATTCCTCTGTGAAGGAAGTGACATTTAATGTTACAATGAATCCCTGAAACTGAGATAAACAAAACTGAAATATTAAATTGAAGGAAAACCAAAGGTTGTTCCTTAAATGAAAGAAATAAGCGAAAGAATTAATGCACTTGTATTCATTATTATAAACAATACCATAATATATATGTACATAGAAACATTATAAAAACATAAATTACAATCAAACACTCATATATATATATTAAAAACAACAGACAGAAACGCATAAAATATATCCCTAAGTAGATGACAGACGACGTGCATTGGCTCTGTTAATCTTCGTTTGAACGAAGACTTCCCTCTCTGGTGCAGAAAGGAATGTTGGACCAGAACGGAAAACTCGTTTGACAAGTCCCTCGTTCTCCAAGAACTCGTAGTCTAAAATAGGGAATGGTTCTGTATCAGTCCAAGGAACAGAAATGGTTCCCTTGGCTCCCAATATGATTCCACAAATGATGTTGGCGAACCCAATCTTCCGTTTCTTCGAACGGGAAGCAGCAACTAACCCCTCCATTAGAATCTTCGAGGAGTTCACTGAGTTGCCTTGGAAAATGTCGCCCAACACATAGAGATCAGTATCTTTCACAACATTGCTACTGACTCGACCAAAAACGCTATGACAGAGGAATTTGTGCAGATACAGCATGGAATTAGAATTAATGGATTTTTTGAAGGCAAGACGTGAATTGAATCGCCAAAATCCTGTTAGCATCCTCCATATGTCTCTAGAAGTCATATCCCTTCCAGGATGGTGTTGAGTTGTATCTCGGGGTGGAAATCCAAACCAATTATGAAGTTCTGGATATCCAAAAGTGAATACCTCCCCCTCACAATGAAAACTGAGACGAACACGTCTCTTGTTGACGAACCTAACGGTGGAGAAAAATTCCAGAACCCAATTTCCAATTATAGGAAATTTCATAGAAACAAATTTGGTCCAACCCAAATTAGTCAGATAGCGATCAATGTCTTCGCTTATCCCGAGTTCCTCGTTCAGAAACTCGTCCAGATACATCATGCCAAAGAACTGAGCATATCTGAATTGCATAAAGCGTTTCCCCTCATCATGGTTATAAATGGGAAACCATGCACTATATCGATCGGAGATATCAACTTTCCCTTTTTGAGAAGAAGTGTGTTTTTGAACATGTTTCAGAGACTTAGTCATGTCTGTGAGAGAAAAGAAATTCAGAAAGATGAAATTCAGAAAGATGAAATAAAATGGAAGAAGTCTGATCCTACAGGAATATATAAATCCTATAAGTGAAAGGTTGTGTCTGTTAGAAAGGAAAAGTAGTCAAAGTGATACCTCTTTGATTCAACTGACAGAAATTTTAAAGAAGGAAGACTGTAATCCCTTACAGTTATTTCAATTGTAAAAAGACAGAAAATCTCAACTGAGATTTTCGGAATCTCAACTGAGATTTCCAAATCCTGGAATATGAAAAATCTCAACTGAGATTTCTGCATATTTAATTTCTCAATAACACTTAATACTTAATGAAATCATTTTCAAAACATGACTAAATTAAAATTTTAATGTTAACAAAACTCATTTGTACACAAAAAAATAAATATATAAAAATAAATAAAAATTAAAGTAACTAAAATTAAAAATAAATAAATAAATTAAAATTACGAACATAAAATAAAAAAAACTATAAATTAAAACATGAAAACTAAAGAAATTAATTTTCATAAAATTTATCCACGGATTCAATTGCTTGAATTGGAGCTCCGTCGAAGTAAATCTTGCAACGATTACCATTGACCTTAAATCGTTCGCCATTAGACTTTTCTAGCTCCAATGTTCCGTAATCAAATGTTTTAACAACCAAAAATGGTCCAGCCCATCTAGATTTTAGCTTACCTGGAAATAATTTTAATCTCGAATTAAAAAGTGAGACTTTATCCCCAACATTAAAGTTTTTAATTTTGATTTTGCCATCATGCCACTTTTTAATTTTCTCCTTATAAATTCTTGCATTTTCGTAGGACAAATAGCGTAATTCATCCAACTCGTTTAAGTCAAACAAACGCTTTTTCCCTGCGCTTTGCAAATCATAATTAAGGGTTTTTATAGCCCAATATGCTTTATGTTCTAATTCAACCGGCAAATGACAAGCTTTACCATAGACTAATCTATAAGGTGTCATTCCGATAGGCGTTTTAAATGCAGTACGGTATGCCCATAATGCATCGTTAAGTTTATGTGCCCAGTCTCTTCTAGAAGACGAAACTGTTTTCTCAAGTATCCATTTGAGTTCTCTATTTGAAATTTCTGCTTGACCATTCGTTTGAGGATGGTACAGTGTAGAGATACGGTGGTGTACTCCGTATTTTCTCATAAGTGACTCAAAAGCTCTATTTACGAAATGGGTACCACCGTCGCTTACCATAACCCTAGGAACTCCAAATCGACAGAATATTGAATTTAAAAACTTAACAACTACTTTAGAATCATTTGTCGGGGTTGCAATTGCTTCAGCCCACTTTGAAACATAATCTACGGCTACTAATATGTAATTTTTGCCAAAAGAAGGAGGAAAAGGACCCATGAAATCAATTCCCCATAAGTCGAAGATTTCAACTTCCAATATGTTCGTAAGAGGCATCTCATCTTTCCTTCCTATATTCCCCGTTCTTTGACATTTATCACATCGGATCATAAATGAACGGACATCTTTAAACAGAGTAGGCCAAAAGAATCCGCATTCAAGTATTCTAGCTGCTGTTTTGCTTACGCTATTATGACCTCCGTAAGCGCTAGCATGACATTCTAACATTATAGAGTCATATTCAAACTCACTAACACATCTCCTAAATATTCCATCGCCGCATGTTTTGAACAAGAATGGATCTTCCCAAAAATATTTCTTAACTTCTGAAAAGAATTTCTTCTTTTGCTGAGAAGTCAATCCATCTGGCACAACATGTGCGGCTAAGTAATTGGATATATCCGCATACCATGGAGCTATGACACTTTGTACTTGCATGAGATGTTCATCGGGGAAATCATCTCGAATGCCTGATATTTCACCGATGCCCAATTACAAACGTCTAACTCGTTCATTACGCCGCTTTAGGCACTTCGAGACAAACAATCTTGTTAGGCTCTAAACGGGCAGCCCCCATAGAAGCCGTGGCAAGCAATTCTTTCACATTTCCCAAAACTCATTCGATTGCTCGTGACGGGATGGGGAAAGATAGGGGTAGGGACTCTTGATGTAAGGTAAGATGCAAGCGGTCTAACTCGGGTAAACAGATGAGCCGGAGTAGGTAGGCAACTATCCTACAGGGTTTGAGAGTCTTGATAGGTGGGAGACTGCTGACGCGTTCGATCAAGATAGAGACAAGCGGGGCCTATGATGTGTGACGATGGTGAGGTCTTTCTAGCCAGAGCTAATCCCCGAGGACGGGATGACTCGGAGGGGAAGATAGAACAGAACCTGTCAGTTACGCCTTTAGGGGACGCTACGGTGCCTTAGCTGGTTCCCGATCCTCCTCCAAAAGTTCGACCAATCGTTCGAGCTGGAACCCGCCAGGGATACGCATCCTTTCCAGCTCCCTCAACCGACTGAGTCAGTCGGCCAGGTATTGGTTGCACACCTTGGAAATCCGCGGTCGGTGTGAGTAAACATTGAATTTCGTTATTCACATCACGTTTTCATCCTCAAGTCTTGATAGATGATCGGCGACCAGGTTTTCAACTCCCTTTTTGTCTTTAATCTCAATGTCAAATTCTTGCAATAGTAAAACCCATCTAATAAGACGTGGTTTTGCATCTTTCTTAGCAAATAAATATCGTAAAGCTGCATGATCAGTATAAATGATGACTTTAGATCCTAACAAATAAGATCGGAATTTATCACATGCAAAAACTACTGCTAACATTTCTTTTTCAGTTGTGGTGTAATTTAACTGTGCACCGGACAAAGTGTGACTCGCATAATATATAACATGAAGTTTCTTATCCTTCCTTTGACCTAATACACATCCTACAGCTAAGTCACTCGCATCACACATAATTTCGAAAGGTAGATTCCAATCGGGTTTCGATATTATAGGTGTACTGACTAAAGCCGTTTTCAATGTATTGAAGGCTTGTAAACAATCTTTATTAAAATCAAAAGTTGAATCCTTCATAAGCAAATTAGTAAGTGGTTTGGAGATTACAGAAAAGTTCTTTATAAACCGTCTGTAAAAACCTGCATGACCCAAAAATGATCTTACTCCCTTAACAGTGGTTGGTGGGGGTAATTTTTCTATAACTGAAGTCTTTGCTCTGTCCACTTCTAAACCTTTATCAGAAATCTTATGACCTAAAACAATTCCTTCGTCTACCATGAAATGACATTTTTCCCAATTTAATACTAAATTCGTTTCCTCACATCTAGACAATACTTTATCTAAGTTTTGTAAACATGCATCGAAAGAATCTCCATAAACTGAAAAATCATCCATGAAAACTTCCATTATGTCTTCAATGAAGTCATTAAATATTGCTGTCATACATCGTTGAAATCTTGCTGGTGCATTACATAGACCAAAAGGCATTCTCCTATATGCAAATGTTCCGTAAGGACATGTGAAGGTTGTTTTATCTTGGTCATCCCGGTAAATGTAAATTTGAAAGAATCCGGAATAACCGTCTAGGAAACAATAAAATGCATGTCCGGCTATCCTTTCGATCATTTGATCAATGAAAGGTAGAGGAAAATGATCTTTCCTAGTAGCTTTATTTAGGTTCCTATAGTCTATACAAACCCTCCAACCAGTGGTGGTTCGTGTAGGTATCAGTTCACCTTCATCATTTCTTACAACAGTTATGCCTCCCTTTTTAGGTACACAGTGGATTGGACTAACCCACTCACTATCCGAGATCGGATAAATGATTCCATTTTCTAAAAGTTTAGTAATCTCATTTTTTACTACTTCTTTCATGTTCGAATTTAAGCGTCTTTGCCTATCCGCTTTAGGTGGCTTATCCTCTTCTAAGTGAATTCTATGCATTACTATACTAGGATTAATTCCTTTTAAGTCTGAAATTTGCCATCCCATACTTCCTATCCTATTTCTAACAACTTCTTTCAATTTTTCTTCTTGATCGCTTGTTAATTTGTTAGAAATAATTATAGGTAGAGAATCGCCTTCGCCTAAGAAAGCGTACCTCAAATGACTGGGTAACTCTTTAAGTTCTAATTTAGGGGGTGTTACAATTGAAGGCGGAACTGGTTCATCTTCTCTAATCAAAGGCTCTGGGTCCTTATCATCTAATTCCTCATCTATTATAGGTTCAATTATTTCTTCACTTTGAATTACATCATTGACACATTCCTCGACTAAATCAAGTTTCATACAAGAGAATTCCTCCATAGGGTATTTCATCGCTTTGTTCATGTTAAACTCGACCTTATCTTCTCCTATCCTTAAAACTACTTTCCCTTCCGACACATCTACTAGAGCGCGTCCCGTGTTCCTAAACGGTCTACCAAAAATTAAAGGGCAGTTTACATCATATGCAAAGTCTAATATAACAAAATCGGTAGGAAAAATAAATTTATCGACTTTGACTAAAACATCTTCAATTATACCATATGGCCTCTTAGTGGTTTGATCCGCTAATTGCAAAACCATATTGGTACGTTTGATATCTTCTTCTAAACCTAACTTATTAAAAATAGACAATGGCATTAAGTTTATACTTGCTCCTAAATCACAAAGACAACTTTGGAATTCAATATCTCCCAACTTACACGGAATAGTAAAACATCTGGGATCCTTGAGTTTAGTGGGCAAATTACTTGATACTATTGAACTGCAGTCTTCACTTAACGAAATGGATGAAATTCCTTCCCAACTGATTTTCTTTGAAATCAAATCCTTTAAAAACTTACCATAGTTAGGAATTTGTGTGATTGCATCCATAAATGTCAAATTGATGTGCAAATTTTTGAGTTTATCCAAAAACGTTAGAAGTTGTTTATCATAGTCCTTATTTCGAACTTTGTGTGGAAAAGGTGGTTTGGGTACAAAAGTTTTGGTACCTGCGTCAGATGGTGAATTATTTGTGATTAAGATATCTTCTTTGGACTTTGGTAAATCAGTTCCCGGTAATGTTACATCTTTGGGCATTTCAGACCCTTGATAATTTTTTCCTGAACGAAGAGTAATAGCCTTCACCTGCTCTTTCGGATTTTCTTCCGTATGGCTGGGAAGACTTCCCTCTTTTCAGGATGGAATTGATTTAGCAAGTTGACCAATTTGAACCTCCAAATTATGGATGCTAGATGAGTGGTTTTTAATAAGCTGATCGAATTTGTTTTCGATCCGTTTAAAACCATCGTCGTGATTACTTATTTTTCCACTGATAGCATCTATAAACTTGTCGATTTTAGAAGATAAAGTGCTAATCGTATCTCTTGACTGATTTTGATAATTAGTGGTACGATTTTGATTAGCACTGGCATTA
Organism: Euphorbia lathyris; assembly: GCF_963576675.1. NCBI lineage: Eukaryota > Viridiplantae > Streptophyta > Magnoliopsida > Malpighiales > Euphorbiaceae > Euphorbia > Euphorbia lathyris. The sequence goes on along the minus strand of NC_088917.1, from coordinate 84,543,300 downwards.
TTGTTACTGTTATCTTTCCGGTTAAAGTTAGGATGATTCCTCCATCCAACATTATAGGTATTAGAATAAGGATTATTAGTTTGGTTTTGCCCTTGGACAAAATTTACCTGTTCGATCTCACTCATATTTTCGTAGTCCATATCCGTTTGGACTGGATTACCATTGGTATCGCGTGGTGCCATAAACTTGTCAATTTTGTGCGATAAAGCAGAAAATTGGGCTTGTAGCATTGCGACTGGATCAAGTTCAACTATACCTTTAACTGATGGTGTGGTTGAGGATGATGGTTTTTCCATCGGCATATGTCCACGTTCCGCGGGCCACATACTGCTGTTGATTGCCATTTCCTCCAAAAGTTCTCTCGCTTGGGCTGATGTTTTCTTCATAAATAGCCCTCCCGACATAGCATCTAATGAACCCCTAGTTGTAGGATTTAGTCCATTGTAAAATGTTTGCATTAAAAGTTCAGCGGGTAATTGGTGGTGTGGGCATAAACGTTGAAGTTCTTTAAAACTTTCCCAAGTTTCATAAAGAGTCGCATTGTCATTTTGAGAAAAAGATGTTAACTCCTTTATGACTCTTGCGGTTTTTGCTAAAGGAAAATATTTAGATAAAAACGCTTGGGCTAATTGTTCCCAAGTGGCAAAAGTTGCGGCTGGCATAGAAGTTAACCATTCTTTGGCTCTATCCTTCAAAGTGAAAGGAAAGAGGCGAAGTTTGATTGCTTCTGCAGTCACATCTGGAATTTTAAAAGTATCACAAATTTCAAGGAAATTTGTTAAGTGGGTGTTAGGATTTTCGTTAGGTAACCCGTAAAATGTTACATTATTTTGCAACATATTAAGCAAAGCTGGCTTAATTTCAAATTGGTTTGCGGTGATTCTGGGTCTAACGATACTATTGGTTACACCGGCCACACCTGGCCTAGCGTATTCCATAAGTGTTGGTGGGTCTGCCATTTTTTCTGGCTCGGTATATGTTTTTACTGGGGTCTTATTTTTGTTTTTCTTATTTTTCTTGTTCTTCCTAATGGTTTTCTCAATTTCTGGGTCTATAGGGTCTGGTACAATGCCTGAACTTCGAGAACTGCGCATGAACCTGAAATCTTGCACGAACCGAAACTACCTACAAAACAGAATTTTGAAAAATAAATAAATTAGTAAATGAAAACTATTAAATTATAAAAGTTAAAATAAGTATGTTTAAACCTAGATTCGAAATAAAACACGAAAAATTTAAAATTTTGTCAAAAATTTTGGCGTTCCCCGGCAACGGCGCCAAAAACTTGTTGAGCGATTTCCGCAAGTGCACGGTATACGCTTGTAGTAATAAAAGATATCGAACCCATAGGGAACGCTTTTTAACTAAAACTTTATTTAATTCGGTTTAGTCACGTGTTTAGGTTTAACAAAAGAATATCGTTTAATTGATTGAATTGGTTTTGGTAAATTAGGATTAGATAGAAGGATTATATCGAGTTTAGAGAACAGTTCCGTCTTTGTGGTTTTGATTACAAGACAGATATTTCCGCAATTGGAATAAAATAGAACTTATTTTCATAAAGCAAAGAAAACAACTTTAACTTTGTAAGATTATGGACATGTAACAATATAGCGATTTATTCAATTAAATGGCTTCGAACCATAGAAATCCCCCTGATGTTGAGGTGATTCCTACCTTAATCAAACTAGTATTTTATGTCTGATAAGCCGCGATCAGCGATCATGTCATCCATAAAAACTAAATCTGTCAAGTGTTCAACAAAGTTCTTATATGAATAAGATGGAATAGAACGTTTTAATAAAAACACCAATTTATCATTTTGAAAATCATTTTGTCAGAACAATATCAAAATAACAACAGTAAGAATGTATTGAATAAATAAGTATATCATTAATGAAATGTGAATTTTCACAAGTTAACAGAGAAGTAGAAACTTGGATAGCATTGTAACGAAAACTTTGAGATCCGGGTCGTCAATCTTTCTCTCAAACTCCGTAGGTTCGTCAAACCTCATGCGCTTCAGTCGTCAATTCTTCTCGCTGGATCTTCGGAATAGAGACTGATCTCGTCCACTACCAGAATGAAAACTAAACTAATACTGTTTTTATAACTAATCTAATAACAATTCGTGTACAGCACGATTGTTTACACAGAAATGAAATCTAAACTTTCTAATTCTTTTCTGAATCAGAAACTCAACATAATAACTTTCTTCTCTAATTTCTCTAACTTTTTCCAACTTAACCAACCTTGATTTCTGAAATGGATCACTTATTTATAGTTGTTGAGGGGTTGTAAATGACGGGTCGTGTCTGCTGGTGAAGGGTTGCTTTTATCCGAACGAACAGACGCGTTTTTCCGATTTAAACATGTGTTTTGTGTGTAGAAGGGTTCGCTGTCGCGACTGAGATTCTGAAAATCTCAGTCGCGACAGGGGGTATAGGGGCGAGTGAAAACTTTGTTTTTCTCCCGAGCTGGCCTCCGCAAGTCGCGACTGAGATTCTCAAAATCTCAGTCGCGACAGAGAGATGTTTCCCTGTCTCTCGATTGCTTTTCGTCCTCCTTGAGCGTTCTTCTGACTGATATGCATTCTTGGTACGTTTTTTAGGTTTTTTCCTCCATTTTAGCTCCGTTTTGGCTTCGTTTTCGCTCCTATTTGGATTTAACCAAATAATTAAGTACCTTGCATCAAAGAAGTAAATAAAGACGTAAAAGTATTCTAAATGAATATAATTAGCACGATTTCAATGTAAATTTAACGTATTTATATAGGATACTTTGTTAAGGGTGGTCTCGATCGTAACTTTATACGCATTAATTTGCTTTATGTTCTAATTCAACCGGCAAATGACAAGCTTTACCATAGACTAATCTATAAGGTGTCATCCCGATAGGCGTTTTAAATGCAGTACGGTATGCCCATAATGCATCGTTAAGTTTATGTTCCCAGTCTCTTCTAGAAGATGAAACTGTTTTTTTAAGTATCCATTTGAGTTCTCTATTTGAAATTTCTACTTGACCATTCGTTTGAGGATGGTACGGTGTAGAGATACGGTGGTGTACTCCGTATTTTCTCATAAGTGACTCAAAAGCTCTATTTACGAAATGAGTACCACCGTCGCTTACCATAACCCTAGGAACTCCAAATCGACAGAATATTGAATTTAAAAACTTAACAACTACTTTAGAATCATTTGTCGGGGTTGCAATTGCTTCAACCCACTTTGAAACATAATCTACGGCTACTAATATGTAATTTTTGCCAAAAGAAGGAGGAAAAGGACCCATGAAATCAATTCCCCATACGTCGAAGATTTCAACTTCCAATATGTTCGTAAGAGGCATCTCATCTTTCCTTCCTATATTCCCCATTCTTTGACACTTATCACAGCGGATAATAAATGAACGGACATCTTTAAACAGAGTAGGCCAAAAGAATCCGCATTCAAGTATTCTAGCTACTGTTTTGCTTACGCTATTATGACCTCCGTAAGCGCTAGCATGACATTCTAACATTACAGAGTCATATTCAAACTCACTAACACATCTCCTAAATATTCCATCGCCGCATGTTTTGAACAAGAATGGATCTTCCCAAAAATATTTCTTAACTTCTGAAAAGAATTTCTTCTTTTGCTGAGAAGTCAATCCATCTGGCACAACATGTGCAGCTAAGTAATTGTCTATATCAGCATACCATGGAGCTATGACAATTTGTACTTGCATGGGATGTTCATCGGGGAAATCATCTCGAATGCCTGATGTTTCACCGATGGGACCGTTTTCATCCTCAAGTCTTGATAGATGATCGGCGACCAGGTTTTCAACTCCCTTTTTGTGTTTAATCTCAATGTCAAATTCTTGCAATAGTAAAACCCATCTAATAAGACGTGGTTTCGCATCTTTCTTAGCAAACAAATATCGTAAAGCTGCATGATCAGTATAAATGATGACTTTAGATCCTAACAAATAAGATCGGAATTTATCACATTTAAAAACTACTGCTAACATTTCTTTTTCAGTTGTGGTGTAATTTAGCTGTGCACCGGACAAAGTGTGACTCGCATAATATATAACATGAAGTTTCTTATCCTTCCTTTGACCTAATACACATCCTACAGCTAAGTCACTCGCATCACACATAATTTCGAAAGGTAGATTCCAATCGGGTTTTGATATTATAGGTGTACTGACTAAAGCCGTTTTCAAGGTATTGAAAGCTTGTAAACAATCCTTATTAAAATCAAAAGTTGAATCCTTCATAAGGAAATTAGTAAGTGGTTTGGAGATTACAGAAAAGTTCTTTATAAACCTTCTGTAAAAACCTGCATGACCTAAAAATGATCTTACTCCCTTAACAGTGGTTGGTGGGGGTAATTTTTCTATAACTGAAGTCTTTGCTCTGTCCACTTCTAAACCTTTTTCAGAAATCTTATGACCTAAAACAATTCCTTCGTCTACCATGAAATGACATTTTTCCCAATTTAATACTAAATTCGTTTCCTCACATCTAGACAATACTTTATCTAAGTTTTGTAAACACGCATCGAAAGAATCTCCATAAACTGAAAAAACATCCATGAAAACTTCCATTATGTCTTCGATGAAGTCATTAAAGATTGCTGTCATACATCGTTGAAATGTTGCTGGTGCATTACATAGACCAAAAGGCATTCTCCTATATGCAAATGTTCCTTAAGGACATGTGAAGGTTGTTTTATCTTGGTCATCCGGGTAAATGTAAATTTGAAAGAATCCGGAGTAACCGTCTAGGAAACAGTAAAATGCATGACCAGCTATCCTTTCGATCATTTGATCAATGAAAGGTAGAGGAAAATGATCTTTCCTGGTAGCTTTATTTAGGTTCCTATAGTCTATACAAACCCTCCAACCAGTGGTGGTTCGTGTAGGTATCATTTCACCTTCATCATTTCTTACAACAGTTATGCCTCCCTTTTTAGGTACACAATGGATTGGACTAACCCACTCACTATCCGAGATCGGATAAATGATTCCATTGTCTAAAAGTTTAGTAATCTCATTTTTGACTACTTCTTTCATGTTCGGATTTAAGAGTCTTTGCCTATCCGCTTTAGGTGGCTTATCCTCTTCTAAGTGAATTCTATGCATTACTATACTAGGATTAATTCCTTTTAAGTCTGAAATTTGCCATCCCATACTTCCTATCCTATTTCTAACAACTTCTTTCAATTTTTCTTCTTAATCGCTTGTTAATTTGTTAGAAATAATTGTAGGTAGAGAATCGCCTTCCCCTAAGAAAGCGTACCTCAAATGACTAGGTAACTCTTTAAGTTCTAATTTAGGGGGTGTTACAATTGAAGGAGGAACTGGTCCATCTTCTCTAATCAAAGGCTCTTGGTCCTTATCATCTAATTCCTCATCTATTATAGGTTCAATTATTTCTTCACTTTGAATTACATCATTGACACATTCCTCGACTAAATCAAGTTTCATACAAGCGAATTCCTCCATAGGGTATTTCATCGCTTTGTTCATGTTAAACTCGACCTTATCTTCTCCTATCCTTAAAACTACCTTCCCTTCCCCGGCAACGGCGCCAAAAACTTGTTGAGTGATTTCCGCAAGTGCACGGTATACGCTTGTAGTAATAAAAGATATCGAACCCACAGGGAACGCTTTTTAACTAAAACTTTATTTAATTCGGTTTAGTCACGTGTTTAGGTTTAACAAAAGAATATCGTTTAATTGATTGTATTGGTTTTGGTAAATTAGGATTAGATAGAAGGATTATATCGAGTTTAGAGAACAGTTCCGTCTTTGTGGTTTTGATTACAAGACAGATATTTCCGCAATTGGAATAAAATAGAATTTATTTTCATAAAGCAAAGAAAACAACTTTAAATTTGTAAGATTATGGACATGTAACAATATAGCGATTTATTCAATTAAATGGCTTCGAACCATAGAAATCCCCCTGATGTTGAGGTGATTCCTACCTTAATCAAACTAGTATTTTATGTCTGATAAGCCGCGATCAGCGATCATGTCATCCATAAAAACTAAATCTGTCAAGTGTTCAACAAAGTTCTTATATGAATAAGATGGAATATAACATTTTAATAAAAACACCAATTTATCATTTTGAAAATCATTTTGTCAGAACAATATCAAAATAACAACAGTAAGAATGTATTGAATAAATAAGTATATCATTAATGAAATGTGAATTTTCACAAGTTAACAGAGAAGTAGAAACTTGGATAGCATTGTAATGAAAACTTTGAGATCCGGGTCGTCAATCTTTCTCTCAAACTCCGTAGGTTCGTCAAACCTCATACGCTTCAGCCGTCAATTCTTCTCGCTGGATCTTCGGAATAGAGACTGATCTCGTCCACTACCAGAATGAAAACTAAACTTATACTGTTTATAACTAATCTAATAACAATTCGTGTACAGCACGATTGTTTACACAGAAATGAAATCTAAACTTTCTGATTTTTTTCTGAATCAGAAACTCAACATATTAACTTTCTTCTCTAATTTCTCTAACTTTTTCCAACCTTGATTTCTGAAATGGATCACTTATTTATAGTTGTTGAAGGGTTGTAAATGATGGGTCGTGTCCGCTGGTGAAAGGTTGCTTTTATCCGAATGAACAGACGTGTTTTTCCGATTTAAACATGGGTTTTGTGTGCAGAAGGGTTCGCTGTCGCGACTGAGATTCTGAAAATCTCAGTCGCGACAGGGGGTATAGGGGCGAGTGAAAACTTCGTTTTTCTCCCGAGCTGGCCTCCGCAAGTCGCGACTGAGATTCTCAAAATCTCAGTCGCGACAGAGAGATGTTTCCCTGTCTCTCGACTGCTTTTCGTCCTCCTTGAGCGTTCTTCTGACTGATATGCATTCTTGGTATGTTTTTTAGGTTTTTTCCTCCATTTTAGCTCTGTTTTGGCTTGGTTTTCGCTCCTATTTGGATTTAACCAAATAATTAAGTACCTTGCATCAAAGAAGTAAATAAAGACGTAAAAGTATTCTAAATGAATATAATTAGCACGATTTCAATGTAAATTTAACGTATTTATATAGGATATTTTAGGTATATTTTGGGATTAACAAACCCCCTGTCCCTGAAGATGATGCTCCCATCGAGGAAATTGATGCTTATCAGAAGCACAAGGCTGATGACGATCATGCCGGATGCATCATTCTTGCATCGATGACATTGGAATTACAAAGGCAACATGAGGAGATGAATGCCAATTCCATCATCATGCACCTAAAGGAATTGTTTGGGAAACAAACCAGGTGCGAACGCTACGAGATATCCAAGCTGTTATATCATTGTAGGATGCAAGAGGGCACATCAGTCATGACACATTGTGTCAAGATGATTGGCTACATTACCAAACTTTCTAGTATTGGATTTGCGATGGATAACGAATGAAGTGTTGACTTAATTCTTGAATGCCTCCCAGAAAGTTATTCACCATTCATTATGAACTATCAGATGAATGACTTGCAAACCTCTCTTGAAGAGCTTGCAAATATGCTCAAGTCAGTTGAGCCCAATATGAAGAAAGACAAGACCATACCGGCTCTTGTAATTGAGGGACCAAAGAAAAGGAAAGGGAATTTTCCCAATCCTAAACATCCCAAGAAAGGTAAGAAAGCTGTGTCCAAGGGAAAGGAAGTGAAGAAGCCCAAAGGAGAGTGCCACTTCTGTGGTAAAGATGGGCATTGGAAGAGAAACTGCAAGGAGTATCTAGCCACCCTCAAGAAGGGAAAAGGCGGTGCTTCTACATCTGGCATGTTTTATATTGAAATAAATACAGTTTCACAGTCTGAATCTTGGGTACTTGATACCGGATGTGGATCTCATATTTGTACAAATATGCAGGAGCTAAATCAGACTAAGGAACTAAAGAAAGGAAGCATAAACTTGCGAGCTGGAAATGGAGCAAGAGTTGCCGCCCTTGCAATTGGAGATTATGTTTTACCTTTGCCATCTGGGCTTGTAATAGAATTAAGGAATTGTTTATACGTTCCTGAGATGTCTCGTAACATTATTTCTATTAGCTGTCTTGTTGATGACGGTTTTCATATTTCAATAAAAGACAAGAGTTGCAATTTTTATAAAGATTCGATCTTTTATTTTTCAGGAATTTCACAAAATGGGATTTATGTGTTAGATAACAAAATTCATGCTTTTGCAATTGATACCAAAAGACATAAGCTAGATAATTCAACTTACTTGTGGCATTGTCGTTTAGGCCATATAAACAAGAGACGCATGCTAAAGCTACATTCAGATGGGCTTATAGATCCAATCGATTCCGAATCATTGGAAACATGCGAATCATGTTTAAAAGGTAAAATGACAAAGACACCCTTTAGCAATAAAGGTGAGCGTGTATCAGACACTCTAGGACTCATTCATTCAGATGTATGAGGTCCTATGTCGGTCCAAGCAAGAGGAGGATTCAGATACTTCATAAGCTTCATAGATGACCATACTCGATATGGTTACATCTACTTGATGAGGCACAAATCAGAAGCTTTTGACAAGTTCAAAAGCTTCAAGAATGAAGTGGAAAATCAATTAGGAAAGAAAATAAAGACGCTTCGATCCGATCGAGGTGGCGAATATCTTTCTGATGATTTTATGAATTATCTAACTGAATGTGGGATATGCTCACAATGGACACCTCCCTATACACCACAACACAATGGTGTATCCGAGAGGAGAAACCGTACCCTATTAGATATGGTACGATCCATGATGAGCATGGCCTTACTTCCAAAGACGTTCTAGGGCTATGCCTTAGAAACTACCCTCTTCACCCTGAACCGAGTACCAACTAAATCCGCTAGTTCCACACCATATGAATTGTTCGTTGGTAGGAAACCCGTGTTCTCGTTTATGAGAGTATGGGGTTGTTCAGCGTATGTCAAACGCATTGCGTCCGACAAATTAGATTCTAAATCTGATAAATGTTTCTTCAGTGGATATCCCAAGGAAACCGTAGGGTATTACTTCTATCATCCAGATGATCAGAAAGTAATAGTATCCAAGTACGCAACCTTCTTAGAGAAAGAGTTTCTCGAAGAAACACAAAAGGGAAGCGTGATTGAACTCGATGAAGTTCAAGAGGAAGAAACACCGACTGAAACAACAGAAGCGGTTGAGGTACCCGAAGTAGTCCCATTAGATGAGACTCCAGTGGCACCTATTCGTAGATCACGAAGAGTTCGTGAACTCCAAGTTAGATATGGTTTTCTAGTGGGAGATGATAATGAGGTTCCCGTGTTAGACGACGAACCCGAAAACTACGAAGAGGCTCTTACTAGTCCAAATTCTAAAGCATGGCTTGAGGCCATGGATTCTGAAATGGATTCCATGTATACTAACCAAGTGTGGACTTTGGTTGATCCACCCGAAGGGATAATTCCCATTGGGTGCAGGTGGATCTTCAAAAAGAAGACTGACATGGATGGAAAGGTTAGCACCTACAAGGCTAGGTTGGTAGCGAAAGGATATCGTCAGAAACAAGGTGTTGATTATGACGAAACCTTCTCTCTTGTTGCTATGTCCAAATCAATTCGAATCATGCTTGCTATTGCTGCTCACTACGATTATGAGATTTGGCAAATGGATGTGAAAACAGCTTTCCTAAATGGAAACCTGCTTGAGGATGTATACATGATGCAGCCTGAAGGTTTCATATCAAAGGATGCAAATAAAGTTTGCAAACTTCAGAGATCCATTTATGGACTCAAGCAAGCATCTAGAAGCTGGAATAAGCGTTTTGACGAAACCATAAAACAATTTGGTTTCGAACAAAATTGCGAAGAAGCTTGCATTTACAAGAAAGCAAGTGGGAGCTCTATAGCATTTCTCATACTATATGTGGATGATATATTGTTAATGGGAAATGACATTGCTCTATTACAGTCGGTAAAAGTATGGTTATCCGGTAACTTCTCAATGAAAGACCTTGGTGAAGCAGCTTATATACTTGGTATAAAGATCTATAGAGATAGATCGAGAAGACTGCTTGGTCTTTCACAGTCTACATACATTGAAAAGGTGCTAAATCGGTTTAGCATGCTTGAATCGAAACGAGGTAACTTACCCATGCTACATGGAGTAAAGAATCATCAATGTCCTAAAACTGATGATGACAAACGATGCATGGCTGTAGTCCCGTACGCCAGCGCGATCGGTTCAATTATGTATTCTATGCTATGCACTAGACCTGACGTAGCGTTCGCGTTATCTGTAACGAGTCGTTACCAAGGGAATCCGGGAGACGAGCATTGGATTGCCGTCAAGAACATTCTTAAGTACTTGAGAAGGACTAAAGATATGTTCCTAGTGTACGGAGAGAGATCTGAAAATTGAAGGATTTTCAGACGCTAGTCATCTCACAGATGAGAATGATTTTAAATCCCAATCAGGATACCTGTTTATCTTGAATGGGGGCGCGGTCAGTTGGAAGAGTTCCAAGCAGGGAAGCGTAGCTTTCTCTACGACCGAGTCAGAGTACATCGCTGCTGCAAAAGCAGCAAAGGAAGCAGTTTGGATTAGAAAGTTCATTACAGAACTAGGTGTGGTGCCTGACATTGTCAATCCCATTACTCTGTACTGTGATAACAATGGAGCCATTGTGCAAGCAAAGGAACCACGGTCTCATAATGCATCCAAGCACTACCTAAAGCGATACCACATCATAAGAGAGATTGTGGCTAGAGGAGATGTGAGAATAGAAAGAGTACCCACAGAGGACAACGTTGCAGATCCGTTGACAAAGCCTTTAACCCAGAACGTACATGATCGTCATTTAACTTCTACTGGGATAAGTTTTAGAAACAATTGGCTTTAGTCCAAGTGGGAGTATGTTGGGGTTTAGTGTCCTATAGACAATTGTTCTAGGATACAAACTTAATGTAAATGAATTGTTCTTTATATCATTTGTTTTAATGATATATATGTTTTATAACTATATAAAGGCAATCCCTTTTAAGCACTAAATAAAGTCTAATAAAAGGAAATCCGTAAGTTTGTTTAAAGTGATTATAAAGTGTTCATACAAGCATGAAGTGAGACAAAACTTTATAATAAACTAATAAACTTAAAACCACCCCAAGTCAAGTGATATGTTTAGGATTGATATATCACTGTTGAGACTTGTATGTAACAATGTCTTCTGTCCGACAGAAAGCTGATCTCACAAGCTTCATATATACAGATATCTGGACAGTTACATAGATCCGGTGAAACGTCGTTCATTAGGATTGAGGATCCGATTTGAGATAACAGGATGGGTAGATTCATCCTTGTCACCTGTTCATCTCATTGGTATTAATAGGTATAACTAATCCTCAGACTCAAAGGAATGTTAATTGGTCATCCTGAATTACTGAATGTGAGACTTTGATCCTGCTGTCCCACGATCCTTAACAGAGATGACTCTGGGGTGTGAACGGCAAAGGTTGGGTGTCACAGGAGGTAATATCAGGGTAGTTATACACTGGATTGAGCATTTATCACTCCCGATTAATGGGAGATACATCCAAGGATCGCTTGTGGAAGACTCGACTCTAAATCCTTGCAAGGTGATAGCTTAAGAGTAAGAAATACAGATTTCACTTAACCTATCTTTTTGAGTTGACTCGGCCTATACAAGTAAAACGAACGTCTCGCTATATGTGACTTGACATCACCCATAGTCATAAGATTCAGTTCAAAGATGTAGTTGATAAAGGATCGAATTATACTGTAACTAATACGGAAGGGTTAACGACAGAATCAACCTGTCTTCTTAACGGACTATGGGGGAATGATTACAGTCTTGCCAATAACATACTCAGTACATCATTCCGTTGTGCAAAGATTAAATATAATTCTTGAAGAAATTAATTTAATAGTTGCATACGGCCAGAAGTAGTAAGAACCTAATGGATCACATATAAGACTTGGAACCAAAAGAGAGATGGATGTCATTAATAGATGGAAGCCCAATTGAGCCCAGTAAGGCCCATTTAATTAGAGGGGGCCGAAATTTATATGTAATAATAAGGAATTATTTTAATTCCATTAATCGTAATTTGATTAGGTTTGTGAATTAAATTAATTAAGAGATAATTAAGTTAGGAGTTTTAATTAGATTAATATACTCCTATTATTATCCAATTAGGTTATTTATTATTATCCTAGATATATTAGATATATAATGAGATAATAATTGGGAATTCTATTCCGAATTATATTCCTATTAAGTAACCTATTCCTATCTAACTAGGGTTTAGATACAAGCGATTATATATACCCCCTCTATACATGAATTTCAACTAAGCTCCCTAATCCCCCCTTTGTGATTTTCGAAATTGCAAGCAAGAGAGAGAAAGAAAATTCGACTCCCCTAGTTCGTGGACAAGAATTCATACGGCTTCCATCGATCGATTAATTTCATCTATCTCCTTTTTCTTTGATCTTGTGTTGGTTAATTAGAGGCAATCTATTTTGGTTGCATCTCATACGGTTGATTCTAACTTAACCTCACCGTGTTATACTTCGTGCTTGGGAACTCGGAGAAGAGTTGTGGGCGCTTCATTAACAACGGTAGATTGTTCTTCAAAAGGTATTTCTTCTTATCCCTCTTTATATGAAATAACGATTAACGGATCCTATGGTTAAAAGGAAGTAGGCTAAAATTTTTATATTTCCGCTGCTATACCCTAGCCTTATTTTTCTTCAGTTGAGGAGGTCAAACTGAGTGACCTTCGATATATTCTAAAGGACACTTCAATTTTGCATAGTAATGTAGAAATTATGCAAAAGTTTGTCTCTGAGGTCCAATCAGATTCTAAGAAACTGAGAAAGGATGTCACATCAATTCAGAACCAACTTAATGTTCCGAATAAAAGAAATATTCCTCTGAACACTGAGTACCGAAGTACTAGTCAGCAGAGATGGAATCCTCAGTGGAATGTCCAGTGTGACTTCTGTGGGAAGAAAGGACACACCATAAAGGTGTGCTGGCACGCTCAGCACTGGGGTGCTGACCAGTCAGTGAGACATCCGAAACGGAAGGTCAGCTGTGACTTCTGTGGAAAGAATGGACACACTGTCCAAGTATGTCATCATAAAATGAAATATGATGCTTTACCTGTTGAACCTAACAAGCAAGGACCCAAAAAGAATTGGGTACCTAAAAGCAACTAGCTATATTGCAGGTAAGCCTGAGGTGTGCTGAGAAGTCAAAGATGTCATGCTCGAGGCATATGACTGGTGATGAAACTCAGTTCATCACCTTTATGCGTAAACGAGGAAGAAGTGTAAGTTTTGGAGACAACAAGAAGGGTAAGATAGTAGGGTCAGGAACCATTGGTGATAATCCTATTATTGAGTCAGTCTCCCTAGTCAGCGGACTCAAATATAACTTACTCAACGTAGCTCAGCTATGTGACAATGGGAGAAAAGTTATATTTGATAACACTGGATGTAAAATATTCGAGGGTAAAACAAATGAGTTAATTTTAACTGCCCCTCGTATTGATAATGTCTTTATGCTGAACTTAGAAAAGAAGTTTTCAAAAACTGTATGCTTAGTGTCAAAGGAAGAAAATTCCTGGCTATGGCACAGGAGACTTGGTCATGTAAGTATGGACCTCCTGGCCAAATTAGCAAGAAAGCAATTGGTTGAGGGACTGCCAGAACTTAAGTTTGAAAAAGATCAATTATGCCACGCTTGCCAAGATGGAAAACAAACCAAACAATCTTTTCATAGTAAAAACATTGTCTCAACTAAGCGTCCATTAGAGTTACTACACTTGGATCTCTTCGGTCCAGTCCAGCCGCTGAGCTTGGGTGGAAGAAGATTTTCCTTGGTCATTGTAGATGACTTTTCTCGGTACACTTGGATCATCTTGCTGAGTAGCAAGGATGAAACCTTTAAGACGTTTTCAAATTTATTAAGAAAACTTGAAAATGATAAAGACCTTAAGTTAGCTCACATTCGTAGTGATAATGGTGGAGAATTCAAGAACCAACAGTTTGTTGAATTCTGTGAAGCCAACGACATTGACCACAATTTTTCTGCTCCTAGAACGCCTCAACAAAATGAGGTTGTTGAAAGGAAGAACAGAACCTTGGTTGAAATAGCTAGGACAATGCTGAGTGAGCATAGGCTTCCAAAGTACTTTTGGGAAGAAGCTGTCAACACAGCGTGCTACATTCTTAATAGGGCTCTAGTTAGACCTATACTAAAGAAAACCCCCTACGAACTTTGGAAAGGACGAAAGCCCAACATTGGATACTTTCGTGCCTTTGGTTGTAAATGCTTTATCTTAAACACCAAAGACAGCCTAGCTAAGTTTGACTCAAAAGCTGATGAAGCTATCTTTTTAGGCTACTCAACAAACAGCAAAGCATACAGAGTTTTCAATAAACGAACTCAGGTCTTAGAAGAGTCAGTACACGTTGAGTTCGATAAAACTAACCCTGCAGGAAGATACCAGCCGTTGATCGAGGATGATCCGCACTCAGCACCCGCTGATCAAGAAACTGCCGCTGAGTCATTTCCTCAAGGGCTGACCAAAGGTAAAAGTGAAACTCAAATTACTTTCACTGACCAATCTACACCTGTAGAGATTATTGAAACACAACCAGCGCAAGACATCAATCTACCAAAGGAGATTAGGATACCAAGAGGTCACTCAGAGAGTGACACTCTTGATGCCGCTGAGAACACCCTGATGACGAGGAATCAACTCAGGAGATACCTCAGCAACGTAGCATTTGTCTCAATCCAGGAACCAAAGAATTTCGCTGAAGCTGAGTATGATGAATTCTGGATGAATGCAATGCAAGAAGAACTTGATCAGTTCAGACGAAATGAAGTATGGGATCTAGTGCCAAAAAAAAGAAGCCAGAAGACCATAGGAACAAGATGGGTCTTCCGCAACAAGCTGGATGAACAAGGGAGCGTGGTCAGAAACAAAGCAAGACTTGTAGCTCAGGGCTACAGTCAGCAAGAAGGTATTGACTATGGTGAGACCTTTGCCCCAGTGGCAAGGTTAGAGGCTATTAGAATTTTATGTGCATATGCAAGCTATATGAACTTTAAACTATTTCAAATGGATGTTAAGAGTGCATTCCTTAATGGAGTTATAAACGAGGAAGTTTATGTTAATCAGCCTCCAGGGTTTGAGGATCCTAAATTCCCAAACCACGTTTATAAGCTTAAAAAGGCTCTGTATGGTCTCAAGCAAGCACCACGTGCTTGGTATGAGAGTCTGACCAGTTTCCTGCTGACTAGAAATTATGTCAGAGGTAAAGCTGATACAACCTTATTCATTAAGAGGAAGGGTAAAGATACCCTGCTGGCTCAAATATATGTTGATGACATTATTTTTGGTGCCACTAACGAGTCAATGTGTAAGGAATTTAGTAAGCAGATGCAGACTGAGTTTGAAATGTCAATGATGGGAGAACTCAATTTCTTCCTTGGACTTCAAATCAAACAAGGGAAAAATGGCATATTCATAAGTCAAACTAAGTATGCTAAGGAGATATTGAAGAAGTATGAACTTGAGAATTGTAAGTCAATATCTACTCCAATGGGCACTGACACTGTCCTCTGCGCTGATGAGAATGGTAAGTCAGTAGACAGCAGATTGTACCGAGGTATGATTAGTTCTCTACTTTACTTAACTGCTAGTAGGCCGGACATTCAGTTCTCGGTATGTTATTATGCTAGATATCAATCTAACCCTAAGGAATCTCATTACATAGCTGTAAAAAGAATCCTTAGATATTTGCAAGGCTCAGTGAATGCAGGTTTGTGGTATCCCAACACTCATGACTTCACACTCGTTGGATACACTGATGCTGACTACGGACGAGACAAGCTTGAATGAAAAAGCACCTCAGGAGGATGCCACTTCCTTGGGAGCTGTCTTATATCCTAGTTCAGCAAGAAGCAGGCGTCAGTAGCCCTGTCAACCACTGAAGCTGAGTACGTTGCTGCTGGAAGCTGTGTTGCTCAAGTCCAATGGATTAAGCAACAGCTTGAAGATTATGGCGTTCGGACCAAAACAATTGAAGTCAAATGTGACAACAAAAGTGCCATTGACATATCAAAGAACCCAATCCAGCACAACAGGATGAAGCATGTCAGCATAAGACATCACTTCATCAGAGATCACGTACTCAAGGGAGAGATCAAGCTGACCTATGTCCCAACGGATGAGCAGCTTGTTGATATCTTTATAAAGCCACTGGCTCGTGAGCAATTCAACATACTTAGAGAAGCCATTGGTATGTTTAATCCTCTTCAATAAATACCAAGTATAGTATGCATGCTGAGTGAATTACCATGCTGAATGATTTATGCTAAATCAATTACTATCACATGCTAAGTAGATTTACATGCTGAGTGTTTATATTAAGCTGAGCAACTAAGCATAAGAATTATTCCTTTGCGTAACAATTGTCTACTCAGAATCTTAAACGCTTGAGATCCTTAACACTGAGTAAAGATCCATTGCAAACTTTAATGCAAAGCACGCGAATTAAATAGCCACCTAGGATGACGTATGCGCTATAATTAGAAAACACACGCGCCGTATGTGTCATAAATGCCAGAATCTTTGTCGACTGAGAATCTCGAGGTCAAATTGACAACCCAACACTTTAGATCAACTCAATACCTCTATAAATTGTGGAGGAATTCCCACTTTTATCTCTTTACGCTTAGAAAACTTTGGCATTCCAATTACTCTCTCTACAAATTCCCAAACCTCCCAAAACTTCTCTGAGAATATGAAGAACGGTTCTCTAAATATCTTCGGTGTTGGTTTACCCGACAACCGCTCCGATGAAAACCCCAAATCTCTTACCCATCGTGACCACGCTAAGGTCACAACACCGAGCAAGAAAGCTCAAGCTGTCCAAGCCACCTCTTCGAAGGGAAAACAACAACAAAAGGACAAGGGCAAGAAAGTTGTGGAACGCACCTACTCTCAGGTTTTCGAGAGTGTGAAGGGGTGCAAGATTGATCACTCGCGATGGTTTTCAAGGGGATTCGTGGAAGTCGAGCAACCTTTTTGTGAGTGGATCAAGAATAATGGTTGGACCGAGCTGTTCTCAGTTCGTGATGCTACTTACCCTGAGCTGGTAAGAGAATTCTACGCCAACCTAAAGATCGCCGATGATAACCGGAACTACCTGGCGTCTCATGTTCGAGGGAAGGACATCTTCATCAACCCTGCATATCTTGCCTCACTGTTCAAACTGAAAAACGAAGGAGCTATACTTCGTAAATCAGGTGACCAAGATAAAACCAACTACGTTCAGACCTTCTGTAAACCTGAGGGTCATGTAGGTGAAATCTCGAGCACTTCCATGGGTCAGCATCAAAAGATGGCCCATTACATACTGACCAATTTCCTTTTCCCTAAAATCAACTGCACCAACTCAGCAACCAATTTTAAGCAGTGTTTTATATGGCACATGCTGACCTACACGCCGATAAACATGCCCATCTTCATAATCGGTGGGTTCCTACGAAGTACAGGAACCCTTAGGTTAGGCTCCTTTATCACCCGAATCCTCAAAGATCACAATGTGGACATGGTTTCGGAAATCCACACTTGGGGAACTGAGATTACAACTACTGCCCTATTCGGTTTGGCATATGATCAACCTATTGTGCTGAAGAAAGGAAAAGGGGAAGCTGTCCAGAACGCTGAGGGGGCGGTGACTAGAAAGGGAAGAACTCAAAGAAAGAGGAAGGCTGTCCAGAGCACCTCTAAAGGAGCTGCCTCTACACCAAAATGGCTTAAAGTTGTATACAGAGGAACTCACCCTCAGATTTAACAAGGTCAGGGTGGATCTAGGTCAGCTGAGAAAAGACCTAGGCAAGCTGAGCCTAAGGCAGAAGAAAGAGAGGTTGATGAACAACCATTAAGGAAGAAGAAGAAGAAGCTCAATTTTGAGTTAAGACCTATCGATGCACTACCGAATGATGTCGTTGTTCCTCCTAACTCACACTATGCACAGAGTCAAGGTGTTGACATTGAGCAACAGTTAGATGATCAGGAAGAACAAGACCAATTGGGTGGTCAGTTTGTCGAGGAAGAACTGGATGAACAGTTTGAGGAAGAAGAACTGGATGATGAGTCTAAAGAAGAAGAAAGTGGTCAGGATGACACTAAAGAAACAGCTGATGATGAGCACCTTGAACCAATCAACACTGAGTTGGTTGACGAAGAAGAAACTGAGCACACAGCAAATGCTCCCACTGTTCAAAAGGAAGCTTCACCCACTGACTCCATTGAGTCCATTCCTTGTGACCCTACTCCTCCAAAGCTAAAGAGACTGAGGAAGAAGAAGGCATTTCAAGCACCCGTCATTGACCTAATGGGTGACTCACTGCTAAGGGATGAGATCTCTAACCTTACAGATGTACATCTTAGGTTCTTCTCCAACCCTCCTGAGTCTCAACCAGAGCAACAAGAAAATCAAGCCTCTGTTTCTCAGCCGAAGGAACATGCCGACTTAAATGCTTCCGCCAACCAAAGTAATGCCGAGCAAGTGCTCGACGATTCCGCTCCTCAACATGCTGAGCAAGCTAATGAATTACCTGCTCAGGTGAACACTGAACTTCCTCAACTTCCAACACCTAGTCAGCTTCAACCTGACCCTGAGCAAGCAACACTTTCTACCGATTCTCCACTTCCACAACTCAATGTGCAGAATCAAATCCAGTCAGTTTCTACTGACAATCCAAATTCCAGGCCAGCCGCTGACAATGCTGGGCCCTCTAATGATGAGCTGAACCAAACAACGCCTCTATTCGGTTCTACTCCTCCTCCGGCATTTGGGCCAACACATGATGGATCCTTTAGCTACCTCAATGCCTCTGAGTCTGGTCGAAGAATCGTTGACTCAGCTCAAGCTCTCATCCAGGATATCCATCAATCAAACACCAATGCTGCTGGGTCTACTAATGTTGAGACAACCCAACTTTCGTCTGTCACTCAGCTTCTAACTAAGATCAAAGGTCTGAAGGATCTTCTGAGTGTCATGACTTCATTGCAATCTCAACAGCCCAGGTAAGATTCTATAACAAAGCTGGCTGAACTCCAGATGACCATGGTAAACTGTTGGAAATTAAGGCTAAGGTATAGCAGCGGAAATATAAAAATTTTAGCCTACTTCCTTTTAACCATAGGATCCGTTAATCGTTATTTCATATAAAGAGGGATAAGAAGGAATACCTTTTGAAGAACAATCTACCGTTGTTAAAGAAGCGCCCACAATTCTTCTCCGAGATTCCAAGCACGAAGTATAACACGGTGAGGTTAAGATGGAATCAACCCTTATGAGATGCAACCAAAATAGATTGCCTCTAATTAACCAACACAAGATCAAAGAGAAAAGGAGATGAATGAAATTAATCAATTGACGGAAGCCGTATGAATTCTTATCCACGAACTTGGGGATTCGAATTCACTTTCTCTCTCTTAATGTAGGTTTCGAAAATCACATAGAGGGGAGTAGTATTGGCTTAGTCGAAATTCACACATTAGGGGGGGTATATATAATATCTTGTATCTAAACCCTAGTTTGATAGGAATAGGTTACTTAATAGGAATTCAATTCGGAATAGGATTCCTAATTATTATCTTATAATATATCTAATATATTTAGGATAATAATAAATAACCTAATTGGATAATAATAGGAGTATATTAATCTAATTAAAACTCCTAACTTAATTATCTCTTAATTAATTTAATTCACAAACCTAATCAAATTAGGATTAATGGAATTAAAATAATTCCTAACTTATTATATACAAATTTTGGCCTCCCCTAATTAAATGGGCCTTACTGGGCTCATTTAGGCTTCCATCTATTAATGACATCCATCTCTCTTTTGGTTCCAAGTCTTATGTCTGATCCATTAGGTTCTTACTACTTCTGGCCGTATGCAACTATTAAATTAATTTCTTCAAGAATTATATTTAATCCTTGCATAACGGAATGATGTACTGAGTATGTTATTGGCAAGTCTGTAATCATTCCCCCAGAGTCCGTTAAGAAGACAGGTTGATTCTGTCGTTAACCCTTCCGTATTAGTTACAGTATAATTCGATCCTTTATCAACTATATCCTTGAACTGAATCTTATGACTATGGGTGATGTCAAGTCACATATAGCGAGACGTTCATTTTACTTGTTCAGGCCGAGTCAACTCAAATAGATAGGTTAAGTGAAATCTGTATTTCAAGTCTTAAGCTATCACCTTGCAAGGATTTAGAGTCGAGCCTTCCACAAGCGATCCTTGGATATATCTCCCATTAATCGGGAGTGATAAATGCTCAATCCAATGTATAACTACCCTGACATTACCTCATGTGACACCCAACCTTTACAGTTCACACCCCAGAGTCATCTCTGTTAAGGATCGTGGGACCACAGGATCAAAGTCTCACATTCAGTAATTCAGGATGACCAATTAACATTCCTTTGAGTCTGAGGATTACTTATACCTATTAATACCAATGAGATGAACAGGTGACAAGGATGAATCTACCCATCCTGTTATCTCAAATCGGATCCCCAATCCTAATGAACGACGTTTCATCGGATCTATGTAACTGTCCAGATATCTATATATATGAAGCTTGTGAGATCAGCTTTCTGTCGGACAGAAGACATTGTTACATATAAGTCTCAACAGTGATATATCAATCCTAAACATATCACTTCACTTGGGGTGGTTTTAAGTTTATTAGTTTATTATAAAGTTTTGTCTCACTTCATGCTTGTATGAACACTTTATAATCACTTTAAACAAACTTACGGATTTCCTTTTATTAGACTTTATTTAATGCTTAAAAGGGATTGCCTTTATATAGTTATAAAACATATATCTCATTAAAACAAATGATATAAAGAACAATTCATTTACATTAAGTTTGTATCCTGCAACAATTGTCTATAGGACACTAAACCCCAACATACTCCCACTTGGACTAAAGCCAATTGTTTCTAAAACTTATCCCAGTAGAAGTTAAATGACGATCATGTACTTTTTGGGTTAAAGGCTTTGTCAACGGATCTGCAACGTTGTCCTCTGTAGGTACTCTTTCTATTCTGACATCTCCTCTAGCCACAATCTCTCTAATGACGTGGTATCGCTTTAGGTAGTGCTTGGATGCATTATGAGACCGTGGTTCCTTTGCTTGCGCAATGGCTCCATTGTTATCACAGTACAGAGTAATGGGATTGACAATGTCAGGCACCACACCTAGTTCTGTAATGACTTTTCTAATCCAAACTGCTTTCTTTACTGCTTCCGCAGCAACGATGTACTCTGACTCGGTCGTAGAGAAAGCTACACTTCCCTGCTTGGAACTTTTCCAACTGACCGCGCCCCCATTCAAGATAAACAGGTATCCTGATTGGGATTTAAAATCATTCTCATTTGTGAGATGACTAGCGTCTGAAAATCCTTCAATTTTCAGATCTCCTTCTCCATACACTAGGAAAATATCTTTAGTCCTTCTCAAGTACTTAAGAATGTTCTTGAGGGCAATCCAATGCTCGTCTCCTGGATTCCCTTGGTAACGACTCGTTACAGATAATGCGAATGCTACGTCAGGTCTAGTGCATAACATAGCATACATAATCGAACCGATCGCGCTGGCGACGGGACTACAACCATGCGTCGTTTGCCATCATCAGTTTTAGGACATTGATGATTGTTTAACTTTACTCCATGTACCATGGGTAAGTTACCTCGTTTCGATTCAAGCATGCTAAACCGATTTAGCACCTTTTCAATGTATGTAGCCTATGAAAGACCAAGCAGTCTTCGCGATCTATCTCTATAGATCTTTATACCAAGTATATAAGCTGCTTCACCAAGGTCTTTCATTGAGAAGTTACCGGATAACCATACTTTCACCGACTGTAATAGAGCAATGTCATTTCCCATTAACAGTAAATCATCCACATATAGTATGAGAAATGCTATAGAGCTCCCACTTGCTTTCTTATAAATGCAAGCTTCTTCGCAATTTTGTTCGAAACCAAATTGTTTTATGGTTTC
The DNA here is from genome assembly GCF_963576675.1 of Euphorbia lathyris. Classification (NCBI taxonomy): domain Eukaryota; kingdom Viridiplantae; phylum Streptophyta; class Magnoliopsida; order Malpighiales; family Euphorbiaceae; genus Euphorbia; species Euphorbia lathyris. The sequence continues at coordinate 84,521,192 of NC_088917.1, read as the reverse complement.
GTCAAAACGCTTATTCCAGCTTCTCGATGCTTGCTTGAGTCCATAAATGGATCTCTGAAGTTTGCAAACTTTGTTTGCATCCTTCGATATGAAACCTTCAGGCTGCATTATGTATACATCCTCAAGCAGGTTTCCATTTAGGAAAGCTGTTTTCACATCCATTTGCCAAATCTCATAATCAAAATGAGCGGCAATTGCAAGCATGATTCTGATTGATTTGGACATAGCAACAGGAGAGAAAGTTTCGTCATAATCAACACCTTGTTTCTGACGATATCCTTTCGCTACCAACCTAGCCTTGTAGGTGCTAACCTTTCCATCCATGTCAGTCTTCTTTTTGAAGATCCACCTGCACCCAATGGGAATTATCCCTTCGGGTGGATCAACCAAAGTCCACACTTGGTTAGTATACATGGAATCCATTTCAGAATCCATGGCTTCAAGCCATGCTTTAGAATCTGGACTAGTAAGAGCCTCTTCGTAGTTTTCGGGTTCGTCGTCTAACACGGGAACCTCGTTATCATCTCCCACTAGAAAACCATATCTAACTGGGAGTTCACGAACTCTTCGTGATCTGCGAATAGGTGCCACTGGATTCTCATCTAATGGGACTTCTTCGGGTACCTCAACCTCTTCTGTTGTTTCAGTCGGTGTTTCTTCCTCTTGAACTTCGTCGAGTTCAATCATGCTTCCCTTTTGTGTTTCTTCGAGAAACTCTTTCTCTAAGAAGGTTGCGTATCTGGATACTATTACTTTCTGATCATCTGGATGATGGAAGTAATACCCCATGGTTTCTTTGGGATATCCAATGAAGAAACATTTATCAGATTTAGAATCTAATTTGTCGAACGCTATGCGTTTGACATATGCTGAACAACCCCATACTCTCATAAATGAGAACACAGGTTTCCTACCAACGAACAATTCATATGGTGTGGAACTAGCGGATTTAGTTGGTACTCGGTTTAGGGTGAAGAGGGCAGTTTCTAAGGCATAGCCCCAAAACGACTTTGGAAGTAAGGCCATGCTCATCATGGATCGTACCATATCTAATAGGGTACGGTTTCTCCTCTCGGATACACCATTGTGTTGTGGTGTATAGGGAGGTGTCCATTGTGAGCATATCCCACATTCAGTTAGATAATTCAGAAAATCATCTGAAAGATATTCGCCACCTCGATCGGATCGAAGCGTCTTTATTTTCTTTCCTAATTGATTTTCCACTTCATTCTTGAAGCATTTGAACTTGTCAAAAGCTTCTGATTTATGCCTCATCAAGTATATGTAACCATATCGAGTATGGTCATCTATGAAGCTTATGAAGTATCTGAATCCTCCTCTTGCTTGGACCGACATAGGACCGCATACATCTGAATGAATGAGTCCTAGAGTGTCTGATACACGCTCACCTTTATTGCTAAAGGGTGTCTTTGTCATTTTACCTTTTAAACATGATTCGCATGTTTCCAATGATTCGGAATCGATTGGATCTATAAGCCCATCTAAATGTAGCTTTAGCATGCGTCTCTTGTTTATATGGCCTAAACGACAATGCCACAAGTAAGTTGAATTATCTATCTTATGTCTTTTGGTATCAATTGCAAAAACAGGAGTTTTATCATCTAACACATAAATCCCATTTTGTGATATTCCTGAAAAATAAAAGATCGAATCTTTATAAAAATTGCAACTATTGTTCTTTATTGAAATATGAAAACCGTCGTCAACAAGACGGCTAATAGAAATAATGTTACGAGACATCTCAGGAACGTATAAACAATTCCTTAATTCTATTACAAGCCCAGAGGGCAAAGGTAAAACATAATCTCCAATTGCGAGGGCGGCAACTCTTGCTCCATTTCCAACTCGCAAGTTTATGCTTCCTTTCTTAAGTTCCTTAGTCTGTTTTAGCTCCTGCATATTTGTACAAATATGAGATCCACATCCGGTATCAAGTACCCAAGATTCAGACAGTGAAACTGTATTTATTTCAATATAAAACATACCAGATGCTGAAGCACCGTTAATTTCCTTCTCGTGGAAGGTTAGGTACTCCATGCAATCCCTCTTCCAATGCCCTAAGTCACCACAATAGTAGCACTTTCCTTTGGGATTCTTTGGTTCCTTTCCCTTCGTTTTGATGAGCATAGCCCCCTTGCATTTATGAAGATGGTTTGGATCGGGAGCGACCCCTTTCCTTTTTCTCGATCCTTCAATAGCAAGGGCCAACATTTCCTCGTTTTCTTTTATAATGGGCTCGACTGACTCGAGCATATATGCAAGCTCTATAAGAGAGTTTTGCAAGCCACTCATCTGATAGTTCATGATGAACTGTGAGTAGCTCTCAGGGAGGGACTGTAGAAGTAAGTTTTCACTTAGTTCATGGTCCATCGCATCTCCAATACTAGAAAACTTGGTCATGAGGCTGATCATCTTGGCATAATGTACCATCACAGATGTGCCCTCCTGCATCTTGCTTTTATATAACTCCTTGGTTATTTCGAAGCGCTCGCACCGAGTTTCTATCACAAATAGCTCTTTAAGGTGCTTGACCATGGAAGAGGCATCCATATCTGAATGTAGTTGCCTTTTAACCTCCGGTGTCAATGATGCAAGTATGATGTCCCCTACTTGATCGTCATCAGCTTTATGCTTCAAGTAAGCATAAACCTCTTGGTAGGGAGCATCATCCATTGGGTAAGGGGGTATCGGTGTATCAAGTACATACCCTTTCCTTTCGAACTTCAAAACAATTTTGAGGTTACGAAACCAGTCGGTGAAGTTTGAACCATTCAATTTGTTATCGGTAAGGATGTAACGTAGATCGGTGTTAGTCATGATTATAAGAGTGCGTTTATTTAAACCTGAGAGTGAGAAAGAGTAAACGTATGTCATTCATTTGCTTAAAGTATATCAATCTAAAATTATAGGTCTTTTAATTTATTTCAGATTGCTCCCACTATTTTGCCAAATTAATAACACTCCATATTACTTCGAAGAATTTCACAAATCCTTTAGTGAGCTAGGATCCTAACTCCTGAGATTTCGCCTTGACTTTAGCCAACAAGCTAGTCCCATTTGTTAGGTAGATTCATGCAATCAATCACATCTCGAATGTGATTCCCAGGTTATTGGGTTACTAACCACATTAGTAACTAATATGTCATTCATATTAATCCTAACCATCTTGCCCATTAGTTTATGACAACATGAGTTTGCCCATCCAATTATCATACTCTAATTTAAGTATTACCCCATATTCATGAAAGAACGATTTTCGATAATCCAGGTGTTACCATAAGCCCCCGAGCTTGAGTTTACCTAACAACCCAAAGGCCCCCAGTACTGCCGGCTGAATTATAATATTAGGGAGGGGCAACCGATTTTAATAACTTGCTTATTTATTTAACTTTTTAATGAGGGATTTTTATTTAAGTCTCATAATCTAACTTAGTCTTGATTTGCTTTAGCATACATCAGACACACATACATACATACATTGGCGTTATGGACATATCATCTAAATTATTCCGTCGAGCTAGAGACGGAATAAAAGGCCAAACCTAAGGAAATACTAACTATTACATATTTCTCTTTAGGTCCTCCATCTTCTCCATGGTGCCTTGAAATTACATATTAATTTCTATACTACTATAAGAAAACTTCAACTGAATTGAAGGGAATTAGATGGGAGGAGAAATTACAATAGATAGTAGAAAGGCAGGACGCGCAGGCCCTATTTCAAAAATACCAAAAGACTAAAAGAGGGTCCAAATATGTCCATAACTCCAAACATGCAAAGACTCAATTAAATAAATTTAATTGGTTGATTACATAACCGTTTTATGTAATATTTAGGTTAATCACATTAACTCGTCAAATTAACTTTCATCCAATTTTACATCTTATCGTTTCGTATCTTTATATTAATCCTTAGATTAATATAACCATATAAAACGTCAGTTATGCATGTCCCAATTATTTTGATTTCAATTCATTTAACATTTTGATTTACAACTTGGTAAAAACAAACTTTTAAACGAATTTTTCATTCGATAATCAAAACAGAAAACTATTGATTTCCGAAACATATATATATATATAAATTATTTACAAGCCGATTTTAACAATTAAAATCAAGTGGGATTCGGGCCGGGGGCCCGAAACTGGGCTGCTGCCGTTTGGCAGCAGCCCCGCGGCTGGTCGCGCCGTGAGGCGCGACCCGAGCCACTGTCATATTTTTTTTAAATATAAATAAATAAATATATATATATATATATATATATCAGATTTTAAAACGATTTTAAAAACGATTTTCAGAAATAGGAAAAACTACAATAGATTTCTGTTTTATCTTTTAGAATTAATAAAACTAATTTTATTAACCTAACTATAAAACAAATAGATTTTGTTACAATGATTATCAACCGATAACTAGGAACATACGCATAATCAATTTTAATTAACAATTAACTAAAATTTATTTATCTTTAGAATTAATTAATCAAACAATTTGTTAATTAATCCTAACCATAAATATTTATTCAATCCTATTGAAAAACTTCTAAATTTTCATATATGAAATAACGGATTTAACGATGTCTCTGATACCACTGTTGGAAATTAAGGCTAAGGTATAGCAGCGGAAATATAAAAATTTTAGCCTACTTCCTTTTAACCATAGGATCCGTTAATCGTTATTTCATATAAAGAGGGATAAGAAGGAATACCTTTTGAAGAACAATCTACCGTTGTTAGAGAAGCGCCAACAATTCTTCTCCGAGATTCCAAGCACGAAGTATAACACGGTGAGGTTAAGATGGAATCAACCCTTATAAGATGCAACCAAAATAGATTGCCTCTAATTAACCAACACAAGATCAAAGAGAAAAGGAGATGAATGAAATTAATCAATTGATGGAAGCCGTATGAATTCTTGTCCACGAACTTCGGGATGCGAATTCACTTTCTCTCTCTTAATGTAGGTTTCGAAAATCACATAGAGGGGAGTAGTATTGGCTTAGTCGAAATTCACACATTAGGGGGGTATATATAATAGCTTGTATCTAAACCCTAGTTAGATAGGAATAGGTTACGTAATAGGAATTCAATTCGGAATAGGATTCCTAATTATTATCTTATAATATATCTAATATATTTAGGATAATAATAAATAACCTAATTGGATAATAATAGGAGTATATTAATCTAATTAAAACTCCTAACTTAATTATCTCTTAATTAATTTAATTCACAAACCTAATCAAATTAGGATTAATGGAATTAAAATAATTCCTAACTTATTATATACAAATTTTGGCCTCCCCTAATTAAATGGGCCTTACTGGGCTCAGCTCATTTGGGCTTCCATCTATTAATGACATCCATCTCTCTTTTGGTTCCAAGTCTTATGTGTGATCCATTAGGTTCTTACTACTTCTGGCCGTATGCAACTATTAAATTAATTTCTTCAAGAATTATATTTAATCCTTGCATAACGGAATGATGTACTGAGTATCTTATTGGCAAGTCTGTAATCATTCTCCCAGAGTCCGTTAAGAAGACAGGTTGATTCTGTCGTTAACCCTTCCGTATTAGTTACAGTATAATTCGATCCTTTATCAACTATATCCTTGAACTGAATCTTATGACTATGGGTGATGTCAAGTCACATATAGCGAGACGTTCATTTTACTTGTTCAGGCCGAGTCAACTCAAATAGATAGGTTAAGTGAAATCTGTATTTCAAGTCTTAAGCTATCACCTTGCAAGGATTTAGAGTCGAGTATTCCACAAGCGATCCTTGGATATATCTCCCATTAATCGGGAGTGATAAATGCTCAATCCAATGTATAACTACCCTGACATTACCTTCTGTGACACCCAACCTTTGCAGTTCACACCCCAGAGTCATCTCTGTTAAGGATCGTGGGACCACAGGATCAAAGTCTCACATTCAGTAATTCAGGATGACCAATTAACATTCCTTTGAGTCTGAGGATTACTTATACCTATTAATACCAATGAGATGAACAGGTGACAAGGATGAATCTACCCATCCTGTTATCTCAAATCGGATCCCCAATCCTAATGAACGACGTTTCATCGGATCTATGTAACTGTCCAGATATCTATATATATATGAAGCTTGTGAGATCAGCTTTCTGTCGGACAGAAGACATTGTTACATACAAGTCTCAACAGTGATATATCAATCCTAAACATATCACTTGACTTGGGGTGGTTTTAAGTTTATTATAAAGTTTTGTCTCACTTCATGCTTGTATGAACACTTTATAATCACTTTAAACAAACTTACGTATTTCCTTTTATTAGACTTTATTTAGTGCTTAAAAGGGATTGCCTTTATATAGTTATAAAACATATATCTCATTAAAACAAATGATATAAAGAACAATTCATTTACATTAAGTTTGTATCCTGCAACAATTGTCTATAGGACACTAAACCCCAACATAAACCACATGAACTCACTGCAAGGGCAGATTCATCAATTGTTAGCTGCGAACTCAGCATATGCCACTTTTTCCGAAGTACATCATCTCTTCAGCCAGCTTCATACTGAACGGGAGAAAACAAATCACCAACTCTCTTCCTCCTCCCAATGCTCCATTGAGCAAATTAGCGAGGCTGTGCGTCTGCTGAACTTAAACAAGCAAGAGATGGACACTGACCAGCTCAAAACCAACGAGATTCTGAAGTACTCTCGAGTAACTTTCAACCACGTGCGCCATACCAACGCTCAACGTGAGTATTTTGATTCATCTTTGCTAAAGATGTTTCATCAAGCTTTTACAATGCTCACGGACAGCATACACTGGGTTGCAAAGGGTCAAGCATATGTTCTAAGTATGCTGAGTGCTGCTAATGTCAAAATTCCTCGCGCTATTTTGGATGATGGTGTTCCCATCTTTGATGGCATAAATACAAGCACACACAAGCTGAGGGCATTCTCTAAACGCCTAATTAAAGCTGCCATTGAAGACACTTTCATTGCTCCTCCTGCTGATGGTGGCAAAAAGGGGGAGAAAGTACAAGCTCAAGGAACCCAGCATTCAGAAGAAGCTTCAGGTAGTCAGCAAAGACAACAGGGAAAGGATAAAGCTAAAGAGCATGAAGCACAACTCAACTACAAGAAGAAATAGCTTTAGCTTTACTAGGACTGACTAGATGTCATGTTGTTAAAACTTGTAGTCTTTTCCTTGTGTACTTTTGTTGTGCTGACCCTGAATACAAAACTTTGATGCATCTATCTTTTTAAATTAACCAATCTTATGTGATGCTTACTTATGTTTTGTATTGAATAGTTAATCGCATCTTCACTAAATCAACTGTGCTACTTGTCTACATTGCTTTATGATTGCATGTTGTGTTGATCAAAATGTTGACCGCTTTTGCATGTCTTCTTAAACACATTGAACAAAGAAATACTAAGCGCTCTCTGATATATAAATCTTCCGCATAAACTGAGTTAAATAGAATATGTTCCATGAGCTGACCTAATTCTGAAAAACTAACCTTAGACTTACTTGAAATGTTTAAAGTAAATCTAAGTCAGCCGCTCAACCCTTACGGGGCAGTATACTGAGTAAGATAAGGTCAACAATCATGGGGGAGCTCAACACTGAGTTCTTGACTGAATATTTTTGCCAACATCAAAATGGGGGAGTTTGTTGAAACACCTTTCCACATGATTTTGATTTGACAAAATTATTTAAGTAATGATAAAAATATTCTAACACATTAAATTTAAATGCTTTGATTTATTACACTAATGTGTTTGTTCAATGTTGAGTTTAATTGTTTATAAGACATTAAGATTAAAAAGCCCAAAGGCCCTTAAAGTGGAAGTCAAGCCCAAGTCAACACATCAAGACCATTCGGCCCAAGAGTTCAAAACGAAGTCGTATCAAGTAAAACGACGACTCAGCGAAAGAAGGATCGAGAAGCCTTCGAAGCAAAAGCTTCAAGAGGAAGCTGCTGAGTTGGATGACAATGCAGTCTGGACAGCGGCAGACAATGTTCAACTTGTAGACAAAGTATTTCTACTTTGGGAAAAGTTCAGAAGGCGCAGGAAGCTGTCTCGTGGACTTTTCCTTAAATGTCTAAACATTCTGCCAAGGATTGACGAAGACAGAAGATGCAAGAATCCTATTGGCCAACGACGCTGAGCACGCCCAGAGTGACAACGACAGGAAGCCGTTTCCCTCCAACGGTTATTTCGAAATTCGAAATGACCAGGTGCCTCAAGTGTCACTATATAAAGGCCATCCATTTGCTTCAATCGATGCAGATCTTCAATTAGTCGAAACGCTGACCAAATTCATACTTGAAGTTTCTGTGAGAAAAGCAAAGCAAATACCTTACACCAATTTCTATATTATCGTGTAAAAGTCTAGAGTGATTTTCAATCATCTAAAGTGTCTTAGCAATTGTTGTTTAGGGCAAACACTTTATCATTTCTAGAAGAATAGAAAGGAGAGGCTGAGTACTCGGTTATAGTACTGAGCGTAGATATAGGAGTGAGTAGAGGTATAGAGGAAGGTACTCTTGTTATACTCAGCTTCTATCTGTAAAAGGTTTGTGCTCTACCTTTAAAGAGCTCAGTAGAGAATTCAAAAAGCTCGGAACGAGTTTCGGGGACTGGACGTAGGCGGAGAGGCCGAACCAGGATAAGTCTGCTGAGTAATATCTTTCTAACCCTTAAACTCCTTTAATATATATTGCTTGCTATAAAACTGACTAAGTAAAGAACTCACGCTGAGTTAAGTTTACTAAGAAGCTGAGTTCAGGAATAGACTCTAAGTGCTATTTCCTGACTCAAGTAAAGAAGCAGACTTAGTCACAAGTTGACTAAGCTTGTGTCTTGAATCTACTTAGTGACGCTGTGTAAACCTTTTCATAAGAAAAGAAGTCAGCCTTAACGGACAAAATTTTAAAATAGTTCCTATCCCCCCCTTAGAACTAACTTGTCACGTTATATGGGACCAACATGTATCTATGCCCCAGCTACTTGATCGCCCTTGCTACGGTAAGATGATGTTATAAATTTATGCATTTGCCTATGTTTGGGGTCTAATTTATCTATGCATGTTTGTGGTCTAATTTATATATGCATTTTCTAGCTATTGTGGCATATTTATGGAATGCTGATAGAGCCCTTCATTGAGGGGCCATTTCTTCGCCAAAAGCAAATTGCTGAACAATACATCAGCAACAAGGCAGGTTATATTTCAACTGCTAGGAGATGGACTCAAGAGGATATAGGGGGGCATGATGATGTGCGAATAGCGTGCAAGGGGGCGTGATGTGCGAATAGTGTGCAAGAATGTGTGCATGCTAAACAAACATTGAGTTGGATTGTGTGGACTACTCGAGAGGCATGAGCCTAAATTGAAGAACAAAATGATTACTGATTACAAATCTACTTGGTAATCAATTTGATCTTCAATTTGCCTTCGATGCGTCTCCAGTACTCCACACTATCCAACTCTAATGTTTGTTTAACATCTAGACCTCCTTGGTTGCTATTCGCACATCACTTGCCTCATTTTTTTTGTAATACAAAGTAGACAACTTATTCAAGTAGACATATGTATATTCAAGTGGCACAGAATATACGATATATCAAGTAGACAATTTATTCGTGTATACAAGTCTATTCCTAAATTGATATAAAACTTGTGCTCGTAGCATCATAAACTCATCACTATACTTCACTGATTAAGGTATATACAAGTAGCACTAAGCATGTTCAACGAACATATGTATATTCAAGTGAAACAGAACATGATTTATGTATATATAAGGAACACACAACATTTGTACATTTATAGCATAAGAGTATGGCCAATCACAATATAACTCGTAGGTATAAGAGCATACATGTAGTATAAGATGCATAAGAGTATGGACAATCACAATATAACTCATAGGTATAAGAGCATATATGTAGTATAAGATGGATAAGAGTATGGCCAATCACAATACTTAAGTGACACAGAATATGCTATATGTATATTCAAGTGACATAGAACATGCTATATATCAAGTAGACAACTGATAGCATCAGTTGACTATATCGCTATACTTCACTGATTAAGTTACATACAAGTAGCACTAAGCAAGTTCATACACATACTCATATCAGTCCTTGCATCATTATTTCACTCAATGAACATTTATAGCATAAGAGTATGACCAATCACAATATAACTCGTAGGTATAAGAGCATATATGTAGTATAAAATGCATAAGAGCATGGCCAATCACAATACTCAAGTGACACAGAAGATGTTATATGTATATTCAAGTGACACAGAACATGCTATATATCAAGTAGACAACTGATAGCATCAGTTGAATATATCACTATACTTCACTGATTAAGTTATATACAAGTAGCACTAAGGAGGTTCATACACATACTCGTAGTCAGTTCCAGCTCCCTAAACAGAACATCAACCATAAACTTGAATCTCCTTTACTATGTACCTATCATTTGGATTGTACAGTTCATGAAAAGTGAGCACGGTGATGAAGTGTAAGATATTTTCACCACAAGCTTAGTCATAAACTTGTGGTGTTAGAATCATATAACACCATCACATGTTGAATACTTTTCTATAAGGATAACAAGCCAAGTGACACGATACATAGTGATGGAGATTTAGTTGACCATATGACTATGCTTCACTGTGGTGACTATGCTTCATACATACAAGCTTCATAGCAATACACATACACAACCCTTCTTTATCATATACTCATATCTGACTATTGTATACAAACGAATTCAGTTCATGGAAATTCCTATACACGACCCTTTATCATATACTCATGTCTGACTAAGGCATACAACAACATCATATATGCAACCAACATAACAATATATGTACTCAACAAGTTAAGGAAATCTTCCCATATGTTGTAGGCATGAAACCATCTCTTCCATCAGTCATCCCATATACTTAAGCACTCTTACTATCCCTGCAAATATTAGTTTCAAATAAAAAGGAATCAGATGAGTTCATAATCCCTAATGTTAATAATATTTGCAAATAGAAAGAGCAATTTCTACCTATGTGAGCATCACCCACAGTAGCATCACGAAGTATATATTGCCCTAGGCTAAAAAAGATAAAGATCAAAGATCTAACCTTTTCAACGATAGGTCTGAAAATTAATAGACATCATTTCCAACTGCTGAAATCAACATACACAAGAGAAAATCAGATGAGGAAAAGATATAGTAAGGAATAATGAAAATCTAATACATCTAGGAATGAAGTAAATATGGTTTACATTACCTTGTTTCGACTCAGTGATTTGCATTTAGAAAGCAACCAATCGGAGATAGCCAAAGAGAGGGATAAGAGAGATGAGGACGAGATGCACGAAACCTAGTTATGGATTTGGAATGAGAGAGGGATTTATATATAAGCTGAAATTTCAGTCAAACGTATTGAGCGCCTTAAATTTTGAGAGAGGGGTTCATTGTCGTTTTTTTTTGTTTTCCGCATACAATGACAGTCATTTATAACAAATGTCATCTGATGAAAACGCGTGCTTTCTTTAGATGACAGAGTTGTGTCATCGGAAGGCCACATGTGAATTGAGTTGATTTACATTTACGCTTTCAGATGACAGAATTTTAATATACTGTCACGAAAGATAATCAAATGACATGAAAACAAATGTCTGTCATGTATCTTGTGTCGTGTGAAAGGGAAAATGGCATAGTGTTTTGTGTGTTTTTCAGGCACTTTCGTAAGGTTTTCGACACAAATAACCGAAGTCGGGGTTCAAATCGAGAACTCGGGAGTAAAATTGAGTGACAAAATGAGTTTTTAGCAATTTTTCATATGCATCTTATCAAGATGCACACGCATCTTGTCGAGATGGAGTTGTGAGTGATAAAGTCTCTTTGTTCACATTGAGGCATATTTGACACATGTTTGTATTTTCATCGTATATCCTTCATACGAACTACGATTGAGGCAATTCAAAATGTATTGGAAATCTAAGAGAAAGATGTACAAATGATTAACAATAATCATCTTCAAATTCGAAGTGTAATGGGCTCAAATAATTAATCTAAGTTGATGAACATGTTGAAGCCTAGGATTCCTTTCCCACCTTTACACATTTCAACTCCTAAATTGTCAAAGTCTTCCACCACCTTCTTTAAAAGCTGAATTCAGAAGATTAAGGAGTGGAAGGCCATAAGGAGACTTGGTCTTTGGAAGTATGTTTCTCATTTTACTATAAAAGGAGACCTTGGGAACCATTGGAAGACACACCAAGCTTAGGCTTAATTTTTCCCTCTATAATGTTATTTTGCTGATTCTTCTCTTGAAGAATCAATTGTTTTTATTGTTGTAATTTTTTTTATTGTTCTCAAAGTGTTGTTTGTGCAAAAATTCATCCAATAAAAGTAAGTTTCAAGTTACCGATGAAGTTCGTTCGGCAGTCGTCATTACGGTCAGTGGCCGATCAATGCGAGTTTGACGAGTAAATTGCATTGATGTGTATTTCTCTTTTATTCTATTCACACTTTGGTACCTATATTTCATTTTGTCCAAAAAATACACATAAAGTAAAGATGACTCAATATTTTAATACATTTGATCGATCAGTGATCAGTCAATGCGTGTTTGACCATTTTAAATTAAAAATTGAGATCCATCATGCACTTAATTAACATATATATGACAATATTATAATTTTATGTTAATTGAGTGTATGGTGAGTCCCTATGTTTAATTTAAAATGCTCAAACTCACATTACCCGGTCAATAACCGATCAAATGAACTAAATCTTTTAGTAACCTTTACTTGAGTTATGTTTTTAGGATAAAATAAAATTCATGTACCAAAGAGTGAATTATGGTAAAGTTCAGGTATAAATGATATAATTGACTAATGAAACTCACGTTGGCCTGTCATTAACCGGTAAAATATACTAAATTGTCCAGTAATCGTTACTTTGGGTATATTTTAAGAAAAAATGTAATATAAGTACAAAGTGTGAATAGAATAAAGTTCAGATACCATTAGTGTAATTTACCTTTTTCTTTATAAATAATTATCTTTCTAGTATAGATGAAACCAACCACTAAGGTTTGATTTGTTATGGTTCAAGTGGCTGAATTTTTGAAATGGAAAATGATAAAAGGTACAAAATGGTACCTCCAATAATAATGACAATAAAATATAGCACATATACATTGCACATTTATTGTTAGGAAGATATATACCATTACATTATACCAAACTCCCCTAACTACCAAAGGAAAATTGTACTCTAGACCGAGATTAGTATTGGAATTTACACTTAAAATAATACTCTCTTTTCGAATCAAACAATACCTAAATGACCTCAAAACAAAAACTTTGAAGAATTAAAGTTCTTTAGAATATCATTAATTCTTTGAATTTTTTATTCTGGACCCGTCAACGATCGTTTTGAGGAGGCTGACTGAATATTTTATACAAGTTCAGAGGGCTAACTGAACATTTTATGCAAGTTTAGGTGCTACTGAGACACTTCAAAAGTTCAGGGGCCAATCAAACTTTTTAGACAAGTAATTTTCATCTTATTAAGCATACCCATATACATGGGTAAATTATATGCATGGCCACTGAACTATGTCCATTTTAATATTGTGCCCATTGAACTTCAATTCTTAAACTACTCAACTTTAACTAACTCTTCAAAATGACCGTTAACAATCTTAAAATGAAAATATTGAAGAATTAAAGTTGTCTAGAACGAATTTTACTAGGTAAATTACACCTATTGCCACTGAACTTTATCCATTTTAACATTGTGGCTATTGAACTTTAATTCTTAACGGTATGATCACTGAACTTTATACTTTTTAACACCGGTGGCTATCCAAAGCCTCAAAACAACCGTTAAGGGCCTTAAAATAAAAAATTTGAAGAGTTAATGATATTTTAAAAAACTTTAATTCTTAAAAATTTTCGTTTTCAGATCATTTAGGTGTTGTTTGGTTAGGAGAAAGATTAAACTTTTAAGGATAGAAAGCTCCAATAAAGGTGATTTTGGAAAAAAAAAATGTAGTATCATGGTAAATGTCATTATGAACAACTTTACTTCTTGAATATTTTCATTTTGACGTCATTAATGGTTATTTTGAGGAGTTAGTTAAAGTTGAGTGGTCACCGGTGATTAAAAAAAAGTATCAAGTTTAGTTGTCATACCCTTCAAGTTCAGTGGCCACAATGTTAAAATTGGTAAAGTTCAGTGACCATAGGTATAATTTACCCACTATTTACCAAGAATCTATATTTTTTTATTTTCTAAAATCACATTTTGTTGGAGCTTTCTCTCTCAAAAAATACACTTTCTCTTCTAACCAAAAATACCTAAATAATCTCAAAACGAAGATTTTTAAAAATTAAAATTCCTTAAAATATCATTAATTCTTCGAATTTTTTATTTTAAGGTCACGGTGGTTTTGAAAGATTCCACTAATTAATATTCATTGCCACATTTATTATTAGAAAGATACCATTTATTATTTGAAAGATTCCATTACATTATACCAAACTCCTTTAACTACCTCAAACATAATCAAAATAAATTCCCACAATTATAGATCAAAACACACATATAGTTTTTATTTTTTTATTAAACTAGTGCCTATAAAATTTATTTTATCCAAAAAGGGTCTAAAATTTTCATTTTGCTTGATCGTTTAGTTTGATACTATAAAAATAACCGTTAACGATCTCAAAATGAAAAATTTCGAGAATTAAAGTTGTTTAGTACCACATTTACTATGTAACTATTTTTTTATTTTCCAAAATCATCATTTTTAGAGCTTTTTTTTTCAAAAAAATTCAATTTCTCTCTACTTACTAAACAACACCTGAATGACCTCAAACTGAAAATTTTCAAGAATTAAAGTTCCTTAGAATATCATTAACTCTTAAAAAAATATTTTGAGACCGTCAACAGTCGTTTTGAGGCATTGAGTGTCCATCAGTCTTAAAAAAATGTAAAGTTTCATGGTCATACTGTTAAGAATTGAAGTTCATTGGTCTCAATGTTAAAATGGATAAAGTTCAGTGGCATTGGGTGTAATTTTATCTGTCACTGGATTTACACGGTTGTCTCAAAATGGTCACTTAATTTCAATCTGTCTCAATAAAATCACTCAATTTTGAGTTTTGTCTCAATTAGGTTACTCCGCCGATTTTAATAATTAAAAAGCATCAGAATGGTGACATATGTGATATGTTAGCATGAGTCAACTCATATCTCTGATCGAAATAACACATAACTGTTGAAACACCTTTCCACATGATTTTGATTTGACAAAATTATTTAAGTTATGATAAAAATATTCTAACACATTAAATTTAGGAAAAAGTACAAAAATAAACCTTGTGGTTACACCTGTTTTCGATCAACAAACATGTGGTTTAAAAGTTTGCAAAATGGTACCTTGAGATTCATTCCGTTAGCAAACATAGGCCAAATTGACTAACGGTGTTAAAAGTCAAAGGAAAAAGAGTTAATTTGATCCTTATATTTATTTATTTTTATAAATTAACCCCCTTACTATCTAATTGTCGTAAATAAACCACAAAACAAAAATAAAAATTCAAATTTACCATCTCTCTCATCTCTTTCTCTTCAATCTCTCTTCTTCGATCTCCACTCCAATTTAAGCTTTAAGTAAAAATAAAGATAAAAACCGAAGTTAATGGAAACTTGATCGGAGTCGGACCCCTTCACCACCGTGCTTCCACTATTCTCCTCTACCAGGCCCACCGCGGTTTCAGATTCTTCACTACAGATAGCCATTTTTTGAACCCAGGAAAGCATCCGATACAAATGTTACAAAGTATACAGCTGCAAAACAGTTACAACAATGAATGTATATTTTGAATAGGACTATATACATTCAAGCAGCAAAATGAGATAACAGCAAAAATTAGGAAATATATTTAAGAAATTCTGCAACATGCGAAAAGAAAAAGGGCATACCTCATTCTCTATGACTGCAATTCGCTTTCCATGTTGAGATGTCAGAATGTGATTCAAAAGTGTGGTCTGCATTCAATCGCAACACAAAAGGTCAATGAAAACACAACCAGGAAGCACTTCAGAAGAACCCAAAAAAAAGTGGAAGCTAACTTTTCCAGAGCCGAGGAAGCCAGTGATTATGGTGGCAGGAACGCGGTTATCGATTGCGAGTGAAGTAGCAGGAGCTTCTTCGAGAGTGTAATCAGGAGAAGAGGCCATATTCCGGCAATTACCGGGATAGGAATACATGAAATTGTAATGACGAGAAATGATGAAGTTGATATTTCTGAGCAAATGGAACACCAGCGAAGATTTGCGTTGATCAGAGGAAGCAGAAGCCGGCGGAAGTGGTGATTTGAATTTTGTGAGAATAGGAATCCGACTACTTCAGTTTTTATCTTTTTACTTAAGCTTAAATTTGAAGTGAGATTGAAGGAGAGAGATTGGAGAGAGAGAGAGAGAGATGAGAGATGGTAAATTTGAATTTGAATTTTTGTTTTGTGGCTTGTTTATGACAATTAGATAATTAAGGGGTTAATTTATAAAATAAATAAATATAAGGACCAAATTAACTCTTTTTCCTTTGACTTTTAACACCGTTAGTCAATTTAGCCTGTGTTTGCTAACGGAATGAACCTTAAGGTACCATTTTGCAAACTTTTAAACCACATGGGTGTTGATCGAAAACAGGTGTAACCACAAGGTTTATTTTTGTACTTTTTCCTTAAATTTATAATGCTTTGATTTATTTACACTAATGTGTTTATTCAATGTTGAGTTTAATTGTGTATAAAGACATTAAGATTAAAAAGCCCAAAGGCCCATAAAGTGGAAGTCAAGCCCAAGTCAATAAGATCAAAGTAACACGGCCCAAGAAGATACAAAACTCCGTCGTACTGAGTAAGACGTTAGCCCAGCAACGAATGATCGAGAAGCCTTCTACTAACAACTTCGGAATGAAGTTGCTGAGCTGAACGACAAGAAGTACAAGTCAGCAGCAGGAAATGTTCAACTTCCAGACAAAGTATTTCTACTTTGGGAAAAGATCAGAAGGTGCAGAAAGCTGTCTCATGGACTTTTCTTTTAATGGCAAAACAATCTGCCGAAGACTGACGAAGACAGAAGATACAAGAATTCTATTGGCCAACGACGCTGAGCACGCCCAGAGTGACAATGACAGGAAGCCGTTTCCCTCCAACGGTTATTTCGAAATTCGAAATGACCAGATGCCTCAAGTGTCACTATATAAAGGCCATCCATTTGCTTCAATCGATGTAGATCTTCAACTAGCAATTACGCTGACCAAATTCATACTCGAAGAATCTGTGAGAAAAGCAAAGCAAATACCTTACACCAATTTCCATATTTTGTGTAAAAGTCTAGAGTGATTTCCAATCATCTAAAGTGTCTTAGCAATTGTTGTTTAGGACAATCTCATTATCATTTCTAGAAGTATAGAAAGGAGAGGCTGAGTACTCGGTTATAGTACTCAGCGATAGAATAGGAGTGAGTAGAGGTATAGAGGAAGGTACTCTTGTTATACTCAGCTTCTAGTTGTAAAAGGTTTGGTGCTCTACCTTTAAAGAGCTCAGTAGAGAATTTGAAAGCTCGGAACATGTTCCGGGGACAGGACGTAGGCATAGAGGCCGAACCTGGATAAATCTGCTGAGTAATATCTTTCTAACCTTCAAACTCCTTTGATATATTTTGCTTGCTTGAAAACTGACTAAGTAAAGAGGTCACACTGAGTTGTGTGCATAGAGTATCTGAGTTCAGGAATAGACTCAAGTGCTATCTCCTGACTCAAGGAAAGAAGCTGGCTTAGTCACAAGTTGACTAAGCTAGTGTCTTAGATTCACTCAGCGCGTTGTGTAATCCTTTTCATTATAAAAGAAGTCAGCCTTAACGTACTAAAATTTTAAATAGTTCCTATCCCCCCCCCCCTTGGAACTAACTTGTTACGTTATAAGGGACCAACAAGTGGTATCAGAGCTTAAAAGCTCACTGTGCAAGGTTTAACTACCTTGAGCTGATCCCCACTATGGCTGAAAATAGCAGTCGGTTTCTCCCAGGAAATCTAACAACTCAGATTTTACCTGAGGGTCTGTCCATAACTCGGCCCCCTCTATTCTTCGGGTCTGACTATACCTTTTGGAAGAATAGATTGAAAAATTTCATTCAGGCAACAAACATGAGCGCATGGCTATCTATAGTCCAAGGCCCATTTGTTCCTGTTGAAACTATTGATGGCCAAACGGTTGTCAAAGCTGAGACTAGATGGGCAGAGGATGATCTCAAGAAGCTACAAAACCATGCTTCGGCTATAAACATGCTTCACTGTGCGCTAGATGCTGCAGAATACAACAAGATTTCAGGTTGTGAGTCAGCGCAGGAGATTTGGAAGAAGCTGGAGGTCACCTACGAAGGAACCAACAAGGTTAAAGAATCCAAGGTGAACCAGCATATGAGATTGTACGAGCTGTTCGAAATGAACGATGATGAAGGAATCTCAGACATGAATGCAAGATTCACAAACATCATCAACGAGCTCAAGAGACTTGGGAAGATCTTCACTGAGGAAGAACAAGTCAAGAAGATTCTAAGGAGTCTTCCTAAAAGCTGGCAAGCGAAGAAGACTGCTGTTGAGGAAGCTCAAGACTTAACCACCTATAAGTACGATGAACTCATTGGCTCACTGCTGACCCATGAGATCTCAATGAAGAATTTCGAGGTGAAGGAAAAGTCTGAAGACAAGAAGCAAAAGTCTCTTGTCATGAAAGCTGACTCCACTGATGGGAGCTCAACAGACGATGAAGAGATGGCTATGTTCACCAGAAAGATGAAAAGGCTGTTCAAAAAGAATGAAAAATATTCTAAGAAGCCTTATAAGAAGTTTGATAAGTACAAAGCTGACTCCAGCGACAGCAAGTACAAGAAGGACAGCTCAAAGCCCATTACATGCTTTGAATGTCATCAAACTGGCCATATCAAGTCAAGTTGTCCCTCGCTGAGGAAAGAAAGGAAGAACGGCAAGAAGGCAATGGTGGCAACCTGGAGTGATAGTGATGATTCATCATCATCTGAAGCTGATGCCACTGAGTCAGCAAAGATTTGTTTCATGGCTGACGAACTTGCTGAGCCATGTGTTTCTGAGCATGCTGACCTCTCCATTGCATCTGACGATAAGGAACATTCAACTGAGGTAATATCACTACCCTTGCTCAGAAATGAAATGGTTAATGCCCTGAGTGACCTATACACACTTGTCAAAAAGTGTAATAAAAAGGTTAAAGCACTTAGCAGGTGATGTGACGAGGTTGAGGAGGTCAAACTGAGTGACCTTCGATATCTTCTTCAGGACAACTCAGATTTGCATAGTAACATAGGAATTATGCAAAAGTTTGTCTCTGAGGTCCAATCAGATTCTAAGAAACTGAGGAAGGACGTCACATCAATTCAGAACCAACTTAAGGTTCCGAATAAAAGAAATAATCCTCTGAACACTGAGTACAGAAGTACTAGTCAGCAGAGATGGAATCCTCAGCGGAATGTCCAGTGTGACTTCTGTGGGAAGAAAGGACACACCACTAAGGTGTGCTGGCACGTTCAGCACTAGGGTGCTGACCAGTCAGTGAGACATCCTAAACGGAAGGTCAACTGTGACTTCTGTGGAAAGAATGGACACACTGTCCAAGTGTGTCGTCATAAAATAAAATATGATGCTTTACCTGTTGAACCTAACAAACAAGGACCCAAAAAGAATTGTGTACTTAAAAGCAACTAGCTATATTGCAGGTAAGCCTGAGGTGTGCTGAGAAGTCAAAGATGTGGTACATTGACAATGCATGCTCGAGGCATATGACTGGTGATGAAACTCAGTTCATCACATTTGAGCGTAAACGAGGAGGAAGCGTAAGTTTTGGAGACAACAAAAAGGGTAAGATAGTAGGGTCAGGAACCGTTGGTGGTAATCCTACTATTGAGTCTGTCTCCCTAGTCAGCAGACTCAAATATAACTTACTCAGCGTAGCTCAGCTATGTGACAATGGGAGAAAAGTTATATTTGATGACACTGGATGTAAAATATTCGAGGGTAAAACAAATGAGTTAATTTTAACTGCCCCTCGTATTGATAATGTCTTCATGCTGAACTTAGAAAAGAAGTTTTAAAAAACTGTATGCTTAGTGTCAAAGGAAGAAAATTCCTGGCTATGGCACAAGAGACTTGGTCATGTAAGCATGGACCTCCTGGCCAAATTAGCAAGAAAGCAATTGGTTGAGGGACTGCCAGAACTTAAATTTGAAAAAGATCAACTATGCCACGCTTGCCAAGCTGGAAAACAAACCAAACAATCTTTTCATAGTAAAAACATTGTCTCAACTAAGCGTCCATTAGAGTTACTACACTTGGATCTCTTCGGTCCAGTCCAGCCGCTGAGCTTGGGTGGAAGAAGATTTTCCTTGGTCATTGTAGATGACTTTTCTCGTTACACTTGGATCATCTTGATGAGTAGCAAGGATGAAACTTTTGAGACATTTTCAAATTTGGTAAGAAAACTTGAAAATGATAAAGACCTTAAGTTAGCTCACATCCGAAATGATAATGGTGGAGAATTCAAGAACCAACAGTTTGTTGAATTCTATGAAACCAACGGCATTGACCATAATTTCTCTGCTCCTAGAACGCCTCAACAAAATGGGGTTGTTGAAAGGAAGAACAGAACCTTGGTTGAAATTGCCAGGACAATGCTGAGTGAGCATAGGCTTCCAAAGTACTTTTGGGGAGAAGCTGTTAACACAGCGTGCTACATTCTTAATAGGACGAAAGCCCCTATACTAAAAAAAACCCCCTACGAACTTTGGAAAGGACGAAAGCCCAACATTGGATACTTTCGTGCCTTTGGCTGTAAATGTTTTATCTTAAATACCAAAGATAGCTTAGCTAAGTTTGACTCAAAAGCTGATGAAGCTGTCTTTTTAGGCTACTCAACAAACAGCAAAGCATACAGAGTTTTCAATAAACGGACTCAAGTTCTAGAAGAGTCAGTACATGTTGAGTTCGATGAAACTAACCCTGCAGGTAGATACCAACCGCTAACCGACGATGATCCACACTCAGTACCCGCTGACCAAGAACCAGCCGCTGAGTTATTCCCTCAAGGGCTGACTAAAGGTAAAAGTGAACCTAAAATTGTTTTCACTGACCAGTCTACTCCTGCAGAGATTGTTGAAACACAGACAGCGCAAGACATCAATCTACCAAAGGAGATAAGAATTCCAAGAGGATACTCAGAGAGTGCTATTCTTGATGCCGCTGAGAATACCCTGATGACAAGAAATCAACTCAGGAGATACCTCAGCAACGTAGAATTCGTCTCAATCCAGGAACCAAAGAATTTCGCTGAAGCTGAGTATGACGAATTCTGGATGAATGCAATGCAAGAAGAACTTGATCAGTTCAGAAGAAATGAAGTATGGGATCTAGTGGCAAAACCAAGAAGCCAGAAGACGATAGGAACAAGATGGGTTTTCCGCAACAAGCTGGATGAACAAGGGAACGTGGTCAGAAAAAAAGCAAGACTTGTAGCTCAGGGCTACAGTCAGCAAGAAGGTATTGACTACGGTGAGACCTTCGCCCCAGTGGCAAGGCTAGAGGCTATTAGAATTTTGTGTGCATATGCATCTTATATGAACTTTAAATTATTTCAAATGGATGTTAAGAGTGCATTTCTTAATGGAGTTATAAACGAGGAAGTCTATGTTAATCAGCCTCTAGGGTTTGAGGATCCTAAGTTCCCAAACCATGTTTATAAACTCAAAAAGGCTCTATACGGCCTCAAGCAAGCACCACGTGCTTGGTATGAGAGGCTGACCAGTTTCCTACTGACTAGAAATTACGTCAGAGGCAAAGCTGATACAACCTTATTCATTAAGAGGAAGGGTAAAGATACCCTGCTGGCTCAGATTTATGTGGATGACATTATTTTTGGTGCCACTAACGAGTCAATGTGCAAGGAATTTAGCAAGCAAATGCAGACTGGGTTTGAAATGTCAATGATGGGAGAACTCAACTTCTTCCTTGGACTTCAAATCAAACAAGGGAAAAATGGCATCTTCATCAGTCAAGCTAAATATGCCAATGAGATATTGAAGAAATATGACCTTGAAAATTGTAAGCCAATATCTAGTCCTATGGGTACTGACACTGTCCTTTGCGCTGACCAGAATGGTAAGTCAGTAGACAGCAGATTGTATCGAGGTATGATAGGCTCTCTACTTTACTTAACAGCGAGTAGACCGGACATTCAGTTCTCAGTATGTTACTGTGCTAGATATCAATCTAACCCTAAGGAATCTCATTACATAGCTGTAAAAAGAAGGGTAAATTCCAAAAACAACCCCTGTGGTTTGATGTTGTTCCAAAAAAACCCTTGTGGTTTGTTATTATAAAAAAAAAGGACTGTGGTTTGCGCCGTTAACCAAAAAACAGAAAATGACTTAACGGTGTTAAAATGCTGACGTGGCACAGGGGTAAGGTTGGAAATTCGATTTTTTTTATTTTTTTTTTATTTTTTTATTTTTCTTTTTTCTTTTTCTTTTTCTTTTTCTTCCCTTCTCCCTTCTTCTTCCTTCTCTCCTCCTCCTTCTTCCTTCTCTTCTTCTCCTTCTCCTTCTTCTTCTTCTTCTTTTTTCTGAAATTTTATTTTTTTTTATTTTTTTTTCTTTTTCTTTTTCTTTTTCTTTTCCTTTTCCTTCTTCTTCTTCTTCTTCTCCTCCTCCTCCTCCTCCTCCTCTTTCTTCCCTTCTTCTTCTTCTTCTTCTTCTTCTTCCTTCTTCTTCTTCTTCCTTCTTCTCCCCTCCTCCATTCTTCTTCTTCTTCATCCCTCTTCTTCTTCCTTTATTTTTTTTCTTTTTTTTAAGTTTCGGAAATTTCCAGATTTCTGGAAATTTCCAGATTTCCGTATGAAATCTGGAAAATTCCAGATTTCTGACGGAAATCTGGAAATTTTCCAGATTTCCGAAGAAATCTGGAATTTTCCCGAAATCTGGAAATTCCAGATTTCGGGAAAATTCCAAATTTCTTCGAGTAAGGGAATTTAAAAAAAAAAGAATAGAAAAAAAGAAGAAGAAGAAGGAGGAAGAAGAAAAAGGAAGAAGAAAGAAGAAGGAGGAGAGAAGGAAGAAGAAGGGAAAGGAAAAGAAGAAAAAGAAAAAGAAAAAGAAAAATTAAAAAAAATAAATTTCAGAAATTTAAAAAAAGAAGAAGAAGAAGAAGAAGAAGAAGAAGAAGAAGGAGAAGAAGAGAAGGAAGAAGGAGGAGGAGAGAAGGAAGAAGAAGGGAGAAGGGAAGAAAAAGAAAAAGAAAAAAGAAAAATTAAAAAAAAAAAAATCGAATTTCCAACCTTACCCCTGTGCCACGTCAGCATTTTAACACCGTTAAGTCATTTTCCGTTTTTTGGTTAACGGCGCAAACCACAGTCCTTTTTTTTTGTAATAACAAACCACAAGAGTTTTTTTGGAACAACATCAAACCACAGGGGTTGTTTTTGAAATTTACCCTAAAAAGAATCCTTAGATATTTGCAAAGCTTAGTGAATGCAGGTCTATGGTATCCCAACACTCATGATTTCACACTCGTTGGATACAGTGACGCTGACTACGGACGAGACAAGCTAGAACGAAAAGCACCTCTGGAGGATGCCACTTTCTAGGGAGCTGTCTTGTATCCTGGTTCAGCAAGAAGCAGGCGTCAGTAGCCCTGTCAACCACTGAAGCTGAGTACATTGCTGCTGGAAGCTGTGTTGCTCAAGTCCTATGGATTAAGCAACAACTTGAAGACTATGGCGTTCTAACAAAGACAATTGAGGTCAAATGTGATAACAAAAGTGCAATTGATCTATCAAAGAACCCAGTCCAGCACAGCAGAATGAAGCATGTCAGCATACGACATCACTTCATTAGAGACCATGTACTCAAGGGTGAGATCAAGCTGACCTATGTCCCAACGGATGAGCAGCTTGCGGATATCTTCAAGAAGCCACTGGCTCGTGAGCAATTCAGCATACTGAGAGAAGCCATTGGTATGTTTAATCCTCTTCAGTAAATTCTAAGTAAAATACAATGATATATTCATGCTGAATGATTTATGCTATTACTTGCTGAATAGATAGATACAAGCTGAGTGTTTATAGCAAGTTGATCCACTAAACATAATAACCTCTCCTTTGCACAACATCGACTACACAGAATCTTAAACGTTTAGAATTCCTAACACTGAGTAAAAGGAATCCATTGCGAAATTAGGATTCGCACGCGTAAATACATAGCCTCTAGGATGACGTAATCATCATCATTAGTGAATACACGCGTCGTTTCCCAATAAATGGTAGAAATAACTGACTTTAGACGATTCAAATCCCCACCGTTTCATTCAACCTATCAGGTTGCCATCCATCATCTATAAATAGTGAACGTTTTCTCACTAGTCACCTTCTACGCTTGAAATTCGCACTCAAACTTCTTCTCTCCCTCTCAAATTCCTAAGTATCCTCAAAAGAAATTCTCAAGAACATCATGTCCGATTCCCAAAATCTCTCCGATGATCAATATGATGATAATCGCTCAGACATTAATCCTGAGTCTCCACCAGAGCAAGAATACATTGAGACTCCAGATGATGAGGGCCAAGATGGCCATGGTAAGCATGACCAACCCATGGATGAGGTCAGTATCCTCGAGGTTGATCCTCAAACTGAGCACTCAACGCCTTCTAAAAAGAAGAAGAATAAGGAGAAGAAAGCTGAAGAAGAAACTGAGGAAAGAACCTTCTGATCTGCATTCTCCAACGTTGAAGGGTTAGACGTTGTAGCTTCACGATGGTTCTCAAAAAGCTTCATAGAAACAGTAAAACCGTACAGTGACTGGATATCAAAGAACGGATGGACCAAACTCTTCTCCTTGAGTGGGCTGACCTATCCCAGGCTCGTAACTGAGTTTTACTCCAACCTTCTGGTAGCCATAGACGATGTTGATTTTATGGTCACATACGTCAACAAAAGGCAAATCATCATTGACCGAACATACTTGGCCACTCTGTTTGAACTGAAAGATGAGGAGCTGAGCTAAGGAGAACAAATGACTACAAAAAGGTTAAATACACCGCGACTTTCTGTAAACCTGAGGGACATGTAGGGGAAGTCTCCTGCACCTCACTCACTCAGCATCAGAGACATGCTCACTACCTTTTGACCAACTATCTCTACCCAAAAGTAAACTCCACATCCTATGCCTCTAATTTCGAGCAATGTTTTCTATGGCATATGCTCAACTACAAACCGCTGAATATGCCTGTGTTCTTGATCGGAGCTATGCAACGAAGCACTAGAGCACTTCGGTTGGGATCAATCATTACCAAAATCCTTAGGGATCACAGAATCAGCTTCAAGGATGAAGAAAGCATATCTGGCACTGAGATTACTATTGAAGACCTCACCAAACTTGCGTACGGACTTCCTTTTAAGTCAAAGAAAGGAAAGGATGTCGTAACTGACGCTGAAGAAGAAACTGACCAGACAGCCAAAAGGAAAGAAAAGAAAGTCATCAACCACTCTCCAAACTGTTAAAAGACTAAAGGTTATCATGACTAACCCAGCTCCCGCTGAACAACCTAAAACGCAACCTGCTATAACAAAAGCTCCCCAGAAACGACCTATCCATTAGGATGCACCTACCGAACTTAAGCAACCCCTAAAGAGGAAGAAGCCTCCGAGCAACAATCCACTCAGCGTACGTCCCCTCGGAGTGGCCGTACCAAAGGATGCCTGTTAAGCCCAAAATATACTTAAAATATCATCAATAATTACATCAATATTGCTATGAATTTGTGCTATTTATATCTGTTTAGAATACTTTTACTCTCGAATATGTTTCTTTCATGCAAGGTACATAAATATTTGGTAAAATCCAAATAGGAACAAAAAGAGCTCAAAAACAGAAGAAAAACCCTACAAAAGGAGTCGAAGACGACGAAAATTAATAACGCCAAATCGAGGACGAGAACGAAAGTCGAAGACGACGAAAACGTTCCGTGCCGCGACCGCGGCCCCCCTATTCTCGGTCGCGACACGCTCCCTTCGGCTTCTCCTTCCCTTTGTTCGAAGACCAATTGATGCTCCCCCATTCTCGGTAGAGAATTAAATATTCTCGGTAAGACCAGGAATCTGTAGAAGCCAAATTACACACTTTCGTTTTCGACGAAACGCGATCGTTCGGGTGGATAAAGACGTCCTTTCACAACGGATACGATCCTTCACAACGGACACGACACTTCAATCAAGACTCTTCAACATCTATAAATAAAGAGTTGATGAAGAGTTGAATATATGTAGAAGAAAGAGATTAGTATAGAATTTATGCAGAAATTCCGAGTCAAGTGATTCAGAAGTTAGATTTCGATTCTGTAAAAAGCAATATGATGTACACACATTGTTTATTCAATAATAACAAATTCAGTAGCGTTTAGACGTTGTTCTAATTTATTTTTCATTTTGGTAGTAGACCAACCAAGCCTCTATTACGAAGATTCAACGAGAATATTGAGTAGAGGATCCGCCCCTGAGCCTGACTAGCTCTAACGAAACCCAAGGAAAGGATTGACAACTCGTTCACTTGCAAGTCGTCGAGTGTTTCCATGCTCCATGTTCTCTGTAAACTTGTATCAATTTATATTTCATCTAATAAAGTCCGTTCTATTCGATAGATTTTTATGCAGCACTTTGGTAAAGGATCCGAAGTGGATTGATGCTGGTGTTTTCATTAAAACGTAGTTTAATTCAAAATCTTTACAAGGAAACTTTGTTGAACACTTAGGCAAATTATTATCTCGGTAGAGTTTTAATTTGATTAAGGGCAATTATCCCGGATAAGGGTTTTGTCATGTTCAAAGCCTAATAATTAGAGGTTCCGTCATTTATTTCATCTTTATAATTCATACAAAGTTTAAAGTTGTTTTCTTTGCTTAATGCAAACGAATACATTTGTTTACTTTTCTAAAAAGTATTAAACGTTCCTGTCTTGCAAATTCATTCTTAAATCAGAATATTTTCTAACATTTTCATACTCTAATCTAATTCTCATTCTAGCAATTTCAAAACTAAAACCGATTTAACGATTTTCCTTACTATAATCTTATAAGTAAATTTAACCGATTCAAAATAAGTTTTGTTAAAAAAACGTTCCCTGTGGGATCAATATCTTTTATTACTACAAGCGTAAACCGTGCACTTGCGGAAATCGCTCAACAAATTTTGGCGCCGTTGCCAGGGATCGCCCAAATTTTAAAAATTTTCGTGTTTTATTTTGAATCTAGGTTTATTCATACTTATTTTAATTTTTTTTGTAATTTAATAATTTTCAATTACTAATATATTTATTCTTCAAATTCTGTTTTGTAGGTAGTTTCGGTTCGTGCAAGATTTCAAGTTCATGCGCAGTTCTCGAAGTTCAGGCATACCACCAAAACCACTAGACCCAGAAATTGAAATGACTCTTAAGAAAAACAAAAACAACAACAAAAACAAAAACAAAAACAAGAACAAAAACAAAATCCCAGTAAAGACAAATACCGAGTCTGGTAAAATGGCAGACCCACCAACACTTATGGATTACGCTAGGCCAGGTGTGGCCGGTGTTACCAATAGTATCGTTAGACCCAGAATCATCGCAAACCAATTTGAAATTAAGCCAGCTTTGCTTAATATGTTACAAAATAATGTAACATTTTATGGGTTACCTAACGAAAATCCTAACACCCATTTAACAAATTTCCTTGAAATTTATGACACTTTTAAAATTCCAGATGTGACTGCAGAAGCAATCAAACTTCGGCTTTTTCCTTTCACTTTGAAGGATAGGGCTAAAGAATGGTTAACTTCCATGCCAGCCGCAACTTTTGCCACTTGGGAACAATTAGCCCAAGCGTTTTTATCAAAAAAATTTCCTTTAGCAAAAACCGCAAGAGTAATTAAAGAGTTAACATCTTTTTCTCAAAATGATAATGAAACTCTTTATGAGGCTTGGGAACATTTTAAAGAACTTCAACGTTTATGCCCACACCACCAATTGCCCGCTGAACTTTTAATGCAAACATTTTATAATGGACTAAATCCTACAACTAGAGGTTCATTGGACGCTATGTCTGGAGGGTTATTCATGAAGAAAACATCTGCCCAAGCAAGAGAACTTTTAGAGGAAATGGAAATCAACAGCAGTATGTGGCCCGCGAAACGTGGACACATACCAGTAGTGAAACCATCATCCTCAGCAACGTCATCAGTTAAAGGTATAGTGAATCTTGATCCAGTAGCGATGTTACAAGCCCAATTTTCTGCCCTATCGCACAAAATTGATAGGTTTATGGCACCGTGTGATCCTAATGGTAAGCCAATCCAAACGGATGTGGATTACGAAGGTATGAGTGAAATTGAACAGGTAAATTTTGTCCAAGGGCAAAACCAAAACAATAACCCTTATTCCAATACATATAATCCTAGATGGAGAAATCATCCTAACTTTAACTGGAGAGACAATAATAATAATGCTAATGCTAATCAAAATCGTACTGCTAATTATCAAAATAAATCAAGAGATAAGATTAGCACTTTATCTTCTAAAATCGAAAAATTTATTGATGCTATGAGCGGAAAAATAAGTAATCACGATGATGGTTTTAAACGGATCGAGAATAAATTCGATCAGCTTATTAAAAACCAATCATCTAGCATCCATAATTTGGAGGTTCAAATTGGACAACTCGCTAAATCAATTCCATCCTGCAAAGAGGGAAGTCTTCCAAGCCATACGGAAGAAAATCCGAAAGAGCATGTTAAGGCTATCACTCTTCATTCAGGGAAAAATTACTTAGGTCCGGAAATGCCCGGAAATTCGACTTTACCTGGAACTGATTTACCGAAGCCCAAAGAAGATACATTAAATAAAAAAGATGCACCAATTGACTCTAGTACAAAACCTTTTGTACCCAAACCACCTTTTCCACACAAAGTCCGCAATAAGGACTATGACAAACAACTTTTAACATTTTTAGACAAACTTAAAAATTTGCATATTAATTTGACATTTATGGATGCGATTACGCAAATTCCCAATTATGGTAAATTCCTCAAAGATTTAATTTCAAAGAAAATCAGTTGGGAAGGAATTTCATCCATTTCACTAACTGAAGATTGCAGTTCAATTGTGTCAAGTAATTTGCCCACAAAACTCAAAGATCCTGGATGTTTTACCATTCCGTGTAAATTGGGAGATATTGAATTCCCAAGTTGTCTTTGTGATTTAGGAGCAAGCATTAACTTGATGTCATTATCTATTTTTAATAAGTTAGGCTTAGAAGAAGATATCAAACGTACCAATATGGTTTTGCAATTAGCGGATCAAACCACTAAAAGACTATACGGTATAATCGAGGATGTTTTAGTTAAAGTTGACAAATTTATTTTTCCTACCGATTTCGTTATTTTAGATTTTGCTTATGACGTTAATTGTCTGCTAATCTTTGGTAGACCGTTCATGAACACGGGACGTGCTCTAGTTGATGTGTCGGAAGGGAAAGTAGTTTTACGAATAGGAGATGATAAGATTGAGTTTGATATGAACCAAGCGATGAAATATCCTATGGAAGATTTCGCTTGTATGAAACTTGATTTAATTGAAGAATGTGTAAATGACATTGTTCTAAAAGAAGAAATAATAGAACCTATAATGAGTGAGGAACTAGAAGATAAGGACCCACAACCTTTGATTCGAGAAGATGGACCAGTTCCACCTTCGATTGTAGTTCCACCTCAATTAGAACTTAAAGAATTACCAAGTCATTTGAGGTACGCTTTCTTAGGCGAAGGCGATTCTCTACCTATAATTATCTCTAACAAATTAACACAAGTTCAAGAAGAGAAATTGAAAGAAGTTGTTAGAAATAGGATAGGAAGTATGGGTTGGCAAATTTCAGACTTAAAGGGTATTAATCCGAGTATTGTAATGCATAGAATTCACTTGGAAGAAGATAAGCCACCTAAAGCGGATAGGCAAAGACGCCTAAATCTGAATATGAAAGAAGTAGTCAAAAATGAGATTACTAAACTTCTGGACAATGGAATCATCTACCCTATTTCGGATAGTGAATGAGTTAGTCCAATCCATTGTGTACCTAAAAAGGGAGGCATAACAGTTGTAAGGAATGAAGAAGGTGAATTAATACCTACACGAACCACCACTAGTTGGAGAGTTTGTATAGATTATAAAAACCTAAATAAAGCAACTAGGAAAGATCATTTTCCTCTTCCTTTCATTGATCAAATGATCGAAAGGATAGCTGGTCATGCTTTCTATTGTTTTCTACACGGTTACTCCGGATTCTTTCAAATATATATTTACCCGGATGACCAAGATAAAACAACCTTCACATGTCCTTACGGAACATTTGCATATAGGAGAATGCCCTTTGGTCTATGTAACGCACCTGCAACATTTCAACATTGTATGACTGCGATTTTTAATGATTTCATTGAAGATATCATGGAAGTTTTTATGGATGATTTTTCAGTTTATGGAGATTCTTTTGATTCATGCCTAAAAAACTTGGATAAAGTTTTGTCTAGGTGTGAAGAAACAAATTTGGTATTAAACTGGGAAAAATGTCATTTCATGGTTGACGAAGCAATTGTTTTAGGTCACAAAATATCTGAAAAAGGATTAGAAGTGGATAGAGCAAAAACTTCAGTAATAGAAAAATTACCCCCTCCAACTACTGTTAAGGGAGTAAGATCATTTTTAGGACATGACGGTTTTTACAGAAGATTTATTAAGAATTTTTCTGTAATTTCCAAACCACTCACTAATCTACTCATGAAAGATTCAACCTTAGATTTT
The DNA here is from genome assembly GCF_963576675.1 of Euphorbia lathyris. Classification (NCBI taxonomy): domain Eukaryota; kingdom Viridiplantae; phylum Streptophyta; class Magnoliopsida; order Malpighiales; family Euphorbiaceae; genus Euphorbia; species Euphorbia lathyris. Next base: position 84,490,165 of record NC_088917.1, on the reverse strand, counting down.
AATGAAGATTGCGTTAAAGCTTTCGAAACATTGAAAACAGCTTTAGTCAGTGCACCTATTATTGCTAAACCCGATTGGGATTTACCCTTTGAAATTATGTGTGATGCAAGTGATTTAGCTGTCGGATGTGTTTTAGGTCAAAGGAAGGATAAGAAACTTCATGTCATTGATTATGCAAGTCATACACTATCCGGTGCACAATTAAACTACACCACAACTGAGAAAGAAATGTTAGCTGTAGTTTTTGCATGTGATAAGTTTAGGTCATACTTGTTAGGTTCAAAAGTTATTATTTATACTGATCATGCAGCATTAAGATATCTATTTTCTAAAAAGGATGCAAAATCACATCTCATTAGATGGGTTTTATTGTTACAAGAATTTGATATAGAAATAAAAGATAAAAAAGGGAGTAGAAAACCTTATCGCCGATCATCTATCGAGACTTGAAGATGAAAACGGTCCTATAGGTGAAACTAACGGTATACGAGATGATTTCCCTGATGAACATCTCTATCAAATGAAAAGCGTCATGTCGCCATGGTATGCAGATATTGCTAATTATCTTGTAGCCAATATTGTTCCGGAAGGATTAACTTTCCAACAAAAGAAGAAATTTTTCTTCGACATTAAACACTATTTTTGGGAAGATCCTTTTTTATTCAAGACTTGTGGTGACGGGATAATTAGGAGATGCGTTGGTGAAAATGAATATGAATCCATAATGTCGGAATGCCATTCTAGCTCTTATGGAGGACATAATGGAGTTAACAAGACAGCAGCTAGAATATTTGAATGTGGTTTCTTTTGGCCTACGATGTTTAAAGACGTCCGTTCATTTATTACTCGTTGTGATAAGTGCCAAAGAATAGAAAATCTAGGAAGAAAAGATGAGATGCCCCTCACAACCATATTAGAAGTTGAAGTCTTCGACATGTGGGGAATAGATTTCATGGGAACTTTTCCCCCTTCTTTTGGTAAAACTTACATATTAGTTGCCGTTGATATGTTTCAAAGTGGGTTGAGGCAATTGCAACCCCGATGAACGATTCTAAAGTTGTCATTAATTTTCTTGACGATATATTTTGTAGATTTGGTTGTCCAAGAGTCATCGTTAGTGATGGCGGTACCCATTTTATAAACAGAAGTTTTGAAACGCTTATGAAAAAATATGGAGTACGCCACCGCGTATCAACGCCATACCATCCTCAGTCAAATGGTCAGGCGGAGATATCAAATAGAGAACTCAAATGGATTCTAGAGAAAACAGTTTCATCTTCAAGAAAAGATTGGTCTTGTAAACTAAATAATGCGTTATGGGCATACCATACTGCATTTAAAACACCAATAAGAATGACTCCATACCGCTTAGTGTATGGGAAGGCATGTCATTTGCCAGTCGAATTAGAAAATAAAGCCTATTGGGCTATTAGGGAACTTAACTTTGATTTACGACAAGCAGGTAAGAAACGTTTGCTCGATTTAAATGAGTTAGATGAGTTACACCATCTATATTATGAAAATGCAAAGATTTATAAAGAAAAAGTGAAAAAATGGTACGATATCAAAATTAAAGTCAAACACTTTAATGTTGGGGATAAAGTGCTGTTATTTAATTCACGACTTCGTTTATTTCCAGGAAAACTTAAGTCCAGATGGATATGACCATATTTAGTCGTCAAAACATTCGATTATGGTTCTTTAGAACTGGAAGGTCCTAACGGAGTTCGTTTCAAAGTTAATGATAATCGATGTAAAATCTATTACGAAATTTTTTCACAAATAGGAATTGAATTCGTAACAAGATTATCTGACGTATAAATCACTCAGTTTTTTCTCACACAGTTTATTTTGTTTTTTTTATTTTATTTTTTTTTTATTTTCTAAATGCCATTTTTATGATTAGATGACTTTATGTTATGATTTAAATGCATAAAATATGTTTATTTCATGATTTTAGATTTGATTTTAGGAAATTAGAATGAAATTGAAGTTTCAGGCAATTCTCTGCCGAGAATTTGGAGTTCTCAGCCGAGAATCCTATTTTTCAGAGTTGTCCAAATAGGTTAGGTTTTTTCTGAACTTACCGAGAATAATAAATTCTCTACCGTGAATCAGAAAATAGGTTACGACGCCTGATTTCTGCAAGGAAATCAGCGTGTCGCGACCGAGAATTTGGAATTCTCGGTCGCGACACGCGTTATTCCTGCACAATCAGGCCTGAATCATCCTAAACCTTCAGACGAACCCTTTGACAAACGAAACCTTAAGTTTCTTCATTTCCGAAAGGTGTAATTTTATACCTTTTCGCATTAAAACAACACCTCTTTTCATCTTAAAATCTTATAAATTAGTCCTAGAGGATTCAAGTTCTGTTACAGATCTTTTCATCTTTGTCAGATTTCTGATTTCTTCAAACACCATTTTTCATTAGTAACAGAAACTTTGTTTCTTTAAATTCTACACCATGCCTACCAAATATAAACCTTCAAAGCACAATGCTGCCTCAAGCAACAAACGCCCAGACTTATCCAAACGATATGGGGCGCCTTTTCCTATCTTCAATCACGATGAAGGTAGGCGTTACTGGAAGCTCCGTTACAAATTCTTCACTGGAATGTTGTATATGGATGACTTTCTTAACACCCAACTTGGAATTAGTGATGACATGAGCCGCTATGGAACGCTTAGGGTGGACAAAATTCGCCAAAATGCGATTTCCAATAATAGGCGACTGGATACTCGAATTCTTTTGTACCGTTCGTTTCACTAACAAACGACGGGTACGTCTCAGTTTTCGTCGAGATGGCGAAATCTTCACTTTCGGCTATCCCGAGTTGCATGCTTGGTTTGGTTTGCCCCCGATGGATACAATCAAACGTCATCCTGGAAAAGACATGACATCCACCGATATTTGGAGAATGCTCATTGGTTTTTGGCGTTTCAATCCCAGACTCGCCTATAATCATTCCTTTCACTCCAACTCCATGCTGTATTTACACAAATTCTTGTGTCACAGTTTGTTCGGTCGCACATTTAGTTGTGTGGTCCGTGACATAGATCTTTATGTTCTTGGAGATATATTCAAGGGGAATGCAGTGGATTCTTCAAGGATTCTAATGGAGGGTCTTGTCGCCGCTTCTTGATCCAAGGATAAAAATATTGGGTTCGGCAATATAATCTGTGGAATAATTCTAGGTTCCAAGGGTACCATTGATGTTCCTTGGAGTGATGATGAATTCTTCCCAATGATAGACTATGAGTTTTTAGAGTTCGAAGGACTCGTAAAACGTGTCTTTCGTGCAGGCCCGCATTTTCTTTCTGCACCGGAACGTCAAGCTTTCGTGCAGTTAAAAATCGACCGTTATAGGGCCACCGAAATCCCGCTTGATAGGGATGAATATGTAGAGTAGTTTAGGTTTTTCATTTTAATTTGTATATTTTTCTTATTTTTGTTGTAATTTATTTGTTTGTTTTTAATTTTGTACATATATGATTCAATTAATAAAATCACTTTGTTCAATATATTTCATCTTTCTTCATTTATTTTCTAATAGTTGCAAATATTGGTTACATGACAATAATTAAATGTTTAGATTAGTCTACAAAGATTTCTTATTTAAAAACACATAATCTTGTTTCACTAACTTAATTCATTAAGTTTAATATATTAGGATTTACCAATTCATTCGATTGATTACTTTCATGTATTCAATATATATTTAAATGCACTTAATATGCACTTAACATGGTTCTTTTAACTTGTATGCATAAATAAGCATTTAAGTTTCATTAATTCTATATTTATCACCATTTAATTCCAATTAATAAAGTTAAACCTTTGGTTTTCCTTGCAGTTAATGTAATTTATTTTTAGTTTTTAAGTGCAGGGACACTTTATATTAAGTTCAGGAACCAATCCATCAACAAAATTGCACAAACCTAGTCATTAGGCATCCAAATAGCCAGTTTTGACCAATTCTCTACCGAGAATTAATAATTCTCGGTATGAGCAGCAAAAAAACGGACCGATTTCAGGGCAAAAATTCCCTGAAAGTCGCGTGCCGCGGCCACGGCTTTGCCATTCGCGATCACGACACGCGATTTATAGGCCCTTTTGATTCCGATTTTTGACACAATTTTTGCCTATTCCTATTCCTATTCTACCTATACATCTACCTAATCCCCCTATATAAACCTACCTCTTACACAAACCTCACATCACCTCTATTTTTACCCAATCCCTTACTCCAAACTATTCCCCATAAACCTACTTTTTCTCTTCCCAATTTATTCATTACAATTTCTATACTCTTTTCCATTCAATCACTTCCAATTACAACTTCCAAACTCATCTTCAAGCTTTGCTCTTTCTCTCTATTTTTATTTTCTTCATCTTCTTCTCAAACCCTAAACACCATTACCATGGTAAGAACTAAGCGTGTTGGTAACAAGCCCACTGTTACGGAAGCTAATCGCCTTCGGGTTCAATGCGGGGCTTATTTCGACATCGCTTCGGAGGAGGAAGCCGCTCGTTTCAAACATTTTTCACAAGCTGATCGCCAATTTGTGGACATACACTTCCTAGACTTCCATTCGGTAAGAGCATTGAATTTCTCCACTAGAATTGATGCTTTTATTGCGGCTTTGGGTTGGTAAGAATTCGTTAATATGCGTTTTCCTCGTATTAATGAGTATGTGGTGGAATTTTTGGTCATTTTGATCATGAACAAGAAGAAAACTTCAATCTCTTTTAGGAACAATGGTGTGACTTACACCATCGATTAAGAAGCAATGGGAAACATGTTTGGTTTCCCTACTTCTGATTTTTATGATAAGCCTACAGATTTTGACAATGATGCTGTTTGGCAAACTCTTTCGGACCAAGAGTATTTTAATTCGAAAAACACCTCAAGCAAGTTGATTAAGGACAATTGTGTGTTTTTCTTTCACAAATTTTTGAGTTTCTCCTTGTTTGGTCGTGTTGAGAGTTCAAAGATTCAGGTTCGGGATTTGTTTGTTTTGGATAGTTTGTTTAAAGGCTTGAGGATTGATAGCATTGGTATTCTGTTTGACAATTTGTTCCGTGCCTCGAGGGCTACTACAATTCAAATCCCTCTTTGTAATTTTATCACCGCAATTGTGTTGGGAGCACGGGGTGAATTGGCAGATTATGACATGTCCACCTACCGTGGGTATGTTCCACTCTTGGACATCTCGGCTCTTGAGCAGGCTCATTTATTGCTTCCGCAAGGTCCCCCCGTCTTTATTTCGTATGCTTCCCGTATTGCCCATCTTCGCGGCACTATGGGTGGTGGCGCTTCAAGTTCTCAATTTGTAGGTACCGACGGCAGCGGCGAGGCGGAAGGCGAGGAAGATGCACAACAAGCTCAACCACAACCCCAAGCACCTCAAGCGGATGATCCGATACATTTGCGGAGGATTTTGAACCAAATCAATTCCAACAATCGCCAAATGAACTTAAGAATTGATGATTTGGTAGAAAACAACATGTTGATGAATGACAACCTCAACCTTTTGAGGCATGAGCATAGATCGACTCGGCATCGGATGCTTTCCTTTTTCCGACGCCGAAATGTGGAGACTTCACCAACACCTCCGGATTCCCCGCCTCAAGCATAGGTTGTTTTCTTTATTTTTATTTTTATCTTGTTATAATTTGGTACAATTTTCTTTTTATTATGTTCCGTACAATTTCTATCTTTCTTATCGTATGCCTTATTTCGTATTTATTTTTTTATGTTTTCTCAATTTTTGCACCAATGAGGACATGGTCCAATTTAAGTGTGGGAGGAGATATACATATATCATTTACACATATACGAATAAATGCAACAAAAATATTATTTTGCAAACGAAAAATGCTATACGAGTACTTTTTATGCGAATGCAACATATATTGCAACACAATTTATTTAACATTATTTTTCATAACTTTACATTTTCATATGTTTTAAAATGTTTAACTTATGATTATTTTTGGGTTATCATTATCGTTAGAAATAATATTTCTATACGGGTAATAATTTTTAAAAAAACATTTTCACAAATCTCCGATACGATTTTAAGTAAAATTGTCTTGAGTGAATGTATTTTAATTAAATAAATTCTTTATTTTTAATCTCTATTTTTTATCATGCAATTCATGATACAATAAATCTTATTTTAAATTTTCAATTAGGTTTATAGACATTAAATTGAACTAACAATTTTAGCTCGGTTTGATTTCGTCTTACATTAACACCAATTGAAGTTTTTAAGGAAACTTTAGCCATAATACATGTTGAATTTTAAGTCAATATAGGATGAATGTACTATCTTTCTTTTTCCCAATTTCAATTTTATATTTCATATTAATTAATCAATTAGTTGAATTCTTAACTTTTGGCCACGATTGAGACCAACCTTATCACAATCGAGGTATGAAAGGAAAGAAAATTAAGTACCGTTTACTTTTGGCCACGATTGCGACCACCCTTATCACAATCGAGGTATGGAAGGAACGTTAAAAAAAATATATATATGCGTGTTTAAGTTTAAAGTAACGATTGCGTCCACCCATGGCATGGTCGGTACCTCTTAAGCAAACACTAAGCAATAAAATACGTATAAAGTTACGATCAAGACCACCCTTATCTCGGGCGTAACTAAGCAAATAATTAACCTAAGTACTTATTTTAATTTAATATATCTCATATATTAGTTTAGGTTTGGGAAAGGAAATTTTGTGCTTTGAAATGCCTTGAGACGAAAGACTCAATAACATGCGTACTTACATTGTCCCGAATGCTTCGATTCAAAATTGAAAATACAAGACGAATGATATATCGTATATTATACTAAGTTAGTTTGATATTTTGCGTATAAATTTGCCATGCGAAGTTAGTCTTTTTGGCTTAACTAATTTAAGAGATAATACCAAGATATATATTTTATTTTCATAAAGAGATTAGTTAAAGAAAAAATTCAGTGAAGTTTTGCTCGGGACTAGCAAAAGATTAAGTGTGGAGATTTGTTAAGCCCAAAATATACCTAAAATATCATCAATATTGCTACGAATTTGTGCTATTTATATCTGTTTAGAATACTTTTACTCTCGAATATGTTTCTTTCATGCAAGGTACATAAATATTTGGTAAAATCCAAATAGGAACAAAAAGAGCTCAAAAACAGAAGAAAAACCCTACAAACGGAGTCGAAGACGACGAAAATTAATAATGCCAAATCGAGGACGAGAACGAAAGTCGAAGACGACGAAAACGTTCCGTGCCGCGACCGTGGCCCCCCTATTCTCGGTCGCGACACGCTCCCTTCGGCTTCTCCTTCCCTTCGTTTGAAGACCAATTGATGCTCCCCCATTCTCGGTAGAGAATTAAATATTCTCGGTAAGAGCAGGAATCTGTAGAAGCCAAATTGCACACTTTCGTTTTCGACGAAACGCGATCGTTTGGGTGGATAAAGACGTCCTTTCACAACGGATACGATCCTTCATAACGGACACGACACTTCAATCAAGACTCTTCAACATCTATAAATAAAGAGTTGATGAAGAGTTGAATATATGTAGAAGAAAGAGATTAGTATAGAATTTATGCAGAAATTCCGAGTCAAGTAATTCAGAAGTTAGATTTCGATTCTGTAAAAATCAATATGATGTACACACATTGTTTATTCAATAATAACAAATTCAGCAGCGTTTAGACGTTGTTCCAATTTAGTTTTCAATTTGGTAGTAGACCGACCAAGTCTCTATTACGAAGATTCAACGATAAGATTGAGTAGAGGATCCGCCCCTGAGCCTGACAAACTCTAACGAAACCCAAGGAAATAATTGACAACCCGTTCACTTGCAAGTCGTCGAATGTTTCCATGCTCCATGTTCTCTGTAAACTTGTATCAATTTATATTTCATCTAATAAAGTCTATTCTATTCGATAGATTTTTATGCAGCACTTTGGTAAAGGATCCGAAGTGGATTGATGCTGGTGTTTTCATTAAAACGTAGTTTAATTCAAAATCTTTATAAGAAAACTTTGTTGAACACTTAGGCAAATTATTATCTCGGTAGAGTTTTAATTTGATTAAGGGCAATTATCCCGGATAAGGGTTTTGTCATGTTCAAAGCCTAATAATTAGAGGTTCCGTCATTTATTTCATCTTTATAATTCATACAAAGTTTAAAGTTGTTTTCTTTGCTTAATGCAAACGAATACATTTGTTTACTTTTCTAAAAAGTACTAAACGTTCCTGTCTTGCAAATTCATTCTTAAATCATAATATTTTCTAACATTTTCATACTCTAATCTAATTCTCATTCTAGCAATTTCAAAACCAAAACCGATTTAACGATTTTCCTTACTATAATCTTATAAGTAAATTTAACCGATTCAAAATAAGTTTTGTTAAAAAAACGTTCCCTGTGGGATCGATATCTTTTATTACTACAAGCGTAAACCGTGCACTTGCGAAAATCGCTCAACAATGCCTTCTTCCTGCGAGCTCAGGAACCGGCTAAAGAAAAGTTTGTCTCTGCTGAGAAGACAAAGCAACGTCCCTCCAGCCAGTCAGTTGCTGAAGATCTAACTGAGGAGAGACCCCCCATCATTCAAGTTGACCAAACTCCATCCCCACAGAAATCCCAAGACTGCAGTGAAAGAAGAGTTAAAAAGAAAGCTCACAAACCGTTAGTGTTTGATGTTTTAGAAGACTCTCCTCTGCCTAAGTCCATTGCCAACTTGACGGACTTGGACTTCAATTTCTTCACCAAGCCTACTGCTCCAACCTCGCCCGTTCAAGAAAAACAAGCCTCTGTTTCTCACAGTAAGGAACATGGCAATCCTGATACTACTCAGGTCCAGTAGTCAGCCAACACTACCACTAACCCCTCCACTGAGTAAGTGATCAACAAATCGCCTGTTCAAGAGAACGAACAAGTACTTGAGCCATCTACTACACAGGACAACATAGAGCTGATTCCCCCTTAAGTCCAACTTGAATCAGCGAGCAAGTCAGCCCCTACTGCTGGAGTTAATTCTGAGTCTGCCACTCCTCTTGCTCAACCTTCAAACATTCAAGAGGGCACCTCCATTTTTGGTCCACAACCTCAAATGCAATCACCTGCCGCCAACCAAAGCTCAGTTCTTGAACCTTCTCAATCTGACTCATTGCAGTTCTTAAATTCTTCCCAGTCTGGAAAACGCATCTTACAAGCTGCCCAAGAACTCATCGCTGAAATCCAAAGCACGCATGGAACAAACACTGAGCAAAGTTCGGAGGAGAATACCCAACTGACTACCCTCACTCAGCTCCTCTCTGAACTCAAAGGCCTCAAGGACCTTTTAAGCGTCCTGACTGAAATGGTAGCTCAACAGCCAAAGCAGAAGTTTGCCACCAAAATGGCAAACCTTCACCTACAAATGGTGCAACATATGGACACCATTGAAGGCAAGCTCAATTCCATTTCTACAGGCAACTCGGGTGTTGCTCAGTCTGCTCAAATTGATCATATATTCACTCAACTTCGTACTGAGCTCACTATGACGAAAGACTTGGTTTCATCTTCTTCTCAGTGCACCATTGAGCAAATAGCTGAATCTATCCGCTTACTGAGCCTATCCCGTGAAGAAATGAAAACTGACCAAGCAAAGCAATCTGAGATTTTTCAACTATCCAGAGCTACTTATGACTTCGTCTCTCATCAATCTAATCAACGCCACCATTATGATGCTGGACTGATCAGGATGTATCATCAATCCTATGCCAAAATGACTGATTCAATCAGCTGGATGGGCAAATCACTTCAGTTTATCCTCAGCATCCTCAGCTCTCACATGGAAATTCCATCATCAGAAATGATTGGTGGCATTCGAGTTTTTGCGGGACTTAAGCAAAGTACTGTTGATCTTCAACACTACTCATCTGCCTTATCTCGTGCTGTTGATCAAGGGAAGTTCTATGCCGCTGTGCCCCAGCCTGTTGATGCTGGCAAAAAGGGGGAGAAAGACAAACATTCAGTTGGAAATTTACAACAACAGAAGTTGAACTTCGGTTCAACCTCGTCCACTGTTCCTCCTAGCACTCAACCTCAGCAACCACCTAAAAACAAGTCGAACCAAGCGTCCTTCAACATTAGGGGATAGATATTGATAGATATCTGTAAATCTATGTGTTTGCTTACAATAGGTTTTGTGCTAAATCAAATCGTATCTTTATCAACTATGTTGTCTATTCTTTTTGTTGTATTGATCTTAATTTATGACTTGACTCACATGGTAACATTAAATTAATCATATACTTGGTCACTAAGTAAAATCACCCAGTTACAGCAATCCACTCAGCTAAGACTCTGATATCTGAACTTAATCTTCCGCGTAAAACTGAGTTAAATAGAATATGTTCCATGAGCTGACCTATCTCTGAAAACTGACCTTAGACTTACTCAATTAAACCTTGAAATGTTTAGAGTAAAACTAAGTCAGTAGCTCAACCCTTACGGGGGAGTTATTTGATAAAATAAGGTCAACTATCATGGGGGAGCTCAACACTGAGTTCTTCGACTGAATATTTTTGCCAACATCAAAATGGGGGAGTTTGTTGAAACACCTTTCCACATGATTTTGATTTGACAAAATTATTTAAGTTATGATAAAAATATTCTAACACATTAAATTTATAATGCTTTGATTTATTTACACTAATGTGTTTATTCAATGTTGAGTTTAATTGTGTATAAAGATATTAAGATTAAAAAGCCCAAAGGCCCATAAAGTGGAAGTCAAGCCCAAGTCAATAAGATCAAAGTAACACGGCCCAAGAAGACACAAAACGCCGTCGTACTGAGTAAGACGTTAGCCCAACAACAAGAAGGATCGAGAAGTCTTCTACTAACAACTTCGGAATGAAGCTGCTGAGCTGAACGACAAGAAGTACAAGTCAGCAGCAGGAAATGTTCAACTTCCAAACAGAGTATTTCTACTTTGGGAAAAGATCAGAAGGCGCAGAAAGCTGTCTCATGGACTTTTCCTTTAATGGCGAAACAATCTGCCGAAGACTGACGAAGACAGAAGATACAAGAATTCTATTGGCCAATGACGCTGAGCACGTCCAGAGTGACAACGACAGGAAGCCGTTTCCCTCCAACGGTTATTTCGAAATTCGAAATGACCAGATGCCTCAAGTGTCACTATATAAAGGCCATCCATTTGCTTCAATCATTGTAGATCTTCAACTAGTAATTACGCTGACCAAATTCATACTCGAAGAATATGTGAGAAAAGCAAAGCAAATACCTTACACCAATTTCCATATTTTGTGTAAAAGTCTAGAGTGATTTCCAATCATCTAAAGTGTCTTAGCAATTGTTGTTTAGGACAATCTCATTATCATTTCTAGAAGTATAGAAAGGAGAGGCTGAGTACTCGGTTATAGTACTCAGCGATAGAATAGGAGTGAGTAGAGGTATAGAGGAAGGTACTCTTGTTATACTCAGCTTCTAGCTGTAAAAGGTTTGCTGCTCTACCTTTAAAGAGCTCAGTAGAGAATTCGAAAGCTCGGAACGTGTTCCGGGGACAGGACGTAGGCATAGAGGCCGAACCTGGATAAATCTGCTGAGTAATATCTTTCTAACCTTCAAATTCCTTTGATATATTTTGCTTGCTTGAAAACTGACTAAGTAAAGAGGTCACGCTGAGTTGTGTGCATAGAGTATCTGAGTTCAGGAATAGACTCAAGTGCTATCTCCTGACTCACGGAAAGAAGCTGACTTAGTCAGAAGTTGACTAAGCTAGTGTCTTAAATTCACTCAGCGCGCTGTGTAATCCTTTTCATTATAAAAGAAGTTAGTCTTAACGTACTAAAATTTTAAATAGTTCCTATCCCCCCTTGGAACTAACTTGTTACATTATAAGGGACCAACAATAACATCCACGTATGTGCCACTTGGTTATCATGTGTCAGTTATTTTTATGAAAACAAAATAAAATGTAGGCTTTTATATAAAAATAATCGACACGTGGCTGTTACTTTTCATTTCGGCTAGAGATCCGAGTTGACTCATGTTGACGTGTCACCCATATCTTTCTTTTGATGCCTTTTAACCATTGACGGAATGACCTAATTGAGACAAAACTCAAAGTTGAGTGATTTTATTGAGACAAGAGTGACTATTTTGAAATAACCATGTAAGTTCAGTGAACAATAGTGTATTTAACCTGACACGTAGCTGTCTCGTTTCGTTTCGGTTAGAAATCTGAGTTGACTTATATTGAATTGTCACTTGTGTCATTATATCGATGTTTTTTAATCACTAAAATCACCGGAGTGACATAATTGAAATAAAATTAAAGTTGAATGGTTTTATTAAAATAAATTGAAGTTGAATTATTATTTTGAACAATCATATACGTTTAGTGACCAATGATGCATTTATCACTGTCTTTACAGTAGTTGCTTTTATGTCTTTTGGATTTATTTTCAGTGTTAGTTTTCTTTTATAAATGTCACTAAAATATCACCCACAAATTATTATTCATTGCACATGATGTAACCATTTATTGTTAGGAAGATTCCATTGCGGGTAGAGTACCCGCACGTAGTGCCAATCCCAATCTCAAATCCTTATATGTTTATTTTTTAATTATCCGTATCCGTCTCATTATTTTAATGGGTATACTTTTTTGTATCTCATACCTGTTTTATTTAATTTGCGATATCTATGGATACCCTACCCGTTAAGAATCAATACATAAAATAAAAAAGGGTAAATTACACTCATGACCATTGAACTTTACGCATTTTAACATTGTGACCATTGAAATTCAATTCTTAACGGTATGACTACTGATCTCTATATTTTTTAACACTGGTAACCACTCAACTTTAACTAACTCCTCAAAATGACTGTTAACGACCTCAAAGTTAAATATTCGAGAATTAAAGTTGTTCAAAACGACATTTACCATGAAGTCACATTTTTATTTTTGCAAAATCACCTTTATTGGAGCTTTCTCTCTCTAAAATATATATCTCTCCTAACCAAATAACACTTAAATAACCTCAAAACGAAAATTTTCAAGAATTAAAGTTCCTTAAAATATCATTAACTCTTCGGATTTTTTATTGGCAGGCTGTCAACAGTGTTTTTGAGGCCACCGATGTTAAAACGTGTAAAGTTCAGTAGTCATGCCATTAAGAATTAAAGTTCAGTGACCATAATGTTAGAATGAGTAAAGTTCAGTGGACATAGGTGTAATTTACCCAATAAAAAATAATACAAATTTAATTAAGTATAAATTTAATAAATCATTTATCTAAAAATCGAAACTTAATCAATATAATAATAAAGAAGTTTAATGGTATTAGTCAGTGGTTGAAGAGCAAAAGGTTGAAGTTTGAATCTCACATCTTACATCTAAGAAACAATAATATGTTTTAATGTATAAAAGATTTATGACGGGTACTAGGTACCTCTAGAGATATCCTCATACCCGTCTTATATCCATTACGGGTAATGCCGATAGTCCCATTTAGAGGTGGCAAAAGTACACACGATCCGGTTACATGATACGAAATCGATAAACAATTTTAGTGTGTGAGTTTAGCTTAGTAGGTTTGTGTTATTTTTGGATTGACACAAAACTGACACACAAATTTTTGGGTTGGGTAAGGTTTGACATGCTAACCCAAAAACGACACGAAAAGACACGAATATTTAAAATTATTGTTATATTCTCTCGTGTTTTTATATGTCACTTTATTAATAAAAATAATCAAATTATAATTATTACTTGCAAATATGATTAAAACCTCCTAAATTGTTATAAACACAATACATGACCTCCTAAAATGATATTAAGACTTTTCGATGGTTAGTTTTAACATGCTAATCCAAGAATGACATAAAGTATTTAAAAATAGTATCATATCTATTTATATTTTTAAAATTTATCATTAATGTATATGCATAACAAAATTACATGTAATAAAAAAAACAACATAAAATCGACACTAACCCAAACAGATTAACACGATTGTGACATTTACTCTTTTGAATACGAACACGAACTCGAAAATGATATGATACGAACATGACTCGAACATGAAATTGCCAGGCCTACTTCTATTAAAATCGGATAGTATCGGATAGCTGATACATATTTTTCTTTTATAAATGACTGTCCTTTTTTACGTGTCATTTTCTAGTATAGATGGTTCAATTGTCTGAATTTTTGAAATGGAAAATGATACAACAGAACATAGGAGGCAAAAGGTACCAAATGGTACCTCCAATAATAATAACAATAATAAATAGCACATATAATTTATAAATGTCATTAAAGTATTATCTAGAAATTAATAGGAAAAATTACACAGAAATTCATTTTTTTAAAACTATTAACAACTATATCAAGTCATAATTTTAAATTATATTAAACTAATAAATTTAGTACTTTTAATATATTTTAAGAATTATAATTTATAATATATAGAGAATTATATATTAAAAATTAAATTTAATAATACGATTTAGTTGTAATTTTATATTTAATTATGATATTAATGTATTTCACTCAAATTAATATCCAGTGCACATGATGTAAGCAACATTTATTGTTAGGAAGATATATACCATTACATTATACCAAACTCCCTAACTACCAAAGGAAAATTGTACTGTGTGGATGAAGATTAGTATTGGTATTTACACTTAAAAATTCACTGTCTCCGAACCAAATAATACATAAATGACCTCAAAACAAAAACTTTGAAGAATTAAAGTTTTTAGAATATCACTAAATTTTTGAATTTTTTATTTTGAGACCGTCAGCAGTCGTTTTGAGATGTTGAGTGGCCATCAATGTTAAAAAGTATAATGGTCATAATGGTCATGGATGTAATTTACCCTTCTTCTTTTATAAAGTGGATTGCTAAATACTGCCACATTTTACTTATCACCATCCACATTTGGTCTTTTTTGCCATTCTCATAATATTGATCAAAAACTGAAAATTCTCTCTCCAAAATCACAAACTCTAATAACAATAATTGAAATTATGAAAATAATTGATGCGTGACAATCCAAGAACCCCGGAAATGGATAATTACGAGTCAGAAACATTAAAATTTACGTTTTTTTTCAAAAAAATCATAAAAATAATGCATATTTTTCGCGACGATTTTGTATTTTTGTCACAAAAAGTTAGACGATTTTGCATTTTTCATCACAAAAAATTTGACGATTTTTCATAAAAAAAATTATGCCTATGCGGATGAATCTCCCGCCTGGCCTATGGTCAGGCGGGAGATTCATCCGCCTAACCATAGATCAGGCAAGAGATTCATCTGTTCAACTGCATGATTTTCGATAAGGACTCAATTAGGGATGGAAACGGGTAGGGTACCCGCGGGTAATGCCAATTGATTTTCTAATTACCCGTATCCGTCTCATTACCTTAACCAATATACTTTTCGCATCCCATACCCGTCCCATTTAATTCACATGTACCCGCGGATATCTTTACCCATTAAGAATCGATAAATAAAACAAAAAAAAGATTACAAATTTAACAGCATATAAATTTAATAAATCATTCATCTAAAAATTGAACAAATTGAACTTTAATTAGTAAGAATAAAGTAGCTTAGTGGTCTCACTCAATGATTGAAGAACAAAAAGTTGGGGTTGAAATCTCGCATATTATATCTAAAAACATAATAATATTTTTTAACATATAAAAGAGTTATAGCGGGTAATGGGCGCCGAGTACCCTAGGGGGTATTCCCATACTCATCTCATATCCTTTTATACAGGGTACGAGTAGTCCTATTAGGGTCGGATAGTACCGAGTACCCGCGGATATAGTACACGTTGCCATCCCTAGACTCAATGGATGATTTTTCTTAGAATTAGACTCAATTGATGATTTTTTTATTAGTTCAGGGATCTAATTAATGATTTTGATAGTTTAACTTCGAAGCTTAATTTGGGGATCCAAATGTGTATTATATCAATTTTGAAACGGAAAGTGATAAAACAGAGGAGAGGAAGCAAAAAGGTACGAAAGTACATCCAATAATAATAATAATAATAAAAATAAATAGGATTTTGAACTAAGTTCAAAGAGAATTTTAAACTCAAAACAAGCTCGAAGCTTGGCTCAAACTCGTTTATTTTCTAATTAGCTGAGCCGAGATTGAACAAATAAAAGCTCAGCTCGGCTCGAGCTCGTTAAATTTATAGCAAGCTCAATTTGAGCAGGCCAAAGCTCGTCTCGGCATGGCTCGATTACAACCCTAGCAGTGTGCACTCGTTCGGTTTAAACCGAATATCGAATTGAACTGATTGAATTCGGTTTTTTGGTTCAGTTTTTTATACTTTGGTTCAACATTGGTTTTAATTTTAAGTGTATTTCAGTATTTGGTATTTATTTTATAAATTAACCTCTTTATTATCTAATTATCACAAACAAACTCCAAAATAAAAATAAAAATCAAATAGATTATTTTCTCCATATCAAATAGATTATTTTCTCCATCTCTCTTTAATCTCTTTTTTTTCATAATTTCTCTCTAAAATCAATTGAATATATAGTTAGATATCACTTAGGAATCACTATAAATTTAATTGCAAGTATTGAAAAGGCTAAATATTAATTAAAGGGGATTTACCTTCCCAAGGGGATTTGCTCTGGTTAGGTTCATATTCAACACCGGACCAGACCGACTGGTTCGACCGGTTCAACCACGAACCGGTCATGTTTCCAATCCGGTTGATGCTAGTTCTTAATATGTTTAACAAACCAGACTGAACCGCTTGAATCGGCCGGGTCAATCGTGAACTAGTTCCTTAAGGACCACTAGGTACATCTTATCACTAAGCTGGCTTTCAACTTGTGATTATATATATGATGTTATCTGGTTCAACAATCTGAGTCAACCGGCTGAACCAATTGACCCTTGACGCAGTTGTTAATCCGGTTCGACGTCTGGTTCGGTTTTTAAAACATTGCTTAACAAGACAATATTCAAAATTAAATCTCTGACACGCCCCCATGCACAAATGCCCCTTGGGCTTGCAGTGTGTACAACATAGGCCCATTCCGTCATATGTTTTTAATACCACAAATTTATGAGGTTGTCACGACTCGAACCATCGACCGTTTGGTCCAAGAGGCTCTAATACCATGTTATGGAACCGATTGAACTAAAAGCTCGAACAGATAGTTAATGTCCAATTATATATCTTAGATAATATTAATCTTTGACACCCTGTAATCAAATTCTTGTAAGAAATTTAGATTTTTTTAAAGGGGATTTGCCTTCCTAAGAGATATATAACTATCTGCAAAGGAGATTATGTGAATTGATTTTAGAGAGATATTATTAAATTAACAAAGAGAAGAGTGAGGGAGGGAAAAAGATGATCTAAGCCATCGCCGCCGCCGTCTTCTCCGTTCCACTTCCCCACCATGGATGAACCGCCTAGCTCAAGCTTCGCCATCGCGCACCTATTCAATCGACAATCCTATGATAAGTTCTCTAAACTTATGGTCCCCCAAACCGACGCCCCGGCTTGAGGTGGGATTCCACCGGAGCTGGTTCCCCTTCCTAGACAAACCTTCGCCGCCGCCGTGAAGGGCTCAATTTCCTCTGCTGTCATCTTGGACACGGAGATGCCTAGAATATCTGAGGAAGGCAGATTCAAAGCTATTAGAATCCAGCAGTCGATTTACGAGGAATGTGTTCTATCCTGCCAACACTCAGTCATCGGTCGACTAAACCTTTCAAAGGGGGATAGGCCCTAGAAGCATTCAGACCTCAAATTTAAACTGGCTCAGGTATGGAATCTATCTATTGACTGGAAATTGATTTCTCTAGGGAGGGGATTTTATCATATTATAATGGCTTCTGCTGTGGCACTGCAATCTATATGGAGTTTAGGTGCAATTCAGTTGAAACCTGGAATTATGCGTTTCATACCTTGGACCCCGGGTTTTAACCCAGATTCGCACAAATCCACTTCCGCTCAGGTTTGGGTCCGGATATACAATCTCCCCTGGGAATACTGGGATAAACGCATCATTGCAAGTATAGCACGAGCCATTGGCATTCCAATCAGATTTGACCAGAACACGGTCAATGGGGAATTTGGGCATTACGCCCAGGTTCTGGTGGATGTTGATCTCTCGAAGGAAATACAGACTAAGCTTCGGGTAGACACGAACTCCCTAATGCAATGGGTCTTTTTAGAATATGAACACCTACCGGTTTTTTGCACTGTTTGCTCTTCTGTAGGACATTCAGCAGGTCAATGACGAAGCAATGCTAGCAATGAAAATCACAGGCAGACCCGGGCTACTTAGAGAGAGGGCAAACAAGCTTCTAAAAAAGTTGAAACTCCGGCTTCTCAAGAGGCTCGTCAGGATCCTATTGATGATATCCCCTCTACAAGTGAACCAAAATTGTCAAGTGAACCAAAATTGTCTCCAAGGCCATAGGAATGGCAAATGGTCTTGCACAAAACTGCTACTGAACCCAGGAATAGTTGGGGTGACTACAGTGATGACGGATCCAGGACCTCCAATAATGAGGACCACAGGCACTTCAGTTTGGCTGATAATATCCCCAGGCAGATTATTACTAGGGCCTGTGATTGGCAGCCACCGGAATCAGCACCTTGTCAAAAGGAGTTGGTGCTAGCGTCAGACATACCTTTGCAGCCGGAATCGGAATCAAAATGGTCTATTGTCCGCAAGAAGAAAACTAGACCTCTATAGCCAACTACTGAGGCTCGTTCTAAAAGGCTTAGCAGGCCTCCTTCGTGATATCAATGATCGCGCTTTACTGGAACTGTAGGGGGGTTAATAACCCCAGGACTTAGAGGGCACTAAAGCTTCTTTGCAATTCTAACAAACCGGATCTTCTATGCCTAGTGGAACCTATGGTGAGCTTTGATAGGATATCTTCTTCCTTGTAGCTGTCAATTGGCATGTAGTTGCTGTTTGTCAATAACCGTAATTCAATTTGGGTGTTTTGTGCAACATCGGCAATGGATGTGGATCTTATAGTGAATCATGAGTAGCATATCTCTATCTCATTTGGGTAGGTTCCCATGATCATCTCCTTTGTGTATGGCAGCACTTCGGCAACTGCACGCCAGGCTCTCTGGGCGGATCTGCTGGTCCTGAGGGGAATGACAGATAGGAAGTGGCTTGTGATGGGCGACTTTAATGCAGTGGTGGGTGCTCACGAGAAAACGGGGATCAACCCCGCTACCGCCGCTTGCAGAGATTTCAGACAGTTTATTGATTCTAGGGGCCTGTTGGAGGTGGAAACCAGGGGTTACCAATTCACCTGGTCTAACGGGAGACACGGTAATGCACATGTCGAATGTAGGCTCGATCGAGCTCTTGTAAACGAAGCTTTTGTGGATGCATGGACTAGAATCTCTTGCATGGCGCTACAGCGGTACCGCTCTGATCACTGTCCAATTCTTCTAAATTGCTCCAATGGGCCTAGGCGTGTCTCCTACTTTAGATTCATGAGCATGTGGACGACACATCCTTCGCTGAAGGATTTTATTGCCTCACATTGGCGAAACGCCGACATCTCACTCCCGCCTGCGCAACTACTGATGTATAAACTGAAAACGCTAAGGACAGTGCTAAGGCACTGGAACCGTACTGTCTTCGGGAGAGTTGAAGAGAATATCAGGGTCGCTACTGAGCAGTTAAGGCATATTCAGGTTCACATTGCGGTGCACGGTCACTCAGATGATTATCAGTCGCGCGAAATCGCGGCACAGGCTGAGCTTGATTTACAGCTTTACCGTTAGGAGCTCTTAGCTAGAGAGTGTAGTAGAATAAAATGGCTTGAGGCCGGTGATAGAAATTCAGCTTTCTTCCACAGAGTTGCCAAAAACAAAAAAGTTCAGACGGGTCTGACTACTATGCAGATCGACGGATCAATTGTCAGCGACGATACACTTATTGTTGATCATATTATTGAGTTCTATTCAAGACTCTTTTCCGCCTCGACCTCGCAATTGGACGAGAGGCCTATTAGGGAGGTGATTCTGCATCTTGTAACCGCCGATGATAACTCGTCGCTAACCATGAGACCACCGAAAGAGGAGATCCGTAGTGCGGTTTTTGCTATGAATAAGGATGGCGCCCCTAGGCCTGATGGATTCAGCGGTCTATTCTACCAGCAGTTCTGGGAAATTGTCAAGCAAGATGTATGTAATGTGGTCTGGAGCTTTTTTAAAAGCGGTTATATTTTACCTGGTATGAACTCCAACCTCATGGCTTTGATTCCAAAAATGGAAGGTGCAAACCAAATCTCTCAGTTCAGACCCATTGTAATGGGGAATTTTTGCTACAAAATTATTTTCAAGATCTTGGCAGACAGGCTGGCTTCAATTGCTCCAAAGATTGTCCCCGACAATCAATTTGGTTTCATTAAAAACCGAAGCATTCATCAATGTATTACAGCGGCCTCTGAGGGTGTTAACATGTTGGCAAAACGTTGTTTTGGGGGTTCCATGGCCTTGAAAATTGACATCAAGAAAGCATTTGACACGTTGGACTGGAATTTTTTATTAGCTGTGATGGAGGCATTCGGGTTTTCTTTGCAATTCAGAAACTAGATATTAAATATTCTCGCCTCCTCTAGAATTTCGATCCTAATTGCGGGGCAGCCAAAAGGTTTTTTCAGATGCTCTTGCGGTGTCCGCCAGGGGGACCCCCTGTCGCCAATCTTATTCGATATTGCTAAAGATTTTTTTAGCCGCTAGTTAGCTAGACTTGAGCGGACCGACAGCTTCGCGCCTATGAGATACACTAGCACAGTGGCTTTTCCCTCGCATCTTCTGTATGCAGACGACATGTTGTTGTTTGGGAAAGCATCGAAAAAGAATATGCACACTATCAAGGCCATGTTTCAGTTTTATGGGCAAATCTCAGGTCAGATGGTTAGCTGGGAGAAATTTGCAGTATATTTTGGAGCACATGTCTTGCCCACTAGAGCCACGCATTTGGCAGCTATCTTGGGTATTCAAAGAGCAAATATGTCGTTCAATTATCTTGGGATCCCTTTATTTGTCGGTGCTCCCTGAGGTAAGTTTTTAAAGCCCATTGCAGACCTTTTTCTTGCCAAGCTCAGTACTTGGAGGGGCACCTCGCTATCCTTCGCATGAAGACTGACTTTAATTAAATCGGCTCTAGCAGGTTCACTAATCCACTCCTTCATGCTCTACCACTGGCCAACCATATTATTAAATAGGCTGAATAGAGCTGTCCGAAACTTTTTATGGACGGGAAATAAAGACACGCGCAAACTGATCACGGTGCCATGTTCTATCTGCTGCAGCAGCTCTGACAGTGGCGGGTTAGGGATTAAAAACTTTGTTGTTTTTAATGCTTCTTTGAGTGGAAATTCTGTTGGGAAATGATTCAGAGTAACACTTTTGTCTGCAATTTACTTCGGTTCAGACGGCTCACGCCGTCAGGGCTCCCACAGACTTACATGATCAACTCGACCATCTGGGTCTCCTGTAGGGGCATTTACACCGAAATCCGACACAATGTAAAATGGTGGATTGGGCCTCATTTGGATCTCAACTTTTGGACAGATGCCTGGATCTCCCCTTCAGTGGCGGATCAGCTGGGCATGCTTTTTCATCTGCAGACCAGGCTTTTTAATATAGTCAAGGATTTTCTGATTGATAATTCTTGGGCTAACATTGAATACCTCCCGGCCAGTATTCAGGACAGTATCAGGAGAACAAAGCAGGGTCTGGACGATAGAGACCTGTGCATCTGGACTTTGGCGGACTCAGGCATTCTTACCATCAAGCTTTTGTACAAGTCTATGACGGGGCAGCCCATGTCGGTCACTTGGGGTCGTTTTATCTGGAGCAAGCATGTCCCTCCTAGTAGGTTCGCGGCCTGCTGGAAACTCCTGCACAACCGTATGGCAACGCACGATATCCTACAGTCGAGAGGATTTTCACTGGCATCTAGATGCGAGCTTTGCAAAGCTGAAGCTGAAACTGTTGATCACTTATTTCTTCAATGCTCATTTGCTTTCGTTCTCTGGGCTGAAATTGCTTTTCTGTTTGGTTGTGTGATGCCAATTGCTGTTACCTTTTCCTCTTTCTCCTTGATACTGCAGGACCTCCGTCTTCCAAGGGGCTACCGTATCCCGTGGAAAATGGCGATAATCTCATGCCCCTGGATCATATGGCGCACCAGAAACAGGGCAATATTCGAAGAAGATCTCCCTTCAATCCAAATGGTCACAACGTGCCTTCGTCTCTGTGTGCAGGAGTCGGGTTTCCCCGATTGCCGTCTGCCTCTGCGCCCGTCGCCAGCCCCAGACTATGTGTTGGTGCGTTGGGTACCTCCCCTAGAGGGATGGACAAAATGTAATACAGATGGATCCGCAAGTGCAGGCAACGCTGGTTCAGGGGGTATTTTCCAAAATTGGAGAGGTTTTGCCAAAGGGTGCTTCGCCTTCCCAAATGACAGTACAGATTCTTTGAGAGAAGAAATTCAAGCGGTCATCTTCTCAATTGAAATGGCATGGGAGAAGGGCTGGCATCAGTTGTGGATAGAAATAGACTCGGTGGTTACGATGACGTTGCTCCGCCAACGTTCAACAAAGGTGTCATGGTCCCTCCGACAGCGATGGCTTCACTGTCTAGCGATATGCTTAAATATGGAGGTTCAGATTACGCATATCTTCAGAGAGGGAAACCGAGTTGCGGACTGTCTGGGTCGTTATGGTGCAACTGCACATAATCTTATCTGGTGGGCTTATGCCCCATCGTTTTGTTGTTCTTTTATTTTTGATGACATTTGTAACATTGCTCACCTCCGTCATCCCTAACTTTTCATTGTTACCTTTTTTATTTATTTATATATCGGGCTAGTCAAGGCAGGATAGGGGGTGCCGACCTAGTCGGGATGTCTGACTTCTGCTTTTGGCTACGTCCCAGCTTTTACGTAAAAAGAACAAAGAGAAGAGTGAGAAAGAATAAGAAAAAGAAGAAATTAAATAGAGATGGAGAATTTGACTTTTATTTTTTATTTTGAGATTTGTTTGTGATAATTAGATAATAAGGGGGTTAATTTATAAAATAAATAAATATAAAGACAAAATCAACTCTTTTCTCTTTCACTTTTGACTTTTTTTAACACTGTTAGTCAATTTGAACTGTGTTTGCTAACGGAATGAACATCAAGGTGCCTGTTTGTTCATTTTTAAACCACATATAGTTTATGTTTGAAAATGACCCAAACTACAGAGTTTATTTTTGTACTTTCCCCTAAAAAATATGGTTTTAAACAACTTCAATTCTTGTAATTTTTCATTTGAAATAATCATTAGTCAATTTGACGTGGTCAATATTAAGGATCATTATTTTAGTAAAGTGTAAAATTCAGGGGCTATAATATTTAGTTTTGAAGCTTAAGGACCATAATCAAAGTAAGTGTAAAGTTTGGGTGTCATGGGTGTAACATACCCAACCAACTCTTTTGGTTGGTTGGTGGTGACCAATTCTTTAAAATTGAAGCATTTTCAAGAAACTCTCAGTTCTATCTCTAAATATAAATGCAAACAATTTGCCTGTTAATAATAAATTATTAATAAAAAAATAGAATAAGGACCGAAGAGTGGTTCCACAAAATGACTAGAAAAATAAAATTCTTAGTGATTTTACGAGTAACTAAAAGTTTTTCCTAGTTGTATTTTACCATGAACTCCTCAAAAATTAGATTTTCAGAAAAAATATAATTGTTTCATTCATATAAAAAATAGTAATTTTGACTTGAGTAATTAAAAAATTACAATGCAGAAATACTTTAGAGAAATTTGAATATGCATCTTCAATATCATAGATCGTGATAAAATAATAGTAAACTGTGCTTAAAATTATTTTTGGCACAACAGTGGGAAACACACTCAACCTATAATCGATTTCATAGTCTTTTTCTCTAAAAATGACTTCATGATTTTTCAACAATGCAAATCTATATGATGATACATAAAACTCTTACGGACGTTTGTTTTGGGGGTTTTAGGAAAATGACAAAGGAAATACGAGATTTCATTCATTTTCTTGGTGTTCGTTTTATTGGGTTAAATACACAATTGGTCATTGAATTTATATGGTTGTCTCAAAATAGTCACTCAACTTCAATCTGTCTCAATAAAATCATTGCACTTTGATTTTTTTTATCTCAATTAGGTTATCCTGGCGATTTTAGTGATTAAAAAGTGATCAAAATGATGACATTAGTGACACATCAGCATAAGTCTACTCATATATGTGACCGAAATAATACATGGAATCCACATATGCGCCACCTGGCAACCACATATCAGTTAATTTTATGAAAAAAAAACAAAACCTAATTTTTTTCATAAAAATAATAGACATGTGGCTACCCGTATCGTTTCAGTCAGAAATCTAAGTTGACTCATGTTGATGTGTCACATATATCATCATTCTGATCCATTTTTAATCATTAAAATTATCGGAGTAACCTAATTGAGGTCTTGGTATAGGCATTGGATCACAATTCTTCATGGTGTATCAAGTAAATGAATAACATAATCAATCTTTATATCATGACATTTTATAAAGGAATGCACCAGAGCTAGGTTACCCTAGACATTGGCGATGAAGAGCTAGTTGATGATGACCTAATCTGATGGCGGCTGCCTCCCCTTCTTCCTTGCTTCCTTCGATCGCGCCGCCGCACCACTCCGCGGAGGCCCCTTTCGCGATTGCTCATCTGTTCTCCTGGCAATCTTTCTCAAAACATGACAAGTCCGCTGCTACCCCCCGCTCCTCCATGCTCTATGGCCGGTAAAGAGTCCTTGGGTGATCCCAACATTACGCATTTGTTCAGCAGAGGGTCTTTCTCTAACAAAGCCGCGGAACCTACCAAAAAACCTCATGTTTCCTTCGCTGAGGGGCTGTCTTCTAACTCAAGCACCTCCATCGGACATGATATCGACAAGCCTCAAATTACAGAGGAGGGCGGTTTTTGTGTAGTCAAAATTCCACAATCGATCTACCAGGAGCGCATAGCAGCTTGTCAGAACTCCATCATAGGTAGAATCACCCTATCAAAGGGGGAAACACCAGGAATTAAAGCGCAAACTGAGCTCTATCTGGAACTGTAAATCGAATTGGAAACTCATCTCTTTAGGGAGAGGCTTTTATCACATTCTCATGGCGTCTGCGGAAGCTTTACAGGTTGTCTGGGGTCAAGGCGCGATTCCTCTAAAGCCAGGTATCATGCGTTTTATCCCTTGGTCACCCGGTTTTAACTCGGAGTCACACAAACCAACTTCAACTCAGGTTTGGGTCAAAATTCATAATTTACCTTGGGAATATTGGGATAAGAGAATAATGGCTAGTATAGCCAGAGCTGTAGGCATTCCTCTGAGATTTGACCGAAATACTATTGAAGGAGAGCTTGGTCACTATGAGAGAGTGTTGGTTGACGTTGATTTGGCTCAAGAACTACAATATAAGCTGAGAATTGACACTGATTTGAGGATGCAATGGGTATACCTAGAGTATGAAAACTTGCCCGCCATGTGCTCGATATGTAAATATATTGGCCACTCGGTTGTGCAGTGCCACCTGTTAGACGAGGTGCCGCGGCCTAATCTCCCGGGCGGACCGGGGGGTGGACACCTCATGGCAACGTAAGCGGTGATTGGCGCCGAAAGCAACCAATCGTGGAATCAAGCTGCTCGGTAGGACCGGAGCTCGGAGTATGGAAGAGTCGCCACCCACGAATGGGAAAATGAACACCGATCCCTTGCGGGAGACCGGTGAGGGTTCGGGAAACTTAGGTACGAGCCGAGAAGGCTAGATCCTTTTCGGAGAAAGGCTACTAGGCACCCCGACATCGCCCGGTTATGAACCACCGGCCTCCTACTCAGCGTGTTAGGCGATAACGGACTAATCGCATATTTCTTTAAGTTTAAAATTCATTTGAAACCTTTTCTTTCTCGTTTTGAAAACCGTTTTGAGCATATATTATTGAAAGCCATTTTGGTAAAGAATCACCCATTTACATCAGTTCAAAATACATAGGAGAGAGAGAGGGGGAGAAGAATTGATTTGTTTACAATGTGATTTATGCTTCGTATTACACACTAACTCTAAACTAAACTCACTTCCCAAAAATGAGTTTATTTACATAGTTCGTACCTTAATCGCCGTTGGAACGATTTAGGCACATTTCAAAACCCCATTTAATGACGTTCACTCGAATCGCCGTTGGAACGACTCGAGCGTTCGAAAATGTTGAGATAAAAGTTTTAACAAGAAAACGTGATTAAACATACAAGTCAATTTATTTTGTTCAAAGAAACCATTTAGTTATGAAAACAATTCAAAAGCTCTATTATTTACAATTAAAAGCAATTTTAATTACAAGGTTCGCTTAATCCGTCGTTGGAACGAATTAAGGTTTTAAAACGTGATGTTTTGAGAAATGGTTTGAAAATGTCAAGAAAACGTTATTTACACTTTAGGAATATCTAGAAAACTTTAAGTTTAAATAAGTAAATTAAACTCTCTTTTTGTGATTTTACTTTCCCCTTTTCACTCAATTAACCTTTAACATTATCATAATCACAACAATAAACCAACTAAACCAAAATTTACCCAACCAAATGCATTTGAAAGAATATACATATAAGTAGGAAAATAGAGTAAATATATATAGATATACATGTGTACAAAAATAAGTAATAATACCCATTAAAATACAATAGAGAAAATAATATACATTAATAAGTAAAAATGGTGATGAAAATACTAATAAGTATAATGAATTTTTATTTTAATCAAAAGCACAAAAAAATGAATAAGATTTATGAATAAGAAATTAGTATTTAATCCCTCCCAAAAAGATGTATGATAAGTATGTATAGAAAATAATCCCAAATACTCCCAAAATGCCTAAATATGTCTAGTTTAAATGAATAAAAAGGAAAAATCTATATATATACATATACTTTTATTAAATCAAATTAATGAAAAATAATATATAAACACATTAAATAACTATATGTACAAAGTATTTAAAAATAGCTTGAAAGTAGGTGTTACATAAATATACATATATATATAAAGGACCAAAGGTCTAAAAGTTGAGAAAGAGGGACCAAAACAGCATTTTTTACATTTCAGCAGCTTTACCGACGGAAAATCCGTCGGTAAACAGCCTTTAGTGACAGAAAATGGAAAATTACAGAACTGCTCCAACTGTTTCCAGATTTATTCAAAAGCTTTAAATTAGATCTATTCTATCGTTTTGGACCTCCGAACTACCGAGAGCGGATCATAGTCTATAACGGAGGTTCCTAAACGATGTTTTTTTATTTAAAACGTTATTTAGAAAAAATTTGAAAACTTATAATTACAACGTCTTTATTAATCCCGAACTACCTTTGAATCGGATCACGGTTCGTATTGGGATATTAAAACGAGGTTTTTTATTTTAAAACAAAACCGAACGTTTATCTAATACGAGACGAGAATTAAAGAAACGCGAAAAAATAAATAAAACGTGATAAATAAATAAATAACTAAATAAATAAAATTATAACATAAAAATAAATAAATAAAGGAAATAAATTAAATAAAATAAAACGAGTCTAGTCCTCGGATAATACCTCAAGATCGGTATCTGACAGTCGAAGTCGGTCGATTCCACGAGTTGTGATTTTTCGGTTTTTTGTGTTTTTCGTCTTTTTAGTAAAAATTTTAACTTTTGGGAAATTCGGACTTTTTGAGAAAAAAAAATATTTTTCTCAAAAAATTTCACTTTCTCTCTCTAAAAATGTCTAGAGTGAGAAAGCTATCCAAGAAAATCCTCCCTCTAAAATGCATGGGGATCCGTGCCTTAAATAGGCAACGGATCCCGGAAGCTTTGGGCGACGCCCGAATAAAATTGAGCGTCGCCCAAAGTCGGCTGGGCGAACGCCCAACTATCGTTGGGCGCGCGCCCAACCAGCGTTGGGCGTGCGCGCCCAACGTCGCTGGGCGCTCGCCCAGCGGCTGCCGGGCGTGCTTGCCCAGCGGCCGTTGGGCGTGCGCCCCGCGTTGTCGCGCGCGCGCCCCACGGTCGTCGAGCGCGCGCTCCACGCTGCCGGGCGTGCGTGCCCAGCGGGCGTCGAGCGTGCGCCCCGCGCTGCCGGGCGTGCATCCCACTGTCGTCGGACACACGTCGGCTGCCGCTAGGCGCTCACACCACGTCGCTGAGCACTCGCGAGCCGTCCACTTGACGACCGCGACTCACATCAACTTTTCTTTTCTTATTATATATTTTTGTTTTAAAATTTCCGGAATCAACCGCTTCGCCCGTCTTGTTTACAGGTTTTCGTCACAGGTCCTCCGACTCGGCGTCTACAGTTGCCCCTACTTTTCTATTTTGGCGGTGATGTGTGTGTTTTGAAAACGTTTTTTGCTAACACGGCACATGCAATGGAAATATATTAAAGTAAAAGACACATATAGAGTAGGAGGAAGAATACCTGATCTCCACGCCGCATGCTCCGGCTTCGTCTTTGATCTTCGCCTCGGTTGTCCCACCCTTGCCTCTGAATCGACTGCAGATGAACACTCCTTCCGGCGACCCTAGTCTCTAAATCGACGGCAGGTATATAGCTCTATCTACCGACCCTAGTCTAAATTGACCGCAGGTAAAGTTGCTCTTTCTAGCTACCCTAGTTTCCAAATCAACCGCGGGTAAAATTGCTCTCTTTAGCGACCCTAGTCTAAATCAACCGCATGTAACATTGCTCTCTCTAGCGACCCTAGTCTAAATCGACCGCAGGTAAAGTTGCTCTTTCTAGCTACCCTAGTCTCCAAATCAACCGCAGGTAAAATTGCTCTTTCCAGCTACCCTAGTTTCTAAATCAACCGCAGGTAAAATTGCTCTTTCCAGCTACCCTAGTCTTTATCTCGACCGCAGGTAAAGTTGCTTTTTCTAGCGACCCTAGTCTTTATCTTGACCGCAGGTAAAGTTGCCTTTTTTAGCGACCCTAGTCTTTATCTGGACCGCAGGTAAAGTTGCTTTTTCTAGCGACCCTAGTCTTTATCTGGACCGCAGGTAAAGTTGCTTTTTCTAGCGACCCTAGTCTTTATCTGGACCGCAGGTAAAGTTGCTTTTTCTAGCGACCCTAGTCTTTATCTCGACCGCATGTACTCTTTCGTTTTGCATATCTCGAAATCCATCGTTCTACCCTAATCTCTACATCGATCGCAGGCGTTTTCTTGTATTGTAGATCTCCAAATCGAACATTCGACCCTAATCTATACATCGATTGCAGGCGTCCTTTCGTTTGTATATCTCCAAACCAACTGTTCGACCCTAATCTATACATCGATTGCGGGCGTCCTCTTGTTTTGCATATCTCTAAATCAACCGTTCAACCCTAATCTATACATCGATCGCGGGCGTCCTCTCCTTTTGCATATCTCAAAATCCATCGTTCTACCCTAATCTCTACATCGATCGCATGCGTTTTTTTGTATCGTAGATCTCCAAATCGAACATTCGATCCTAATCTATACATCGATCGCAGGCGTCCTTTCGTTTGCACATCTCCAAATCAACCGATCGACCCTAATCTCTATATCGATTGCAGGCGTCCTTTCGTTTTGCATATCTCTAAATCAACCGTTCAACCCTAATTTCTACATCGATTGCAGGCGTCCTTTGTTGATGATAGCTGGGCGTTATCACTCGTTCGAGAGTTTGTGACCGCAGTCGCTTTGATATTTGGGCTTTATCACTCGTCCGAGAGTTTATGACCGCAGTTGCTTTGATATTTGGGCTTTATCACTCGTCTGAGAGTTTGTGACCGCAGTCGCTTTGATATTTGGGCTTTATTACTCGTCCGAGAGT
The DNA here is from genome assembly GCF_963576675.1 of Euphorbia lathyris. Classification (NCBI taxonomy): domain Eukaryota; kingdom Viridiplantae; phylum Streptophyta; class Magnoliopsida; order Malpighiales; family Euphorbiaceae; genus Euphorbia; species Euphorbia lathyris. The sequence goes on along the minus strand of NC_088917.1, from coordinate 84,460,199 downwards.
TTGTGACCGCAGTCGCTTCTTTTTACCAGGATCGTCTGCGTTTGACCGGAGTCGATGATGCCGTAGACCGGAGTCCGTAGCAGGGCCTGTGCCTATTGATGATGCCATAGACCGTAGTCCGTAGCGGGGCCTGTGCCCATTGGTGATGCCGTAGACCGCAGTCCGTAACGGGGCCTGTGCCCATTGATGATGCCGTAGACCGCAGTCCGTAGCGGGGCCTGTGCCCATTGATGATGCCGTAGACCACAGTCCGTAGTGGGGCCTGTGCCCATTGGTGATGCCGTAGACCGCAGTCCGTAGCGGGGCTTGTGCCCATTGATGATGTTGTAGACCGCAGTCCGTAGCGGGGCCTGTGCCCATTGATAATGCTGTGGACCACAGTCCATAGCGGGGCCTATGCCCATTGATCAAATTTTAATTTACCTATCGGAGCATGCCTAAACTCGCGCGGATTTCTTGGAGCTATCCGAGTATTTCTGCATGCGGCTTGACTTGAGTCACGCCCATCACCTGGTGAATATTTTCATGGTGTGACCTAGTGTAGTGATATGTATGCACATGACTATGAATGAATATTTTTCTCTCTTTTTCTCTTCTTTTTTTTATACATTGCTTCCCTCCTATTTTCTTTACAGGGAGACCTCCATTCTATTAACCGAAGATTACAGGAGAACGTGGCGGTTGGGAAAGGGGAGTGGCTACTGGATGCTGACGCTCAGATCGGACGTCGTTGTCGGGATAGGGAGGATGAGCGCTCCAACTGGGAGGAGTGAGGCCGAGCAGCCGAGGAGAGGAGCCGTGTGGATATAGAAGCCCAGCGAGCTGCTGAGGGGAGTTTGCGGATTGCGGTGGAGAGCCGCCGAGTTGCCGGGGAGCAGGAACCTTACTTCGGAGGCTTTGATTCGTTTGAGAGCTTTTGGGACTTTGGGATTCCTTCTCATTGATAGTCCCGTCATTATTTTGGTTTACAACTCTATTAGTACTACCGTGATGTACGGCGGGTATATGTGAAAGAGATATTTGGGTAGGCTTTTTATTTGGTGGTGGGGAAAAGAAATGTATAACTCATGACTTACAATACCATGCATTCAATCGATCATAATAATTCCAATCATTCTCTTCAAATATATTCATGCCTTTATTTATTTACAAACAATAGAAATACTTAGCCGCTTATACATTATTTTTATAATTGCTCAAGATACAACTACTGTTACCAGGATCTGCCTTTTTTCGGTTTTCAGATCCCAGCGATTTTTCAACTCTCCTTTTATTATCCCGGAATTTTCAAATGAGCACCCTTTCGGGTTTTCGCCCATTGGGATGTCCCTTATTGTTGCATATGTCGCCCTTTGCTGGTTTTCGACCTATCGGGAATTTTTATTCCTTTCTCTTTTTTTTTTTTTTTTTTACGAAAAGTATTTCTTAAGCCTATCCAGATTGGTAGGTTTGGAGAACTCAATGCCATCCATCGTGGTTAGTTTCACCGCCCCTTTTGCTTAGGATCTTCTTCATGAGAAACAGTCCTTCCCAGTTTGGCCTAAACTTGCCCCTAGGGTCGGTGCGCGTCATTCGGATCTGTTTCAGCACCATATCCCCTTCTTTGATAGGGCTGGCCTTGACCTTTTTGTTGAAGGCTCGGGCCATCCTTCTCTGATATAACTACACATGGTAAAGGGCCTCCATCCTTTTCTCGTCCACCAACGCCAATTGTTCATATTGCTTCTTCACCCATTCCGTCTCGGGAATCTCTGCTTCTACTGCGATTCTCAACGATCGCTTTTCAACCTTAATTGGGAGAACAGCCTCTGCCCCATATACCAAAGAGAACGGTGTTGCCCCAGTAGACGTTCTAACCGTTGTGTGATAAGCCCATAAGGCGAGCGGAAGTTGCTCGTTCCAATTCTGATGCGACTCCACTGTCTTTACGAGAATCCTCTTAAGGTTCTTATTTGCGGCTTCTACTGCCCCATTAGCTTGCAGACAGTATGGAGAAGATCTATGATGCTCGATATTGTACTCCTGGGAAAGACTTTTTACTTCTCCTTGAAACTGGACCCCATTGCCCGTGATCATGTGATGAGGCACCCCGAACCTGGTGATTAGATGCTTTTCAATAAACTTCCTCATCTGCTTTGATCCCAGCTTACTAAACGATTCTGCCTCTACCCACTTGGTGAAGTAATCAATGGCAACTGCGATGAACTTGTGTCCATTTGATGCATTAGGCCTCACCTCACCGATGATATCAATGCCCCAAGCTGCAAACGGGCAAATGGGTGCCAACACGTGCAGTTCCATAGCTGGCAGGTGATTATAATCGCCGTGGATTTGACAATCGTGGCATTTCTCCACACATTCATTGCAATCTCTTTCTATGGTGAGCCAATAGAAACCTTGCCTTACGATTTTCTTTGCTAGCACTGCTCCTCCCATGTGGGCTCCACAAATTCTGGAGTGCACTGACTCCATCACTTCACGGGCTTCTCCCTCGTCTAAACATCTCAATTGTAACCCATCGGTGTGCCTTTTGTAGAGTAAATCATTGTGGATGACGAATTGCTGAGCTAACCTTCCGATCACGGCCTGATCCCTAAGTTCTGATTCTGTCGGATAAGTTCCACTTTCCATGAAGTTCACGATGTCGAAATACCAAGGCTTTTCATCCACTCCTAACAACATTACATCTTCATAGCATGGTTTGTGGGACCTCCTCAACACTAGAGGCTTTGAGGCAAGGTTCCGAGGATTATCCCATTTCGACGCCAAAGTGGCTAAAGCATCCGCCGCTTGGTTCTGCGCTCAAGGAATATGATAAAAGCGGCACTCGCTGAACCTCTGTACCAACCCCTCTAGCTGGTCTAGGTACGGGCGCAACCTTTCTTCCCTTACTTCCCAATTTCCATGTGCTTGTTCGATAATCAGCTTGGAGTCGCTCTAGATTTCAACATACAATGCTCCGAACACTGCTAACGATTCTAACCCGTAGATGCACGCTTCATACTCGGCCATATTATTAGTGAGAGGGAACGACAACTTCTTTTCCATTGGGACCCTTTCCCCTTTCGGTGAGATAAGTAGCACTCCTACCCCGGCTCCATTCGAGGTAACCACTCCATCAAAGAACACTTTCCACGGTATAACTTTTATTGCATTCAGATGTTCGTCGGGGAAATCATAGTTTATCACTTCTTCTTTCGCACTTAGGGGTTGATTGGCCAGAAACTCTGCTATGGCCCTTCCCTTGATAACCTCCTTCGTTACACATTCGAAGTCGAATTCGGATAAAGGCAACAACCATCACCTTGTAAGACTGAAAATAGTGCCGCAGCTTCTTCGTTAGCCATACTACTGCCACACACGTCTTTTCGATCATATTATACTTAAGCTCGTATTCTAGGAACTTCTTACTTGGATAATACACTGCGTGTTCCACCCCGGTGTTCCCTTCTTGGGCCAGCATTGCCCCAATAGATCGCTCCTCGATTGCTACATAAAGGAGCAGCGGTTTTCCAAGTTTAGACGGTCTTAAAACCGGTGGATTAGACAAATAGTTCCGGACACACTCCAATGCTTGCTGGCACTTATCATTCCAAACCGTGGGTTGATCTTTCCGTAGCAGCTTAAAGATCGGCTCGCAGATCGCAGTGAGTCGTGCTATGAACCGACTGATATACTGAACCTGCCCCAGGAATCGTCTCACTTCTTTCTCATTCTTAGGTGCTGGCATTTCCTGTATGGCCTTTACCTTGTCGGGATCCACCTCAATCCCCTTGTTACTGATCACATAGCCTAAGATCTTCCCCGATGAAATGCCAAAGAAGCACTTCTTTAGGTTCAACCTTAGCTTGAACTCTGCAATTCGGGCCAAAAACTTCTCAAGTGTAGCCAAATGCCCCTCTCTCATCTCCGACTTGACCATCATGTCATCCACATAAACCTCTACCTCTTTGTGTATCATATCACGGAACAGTGCCATAGCCATTCGCTGGTAAGTTGCCCCGGAATTTTTCAAACCAAACGGCATCACCCTATAGCAGTATGTTCCCCACTCAGTTGTGAACGAGGTTTTTGCTTTGTGTTTTTCGGCCATCTGAACTTGCATGTAGCCCATGAAACCGTCCACATTTGTGTACAAGACGCTCGATGTTGCACTGTCGATTAATACATCGATGTGAGGCAATGCGAATTCATCTTCGGGGCACGCTTTGTTAAGATCTCTATAATCGACGCACATTCTCACTTTGCCGTCCTTCTTCGCGATGGGCACTACATTTGCGACCCAAGGGGGATAGTCGATTACTTCGATGAACCCTGCTTCTAACTGTTTCTTCACTTCTTCTCTGATCTTATCTGCCCATTCCGGCCTCATGCGTCGGAGTTTCTGTTTCACGGGCTTAGCATCGGGGTATGTCGGAATACGGTGAGTTACGATTGATTGATCGATTCCTGGCATGTCTTCGTACGTCCAAGCAAACACTGTTTCGTATTTTATTTTTTTGATTATTCTCTCGAATTCTTTTCTCTCTTCAATGGTTAATTCTTGAGCAATTTGTATAAGTTTAGGATTTTCATCCGTGCCAAGATTTAAAGTTGACATTTCTATTGCATTGATTTCAAATGTAGGCATATTATATGAATGAGAATGCATGGAATGATCAGAATCAACATTAAGCAAGTAAGCAAAATCAGAATTCATTTCATTGATAGTATTGGTGAGTACATCATCAGATTCAAACAAAGCGGTAATCTAGTTGTCATCAACAGGGTTCTCGAGTTTCTCATAAGTCTTAGAGGTACTGGGCTCATCCACCGCTCCCACAGTGGCCTCAATAGTGATCACTTGCTCATCGACATTAAGATCTAACATCATGATCTCCTCGATGAAACATCTTGCTTCTCCTTTGCCCCAGTCGGTAGCATCATTGAAGATCTCAAAACCTGGCAGAATCTTTCCTTCGGTGCTAGCAGCCATTTCCAGCTCATCATCAGACTCATCCCAGATGTTGATCGGAACTCTCTGATTGATACCCTCCTCGTCGGAGGAACTTCCCCAAATATCCACGACCATCAGATCCATTACGTGAGGGACGTTCGGATTTGCGTAGGAAGGGTCCGACGATCCATACCGAGCCCAGCCTATCAGTTCTTCATAGTCCCTGAGGAACACTCTATTCATCCTTCTAGCGACGAGTGGAATAGCACCCCTTCGGATACACATGAGTTGCTCCTGATCGCTCAAAGTGACCCGACATGAGGCATACTTGAACCTCCATCTCCTAGCATAATCCACGAATGCTTCCTCGGGAAATTGCTTGATCCTTTCTAAATCTTCCAACGACCTAGTCCACGGGATGTACATCTCATATCTTTGCACGAAAGCCTCCATGAGGGACCCCCAGTCCCCTTTTGCCTTTGCCGAGAGCATTCGGTGCCACATCAAAGCTTCTCCTACGAGTGTCTTTGGAAAATACTGAACCAACTCACTTCGATAGATTCCTGCGTCAAACATGTAGGCACGGAAACAGTTTATGTGGTCGATGGGGTTCTCACCTCCTTTGTACTTAGCCATGGTTAACACCGCCTCAGGTGTCTCCTCATCAGGTAACATCGGCACTTCCTCTGGGTATCCCCCTATGGTGTACTTCTTGATGAATCTCTTAGTCATTTCAGCCCAATTCACTTTAACGTTCATCGGAAGAGACATATACCAAACTAGTGACTCTCCTGCCAACGAGTTGCAAAACAAACTCGTGATTTCGTCCTCTTTGAAGCCCAAAGGACCCATAGCGGATAGGTAAAAATGCAAGTGTTCCATGGGGTCCTTGCCTTCATTATACTTGTTGACAGTCGGAAATGGACATTTGATAGGCCCAATTTGCATCGCGCTATGTTCCCCCACCTGTGTTTGGGCTTTTCGATACTTCACCAAAAACAAGCTTGACATCAGTGACCAATCATGCTTGGTCGAGTCAGGTAGCGATTGAAACCACTTCAAAGGTTCGCCCACCAGCGAGAGATAGAACTATGGAGCGACTTCTTCCACTTTGTATGGCTCCCCAAACATAGCGCACACGTATCCATACAAATGAGCTTCGGGGTCTTCTACCCCACTAAACAGTTTCAACACAGGCATGATCCTCCGAGATGATACTTCCTCGGTTTTCTCAGTTTTAGTTCCATCATCCATGACTTCTTCCATTGGCTCTTCCTCCAAAATAGACACGTATAAACCGTTTCCCACATTACTTTTCTCATAGGAGTCCAACAACTCTTCTTCGCCATCCTCGAAGGATTCCATCACTATACTTTCTTTCAGACCGACTCCGATCATGCTCACCCTATGATTAGGCAATGGATTACGCCTAGTGGAAGGGTTCGCTGACGAAGGATCAGCTATCTTCTTCTCCTCAATCAAATCTTGGATCTCGTGCTTCAACCTCTCACAGTTCTCAATAGTATGCCCATAACTGCTGTGGAATTCGCAGTATCCCCTAGCTTGTATCTGCTGAGTGGGCGGAGCTTTGTTATAAGGAGTAAGAGCTTTCAACAACCCCTTTTTCTGTAATCGTTCAAAAACTTTTGCGTAGGTCTGATCGAATTTGGCGAACTGCCTCTTTTCGATAGCATTAAGATCAAGCACTTTCACTGCTGCGGATTCTGCACTCGCACTTGGCCCTCCGGCACTATATCCAGACTTCGTCCACTTGGTATAAGCTTTCTTTGGTTCTCCGTCCCCCTCAACTGTCAAGGCGCAGCTATACATTTGGTTGAAATTGGTAAAAGGCATGTACCGCAGCTGATTCTTAATATACGGCAATGTGTTACCGACTACCATTCGGATCTGATCCTGCTCAAGCGGCTTCTGCTTCATAACCGCGGCCTTGGCCCTCCATCTTCTTACAAAATCGGAAAAAGATTCCCCAGTCTGCTGCTTAGTGCTCTCAAGTTCCTTCAAAGTGACCTCAAGCATGGTGTTGAAGCTATACTGAGCGATGAATGACTTTGCTAACTCTTTCCAATCCCTCTTCGTCACCATCGGCAACGCATGAAACCATGTGAGGGCAGCCCCCTCTAGATAAGTGTTAAACAGCCCCAGGACTTGATCCTCAGTCAGGATCGTGTGCTTCATCACAGCAACATACTGATTCATATGGGCAGTAGGATCCCCAGTTCCGTCGAACTTCTTCATGTCCGGGAGTCGGAATTTCAGGGGCAAAGCCGTTGCCGACAAGCAGTTCTTCAAATTATAAAAGTCTTGACTCCCGGAACTTCCCCCACGCAGATCCTGCACTTCCTGAGTGATGTGCTGCTTCCACTCCTCCTCCTTAGCCTTCTCTTTCTCAAGCTGTTTCTGGATATAATCCTAATAGTCATCCTCGTTCCCGAAGCGGGGACCGGTGTTCACTTCATTCTCAGCGCGTTTGCTACCACTTTTGTTATCCTTCAATGCTAGCTCAGCGAGCTGGGCCAAAATTGCGGCCAACTGATCATTGATATTGTTCACAGAGTTTTCCAATTCGACCACTTTTTCGTCGGTTGCAGACATACTGACTGAAGACTGAGTATACTCGGATGAAGATGATTCAGAAGCCACAACTGCCGATTCAGAACTGTCAATCTGTAGCTGATCAAACTGCCTGACTAACCGGTTACTCTCGCGAAACCACAATCTCTTAATGATGAAGTCTGCGCGAACGGTCATCCATTAGTATGTATGTATGATTTTATATGCATGATTTGTGGTGTGTGCGTTTATTTATTTACGGATATATAAGATAAGAAGAACAAACGTTAGTCTAATTACACGTATCACAACATCTCTCTTCCACCCTTATTCCTCCACGCACTCGATGGTCCAAGTCTCTTTCTTAGGATTTTGGTTTGGGGCTCACATTGCGGTCCAGGGGACGCATGATGCCGTCGATTATTGTGGAAAAGTAAATCATCCATCAGACAACACAGTTCGTTTTAACGTATCAGCATTCAGTGACTAAGATATCGACCAAATGGATTGTCCCTTTCGGAATAACTTGTCTTTTGTCATTTTGCGAGACGCATTAGTTCGGGTTTTGACTCCCTTTGAGCGCATCTCGGTTTTAGACGCGGTATGAGTTATTCTTTTAGATTCAATCGTTCGTTATCGACAATGATTCGTTCTCTTTCATTCGCATGGGTTCGTGTCTCGATTTTTGGATTACGACGGGATCTTTTGGATCTATCGAGAGACGTAACCACGTGTTCATTCAGTGATGAAAGCACTTTTTATTTTAAGGAACGGACTCATCGCGTAACGTGTTTGTCTTTAGCGTTAAGAATCCGTTTGCTCGTTTTGGCTACGTAAAAAGACGGCGAGTCTTGTTTGAGCGCACGGTAATCTTTCGGCTAAAAACAACTCTTTATTCCTTCCAATCTACGGGATATCTCACCTTAGCGTGGTCATAGAAAATCAACGTTTCGTTGAATCGCATGCTTATTCGAAGCAGGATATTACCGTTCTTTTTCATTTAGGCACGAGTTTAAGCAAACGTGCATATCGGGCCATATTTCTTGTAGCTTTGGTAACGGTCGAAATGATCGAGTCATTAGTCAAACCCACAGTCTCGTCCATATGGCGCAATTATGTGGTTTGGTTTAATTCGGCTTCGTGATTTTTAAGCGGTGTATATACCAGTTCGAGGCACGTATTTAACGATATTTGTTCATTTTCTTTAACTACCCTCGGGATGGATATATATCGTAGATACCGAATGACTTTGGTCGTTATTTTATTTTTGCTTTTCTTCTATTTTCTTAGTCACTTTTGCGGACACGTCCATTTCTCTTAAGAACGACACAAGGCATAACGTAAGAGCTCGTCTTTTATTCAGAAGGGACGGGCCACGTTTGCGAAACTCTTTACGTTACAACGGGGTCATTCGAAACAGAAATGTTCTTTGTTTTCGTTCTGTCATAATCTCGTTTTATCCCAACCTATTTAAAGAATGTGAATAACGGCTACCGTTAATATAGTCTTTTGAATTGAGATATAACTATCCTTAATACCAAACCGATTCATACTAATACGTGCTTACGTCATAACGTATTTCCTGAACATGTGCCTTCTTTGGGACACGGAAAGGGACCAGGCGGGTCGCACAAGTTCATTCATACGAGATGACTAAGTCGTCTTTAGTTCGAATTGTTTCGATGTTTTGGGGTAGTTTGTATATCGGTTTAAGAGTATATATTAACGTATCGTTTCTTTTTCTTTACCTATTTTAGGATTAGACACGTATCATGGAAATTTGAAAACACGAACTGATTCATTCATCACATCAAAAATGGTAACGGGTAATCCTATGGCAAATTCTAAGGCTACTATATGCTGACACGGCTGATCGCGGGACCTCACAGGACCGCACAAATTCGCCCCTAACGAATGGATGGGGACCCTTTGGCGCCTTACTGTAAGGGGGAACTTACACTAGCCTCTTCGAGCGATGAATGGACTCTCGCTAGAGGTTTCGCAGAAATTACCCAAAAGGTTTGCAATAATGCTTATGAATGCATACGAAAAGAAATAATACGATCTGTCCCCGTTAAGGGCTTAATACACGCCTTTCGGAATCAAATTTCTCGCTTCCCCAGCAGAGTCGCCACTTGTTAGACGAGGTGCCGCGGCCTAATCTCCCGGGCGGACCGGGGGGTGGACACCTCATGGCGACGTAAGCGGTGATTGGCGCCGAAAGCAACCAATCGTGGAATCAAGCTGCTCGGCAGGACCGGAGCTCGGAGTATGGAAGAGTCGCCACCCACGAATGGGAAAATGAACACCGATCCCTTGCGGGAGACCGGTGAGGGTTCGCGAAACTTAGGTACGACCCGAGAAGGCTAGCTCCTTTCCGGAGAAAGGCTACTAGGCACCCCGACATCGTCCGGTTATGAACCACCGGCCTCCTACTCAGCGTGTTAGGCGATAACGGACTAATCGCATATTTCTTTAAGTTTAAAATTCATTTGAAACCTTTTCTTTCTCGTTTTGAAAACCGTTTTGAGCATATATTATTGAAAGACATTTTGGTAAAGAATCACCCATTTACATCAGTTCAAAATACATAGGAGAGAGAGAGGGGGAGAAGAATTGATTTGTTTACAATGTGATTTATGCTTCGTATTACACACTAACTCTAAACTAAACTCACTTCCCAAAAATGAGTTTATTTACATGGTTCGTACCTTAATCACCATTGGAACGATTTAGGTACGTTTCAAAACCCCGTTTAATGATGTTCACTCGAATCGCCGTTGGAACGACTCGAGCGTTCGAAAATGTTGAGATAAAAGTTTTAACAAGAAAACGTGATTAAACATACAAGTCAATTTATTTTGTTCAAAGAAACCATTTAGTTATGAAAACAATTCAAAAGCTCTATTATTTACAATTAAAAGCAATTTTAATTACAAGGTTCGCTTAATCCGTCGTTGGAACGAATTAAGGTTTTAAAACGTGATGTTTTGAGAAATGGTTTGAAAATGTCAAGAAAACGTTATTTACACTTTAGGAATATCTAGAAAACTTTAAGTTTAAATAAGCAAATTAAACTCTCTTTTTGTGATTTTACTTTCCCCTTTTCACTCAATTAACCTTTAACATTATCATAATCACAACAATAAACCAACTAAACCAAAATTTACCCAACCAAATGCATTTGAAAGAATATACATATAAGTAGGAAAATATAGTGAATATATATAGATATACATGTGTACAAAAATAAGTAATAATACCCATTAAAATACAATAGAGAAAATAATATACATTAATAAGTAAAAATGGTGATGAAAATACTAATAAGTATAATGAATTTTTATTTTAATCAAAAGCACAAAAAAATGAATAAGATTTATGAATAAGAAATTAGTATTTAATCCCTCCCAAAAAGATGTATGATAAGTATGTATAGAAAATAATCCCAAATACTCCCAAAATGCCTAAATATGTCTAGTTTAAATGAATAAAAAGGAAAAATCTATATATATACATATACTTTTATTAAATCAAATTAATGAAAAATAATATATAAACACATTAAATAACTATATGTACAAAGTATTTAAAAATAGCTTGAAAATAGGTGTTACATAAATATACATATATATATAAAGGACCAAAGGTCTAAAAGTTGAGAAAGAGGGACCAAAATAGCATTTTTTACATTTCAGCAGCTTTACCGATGGAAAATCCGTCGGTAAACAGCCTTTAGTGACAGAAAACGGAAAATTATAGAACTGCTCCAACTGTTTCCAGATTTATTCAAAAGCTTTAAATTAGATCTATTCTATCGTTTTGGACCTCCGAACTACCGAGAGCGGATCATAGTCTATAACGGAGGTTCCTAAACGATGTTTTTTATTTAAAACGTTATTTAGAAAAATTTTAAAAACTTATAATTACAACGTCTTTATTAATCCCGAACTACCTTTGAATCGGATCACGGTTCGTATTGGGATATTAAAACGAGGTTTTTTATTTTAAAACAAAACCGAACGTTTATCTAATACGAGACGAGAATTAAATAAACGCGAAAAAATAAATCAAACGTGATAAATAAATAAATAAAATTATAACATAAAAATAAATAAATAAAGGAAATAAATTAAATAAAATAAAACGAGTCTAGTCTTCGGATAATATCTCAAGATCGGTATCTGACAGTCGAAGTCGGTCGATTCCACGAGTTGTGATTTTCCGATTTTTTGTGTTTTTCGTCTTTTTAGTAAAAATTTTAACTTTTGGGAAATTCGGACTTTTTGAGAAAAAAATATTTTTCTCAAAAAATTTCACTTTCTCTCTCTAAAAATGTCTAGAGTGAGAAAGCTATCCAAGAAAATCCTCCCTCTAAAATGCATGGGGATCCGTGCCTTAAATAGGCAACGGATCCCGGAAGCTTTGGGCGACGCCCGAATAAAATTGGGCGTCGCCCAAAGCCGGCTGGGCGAACGCCCAACCTAGTTGGGCGAACGCCCAACTTATGTTGGGCGAACGCCCAACTTTCGTTGGGCGGACGCCCAACATTAGTTGGGCGAACGCCCAACTATCGTTGGGCGTACGCCCAACTTCAGTTGGGCTCGCGCCCAACCAGCGTTGGGCGTGCGAGCCCAACTGACGTTGGGCGTTCGCCCAATGAGCGTTGGGCGTCTGCCCAACGTCGCTGGGCGCTCGCCCAGCGGCTGCCGGGCGTGCTTGCCTAGCGGCCGTCGGGCGTGCGCCCCGCGCTGTCGGGCGCGCGTGCCCCACGGTCGTCGAGCGCGCGCTCCGCGCTGCCGGGTGTCGAGCGTGCGCCCCGTGCTGCCGGGCGTGCGTCCAATTGTCGTCGGACACGCATCGGCTGACACGAGGCGCTAGCACCACGTCGCTGAGGACTCGCGAGCCGTCCACTTGACGACCGCGACTCACATCAACTTTTCTTTTCTTATTATATATTTTTGTTTTAAAACTTTCGGAATCAACCGCTTCGCCCGTCTTGTTTACAGGTTTTCGTCACAGGTCCTCCGACTCGGTGTCTACACCGCCGTAACTCGAGAAAAGAGGAGACTAAAAAACCGCAAAGGGAGGGCAAACAACACCTTGCACCCCACCCCTGAGACCTAGCACAACCTGAGAAACAGCAGCAAGCTTCCTCGTCAGCTGTAGAGCACGAGTTGGAAGTAAATAGAGAAGATGTTCAGCCACAAATAAATGAGAAACAGACCTCTAACCGATGGGCAGACTATGCTTCAGACTCCAGCAGCCTACACGAGTTAGAGTTAGAAACTAAACAGCCAATATCAGACACCGCAATTGAATTGTATATGGGGCCATCATCTGTCAAAGCCACGGGTATTTTTAGAATGAATGTTCTGCTGCGAGATCCAACTGCATCAACGGATTGGAATTGGAATAAGCCTATTTCCATTGTTCAACCCCCTATGGATTTCATTCCATCGACACATCTTGAGATGGTAGTTCACTAAAATCAGGAAATTGACCAGGACCCAGGCCTGACATCCCAGAAACCTGCAATTGTGGTCTCAGAATTGCAAATACAGGGTTCAGAAAGTGACAAGAGTTGGACCACGGTTAAACGAAAGAAGCAAATGCCAAAAGAGGTACATACAGTTACAGCAAGAGCCAAACGGCTAAGCTGGCCACCTAAATTGTACTTATGAACTCTCTGTTCTGGAACTGTAAGGGGATAAATAACCCCAAAACTCAAAGAGCTTTGAAATTGATCTGTCATACTCACAGACCGGACATTATCTGTATCGCAGAGCCGATGACTCAATTTGATTCTATTTATCCTCAGTTCTGGTCTTCTCTGGGACTCTCTATGATTGTCGTTAATAATAGACCTTTAATTTGGATCCTCGCTAAGCCAGGCTTGGACATCTCAGTTATCGATATTCATGAACAACATGTAACAGTCGAACTTAGAACCAAATTCAGCCAGTCCAGAATCTCCTTTGTGTATGGTTGCAACACTGTAACGGGCCGCCTTGCTTTGCTGGAAGCTTTGGAAACTTATAAACTCCACCCTCTCAAGGCATGGCTTGTGATGGGAGACTTCAACACCGTGACGGGAGCTCATGAAAAAACAGGCCTGGCTCCCTCGCAGCTCTCATGCTCTAATTTCAGGCAATTCATTAACCAGTGTGATCTCTTGGATGTGGAAACTATATGTAGAGTGTCGACTTGATAGGGCCTTGGTGACCGAGAACTTTCTGGACCTATGGTCTTCTATCAGCTGCACTGCCTTGCCTAGACATTGTTCGGACCATAACCCTCTACTTTTGATCTGCTTGACCGGCCCGCCTAGTATCAGCATATTTCGCTTTCATTCCATATGGCTTACCCATCTATCTCATAGGGATGTGGTGAACTCGCACTAGGCCTCGGCTATGATTTCCTTGCCTCCTACTCAATTGCTATGCCACAAACTCCGAACCCTGTGCCCAATCCTTCGGGCCTGGAATAAGGAAGTCTTCGGTAAAGTTCAGGATAACATCAACCAAGCTGGCATTAAACTTTTTGCAATCCAATGTGAAATTTCGCTTCGAAGGGGCTCTCCCGCACTGCAAACATAAGTATGTATTGCTCAGGGGGACTTAGAGCTGCAACAGCTTAGACAAGAACTGCTGTACAGAGAAAAAAGTCGAAGTAAATGGGTAAGTGCTGGTGACCGTAACACTTCCTTCTTCCACAGATCAGCGAAAGCTAGAAAATCTCACTCTAGCACGCAAACCATGTTGATTAATGGGCTGATCACATCTGACCCGATAACCATATCTCAACACATCATTGATTACTATCAGACGCTATTCATAGAAGCCCAATGTTGAGCGATTTCCGCAAGTGCACGGTTTCGCTTGTAGTAATAAAAAGATATCGATCCCACAGGGAACGTTTTTCAACAAAAACTTATTTATGTGTAGATTCAATACGACTTAAGGTTTATATAAATAGATAATAGTTATTTAAATTGGTTTTTGAGTTTGATAGAATAAGAATTAGGTTAGAATATGTAGAATGTTTAGAAATCAATTCTGTTTTGAATATGAATTACAAAACAGAAACGTTTAGTGTTTAAAATAAGAGAATAATTGTATTCGTTTGCATTAAGCAAAGAAAACAACTTTAAACATTGTATAAATTATAAAAATGTAATAACGTAAACTCCTTCAATTAAAGGGCTTTGAACTGCAGACAATCCTCCTACGGTCGGGTTAGATTGCTACCTTAACCAAATTAATACTTATTTCCGATAAGTCGACTTAACGATCATATCGTACTTAAGAATGAATTTGCTTAAGTGTTCATTAATGAAAACACCAGAACTCACTTCCGATCATTTACAGAAGTGCTACATAAAAATTTATTTAATTGCATGAACTTTATTAGATGAAGTATGAATTTGATACAAGTTCACAGAGAATAAAAAGCATGGAAGCATTCGAACGACATTAGAGTTTCGGGTCGTCAATCCTTTCCTCAAACCTCGTCATAGAGTTTGTCAGGCTCCAGGGTCGAATCCGCTACTTAATCTTCTCACTGAATCTTCGGAATAGAGATGGTTCGTCAACTACCAGAATGTAAACTAATATAAACAGGTCTTAATCTAAATCTAAATACTACTGTGTATGTAATTATTTGATAAACAATGTGTGTACATCATATTGCTCTTTACAAAATCGAACTTCTAACTCTGAATCGTTTGACTCAAAATTTCTGCATTAATTCTGTACTAAATCTTAACTCTAAAAAAACATATATCAACTCTGAAATCAACTCTCTATTTATAGATGTTGAAGAGTCGAGAGTAAGGAACGTGTCTACTGCGAAGAGACATTCTTATCCAATCGAACCGACACGCTTCTTTGAAAAGGAACATGTGTAAGTTGTGCTGCCAGAATTTCTGAACTTACCGAGAATGGAAATTCTCGGCCGAGAATGGGGAAACAGTTTTAAGTGCTCAAAACGCAAAGGAGGAAGAGTTGGCCGACGCGTGTCGCGACCGAGAATGGGGAATCTCGGTCGCGACACGGGTAATTATTTCCCGGATCAGACTTCGTTCCTCATCTTCGTTTCGGTGCGTTTGATTTTCATCGTCTTTGACTCCTTTTTTAGGGTTTTCCTTCGTTTTTGACCTCTTTTCGTTCCTATTTGGATTTTACCAAATATTTAGGTACCTTGCATGAAAGAAACATATTCGGACGTAAAAGTACACTAAATAGATATAAACAGCACAATTTCGTAGTAAAACTGATGTAAATATTGATGATATTTTAGGTGTATTTTGGGCTTAACAAATCTCCACACTTAATCTTTTGCTAGTCCCGAGCAAAATTTCACTGAATTTATTCTTTAACTAATCTCTTTATGAAAATAAAACATATATCTTTGTATTACTTTTTAAATTAGTTAAGCCGAAAAGACTAACTTCGCATGGCAAATTTATACGCAAAATATCAAACTAACTTAGTAGAGAGGCGATATATCATTCGTCTTGTATTTTCAATTTTTGATTTGAAGTATTCGGGACGATATAAGCACGCATATTATTGAGTCTTTCGTCTCAATGCATTTCAAAGCACAAAATTTCCTTTCCCAAACCTAAACTATTACATGAATTACATTAAATGAGTAAGTACTTGGATTAATTATTTGCTTAGTTACGCCCAAGATAAGGGTGGTCTCGATCGTAACTTTATATGCATTTTATTTGTTTTGTGCTTGCTTAAGAGGTACCGACCATGCCATGGGTGGACGCAATCGTTATTTTAAACTTAAACACGCTTAATTTTTGTTTTT
This sequence comes from Euphorbia lathyris, assembly GCF_963576675.1. Lineage (NCBI taxonomy): Eukaryota > Viridiplantae > Streptophyta > Magnoliopsida > Malpighiales > Euphorbiaceae > Euphorbia > Euphorbia lathyris. Next base: position 84,443,869 of record NC_088917.1, on the reverse strand, counting down.
AAACGTTCCTTCCATACCTCGATTGTGATAAGGGTGGTCGTAATCGTGGCCAAAAGTAAACGATACTTAATTTTTCTTTCCTTTTATACCTCGATTGTGATAAGGTTGGTCTCAACCGTGGCCAAAAGTTAAGAATATGACTAATTGATTTTATGAAATTCAAATTGTAAATTGGGAAAAAGAAAAATAGCACATTCATCATATATTGACTTGAAATTCAACATGTATTATGGCTAAAGTTTCCTTAAAAACTTCAATTGGTGTTAATGTAAGACGAAATTAAACCGAGCTAAAAATTGTTAGTTCAATTTAATGCCTATAAACCTAATTGAAAATTTAAAATAAGATTTATTGTATCACGAGTTTCGTGATATAAAATAGAGATTGAAAATAAAGAATTTATTTACTTAAATACATTCACTCGATACGTTTTTTATTTAAAATCGTATCGAAGATTTGTGAAAAATTTCAAAAATGTTGCCCGTATAGAAATATATTATTTCTAACGATAATGATAACCTAAAAATAATCATAAGTTAAATGTTTATTTATACATATGAAAATGCTAAGTTTATAATGATGTTATTAAAATAATGTCATTGAGAAATACTATGTTTTGAATAAAACGTTGCAAAATGTGTTGCATTAGCATAAAAGAAATGTTGCATTTTTAAAAATGTTAAATGTTGCTCAAATTGATAAAACACGAAAAATATACGAAATAACATATACGGAATAAGATAAAAATAGCAATTAAATTCATCTAACATGAGATATAAAAAGAAAAGCATTCATCATAAAGAAAAAATAAAATTGTACCAAACAAAATGGAAATAAAAATTGTACCAAATTAAAACATAACAAGAAAAATGTGAAAGAAAAGATAAAACCTAAACATTGGAAGGTGAATCCGGTGGAGATGGTGAAGTTTCAACGTTTCGACGATGGAAGAACGAGAGCATCCGACGATGGGTGGACTTGTGCTCCCTCCTCAAGTTGTTGATATTGTCATTCATCACCATGTTCTTCTCAACCAAATCATGAATTCTTAAATTCATTTGTCTATTATGGGCATTGATTTGGTTCAAAATCCTTCTTAAATCAATAGGATCCTCTCCATGTGGTGCTTGGGCTTGGGGTTGTGCATGTGGTGCATCCGCCGCTTCCTCCTCCGCTCCTCCTTCTTCGGTACCTACAAATGGAGAACTCGAGGCTCCTCCTCCCATATTACCACGAAGATGGGCAATACGTGATTCATAAGAAACAAAAACGGGAGGACATGAAGTAACCAATAAGTGAGCTCGTTCAAGAGCCGAAATATTCAAAAGAGGGATATAGCCATGGTATGAAGACATATCATAATCGGCCAATTCTCCACGTGCACCCAACACTAAACCAGTAATAAAGTTACCTAGAGGGACTTGAGTAGTGTGAGCCCTTGAAGCACGATATAAATTATCAAATAGCATTCCAATGCTATCAACCCGTAGACCTTTCAACAAGCAATCAATAACGAACAAATCCCGAACTTGAATTTTGGAACTCTCAACACGTCCAAACAATGAAAAACTTAAGAATTTGTGAAAGTAAAACAAACAATTATCCCTAATCATCTTGCTTGAAGTGTTTTTTGGGATTAAAATAGGCTTGACCCGAAAAAGTATTCCAAATGGTGTCATTATCGAATTTCTTAGGCTTGTCAAAGAAATCACTTTTAGGAAACCCGAAAATATTCCCCATTACTTCATAATCAACAGTATAAGTGACACTATTGTTTCTAAAAGTGATGAAATTCTTCTTTGTTAAGCCCAAAATATACCTAAAATATCATATATAAATACGTTAAATTTACATTGAAATCATGCTAATTATATTCATTTAGAATACTTTTATGTCTTTATTTACTTCTTTGATGCAAGGTACCTAAATATTTGGAAAAATCCAAATAGGAGCAAAAACGGAGCTAAAACGGAGCTAAAATGGACGAAAAACCTTAAAAACGTACCGAGAATGCATATCAGACAGAAGAACGCTCGAGGAGGACGAAAAGCAGTCGAGAGACAGGGAGAACATCTCTCTGTCGCGACTGAGATTCTCATAATCTCAGTCGCGACCTACGGAAGCCAGATCGGGGGAAAATGAAGTTTTCAAGCTCGCCCCTATATCCCCTGTCGCGACTGAGATTTTCAGAATCTCAGTCGCGACAGCGAACCTCCCTGCACACAAAACACATGTTTAAAACTGAAAAACACGTCTGTTCGTTCGGATAAAAGCGACCCTTCACCAGCAGACACGACCCGTCATTTACAACCCTTCAACAACTGTAAATAAGTGATCCATTTCAGAAATCAAGGTTGGTTAAGTTGGAAAAGTTAGAGAAATTAGAGAAGAAAGTTGTTATGTTGAGTTTCTGATTCAGAAAAGAGTCAGAAAGTTAGATTACATTTCTGTAAACAATCGTGTTGTACACGAATTGTATTTAGATTAGTTATAAACACAGTATTAGTTTAGTTTTCATTCTGATAGTGGACGAGACCAGTCTCTATTCCGAAGATCCAGCGAGAAGAATTGACAGCTGAAGCGCATGAGGTTTGACGAGCCTACGGAGTTTGAGAGAAAGATTGACGACCCGGATCTCAAAGTTTTCGTTGCAATGCTATCCAAGTTTCTACTTCTCTGTTAACTTGTGGAAATTCACATTTCATTAATGATATACTTATTTATTCAATACATTCTTACTGTTGTTATTTTGATATTGTTCTGACAAAATGATTTTCAAAATGATAAATTGGTGTTTTTATTAAAACGTTCTATTCCATCTTATTCATATAAGAACTTTGTTGAACACTTAACAAATTTAGTTTTTATGGATGACATGATCGCTGATTGCGGCTTATCAGAAATAAAACACTAGTTTGATTAAGGTAGGAATCATCTCAACGCCAGGGGGAGATTTACTCAATTGAATGGCTTCGAACTATAGAAATCCCCCTGGCGTTGAGATGATTCCTACCTTAATCAAACTAGTGTTTTATTTCTGATAAGCCGCGATCAGCGATCATGTCATCCATAAAAACTAAATTTGTTAAGTGTTCAACAAAGTTCTTATATGAATAAGATGGAATAGAACGTTTTAATAAAAACACCAATTTATCATTTTGAAAATCATTTTGCCAGAACAATATCAAAATAACAACAGTAAGAATGTATTGAATAAATAAGTATATCATTAATGAAATGTGAATTTCCACAAGTTAACAGAGAAGTAGAAACTTGGATAGCATTGCAACGAAAACTTTGAGATCCGGGCCGTCAATCTTTCTCTCAAACTCCGTAGGCTCGTCAAACCTCATGCGCTTCAGCCGTCAATTCTTCTCGCTGGATCTTCGGAATAGAGACTGGTCTCGTCCACTATCAGAATGAAAACTAAACTAATACCGTGTTTATAACTAATCTAAATACAATTCGTGTACAACACGATTGTTTACAGAAATGTAATCTAACTTTCTGACTCTTTTCTGAATCAGAAACTCAACATAACAACTTTCTTCTCTAATTTCTCTAACTTTTTTCCAACTTAACCAACCTTGATTTCTGAAATGGATCACTTATTTATAGTTGTTGAAGGGTTGTAAATGACGGGTCGTGTCTGCTGGTGAAGGGTCGCTTTTAATCCGAACGAACAGACGCGTTTTTCAGTTTTAAACATGTGTTTTGTGTGCAGGGAGGTTCGCTGTCGCGACTGAGATTCTGAAAATCTCAGTCGCGACAGGGGATATAGGGGCGAGCTTGAAAACTTCATTTTCCCCCGATCTGGCTTCCGTAGGTCGCGACTGAGATTATGAGAATCTCAGTCGCGACAGAGAGATGTTCTCCCTGTCTCTCGACTGCTTTTCGTCCTCCTCGAGCGTTCTTCTGACTGATATGCATTCTCGGTACGTTTTTAAGGTTTTTCGTCCATTTTAGCTCCGTTTTTGCTCCTATTTGGATTTTACCAAATATTTAGGTACCTTGCATCAAAGAAGTAAATAAAGACGTAAAAGTATTCTAAATGAATATAATTAGCACGATTTCAATGTAAATTTAACGTATTTATATATGATATTTTAGGTATGTTTTGAACAAGAATGGATATTAAACACAAATATTTCACCATCTGACGCAGGTACCAAAACTTTTGTACCCAAACCACCTTTTCCACACAAAGTCCGAAATAAGGACTATGATAAACAACTTCTAACGTTTTTGGATAAACTTAAAAATTTGCATATCAATTTGACATTTATGGATGCAATAACACAAATTCCTAACTATGGTAAGTTTTTAAAGGATTTGATTTCAAAGAAAATCAGTTGGGAAGGAATTTCATCCATTTCGTTAACTGAAGACTGTAGTTCAATAGTATCAAGTAATTTGCCCACTAAACTCAAGGATCCCGGATGTTTTACTACTCCGTGTAAGTTGGGAGATATTGAATTCCCAAGTTGTCTTTATGATTTAGGAGCAAGTATAAACTTAATGCCATTGTCTATTTTTAACAAGTTAGGTTTAGAAGAAGATATCAAACGTACCAATATGGTTTTGCAATTAGCGGATCAAACCACTAAGAGGCCATATGGTATAATTGAAGATGTTTTAGTCAAAGTCGATAAATTTATTTTTCCTACCGATTTTGTTATATTAGACTTTGCATATGATGTAAATTGTCCTTTAATTTTCGGTAGACCGTTTATGAACACGGGACGCGCTCTAGTAGATGTGTCAGAAGGGAAGGTAGTTTTAAGGATAGGAGAAGATAAGGTCGAGTTTAACATGAACAAAGCGATGAAATACCCTATGGAGGAATTCGCTTGTATGAAACTTGATTTAGTCGAGGAATGTGTCAATGATATAATTCAAAGTGAAGAAATAATTAAACCTATAATAGATGAGGAATTAGATGATAAGGACCCAGAGCCTTTGATTAGAGAAGATGGACCAGTTCCGCCTTCAATTGTAACACCCCCTAAATTAGAACTTAAAGAGTTACCCAGTCATTTGAGGTACGCTCTCTTAGGCGAAGGCGATTCTCTACCTATAATTATTTCTAACAAATTAACAAGCGATCAAGAAGAAAATTTGAAAGAAGTTGTTAGAAATAGGATAGGAAGTATGGGTTGGCAAATTTCAGACTTAAAAGGAATTAATCCTAGTATAGTAATGCACAGAATTCACTTAGAAGAGGATAAGCCACCTAAAGCGGATAGGCAAAGACGCTTAAATCCGAACATGAAAGAAGTAGTCAAAAATGAGATTACTAAACTTTTAGACAATGGAATCATTTGTCCGATCTCGGATAGTGAATGGGTTAGTCCAATCCATTGTGTACCTAAAAAAGGAGGCATAACTGTTGTAAGAAATGATGAAGGTGAACTGATACCTACACGAACCACCACCGGTTGGAGGGTTTGTATAGACTATAGGAACCGAAATAAAGCTACTAGGAAAGATCATTTTCCTCTACCTTTCATTGATCAAATGATCGAAAGGATAGCCGGTCATGCATTTTACTGTTTCCTAGACGGTTATTCCGGATTCTTTCAAATTTACATTTACCCGGATGACCAAGATAAAACAACCTTCACATGTCCTTACGGAACTTTTGCATATAGGAGAATTTCTTTTGGTCTATGTAATGCACCCGCAACTTTTCAACGATGTATGACAGTAATATTTAATGACTTCATTGAAGACATAATGGAAGTTTTCATGGATGATTTTTCAGTTTATGGAGATTCTTTCGATGCATGTTTACAGAACTTAGATAAAGTATTGTCTAGATGTGAGGAAACGAATTTAGTTTTAAATTGAGAAAAATGTCATTTCATGGTAGACGAAGGAATTGTTTTAGGTCATAAGATTTCTGAAAAAGGTTTAGAAGTGGATAGAGCAAAGACTTCAGTTATAGAAAAATTACCCCCACCAACCACTGTTAAGGGAGTAAGATCATTTTTAGGTCATGCAAGTTTTTACAGACGGTTTATAAAGAACTTTTCTGTAATCTCCAAACCACTTACTAATTTGCTTATGAAGGATTCAACTTTTGATTTTAATAAAGATTGTTTACAAGCTTTCAATACCTTGAAAACAGCTTTAGTCAGTACACCTATAATATCAAAACCCGATTGGAATCTACCTTTCGAAATTATGTGTGATGCTGTAGGATGTGTATTAGGTCAAAGGAAGGATAAGAAACTTCATGTTATATATTATGCGAGTCACACTTTGTCCGATGCACGGCTAAATTACACCACAACTGAAAAAGAAATGTTAGTAGTAGTTTTTGCATGTGATAAATTCCGATCTTATTTGTTAGGATCTAAAGTTATCATTTATACTGATCATGCAGCTTTACGATATTTATTTGCTAAGAAAGATGCAAAACCACGTCTTATTAGATGGGTTTTACTATTGCAAGAATTTGACATTGAGATTAAAGACAAAAAGGGAGTTGAAAACCTGGTCGTCGATCATCTATCAAGACTTGAGGATGAAAACGGTCCCATCGGTGAAACATCAGGCATTCGAGATGATTTCCCCGATGAACATCTCATGCAATTACAAAGTGTCATAACTCCATGGTATAAGGATATAGCCAATTACTTAGCTGCACAGTTGTGCCAGATGGATTGACTTCTCAGCAAAAGAAGAAATTCTTTTCAGAAGTTAAGAAATATTTTTGGGAAGATCCATTCTTGTTCAAAACATGCGGTGATGGAATACTTAGGAGATGTGTTAGTGAGTTTGAACATGACTCTATAATGATAGAATGTCATGCTAGCGCTTACGGAGGTCATAATAGCGTAAGTAAAACAACAGCTAGAATACTTGAATGCGGATTCTTTTGGCCTACTCTGTTTAAAGATGTCCGTTCATTTATTATCCGCTGTGATAAATGTCAAAGAACGGGGAATATAGGAAGGAAAGATGAGATGCCTCTTAAGAACATATTGGAAGTTGAAATCTTCGACGTATGGGGAATTGATTTCATGGGTCCTTTTCCTCCTTCTTTTGGCAAAAATTATATTTTTGTAGCCGTAGATTATGTTTCAAAGTGGGTTGAAGCAATTGCAACCCCGACAAATGATTCTAAAGTAGTTGTTAAGTTTTTAAATTCAATATTCTGTCGATTTGGAGTTCCTAGAGTTATGGTAAGCGACGGTGGTACTCACTTCGTAAATAGAGCTTTTGAGTTACTTATGAAAAAATACGGAGTACACCATCGTATCTCTACACCGTACCATCCTCAAACGAATGGTCAAGCAGAAATTTCAAATAGAGAACTCAAATGGATACTTGAGAAAACAGTTTCGTCTTCTAGAAGAGACTGGGCACATAAACTTGACGATGCACTATGGGCATACCGAACTGCATTTAAAACGCCTATCGGGATGACACCTTATAGATTAGTCTATGGTAAAGCTTGTCATTTGCCGGTTGAATTAGAACATAAATCATATTGGGCTATAAAAACCCTTAATTATGATTTGCAAAGCGCATGGAAAAAGCGTTTGTTTGACTTAAACGAGTTGGATGAATTACGCTATTTGTCCTACGAAAATGCGAGCATTTATAAGGAGAAAATTAAAAAGTGGCATGATGCCAAAATCAAAATTAAAAAGTTTAATGTTGGAGATAAGGTCTTACTTTTTAATTCTAGATTAAAGTTATTTCCAGGTAAACTAAAATCTAGATGGGCTGGACCATTTTTGGTTGTTCAAACATTTGATTACGGAACATTGGAGCTAGAAAAGTCTAATGGCGACCGATTTAAGGTCAATGGTAATCGTTGCAAAATTTATTTCGACGGAGCTCCTATTCAAGCAATTGAATCCGTGGATAAATTTTATAAAAATTAATTTCTTTGGTTTCATGTTTTTAATTTATAGTTTTTTAATTTATTATTTATTTTATATTTATAATTATTATTCTTCTTCTTTTTAATTTATTCTTTTCTTTTTAATTTATCTGTTTTTTTTAATTAATTTACTTTAATTTTTATTTTTATATATTTATCATTAAGTACAAATGAGTTTTATTCACATTAAACTTTTAATTTAGTCATGTTTTGAAAATTTTCATTAAGTGTTAAGTGTTATTGAGAAATTATATATGCAGAAATCTCAGTTGAGATTTTCTATATTCCAGGATTTGGAAATCTCAGTTGAGATTCCGAAAATCTCAGTTGAGAAATTTTCTGTCTTTTTACATTTGAAATAGCTGTAAGGGATTACAGTCTTCTTTCTTCAAAATTTTCTGTCAGTTAAATCGAAGAGGTATCACTTTGACACCTATTTCTTTCTAACAGACACAACCTTTCACTTATAGTTCTTATATATTCCTGTAGGATCAGACTTCTTCCATTTTCACTTCATCTTTCTAAATTTCTTTCTCAAATTCTCAAATCCTACAGACTTCATTTTTCTTTTCTATCACAGACATGACTAAGTCTTTGAAGAACGTTCAAAAACACAATTCTTCTAAAAAAGGGAGAGTTGATATCTCCGATAGATACGGTGCATGGTTTCCCATTTATAACCATGATGAGGGGAAACGCTTTATGCAATTCAGATATGCTCAGTTCTTTGGCATGATGTATCTGGACGAGTTTCTGAATGAGGAACTCGGGATAAGTGAAGACATTGATCGTTATCTGACTAATTTAGGTTGGACCAAATTTGTTTCTATGAAATTTCCTATAATTGGAAATTGGGTTCTGGAATTTTTCTCCACCATTAGGTTCGTCAACAAGAGACGTGTTCGTCTCAGTTTTCGTTGTGAGGGGGAGGTATTCACTTTTGGATATCCAGAACTTCACAATTGGTTTGGCTTTCCACCCCGAGACACGACTCAACACCATCCTGGAAGGGATATGACTTCTAGAGACATATGGAGGATGCTAACAGGATTTTGGCAATTCAATCCACGTCTTGCCTTCAACAAATCCATTAATTCTAATTCCATGCTGTATCTGCATAAATTCCTCTGTCACCGCCTTTTTGGTCGAGTCAGTAGCAATATTGTGAAAGATACTGATCTTTATGTGTTGGGCGACATTTTTCAAGGCAACTCAGTGAACTCCTCAAAGATTTTAATGGAGGGGTTAGTTGCTGCTTCCCGTTCGAAGAAGCGGAAGATTGGGTTCGCCAACATCATATGTGGAATAATTTTAGGAGCCAAGGGAACTATTTCTGTTCCTTGGACTGATACAGAACCATTCCCTATTTTAGACTACGAGTTCTTGGAGAACGAGGGACTTGTCAAACGAGTTTTCCGTTCTGGTCCAACATTCCTTTCTGCACCAGAGAGTCAAGTCTTCGTTCAAACGAAGATTAACAGGGCCAATGCACGTCGTCTTTCATCTAGTTAGGGATATATATATTTTATGTGTTTCTGTTTGTTGTTTTTAATATATATATGAGTGATTGTTTGTAAATTATGTTTTTATAATGTTTCTATATAAATGTATATTATGGTATTGTTTATAATAGTGAATAAAATTGCATTAATTCATTAGTTTATTTCTTTTATTTAAGGAACAACCTTTGGTTTTCCTTCAATTTAATTTTTCAGTTTTGTTTATCTCAGTTTCAGGGATTAATATTTACATTAATGTCACTTACTTCACGGAGGAATTGGTTTTGAAGTGTTAAAATCATAAAAAACAGTCCCAATTTTACCCAGATTTTTCAGAATCTCAGTTGAGATTTCGAATTCTCAGTTGAGACAGTGGAGGAAATTTTTTTTAGGCAAAATTTCGCCCCTTCCCTACTTGCTGTCGCGACTGAGATTTTGAAAATCTCAGTCGCGACTTGCGACCTGCAGGTGCGGGATTGGGCGAAATTTCACCCTCTTTTCCTATTCCTACTCTATTTACTATCTATTTACCTATCCTAATCAATACCTATTACTTGCACCTATTTATATCACCTATTTTTACACCAATCAATCATCTTTTCTCTTCCCAATACCAAGATTCACTCATCTTCCCCATAAATATTTACCCTATTCATCTTCTTTCCCAATTCACCACCCTTATCTTTTATTCAAACTTTCATCTATTTCACACAAACTTCATCTATTTCACACAAATTTCATCTATTTCACCCAAATTTCACAAACAAAACCAATATGCCTCGACAAAAGACCGTTGCAAACAAAGCCAAGGCCACCGAAATCAATCGTTTACGAGTTCAATATGACGCACCGTTCGATATTACGTCGAAAGCCGAAGGACGCAAATATCGTCGATTCTCTAATGTCCTAATAGAGTTCGTCGACATGCCTTTTCTTGACACCGACACGGTAAATACTCTTTCTTTTACCGAGCGTATTGATGAATTTCTTACCGTTCTTGGTTGAAAACGATTTGCTAGTATGCGTTTTCCTAGTCTTAAAACGCATATTATTGAGTTTTTGGTTACTCTAACCTATGACAAGAAGAAAGGAGTTATCTCTTTTCGGAGTGATGGAGTTCGTTATGATGTTGGGTATGCGGCCATGAACCGTTGGTTTGGTTTTCCTACTCGAAATTTTTATTCAAAGCCAAAGCCTTTTGATTCACACACGGTTTGGAATTCTTTAACCGGTTTAGATGTTTTTAGTCCAAAGAATACATCTAGTAAACTAATTAAGGATGATTGTATATTCTTCTTTCACAAGTTTTTATCATTCTCCTTATTTAGTCGGGTTGAAAGTTCAAAAGTGCAAGTTCGTGATTTGGTTGTGTTTGATGCTATTTTTAAAGGTTTGACAATTGATAGTATTGAGATGATATTTACTAATTTAGTTCGAGCTTCTAAGTCCCGCAATAAGCAAGTGCCTATGGGTAATTTAATTACCGGCATTGTTTTGGGCGCTCGGGGTGAATTAGTGGATTATCAAAATATGTCTCATGTTGGTTTACCTTCATTGGATCTCACGGCACTTCAAAGGGCCAATTTATTGAAGAAAATGGGACCACCCGCTTTTATATCTTATGCGGATCGCACAAGACGTGTTTTTGCTACCATGAGTAGTGAAGCCTCGGGTTCTCAAGGTTTAGGTGCCCAAGATGATGATGAGGAAGATGAAGAGGAATTTGATGAAGATGAAGAGGAGGAGGAGAATGTTGATGTTAATGCCAACGAGCAAGTAAATGTGGAACCAAATGAAGAAGAACAAGTTGGATGGCAACGTGTTTTGACACAAATGAACGAGCATAACCGTCACATGAATTTACGGTTAGATGAAGTCATTGCCAACAATGCCGAAATGAGTTCAAGGATCACTACGTTGAGTCGTGAGCACAAGTCTACTCGTCGCCGGATGCTCTCTTTCTTCCGACGCCAAGGAGTTGAGACTACGCCTTCTCCACCACCTTCACCTTGATAGGTTTTATCGTTTCTCTCTTTAACTCATTTTCGTTATTATTATTATGTTTTATTCGGTTTGGTACAATATTTTTACTTATGTTTTGTGCAATTCTCTTTATTATTAATGTTTGAATGTTATGGTACTATCTTTTTCATTTTTAATTCGTATGGTTTATTTTGTACTATTTTTCGTATTTTATCGCTTTTTGCACCAATGAGGACATGGTCCAAATTAAGTGTGGGAGGAGATATCTCATATCTCATTTTATTTTTAAGTACGAATGAATGCCACGAATGAGAATGAATGCTATTTATTTAAAGTATAAATGCATATTGTTACTCAAGTTTAAGTAAAATATAATATGCAACATTTTCAAACAACAAATGCAACATTTTCATAAAATGTGCAACACTTTTCAAAAATAATAGCTATTTTTCATAAACATAATTTTTTTGTTAAAGTATATATTTCATATGTTTCAAACACTTTAACTTTCAAAATAATGTTAAGCATATTTTAAGGTTATCATTATTGTTAGAAATAATATTTCTATACGGGCTAGATTTTTTACAAATATTTTTACAAGTCTCCGATACGATTTTATCAAAAACGTCTCGAGTAAATGTATATAAGTAAATTTTCTTTAGTTTCAAATCTCTACTTTATATCATGAATTCATGATAAATATAAATCTTATTTTCAATTTTCAATTAGGTTTATAGGCATAAATCAAACTAACAACTTTAGCTTTTTAGCTCGATATTATTTTTCGTCTTACATTAAAAACCAATTGAAGTTTTTAAGGAAACTTTAGCCATAATACATGTTGAATTTCAAGTCAATATAGGATGAATGTGCTATTTTTCTTTTCCCAATTTATAATTTCCCAATTTTATTTTCATATTAATTAAATCAAGTATTCGTATTCTTAACTTTTGGCCACGATTGAGACCGACCTTATCACAATCAAGGTATGAAAGGGAAGAACATTAATTATCGTTTACTTTTGGCCACGATTGCGACCACCCTTATCACGATCGAGGTATGAAAGGAACGTTAAAAATTAAAGCAAAAATTAAACGTGTTTAAAGTTTTAAGTAACGATTGCGTCCACCCATGACATGGTCGGTACCTCTTAAACGAACACGAAAGCAAATTAATGCGTATAAAGTTACGATCGAGACCACCCTTATCTTGGGCGTAACTAAGCAAATATATTAAACCTAAGTCCTTAAATCTATATTTGTAATAGTTTAGGTTTGGGAAAGGAAATTTTGTGCTTAGAAATGCCTTGAGACGAAAGATTCGGAAACATGCGTGCTTACACCGTCCCGAATACTTCAATATCAAAATTGAAATACAAGACGAGTAATATATCTCTTTTACACTAGCTAGTTTGATACTTTGCGTATAAATATAAATATACCATGAAGAGTTTATCTTTCGGTTTAACTAATTTAAAGAGGAATTTATGGGTATATATTCTATTTATGAAGATATTGATTAAAGAATAAATTCAGTGGAATTTTTGCTCGGGACTAGCAAAAGCTTAAGTGTGGGAGTTTGTTAAGCCCAAAATATACCTAAAATATCATATATAAATACGTTAAATTTACATTGAAATCATGCTAATTATATTCATTTAGAATACTTTTACGTCTTTATTTACTTCTTTGATGCAAGGTACCTAAATATTTGGTAAAATCCAAATAAGAGCAAAAACGGAGCTAAAACGGAGCTAAAATGGACGAAAAACCTTAAAAACGTACCGAGAATGCATATCAGTCAGAAGAATGCTCGAGGAGGACGAAAAGCAGTCGAGAGACAGGGAGAACATCTCTCTGTCGCGACTGAGATTCTCATAATCTCAGTCGCGACCTACGGAAGCCAGATCGGGGGAAAATGAAGTTTTCAAGCTCGCCCCTATATCCCCTGTCGCGACTGAGATTTTCAGAATCTCAGTCGCGACAGCGAACCTCCCTGCACACAAAACACATGTTTAAAACGGAAAAACGCGTCTGTTCGTTCGGATAAAAGCGACCCTTCACCAGCAGACACGACCAATCATTTACAACCTTTCAACAACTATAAATAAGTGATCCATTTCAGAAATCAAGGTTGGTTAAGTTGGAAAAGTTAGAGAAATTAGAGAAGAAAGTTGTTATGTTGAGTTTCTGATTCAGAAAAGAGTCAGAAAGTTAGATTACATTTCTGTAAACAATTGTGTTGTACACGAATTGTATTTAGATTAGTTATAAACACAGTATTAGTTTAGTTTTCATTCTGATAGTGGACGAGACCAGTCTCTATTCCGAAGATCCAGCGAGAAGAATTGACGGCTGAAGCGCATAAGGTTTGACGAGCCTATGGAGTTTGAGAGAAAGATTGACGACCCAGATCTCAAAGTTTTCGTTGCAATGCTATCCAAGTTTCTACTTCTCTGTTAACTTGTGGAAATTCACATTTCATTAATGATATACTTATTTATTCAATACATTCTTACTGTTGTTATTTTGATATTGTTCTGACAAAATGATTTTCAAAATGATAAATTGGTGTTTTTATTAAAACGTTTTATTCCATCTTATTCATATAAGAACTTTGTTGAACACTTAACAAATTTAGTTTTTATGGATGACATGATCGCTGATCGCGGCTTATCAGAAATAAAACACTAGTTTGATTAAGGTAGGAATCATCTCAACGCCAGGGGGATTTCTATAGTTCGAAGCCATTCAATTGAGTAAATCGCTATATTGTTACATGTCCATAATCTCACAAAGTTAAAGTTGTTTACTTTGCTTTATGAAAATAAGATCTATTTTATTCCAACTACGGAAATATCTGTTTTGTAATCAAAATTCCAAAACGGAATTGTTCTCTAAACTCGATATAATACTTCTATCTAATCCTAATTTACCAAAACCTATTCATCAACTAAACGTATTTCTTTTATTAAACCTAAACACGTGATTAAACCGAATTAAATAAAGTTTTAGTTAAAAAGAGTTCCCTGTGGGTTCGATATCTTTTATTACTACAAGCGTATACCGTGCACTTGCGGAAATCACTCAACATTCTTCTTATCAAATTGTAAAGTAACCAAAAATTCCACAATATATACCGTAATGCTAGGGAATTTCATAGAAGCAAAAGTTTGCCAACCTAAAGTATTAAGGTATGCATTAATCCGACTAGAGAAAGATAACTCTCTTACCGAATCAAAATCGAGGAAATGCATGTCTACAAATTCCCTCTTTGCATTGGAAAAATGAGCGAAGCGACTTGCTTCTTCCTCGGAAGCAATATCGAAATAAGCTCCGCGACGAATACGAAGGCGATTGGCTTCCGTAACCTTAAGCTTGTGTCCGGTAATTTTGGTTCTAGGCATGATGATGGGTGTTAGTGTTTGAAAGTAAAGAAGAAGAAATGTAGAGAAAAGCAAAATCTTGAAGAAGAGTTTGGGAATGGTAAGAGTGAATGAATGGAAGAGAAGGTAGATGAAAGGGTAATTGATTGTGAATAGGGAATGAATAAATTGGGAAGAGTAAAAGTGGTGTATTGGGAAGAGTTTAGAGTGAGGGATTGGGTAAAAATTGAGGTGATGTGATGCTTGTGTAAGGAGTAGGTATATATAGGGTTGAATAGAGTGAATTATAGGTAGATTAGGAATAGGAATAGGCTTAATTTAGTGCAAAAAATTGGACCATTCACTGCCTACAGCACGCGTGTCGCGACCGAGAATCCGGATTCTCGGTCGCGACACGTCATTTTCAGAGAGAAAATCTCTTTGAAAATTGCATGTTTTCGCTGAACTTACCGAGAATCTGCCCCTGGTGGCTAAATTTCGCGTACAATAACTCCATTCGTGCATTTTTCTGAGTAATTATGTCCTGAAACTAATTAAATCTGTACCTGTACTCAAAAACACAAATTTAAGAACATTAAATACAAGGAAAACCAATGGTTTGTCCTTATTAATTTTGAGAATAACGAAACGTTAATGCCTTAATTAGAGTTAATGAATAAGTAATGTACATTAAAGCATATAAGTTAAATGAATCATTTTAAATGTAACTAAATGCACGTTCATGTATGTATTAATTCATTTGTAAAACCTTAAACTGTTAAACAAAAGCAAATGAATTAATTATGATACAGATACATAAATTAATGAAATTATGGGTAATAAGTTTAAACGAATATATGTGATAATAATCATAGAAGATTATATAAGTTCATTATAAAAGGTAAACTGAATGATTTTATGAAAATCATTATCATATTCATATTTTTAATAATGATTAGAATTCATTAACATTAAATGGATTTTATACAGATTGATTGATTATCATATATAAGTCTGTGTCTTGGACCATACTGCTGCCAGTTCGTCTAAATAAACTATGACACAGGAACTTATGCAAATAAAACATTGAATTGGAGTGGATGCACTTGTTGTAGGCGAGACTTGGATTGAAACGCCAGAATCCTGTTAACATCCTCCAAATGTCTCTAGATGTCATATCTCTGCCAGGATGGTGATATGAAGTATCCCGTGGTGGGAAACCAAACCAAGCATATAATTCAGGGTAACCAAAAGTGAAAGTTTCGCCATCCTTGCGAAAACTAAGACGAACCCGACGCTTATTCACGAAGCGTACTGTACATAAGAATTCAAGGATCCAATCTCCGATTATTGGAAACTTCATGTGGGTGAATTTGGACTAGCCCAAATTCTCTAAATAGCATTTCATATCATCGCTGACCCCGAGTTCATCATTCAAGAACTCATCCATGTACATCATTCCTACAAATATAGCATAACGGAACCGGTAATAGCGTCTTCCTTCATCATGGTTATAAATGGGAAATGGTGCACCATAGCGTTCTGATAAATCAATACGCTTATGGCGTGTAGCAACAATATTCTTGGAAGACTTGTGTTTGGTAGTCATGGCTTTTGAGTAGCAAAAGTTTCTGTAACTTTTTGAAAATGGTGTTTGAATATGAAATGAAAAGAACATCAGATTTTTGTCTGATAGAGATGAATAGAAAATGTTAGTAATAGAAATATGATCCTCTTGAATTATTTATAGGGATCATAGGACGAAATAAAGTGTCTTTTTGTCTGATAGAGATGAATAGAAAATGTTAGTAACAGAAATATGATCCTCTTGAATTATTTATAGGGATCATAGGACGAAATAAAGTGTCTTTTTGATGCGAAAAAGCATAAAATCAGACCTCTTGGACTTGAAGAAACTCAATTTTTCGAGTTGAACAGCTATGTCTGCAGGAGGAAGAAGAAAACAGGTCTGATGGGTGCTGAAAGTACCCGTGTCGCGACCGACAATCCAGATTCTCGGTCGCGACACGCCATTTCCTTGAAGGAAAATGGGTACCGTGACCAGGTATCCTGAATCTCGACCGAGAATTTAAAATTCTCGGTAAGTTCAGAAAATTCCTTACCTCTTGGACAATTGTGAAAGTGTGGATTCTCAACTGAGATTCCTGAAATCTCAACCGAGAAACCTGAATTTCTTCTAATTCGAACTACTTACCTAAAATCTGATTAAAAACATGACTTACATATATTTTTATGCATCTAAAACTTGATATAAACTCATCTAAAAACTAAAAATCATAAAAATGAAATGTGTAAAAACAAAACAAAATAAAATCTAACCTAAAAAATTCAAACAAAAATAAAATAAAAGAAGTATATGAAAATTAACGAATTAATCTTCATGAAATTCTATTATGAACTCAATTTCCTTAGTTGGAGCGTTTTCATAAAAAATTTTGCTTCTATTACCGTTAACTTTAAAGCGAACTCCGTTAGGTCCTTCAAGTTCTAAGATCCATAGTCGAATGTTTTAACGACTAAAAATGGTCTTGTCCATCTAGACTTAAGTTTACCTGGGAATAACCGGAGTCGTGAATTAAACAACAGCACCTCTCCAATGCTAAAGCTTTTAACTTTAATTTTGGCATCGTGCCATTTTTTCACTTTCTCTTTATATATTTTCGCATTTTCGTAAGATAAATGACGTAATTCATCCAACTCGTTTAAGTTGAATAATCGTTTCTTACCTGCTTGTTGTAAATTATAGTTAAGTGTTTTAATAGCCCAATAAGCTTTATGCTCTAATTCTACTGGCAAATGACATGGTTTCCCATACACTAATCGGTATGGTGTCATTCCTATTGGTGTTTTAAATGCAGTACGGTATGCCCATAACGCATTGTTAAGTTTACAAGACCAGTCTCTTCTTAAAGACAAAACTGTTTTTTCTAGAATCCACTTGAGTTCTCTATTTGATATCTCCGCTTGACCATTCGATTGAGGATGGTATGGCGTAGATACGCGGTGGTGTACTCCATATTTTCTCATAAGCGATTCAAAACTTCGGTTTATGAAATGGGTACCTCCATCACTTATCATGACTCTAGGGCATCCAAATCTACAAAATATATCTTCAAGAAACTTAACGACAACCTTAGCATCATTCGTAGGGGTTGCAATTGCTTCAAACCACTTTGAAACATAATCTACGGCTACTAAAATATAAGTTTTACCAAAAGAAGGGGGAAAAGGACCCATGAAATCGATCCCCACACGTCGAAGACTTTAACTTCTAACATGTTTGTGAGAGGCATCTCATCTTTCCTTCCTAAATTCCCGGTTCTTTGACATTTGTCACACCGAATAATAAATGAACGAACGTCCTTAAACAATGTAGGCCAAAAGAATCCACATTTTAATATCCTAGCTACTATTTTACTAACGCCGTTATGCCCTCCATAAGAGCTTGAATGGCATTCTGACATTATAGACCCGTACTCATTTTCGCTAACGCATCTCCTAATCATACCATCACCACAAGTTTTGAACAAGAAGGGATCTTCCCAAAAATACTGTTTAATATCGAAAAAGTATTTTTTCCTTTGTTGGAGATTTAACCCTTTTGGAACAACGTTTGCTGCGAGATAATTGGCTATATCAGCATACCATGGTGACATGACACTTTTTATCTGATAGAGATATTCATCGGGGAAATCATCTCGTATACCGATAGTTTCACCTATAAGACCGTTTTCATCTTCAAGTCTTGATAGATGATTAGCGACAAGGTTTTCTACTCCCTTTTTGTCTTTAATTTCTATATCAAATTCTTGTAATAATAAAACCCATCTAATCAGACGCGATTTTGCATCTTTCTTAGAAAATAGATACCTTAAAGCTGTGTGATCGGTATATATAATAACTTTAGATCCTAGTAGATATGACCTAAACTTATCACATGCAAAAACTACCGCTAGCATTTCTTTTTTGGTTGTGGTGTAATTCAATTGAGCACCGGACAATGTGTGACTGGCATAATAAATAACATGAAGCTTCTTGTCCTTCCTTTGACCTAAAACACATCCTACGGCTAAGTCACTTGCATCACACATGATTTCAAAAGGTAAATCCCAATCGGGTTTAGCAATTATGGGTGCACTGACTAAAGCTGCTTTCAATGTTTCAAAGGCTTTAACACAATCTTCATTAAAATCAAAGGTTGAATCTTTCATAAGTAAATTAGTAAGTGGTTTGGAAATTACAGAAAAGTTTTTTATAAATCGTCTGTAAAAACCTACATGTCCTAAAAATGGCCGTACTCCCTTAACAGTAGTTAGAGAGGGTAATTTTTCTATCACTGAAGTTTTTGCTCTATCCACTTCTAATCCTTTTTCAGATATTTTATGACCTAAAACAATTCCATCGTTAACCATGAAATGAAATTTTTCCCAGTTTAAAACTAAATTCGTCTCTTCACATCTAGACAATACTTTATCTAAATTTCCTAAACATGCATCGAAAGAATCTCCATAAACTGAAAAAATCATCCATAAAAACTTCCATGATATCTTCAATGAAATCGTTAAAAATTGCAGTCATACAACGTTGAAATGTTGCTGGTGCATTACATAGACCAAAGGGCATTCTCCTATATGCAAAGGTTCCATAAGGACATGTGAAGGTTGTTTTATCTTGGTCATCCGGGTAAATATAAATTTGAAAGAATCTGGAATATCCATCAAGAAAACAATAAAAAGCATGACCAGCTATCCTTTCGATCATTTGATCAATGATAGGTAGAGGAAAATGATCTTTCCTGGTTTGTTTAGGTTCCTATAATCTATACAAACCCTCCAACCGGTGGTGGTTCGCGTAGGTATTAATTCACCTTCGTCATTCCTTACAACAGTTATGCCTCCCTTTTTAGGTACACAATGGACTGGACTAACCCATTCACTATCCGAGATAGGATAAATGATTCCATTGTCTAAAAGTTTAGTAATCTCATTTTTTACTACTTCCTTCATATTCGGATTTAAGCGTCTTTGTCTATCCGCTTTAGGTAGCTTATCTTCTTCTAAGTGAATTATGTGCATTACAATACTAGGATTAATTCCTTTTAAGTCTGAAATTTGCCATCCCATACTTCCTATCCTATTTCTAACAACTTCTTTCAATTTCTCTTATTGATCATTTGTTAACTTGTTATAGATAATTATAGGTAGAGAATCGCCTTCGCCTAAGAAAGCGTACCTCAAATGGTTTGGTAACTCTTTATGTTCTAATTTAGGGGGTATTACAATTGAAGGCGGAACTGATCCATCTTCTCGAATCAAAGGCTCTGGGTCCTTATCTTCTAATTCTTCTCCCATTATAAGTTCTGTTATTTCTTCTTTTTGAATAATGTCATTGATACATTCTTCAACTAAGTCAAGTTTCATACAAGCGAATTCCTCCATAGGATATTTCATTGCTTTGTTCATATTAAACTCGATCTTATCTTTTCCTATCCTTAAAACTACTTTCCCTTCCGACACATCAAGTAGAGCACGTCCCGTGTTCATAAACGGTCTACCAAAAATTAGTGGACAATTAACGTCATATCCAAACTCTAATATAACGAAATCGGTAGGAAAAATAAATTTGTCAACTTTAACTAAAACGTCCTCAATTATACCATATGGTCTCTTAGTGGTTTGATCCGCTAATTGCAAAACCATATTGGTACGTTTGATATCTTCTTCTAAACCTAACTTATTAAAAATAGACAACGGCATTAAGTTTATACTCGCTCCTAAATCACAAAGACAACTTGGGAATTCAATATGTCCCAACTTACACGGAATGGTAAAACATCCGGGATCTTTGAGTTTAGTAGGCAAATTGCTTGACACTATTGAACTACAGTCTTCAGTTAGCGAAATGGATGAAATTCCTTCCCAACTAATTTTCTTTGAAATTAAATCTTTTAAGAACTTACCATAGTTAGGAATTTGCGTAATTGCATCCATAAACGTCAAATTAATGTGCAAATTTTTAAGTTTATCCAAAAATGTTAAAAGTTGTTTGTCATAGTCCTTATTTCGGACTTTGTGTGGAAAAGGTGGTTTGGGTACAAATGTTTTTGTACTTGAGTCAATTGGTGAACTTTTTGTGTTTAATGTATCTTCTTTGGATTTTGGTAAATCAGTTCCTGGTAAAGTTGAATCTCCGGGCATTTTCGGACCTAAGTAATTTTTCCTTGAACGAAGAGTGATAGCCTTTACATGCTCTTATGGATTTTCTTCCGTATGGCTGGGAAGACTTCCCTCTTTTCGGGATGGAATTGATTTAGCAATTTGTCCAATTTGAACCTCCAAATTATGGATGCTAGATGAGTGGTTTTTCATAAGCTGATCGAATTTATTCTCGATCCATTTAAAACCATCGTCATAATTACTTCTTTTTCCACTGACAACATCTATAAATTTGTCAATTTTAGAAGATAAAGTGCTAATCGTATCTCTTGATTGATTTTGATAATTATTGGTACGATTTTGATTAGCATTTGCATTATTATTATTATTATCTTTCCAATTAAAGTTAGGATGATTCCTCCATCCAGGATTATAAGTATTAGAATAAGGATTATTAGTTTGGTTTTGCCCTTGGACAAAATTTACCTGTTCGATCTCACTCATACCTTCATAATCCACATCCGTTTGGATTCGATTACCATTAGCACCGCACGATGCCATAAACCTATCAATTTTGTGCGATAAGGCAGAAAATTAGGCTTGTAATATCGCGACTGGATCAAGATTCACTATACCTTTAACGGATGATGTGGTTGAGGATGATGGTTTCGCCACTGGTATATGTCCACGTTCTGCGGGCCACATACTGCTGTTGATTGCCATTTCCTCCAAAAGTTCTCTTGCTTGGGCTGATGTCTTCTTCATAAATAACCCTCCCGACATAGCATCTAATGAACCTCTAGTTGTAGGATTTAATCCATTATAAAATGTTTGCATTAAAAGTGCATCGGGCAATTGCTGGTGTGGGCATAAACGTTGAAGTTCTTTAAAACGTTCCCAAGCTTCATAAAGAGTTTCATTATCATTTTGAGAAAAAGATGTTAACTCTTTTATGACTCTTGCGGTTTTTGCTAAAGGAAAATATTTTGATAAAAATGCTTGGGCAAGTTGGTCCCAAGTTTCAAATGTTGCGTCTGGCATAGAAGTTAATCACTCTTTGGCTCTACCCTTCAAAGTGAAAGGAAAGAGGCGAAGTTTGATTGCTTCGGCAGTCACATCTGTTATTTTAAAAGTGTCGCAAATTTCTAAGAAATTTGTCAAATGGGTGTTAGGATTTTCGTTAGGTAACCCATAAAATGTTACATTATTTTGCAACATATTAAGCAAAGCTGGCTTAATTTCAAATTGGTTTGCGTTTATTTAGGGTCTAACTATGCTATTTGTTACACCGGCTACTCCTGGCCTAGCGTAATCCATAAGTGTTGCCATATTTTCTGGCTGAGGTTCTGAATTTTGTTTGTTTTTATTTTTCTTGTCTTTCTTTTTCTTTTTAATTGTCTTTTCAATTTCTAGATCTAGCGGTTTTGGTGGAATGCCTGAACTTCGAGAACTGCGCATGAACTTGAAATCTTACATGAACCGAAACTACCTTCAAAACAGAATTTGAAAAATAAATACGTTAGTAAATTAAAATTAATAAATTACAAAAGTTGAAATAAGTATGTATAAACCTAGATTCGAAATAAAACACGAAAAATCTAAATTTTTGTTAAAAAATTTGGCGTTCCCCGGCAACGGCGCCAAAAACTTGTTGAGCGATTTCCGCAAGTACACGGTTTCGCTTGTAGTAATAAAAAGATATCGATCCTACAGGGAACGTTTTTCAACAAAAACTTATTTATGTGTAGATTAAATACGACTTAAGGTTTATATAAATAGATAATCGTTATTTGAAATTGGTTTTTGAGTTTGATAGAATAAGAATTAGGTTAGAATATGTATAATGTTTAGAAATCAATTCTGTTTTGAATATGAATTACAAAACAGAAACGTTTAGTGTTTAAAATAAGAGAATAATTGTATTCGTTTGCATTAAGCAAAGAAAAAAACTTTAAACTTTGTATAAATTATAAAAATGTAATAACGTAAACTCCTTCAATTAAAGGGCTTTGAACCGTAGACAATCCTCATACGGTCGGGTTAGATTGCTACCTTAACCAAATTAATACTTATTTCCGATAAGTTGACTTAACGATCATATCGTCCTTAAGAATGAATTTGCTTAAGTGTTGAACAAAGTTTCCTTATAAAGATATTGAATTTAACTACGTTTTAATGAAAACACCAGAACTCACTTTCGATCATTTACAGAAGTGCTACATAAAAATTTATTGAATTGCATGAACTTTATTAGATGAAGTATAAATTTGATACAAGTTTACAGAGAATAAAAAGCATGGAAGCATTCGAACGACATTAGAGTTCCGGGTCGTCAATCCTTTCCTCAAACCTCGTCATAGAGTTTGTCAGGCTCCAGGGTCGAATCCGCTACTTAATCTTCTCGCTGAATCTTCGGAATAGAGATGGTTCGTCAACTACCAAAATGTAAACTAATATAAACAGGTCTTAATCTAAATCTAAATGCTACTGTGTATGTAATTATTTGATAAACAATGTGTGTACATCATATTGCTCTTTACAAAATCGAACTTCTAACTCTGAATCGTTTGAATCAGAATTTCTGCATTAATTCTGTACTAAATCTTAACTCTAAAAAATCACATATCAACTCTGAAATCAACTCTATATTTATAGATGTTGAAGAGTCGAGTCTAAGGAACGTGTCTGCTGTGAAGAGACGTTCTTATCCAATCGAACGGACGTGCTTATTTGAAAACGAACATATGTAAGTTGTGCTGCCAGAATTTCTGAACTTATCGAGAATGGAAATTCTCGGCCGAGAATGGGTAAACAGTTTTAAGTGCTCAAAACGCACAGGAGAAAGAGATGGCCGACGCGTGTCGCGACCGAGAATGGGGAATCTCGATCGCTACAAGAGTAATTATTTCCTGGATCAGACTTCGTTCCTCGTCTTCATTTTGGTGCGTTTGATTTTCGTCGTCTTTGACTCCTTTTGTAGGGTTTTCCTTCATTTTTGACCTCTTTTCGTTCCTTTTTGGATTTTACCAGATATTTAGGTACTGATAGGGGTCAAAAACCCCTATCTTTGGGTACGGTTTTAGGACGGGTTTTAGCGTTATTTAGTTAATAAGCGAGCAATTCTCGCATTTAAATGCTTTTGTGTGAGTTAGTTAGAAATTGGAAACGTTTTATTTACTTTTCGTTGTTTAGGCTCGTTTTATGATCAATTTAGGCAAATACGGCCAAAATGGCATGCGTATTATAATTCTGTTATCTTTTGAAGCTAATTGATTCGCCAAAAGTCGCACCGAATGAAGCGTTTGCTCAAAATAAGCGATTGGTGGGTCAATTTAGCCTTTGGACTAATGTTATCTGGAGTTTTTGTGCATGCGCAGGGATAAGTTCGGGCGAAAGACGCATTTTTTTGGCATTCGGCGACCGTGCGGGGGCGTATCGGGCAAGACTGCTCGACGAACTGACCTATTTAGGCCAGCTCACCGAGCTGGCTATGCCAACTCGCCGAGCTGGCCCTCAGAGGCCTAGTCGGGCGAGCAGGCCCTCAGAGGCCTGCTCGGGCGAGCAGCTCGCCTGCTCGCGACGAGCAGTGCCTGCTCGCCGAGCAGCTCGCCGTGCTCGGTGAGCAGACCTGCGGGAATTGGTCAAAAAGACCAATTCTGCCCCCACGACTCCATGACCGGCCCCACGAATTCCTACCTGCATAAGGACACGAAATAGGTCAAGAAAAGGGCCCGAGCTGCATCTATAAATAGGATTTTTCCAATGTAAATTAGGCATCTTTTATCTTTGTAATTTCCTTAGCTTCCACCTTGAGAAATCCTCTCCACCTCCTCCATATCGTTCAAACCTCCATTGAAGACACCTCCGAAGCTCCGTTCACCGAGGATTGCTCAAGCTCCACCCTTAAGTCCTAGGAAGACGCCTGCATTGGTAGACAGGTTCCCTGAAAGGGATTTTTCTTTTTTTATATTCTGTCTAGCCTCTGATACATGTTATGAATCCTAGGCTCATTGTAACTTCGTGACAATACTTTTCATCTTTGATATATATTATAGTTTTGTTTCTTCAATTTTTTTATTGCTTTAATCTTTGTCTTACGCTTTGTCTGATTGGTTTAACTCATTCGATAATCCCAAAATTAAGTTGGCACATATTGCGAGTTGAATCTGACCTAGTCAGTGCCTATAGGATTGACGACCCTATAGAAGATTAAGCCCAAATTGCTGAGCCTTAGAGCTAGTTTCGGCCTTACAAGGGAATCACGAACTAGGGACTTTAGGAGGATAGGTCGGGTTAATCGCCTCGGACACAAGTGACTTAGATTAGTTTTTAAATCCGTTGTCTAAACAACCTATTTTCATTATCATCATATACCTTCATGTTCCTTCGGGTAATCGCATTGGTAAAAGATCACTTAGGAGTAGTTTAACTTAATTAGGGGTAGAGTAACTTAATTAGGCGTAGAATAACTTAGTTAGAATTAGATAACTTAGCTAGGAATAGTATAATTCAACCTAGGAGTAGATTAACTTAAGAAAAACCAAACTCAAAACCCCCAAAGCCTAGATAACACCTGAGACCAAGTAGCTCGATACTTGCAGAAATAAATCCTGTGGACGATACCTGGACTTTTCCAGAATTTTATTACTTGATAACGATGGGGTACACTTATCCCTTAGTGAGCCTTGCGATGCCGAACGCCGTGAGGCGCATCAGGTACCTTGCATGAAAGAAACATATTCGGACGTAAAAGTACGCTAAATAGATATAAGCAGCACAATTTCGTAGTAAAACTGATGTAATTATTGATGATATTTTAGGTATATTTTGGGCTTAACACCCAAAATGACGCCAATTTGAACGTTAGCAGCTCTATCACCCCCTGGTCGGTCAGCATTGAGGATAATTTGCTTCTCACCCACATGCCTTCGACTACAGATATCAGAAATGTCGTGTTCTGCTTGTCCAAAGACAGCGCCCCTGGTCCTGATGGGTTCGGTGGAGCATTCTACTAGGCATTCTGGGAGATTGTAGGCCCTGATGTGTGTAATATGGTTTAGGAATTTTTCAGCAGTGGCACTATCTTCCCGGGGATGAATTCTAATTTAATGGCTCTTATCCCTAAAGTTCCCAGTGCAAAAAAAAATTGAGAATTTTAGACCTATTGTAATGAGTAACTACAGCTACAAAATCATTGCTAAAATTCTAGCTGACAGGCTGGCAAGTGTTGCTTCTAAAATTATTTCACAAAATCAATTCGGTTTTTGCTAAAGGGCGCAACATCCATCACTGTATTGCGGCTGCTTCTAAGGGAGTAAATTTGCTAAACAAAAAATGCTTTGGGGGAAACATAGCCCTAAAGATTGACATCAGAAAAGCTTTTGATACAGTGGATTGGAATTTCCTACTCTCAGTTATGGAAGCTTTTGGGTTCTTGTTGCAGTTTTGGGATTGGATTCTTAATATCCTCTCCTCTTCCCGCATCTCAATTATGATTGGTGGTGAATCTAAGGGTTATTCCCATTGCTCTAGGGGGGTTAGGCAAGGTGATCCTCTTTCACCCATCTTGTTTGGGATAGCAGACGATTTCTTCAGTAGGTGGCTTAACAAAATGGAGGCTGATGGTATGTACTTTACCATGTCTTACACCGGTTCAAACAATTTTCCCTCTCACATGCTCTATGTAGATGACGTGATGTTATTCAGGAAGGCCATGGCGGCAAATATGAAATCTATTGTGAATATCTTCCAACTGTATGGTGACCTCTCGGGTCAAAAAAGTGAATTGGGAGAAATCTTCAGTGTATTTCGGCAAGCATGTCTCTACTAGGAGACGAATGGCTCTTGCTGGAATTCTAGGATACAACAAGCTTCTTTACCGTTCACTTACTTGGGGGTACCCTTATTTCATGGGGAGCCAAAAGCTCGACAATTATCTGGCATGACATATGGTATTATCGCTAAATTCAGTAATTAGAAAGGTATGTCTCTCTCCTTCGCTGGCCGACTAACACTGATAAAATCGGCTCTAACGGGGGCCTTAGTCTATGCACTCACCATCTACAGATGGTCGGTCAAATTAATGAATCGGATCAATCGTTGCCGCCGTAATTTCCTCTCGACTGGAAGCACGGATCAGAAAAAATTGGTCACCGTCTCTTGGAAGGTCTGCTTTCGTAGCATCGCAGAGGGCGGGCTCAGAATCAAGGAACTGGGCAATTTTAACGTTGCTCTCATCGGAAAACTAGCCTGGGAAATGATATAGGGCATCTCGTTCATTCCTAGATTACTGAAGACTTGTTTCCTGACCTCCTCTGGAATGCCGAGAATCCATGTTAACTCCTCCTCAGTTTGGCCTTCTTGCAAACCTACCTTTAAAGTGCTTCAAGATCAAATCTAGTGGTGGATCGGTTTTTCTTCGAAGCTAAATTTCTGGACGGGTTTCAGGCCCCTGATTGCGCAACAACTAGGTGTAACGGATGCCGCTCAGAGATCTCTGGTTGACTCCGTTGAGCATTTTCTCTGTGGTGATCACTGGTTGAATATTCACACCTTTCCACAAGACATTCAAGACCGAATTAGAGCGGTAAACCGTGTTTGGAATGATAGTGACATCTGTGTTTGGGAGCCTGGAAAGTTCGGTAATTTCTCAGTGAAAAATTATTATCAAAATATGCAGCCTGATGGGCCAATGACTCCGTGGCACCGATTCATTTGGGGAACTCAAATCCCGCCATCCCGATCTTTCACCTGCTGGAGGCTTATGTATGACAGGCTGGCTACGCACGATAACCTTCAAAAAAGGGGAATCCACTTGGTTTCTCATTGCATCCTGTGCAAAGCGGATTCTGAAAACATGCTTCATCTGTTCACGGGCTGTACATTCTCTAAATCTCTATGGCATTGTCTTGAGGAAATTTTTGGGGTGTTCATCAACTGCTCAGGTACCTTCCTTTGCTTTATTTCAAGGCTCATGATCTTTCGTTTTGGTAACGAGGTCCGGCATCTCTGGCAAGCTGTTGTAATAAGCTGTATGTAGCTAATCTGGCATGCTCGAAACCGAGAAACTTTCGACACTGAGCCCCCTTCAATCTAAAATTACATCACTAGATTAAAAAGCTGCATCTGGGAAGCTAGTAACCTGCGTAGGGGTTGCTGTTCAAGCCTTGCAGAAAAGCGGATCCTACAAAAGCTTATAATTACCCCACGTCTTATGCCCACCCCAAATATAATTTATGTTCGTTATCTTCCTCCGCGGCAGAACTGGCTGAAGGTAAACACAGATGGCTCTGCCTTAGCATCTGGATCGGCCGGTGCTGGTGGTATATATCGGAACTGCAGAGGTTTCACCCGAGGCTGCTTCGCTTGCCCTGTCGCCACCGTCGATGCGCATATTGCTGAAATTCATGCGGTAATTTGCACCGTAGATTTTGCTTAGGAGCGAGGATGGCATCGACTCTAGATTGAATCAGACTCAGCATATGTGGTAAAGCTAATGTCAGATCGGATTTCTGAGGTTCCCTGGAAAATTCGTAGCAAATGGCTAAAGTGCTTATACCAATGCTCCTCGATGGAAATTGAGGTTACACACATCTACAGGGAGGGCAATCGTGCCGCAGACACAATGGCATGCTTTGGGGTTCTGACCATGGGCATCCAATGGTGGAATTCAGCACCTAGCTTCTGTCATGACTTCATTCTGGAAGACATTTGTAATTATGCTCAGTTTCAGTTCTCTTGATTTTGTTTCCGCTCTCCTTTCCTTTATTTTTTTTTCCGCTCTGTATGACATTATCTATTTCTATTTATTAATTTTTTGGGTTTCTGAGGTCGTCCTTAGGGGTGCCAGCCTACCTGGGATGTCCGAGCTTCCTCATTCGTCCCAACCTTTATTCAAGAAAACCTAAGTCTTGTTTGATAAACCACTTAATTGCTTAAATTAAAATGGTAAGCACTTATTTAATTTAAGTGCGTTTAATAGCAGTTGTTTCTCCATCACTTAATTTAGTTAATTAAGTTAAAAACCACTTATTTTGATAAGTCAAAATATTTAACTTAACATTTTAAGTTTTTTTTATTGAAATACGGACTTAGCCCAACGGGAATCCCAACCAGGTTGGCACCCCTGAAAAGGCAAAGAACCAAATATATAAATGAAGAGATGAAAAAAGTATGTAACTAGTATAAAGAATTTTTTAAGAAAATCTAAACATATCCCTACCAAGGGCATTATCTCTAGCAAGAAGGGAGCAGAAGTCTGGAAGGGTATTCCACATTTATAAATCTGAGGCCATACGTCCGTAATTAGTAAGAGCGTTCGCCACTTGATTTCTCTCACGGAACACATGGGAGACAACCACCTGAATATGCGTCATTGAATCTAAACAATTTAACCAATCCACACGCATTGTCTAGGGAATAATCTGCGCACGGGCACGAAAAATTCGAATAACGTAAGTCGAGTCACTTTCAATCCAGAGACGAGTCCATCCATGTGACCTCGCAATCGAAACTGCAAAAATAGCAGCTTGTAATTCCACCATGTGTACCAAAGCACAATCAATGGGGAAGGAAAATGAACCAAGAGGATGCCCCTGACTATTTCGAAAAACCACACCGCAACCAACTCTACCCGAGATCACGGAGGCATCAGTGTTAGCTTTAATCCAATCAGACGGAGGGGGCTGCCATCTAACTTCAATGATTCGAGGGGCCTTATGATGACGAGCGTTTAACCCGAGATTATGGAGAATAGATAACTCCACAACATAATTCCATACCGATCCGTTGCTGATTCTATCAGAGCTACGAATTGTAGACCAAAGATAGCGTAATTCCTAATGAATGTTTGGTGGCTTGCTCTCAAAAATAGCAGCATTTCTTACAGACCAGATCAACCAAGACAAGCGCGACCTGCCAGAGGGAAAGGACTTGCGAACTGAACTTATGTGAGAAGGCGTGTTGCAAGAGGGTTTGTAGAGAAAAATCAAGTACAAGTCTTCTACCAAATAAAACCGGTATGCTAAACCAAATTTGGGAAGCAAAGGGGCAATGAACAAGCAAATGGTCACTCGTCTCATAAGCCATTAAACAGACCGGACAGCGAGATATTAGAGGCAAACCTCTAGCACGGAGCGCATCATGAGTTGGTAAAGTGCCCCAGTATGCACGCTAGCAAACCATGGAGTGTGACGGCTGAATAAAAGGTTTTCAATTGACTGAAAACCAAAGGCAAAGTCGAAGGAGCACGTAGCCAGTGATAGAATAACTTTACCATAAAGAGGCCATTGCTCGCAGGTCTCCAAAAACATAAATCATGTTCAGAGCCATTTCCATGCATATTCCTGGATGCACTGGTGCAACGGACTAGCCAGCATCGGAAGATCCCACCAGTTGTCATTTTCATAAAAATCTGAGATTCTATCAGTGAGCTTCAAACGGTCAGACATAGAAATCCCAAGCTGTTCAGCCAGGGGCAGCAAAATCCATTCTGAATTCCAGAATGACAACTCAGAAGATGATCCAAATGACCAAAAACAATTCTCCCGTAACTTGAGATAGGCAGCCTTGACAGACCACCAAACAGACGATCGCTACAACCAAAACTTTGGCAAGCCAGCCCTGTTTAGAAAGCGCGTCCTCAGCAAATTAAAGCATAAAGAATTAGAGGAAAAAAAGCTCCATGCCAATTTACCACTCATAGCCAAGTTAAGGGTCGAGAGGTGTTTAATACCCAACCCTCCTTCCTTTAAGGACTTTAAGCAAACCTTCCAGGGAACAGTAACAAGCTTTTTGGACAAAACTGAACCCGTCCAAATGAAATTCCTCATGTGTCTATTGAGCCTATTTAGCAAACTCACAGGCCATTTGTAAACCATAAAGGTGCACATCAGAGAGCTAGTGATAACTGCATTAACAAGTGTCAGCCTACCAGCCATAGAGAGAGACGTCCCCGCCCAGCGCGAGAAATTAAATCATTCAATATTTTCAGCACTTATAACTGAATTAACAAGTGTCAACTAATATTTTTATATAAATTAAATCATTCAATATTTTCAGCACTTAAAATATTCAACACTTAAAATTCAGTACTTATTTTTTCAACACTTAATTTTCAGTTTTATCAAACAGCACCTGAGACAAAACTCAAAGTTGAGTGCTTTTCTTGAGAAAAATTGAAGTCGAGTTATCATTTTGAGACAACCATGTAAGTTCAGTGTCCAACCGTACATTTAACCCTTGTTTTATTAAACAATTATTCCTTTTATCCCTTTTTAGTTTTGAATTTACCTCAAACTTCTCTAATCTCATTACCCAACACCTCTAAAGTTTTTTTTGTTCATTTTTCTCTCCGTTACTACCTTATATATCTATCATTCTCATAAAATTCTAATATAATCTCTATTTTACTTTTTAATTTTTATTTTGATTCATATATTTATTTATTTTTACTTTTTCTATTTCTAAATTAATTTCACTTTGAATCTTTATATTTATATATTTTTACTTTTTTTTAATATTTTTGATAAATTTTACTTTTTAATTTTTTTGGTCCTTATACTTATTAATTTATATTTTTTATCTTTAGAATAATTTCACTTTTGATCTTTATATTTTTTATTTTTATTTTTTTTTCAATAAAAAATAATTTAATCAATTTTCTTATCATATTATTGAGTTTTAATATGATAAAAAATTTGATTAAATTATTGGAATACGTGTAAGATGACAATGTACTAATAAGCTAATGTCATGTGAGATTATTTCAAATGACAAAACACAACCGTTGTCTGAATGGGGCATCAGACTGCTATGCACTAGGCCTGATGTAGCGTTTGCATTGAGCATGACGAGTCGCTATCAGGGAAATCCAGGTGATGATCATTGGAATTCCGTCAAGAACATTCTTAAGTACTTGAGAAGGACTAAAGACATGTTCCTAGTGTATGGAGAATGGGAACTGAAAATAGAAGGATTTTTAGATGTCAGTCATCTCACAGATGAAAATGATTTTAGATCCCAATCAGGATACATGTTTATCCTAAATGGGGGCGCGGTCAGTTGGAAGAGTTCCAAGCTGAGAAGCGTAGCTTTCTCTACGAGAGCCCTGTGACAGTTTTATATTCTTCGGGGTGACGGTTTTTCATCTAAATGGGTTATCGATGTAGTGTCTTTTATACGAGCAACAAAGTACTTAACTGAAATAAAATATTTTTATATAAAATTTAATGTTTTTATTAGATCCATGGTTAAGTTTAATAAAAAAAGGTTGTAATTTTTAGGTATTTTTTCTTTTAGATTATTGATTTTTTTTTAATTTTACTTTACCTGTATTTATTTAATTTTATCTCAAAATCGGCCATGTCCGTTACCCATACGTAAATCAAACACCCTCTTTTATTTTTCCATAAAGGGAAAACATGATATAGGGACAGGGGCGGACACAATGCCGGAACCACCCGTACTATAGATGGTTTCCGCCTCCCTAACCGTTAGAACTGCACCTATCATGGATGTTTTCGGTCCCATGTTTCCGACAAAAAGGTTTAAAGTGGTTAATTAACTCATTGAATTTGTATTTAATTACAAAATTGAACTAGATTAATATATGATATACAATAAATTTCTTTAAGTTTTATACAAACGACTCAATCTTACCTATATGTAAAAATTGGTGCTGCATCACTCAGATGATGCACACATATATATATATGGAAATTTTTTAAACAAGTTCAATTTAACATTATTAGTTTTACACACGCACATATAAAATCAATCTCCAACGAACCTATCATATATTCCTTATTGTATAAGGAAACAGACTACAACCAATCAGTAATTCAAAGAAGCCAACCACTATAGTTGCTTGTATGGCTTTGGATTTATTTCCCATGTGTTTTCCTTTTCTTTTTATGTAAATGATTGTCCTCTTTTATGTGTCCTTTTTCTATGCCTGAAACCAGGCCCTAGGTGATTATGGTTTATTGAAACAGAAAATGATACAACACAACAAGAGGCGGCAAAAAGGTACACAAGAGCAGGCAAAAAGGTATACAAAGATACATCCAATAATAATAATAATAAATAGCACAGGTAAATGTTGTTAAAATATTATCCACAAATTGATATCCATTGCACATGATTGAAGCAAATTTCAAGGGTGGAGAGAGGGGGTCCAGGTCCTTTCGGCCACCGGGACTAGGCTGTAATCGAGTAGAACTGAGCTTTGGCCTGCTCAACTCTCGGTTCGCTATAAAATTAACGAGCTCGAGTCCGAGCCGAGCTTTGACTTGCTCAAGCTCGGTTTAGCTTATTAGAAAATAAACGAGCTCGAGCCGGCTTCGAGCTTGTTTCGAGCCCAAAATCATCTTTGAACTTGGTTCATTAAAAAAATATCTAACCATAAATTGTTTGTGAGTAAATCGTTAATTATATTTATGAAGTTTGTTCGCAAATAGCTCTGTACATAAACAAGCCCACAAACAAAGTTTTTTAATAAATAAACAAGATGCTTACAACTAGTTCGTCTATTACTCATTTACAAAGTTTAGATATTTGCGAACTAACACAAAACTATATAGTTTTTTATAAAACTAAATTTGTTTCATAAATATTCTAATCGAGTCTGCTCGCGAGCTTTCGAGCCGAGCTTTGGCCTGCTCAAGCTCGGCTCGTTTACGAACCGAGCCAGTAAATCATGCTCACGAACGGCTCATTTACAAATCGAGTCGAGTCTAGCCGACCACCGAGCCGCTCATGAGCGGCTCAGCTCATTTACAGCCATAGTAATTATGAACATAAGTAGTTTCGGTCATCTGTCTCCACAAAATTTGAGGTTGTGGTGGTTCCAGCTCTTGTCTCCAAAAAAATTAGATCGGGTGCTGAATTAACACTCCAAAATTGATCTAGGTCTATTAGGCTCTCTCTAAATCTATTTTTTTTTTGGCATTTTAGATCCTCACTAAATCCAAAATTAATTCATTTTTAGGATAAGGTGCAAAAATACCCCTAATGTTTACATCTATGAGCTATTTTGCCTCTAACGTCGGCAACTAAGAGCAATTTTACCGCTAACGTTGCCTAAGTTGGGTCATGAATATTATCATCTACACTTCACATGTGAGTTATTTTATCACTCATTAGTA
This sequence comes from Euphorbia lathyris, assembly GCF_963576675.1. Classification (NCBI taxonomy): domain Eukaryota; kingdom Viridiplantae; phylum Streptophyta; class Magnoliopsida; order Malpighiales; family Euphorbiaceae; genus Euphorbia; species Euphorbia lathyris. The sequence continues at coordinate 84,409,805 of NC_088917.1, read as the reverse complement.
ACAAATCATAAACATATGATTAGACGTGAAAAAATATATATACTGTTTATTGTACGAGTTGGATAAAAAAAAATTCAAAATATTTCACCGAATTTATAAATATTAATCTTCAATTTTATTATTAAATCATAGAAAATAGGAAAGCTTTTTTTTAAATGAACTCATATGCAATTGGTGCAGAATAAGGAACAAAATAGATGTGTTTTATAATAATGTCTGAAATTGATCCAACTTGCCAACATTAAGGGTAAAATTGCACCATTTTAGACGTTAAGGGTAAAATTACTCCTAACTGTAAACGTTAGGGGTATTTTTGCACCTTATCCATTCTTTTTTTCTTTTGCCTGTTAGGCCCTCATTAAATCCAAATTTCTAAATTTTTTTTGACCTGTTAGGCTTTTCTTAAATAGGGATGGCAACGGGCACGGTACCCGCAGGTACCCGGTAGTACTCGTATCCTGTATAAAAGGGTATGAGATGGGTATGTGATCAAAACCATTACTCGTTAGGGTAATGGGATGGGTATGGGAACACCCCCCAGGGTATCTGGTACCCGATATCCGCCATAACGTTTTTATATATTAAAAAATATTATTATTTTTTTTTTATGTAAAAAAGTGAGATTTGAACCAAATCCTTTCGTTTTTCAACAATTAAGTTATATGACTACGGTATTTTATTCTTATTGACTAAGCTAAGAATCTTAATCTTAAGGCACAAGAATTAAGAAATATAATTAATTTTAGGGTAAACAATTTATAAGTTCCTATAGTTTTACATATTATACTAGTTAGTCCATGTATTTTTTAAAATAATTATATGGTCCCTAAGTTTTGTTTCTATCAACTCTTTAGTCATTCTTTAGAGTCAATGGTCAAATTAAACTAAATAATGACAAAACTACCCTTATATTTTGTAATGATAGTTTTTTTTTCTATTTTTTTCCCACATGTAATTTCTGTAACATCCCTAAAACCCTAACTGATAACTCGGAAAAAAATCCTTGATCGGAGCACTTCCTTGTGAGGCGTCGTTCGGATCGGCCGGGGACACTCCGATGCCAAAGTCAGTAAGGAAGATCAAGAGAGCAAACTGAATTGACAAAGAGTAAGTGAATGTGTACCTTGATAGCCTAGGGATGTAGGCTATATATAGCTAGGAAGTCGTAACCTTCAGCAACTAGAAGGTCTCCATTAATGCTCCATTTAATGGCGGTTACTGGTTACCTTTAAGCTGGCGGTTACCGGTTACCTTTAACCTGGCGGTTAGCTAATTGATAGCTCATTAATGGTCTTTATGGCCGAGTCGGCGGTTAGCCGTTACTGTGATGAATTAGGTGAAAGAGGAGATTCGCCTCATAGGTTCGCCAGCGGATCTCACTGAGCTGAACCGTGGAGATCCGCCATCCGGTTCTTCTTGCGACGTTCTCAAGGTGAATATCCCTTTTGATCCTTAGGATAATATTCTGTCAGTAAGATGAATATCCCTTTTCGTATTCTTTGATCCGTCAAGGCGTATGTACGCTCTCCTTGAGAGCTATGGCGGGTCTCCGCTACTCGCTCTCATCGGGCGTATCTCGTTATGGCGTATCTCGCCATGGTCCACGTGGCGTGGCATAATGCTAGAGACTCCTTCCTTTTCCTCATTATTTGCATATTCTCCCCTGCATTAATTATCATTAATTCCACATTAATCATGTATAAATATCTCTTTTAGAAGGAATAACGGTTTGCCATTATTTCTATTAATTTTCCCTTATTCCTTATTCAAGAATAATTTGGGTTGTTATCAGAAGCCCCCCCCTAAAGGTATAAAAAGCTCTTTAGGGCTGTCTAAATGGTGTTTTATTTTTCTATCTTGGAGGAAAGTGGACCCGCCCTAGATGGGGGATCATATATGGAAATGATGCGCCTTTTGGGGCTTCCTTATGCGGGATCTTATGAACAAGATCCGCCCTATGTGGGATCAGTAAGAATGATCAGCCATTTAGGGACTTTTGTGCATTTTGTGGAGGCGAGACTTTGTTATTTCTATGATGAAGATGAGGATTCATTACTTTGATGAAAATGAGACTTTATTGTTTGGATAAAGACGAGACTTCATTAATTGGATGAAGATGAGGCTTCATTGATTGGATGAAGACGAGGCTTCATTGATTGGATGAAGACGAGGCTTCATTGATTAGATGAAGACGAGGCTTCATTGATTGGATGAAGACGAGGCTTCATTGTTTGGATGAAGATGAGGCTTCATTGTTTGGAGATGAAGACGAGGCTTCATTACTTGGAGATGAAGACGAGGCTTCATTACTTGGAGATGAAGACGAGGCTTCATTATTTGGAGATGAAGACGAGGCTTCATTACTTGGAGATGAAGACGAGGCTTCATTATTTGGAGATGAAGACGAGGCTTCATTACTTGGAGATGAAGACGAGGCTTCATTACTTAGAGATGAAGACGAGGCTTCATTATTTGGAGATGAAGACGAGGCTTCATTATTTGGAGATGAAGACGAGGCTTCATTATTTGGATGAACCCTTTTCTTTCCAGAACTATTTTTACTAATGCATTATATCTTTTAGCAAGTAACTTTTTAGAATCTGGTTTAGGATTTCTCCGATTGTTTAGGGTAGGTGGCCAGCCGTACCCCAATGTGTGAACCTTTGTGAAGGTTTAGAAGCTGTTCTATTCCTTCTAGAGGAAGTAAAGCTGCCTAGGGGATCAACTTGCTACCTATCTTTGAGGTGAAGCGATCCGCCCGTAGGACTTGTGAACCCTTCTTTGGGAAGGGAGTGAGAGAGTGTAAAGTCCTTGCATCCAAGGAATGTTTTAACTCTTTCTCGAATGGTGATCATCTAAAGATGGATCCGCCCATGAGAGTGTTCTCCTATCTTTGAGGAGAAAGTTGAGGGTGTAATGATCTCATGTTTGAGACGATTTTAACCCGCTTTTGATGGTGTTCAATCCTTTTCTTGTCTTTGAGGAGAGAGTTGAGCTCATTTGAAAGCTCCTGAGTGTCTGTGCTTCTTATCTTTATGGAAAGGGGATCCGCCCGTGATGGGATCAATTGTCCTATCTTTGAGGTAATTGATCCGCATGTGGAACTTTTCATTCGCCAGCCACTGGGCGTATATCAGCACTAAAAGCTAGGCAAATGAATATAAGAAGTATGGCGAGAAAGAATAAATTATAAAATATAGGATACTATAACAGTTTAATGCACATATAAGAATATGTAAAAATACTGATTTTTAGGCCCATGGTTCCGTCTTTTCTGAGCAACTAGAACCGCATCCTCAATGCTGTTTAACTTATGAGTAATCACATCTGGGCTTACTCCTGTGGGGATCTCATTCTCCTATGTAAATACGCTTTCAGACTCAATGAGAACTTTTTTAACATCCTCTTTAATCTCAAGTTTTAATCCTTTGGCGATCCGCACCCGCTTTCCATCAGCAATAAGGAGCGTTTCTGTGTTGCCCAAAGCTGTAGTGACAAGTTAATATTTCTCACCTTCGTCCTCTTTGGATTGTGGGCGGATTGATAGTGAAGCCGAGTATAAGTCTCTTTAGCCACCTTTTGGTTCCCGCTAATCATTACTCCTCCTTTGCTGGTGGGAATGTACATTGTCAGACGACGAATGGAAATTAGGGCTGCAACCTCTGGCCCTTGGTCTGGATAGTGTGACCCGTCACTCCAATGATGTCAACAATGGTTGTTTCTATTTGGATCGGATCAACCTTTAGTTTGGCGAATGCACCTTTGGTGATGACATTGCGAGAACTGCCCGTGTCTTTACTCGCTTTATTTTATCTCCCATCCTTGAATCGCCATTGTTACTACCAATGCGTCTGCATGTGGAGAGATTACTGGACCTGTTTCTGCAAAAGGAGCAATGGAGGGATGTTTTATCCAGAGCGGATATTTTTGCTTTTTCCACGGGTGGCTGATACATTGGTCCATCTGCTATGAAATTAATGACACTTTTGAATTTATTTTTGGGATCTGTCTTCTGCTTGTCATCTTGTTATTTGTTATTCTGGATAAAGCTATCTAGTTTGCCAGCTCCCAGCAAGCTTCAGTGTGGTGGCCAACCTGTAGTACGCTTTGGCGTTTCTTCCAACGGTTACATGCTCCCCTCCTTTGGGTTCGGGATATGTAATGTCCCGCTTATATTGAATCTTTTCTTTTATATTGTGGCAAGTTTGAAGCTTTAAACATTCTGTCCGCTTCGTACCCCAGGATCCGTGCTGTGAATGGCGAATTCATGTTAACTTGATGGCGTACCTTTCTGCATTGTTCTCTTGTCTATATAGAGCGGCATGCACTCGCCTTTCAATCTCATCATTCGTGTGTTCAATGTTGAATCATGATGGTGAAGCCGGTTCTTGATCTTGATCTCGATCATGTTGAGGTTATGCTTGGAGACAATCTTTCTAGTACGATGATCCGCCCGTTCAACCTCTGGATCTTTCTCACCCATAGTGGGACTTTCATTTAGGCGCTCTTTTCACCTTTTTCCTCGCATGGCTTTTATTTAGGCGCTCTTTTCACCTTTTTCCTCGTAAGGCTTTTATTTTATCTGGATTTGCTCTAACTCCTTTTTGGCCAATGACATAGTCAAGGAATTTTTCTGAAGTGGCTCTGTATATACACTTCTTTGGATTGAGCTTTATTTTTCACATCAGTGTTTGCACTGATTGTAGTATTAGCAACTCCCTTATACCTGTGGGTTAGCACTGAAATAACTCCAGAAGTGGGGCATACTCTATCCATTATTAAAAGATGGTGGTAAGTCATAAAAGCTCTATTCACTTACCTTGGGGATCAATGGCTTGATCCATGGAACATACTTCATAGCAAAAGAATGTTTGCATTTGCCTTGTTGGCAAATATCATGTATGATGCAATTCTCTTTATGGAATTTTTAGTTCATCTTGGAATCAACTTAATAATTCCTTCACGTTGGTCCCTGACTCTAGAATGAACTTAGTCAAAGGATAAACCCGAGTAAATATTATATGTCAAACAAATTCATAATAGAATTTTAATCGTGCTTGTTTTAATAATAATATCACGTATAACGGTCATAACCATAAAGATTGCTACTGCACATGAATATCATAATGAATTCTTAATAAATAACCATAATGAGAATGGTTTAAGAATAATGTCCTTTTGTATTTCAATGCGCATTAATATCCGAGATAGCATATTTATTTTAAACGTCATAAAAGTTATGACATTCTATATTGGGTAAGATATCTTACATAGTTTCTATTTACTTGCAATTAATATTGTGCATTCATACATTAATGGCATTCAGAGATCATTAAAGCCTCATTTGAATGAGGTGTAATTAAAGAAAGGTAAGTCATAATATAGTTATATATAAAATTACTCTTATATCATTTCATTTGTACGAATAAAATAAAAGAGAAAGGGTAATTTTGGAAAAAAAATACATGTACCATGATTCTCCTCTAATTTGGAGTGTAAGGAAAATTACTCAAAATCCACTCTCACCTACCTTCACATACAATCCTCCAATTTTTAAGGAATTCTCATGTATATCCTAAGAATTTTGCATAAATTAATGTTCTGATCCGAAACCGACACTTGCACTATTTTGTAGTTAGCTCAGGACATGAAAGTTTTGTTTATCCAATTTGGTAATTCATCAACCCATAATGGCCTTAATAGTTAGGGAAAATTACAGGATAATTACAAATAGACTCAATATTTTCAAGTCTCTTGTGTTGGTAACAGAAATTCTAACAATGTCAAATAAATAGTTTTTATATGAATAGACACATCCTTGTAAAAAAGGGAATGAAATAACTGTTTGACAAAACAATATTAAAAAATATGAATTTCTGATATTAAAAGTACTAAATAGGAGAAAAGCCATATATAGATGATGAATTGTACAAGGAAAAACCAAATATGATTTTTTGTAATTTCTTCTAATAGTAATATGCATGTTCATCCAAAAGAACGACCAGATCTAAATCATTTGTAATTACGTGAGCCCTTTTATGATATTTTAATATCAAATGACAAAATCACATTGAATGAATGAATTTTTTTGTAAATCCCAAGATTACGGGTCTTATACATGCGTTTGTACTAATTCAATGATAATATCATATTGCACTTGTCATGCATAAAAATATGAGGGCATAGTAAGCATGCAAGATTTAATGAAAGATTTGTGTCTATGACTTCATCTTTCACAGTTTATTAGATTTATCATAATAACATGTAATGATATTTATAGCACTTTATAAGAGTGAGGGATCTCAATTTTCTTTAATTAAAAATGGAATAAGAAAGGGGAGGAAACTTATCTTTTTTCATCATAAAATTCCAGATTCAATGTAGAAAACTCTTTCCCACCAATATATGGAGAACTGTATATTTGGATAGATTTGTTGTACTGATTGAGCCAAAGTTTGAGATTGTGATTTCTATTCCGTTGACTCCATTGTTTTGTTCTTTGTGAAACTCTATACAATCAAGATTTTGTGATCTTCTGTTTGTTAGAGATCCACCTTCACCGCACCAATTGATAACTCGGGAAAAAATCCTTGATCGGAGCACTTCCTTGTGAGGCGCCGTTGGGATCGGCCGGGGACACTCCGATGCCAAAGTCAGTAAGGAAGATCAAGAGAGCAAACTGAATTGACAAAGAGTAAGTGAATGTGTACCTTGATAGCCTAGGGATGTAGGCTATATATAGCTAGGAAGTCGTAACCTTCAGCAACTAGAAGGTCTCCATTAATGCTCCATTTAATGGCGGTTACTGGTTACCTTTAAGCTGGCGGTTACCGGTTACCTTTAACCTGGCGGTTAGCTAATTGATAGCTCATTAATGGTTTTTATGGCCGAGTCGGCGGTTAGCCGTTACTGTGATGAATCAGGTGAAAGAGGAGATTCGCCTCATAGGTTCGCCAGCGGATCTCACTGAGCTGAACCGTGGAGATCCGCCATCCGGTTCTTCTTGCGACGTTCTCAAGGTGAATATCCCTTTTGGTCCTTGGGATAATATTCTGTCAATAAGATGAATATCCCTTTTCGTATTCTTTGATCCGTCAAGGCGTATGTACGCTCTCCTTGAGAGCTATGGCGGGTCTCCGCTACTCGCTCTCATCGGGCGTATCTCGTTATGGCGTATCTCGCCATGGTCCACGTGGCGTGGCATAATGCTAGAGACTCCTTCCTTTTCCTCATTATTTGCATATTCTCCCCTGCATTAATTATCATTAATTCCACATTAATCATGTATAAATATCTCTTTTAGAAGGAATAACGGTTTGCCATTATTTCTATTAATTTTCCCTTATTCCTTATTCAAGAATAATTTGGGTTGTTATCACTAACATATACATCTTTCAAATTAGACTTGTGGAGGGCTGGAAATGAGTTTTGTGAGCAAGCACCTCACTTAAGTACGAGGTGTCATTCAAGATTGAGACAAAATGCACCTCTTCATTTCAAATGGATGTACACAACTCATTCTTTATGCTTTCTAGCCACAATTTCGACAAAAGCTTCATCAAACCTTCCCTTTTCATACCCTAATATCCTCCAAAGAAAACTCTTCCAATTTCTTCCATTTTCAAGTCAAACAAGTCAAGTTAGGAAGCATACTAGGTGATAGACACAAGTTGAAGGTTAGTATGTTATTTTAGCTTGTTTTCTATGAGTTTGAGATTCTGAAATACCTAGGTATTATCATAGGATTTGTTTTGGATGAGTTGTGATTGAGTTTGTGGAGTTTTGGTGTTGTTTAAAGTGGTTATAGGCTGTCCAAACGAAAGATATGTATCAAGTGCCCTAAACAGAAATCTAGGATACTGCTTTCAGTCATTTGGAGCATGTTTTTCATATTGATATTGTTCGAATTGGAAGATACATAAAGAATAAACTATGTTCCTATATGTGTTAATTTATCTAAATATATAGTATTTGATTGAATAAAAAATTCATAGAAGTTTAATTTAGTGGTGTAAATTTTGCTTTGTTAAAAACAAAGTAACTATAGCGGACACCCTAAATGAAAATACCTTAAAATTATAAAATTAAAAGTAGAATTATATAAAAGTATAAATGTCAACTTTTTATCTTTAATAAGCTTTATGATGAAATAAAAAGAAATATAATTTTAAAATAATTATGAAGATTTTTAATAATATTTAATATTAGTTTAAAGAGATTATATTAAATAATAAATAAAATGAGAACAAAAATTAAGAAAATAAATAATGATTTTTTATATACTAATATGAATAAATAGAAAAATGTTAGTGTATATATATTATATAAATTTAATACAAATACATTGATTAAATTTACTTATATAACTGAGGGTATTTTTGTACTTTAATATAGAAAAATAAAAAGAGGGACTAAACAATTGATTAATACAAAACTTAAGGACTTTAAAATATATGTGTGGACTGACTAGTGTATTAAGTAAAAACATAAGGACTAATTAATTATTTACCCTTAATTTTAATTAAAATACTATGTTACCTTTATATTAATTGCATCCACCAAATACTTTTTATCTATTCCTAAAATATAAAAGCAACTTAAATATGAGTATATTTGGTAAATATTAATTAAAGTGAATGGATTGAATCAAAACGTCATATATTATGGAACTAAAACAATTTTATAGAAAGACATCTATTACGGAACAGATGGAGTACGTATTTTTCTAGACTCACATCAAGATCCCCCTAACTTGCCCCCAAAGTTTGATTGACCTCTTAAACTTATAAAGTGTCTCATTAGCTTCATCAACTTGCTTAAAGTAACCTATTGTCTATCTGAATTTGTTTAAAGTGACTTATTGGACCCTCTAAACTTACTTACAGCCTATTTGCTCCTTGAACATGTTTTAGGTGATATACACTAAATCTCTAAAAAATCTAAACTTAATAAAGAAAGACATAATTCATGATTCTAAGTTTTTAAAATAAATTAACTTTCTGTTTTGTATATTTTTTATGACATTTTTATAGATTTAAGAGCTTAATCATTACACTTTAAGCAAGTTTAGGGGTTAATAAGACACCATATAAGTTCAGGGGCCAATCAAGTTTTTTTGAACAAGTTTGGGTGGCAACTGATGTACTAAGTCGTTATACTATTTAAGAACACGTATATTTGTAACATATATCTTTAAAAATGTATAAACAATAACATTTCAACAAAAATATCATTGAAACAACTCAAATAAATGAAATATAATCTTCACAAGTAATATAATTCATCAAAAGTTATTAAATAATGTCCTTAAAGTCTTAAATCATATCATGAAAACAAATAGATAACGCAATTAAATCAAAATATTCGAAAATAATAAAAACATTTCACGAATAACCATGCTTTCAAAAATGAATTATACTAATAAAAAAATTAATAATACAAACGTTTTTAACAAATTTGTTCATCGTCACTTAGACGATGTCTAGATGACTAAAAATCACCTAAGAGACAAAAAACACCAAAAGGGACGAATCAGAGAAAATTGGAGCGGCTTCTTGATTTGGAGCACGTAGGCGGCCTTGGTTTTGAACAGTATTCAAGATAAATTTTATTGTAGATATTGTCCGATTTGGTCCAAATCCAACACATTGGGCTTCACGGCTTTAAAACGTGTCTGCATCTATTGGATCCAAATTGTACCATCCTAGCCCAATACCATGTAGATATCATCCGCTTTGGTCCAAATCCAACACCTTGGGTCTCACGGCTTTAAAACGCGTCTTCGTATATTGGTTCCCCACCTTACTAATAACCCTCTGTCACTCTCTCTCTCTCTCTGTTTGCTCCCATCGTCATCTCTTAGGGTCACTCCTTGCACAGACCTTCTACTCCGATACCACACACTCAATAGAGGCCCCTTAAAACTTTCAGTCCTGACTACGATATTGAGATGGAGTAATAATTAGTGTCAAACTCATTAATAAGAGTAAAATAAGGAAAAAAAATACCTTGAAAACCAGACACTTTTATTGTCAACTTTTCCGAAATACTCTTACTATATGTTATTACCATTTAATACCACATACCTCAAAATAACTCAGGAAAAAATTTAGAAATAAATGAATATGAAAAATATAAAATAAATTGTCAATTTCAAACCTTTTTTATTGATCTCTAATTATTGGATAGTAGTTGATGGATAGTCGTAGGAATACAAGAATTATGAATTTAGATTTATTTTGAGTGTCCTTTTTCTATAGATGAAGCCAAGCCCTAGGTTTGATTATGGTTCAATTGGCTGAATTTTGAAAGGGAAAATGATACAACAGAACAAGATGAGGCAAAAAGGTACATTCAATTCAATAGTAATAATAATAGCACATATAAACGTTGTTAAAATATCATCCACACAAATTGATATTCATTGCACATAATTGTAGCAACATTTATTGTTAGAAAGATTTCGTAACGAATCTAAGATTTACCAAGATCTTTGAGAAACTCTTAGTCCACTCTTTACAAATAATATAAATAAAATTAAAGTCTAAAAAATATCATTGTGCTTTCACGTTTTATCAAACATGTATCGATGATATTATTTTTTTTGTCCAAACGAGAAGTGGAATTTTTTTTACTGATCACGAGATGACTGAGACTTTTCGTTTTGCTAAAAAAAAGGACTTCAAAATTAAAATGAGTGTTCATAACCTCAAATTCAAAAATTAAAAAATGACTTTAAGGTCATTTAGTTATTGTTTGGTGAGGAGAGAGAAAGCTATGAGAATAATAAAAAAAATTTGATTTTATAGTAAATGTGGTATTAATAAATTTTAATTCTTGTAATTTTTCATTTTGAGGTCGTTAACGGATATTTTTATAGTGTCAAATTAAAAGATCGTCGTTTTTATCAAAACGAAAACCTCAGTCACTGTTTGGACAAAAAAAAAGAGTTCACAGTCACCTGTTTGACAAAACATGAAATTCCAAGGGTTAAAACTCTCTTTTAAAGTGAAAAAGCAAACATAAGGTGAAAAGTAGATAATCAAACACCCCTTTAACACCACTTAGATGGGGAAAAGTGCACACGATTCAATTACACGACACAAAATCTACATGCAATGTTAGTGTTTGGGTTTAGCTTAGTAGATAATGTGTCATTTTTGGTTGACACGAAAATGCCACGCATATTTTTGGGTGGGGTTAGGGTTGATAAGCTAACCCGAAAATGACACGAAACGATACAAATATTTAAAATTATTGTTATATCATTTCATATTTGTTGGTCCCTTGTAAGGTTGCAAATATAGTTCCAAGGGGGGGTTAGGAACTATTTTACCTTTTTAAAATAATTTAGGCAGATTTCTTTTCTTTAAGAAAAGTTTATCTAACAGCGGCACTTAGCACACAGCAAGACACTGGCTTAGTCAACTAGTGACTAGGACAGCTTCGTTGCTTAGGTCAGGAAATAGCACTTTGAGTCTATTCCTGAACCTTCTCGTTGGTAGCGCACAACTCAGCTTGATCTCTTTTACTTGGTCAGTTTTAGTTTGTTTTAAGCAAGCAATGTAAATAAGGAGTTAAGGTTTAGAAATACTTCACTCAGCAGATTTATCCAGGTTCAGCTTCTTCTAAGCCTATGTCCTGTCCCTGGAACACTTCCGAGATTTCAAATCCTCTACTGAGCTCTTTAAAGGTAGAGCCTCAAACCTTTTACAATATCAGCAATTGAGTATGACAAGAGTACCTTCCTCTATACTTCTACTCAATCCTAATCTCTCCGCTGAGTACTTAAAACCGAGTACTCAGCCTCTCCTTTCTACTTCTAGAAATGATAAAGATTTTGTCCTAAACAACAATTGCTAGAACACCTTAGATGATTGAAAAACAATCACTCTAGACTTTTACACAAATGAATAGACTTTGTAGTGTAAGAATTTTGCTTTGCTTCTGATGGAGAACTTTTTGTATACGTTTGGTCAGCGTGACAGCTTTTTGCTCAAAAGTTCTCTAAAGAATGTGGATTCTGAATGCTCTATTTATAGAGAGCTATGAGAGCTTCTGGTTATTTCGAATTTCGAAATAACCGTTGGAGGGAAACGGCTACAAGTCGTTTTCACTGAGTCTGCCAGCAGTTCTCTTTAGCCAATCAGATTCCAGCGTCTTCTGTTCTTCGGTCAGTGTGACAGTATGTTCCTCCATTTTGGGTAATGTCAACCAGACAGCTTGCTGTGTCTTCTGGTTTTTTACTTAAGGAGGAAATACTTTGTCTGGAAGCTGTCTTATGGTCATCAGCTGTCTTGTACGTTTTGTCGAGACAGCTCAGCAGCTTCATACCGAAGTTGTCTACGTGGATCTTCTCGATCCTTCTTTACTCAGCATGCGTCTCATTACTTCAACGGCAACGTTTTGGAGACACGCGGGCTGAGTGATCTTGGGTTTGTTTGACTTGGGCCTTGACTTCCATATAGGGCTTGAGCCTTATGATCTTTATGTCTTATGATAAATTATAAACTCAACATTGAACAAACACATTAGTAATAATAAGCCAAAGCATTTAAACTTAGTGTGTTGTAGAATATTTACTTTTACTTAATTAATTTTGTCAAATCAAAATCTTGTGGAAAGGTGTTTCAACAAACTCCCCCATTTCGATGTTGGCAAAACTAATCAGCAAGGAACTCAGTATGAGCTCCCCCATGATAGTTGACCTTTTTAATTAAGTGAACTCCCCCGTAAGGACTGAACTACTGACTTAGTTTTATTCTAAACATTCTAAGATTTAACTGAATAAGTCTAAGATCAGATTTCAGGTATAGGTCAGCTTATGGGTCATATTCTATTTTACTCAGTATTCAGCGGAAGTAATGTATAGTGACAGAGCGCTGAGTAAATCATTTGTTCAATGGTTTATATTTGACAAGTTCAAACATTTATATGCAGCATGCATTTATATAGTACTTGGCATTTGAAGGATGAATAATCAACAGTTAAATACGAATGCAAGTATTTCAGAAGTAACAGAAGTTAGGCATATTGTTTAAAACAAAACAACAAAAAGCATTACAAAACAAAATAACAAAATAAAGTTCTTCTTCCTAACTTCTAACTCTCTAGTTTCGCACTTAGAGTTCCTTCTCCTTAGTTGCCACTTTTCTCCCCCGTTTTGCCAGCATCAGCAGTAGGCAAATTAACGGTAGGGGCAGGAGATTTGGCCTGATCCTGCAGCACACGTATTTGACCCTCCAAGGAATTCATGTGACTGACCATAGTCAGCATGAGTTCGGTCATTTTGGTCATTTGAGCATGTGTTGGTGGCTGCGTCTGGACAGAGGAGAAGTGATTGATCAAGTCATGGATTTCACGCAGAATATGGTGAGTGACAGGTGGATGAGAGGACTGGGCATGATTTGGTGGAGGATGGGCTTGTTCTTGAAGCAGAGTGTTAGCTGAGGCGATGACACGCCGTCCTGACTCAGTAGCACCTAGGTGTGCATATTTGGCAGGAGTGGGCTCGCACTGAGTGCCTTGTGTAGTGACAGGACTACGAGGCGTGTTGACCTCAGGTGCTGAGTTGCTTTGAGCTTGAGGTGGGAGTGAAGCTTCTTTTGGACTCGCAGGGGTTTTGGCTTGTTTCTCACTTGGAGGAACAGAGGCTTGTTTTTGTGGAGACCCCTATTGGGTAATGTGGGGCTCAAGAACATATTCTGCTTCTGTTCTCAGTTTCTTCTCAGCTGACTCAGCTGGGTCCTGATCAGCTTTCCTCTTGTTTCTTTCCATCAGCCTTGCCTTTCTCGGGACAGTACGAATATCCTTCGAACAGGCTCCCTTTTTCTTCTTCTTCTCAGCTTCAGCAATCTCAGATGGCACGGTAGAAGGATTCTCAGTTTGAGGTTCATTGGTTGGTTCTGTACCCTCAGCAGTGTGATCAGCTTCAGCCATGACATCATCTATAATAGCATCCAGATCTGTCAGATTTTCCATTTCTCCAATGGGTTGCTCAACCTCAGCTATAAGCTCCTCCTCCTCAGTGGTTTCATTCTCGTCATAACCTTTCAGGGGTTGGCTGTGTGATAGTCCATTCAGTAGACGTGCAGTGATAACAGTTCCTGTTGAACTTATTTCACCAACAGTCTCTATGTTCTTATCATGTATTATCCTTGTGATGAGAGAACCTAACCGGAGCTTCCTTCCACTTCTTTGGAAAGCACCGACCAGAAATACAGGCATGTTGAAAGGAATGTTGGTCAGCATATGCCAGATGAAACATTATTCAAAGTTTGAGGCGGATGAGGGAGAACTGAGTTTCGGGAAGATAAAGTTGGTCAGTAAAAAGTGGGCCATCTTTTGATTTTTGCCCATGCAGGTGCTGGGTACTTCTCCTTTGTAGTCTTTGGGTTTACAAAACCCCTTCATCTTTTCTGCGATGGCTTTTGGTATCGGCTCCTTAGTACTTCTTAACTCTTGGCCCAAGAGTGTACTTTGATCATCCTTCTTACCATGCTAGTTGAAGGACCGGCGTGGTCAGAGGATTTGAGAGTTGGAGAGAAAGTACTTTCGTTGAAAGACATTTTTTTTGAAGTTCTGAAGCACTTAGGTGTTAAAGGAAAAATTCTGAAGCTTTCTTAAAGTTTAGTGCGCATGTAAAGAGGGTAGTGGGTTAGTATCCACTATTTATGGATTTTTAGTTTAGGGTTCCGTTTGAATTTAAGCCGGTTTTGCCCTTGGGTTGTCCAATCGGCAGAAACCCTGACACTTATGACACATTTAAAACGTAATCGGCGCATGCGCAGTACAGGTGTCATTTTGCGTGTGGTGGCATTAAATGCTAATAAGTGCTTTTACTCAGTGTTTGTTTATATAAACGTTTCATATTCTGAGTAGTCAGTGCATTCTTTAAGGATGATTTTAAGTTCAAGTTCTAAACTAATTTACTCAGTGTGCAAGTTTACTCAATATTTGTATGTTCAGTCAGTTTCAATGAGATACTCAGCAAACAATAAATCATTCAGCATGTAATTCACTCAGCATTCAATATTCATTTAGCACAGGAATTTACTGGAGAGGATTAAACATACCAATTGCTTCTCTCAGTATGCTAAATTGCTCTCGTGCTAAAGGCTTTGTCAAGATATCAGCCAGCTGCTCATCTGTTGGCACATAAGTCAGCTTAATTTCTTTCTTAAGTACATGATCTCTGATGAAGTGATGTCTTATGCTGACATGCTTCATCCTGCTGTGCTGGATTGGGTTCTTTGAGAGGTCAATTGCACTCTTGTTGTCGCATTTGACTTCAATTGTCTTTGTTTGAACACCATAATCTTCAAGCTGTTGCTTAATCAGCTTCCAGCAGCAATGTACTCAGCTTCAGTTGTGGACAGGGCTATTGACGCCTGCTTCTTGCTGAACCAAGATACAAGACAGCTTCCTAGGAATTGGCATCCTCCAGAGGTGCTTTTTCTTTCCAGCTTGTCTCGTCCATAGTCAGCGTCAGTGTATCCGATGAGTGTAAAGTCATGAGTATTTGGATACCACAAACCTGCATTTACTGAGCTTTGCAAATATCTAAGGATCCTTTTTACGGCTATGTAATGGGATTCCTTAGGGTTAGCTTGATATCTAGCGCAATAACATACTGAGAACTGAATGTCCGGTCTACTTGCTGTTAAGTAAAGTAAAGAGCCAATCATACCTCGGTATAACTTGCTGTCTACTGACTTACCATTCTCATCAGCACAAAGGACAGTGTCAGTGCCCATAGGAGTGGATATTGGCTTGCAATTTTCCAAGTCATATTTCTTTAAGATCTCCTTGGCATATTTGGCTTGACTGATGAATATGCCATTCTTTCCTTGCTTAATTTGAAGTCCGAGGAAGAAGTTGAGTTCTCCCATCATTGACATTTCGAATTCAGTCTGCATTTGTTTGCTAAATTCCTTGCACATAGATTCATTAGTAGCACCAAATATAATATCATCCATATATATTTGTGCTAGCAGGGTATCTTTACCCTTTCTCTTAATGAATAAGGTTGTATCAGCTTGACCCCTGACGTAACCTCTAGTCAGTAAGAAGTTGGTCAGCCTCTCATACCAAGCACGTGGTGCTTGCTTGAGTCCGTACAGAGCCTTTTTGAGTTTGTAAACGTGGTTTGGGAACTCAGAATCCTCAAAACCTGGAGGTTGATTTACATAAACCTCCTCGTTTATAACTCCATTAAGAAAAGCACTTTTGACATCCATTTGGAATAATTTAAAGTTCATGTAAGATGCATATGCACACAAAATCCTAATAGCTTCTAGCCTTGCCACTGGGGCAAAGGTCTCACCGTAGTCTATACCTTCTTACTGACTGTAGCCCTGAGCTACAAGTCTTGCCTTGTTTCTGACTACGTTTCCTTGCTCATCTAGCTTGTTCCTAAAGACCCATCTCATTCCAATGGTCTTTTGGCTCCTAGGATGTGGCACTAGCTCCCATACATTATTCCTCCTGAACTGATTGAGTTCCTCTTGCATGGCATTCATCCAGTATTCGTCATCCTCAGCTTCGGCAAAGTTCTTCGGCTCCAGTACTGAGATAAAAGCTACATTGCCGAGATACTTCCTTAGTTGATTTCTTGTCATCAGCGTATTTCCAGCTGAGTCAAGAATTGCATTTTCTGAATGCCCTCTTGGGACTCTTATCTCCTTTGGTAGATTTATGTCTTGTTCTATTCGTGTTTCAACAATCTCTGCAGAAGTAGATGGGTCAGTGAAAGTAATTTTAGGTTCACTCTTACTCTTGGTCAGCCGTTTTATGAAGGACTCAGTAGCTGGTTCTTGATCAGCAGGTGCTGAGTTTGGTTCATCTTCTGTCAGCGGCTGGTATCTTCCTGCAGGGTCAGTTTCATCGAATTGCACATGTATAGATTCTTCTAATACTTGGGTTCTCTTATTAAAAAGTCTGTATGCTTTGCTGTTTGTTGAGTAGCCTAGAAAGATAGCCTCATCAGCTTTTGAATCAAATTTGGCTAAGCTATCTTTGGTGTTTAAAATAAAACATCTACAGCCAAAGGCACGAAAGTATCCAATGTTGGGCTTTCGTCCTTTCCAAAGTTCATAAGGGGTTTTCTTAAGTATAGGTCTGATTAGAGCCCTATTTAGAATATAGCATGTTGTGTTAACAGCTTCTCCCCAAAAATACTTTGGAAGCCTATGCTCATCCAGCATTGTCCTTGCTATTTCAACAAGAGTTCTGTTCTTCCTTTCAATAACCCCATTTTGCTGAGGCGTTCTAGGAGCAGAGAAATTGTGGTCAATGCTGCTGGCTTCACAGAATTCAACAAACTTTTGGTTTTTGAATTCTCCGCCGTTATCACTACGGATATGAGCTAATTTTAGGTCTTTCTCATTTTCAATTTTTCTAACCAAGTTTGAAAATGTCTCAAAGGTCTCATCCTTGCTGGTCAGCAAGATAACCCACGTATACCGAGAGAAGTCATCTACAATGACCAAGGAAAATCTTCTTCCACCCAGACTCAGCGGCTGGACTGGACCAAAGAGATCCAAGTGTAGCATTTCTAACGGACGCTTAGTTGAGACAATGTTTTTACTTTGAAAAGATTGCTTGGTTTGTTTTCCAGCTTGGCAGGCATGGCATAATTGATCTTTTTGAAATTTAAGTTCAGGCAGTCCCTCAACCAATTGCTTTCTTGCTAGTTTGGCCAGGAGGTCCATGCTTACATGACCAAGTCTCCTGTGCCATAGCCAGGAATTTTCTTCCTTTGTGACTAAGCATACAGTTTTTGAAAACTTCTTTTCTAGGTTTAGCATGAAGACATTGTCTATCCGAGGGGCAGTTAAGATTAACTCATTTGTTTTTCCCTCATATATTTTACATCCAGTATCGTCAATTATAACTTTTCTCCCATTATCACATAGCTGAGCTACGCTGAGTAAGTTATATTTGAGTCCACTGACTAGGGAGACAGATTCAATAGTGGGATTACCTCCAACGGTGCCTGATCCTACTATTTTACCCTTTTTCTTGTCTCCAAAACTTACGCTTCCTCCTCGTTTACGTTCAAACGTGATGAATTGAGTTTCATCACCCGTCATATGCCTTGAGCATGCGGTGTCAATATACCACATTTTTGACTTCTCGGCACATCTCAGGCTTACCTGCATTGTGATCAGTTTCCTTTAGGTACCCAATTCTTTTTGGGTCCTGACTTGTTAGGTTCAACAGGTAAAGCATCATATTTTATTTTGTGGCGGCATATATTGACAATATGGCCACTTTTTCCACAGAAGTCACAACTGACTTTCTGTTTAGGACTCTTTACTGACTTGTCAGCACCCCAATGCTGAGCGTGCCAGCACACCTTAGTGGTGTGTCCTAACTTCCCACAAAAGTCACACTGGACTCTTCGCTGGGGATTTCGTCTCTGCTGAATACCTTGGTACTGAGTACCTTGATACTTAGTTCTCAGAGGAAAATTGTTTTTGTTTGGAACCTTTAGTTGGTTCTGAATGGTTGTGACATCCTTCCTCGGTTTCTTGGAAACTGACTGGACTTCAACGACAGACTCATGAATGGTTTTCATATTTTCATGCAAAACTGAGTTGTCTTGAAGAAGGTATCTGAGGTCACTCAGTTTGACCTCTTCCACCTCATCACAGCGCTTGCTGAGTGTTTTAATCTTTTTGTTACACTTTTTGACAAGTGTATAAAGATCACTCAGGGCATTAGCCATTTCATTTCTGAGTTGAGAGAGTGAGATTACCTCGTTTGATTGCTCTTCATTATCTGTCTCATCAGATTGGTCAGCATGCTCGGAAATGCATGGCTCAGCAAGTTCGTCAGCCATGAAGCATATCTTTGCTGACTCTGTGGCATCGGCTTCAGTTGATGAAGAATCATCACTGTCACTCCATGTCGCCACCATTGCCTTCTTTTTGTCTTTCCTCAGAGTTGGGCAGCTTGACTTGATGTGTCTGGTTTGATGGCACTCAAAGCATGTAATGGGCTTCGAGTTGTCCTTTCTGTATTTGCTGTCACTTGAGTCAGCCTTATACTTATCAAACTTTTTGTAAGACTTTTTAGAATATTTGTCGTTCTTACTGAACAGCCTCTTCATCTTTCTTGTGAACATAGCCATCTCCTCATCATCAGTTGAACTCCCGTCAGTGGAGTCAGCCTTCATGACAAGTGACTTCTGCTTCTTTTCATCAGATTTTTCCTTCACCTCAAAGTTTTTCATGGATATCTCATGGGTCAGCAATGAACCGATGAGTTCGTCATATTTGTAGGTGGTTAAATCCTGAGCTTCCTCAACTGTTGTCTTCTTTGCTTGCTAGTCTTTTGGAAGACTCCTGAGTATCTTTTTGACTTGTTCTTCCTCAGTGAAGATTTTCCCAAGTCTCTTGAGCTCATTAATGATGTTGGTGAACCTTGCGTTCATGTCTTAAATTCCCTCATCATTGTTCATCTCGAACAGCTCGTACAGTCTCATCTGCTGATTCACCTTGGATTCTTTTACTTTGTTTGTTCCCTCGTAGGTGACTTCCAGCTTTTTCCAGATCTCTTGTGCCGACTCACAACCTGAGATTTTGTTATATTCTGCAGCATCGAGCGCACAGTGAAGCATATTGATAGCTGAAGCATGGTTTTGAAGCTTCTTAAGATCATCCTCTGTCCATTCAACCTCAGCTTTAACAACTGACTGGCCAGCAACAACTTTCACAGGTACAAACGGGCCTTGGACTATAGATAGCCAGGCACTCATGTTTGTAGCTTGAATGAAGTTCTTTATCCTATTCTTCCAAAAGGTATAGTTTGACCCGAAGAATAGGGGAGGCCTGGTAATGGACAGCCCCTCAGGTAATATCTGAGTTGTCTGGTTTCCAGGGAGAAACCGAGTGCTGTTTTCGCCCATGGTATGGATCAACTCAAGGTTGTTAGACCTTTAGTAATGAGCTTTTCAGCTCTGATACCACTTGTTGGTCCCTTGTAAGGTTGCAAATATAGTTCCAAGGGGGGGTTAGGAACTATTTTACCTTTTTAAAATAATTTAGGCAGATTTCTTTTCTTTAAGAAAAGTTTATCTAACAGCGGCACTTAGCACACAGCAAGACACTGGCTTAGTCAACTAGTGACTAGGACAGCTTCATTGCTTAGGTCAGGAAATAGCACTTTGAGTCTATTCCTGAACCTTCTCGTTGGTAGCGCACAACTCAGCTTGACCTCTTTTACTTGGTCAGTTTTAGTTTGTTTTAAGCAAGCAATGTAAATAAGGAGTTAAGGTTTAGAAATACTTCACTCAGCAGATTTATCCAGGTTCGGCTTCTTCTAAGCCTACGTCCTGTCCCCGGAACACTTCCGAGATTTCAAATCCTCTACTGAGCTCTTTAAAGGTAGAGCCTCAAACCTTTTACAATATCAGCAATTGAGTATGACAAGAGTACCTTCCTCTATACTTCTACTCAATCCTAATCTCTCCGCTGAGTACTTAAAACCGAGTACTCAGCCTCTCCTTTCTACTTCTAGAAATGATAAAGATTTTGTCCTAAACAACAATTGCTAGAACACCTTAGATGATTGAAAAACAATCACTCTAGACTTTTACACAAATGAATAGACTTTGTAGTGTAAGAATTTTGCTTTGCTTCTGATGGAGAACTTTTGTATACGTTTGGTCAGCGTGACGGCTTTTTGCTCAAAAGTTCTCTAAAGAATGTGGATTCTGAATGCTCTATTTATAGAGAGCTATGAGAGCTTCTGGTTATTTCGAATTTCGAAATAACCGTTGGAGGGAAACGGCTACAAGTCGTTTTCACTGAGTCTGCCAGCAGTTCTCTTTAGCCAATCAGATTCCAGCGTCTTCTGTTCTTCGGTCAGTGTGACAGTATGTTCCTCCATTTTGGGTAATGTCAACCAGACAGCTTGCTGTGTCTTCTGGTTTTTTACTTAAGGAGGAAATACTTTGTCTGGAAGCTGTCTTATGGTCATCAGCTGTCTTGTACGTTTTGTCGAGACAGCTCAGCAGCTTCATACCGAAGTTGTCTACGTGGATCTTCTCGATCCTTCTTTTCTCAGCATGCGTCTCATTACTTCAACGGCAACGTTTTGGAGACACGCAGTCTGAGTGATCTTGGGTTTGTTTGACTTGGGCCTTGACTTCCATATAGGGCTTGAGCCTTATGATCTTTATGTCTTATGATAAATTATAAACTCAACATTGAACAAACACATTAGTAACAATAAGCCAAAACATTTAAACTTAGTGTGTTGTAGAATATTTACTTTTACTTAATTAATTTTGTCAAATCAAAATCTTGTGGAAAGGTGTTTCAACAATATTTTTATATGTCAGTTTATAAATAAAAGATAATAAAATTATAATTATTACTTGTAAATATGATTCGGACCTCCTAAATTGTTATAAACACATTACATGACCCTTAACATGATATTAACGGGCTTTTCGACGGATAGTGTTGATATACTAATATAAAAATGACATAAAGTATTTAAAAATAGTATTATATCTTCTTATATTTTTAAAAGTTATCATTAATATATATAGATTTAATATCTTCCCAGCCCCCTCAAGTTGTCCCAATACTGCAACTGACCCCGAATTTAGACTTGTGACAACTAACCCCTTCAACTTGTTTATTTGGAACAAATAACCCCTCAAATTACTCAATTGGAACAAATAACTCTTATTTAGAACAGATAACTCCTAAAACGAAAAAAAAACATTCAACATAATATTACATCAAAAATAAAAGATTTCAAAATATCGGTTGCTACGTCTAACTATAATCTACTAATACATTAACTAAATGGTAAAAAAAGAGTCTCGAAATAACCTATTTAAGGGGTTATTTGTTTCAAATAAGCAAGATGAAAGGGTTAGTTGTCACAAGTCTAAGTTCAGGGGGTCGCGGTATTGGAACAACTTGAGGGGGCTTGGAAGGTATTAAGTTATATATATATCTATAATAAATTTACATGTAGCCCGAAAACATGAAATCTACACTAACGCAAATAGGTTAACATGATTGTGACATGAAATTTTTTGGGTTGAGTTTAAGTTTACTCTTTCTAACACGAACCCAAAAATAACACGACACGAATATGATAGTAGTTGACGGATAATTATATTATGATTAAAGGTTCAAATTGCTGATCGAAGTTGATATGGAGGGTCAATTTAGCTCAAATCAATTTTTGGGTATCAATTCACCCCTTAAACTTGGTTGGAAATGTCAATTTAACTCAGGATCAAATCAGTCCTAAAAATATAATATATTTTTGATACATGAACTTTATCATGTTTATATTTTGATTTTATATTTAAAAACTATTATATTCTGCGCAATCGCATAACGTTTTGGCTTCGACGAATTACTTTATGCGTTAGTGGAGAATATCTAATTTTGGATAAGAATTAATTGAATTTAGAATTTTAATTATACTATATTATTTTTTAAATTCTTTTGTTAATGAAATAATTATATTAAGTGATAACACGTGAGAAAAATAAATAGCGGTAAAAATCGAACTGATAAAAGAAATCTCTCGAAATATGAGTATGAGCCACAAACAATTAATTCTGAGAGAAACTCCCCGAAACAGAGATAAAAAAAAAACTTAACTGAACCCTTTAAAATTTTATTAGTGCATTGATATTTTGCACTGACACATAAAATAATATGCCGACACGAAAGTGTTTTGCGGTTGCCCAGAATATAATAATTTTTAAGTATAAAAATAGATTTCAAGTATTAAAATATAAACATGATAAAGTTTAGATATCAAAAATATATTATATTCTCAGAACTAATTTTATTCTGGATTAAGTTGATATTTCCGACCAACTTTAAAGGTTGAGTTGATCGAAAGATTGATTTGCGAGCTAAATATATTTAACCCTCCATGCCAACTCTCAAGGACAATTTAAACATTTATTCCATATATTATTATAGGAATACAATAATGAGCTGTGGTCAGGAAGTACGCCACGTCTCATATATATATATATATATAGGTATAAGTCTAGTTTTATATAATATATTCATGAAATGGAGCATACCTTAAAACAGAGAAAAGGATCATGGACTGCTGAAGAAGATGATCGTCTACGGACATGCATAGAAGAGTATGGTGAAGGACAGTGGCATCTCATTCCACTTCGATCAGGTTTTTTATTTGTTTTGTTTTATGTTATCTAGGTTTAATATATCCTCCACAATAGATTTTTTTTTTAACTTGTTTAAAATGTATTCCACAATAGTTTTTTTTTTTATAAATTAAGACACAAAATTAAAAGGGTAAATTACATCTATGACACTGAATTTTACCCATTTTAATATTGATATGACTGAACTTTAATTTTTAACAATATGGTCATTGAACTTTACACTTTTTAATACCGTGGTCACTCAACACTTCAAAACGACCGTTGACGGCTTCAAAATAAAAAAATTCGAAGTGTGAATGATATTCTAAGGAAATTTAATTCTTGAAAATTTTCGTTTTAAGGTCATTTGGGTGTTGTTTGGTTAGGGGGAGAGTGAATTTTCAGAGAGAATAAACTCAAAAAAAAAAATATATGATTTTAGAAAAAAAAAATGTGATTTCATGGTAAATGTCGTTCTGAACACTTTAATTAACGGTCATTTTGAGGAGTTAGTTAAAATTTAGTAGCCACGTGTTAAAAAGTATAAAGTCCAGTTGTCATACAGTTACGAATTGAAATTCAGTGGCCATAATATTAAAATGGTAAAGTTTAGTGGCCATGTGTGTCTTTCATATATACATATAACACTGAATTTTTTTGGCCCCCTCCAGCCCTGGGCCTTAGGCCGCCCCAATCCGGTCTTAGATCCAGAGCCGGCCCTGATTGTAGATCGAGAGAGAAATCAGAATTTAACGGAGTAATATAAATAACGTATCACATTCTGTTATATATCAAAATCTAAATTAGTACCATTTTTTAAACGTTATATTGATATTATTTTATATGTGGAATTTAGATATTTCACAAAAACCATAAACATATATATAAAAGTTATGGTTGGCTCGTACATATCACTTTAAGTTGTTAGGTTTACGGATATAATACTAAAGTTTTGTTAGACATAATGGTCAATTATTGGCTTAATATATCATCCCTCCTTTTAATTTGTTAAAAAACTTGATTATTCTCCCGAACTTTCAAAGCATTTCGGTAGCTTCTTAACTTATTTAAAATGGTATGATAGCCCCTCAACTTATTTAAAATATAAACAGTTAATTATTCGGTTTTAAAGAAATAAATCGTATGTGGAAGATGTGTATTGCACACACCTTGGAATGTTATTACAGAATTCACAGAATGGATTAAAACATTTTAAACGAGTTCTTACTTGTTTAACTGTAAAACATATCCTCTATGATATTAAAACTTTCTAACCTAACTTTGGTTCTTTGACTTTTTTAAGATGCGTGCAACATACTTTCTGTATGCAACTTTTTTTTTTTTTGCAACCGAGTGATTACTTGACTACATTTTAAGCAAATTGAGAGATTATCAAATCATTTTATGCAAGCTCAACGGATTATCAAACACTTTAAAAATTCAGGGTATCAATCAAGTTTTTTTTTTTTTTTTTTTTTTGGATAAGTTCAAACCACCAATGCTATATTAAGCCTCAACTATTTAAACATTAATATCTCTATTTATTATTATAATTTTTACGGGTAAATTACACTCATGGCTACTAAATTTTATTCTTAATATTGTGACCACTAAACTTTACTTTTTAATATCGGTGACCAGTCAATGCCTCAAAACAACCATTGACGAACTTAAAAAAAAGGGCGGCCCGGTCGCACTACGCGTCCCCGCTGAGCGAGGGTCCGGGGAGAGGTCCCGCCACAAGGGTGTATTGGGGGCAAGCCTTCCCCTGCCAATTTATTTGGCAAGAGGCCGCTCCTAAGACTCAAACCCGTGACCTCTTGGTCACACGACAACAACGTTTACCATTAACGGACTTAAAATAAAAAAATTCAAAGAGTGAATTATGAGGTCATTTAGGTGTTGCTTGGTTAGGAGAGAGAGTGAATTTTTAGAGAGACAAAGCTCCAAAAAAATGCGATTTTGGAAAATAAAAATTTGGGTCCATAGTAAATGTTGTACAATCAACTTTAATTCTTGGAATTTTCTATTTTGAGGCCGTTAACGGTTATTTTTATAGTGTCAAATTAAAATATCATTGTTTTTAAGAAATGGAAAACATTAATCTTCTTTTGGACAAAAAGAATTCTACAGATGCTTGTTTAACAAAACGTGAAAACACATGAATTTTTTTAAAAAAAAAAATTACCTTGATAAAAACTATATAATTTTTTGTTTTACATATTGTATCAGGATTGAATAGATGCAGAAAAAGTTGTCGATTAAGATGGTTGAATTATCTGAAACCAAATATAAAAAGGGGAGATTTTGAAGTGGATGAAGTTGACTTAATTGAACGACTGCATAAGCTCTTAGGTAACAGGTAAGAAAATATTACTCATTTGTTTCATATTACATGTCTTTTTAGAAATTTGTATAGCAATTAAGAATATTAGGAAAAAAAGACTTTGTTGTCCCTTATTTATTGATTCCACACTATTTATTTATTTTATAATAAGTTCATCATTTTAATTAATCTCCATAAATCCATGTTTTATAGCACACAGAAGGTGTACTTAATGTGTATTGATCATATAATATGAAACACAAAAAAACTCTAGAAATACATGTAATATGAAACAGAATGAGTAATAAATACTTGCTTATATACAACAAAAAAAAAATCAACTACCCCTTATTCTTTGAAAATGTGTTATTTACCCATTTAATTTTTTTAAAGTGATTTATTAACCTCATAAAATTTACATGACAGAGTAATGAGAGATTTTGGAAAAGTTAAAATGTGTACACTTTAAGTAAGTTTAGGAGGTTTATAGACCATTTTTAGAAAGTTCAGGGCTAATATGTACATTTCAAAGAACCAATTGGTCACTTTAAACAAGTTTATAGTATTCCATCTGTTCTTTTTTATAAGTCGTTTAAGGTTTTTCATCAAAACCAATGCAATATTAATTATACTATTAAAATCATTAATTTACCCTTAACGCATCTCTCCTAAATTAAACTTTCTAGGGATAAGATGCATAAATACCTCTAACATTTACAGACAGGAGCAATGTTACCCCTAACGTCTAAAATAGTGCAATTTTACCCATAATGTTGGCAGTCAAGAGCAATTTTACCATAACATTGACAAATTGATCAATTGGAGAAATAATTCATCAAACTGTCGTCTCTATCATTAATCTTGTCATCTATACTTCACATTTGCGTTATTTTATCAATCATTAGTAACAAATAATAAACATATGATTAGACGTGAAGTTTAAACAAGATTAAAAAAATATACTGTCTTTTATAAGAGTTGGATAAAAAAAATTCATATATTTCACCGAATCTATAAATATTAATTTCCAATTCTATTATTAAATCATCAAAAATATGATTTTTTTTAGAATCAACAGATATGTAATTGATGTAGAATAAGGAACAACATATCTAAGTTTTATAATAATGTCTGAAATTGACCCAATTTACCAACTTTAAGGGTAAAATTGATCTTTGTTGCCAACATTATGAGCAAAATTGTACCATTTTAAACGTTGTGGTAAAATTGTTCCTGATTGTAAATATTAGTGGAATTTTTGCACCCTAGCCCTTCTTTCTATGTAATTCTCTCTCTTGTTAAATTTTAAGGGTTAAATTAGGATTATTTATATTAGGGCTAAGGGTGGATCTCATAGATTCTTAAACCGGACTGAATATCCGAAAAAAAAATCCATTGGATTGAACCGTTGACTTTTTCTACAGGACCAAACTGAATTGTACTGTTGACTTAATTATGTACAACTATAGAGATTTTCAAATTCCTAATATTACTGAGTAAATATGTTGGAAATTTTAGAACCGTACTGAATATCCGAAAAAAAAGATCCAGAACCGGATTGAACCGTTGATTTTTTCATTAGGACCGAACTGAATTATACTGTTGACTTTAGTAGATACAATTATGGAGATTTTCAAATCCCCGAATTGTACCGAACCGTACTCACCCCTAATTTGTATCAATACTAAACTTATCTCTTATCATAAATAAGAACAAATTGAGAAAATATTTCTAAAATTGCATTGTAATACAAAACGATATATAAAAAAGAACAAATTAAAAAAGCCAAAACGTGATATAATAAAAACGGAGGAAGTAGTAAATAGAACTTTTTCAAAGTAGATGAGAGAGTAGTAAATAGAACTTTTTCAAAGTAGAAGAGGATAGTTGACTTTGTTGGAGAAATATTAAGTCTTTTCTTTAAATGAGAGAAAAGTATAAAAACGAACTCCGTGGTTTGGTCGTTTGCAAAGACAGTTCATATTGTTTAAATGTTTACAAATAAAGGTTATGTGCTTTGTGAAATTTACAGTTAAATAATATGTGAATCAAATGTTCAGTCAAATAATACTTAGTTAATTTGCAAAGTTAAATATTATATTTTGAGTTGCAAAGTCAGTCATTTTAGTTGCTCTAAATCGATATCGTTTGATGTAGATAATCACAACAATAATTTTTTATGAAATGACTGAATTTATAAACTGTATAAAGCAGTTAACACATGTTTACAAACTTTTGAACTACAATAATTTTACTTTACAAATCGGTCCAATCACAAACATTAATTTATACATTTCTCTTAAAATATTATATTTGGTGAGTTAGAAGATGACCCCATGCAAAAAGATTAGGAACCTTTTTTTATGTGTGAACGACATCAACGAGGAAAAGGAATTAGCGACATGTCTTCCCTATTCCATATCAACTAATTTTATAATATAATCTATAAAGTTTTCTTCAAGAACGTATTTTACTCAAATTCTATAATATTTTTTTTTGAAGCAATACACTTTACTAATCAATCGATACCACTTATACATATTTATTTTTTCTTACCAATCATCTATCACGTAGTGGTATATTGGTAGAGTGCATTTGATGTATAGAAGGGATGGGAAAAACTATACACTTCTATACCTCTCCGATTAAAAATCGCACTTTAATCACGCACTCCAAAGTGAATACAATGATCAGAAAATCCTAAAATATTTACATTCATCCTTGTTTCCCACGCAAAGAAAAGACCCCCCCCCCCCCCCCCTCCCCCCCAATCTTCCCGTATTTGCCGAGGAAACAGTATTACTATCGAACATCCACATCAATCGATCCACTTTATGTTATTCAGACTTGACTCTGTATAGAGACAAGATTTCTGACATTTTTTCTCACACGACGAGACAAAGATTGGACTATCTTACTTTTTACATTCTAGTTTAGGATTTTCATGGCTCTTGGAGGAACTAGAAGCCAATCTCCACTGTTTCAATATATTTCATGACATCATAGTACGTAAAAAAATTAAAAAATATTTCAATACATGGTAAACAAAAAAATATTTCATTAATAATTATTAGGTACGTATTATTAAGTTCACTAAATGTCATTATTTATTCAAAATCAAAAATATAACCAACCACCTAGTTAATACGTACTTAAATCAACCAAAAAAATTAATTATCAGGGGGAATATTCGGAGATCCCTAATCGAGAATTAACGGGGCGGGGATACCTTTTCCCATTCCCCACCACGGGACACAAAAATATCCACATTCCCGTCCTATGGGGATCCTTATCGGGGATTCTCTGTCCCCGTCGGGACGGTCACCAACGGGGAATCCCCACTACATTTACATCCCTAGTTAAATATCACTTATGGAAATACTTCAAGAGGTAAATGTTACCAAATGATACCACATAGGATAAATGATAAAAATTTGAATACCACATGAACCAAATATAATTTTAATTCTTAAATTAACTTTCAATCTATATTCAAAAATTTAATTGTATCTCTTTTAAGTATAAAATATTAATTATTTTGATCATTTAAAACCTAAATAATATTAATATTTATATAAATCTTTTTTACTATATATATATATATATATATATGAAATAAAAAACGGAGCCCCCTCCAGCCTTGCGACCTAGTTCAGGGCACTCCTCACCTAGATCTATCTCTGAACTTATTCATTACACAACCTTTTAGCTAGAGATTTCAGTTTAACAAGAGCGGGTCTCAAGCAGGGGCGGATATAGGGGGCCCGAGCCGCAGGAACCACCTGACCTGCTTGTCTCCATAAAATTTGAGGCTATGGTGATTCCGACCTCACTCTAAGAAATTTTGATGGGGTGCTATTCGGCATCCTCAAAATTGGCACAGGTCCTGTTCGGCTCCAATTTTTTTTTTTTTTTGCCAATTAGACCTTTCTTAAATCCAAATTTCTAATTTTTTTAACCTATTACGCCCTCTCTAAATCCGAATTTTTCTAGTAGACACAATTGTTTTTACATGTAACTTAATTTTGAAAATTTTTACATTGGTACTTAAAAATTGGTTCTTAACCACTTAGATTATAACACGCATATATAAGGAATTTTTTTGAAAAAGTTCGATTTAACATTTTTTTTACACACGCATGTAAAATCAGAATCCCAACCAACCAATCCTGTGTTCATCACTGGTCTCAATTTTTGTATCCCTCTAAAAATAAAAAGGTACATGAACACAATCATCCTTTGTGCCTATTATTCCATAATAAAAACAAAAATTGGGAAATTTCTCATATTTAAAAGAAACCTAACCAATCTTATTCTGTTCTTAATATTTTGACATGATATGGTCTCTTTTTAAATTTATTTTTGATTTCGCTATTGATGTATTGGTACGCATTAAACCTAGACATGTTTAAAAGCCCATTGGCCCGTTCAGTCTGCTTTTCAAAAACTGGACTTGGATATATATATTTCATAATAGGTCCAGCTCAG
The DNA here is from genome assembly GCF_963576675.1 of Euphorbia lathyris. NCBI lineage: Eukaryota > Viridiplantae > Streptophyta > Magnoliopsida > Malpighiales > Euphorbiaceae > Euphorbia > Euphorbia lathyris. Next base: position 84,379,827 of record NC_088917.1, on the reverse strand, counting down.
TCCAAGTCCCCTTAGGCCCGAATAAAGAGTGGGTTGGGTTTGGAATTTATCTCAAAACCCAAGTCCAACCCGACCAGATTCGAAATTTTTAATAATAATTTTAATTTAATAAATTTTATAGCTTAATCAACTTTATATTCGAAAAATAAAAATTTCTTAAACATAAAAAATTTCCAAACCATTCAAATACAAAAACAAGTTATAAAATTCTTTGTATGCAATTAATTTCACATTAGTATATTTATTGTTTTTTTGAAGCCAACATTGCCATTTATTTATTGTACAAAATCTATATATTTTAGTTAGTTAGAATTGGTGAACATGTAAATTTTTATTACTATTTTATTTATTGCTATGAAAGGAGTATTTTTTTATTTAGGATTGCGTTGATTGATTTTTATGAAATAATCCTATAAAGTTTCATTTATTGTACTTTATTATTTATAAGTTTTAGTTTAATTTTAATTTTTAAAAAAATACAAAGATATTAGTTGGGCCGGACCGGGTTGGATTTCAGAATTAGTTCTCTTAGCCTGGCCCAGTCTGGCCCGAGTCCGCTATAAATATAGTACAAACTAAGTTGGGTTTGGGCAAAGTAATTATGTGACAAGTTCGGTTAGGTCCGCCCCGACCCAGCCCATGAACATGTCTATCAATAAGCATTTTACGGCAATCATTCTATCACAATTTGACTGTTTACTAGCAGTGTTGGATGCTGGATTATTATAGATACTCCGTAACTTTTTATGATTTTTGTTTATTAATGTTATGTTTTTCCAATTTGACATATTGAGCTATCAATCAATTATATTCGTATACATCAACTCACTAATTAGTAGAGGTGTCAAAATGGCTAAAAAGATTGACCCAACCTATTTAATAAATGGGTTGATCCAATCCAATCTATTTAATAAATGGGTTGTAATAACCTATTTGTATAGAGGTCAAAATGACCCAACCCATTTATTAAATAGGTTATATGGGTTGACCCATTTAACTAAATCTAATTAAAAATTAAACAAAAATAAAAAAAACGTAGAAACATAAAAACATAAAAATGTAAAAATTACACGGATTGACTCATTTAACCCAATTAACTAAAATATAATATAATATCTGGTTATCCATCCTGTTATATGATATAGTCTCTTAGTGTAATTAAAATTCAATTTAAATTCAACTAAGTACAAAAAGAACTAGCGTAAAAAACCTAGAAATTTGTTCATTTGAATTTCAATTAACATACACGTAAAAAACTATTAGTCCAAATAATGTAATGTTCTATAAAATCAAACAATAACGTAGTAATCATCCAAATCATCAAGAATTTTTTAAATTCCAGAATTTTTGAAATTTCAGAATTTTCAAAATTTCAGAATATCTAGAATTTCAGAATAAGTATGAAAAGAATAATATGAAGAGAATAATTCTGATTTAGTGGAGCAATAATTCAAATTTCATTCAATAATTCAAATCTACTAATATTAAAGAATAAGTATTTGTGGTGGTTTTAAGATAAATAAGAAACTAATGGGTGATTCAAAAAAAAAGAAGAAACTAATGGGTTATTGGGTTGACCCTGCCAAAAACCTATTCAACCCTTTTATTATATGGGTTAAATGGCTCAACCTCTTTATGACCCGGTCCATAAAAGGGTCAACCCTAACCTATTTAAATGATGGGTTAAATGGGTCAATAAATGGGTTATGACTCATTTTGACAGCTCTACTAACTAGCGGAACAATCCTAAAATTAGGTTAATGAAATCTATGTATGCCATGCCATTTTTTACATTAAAAGAAGGGAAATGACAAATGTTGGCAGTCAAGAGCAATTTTATGCTTAACGTTGGCAAATTTGGTCAATTTGACAAATAATTCATGAAACTTTCCAGTCACGAATCTTATCATCTACACTTCCTATTTGCGTTGTTTTATCACTAATTAGTAACAGATCACAAACACATGAATATGAATATACGTGAAAAAAATTATACTGCTTTTTGTAAGAGTTTGACAAAAAAAATCCAAATATTTCGATGAATTTAAAAATATTAATATCCAATTCTATTACTAAATTATAAAAAATATGAAATATTATTTTCTAGAAATATGTAACTGATGCAGAATAAGAAACAAAATATTTGTGTTTCCTAACGATGTCTCAAATTTAGCAAACATGCCAACGTTAGGGTAAAATTGATCTTGATTGTCAAAGTTATGAGTAAAATTGTACCATTTTAGATCTTAGGGGTAAAATTGCTCATGACTCATCACATTTTAACCAATCTCTGACACCCCCCCCCCCCCCCCCCACACACACACACACGTAAATGCCCATCGGATTGTTGCGTGCACAATATAGGTCCATCCCACCATGTGTTTTTAAATCCACAAATTAATGAGGTTGTCAGGACTCGAACCCTTAAATATTTTGGTCCTAGATGCTCTAATTCCATGTCATGGAACCATTTTAACCAACAGCTCAAGCTGATAGTTAAGCCCTAATCATAAATCTTATATTAATCCCTGACAGAAAACCTTATTAAAAAAATATATAAAAATCAAAAAGCTCAAGGTAATATTTATTTTAGCATAAGAGCTTATTATTGATTTGGTAATTATGATACCTTTGAGTTTTGTTTGTTTATTGAGAAATTTATTGATTGATATGCAGATGGTCATTAATTTCCCGCAGATTACCAGGAAGAACCACAAATGATGTAAAGAATTACTGGAATACTCGTATTAAAAAACAAAGTTCTCCAACAGAAATTACACCACTAAAAATAATAAGACACACTATCTTCAAGCCACGACCACTTTCATTCTCTAACAAATGTTTTTTCTGGTACGGTGATCAAAATAATATTCAGGTTGCCGAGCATAGCATTGATGATAATGATAATGATAATGGAGTGGAGCAACGAATGGAGGAAGTAAACCACAATGGTGCATTGACAGAAAGTGTTGCATTAGCCGAAAATGTTGCACATCATATTGAAAGTAATGCAGACAACAACCATACTAATCAGGCTTGTTATGCACAAGATAAAAGCATATGGAGTGACTTTTTTCTTGATGATATAAGATTTTGGGATATTTTTTATTATCCACCAGATTTATTTATTTGAACTTATTAATATTAGTTTCTGTTGTTTAATGTCTAGCTATGAGATGGTTTTATTTTATTAATGTGCATCTAGTCTATGTTTAGATATAATGAAATATAATAAAATATAATTAATTTCATATTTATTACGTTTATATATCCAAATGATTTGAGTCGTATGCTATTTTTTTTAATGAAAATACTTATAACTTCATTAGACTAAAACATAATAAGTACAACAAGAAAACAACAGTAAGAAATCAAACCTTACAAGATCTACAAAAAGCGATTACATAGAGCAAAAAATGCTATAGAGGCATAAAAAACACAAAACAACAATGAAACATGTATTTCTCGTAAATCAAAGTCCCTAGAAAAGTAGATGCAATCCAAATTTAACCATTTAGACCATTTAGAACATTTGGATCTAAGTCTTTTCTTGTGTTACAACCACGTAGATTTATTGATTCATGGATAAGATAAATCATTTCTGCTCTTCCTAAATGTTGAGCGATTTCCGCAAGTGCACGGTATACGCTTGTAGTAATAAAAGATATCGATCTCATAGGGAACGTTTTTCAACAAAAACTTATTCTGAATCGGTTAAATTTACTTTTAGGTTTATAATATGGAAAAATAGTTTAATCGGTTTTGGTTTTGAAATTGCTAGAATAAGAATTAGATTAGAGTATGAAGATGTTAGAAAATATCTGATTTAAGAATGAATTTGCAAAACAGGAACGTTTTAGTACTTTAGAAAAGTGAACAAGTATATTTGTTTGCATTAAGCAAAGAAAACAACTTTAAACTTTGTACGAATTATAAAGATGAAATAAATGACGGAACCTCTAATTAATAGGCTTTGAACGCGACAAAACCCTTATCCGGGATAATTGCCCTTAACCAAATTAAAACTCTACCGAGATAATAATTTGCCTAAGTGTTCAACAAAGTTTCCTTGTAAAGATTTTGAATTAAATGCGTTTTAATGAAAACACCAGCAGTCACTTTAGTGGATTGGTTACCATAAGTGCTGCATAAAAATCTATCGAATAGAACGGACTTTATTAGATGAAATATAATTTGATACAAGTTTACAGAGAATATGGAGCATGGAAACATTCGACGGCGTGCAAGTGAACGGGTTGTCAATCCTTTCCTTGGGTTTCGTTAGAGTTTGTCAGGCTCAGGGGCGGATCCTCTACTCAATCTTCTCGTTGAATCTTCGTAATAGAGACTAGGTCGGTCTACTACCAAAATGTAAACTAAACTGGAACAATGTCTAAACGCTGCTGAGTTTGTTATTATTTAGTAAACAATGTGTGTACATCATATTTCTTTTTACAGAATCGAAATCTAACTTCTGAATCATTTGACTCGGAATTTCTGCATAAATTCTATACTAATCTCTTTCTTGTACACATATCACACTATATCCATCAACTCTCCATCAACTCTTTATTTATAGATGTTGAAGAGTCTTGATTGAAGTGTCGTGTCCGTTGTGAAGGATCGTATCCGTTGCGAAGGATCGTGTCCGCTGCGAAAGGACGTCTTTATCCACCCGAACGATCGCGTTTCGTCGAAAACGAAAGTGTGTAACTAGGCTTCTAAAATCTCCTGCTCGTACCGAGAATGGGGGAGCAACAATTTGGTCTTCGGACGAAGGGAAAGAGGGCTGAGGAATGCGTGTCACGACCGAGAATTTGAGATTCTCGGTCGCGGCTTTCATGGAATTCTCAACCGAGAATTCTGTCTTTCAACCGAGAATTCAGCATTTCTTCTATTTCTGACCTCGTCTTTGTCCTCGTTTTGGTGTAATTTGATCTTCGTTGTTTTTAACTCCTTTTGTAGGGTTTTTATTCTGTTTTTGAGCTCTTTTCGTTCCTATTTGGATTTTACCAAATATTTATGTACCTTGCATGAAAGAAACATATTCGGGAGTAAAAGTATTCTAAATAGGTATAAATAGCACAAATTCGTAGCAATATTGATGTAATTATAGATGATATATTAGGTATATTTTGGTCTTAACAAATCTCCACACTTAATCTTTTGCTAGTCCCGAGCAAAATTTCTCTGAATTTATTCTTTATCTAATCTCTTTATGAAAATAGAACATATATCTTGGCATTACCTTTTAAATTAGTTAAGCCGAAAAGACTAGCTTCGCATGGCAAATTTATACGCAAAACATCAAACTAACTTAGTATAAATACGATATATCATTCGTCTTGTATTTTCAATTTTGAATTGAAGCATTCGGGACGATGTATAAGCACGCATGTTATTGAGTCTTTCATCTCAAGGCATTTCAAATCACAAAAATTTCTTTCCCAAACCTAAACTAATATATGAGATATATTAAATTTAAATAAGTACTTAGGATTAATTTAGTTGCTTAGTTACGCCCGAGATAAGGGTGGTCTTGATCGTAACTTTATACGTATTTTATTGCTTTGTGTTTGCTTAAGAGGTACCGATCATGCCATGGGTGGACGCAATCGTTACTTCAAACTTAAACACGCTTATTATTTTTTCTTTTTTTTTATCTAAACGTTCCTTCCATACCTCGATTGTGATAAGGGTGGTCGCAACCGTGGCCAAAAGTAAACGGTACTTAATTTTCTTCCCTTTCATACCTCGATTGTGATAAGGTTGGTCTCAATCGTGGCCAAAAGTTAAGAATTAAACTAATCGATTAATTAACATGAATTATAAAAATTGAATTTGGGAAAAAGAAAGATAGCACATTCATCCTATATTGATTTAAAATTCAACATGTATTATAGCTAAAGTTTCCTTAAAAACTTCAATTGATGTTAATGTAAGACGAAATCAAACCGAGCTAAAATTGTTAGTTCAATTTAATGCATATAAACCTAATTGAAAATTAAAACAAGATTTATTGTATCATGATTTGCATGATATAAAATAGAGATTAGAATAAAGAATTTTTGTTACTTAAATACATTCACTCGAGATAATTTTACTTAAAATCGTATCGAAGATTTGTGAAAAATATGAAAAATATTACCCGTGTAGAAATATTATTTCTAACGATAATGATAACCTAAACAAATAATCATAGGTTAAAATATTTTAAACATATGAAAAATGTAAAGTTAATAAAAATAGCGTTTTAAACAAGTTTATGTTGCAAAATACGTTGCATTTGCATATAAATGATTCGTTGTGCTAGAAAAACAAAAATGATGATGTACATCTCCTCCCACACTTAAATTGGACCATGTCCTCATTGGTGCAAAAATCGAGATATCAAGAAAAATAAGCACAAAATAAAGCATACGAAATAAAGATAGGAATTGAGCAAATGAAACATTCAACATAAAATTAAAAATTGAAAATTCTACCAAACATATTAAAATGAAAATTGTACCAAATTATATCAAGATAAAAAAAATAAAATTAAAGAAAACAACCTATGCTTGAAGTGGGGAATCCGGAGGTGTAGGTGAAGTCTCCACATTTCGGCGTCGGAAAAAGGAAAGCATCCGATGCCGAGTCGACCGATGTTCACGCCTCAAAAGGTTGAGGTTGTCATTCATCACCATATTGTTTTCAACCAAATCATCAATTCTTAAATTCATTTGACGATTGTTGGAATTGATTTGGTTCAAAATTCTACGCAAATCTACCGGATCATCCTCCGCTTGAGGTGCTTGGGGTTGTGCTTGAGCCGGTGGTTCATCCTCCTCGCCTTCCGCCTCTCCGCCGCCTTCGGTACCTACAAATTAAGAACTTGAAGCGCCACCACCCATAGTGCCACGAAGATGGGCAATACGGGTAGCATAGGAAATAAAGACGGGAGGTCCTTGTGGAAGCAATAAATGAGCTCGCTCAAGAGCCGAGATGTCCAAAAGTGGAACATACCCACGGTAGGTGGACATGTCATAATCGGCCAACTCACCCCGTGCTCCCAACACAATAGCGGTGATAAAATTACAAAGAGGGATTTGAATGGTACTAGCCCTCAAAGCACGGAACAAATTATCAAACAAAATACCAATGCTATCAATCCGCAAGCCTTTAAGCAAACTATCCAAAACATACAAATCCCGAACCTGAATCTTGGAACTTTCAACACGACTAAACACGGAGAAACTCAAATACTTATGAAAGAAGAACACACAATTGTCCTTAATCAACTTGCTTGAAGTGTTTTTCGAATTAAAATAATCTTGATCCGAGAGAGTTTGCCAAACAGCATCATTATCAAAATCCCTAGGCTTATCATAAAAATCAGAAGTAGGGAAACCAAACATGTTTCCCATTGCTTCATAATCAATGGTGTAAGGTGTACCTTCATTCCTAAAAGAGAAGGAAGTTTTCTTCTTGTTCATGGTCAAAGTGACCAAAAATTCCACTACATATTCATTAATACGTGGAAAACGCATATTAACGAATTCTTGCCAACCCAAAGCTTCAATGAAGGCATCAATTCGAGTAGAGAAATTTAATACTCTTACCGAATGGAAGTCTAAGAAGTGCATATCTACAAATTGGCGGTCGGCTTGTGAAAAATGTTTGAAACGAGCGGCTTCTTCCTCCGAAGCGATGTCAAAATAAGCTCCACATTGAACCCGAAGGCGATTAGCTTCCGTAACAGCGGGCTTATTACCAACACGCTTAGTCCTAACCATGGTGATGGTGTTTAGTGTTTTTTTAGGGTTTGGGAAGAAGAAGGAGAAGAAAAAGGAATTGAGAGAAAGAGTAAAGCTTGAAGATGAGGTTGGGGGTTTTGAATTGGAAGTGATTGAAATAGAAAAGAGGATAGAAATTGGAGTGAATAAATTGGGAAGAGTAAAAGTAGATTTTTGGGGAAGAGTTTGAAGTAAGGGATTGGGTAAAAATAGAGGTGATGTGAGGTTTGTGTAAGAGGTAGGTTTATATAGGGTTGTATAGGTAGGTGTATAGGTAGAATAGGAATAGGAATAGGCAAAATTTGGTGTCAAAATCGGATTAAGAAATGCCTACAGGTCGCGTGTCGCGACCGAGAATCTCAAAGCCGCGGTCGCGGCATGCGACTTTCAGGCAATTTTTTGTCCTGAAAATTGGCCGATCTTGCTGCTCATACCGAGAATTATTAATTCTCGGTAGAGAATTGGTCAAAATGGCCTATTTGGGTGCCTAATGACTTGGTTTGTGCAATTTTTGTTGATTGAATGGTTTCTAAACTTAATATTAAGTGTTTCTGCATTTAAAACTTAAATAAATGACATTAATTGCAAGGAAAACCAAAGGTTTAACCTTAATAAATTGAATTAAAGTGTAATAAATTGGTTAAGAAGAATTAAGGAAACTTAAATGTGCATTTATGCATATAAGTTAAGAGAACCATATTAAATGCATAATAAGTGCATGTTAATACATATTTAATACATGAATTGAGTTGATTAAATGAAAACTTAATTCATTAAAAATAAACCGAGTTATAAAAAGAATTAAATGTGGATATATGTGTGGAAAAATAGAAAACCATACTAGTTCATGAGAATCCTTTTTATCTTAATTTGAGTTAAGAATCGACCCATATGAAATATGCTAAGTATAGATAATGGATCAAATAGATAGTTAAGAATTGAACTAAATAAAATCTTTATTATATCAACATATGTACAAATAAGGAAAACAAAACAATAATTAATACAAAAAAAAATATGTACAAAAATAAAATGAAAAACATAAACTATTCTACATATTCATCCCTATCAAACGGGATTCCTCTAGCCTTAATACGCTCAATTTCTAATTGCACGAAAGCTTGACGTTCCGTTGCAGAAAGAAAATGCGGGCCGGCACGAAAGATACGTTTCACAAGTCCTTCGTACTCGAGAAACTCATAGTCAATTGTCGGGAAGAATTCATCATCACTGTAAGGAATATCATTTGTACCCTTGGTACCGAGAATTATTCCACAAATTATACTGCCGAACCCAATCTTCTTATCTTTGGATCGAGAAGCGGCGACAAGACCCTCCATCAGAATTTTGGAAGAATCCACTGTATTTCCCTGGAATACATCCCCAAGGATACAAATCAGTGTCACGGACTACACTACTGAATGTGCACCCGAATAAACTGTGACATAGAAATTTGTGCAAATACAGCATGGAACTGGAGTGAAAAGACTTATTGTAGGCGAGTTTTGAATTGAATCGCCAGAATCCAGTGAGCATTCTCCAAATATCAGTGGATGTCATGTCTCTTCTAGGATGACGTTTGATTGTATCCCTCGGGGGAAAACCAAACCAAGCATGCAACTCGGGATAGCCAAAGGTGAAAATTTCGCCATCACGACGAAAACTGAGACGTACCCGTCGTTTATTAGTGAAACGCACGGTACAAAAGAATTTGAGTATCCAGTCGCCTATTATTGGAAATCGCATTTTGGCGAATTTTGTCCACCCTAAACGTTCCATATAGCGGCTCATGTCATCACTAATTCCAAGTTGGTTGTTAAGGAATTCATCCATATACAACATTCCGGTGAAGAATTTGTAACGGAGATTCCAATAACGCCTACCTTCATCGTGGTTGAAGATAGGAAAAGGCGCCCCATATCGCTTAGATAAGTCTGGGCGTTTCTTGCTTGAGGCAGTGGTGTGCCTTGAAGCATTGTATTTGGTAGGCATGGTGCAAATTTTGTGTTACTTTAGCAAAGAACGGTGTTGGCGAAGAAAAAGCAGAGTTCTGACAAAGATGAAATGAATTGTAACAGAACTTGAATCCTCTAGGATTAATTTATAAGAGTTTAAGATGAAAAGAGGTATTGTTTTAATTATGAAAAGGTATAAAATTACACCTTTCGGGAATGAAGAAACTTAAGGTTTCATTTGTCAAGAGGTTTGTTGAAGGGGTTAGAATGTTTCAGACCTGATAGCGCAGGAAATGCGCGTGTCGCGACCGAGAATGGCTAAGCCGCGGTCGCGACATGCTGATTTCCTTACAGAAATCAGGCATCGAAGCTACCTCCCGATTCATGGTAGAGAATTAAAAATTCTCGGTATGAACAGAGAAATCCGAACCTGTTTGGACTATTCTTAAAAAGGAAATTCTCGGCAGGGAATTCTAAATTCTCGGCAGAGAATTTCCTGAAACTTCAAATTCATCTTAATTTCTAAAAATTAAATCTAAAATCATGAAATAAAAATATTTTATGTATTTAAAGCATAACATAAAGTCATCTAATCATAAAATTTGCATTTAAAATAAAATAAACAAAAATATAAAAAGCAATAAAACAAAATAAACTGTGTAAGAAAACTGAGTAATTTATACGTCAGACAATCTTGTTACGAACTCAATTCCTAGTTGGGAAATATTTTCGTAATAGATTTTACATCGATTACCATTAACTTTGAATCGAACTCCGGTAGGACCTTCCAGTTCTAAAGAACCATAATCGAATGTTTTGACGACTAAATATGGTCCTAACCATCTGGACTTAAGTTTTTCTGGAAACAAACGAAGTCGTGAATTAAATAACAGCACTTTATCCCCAACATTAAAGTGTTTAACTTTAATTTTGGCATCGTGCCATTTTTTTCACTTTTTCTTTATAAATCTTTGCATTTTCGTAAGATAGATGACGTAACTCATCTAACTCATTCAAATTGAGCAAACGTTTCTTACCTGCTTGTCGTAAATCAAAGTTAAGTTCTCTAATAGCCCAATAGGCTTTATGTTCTAATTCGACTGGCAAATGACATGCCTTCCCATACACTAAGCGGTACGGAGTCATTCCTATTGGTGTTTTAAATGCAGTACGGTATGCCCATAACGCATTATTGAGTTTAGAAACCCAATCTTTTCTAGAAGATGAAACTGTTTTCTCAAGAATCCATTTGAGTTCTCTATTTGATATCTCCGCCTAACCATTTGACTGAGGATGGTACGGCGTTGATACGCGGTGGCGTACTCCATATTTTTTCATAAGCGTTTCAAAACTCTTGTTTATAAAATGAGTACCACCATCACTAACGATGACTCTTGGACAACCAAATCTACAAAATATATCGTCAAGAAAACTAATGACAACTTTAGAATCGTTCGTCGGGGTTGCAATTGCTTCAACCCACTTTGAAACATAATCAACGGCAACTAATATGTAAGTTTTACCATTAGAAGGGGGAAAAGGTCCCATGAAATCTATTCCCCACATATCGAAAACTTCAACTTCTAATATGGTTGTGAGGGGCATCTCATCTTTCCTTCTTAGATTTCCTGTTCTTTGGCACTTATCACAACGAGTAATAAATGAACGGACGTCCTTAAACATCGTAGGCCAAAAGAAACCACTTTCAAATATTCTAGCTGCTGTCTTGTTAACTCCATTATGTCCTCCATAAGAGCTAGAATGGCATTCCGACATTATGGATTCGTATTCATCTTCACCAACGCATCTCCTAATTATCCCGTCACCACAAGTCTTGAACAAAAAGGGATCTTCCCAAAAATATTGTTTAATATTGAAGAAAAATTTCTTCTTTTGTTGGAAATCTAATCCTTCCGGAACAATATTGGCTGCAAGATAATTAGCAATATCTGCATACCATGGTGACATGGCACTTTTTATTTGATAGAGGTGTTCATCAGGGAAATCATCTCGTATACCTATAGTTTCACCTATAGGACCGTTTTCATCTTCAAGTCTCGATAGATGATCGGCGATAAGGTTTTCTACTCCCTTTTTGTCTTTAATTTCTAAATCAAATTCTTGCAATAATAAAACCCATCTAATTAGACGTGGTTTTGCATCCTTTTTAGCAAATAAATATCTTAATGTTGTATGATCAGTATAAATAATAACTTTTGAACCTAATAAATATGACCTAAACTTGTCACATGCAAAAACTACAGCTAACATTTCTTTTTCTGTTGTGGTGTAGTTTAATTGTGCACCAGACAGTGTGTGACTTGTATAATAAATGACATGAAGTTTCTTATCCTTCCTTTGTCCTAAAACACATCCGACAGCTAAGTCACTTGCATCACACATAATTTCAAAGGGTAAATCCCAATCGGGTTTAGCAATAATAGGTGCACTGACTAAAGCCGTTTTCAATGTTTCGAAAGCTTTAACGCATTCTTCATTAAAATCAAAGGTTGAATCTTTCATGAGTAAATTAGTAAGTGGTTTGGAAATTACAGAAAAATTCTTAATAAATCTTCTGTAAAAACCAGCATGTCCTAAAAATGATCTTACTCCCTTAACAGTAGTTGGAGGGGGTAATTTCTCTATTACTGAGGTTTTTGCTCTATCTACTTCTAATCCTTTTTCAGATATTTTGTGACCTAAAACAATTCCTTCGTCAACCATGAAATGACATTTTTCTCAGTTTAATACCAAATTTGTTTCTTCACACCTAGACAAAACTTTATCCAAGTTTTCTAGGCATGAATCAAAAGAATCTCCATAAACTGAAAATTCGTCCATAAAAACTTCCATGATATCTTCAATGAAATCATTAAAAATCGCAGTCATACAACGTTGAAATGTTGCAGGTGCGTTACATAGACCAAAGGGCATTCTCCTATATACAAATGTTCCATAAGGACATGTGAAGGTTGTTTTATCTTGGTCATCCGGGTAAATGTATATTTGAAAGAATCCGGAGTAACCATCTAGAAAACAGTAGAAAGCATGACCATCTATCCTTTCGATCATTTGATCAATGAAAGGAAGAGGAAAATGATCTTTCCTAGTTGCTTTATTTAGATTTCTATAATCTATACAAACCCTCCAACCAGTGGTGGTTCGTGTGGGTATTAATTCACCTTCTTCAGTCCTTACAACTGTTATGCCTCCTTTTTTAGGTACGCAATGGATTGGACTAACCCATTCACTATCCGAAATAGGGTAGATGATTCCATTGTCCAGAAGTTTAGTAATCTCATTTTTTACTACTTCTTTCATATTCGGATTTAGGCGTCTTTGCCTATCCGCTTTAGGTGGCTTATCTTCTTCTAAGTGAATTATATGCATTACAATGCTCGGATTAATACCTTTTAAGTCTGAAATTTGCCAACCCATACTTCCTATCCTATTTCTAACAACTTCTTTCAATTTCTCTTCTTGGACTTGTGTTAATTTGTTAGAGATAATAATAGGTAGAGAATCGCCTTCGCCTAAGAAAGCGTACCTCAAATGACTTGGTAATTCTTTAAGTTCTAATTTAGGTGGAACTATAATTGAAGGCGGAACTGGTCCATCTTCTCGAATCAAAGGTTCTGGGTCCTTATCTTCTAATTCCTCACTCATTATAGGTTCTATTATTTCTTCTTTTTGAACAATGTCATTTACGCATTCTTCAATTAAATCAAGTTTCATACAAGCGAAATCCTCCATAGGATATTTCATCGCTTGATTCATATCAAACTCAATCTTATCATCGCCTATTCTTAAAACTACTTTCCCTTCCGACACATCAAATAGAGCACGTCCCGTGTTCATGAACGGTCTACCAAAGATTAGCGAACAATTTACATCATAAGCAAAATCTAAAATAACGAAATCGGTAGGAAAAATAAATTTGTCAACTTTAACTAAAACATCTTCAATTATACCGTATGATCTTTTAGTGGTTTGATCTGCTAATTGCAAAACCATATTGGTACGTTTGATATCTTCTTCTAAGCCTAACTTATTAAAAATAGATAATGGCATCAAGTTAATGCTTGCTCCTAAATCACAGAGACAACTGGGAAATTGAATATCTCCCAATTTACACGGAATGGTAAAACATCCGGGATCTTTGAGTTTTGTGGGCAAATTACTTGACACAATTGAACTGCAATCTTCAGTTAGCGAAATGGATGAAATTCCTTCCCAACTGATTTTCTTTGAAATTAAATCTTTGAAGAATTTACCATAATTGGGAATTTGCGTAATCGCATCCATAAACGTTAAATTAATATGCAAATTCTTAAGTTTGTCTAAAAATGTTAAAAGTTGTTTGTCATAGTCCTTATTGCGGACTTTGTGTGTAAAAGGTGGTTTGGGTACATAAGTTTTTGTAATAAAGTCAATTGGTGCATCTTTTTGTTTTAATGTATCTTCTTTGGGCGTCGGTAAATCAGTTCCAGGTAAGGTCGAATTTCCGGGCATTTCCGGGCCTAAGTAGTTTTTTCCTGAACGAAGAGTGATAGCCTTAACATGCTCTTTCGGATTTTCTTCCGTATGGCTTGGAAGACTTCCCTCTTTGCGGGATAGAATTGATTTAGCGAGTTGTCCAATTTGAATCTCCAAATTATGGATGCTAGATGATTGGTTTTTAATAAGCTGATCGAATTTATTCTCGATCCGTTTAAAAGCATCGTCGTGATTACTTATTTTTCCGCTCATAGCATCAATGAATTTGTCGATTTTAGAAGATAAAGTGCTAATCGAATCTCTTGATTGATTTTGATAATTAGTAGTACGATTTTGATTAGCAGTAACATTATTATTGTCTCTCTAGTTAAAGTTAGGATGATTTCTCCATCCAGGATTATATGTATTGGAATAAGGGTTATTATTTTGGTTTTGCCCTTGGACAAAATTTACCTGTTCAATTTCACTCATACCTTCGTAATCCACATCTGTTTGGATTGGCTTACCATTAGAATCACACGGTGCCATAAACCTATCAATTTTGTGCGATAAGGCAGAAAATTGGGCTTGCAACATCGCTACTGGATCAAGATTCACTATACCTTTAACTGATGATGTTGTTGAGGATGATGGTTTCACTGATGGTACGTGTCCACGTTCCGCGGGCCACATACAGCTGTTGATTGCCATTTCCTCCAAAAGTTCTCTTGCTTGGGCAGATGTTTTCTTCATGAATAACCCTCCAGACATAGCGTCCAATGAGCCTCTAGTTGTAGGGTTTAGTCCATTGTAAAATGTTTGCATTAAAAGTTCGACGGGCAATTGGTGGTGTGGGCATAAACGTTGAAGTTCTTTAAAACGTTCCCAAGCTTCATAAAGAGTTTCATTATCATTTTGAGAAAAAGATGTTAACTCTTTAATGACTCTTGCGGTTTTTGCTAAAGGAAATTTTTTTGATAAAAATGCTTGGGCTAATTGCTCCCAAGTCTCAATTGATGCGGCTGGCATAGAAGTTAACCATTCTTTGGCTCGATCCTTCAAAGTAAAAGGAAAAATGCGAAGTTTGATTGCTTCTGCAGTTACATCAATAATTTTGAAAGTGTCACAAATTTCTAAGAAATTTGTCAAATGGGTATTAGGATTTTCGTTAGGTAACCCGTAAAACGTTACATTATTTTGCAACATATTAAGCAACGCAGGCTTAATTTCAAAATGATGTGCATTAATTTGGGGTCTAACTATACTGTTTGTTACACCGGCCACTCCTGGCCTAGCGTAATCCATAAGTGTGGCCATAACTTCTGGCTCGGTATTTATCTTTACTGGGGTTTTGTTTTTATTTTTCTTGTCTTTCTTGTTCTTCTTAATGGTTCTATCAATTTCTGGATCTAGTGGTTTTGGTGGTATGCCTGAACTTCGAGAACTGCGCATGAACCTGAAATCTTGCACGAACTGAAACTACCTATAAAACAGAATTTGAAGAATAAATATATTAGTAACTGAAAATAAATAAAATATAAAAGTTTGAATAAGTATGAATAAACCTAGATTCGTAATAAAACACGAAAAATTTAAAATTTTGTCAAAAATTTTGGCGTTCCCCGGCAACGGCGCGAAAAACTTATTGAGCGATTTCCGCAAGTGCACGGTATACGCTTGTAGTAATAAAAGTTATCGATCCCACAGGGAACGTTTTTCAACAAAAACTTATTCTGAATCGGTTAAATTTACTTTTAGGCTTATAATATGGAAAAATCGTTTAATCGGTTTTGGTTTTGAAATTGCTAGAATAAGAATTAGATTAGAGTATGAAGATGTTAGAAAATATCTGATTTAAGAATGAATTTGCAAAACAGGAACGTTTTAGTACTTTAGAAAAGTGAACAAGTATATTTGTTTGCATTAAGCAAAGAAAACAACTTTAAACTTTGTACGAATTATAAAGATGAAATAAATGACGGAACCTCTAATTAATAGGCTTTGAACGCGACAAAACCCTTATCCGGGATAATTGCCCTTAACCAAATTAAAACTCTACCGAGATAATAATTTGCCTAAGTGTTCAACAAAGTTTCCTTGTAAAGATTTTGAATTAAATGCGTTTTAATGAAAACACCAGCAGTCACTTTAGTGGATTGGTTACCATAAGTGCTGGATAAAAATCTATCGAATAGAACAGACTTTATTAGATGAAATATAAATTGATACAAGTTTACAGAGAACATGGAGCATGGAAACATTCGACGGCGTGCAAGTGAACGGGTTGTCAATCCTTTCCTTGGGTTTCGTTAGAGTTTGTCAGGCTCAGGGGCGGATCCTCTACTCAATCTTCTCGTTGAATCTTCGTAATAGAGACTGGGCGGTCTACTACCAAAATGTAAACTAAACTGGAACAATGTCTAAACGCTAGTGAGTTTGTTATTATTTAGTAAACAATGTGTGTACATCATATTGCTTTTTATAGAATCGAAATCTAACTTCTGAATCATTTGACTCGGAATTTCTGCATAAATTCTATACTAATCTCTTTCTTGTACACATATCACACTATATCCATCAACTCTTTATTTATAGATGTTGAAGAGTCTTGATTGAAGTGTCGTGTCCATTGTGAAGGATCGTATCCGTTGCGAAGGATCATGTCCGCTGCGAAAGGACGTCTTTATCCACCCGAACGATCCCGTTTCGTCGAAAACGAAAGTGTGTAACTAGGCTTCTAAAATCTCCTGCTCGTACCGAGAATATTAAATTCCCTACCGAGAATGGGGGAGCAACAATTTGGTCTTCGGTAGAAGGGAAAGAGGGCTGAGGAACGCGTTTCGCGACCGAGAATTTAAGATTCTGCATTTCAACCGAGAATTCTGTATTTCAACCGAGAATTCAGCATTTCTTCTATTTCTGACCTCGTCTTTGTCCTCGTTTTGGTGTAATTTGATCTTCATTGTTTTTAACTCCTTTTGTAGGGTTTTTATTCTGTTTTTGAGCTCTTTTCGTTCCTATTTGGATTTTACCAAATATTTATGTACCTTGCATGAAAGAAACATATTCGGGAGTAAAAGTATTCTAAATAGGTATAAATAGCACAAATTCGTAGCAATATTGATGTAATTATAGATGATATATTAGGTATATTTTGGGCTTAACACTAAATCAGAAAAAAATATAAATGACAGCATAGTAGAAAACAGATACAATTCAGACGAATAAAGAGATTCGATAAAATATATGAACACAGACTAGAACGAAAAAATAAACCAGAGTTGTATTAATAAATGTGTATGTATTAATAAATTAATCAGAGTTAAAGGTAATAAACAAGAGTTGTGATTTTAACAATAATTTCTATTAATACATGTGTATGTATTAATAAATTAATCACATATAAATATAAGAATGAAAATCAATTAATTCAACCATTAAAATCAAAAAACTAAGAAATAGAGAAAACTAAAAGAAAATAAATAAAAGAAAATACATAAATATTCTATTTTATAAAGAAAATATTCATTTTAAAAGAATTAAAAATAAATACTAAAACTGAATAATATGATAAAATAAAAATATTTGTCAAAATGATTTTTTAGAGTAAAAAGGTAAAAATAAATAAATATAAGGATAAAAAATGAAATTAATTTAGAGATAAAAAAATATATAAATAAAAAATATAAGGATCAAAAAGTAAAATTTTGTCAAAAAAAATTTGAGGAAAAACATAAAACATATATAAGTATAAAGAACAAAAGTGAAATAATCAAAAGATTAAAAAAGTATAAATAAATATATGGATCAAAATAAAAATTAAAAACAAAATATAGACTAAAATAGAATTTTACGAGGGTAGATGTTCAAATCAGTAAGAGAGTGAAAATGGAATTGAGCTTTTTAGGGTAAAATTAGAGTTTTGAGCCATTTTAGAGATTTTGAATAGTGAAACTTCTAATAATAGTATATTTGGTGAAGAGAGCTTTGCGAGAGCTTATAGGGTCCAAAAAGATAATTTTGAAAAAGTTAGTTTTACAAGTTTTTTTAATTACCTTATTGCTCCATCTCTTTTGAAAGACATATTTACTCCTAATTACAATTGAACCCTAAATAAAATATAGTTATAAGATATAATTGTCCTTATTTATCATTTTACATAAACAACTAATCAACTAGTCAAATCAGGTAACCAAAATGATAATCAACTAACAACTAATGTAATCAGTTAACAATTGTTTGTCAAACAGGACGTTTATGCTATGATCATGTCTTTTCTAGCAGCCAGCAATGTTGTCTCCTCTTTACCGATTCCAATGTTATCTCTGTTGAAACACCTTTCCACATAATTTTGATTTGAAAAAATTGTTTAAGTATAATATTCTAAACACACTAAGTTTAAATGCTTTGACTTATTCTACTAATGTGTTTTGTTCAATGTTGAGTTAAATTGTTTATAAGACACAAGAATTAAAAGGCCCAAGCCCAATACGAAAGTCAAAGCCCAAGTCAAACAATTCAAGGCAACTCGGCCCGCGTATGTCAAAACGCTGTCGTAATATACAAAACGCAACTCAGCGGAAGAAGGATCTAGAAGACCTTCTTTGAGCAACTTCGGGATGAAGCTGCTGAGTTGATTCGACAAAGAGTACAAGACAGCAGCTGAGCAAGGAACAACTTCCAGACAAAGTATTTCCACTTTGGGTAAAGTTCAGTGGACACAGAATGCTGTCTAGTTGACCTTACCATAAATGGTGAGACATTCTGCCGAGCTGACCAAAAGCTGACCAAGGACAGAAGATACTCAAATCTGATTGGCCGAGAGCTCTGAGCAAGACAGGATGACAACGACAGGAAGCCGTTTCCCTCCAACGGTTATTTCGAAATTCGAAATGACCGATGCCTCAGACGTCTCTATAAATAGTGCCATCAGTTGCTTCATTCCTTACAGAACTTGATCAAGCCATTACGCTGACCAAAATTCTACTCAAAGTTCTGCAAGCAAAAGCAAAGCAATCTTACACTAAATTTCATATCTTTTGTGTAAAAGTCTAGAGTGATTTTCAAATCATCTAAGGTGTCTTAGCAATTGTTGTTTAGGACAAACTCTTATCATTTCTAGAATTAGAAAGGAGAGGCTGAGTTCTCGGTTATAGTACTCAGCGAGAGATTAGGATTGAGTAGAGGTATAGAGGAAGGTACTCTTGTTATACTCAGTTTCTAAGATTGTAAAAGGTTTGATGATCTACCGTTAAAGAGCTCAGTAGAGAATTCGAAAGCTTGGAACGTGTTCCGGGGACAGGACGTAGGCTTAGAGGCCGAACCTGGATAAATCTGCTGAGTAACGTATTTCTCACCTTAAGCTCCTCATATATATTGCTTGCTTAAATAACCAAAAAACTGACCAAGTAAAAAGGTCAAGCTGAGTTGTGCGCCTTAAATATCTGAGCTTAGGAATAGACTCTAAGTGCTATCTCCTGACTCAAGTCAAGAAACTGACCTAGTCACCAGTTGATTAAGTCAGTATCTTGCTGTTTACTCAGCGCCGCTGTTAAAACCTTTTTCTTAAGAAAAAGAAGTCTACCCTAAAATTCAAAAAAAGTTTAAATAGTTCCTAACCCCCCCCCTTGGAACTATACTTGTAACGTTATAAGGGACCAACAATCTCTTCCTCCCTCACAACGATATTTTTCCTTCCAACCAAGGGCGGCCCT
Organism: Euphorbia lathyris; assembly: GCF_963576675.1. NCBI lineage: Eukaryota > Viridiplantae > Streptophyta > Magnoliopsida > Malpighiales > Euphorbiaceae > Euphorbia > Euphorbia lathyris. The sequence goes on along the minus strand of NC_088917.1, from coordinate 84,359,907 downwards.
GGGCTATAAAACGAGGGGCGCCCGCCCAGGGCCCATAACGATAAGGGGCCCAAAAAAATATTTTTATAGTGTATTTATAAAATATTTTATAGTCATAAGCTTTCTCCAAATATTTTATATCTGGAGAAAGCTTATGACCGTTTAAACTGGAGTTTTCTTCTGGATAGCTTAAAAAGAGCTGGTATACCTGAGAATTGGAGGAGATTGATTGAGGGTTGCGTTTCTTCTCCTGTTTTCCAGATCTTGATCAATGGAGATATGTCTGAGGAGTTCTCTCCTTCCAGGGGTATCCGTCAAGGAGATCCTATGAGCCCCTTTCTTTTTGTGATTGCTATGGAAAGGCTGGCTCACCTAATTCAAGAGGCTGTGAATAAGGGGATTCTCCATCCTGTGTCCATTAACAAGTTTTGCCCTCCTATTTCCCATTTGTTCTTCGCTGATGATGTGATGATCTTTGTGGAAGGGAATAAGGAGCAAGTAGGTGTGGTCATGGATATCCTTAATTGCTTTTGCGCCGCTTCTGGTCAGAAGATCAATGTCCATAAGTCTCGGATGCTTTGCTCTAAGAACATGGATAGAAGCATTTGTAAAAAACTTAGCGATCTTTCTGGCATTCCTCTTACTCACTCTTTGGGTAAGTATCTTGGGGTCCCCCTCCACAGCGACAGAGTCTCCAAAGCCTCCTTTAAAGAGACTCTGGATAAAACTAATGGGTTGTGTGCTAGTTGGAAGGCCAATTCTCTCTCCATGGCTGATCGTCTAACCTTAATTCAGTCTGTCAATTGCGCGGCTCCCAATCATATCATGCAAGCCTGTAAATTGCCTGAGCCGGTTCTCAATGAGCTTGACAAAATCAACCGGCGTTTCCTTTGGGGAGAGTCTGGAGAGGGAAGGAAGATTCACCTTGTCCCTTGGAAGGAGATCTGCCAGCCTAAAAGTAGGGGGGTCTTGGCATTAGACAAGCTAAGGACAACAACAGAGTTTTATTAATGAAGCTACTCTGGAGAATGTGGCAAAACCCTTCTTCTCTTTGGGTTCGTCTGCTCTGTGGCAAGTATCGAAAGGACAAAATCTTTGGGGGCCCTAAGGAGAGAGTTGTCAATTGCTCTTTCCTTTGGAAAGGGCTCAGTGCTGTGTTTGCTGAATTCTGCTTGGGGGTTGGCCTGGAGGTGGGTAATGGTAAGTCCATTAGCTTCTGGTATGACACCTGGATCGGAGATAAACCGCTTATAGATGTTTGTAACTCCCCCCCCCCCCCCCCCCCCCCCGCCTAGCAATATCCGCAACTGGGGGATTGCTGATGTGGTGGACTCTGATGGGGACTGGATTTGGTCTAAGTTTGATACCTTCTTGAGCCTGGATACTCTCCTCAGAATCAGGGGAGTTAAGATTAGTAACCTTGAGGAGGACAAGGATAGGCATTGCTGGGCCCTGACAAACAATGGAGCTTACTCTTGCAAATCTGCCTTTGAAGCCTTTTCTCTCACCAGATCCGACCCTCTCTCGGATACTTGGAAATCCATTTGGGCTCTGAAAATCCCTTACCGTATGAGGAGCTTCCTGTGGCTGGGAGTTAAGGACATGTTGCTTACTAATTCGGATAGACATAGACGGCATTTGGCGGATTCAGGAGCTTGCAGTAGATGCAGAGGCCAGGTTGAAACTTTATGCCATGCCCTTAGGGATTGCTCTAGAAGTAAGGAGGTATGGAAGAAAGTTCTCCCGCACCACATTATCCCCTCCTTCTTTGCCCACTCTGAGAATGACTGGTTCTCTAATGGGGTTAATGGAAAGTTACTAGCTAACATGGAGCATGGTGACATTTTCTTTGCTATTATTTGTCACCATCTCTGGAAATGGAGGAACGAGGAGATCTTTGGTGAGAAGACTGTTTTTATTCAGAACTTACTTGAGTTCTTCCCGAATAAGCTCCTTACTATTACTGAGAGTTTCTGTTAAGCCCAAAATATACCTAAAATATCATATATAAATACGTTAAATTTACATTGAAATCATGCTAATTATATTCATTTGGAATACTTTTACGTCTTTATTTACTTCTTTGATGCAAGGTACTTAATTATTTGGTTAAATCCAAATAGGAGCAAAAACGGAGCTAAAATGGAGGAAAAACCTAAAAAACGTACCGAGAATGCATATCAGTCAGAAGGACGCTCAAGGAGGACAAAAAGCAGTCGAGAGACAGGGAAATATCTCTCTGTCGCGACTGAGATTTTCATAATCTCAGTCGTGACTTACGGAAGCCAGCTCGGGAGAAAGATGAAGTTTTCACTCGCCCCTGTACCCCCTTTCGCGACTGAGATTTTCAGAATCTCAGTCACGATAGCGAACTGTTCTGCACACAAAACACATGTTTTAAATCGGAAAAACGCGTCTGTTCGTTCGGATAAAAGCAACTCTTCACCAGCGGACACGACCCATCATTTACAACCCTTCAACAACTATAAATAAGTGATCCATTTCAGAAATTAGAGAGGTTGGTTAGGTTGGAAAAAGTTAGAGAAATTAGAGAAGAAAGTTATTATGTTGAGTTTCTGATTCAGAAAAGAATCAGAAAGTTAGATTTCATTTCTGTGTAAACAATCGTGCTGTACACGAATTGTTATTAGATTAGTTATAAAAACAGTATTAGTTTAGTTTTCGTTCTGGTAGTGGATGAGATCAGTCTCTATTCCGAAGATCCAGCGAGAAGAATTGACGGCTGAAGTGCATGAGGTTTGACGCACCTACGGAGTTTGAGAGAAAGATTGTCAACCCGGATCTCAAAGTTTTCGTTACAATGCTATCCAAGTTTCTACTTCTCTGTTAACTTGTGAAAATTCACATTTCATTAATGATATACCTATTTATTCAATATATTCTTACTGTTGATTATTTTGATATTGTTCTGACAAAATGATTTTCAAAATGATAAACTGGTGTTTTTATTAAAACGTTCTATTCCATCTTATTCATATAAGAACTTTGTTGAACACTTGACAGATTTAGTTCTTATGGATGATATGATCGCTGATCGCGGCTTATCAGACATAAAATACTAGTTTGATTAAGGTAGCAATCTGCTCCGATCCAGAGAGATTTCTACGGTTCAAAGCCATTTAATTGAATAAATCGCTATATTGTTACATGTCCATAATCTTTACAAAGTTAAAGTTGCTTTCTTTGCTTTATGAAAATAAGTTTTATACCTTCTATTTATTCCAATTACGGTAGTATCTGTTTTGTAATCAAAATTCCAAGACAGAACTGTTCTCTAAACTCGATATAATCCTTCTATCTAATCCTAATTTACCAAAACCAATTCCATCAATTAAACGTATTTCTTTTATTAAACCTAAACACGTGATTAAAACCGAATTAAATAAAGTTTTAGTTAAAAAGAGTTCCCTGTGGGTTCGATATCTTTTATTACTACAAGCGTATACCGTGCACTTGCGGAAATCGCTCAACAAGTTTTTGGCGCCGTTGCCGGGGAACGTCAAATTTTTAACAAAAAATTATGTTTTTCGTGTTTTATTCCGAACCTTGGTTTATAATATATGTATATATTTATTTTATAGTTTTTTTTTTGAGGATGGTCGCTAGGACTAAATCCTTGTTGTTATTTAACGTTTGCAATTAGATGTTTGTAGATAAAAAAATTCAAGTTTTTTTCAAAGATAGACTGGAGATTTGATCATCAATATAAATTCACAGAAGGAGTTTACAGAAAAGGAATTTGGCCGGCAGATACATCAGAAGGAAAAGAAAATTTTATGAAATAGGATGTCAGACGTGACAGATGATTTTTCCAGAAAATTTACCTCTTCCCAAACACATTTACCTCTTTTCTATACACTAACCCTTCACTAAAATATCAGATCTCTTTGTAAACAAATTATTCAAATCCTACATTACATCCAAATAATTTCTTCTTTTATCATACCATTTCCTTAAACACCTACATTTATCTCTCTAAGAAATCACCATGGAAATTTTTCTCAGACAGATACATCAGAACGTGGAGTGAGGAATACAGTCCTTGAAATTATCTTATCCGCCAGGAAGGAATTGTCAATTTTTACCATAGTTTCAACAGTTTCAGTTCATGCGCGTAGTTCTTGTTCGTGCACAAAACCAGAAGTTCGGGCATTCAACCGAAATCAGTGGATCCTTAAATTGAGAAAACGTAAAAAAAAACATCTTATTTCAGGTAAGTTAGAATGGATATGACCATTATTTTTCGGTCCAGATAATTAATTTTGTCCATGATTTTGATTCTCCTTGAGAATTCTTAAGGATTATCACATTTTTAGTTTTTAGTATTTCATATTCTAATTTTTTACATTTTATTTTAGTTTAATTTTTATATTCATCTTTAGCTTAGCAATAATGATTAGATTAGAAATAAAAAATTTCATTGAACGATATTGAAAATATGTTATGTATCTTAATATTTGTAATTTATGAGGAAAGTGTCTTTAGATTTAAAGAAATCTCAATTGAATTAAAATCACACATAATTTGAGTTTCTGATTGTATAGAGATTTTTAAACAAATCTCTACAGTGATTTTTATTTGAAGTTTTATAAATTTCTGAACTTACTGAGAATTTTTAATTCTCAAACTGAGATTTTTGACTTTCCATGCCTTATAAATTTCTGAACTTACTGAGAATTTTAATTCTCAATTGAGATTTTAAATTTCTCTATAGAACTAGGGAGGACTAATGCAAAGCATTCCTTGCCAATGGGCAGGATGTGTCGCGATCGATATTCCAATTTCTCGACCATGACACACATACGTTTCAATAAGATATTTTTTTTGTTCTATGAAAATTAATTTATTTAGTTTTCATACTTTTAATTTTTAGTTTTTCTTATCTTTTGTTCATAACTTTTATTTCTATTTTTTTTTATTTATTTATTTTTATTTTTTTTCATTTTTATTTTGTGTACAAATAAGTTTGTCAACATTAAAATTTTAATCTAGTCATGTTTTGAAAATGATTTCATTAAGTGTTAAGTGATCTTGAGGAATTACAAAATGCAAAAATCTCAGTTGAGATTTTCCATGTTTCAGGATTTGGAAATCTCAGTTGAGATTTCGAAAATCTCGGTTGAGATTTTCTGTCTTTTCCAATTTGAAATAACTGTAAGGGATTACAGCCATCTAATTTTTAAAATTTCTGTCAGTTGATTTGAAGAGATATCACTTTTTGCATCTTTTCTTTTTAACAGACACAACATTTCACTTAAATGTCTTATATATTCCTGTAGGATCAGACTTATTCCATTTCATTTCATCTTCCTGAATTTCTTTCTCAAATTCTCAATCCTACAGACATCATTTTCTTCTCTCTCACAAACATGACTAAGTCTTTGAAAAATGTTCGAAAACACACTTCTGCTCATAGTAAGCGTGTTGACATTTCTTCACGCTATGGACCATGGTTTCCAATCTACAATCATGATGAGGGGAAACGTTATTTATAGTTTAGATATGCACAGTTTTGTGGAATGCTGTATATGAGTTCTTGAATGATGAACTCGGGATAAGCGATGACATGAATCGCTATCTGACAAACTTAGGATGGGCCAAGTTTGCATCAATGAAGTTTTCTATTATTGGAAACTGGGTATTAGAGTTTTTTTTCTACTATTCGGTTCGTCAATAAGAGGCGTGTTCGTCTCAGTTTTCGTTGTGAAGGGAAGATATTCACTTTTGGATATCCTGAACTTCATACTTGGTTTGGTTTTCCACCACGGGACACAACTCCACATCATCCTGGCAGAGATATGACTTATACTGATATCTGGAGAATGTTGATAGGATTTTGGAGACTCAATCCAAGTCTTGCCTACAACAAATCAATAAATTCTAAATTCCATGATGTATCTACATAAATTCCTCTGTCCTAGTCTTTTTGGTCGAGTCGAGTCAGTAGCAATGTTGTGAAAGATACTGATCTTTATATGTTGGGCGACATTTTCCAAGGCAACTCAGTGAACTCCTCGAAGATTCTAATGGAGGGGTTAGTTGCTGCTTCCCGTTCGAAGAAACGGAAGATTGGATTCGCCAACATCATTTGTGGAATCATATTAGGAGCCAAGGGAACCATTTCTGTCCCTTGGACTGATATAGAACCATTCCCTATTCTAGACTACGAGTTCTTGGAGAACGAGGGACTTGTCAACCGAGTGTTCCGTTCTGGTCCAACATTCCTTTCTGCACCAGAGAGGCAAGTCTTCATTCAAACGAAGATTAACAGGGCCAATGCACGTCGTCTGTCATCTACTTAGGGATATATTATACGTTTATGTCTGTTGTTTTAATATATATGAGTGTTTGTTTATAATTTATGTTTTTAAGATGTTTCTATGTAAATATATATATTAAGATATTGTTTATATTTTTTTTATTATGAATAAAAGTGCATTAATTCTTTAGTTTATTTCTTTTATTTAAGGAACAATCTTTGGTTTTCCTTTAATTTAATGTTTCAGTTTTGTTTTTGTAGTTTCAGGAATTAAAACTTAGCATTAATGTCACTTAAATACAAGATGAGTTGAATTGATCATATTGATTTTGTCAAAACAGTCCAATTTTTACCCAGAAATTCCACAATCTCAGTTGAGATTCTGAAATCTCAGTTGAGACAGCGAAAGAGCAACTTTCAGGAAAAATTCACCCCCCTTGCAAGCTTGCTGTCGCGACTGAGATTTTGAAAATCTCAGTCGCGACTTTTGGCTGCTATGACGGGATTGGGGGCGAATTTTCACTCTCTTTCCTATTCCTACTTTATTTACTAACCTATTCAACTATCCTAATCAATACCTATTACTTACACCTATTTATATCACCTATTTTTACACCAATCAATCATCTTTTCTCTTCCCAATACCAAGATTCACTCATCTTCCCCATAAATCTTTACCCTATTCATCTTCTTCTTCCCCAATTCACCACCATTATCTTTTCCTCTTACTTTTATCCTTTCATATTTTCTTCATCTCTTTCACCCAAAATTCAAAAAAATGCCTAGACAAAAGACCGTTGCTAACAAAGCCAAGCCACCGAAGTCAATCGATTACGGGTTCAATATGGAGCATCGTTCGATATTACGACGGAAGTCGAAGGACGCAAATATCGCCGATTTTCTAATAGCCTAATAGAGTTCGTCGATATGCTTTTTCTTGACACCGACACGGTAAACACACTTTCTTTTACCGAGCGTATTGATGAATTTCTTTCCGTTCTTGGTTGGAAACGATTTGCTAGTATGCGTTTTCCTAGTCTTAAATCGCATATTATTGAGTTTTTGGTTACTCTAACCTATGACAAGAAGAAAGGAGTTATCTCTTTTCGAAATGATGGAGTTCGTTATGACGTTTGGTATGCGGCCATGAACCGTTGGTTTGGTCTTCCTACTCGGAATTTTTATTCCAAGCCAAAGCCTTTTAATTCACACACGGTTTGGCAATCTTTAACTGGTTTCGATGTTTTTAGTCCAAAGAATACATCTAGTAAGCTACTTAAGGATGATTGTATCTTCTTCTTTCACAAGTTTTTATCATTTTCCTTATTTGGTCGGGTTGAAAGCTCCAAAGTGCAAGTTCGAGATTTGGTTGTGTTGGATGCTATTTTTAAGGGTTTGACTATTGATAGTATTGAGATGATATTTACTAATTTAGTTCGAGATTCCAAGTCCCGCAATAAGCAAGTGCCTATGGGTAATTTAATTACCGGTATTGTTTTGGGTGCTCGGGGTGAATTAGTGGATTATCAAAATATGCCCCATGTTGGTTTACCTTTCTTGGATCTCACGGCACTTCAAAGGGCCAATTTATTGAAGAAAATAGGACCCCCCGCCTTTATATCTTATGCGGATCGCACAAGACGTGTTTTTGCTACCATGGGTAGTGAAGCCTCGGGTTCTCAAGGTTTAGGTGCCCAAGATGATGATGAGGAAGATGAAGAGGAATTTGATGAAAAAGACGAGGAGGAGGAGAATGTTGATGTTATTGCCACCGAGCAAGCAAATGTGGAACCACTTGAAGAAGAACAAGTTGGATGGCAACGTGTTTTGACACAAATGAACGAGCATAACCGTCACATGAATTTGCGGTTAGATGAAGTCGTTGCCAACAATACTGAAATGAGTTCAAGGATCACTACGTTGAGTCGTGAGCACAAATCTACTCATCGTCGGTTGCTATCTTTCTTCCGACGCTCAGGAGTTGAGACTACGCCTTCACCACCGAGTTCCCCTTGATAGGTTTTATCCTTTCCGACTTTAACTCATTTTCGTTATTTTTTTTCATTTTTATTTTGTGTACAAATAAGTTTGTCAACATTAAAATTTTAATCTAGTCATGTTTTGAAAATGATTTCATTAAGTGTTAAGTGATCTTGAGGAATTACAAAATGCAAAAATCTCAGTTGAGATTTTCCATGTTTCAGGATTTGGAAATCTCAGTTGAGATTTCGAAAATCTCGGTTGAGATTTTCTGTCTTTTCCAATTTGAAATAACTGTAAGGGATTACAGCCATCTAATTTTTAAAATTTCTGTCAGTTGATTTGAAGAGATATCACTTTTTGCATCTTTTCTTTTTAACAGACACAACCTTTCACTTAAATGTCTTATATATTCCTGTAGGATCAGACTTATTCCATTTCATTTCATCTTCCTGAATTTCTTTCTCAAATTCTCAATCCTACAGACATCATTTTCTTCTCTCTCACAAACATGACTAAGTCTTTGAAAAATGTTCGAAAACACACTTCTGCTCATAGTAAGCGTGTTGACATTTCTTCACGCTATGGACCATGGTTTCCAATCTACAATCATGATGAGGGGAAACGTTATTTATAGTTTAGATATGCACAGTTTTGTGGAATGCTGTATATGAGTTCTTGAATGATGAACTCGGGATAAGCGATGACATGAATCGCTATCTGACAAACTTAGGATGGGCCAAGTTTGCATCAATGAAGTTTTCTATTATTGGAAACTGGGTATTAGAGTTTTTTTTCTACTATTCGGTTCGTCAATAAGAGGCGTGTTCGTCTCAGTTTTCGTTATGAAGGGAAGATATTCACTTTTGGATATCCTGAACTTCATACTTGGTTTGGTTTTCCACCACGGGACACAACTCCACATCATCCTGGCAGAGATATGACTTATACTGATATCTGGAGAATGTTGATAGGATTTTGGAGACTCAATCCAAGTCTTGCCTACAACAAATCAATAAATTCTAAATTCCATGATGTATCTACATAAATTCCTCTGTCCTAGTCTTTTTGGTCGAGTCGAGTCAGTAGCAATGTTGTGAAAGATACTGATCTTTATATGTTGGGCGACATTTTCCAAGGCAACTCAGTGAACTCCTCGAAGATTCTAATGGAGGGGTTAGTTGCTGCTTCCCGTTCGAAGAAACGGAAGATTGGATTCGCCAACATCATTTGTGGAATCATATTAGGAGCCAAGGGAACCATTTCTGTCCCTTGGACTGATATAGAACCATTCCCTATTCTAGACTACGAGTTCTTGGAGAACGAGGGACTTGTCAACCGAGTGTTCCGTTCTGGTCCAACATTCCTTTCTGCACCAGAGAGGCAAGTCTTCATTCAAACGAAGATTAACAGGGCCAATGCACGTCGTCTGTCATCTACTTAGGGATATATTATACGTTTATGTCTGTTGTTTTAATATATATGAGTGTTTGTTTATAATTTATGTTTTTAAGATGTTTCTATGTAAATATATATATTAAGATATTGTTTATATTTTTTTTATTATGAATAAAAGTGCATTAATTCTTTAGTTTATTTCTTTTATTTAAGGAACAATCTTTGGTTTTCCTTTAATTTAATGTTTCAGTTTTGTTTTTGTAGTTTCAGGAATTAAAACTTAGCATTAATGTCACTTAAATACAAGATGAGTTGAATTGATCATATTGATTTTGTCAAAACAGTCCAATTTTTACCCAGAAATTCCACAATCTCAGTTGAGATTCTGAAATCTCAGTTGAGACAGCGAAAGAGCAACTTTCAGGAAAAATTCACCCCCCTTGCAAGCTTGCTGTCGCGACTGAGATTTTGAAAATCTCAGTCGCGACTTTTGGCTGCTATGACGGGATTGGGGGCGAATTTTCACTCTCTTTCCTATTCCTACTTTATTTACTAACCTATTCAACTATCCTAATCAATACCTATTACTTACACCTATTTATATCACCTATTTTTACACCAATCAATCATCTTTTCTCTTCCCAATACCAAGATTCACTCATCTTCCCCATAAATCTTTACCCTATTCATCTTCTTCTTCCCCAATTCACCACCATTATCTTTTCCTCTTACTTTTATCCTTTCATATTTTCTTCATCTCTTTCACCCAAAATTCAAAAAAATGCCTAGACAAAAGACCGTTGCTAACAAAGCCAAGCCACCGAAGTCAATCGATTACGGGTTCAATATGGAGCATCGTTCGATATTACGACGGAAGTCGAAGGACGCAAATATCGCCGATTTTCTAATAGCCTAATAGAGTTCGTCGATATGCTTTTTCTTGACACCGACACGGTAAACACACTTTCTTTTACCGAGCGTATTGATGAATTTCTTTCCGTTCTTGGTTGGAAACGATTTGCTAGTATGCGTTTTCCTAGTCTTAAATCGCATATTATTGAGTTTTTGGTTACTCTAACCTATGACAAGAAGAAAGGAGTTATCTCTTTTCGAAATGATGGAGTTCGTTATGACGTTTGGTATGCGGCCATGAACCGTTGGTTTGGTCTTCCTACTCGGAATTTTTATTCCAAGCCAAAGCCTTTTAATTCACACACGGTTTGGCAATCTTTAACTGGTTTCGATGTTTTTAGTCCAAAGAATACATCTAGTAAGCTACTTAAGGATGATTGTATCTTCTTCTTTCACAAGTTTTTATCATTTTCCTTATTTGGTCGGGTTGAAAGCTCCAAAGTGCAAGTTCGAGATTTGGTTGTGTTGGATGCTATTTTTAAGGGTTTGACTATTGATAGTATTGAGATGATATTTACTAATTTAGTTCGAGATTCCAAGTCCCGCAATAAGCAAGTGCCTATGGGTAATTTAATTACCGGTATTGTTTTGGGTGCTCGGGGTGAATTAGTGGATTATCAAAATATGCCCCATGTTGGTTTACCTTTCTTGGATCTCACGGCACTTCAAAGGGCCAATTTATTGAAGAAAATAGGACCCCCCGCCTTTATATCTTATGCGGATCGCACAAGACGTGTTTTTGCTACCATGGGTAGTGAAGCCTCGGGTTCTCAAGGTTTAGGTGCCCAAGATGATGATGAGGAAGATGAAGAGGAATTTGATGAAAAAGACGAGGAGGAGGAGAATGTTGATGTTATTGCCACCGAGCAAGCAAATGTGGAACCACTTGAAGAAGAACAAGTTGGATGGCAACGTGTTTTGACACAAATGAACGAGCATAACCGTCACATGAATTTGCGGTTAGATGAAGTCGTTGCCAACAATACTGAAATGAGTTCAAGGATCACTACGTTGAGTCGTGAGCACAAATCTACTCATCGTCGGTTGCTATCTTTCTTCCGACGCTCAGGAGTTGAGACTACGCCTTCACCACCGAGTTCCCCTTGATAGGTTTTATCCTTTCCGACTTTAACTCATTTTCGTTATTTTTTTTCATTTTTATTTTGTGTACAAATAAGTTTGTCAACATTAAAATTTTAATCTAGTCATGTTTTGAAAATGATTTCATTAAGTGTTAAGTGATCTTGAGGAATTACAAAATGCAAAAATCTCAGTTGAGATTTTCCATGTTTCAGGATTTGGAAATCTCAGTTGAGATTTCGAAAATCTCGGTTGAGATTTTCTGTCTTTTCCAATTTGAAATAACTGTAAGGGATTACAGCCATCTAATTTTTAAAATTTCTGTCAGTTGATTTGAAGAGATATCACTTTTTGCATCTTTTCTTTTTAACAGACACAACCTTTCACTTAAATGTCTTATATATTCCTGTAGGATCAGACTTATTCCATTTCATTTCATCTTCCTGAATTTCTTTCTCAAATTCTCAATCCTACAGACATCATTTTCTTCTCTCTCACAAACATGACTAAGTCTTTGAAAAATGTTCGAAAACACACTTCTGCTCATAGTAAGCGTGTTGACATTTCTTCACGCTATGGACCATGGTTTCCAATCTACAATCATGATGAGGGGAAACGTTATTTATAGTTTAGATATGCACAGTTTTGTGGAATGCTGTATATGAGTTCTTGAATGATGAACTCGGGATAAGCGATGACATGAATCGCTATCTGACAAACTTAGGATGGGCCAAGTTTGCATCAATGAAGTTTTCTATTATTGGAAACTGGGTATTAGAGTTTTTTTTCTACTATTCGGTTCGTCAATAAGAGGCGTGTTCGTCTCAGTTTTCGTTGTGAAGGGAAGATATTCACTTTTGGATATCCTGAACTTCATACTTGGTTTGGTTTTCCACCACGGGACACAACTCCACATCATCCTGGCAGAGATATGACTTATACTGATATCTGGAGAATGTTGATAGGATTTTGGAGACTCAATCCAAGTCTTGCCTACAACAAATCAATAAATTCTAAATTCCATGATGTATCTACATAAATTCCTCTGTCCTAGTCTTTTTGGTCGAGTCGAGTCAGTAGCAATGTTGTGAAAGATACTGATCTTTATATGTTGGGCGACATTTTCCAAGGCAACTCAGTGAACTCCTCGAAGATTCTAATGGAGGGGTTAGTTGCTGCTTCCCGTTCGAAGAAACGGAAGATTGGATTCGCCAACATCATTTGTGGAATCATATTAGGAGCCAAGGGAACCATTTCTGTCCCTTGGACTGATATAGAACCATTCCCTATTCTAGACTACGAGTTCTTGGAGAACGAGGGACTTGTCAACCGAGTGTTCCGTTCTGGTCCAACATTCCTTTCTGCACCAGAGAGGCAAGTCTTCATTCAAACGAAGATTAACAGGGCCAATGCACGTCGTCTGTCATCTACTTAGGGATATATTATACGTTTATGTCTGTTGTTTTAATATATATGAGTGTTTGTTTATAATTTATGTTTTTAAGATGTTTCTATGTAAATATATATATTAAGATATTGTTTATATTTTTTTTATTATGAATAAAAGTGCATTAATTCTTTAGTTTATTTCTTTTATTTAAGGAACAATCTTTGGTTTTCCTTTAATTTAATGTTTCAGTTTTGTTTTTGTAGTTTCAGGAATTAAAACTTAGCATTAATGTCACTTAAATACAAGATGAGTTGAATTGATCATATTGATTTTGTCAAAACAGTCCAATTTTTACCCAGAAATTCCACAATCTCAGTTGAGATTCTGAAATCTCAGTTGAGACAGCGAAAGAGCAACTTTCAGGAAAAATTCACCCCCCTTGCAAGCTTGCTGTCGCGACTGAGATTTTGAAAATCTCAGTCGCGACTTTTGGCTGCTATGACGGGATTGGGGGCGAATTTTCACTCTCTTTCCTATTCCTACTTTATTTACTAACCTATTCAACTATCCTAATCAATACCTATTACTTACACCTATTTATATCACCTATTTTTACACCAATCAATCATCTTTTCTCTTCCCAATACCAAGATTCACTCATCTTCCCCATAAATCTTTACCCTATTCATCTTCTTCTTCCCCAATTCACCACCATTATCTTTTCCTCTTACTTTTATCCTTTCATATTTTCTTCATCTCTTTCACCCAAAATTCAAAAAAATGCCTAGACAAAAGACCGTTGCTAACAAAGCCAAGCCACCGAAGTCAATCGATTACGGGTTCAATATGGAGCATCGTTCGATATTACGACGGAAGTCGAAGGACGCAAATATCGCCGATTTTCTAATAGCCTAATAGAGTTCGTCGATATGCTTTTTCTTGACACCGACACGGTAAACACACTTTCTTTTACCGAGCGTATTGATGAATTTCTTTCCGTTCTTGGTTGGAAACGATTTGCTAGTATGCGTTTTCCTAGTCTTAAATCGCATATTATTGAGTTTTTGGTTACTCTAACCTATGACAAGAAGAAAGGAGTTATCTCTTTTCGAAATGATGGAGTTCGTTATGACGTTTGGTATGCGGCCATGAACCGTTGGTTTGGTCTTCCTACTCGGAATTTTTATTCCAAGCCAAAGCCTTTTAATTCACACACGGTTTGGCAATCTTTAACTGGTTTCGATGTTTTTAGTCCAAAGAATACATCTAGTAAGCTACTTAAGGATGATTGTATCTTCTTCTTTCACAAGTTTTTATCATTTTCCTTATTTGGTCGGGTTGAAAGCTCCAAAGTGCAAGTTCGAGATTTGGTTGTGTTGGATGCTATTTTTAAGGGTTTGACTATTGATAGTATTGAGATGATATTTACTAATTTAGTTCGAGATTCCAAGTCCCGCAATAAGCAAGTGCCTATGGGTAATTTAATTACCGGTATTGTTTTGGGTGCTCGGGGTGAATTAGTGGATTATCAAAATATGCCCCATGTTGGTTTACCTTTCTTGGATCTCACGGCACTTCAAAGGGCCAATTTATTGAAGAAAATAGGACCCCGCCTTTATATCTTATGCGGATCGCACAAGACGTGTTTTTGCTACCATGGGTAGTGAAGCCTCGGGTTCTCAAGGTTTAGGTGCCCAAGATGATGATGAGGAAGATGAAGAGGAATTTGATGAAAAAGACGAGGAGGAGGAGAATGTTGATGTTAATGCCACCGAGCAAGCAAATGTGGAACCACTTGAAGAAGAACAAGTTGGATGGCAACGTGTTTTGACACAAATGAACGAGCATAACCGTCACATGAATTTGCGGTTAGATGAAGTCGTTGCCAACAATACTGAAATGAGTTCAAGGATCACTACGTTGAGTCGTGAGCACAAATCTGCTCATCGTCGGTTGCTATCTTTCTTCCGACGCTCAGGAGTTGAGACTACGCCTTCACCACCGAGTTCCCCTTGATAGGTTTTATCCTTTCCGACTTTAACTCATTTTCGTTATTATTATTATGTCTTGTTCAATTTGATACAATATTTAAAATTATGTTTGATACAATTTTCTTTATTATTATTATGTTTGAATGTTATCGTACTATATTTTTCATTTCTCATTCGTATGGTTTATTTCGTACTATTTTTCGTGTTTTATCGCTTTTTGCACCAATGAGGACATGGTCCAAATTAAGTGTGGGAGGAGATATTTATGCAACATTTTATGTCTTGTTATTCAATTTTAAGTAAAGTATATTATGCAACATTTTCAAAAACAAATGCAACATTTTTTTATATAGTGCAACACTTTTCAAAAATAATAGCAATTTTTCATAAACATATAATTTTTGTTAAAGTATATATTTCATATGTTTCAAACACTTTAACTCTCAAAATAATGTTAAGCATATTTTAAGGTTATCATTATTGGTAGAAATAATATTTCTATACGGGCAATATTTTTCATACATATTTTTACAAATCTCCGATACGATTTTATCAAAAAACGTCTCGAGTAAATGTATATAAGTAAAATTTCTTTAGATTCAAATCTCTATTTTATATCATGAATTCATGATAAATATAAATCTTATTTTCAATTTTCAATTAGGTTTATAGGCATAAATCAAACTAACAACTTTAGCTTTTTAGCTCGATATTATTTTTCGTCTTACATTAAAAACCAATGGAAGTTTTTAAGGAAACTTTAGCCATAATACATGTTGAATTTCAAGTCAATATAGGATGAATGTGCTATTTTTCTTTTCCCAATTTTATTTTTGTATTAATTAAATCAAGTAGTCGTATTCTTAACTTTTGGCCACGATTGAGACCAACCTTATCACAATCGAGGTATGAAAGGGAAGAACATTAAGTACCGTTTACTTTTGGCCACGATTGCGACCACCCTTATCACGGTCGAGGTATGAAAGGAACGTTAGAAATTAAAGCAAAATTAAACGTGTTTAAAGTTTTAAGTAACGATTGCGTCCACCCATGGCATGGTCGGTACCTCTTAAACGAACACGAAAGCAAATAAAATGCGTATAAAGTTACGATCGAGACCACCCTTATCTTGGGCGTAACTAAAGCAAATATATTAAACCTAAGTCCTTAAATCTATATTTGTAATAGTTTAGGTTTGGGAAAGGAAATTTTGTGCTTTTAATTGCCTTGAGACGAAAGATTCGGAAACATGCGTGCTTACACCGTCCCGAATACTTCAATATAAAAATTGAAATACAAGACGAGTAATATATCTCTTTTATACTAGCTAGTTTGATACTTTGCGCATAAATTTACCATGAAAAGTGTATCTTTCGGTTTAACTAATTCAAAGAGGAATATATGGATATATGTTCTATTTATAAAAGAGATTGATTAAAGAATAAAATCAGTGAAATTTTGCTCGGGACTAGCAAAAGCTTAAGTGTGGGAATTTGTTAAGCCCAAAATATACCTAAAATATCATATATAAATACGTTAATTTACATTGAAATCATGCTAATTATATTCATTTGGAATACTTTTACGTCTTTATTTATTTCTTTGATGCAAGGTACTTAATTATTTGGTTAAATCCAAATAGGAGCAAAAACGGAGCTAAAACGGAGCTAAAATGGAGGAAAAACCTAAAAAATGTACCGAGAATGCATATCAGTCAGAAGGACGCTCAAGGAGGACGAAAAGCAGTCGAGAGACAGGGAAATATCTCTCTGTCGCGACTGAGATTTTCATAATCTCAGTCGCGACTTACGGAAGCCAGCTCGGGAGAAAGACGAAGTTTTCACTCGCCCCTGTACCCCCTTTCGCGACTGAGATTTTCAGAATCTCAGTCACGACAGCGAACTGTTATGCACACAAAACACATGTTTTAAATCGGAAAAACGCGTCTGTTCGTTCGGATAAAAGCAACTCTTCACCAGCGGACACGACCCATCATTTACAACCCTTCAACAACTATAAATAAGTGATCCATTTCAGAAATTAGAGAGGTTGGTTAGGTTGGAAAAAGTTAGAGAAATTAGAGAAGAAAGTTATTATGTTGAGTTTCTGATTCAGAAAAGAATCAGAAAGTTAGATTTCATTTCTGTGTAAACAATCGTGCTGTACACAGATTGTTATTAGATTAGTTATAAAAACAGTATTAGTTTAGTTTTCATTCTGGTAGTGGACGAGATCAGTCTCTATTCCGAAAATCCAGCGAGAAGAATTGACGGCTGAAGCGCATGAGGTTTGATGCACCTACGGAGTTTGAGAGAAAGATTGTCAACCCGGATCTCAAAGTTTTCGTTACAATGCTATCCAAGTTTCTACTTCTCTGTTAACTTGTGAAAATTCACATTTCATTAATGATATACCTATTTATTCAATATATTCTTACTGTTGATTATTTTGATATTGTTCTGACAAAATGATTTTCAAAATGATAAACTGGTGTTTTTATTAAAACGTTCTATTCCATCTTATTCATATAAGAACTTTGTTGAACACTTGACAGATTTAGTTCTTATGGATGACATGATCGCTGATCGCGGCTTATCAGACATAAAATACTAGTTTGATTAAGGTAGCAATCTGCTCCGATCCAGAGAGATTTCTACGGTTCAAAGCCATTTAATTGAATAAATCGCTATATTGTTACATGTCCATAATCTTTACAAAGTTAAAGTTGCTTTCTTTGCTTTATGAAAATAAGTTTTATACCTTCTATTTATTCCAATTACGGTAGTATCTGTTTTGTAATCAAAATTCCAAGACAGAACTGTTCTCTAAACTCGATATAATCCTTCTATCTAATCCTAATTTACCAAAACCAATTCCATCAATTAAACGTATTTCTTTTATTAAACCTAAACACGTGATTAAAACCGAATTAAATAAAGTTTTAGTTAAAAAGCGTTCCCTGTGGGTTCGATATCTTTTATTACTACAAGCGTATACCGTGCACTTGCGGAAATCGCTCAACAGTTTCAAAGGGGACCCCCTTTCTAGGTCTACCCAGAATAAAGAGGTTCACCTTGTTGGTTGGAGCAGGCCGAAGGATGGGGTGGTAAAGTTGAATACGGATGGCTCCTGCCTCAACAATGGAAGAGTCGCGGCCGAAGGTGTTCTCAGAGACGCGGGGGGGTGCCTGGGTGTCTGGGTTCACCCACAACCTGGGACTGGGATCGTCATTTTTAGCGGAGCTTTTGGGTATTCTCTCTGGTGTCAAGCTTGCAAGTAATCTGGGTATTAAGAGGTTTTCTGTGGAGTCTGATAATAAGGAGGCCATTAGTATGATTTCTAATAATCATGCTGTTTGTCTTAATAGCCAGAACCTTATCAAAGCTATTAAAAGACTTGGCTCCTCCTTCGAGTTCTTAGAGTTCAACCACATCTTCAGAGAACAGAATCGGATTGCGGATCGCTTGGCGGCGGCTGGGCATGAGGGGATGTTAGGTGTTACCACCCTTTCTGATCCTCCTATCTTTCTTTCTTCTCTCCTTTTAGAGGATATGGTTGGGGTTAGCTTTCCTAGGCTGATCCCATGCTAGTTTTGTTTTCGTGTTGTCTTTCTTTTCCTGTTTCTACCAAAAAAAAAATATATTTTATAGTGTATATATAAATACGGATATGAATATGTAGCATTAAAAGCAATTGGTTGAGTTGGTAGGAGGAGTTGTTTATTTATTTCATTTTAGCCCGAGGTTGAGGGTTCGAACCCCCTTCTTGACATTTTTTAATTATTTTCAAATATTTTTTTCCTCCACCACCTTATTTTATCACTATCAAATATATATATTTTCCATTTATTGAGATTGAGAGTTCAAACCTCTTTCTACCAATTTTTTAATTACTTTCAAATATTTTTTTCCTCTGCCACCTTATTTTATCATAATTAAATATATTTTTTTCAAATTTTTTTTCTGTAATGAATTGTTACTGTAATTTTCATGTTTCCTTAAATCTAAATTATCAATTTATATATTGTATAAAAAATAACTATTTAATTTTTTTCTCATCACTATTATTATCTAATTTCAATTTTTTTCTTAAATTTAAATGTCAGTTCAATTCAAAAAAAATATCAATATATATATTCAATATGAAAAATAATATACGTATTTACTTCTTGCAATTTTACATGACACATATACTTGTTACTTTAGTACACAAATAATTCTAGTTAGTATACTCGTTACTACTGCACTACTAATTTAGCTTCTATATAGAAAATATTGCAATCTTAAACATAACGTTTACGAGTTGATGCAATTTCAAACCTAGTTGATTAAAAATGAGTTTTTTCCATTAACGTTAAAAATGAATTATTTCCATATTGAGTGACCAGAACGGTGGAGGTTGGAATGAGAATAGAACAAGAAATTACACATAAAAATCTCATTTTCGTCAATTAAGCTTGAAAATGTACCAATTGATAAACGTTAGGCTAAAAATTACAATATTTTATTTATGAATGCTAATTGCTCTCTCCTAATAACCATATGACTAAATTAGTACCTTATTCCTTGTGATAAAAAAAAATCATTCAGCCTCCAACTTAAAAATGTATATATGGGGGCCCAAATTTATCATCTCGCCCCGGGCCTCTAAAAGTTCAGAAACGGCCCTGCTTCCAACCTCTAGAGTAAATTATACCAATGATGCCTAAACTTTATTCTAGTTCATATTTTGGTTCCTAGATTATGAACTAACGATGATTTGACAATTTAGTATGTTTTACCAGTCAATAACCGGTCAATGCGAGTTTGATGAGTAAATTACACCAATGATATCTAAACTTTATCCTAATTCACACTTTGGTACCTAAATTTCATTTTTTCCAACCTCAAGTAAAGATGACTCGATAATTTACTATATTTGATCAGTCAACACGAGTGTGACCATTTTAAATTAAAAATTGACCCATTATACAATCAATTAAGGCCTAATGTTTCCCCAGTCCCCTTAATTTGTCCAAATTGGTCATTTTACCTCCTCAACTCATCGAATATCCTATTTACCCCATTAACTCCATAAAAGTGGTATTTCTCACCCCCTCAACTTATCCATTTATCCCCCCAACTCATAGAATGTTCTATTTACCCCCTTAACTCTATAAAAGTGGTATTTTTCACCCCTTACAATCTGTTATCGAAGCCTAAATTGATAACTTTTTTTAAATGTTAAACCTATATTTATGCTATTTTGTAAATGGAACCTAAATTGATACTACCCCAAAAATCATATGCATATTTTGGTACATTATCCCTACATATAATGTATTTAACTTGTTTATATTAATGTTCTTGTAATTTGTATTTTTTATTCGTTCTTTCTCTTTTCAACTTTTTTGACTACTATAAAGAGATAAGAAATACCATTTTTATGAAGTTAAGAGGGTAAATAGGATCATAAGTGGTGAGAAATACCACTTTTATGGAGTTAAGGAGGTAAATAGGATATTCGATGAGTTGAGAAGGGGTAAAATGACAAATTTGGATAAGTTAAGGGAGTAAGAAATACCATTTTTATGGAGTTAAGGGGGTAAATAGGACATTTAATGGGTTGGAGGGTAAAATGACCAATTTGGACAAGTTAAGGAGGCTGGAGAAGCATTAAGCCATCAATTAACATATACATACTACCATTTTTCTTTGCATATATATTGAAGGGTAGTATTATAGTTTTATGTTAATTGAGTGTATTATAGGTCCTAATTTTTAATTCAAAATGGCCAAACTCACGTTGATTAGTCACTAACCAATCAAATGTACTAAGTTGTCCAGTCACCTTCACCTGAGTTATATTTTTAGGACAAACAAATGTAGGTACCAAAATGTGAATTATATATGGTAAAGTCCAAGTACCATTTATGTAATTTACTTATCAAACTTGCATTGACCAGTGATTCACCAGTAAAATTTACTAAATTGTCCAGTCATCATTACTTTGGGTATATTTTTGGGACAAAATGTGATCTGGGTACCAAAGTGTGAACTAGGATAAAATTCAGATACTATTGGTGTAATTTATCCGAACCTCTACTACCATTCTTCTAATTTCGATGAGTAAAAATCATATCACTCTTCTTCCTAATATGCCGCAATTGATATGTGTTGTCTCCACTATTAATAAAACAACTTATGCTCCAGAGTTTATTCCCAAATTCTCTTTACCAATCTATTAGGCCACCTTAACTTAATTCTCTGATTTGTTTTGTATTATGAAACTCATGTCGTTGTTGTCTTGGTTTTGTTTAACTCACCATCTTGATGGAAAAATTCCTCCTCTACCGAAGATGTCTGACCAGAATCGTAATTCGATGTTTGATCTACGGGAACAACATGACCAATATTTATTTGATTCGATTCTTTCATCCATCACTGAAACTCTTCTTCCACAAATTGTTTGATTGTGAGAACCTATGCTGCATGGAACATACTTGCGCGTGCTTATTCATTTGGATCTTGATTGCAAATTCGAAATTTGATTGCATCGAGGGAACAATGGTATCTGGACTTACATAAAGAAAAGGTATTTGATGCACACTTTTCAGCACAGGGTAATATTCCTATTATCTATGGGTCATCAATCACAATATATTAAAATGGAAGTCCAAATATTGATCCATAAGCAGAAATATGGGTTAATGTATTATATTCGCTTAGATTCAAAAGAGTAAAGTAGCAAAAAATGATTTGTTGAGAGTTTTGATTTTTGAAAACTGATTTAAGTATATAATGGTAAAATGCATAATCTAATAGCACATATCTAGTGATAGAATAAACTAGTGTGATAAGGCACATAGAGTAGGCTAAACACACAGTACGCATAGTAATATATGATCAAATGTGTGTTTTATTCATGTACAAGAAAGATATTCAAATAAGCATTCCTTCCGCATCTCCATGGCCATGACACTAAAACCATATCTCTATGCATTTTAGTGAACAACATTCATTTAAGCACAATGAAGAATAAGTCTATAATCTCTTATCTGGCTTATCATCTATCTAGCATTGTAAGTCAATATCTCCAACTAACCTTATTCTAAACAACATAAACATAACTCTATAGTGATTATTAATAAGGGTAGTTCAGTATTTGTACACTCCTATAAATCTGTAAACGATTAGCTTGGACTTAGTCTTAGGCGGTTGTAGAGATAAGCTTCAAGGATTTTCCATAATCCTTTTCAATTTGTAATTCACGTTCTTGCTGTAACTACTAACACATATATGCTTATTTAAAGCTGATACATATCAATAAAACATTCAATTGAGATTACAATCATTTATGGTATCAGAGCCTTGAAGAGGTTTAACAACTCTACTCTCTTTTTTCCGCTATCTAGTTTCCTTGAAACCATGGCACAAAATGGTTCTAATTCTTCCACCCAAAACACCACGTCTTTGCCTATTACCAGCATATCTCATCAGCTTAATTATAAGCTTACTTCGAGCATCTATTTGCTCTGGAAAACTCAAATTTTACCCCTGTTAAAAGGACACAAGTTGGCACATCACATTGATGCAACAAAACCACCGCCCCCGAAGGAACTGCCCACCGGAGCTGTGAATCCGGCCCATGAAGATTAGGAACAAAAAGACCATCAGGTCTTAAGCTGGCTCATATCGTCGCTTTCTGAAGCTGTTTTGTCACAAATCATTGGGGCTGAGACGGCGGCTGCCGCTTGGATTAAGCTAGAAAAGGCTTATGCAACTGGTTCACGATCACAAATTCGTGATCTCAAACACCGTCTCCACAATCTACGATAGGAGAATGAAAATATTTCCACTTATTTGCAAAAAGCTAAACTGATCAGTGATCAATTAGCTGCATTGCAACTGTTGAAACATCTTTCCACATGATTTTGATTTGACAAAATTATTTATGTGAATGATAAAAATATTTCAACACATTAAATTTAAATGCTTTGATTTATTCACTAATATGTTTGTTCAATGTTGAGTATTTAATTTATAAGACATTAAGATAAATGGCCCAAAGGCCCAAAAGAGGAAGTCAAGCCCAAGTCGACAAATCAAAGCTGCACGGCCCAAGAAGACTCAAAACGCCGTCGTACTGAGTAAGGTGTTAGCCCAGCAACAAGAAGGATCAAGAAGCCTTATACCAAAAGCTTCAAGATGAAGCTGCTGAGTTGAACGACAAGAAGTACAAGTCAGCGACAGAACAGAATACTCTTGGAGACAAAGTATTTCTACTTTAGGTAAAGCTCAGAAGGCGTAGGAAGCTATCTGGAAGACTTTGCCATAAATGTGGGAACATTCTGTTTCATCTGATGAAAAGCTACTGAGCACTAGCGAAGATAGAAGATATAAGAATTTGATTGGCCGAAGACGCTAAGCGCGTACTGAATGAAAGCGACAGGAAGCCGTTTGCCTCCAACGGTTATTTCGAAATTCGAAATTACCGATGCTTGAAGTGTCACTATATAAAGGCCTCTCAATTGCTTCATTCGATACAGATCTTCAATCAGTCGAAACGCTGACCAAATTCATACTTGAAGTTCTGTGAGAAAAGCAAAGAAAAAATCTTACACCAATTTCCAATCATTGTGTAAAAGTCTAGAGTGATTTCAATTCATCTAAAGTGTCTTAGTAATTGTTGTTTAGGACAAACACTTTATCATTTCTAGAAGAATAGAAAGGAGAAGCTGAGTACTCGGTTATAGTACTCAGCGCTAGTTATAGGAGTGAGTAGAGGTATAGAGGAAGGTACTCTTGTATACTCAGCTTCTATTGTAAAAGGTTTTGTGCTCTACCTTTAAAGAGCTCAGTAGAGAATTCAAAAAGCTCAGAACGCGTTTTGGGGACTGGACGTAGGCGGAGAGGCCAAACCAGGATATGTCTGCTGAGTAACATATTTCTAACTCTTAAACTCCTTTATATATTACTTGCTATAAAACTGACTAAGTAACAAACTCACGCTGAGTTGAGTACACTAAGAAGTTGAGTTCAGGAATAGACTCTAAGTGCTATCTACTGACTTAAGCAAAGAAACAGACTTAGTCACAAGTTGACTAAGCTTGTGTCTTAAAACTACTTAGCGGCGCTGTGTAAACCTTTTCTTAAGAAAAGAAGTCAGCCTTAACGGATAAATTTTTAAATAGTTCCTATACCCCCCCATTGGAACTAACCTTGTCACATTATACGAGACCAACAAGTGGTATTAGAGCTTAAAAGCTCACTGAGCAAGATATAACTATCTTGAGATGATCCCCACAATGGCTGAGAACAGCACTCGGTTCCTCCCATGAAATCAGACAACTCAGATGTTACCTGAGGGTCTCTCCATTACTCGGCCTCCTCTGTTCTTCGGGTCTAACTATACATTTTGGAAGAACAGAATGAAAAATTTCATTCAGGCAACAAATATGAGTGCATGGCTATCTATAGTCCAAGGCCCATTTGTTCCTGTTGAAACTATTGACGGCCAAATGGTTGTTAAAGCTGAGACTAAGTGGACAGAAGATGATCTTAAGAAGCTACAAAATCATGCTTCGGCTATAAACATGCTTCACTGTGCGTTAGATGCTGCAGAGTACAACAAGATTTCAGGTTGTGAGTCAGCGCAGGAGATTTGGAAGAAACTGGAGGTCACCTATGAAGGAACCAACAAAGTTAAGGAGTCCAAGGTGAACCAACACATGAGGTTGTACGAGCTGTTTGAAATGAATGATGATGAAGGAATCTCTAACATGAACTCAAGATTCACAAACATAATCAACGAGCTCAAGAGACTTGGCAAGATCTTTACTGAGGAAGAGCAAGTCAAAAAGATATTGAGGAGTCTTCCTAAAAGCTGGCAAGCCAAGAAAACTGTTGTTGAGGAAGCTCAAGACTTAACCACCTACAAGTATGATGAACTCATTGGCTCGCTGCTGACCCATGAGATCTCAATGAAGAATTTTGAGGTGAAGGATAAGTCTGAAGACAAGAAGCAAAAGTCTATTGTCATGAAAGCTGGCTCCACTGATGGGAGCTCAATAGACGATGAAGAAATGGCAATGTTCACTAGAAAGATGAAAAGGTTGTTCAAAAAGAATGATAAATACTCCAAGAAGCCTTACAAGAAGTTTGACAAGTAAAAAGCTGAGTCCAGCAGCAACAAGTACAAGAAGGATAGCTCAAAGCCCATCACATGCTTTGAATGTCATCAAACTGGCCATATCAAATCAAGCTGTCCTACCTTGAGGAAGGAAAAGAAGAACGGCAAGAAGGCCATGGTGGCAACCTGGAGTGATAATGATGAGTCATCATCATCAAAAGCTGATGCCACTGAGTCAGCAAAGATATGTTTCATGGCAGATGAGCTTGCTGAGCCTTGTACTTCTGAGCATGCTGACCCCTCCGTTGCATCAGACGATGAGGCACACTCAACTGAGGTAATATCACTACCTTTGCTTAGAAATGAAATGATTAATGCCCTGAGTGACCTTTACACACTTGTCAAAAAGTGTAACAAGAAGGTTAGAGCACTCAGCAGGCGATGTGACGAGATTGAAGAGGTCAAACTGAGTGACCTTCGATATCTTCTCCAAGACAACTCAACTTTGCATAGCAACGTACAAATTATGCATAAGTTTGTCTCTGAGGTCCAATCAGATTCTAAGAAACTGAAAAAGGACGTCACATCTATTCAGAACCAACTCAATGTTCCGAATAAAAGAAATATTCCTCTGAACACTCAGTACCGAAGTACTAGTCAGTAGAGATGGAATCCCCAGCGGAATGTCCAGTGTGACTTATGTGGGAAGAAAGGACACACCATAAAGGTGTGCTGGCATGCCCAGCATTGGGGTGCTGACCAGTCAGTAAGATATCCTAAACGGAAGGTCAGCTGTGACTTCTGTAGGAAAAATAGACACACTGTCCAAGTATGTTGTCATAAAATTAAATATGATGCTTTACCTGTTGAACCTAACAAACAAGGACCCAAAAAGAATTGGGTACCTAAAAGTAACTAGCTATATTGCAGGTAAGCCTGAGATGTGCTGAGAAGTAAAAAATGTGGTACATTGACAGCGCATGCTCGAGGCATATGACTGGTGATGAAACTCAATTCATCACACTTGTGCATAAACGAGGTGGAAGCGTAAGTTTCGGAGACAACAAAAAGGGTAAGATAGTAGGGTTAGGAACCGTTGGTGGTAATCCTACTATTGAGTCAGTCTCCCTAGTTAGGGGAATCAAATATAACTTACTCACCGTAGCTCAGCTATGTGACAATGGGAGAAAGGTTATATTTGATGACACTGGATGTAAAATACTCGAGGGAAAAAAAATGAATTGATTTTAACTGCCGCTCGCATTGATAATGTCTTTATGCTGAACTTAGAAAAGAAATTTTCAAAAACTGTATGCTTAGTGTCAAAGGAAGGAAATTCTTGGGTATGGCATAGGAGACTTGGTCATGTAAGCATGGACCTCCTGGCCAAATTAGCAAGAAAGCAATTAGTTGAGGGATTGCCAGAACTTAAGTTAGAAAAAGATCAATTATGCAACACTTGTCAGGCTGGAAAACAAACCAAACAATCTTTTCATAGTAAAAACATCGTCTCAACTAAGCGTCCATTAGAGTTGCTACACTTGGATCTCTTCAGACTAGTCCAGCCGCTGAGCTTGGGTGGTAGGAGATTTTCCTTGGTCATTGTAGATTACTTTTCTCGGTACACTTGGATCATCTTGCTGAGTAGCAAGGATGAAACATTTGAGACGTTTGCAACTTTAGTGAGAAAACTTGAAAATGATAAAGACCTAAAGTTAGCTCACATTCGAAGTGATAATGGTGGAGAATTCAAAAACCAACAGTTTGTTGAATTCTGTGAAGCCAGCGGCATTGACCATAATTTTTCTGCTCCTAGAACGCCTCAACAAAATGGGGTTGTTGAAAGGAAAAACAGAACCTTGGTTGAAATAGCCAGGACAATACTGAGTGAGCTTAGGCTTCCAAAGTACTTTTGGGGAGAAGCTGTCAACACAGCGTGCTACATACTTAATAGGGCTCTAGTTAGACCCATATTAAAGAAAACTCCCTACGAACTTTGGAAAGGACGAAAGCCCAACATTGGATACTTTCATGCCTTCGGCTGTAAATGTTTTATTCTAAATACTAAAGACAGCCTTGCTAAGTTTGATTCAAAAGCTGATGAAGCTATCTTTTTAGGCTACTCAACAAACAGCAAAGCATATAGAGTTTTCAATAAACAAACTCAGGTCTTAGAAGAGTCAGTACACGTTGAGTTCGATGAAACTAACCCTGCAGGAAAAGACAAGCAGCTGACTGAGGATGATCCATACTCAGCACCCGCTGACTAAGAAACAGCCGTTGAGTCACTGCCTGAAGGGCTGACCAAAGGTAAAAGTGAAACTCAAATTGTTTTCACTGACCAATCTATACCTGCAGAGATTGTTGAAACACAACCAGCTCAAGACATCAATCTACCAAAAGAGATCAGAATACCAAGAGGACACTCAGAGAGTGCCATTCTTGATGCTGCTGAAAACACCCTGATGACAAGAAATCAACTCAGGAGATACCTCAGCAACGTAGCATTCGTCTCAGTTCAGGAACCAAAGAACTTCACTGAAGCTGAGCACGATGAGTTCTGGATGAGTGTAATGCAAAAAGAACTTGATCAATTTAGAAGAAATGAAGTATGGGACTTAGTGCCAAATCCAAGAAGTCAAAAGACCACAGGAACAAGATGGGTCTTCTGCAACAAGCTGGATGAACAAGGGAACGTGGTCAGGAACAAAGCAAGACTCGTAGCTCAAAGCTATAGTCAGCAAGAAGGTATTGACTACGGTGACTACGGTGAGACCTTCGCCCTAGTGACAAGGCTAGAGGCTATAATAATTTTATGTGCATATGCAAGTTATATGAACTTTAAATTATTCCAAATGGATGTTAAGAGTGCATTCCTTAATGGATTTATAAACGAGGAAGTTTATGTTAATCAACCTCCAGGGTTTGAGGATCCCAAGTTCCCAAACCATGTTTATAAACTCAAAAAAGCTCTGTATGGTCTCAAGCAAGCACCACGTGCTTGGTATGAGAGGCTGACCAGTTTCCTGCTGACTAGAAATTATGTCAGAGGTAAAGCTGATACAACCTTATTCATTAAGAGGAAGGGTAAAGATACCCTACTGGCTCAAATATATGTTGATGACATTATTTTTGGTGCCACTAACGAGTCAATGTGCAAGGAATTTAGTAAGCAGATGCAGACTGAGTTTGAAATGTCAATGATGGGAGAACTCAACTTCTTCCTTGGACTTTAAATCAAACAAGGGAAAAATGGCATCTTCATCAGTCAAACTAAATATGCTAAGGAGATATTGAAGAAGTATGAACTTGATAATTGCAAGCCAATATCTACCCCTATGGGAACTGACACTGTCCTCTGCGCTGACGAGAATGGTAAGTCAGTAGACAGCAAATTGTACCGAGGTATGATCGGCTCTCTACTTTACTTAACTGCTAGTAGACTAGACATTCAGTTCTTAGTATGTTATTGTGCTAGATATCAATCTAACCCTAAGGAATCTCATTACATAGCTGTAAAAAGATTCCTTAGATATTTACAAGGCTCAGTGAATGCAAGTTTATGGTATCCCAATACTTATGATTTCACACTCATTGGATACACTGACGCTGATTATGGATGAGACAAACTTGAACGAAAAAGCATCTCAAGAGGATGTCATTTTCTTGGGAGCTTTCTTGTATCTTGGTTCAGTAAGAAGCAGTCGTCAGTAGCCCTGTCAACCACTGAAGCTGAGTACATTACTGCTGGAAGCTGTGTTGCTCAAGTCCTCTAGATTAAGCAACAGCTAGAAGATTACGGTGTTCAGACTAAAACAATTGAAGTCAAATGTGACAACAAAAGTGCCATTGACCTATCAAAGAACCCAATCCAGCACAACAGGATGAAGCATGTCAGCATAAGACATCACTTCATCAGAGACCATGTACTCAAGGGAGAGATCAAGCTGACCTATGTCCCAACGGATGAGCAGCTTGCGGATATCTTCACTAAGCCACTGGCTCGTGAGAAATTCAACATACTTAGAGAAGCCATTGGTATGTTTAATCCTCTTCAGTAAATTCCAAGTATAATATGTGATATATGCATGCTGAGTTGATTACCATGCTGAGTGATTTATGCTAAATCAATATCTATTACATGCTGAGTAGATATACACACTGAGTGATTAATCACACAAACTATTCCTTGCGTAGAACTGACTACTTAGAATATTAAACGTTTAGAATTCCTAACGCTGAGTAAAAGATTCGTTGTAGTTTTAATACTAGCACGCACATTAAGTAGCCTCTAGGGTGACGTAAGCGTCATCATTAGTAAAAGCACGCGCTGATTATCACAATTAATGTCAGTAATAACTGACTTTCGACGCTTCAAATTCCCACCATTTCATCCAACCTATCAAGTCCCATCCATCGTCTATAAATAGTGAACGTTTCCTCACTATTCACTTTCTACGCTTGAAATTCGCACTCGAACCTTCACTCTCTCGGAACTTTTGAAATTCAAATCTTCTTAAAGAAATTCTTAAGAACACCATGTCTGATTCCCAGAATCTTTCTGATGACCAATATGAGGACAATCATTCAGACATAAATTCTGCCTCTCCACCTGAGCAAGAGTATATTGATACTCTAGAAGATGAAGCTAATACTAGATATGGTCAGCATGACCAACCCATGGACGAGGTCAGCATTCTCGGGGTTGATCCTCACACTGAGCACTCAACTCCTTCTAAGAAAAAGAAGAAGAACAAGGGTAAGAAAGCTGAGGAAACTGAGGAGAGAACCTTTAGATCTGTATACTCTGACGTAGAAGGCTTAGACATTGTAGCTTCCCGATGGTTCTCGAAAAGCTTCGTAAAGACGGTAAAGCCTTACAGTGACTGGATATCCAAAAACGGATGGACCAAACTATTCTCTCTAAACGGGCTGACCTACCCAAGACTTGTAACAGAGTTTTATTCCAATCTGCTGGTTGCCACGGACGATATTGATTTCATGGTCACTTATGTCAACAAAAAGCAGATCATCATCGACCGATCATATATGTCTATTCTTTTAGACTTGAAGGATGAGGGAGCTGAGTTGAGAAGAACAAATGACTATAAGAAGGTTAAGTACACCTCCACCTTTTGTAAACCTGAAGGGCATGTAGGGGAAGTCTCTTGCACCTTGCTCACTCACCATCAGAGGCACGCCCACTATCTACTGACCAACTACATCTATCCAAAGGTCAACTCCACATCCTCTGCCTCCAACTTCGAGCAATGGTTCTTATGGCATATGCTCAACTACCAACCACTGAACATGCCTGTGTTCCTGATCGGGGCTATGCAACGAAGCACTGGAGCACTTCGATTGGGCTCACTCATCACCAAAATTCTCAAGGATTATAGAATCAGCTTTACGAATGAGGAGAGCATATCAGGTATGGAAATTACCATTGAAGATCTCACTAAACTGGCTTACGGTCTTCCTTTTAAATCAAAGAAAGGAAAGGATGTGGTGATTGAAGCTGACGAGGAAGCTGAGCCGACCGGTAAAGGCAAGAAGAAAAAGGTAGCACCTACAGCCCAAACTGTCAAACGCCTAAATGTTATTATGGCTAGCCCATCTCCCGCTGAGTCGAACAAAAAGAAACCTCAACCAACAAAAGCTGCCCAAAAATGACCTGCCATTGTTCAAGAAGTTGAAGATGAACAAGAGCACACTGAGTCACCCCCAAAGAGGAAGAGGGTTTCTGGAATCACGTTGTTGGATGCAATTCCCTTGGATATATCCGTTCCAAGAGATTCCTTCTTTCTGTGAACTCAGGAATCTGTTGAAAGAACTCCACCTGCAAACAAGCAACACCAAAAATCTATCTATGCTGAGCAGACAAAGAACACTGAGTCAAGAAAACCCCCTTCAAGGAATCAGGCTACTGAGCCAAGAGATGAGTCAACTATTGACATCACTACCACCAAAACTGAGCAAGCACAGACTGAGTCATCTGACCAACTTCAATCTTCAAACCCTTCTAAAGACGGCAGTGACAAACGGTATAAGAAGAAGGCAAACAAACCCCAGGTATTTGATATACTGGATGACTCACCCCTCCATGAACCCATCATAAATTTGACTGATTTGGACTTCAACTTTTTCTCTAAGCCTATCTCTAAGCCCTTTCCAGTCAAGGAAAATCAAGCCTCTGTTCCTTGTGGTCAGGAACATGCCAAGTCTGCCGACACCGCTGCTCCCAGCTCCTCAAAGCAAATGATCGATGAATCCATTGTTCAAGAGAATGAACGTACAATTGAGAAATCTCCTGTTCAGGACAATCTTGAGATGACTCCTCCTCAAGTCAATGTTCAGCTCACAACAGACACTGAGCAGGAAGACCATGCTACGGCACCACTCAACTCTCTTCCGGAACAGACAGAAAATGTATCAACTCCCGCTGTTGATTCCATCACTCAGTTTGCCACCAAAGCTGCTCACACCTCATCTGATCCAACAAATAACTCTAATACTGGTGTGCACTCAGATGACCAACCGCCTGCCGCCAACCACAACTCAGTTCCTGAACCTTCTCAACCGAATCCTTTGCAGTTCTTGACTTCTTCTCAGTCTGGGAAACGGATCTTACAATCAGCTCAAGAACTCATTGCCGAAATCCAAAGCACTCGTGGAACTGATACTGAGAGCAATTCAGTCGAGCCTACACAACTGAGCACCATTACTCAACTCCTCACTGAATTACAAGGCCTCAAAGAGCTCTTATGCATGTTAACTGACATGGTAGCTCAACAGCCAAAGCAAGAGTTCGCTACTAAAATGGCCAACCTTCACTTGCACATGGTGCATCATATGAATTCCATTGAAGGGAAACTTCACGCCCTAACTTCCGTCAGCTCTGATGTAGCTAAGTCAGCTCAACTTACTCAAATCCAAACTGAGTTGACCACAACTCGAGAATTAGTTGGCTCTACCTCTCAATGCACAATCGAGAAAATTGCTGAATCTCTTCGCGTACTCAATTTGTCAAGAGAAGACATGCAGACAGAACAGGCCAAAACATCTGAAATTTTTCAACTGGCCAAGACCACGTATGATTATATCTCACATCAGTCTAACCAACGACACCATTATGACGCTGTCCTGCTCAAAATGTACCATCAGTCTTACCCTATGATGACGGATACCATGAGCTGGATAGGTAAATCCCTTCAATTTATACTCAGCGTCATCAGTTCTCACATGGACATTCCGGCGTCCAACATGGCTGGTGGAATAAAGGTCTTTGACGGGCTCAAGCACAGTACGGCTCAAATCCAGCAGTATTCTGCCCTACTGACTCGAGCAGTTGAACAAGGGAAATTTTACGCAGCTGTCCCTCAGCCTGTTGATATTGGCAAAAAGGGGGAGAAAAGCAAAGATAAACATCAAACTGGAACTTCTGGAACTCAGCAAAAGAACCAACATCCTGGTTCTACTTCTTCAGTTGTTCCCCCTAGCACTCAACCAAAGCCTCTTAGCACTCAACCCTAGCAACAAAACAAGACCAAGCCTAACCAAGTCTCCTTCAATATTAGGCGATAGATTTTTTTTAGATCTTGCTTACTTGTTCTTGCTGTGTTGTGTGCTAAATGTTAATATAATCGTATCTTCATTAAATCTACCGTGTTGTTTAATTTCTTCACTTTAATGAGCCTTAATAACTATCTGCTGTGTTGATCGAAACTCATGACTTGTCTCATATGTCTTCATTTAAGAAAGTAACTAAAAGTTTGACAAACATTGAATTAATCATGTACTTGGCCACTGAGTAAAACTACTCAGCCTCAATTAATTCACTCAGCTAAATCCAACATTTGAACTTAATCCTCCGCTTAACTCAATATCGAAAACTGAGTGAAATGAGCCTGGACCAAGAACTGACCTAACTCTGAACACTGACTTTGGACTTACTTGATTAAACCTTAAAATGTTTAAAGTAAAACTAAGTCAGCGGGTCAACCCTTACGGGGGAGAATCTTAAAGAGTTACGAACAGGTCAACTATCATGGGGGAGCTCAACACTGAGTTCCTTATTGAATATTTTTGCCAACATCAAAATAGGGGAGTTTTTGAAACACCTTTCCACATGATTTTGATTTGACAAAATTATTTATGTGAATGATAAAAATATTTCAACACATTAAATTTAAATGCTTTGATTTATTCACTAATGTGTTTGTTCAATGTTGAGTATTTAATTTATAAGACGTTAAGATAAATGGGCCAAAGGCCCAAAAGAGGAAGTCAAGCCCAAGTCAACAAATCAAAGCTGCATGGCCCAAGAAGACTCAAAACGACATCGTACTGAGTAAGGCGTTAGCCCAGCAACAAGAAGGATCGAGAAGCCTTATACCAAAAGCTTCAAGATGAAGCTGCTGAGTTGAACGACAAGAAGTACAAGTCAGCGGCAGAACAAAATAAGATTAGAGACAAAGTATTTCTACTTTAGGTAAAGCTCAGAAGGCGCAGGAAGCTGTCTGGAAGACTTTGCCATAAATGTGGGAACATTCTGTTTCATCTGACGAAAAGCTGCTGAGCACTGGCGAAGACAGAAGATACAAGAATTTGATTGGCCGAAGACGCTGAGCACGTACTGAGTGAAATCGACAGGAAGCTGTTTGCCTCCAATGGTTATTTTGAAATTCGAAATTACCGGTGCTTGAAGTATCACTATATAAAGGCCTCTCAATTGCTTCATTCAATGCAGATTTTCAATTAGTCGAAACGCTAACCAAATTCATACTTGAAGTTCTGTGAGAAAAGCAAAGCAAAAATCTTACACCAATTTCCAATCATTGTGTAAAAGTCTAGAGTGATTTCAATTCATCTAAAGTGTCTTAGCAATTGTTGTTTAGGACAAACACTTTATCATTTCTAGAAGAATAGAAAGGAGAAGCTGAGTACTCGGTTATAGTACTCAGCGCTAGTTATAGGAGTAAGTAGAGGTATAGAGGAAGGTACTCTTGTATACTCAGCTTCTATTGTAAAAGGTTTCATGCTCTACCTTTAAAGAGCTCAGTAGAGAATTCAAAAAGCTCGGAACGCGTTCCGGGGACTAGACGTAGGCGGAGAGGCCGAACCAGGATATGTCTGCTGAGTAACATATTTCTAACCCTTAAACTCCTTTATATATTACTTGCTATAAAACTGACTAAGTAACGAACTCACGCTGAGTTGAGTGCACTAAGAAGCTGAGTTCAGGAATAGACTCTAAGTGTTATCTCCTGACTCAAGCAAAGAAACAGACTTAGTCACAAGTTGACTAAGCTTGTGTCTTAAAACTACTTAGCGGCGCTGTGTAAACCTTTTCTTAAGAAAAGAAGTCAGCCTTAACGGACAAAATTTTAAATAGTTCCTATCCCCCCCCCTTGGAACTAACCTTGTCATGTTATACGGGACCAACAACAACAACCTATTTCTGATGATGATCTTGTTTCTTCTACCCTTGATGGTCTTGGTGTGGCGTATAGACCATTTGTTCATGCAATTGAGGCTCATCTTGAGCCAATTTCCTTTGATGACTTAACTAGGCTCTTATTAAGTGAAGAACAACAGTTGTCAAGAGAAAGTTCGATTTCAACCTTTTCTCCATCAGTGAACTATTTAGTCAGGAATACTAATCGTGGTAGAGGTCGTGGTCGAGGTGGTTATTCCGGCCATCAATATTCTTGTTAAGTTTAAAATATACCTAAAATATCATATATAAATACGTTAAATTTACATTGAAATCGTGCTAATTATATTCATTTGGAATACTTTTACGTCTTTATTTACTTCTTTGATGCAAGGTACTTAATTATTTGGTTAAATCCAAATAGGAGCTAAAACGGAGCTAAAATGGAGGAAAAACCTAAAAAACGTACCAAGAATGCATATCAGTCAGAAGAACGCTCAAGGAGGACGAGAAGCAGTCGAGGAGACAGGGAGACAAGTCTCTGTCGCGACTGAGATTTTCATAATCTCAGTCGCGACTTACGAAAGGCATCACGGAAGAAGAACGAAATCTTCAACTCGCCCCTGTACCCCCTGTCGCGACTGAGATTTTCAGAATCTCAGTCGTGACAGCGAAGCATTCTGCACATATTTCACATGTTTTAATCCGAGAAACGCGTCTGTTCGTTTGGATAAAAATGACTCTTCACCAACGGACACGACCCATCATTTACAACCCTTCAACAACTATAAATAAGTGATCCATTTCAGAAATTGAAGAGGTTGGTTAAGTTAGAGAAGAAAGTTATTATGTTGAGTTTCTGATTCAGAAAAGAATCAGAAAGTTAGATTTCATTTCTGTAAACAAACTTGATGTGCACAAGTTGTTATTAGATTAGTTATAAACACAGTATTAGTTTAGTTTCTAAGGTTGATCAGAGACAAGTTTTCATTCTAGTAGTGGACTGACCAGTCTCTATTCCGAAGATTCAGCGAGAAGAATTGACGGCTGAAGCGTATGGGGTCTGACAAACCTACGGAGTTTGAGGGAAAGATTGACAACCCGGATCTCAAAGTTTTCGTTGCAATGCTCTCCAAGTTTCTACTTCTCTGTTAACTTGTGAAGATTCACATTTCATTAATGATATACTTATTTATTCAATACATTCTTTCTGTTGTTATTTTGATATTGTTCTGACAAAATGATTTTCAAAATGATAAATTGGTGTTTTTATTAAAACGTTCTATTCCATCTTATTCATATAAGAACTTTGTTGAACACTTGACAGATTTAGTTTTTATGGATGATATGATCGCTGATCGCGGCTTATCAGACATAAAATACTAGTTTGATTAAGGTAGCAATCTGCTCCGATCTAGAGAGATTTCTACGGTTCAAAGCCATTTAATTAAATAAATTCCTATATTATTACATGTCCATAGTCTTTCAAAAGTTGAAGTTTTTTTCTTTGCTTTATGAAAATAAGTTTTATACCTTCTATTTATTCCAATTCCGGAAGTATCTGTCTTGTAATCAAAATCTCAAGATGGAATTGTTCTCTAAACTCGATATAATATTCTTATCTAATCCTAACTTATCCGAAGCAATTCAATCAATTAAACGAATTTCTTTTATTAAACCTAAACACGTGATTAAAACTGAATTAAATAAAGTTTTAGTTAAAAAGCGTTCCCTGTGGGTTCGATATCTTTTATTACTACAAGCGTATACCGTGCACTTGCGGAAATCGCTCAATAAGTTTTTGGCGCCGTTGCCGGGGAACGCCAAAATTTTTGACAAAATTTTAAAATTTTCGTGTTTTATTTCGAATCTAGGTTTAAACATACTTATTTTAACTTTTATAATTTAATAATTTTCATTTACTAATTTATTTTTTTTTTTCAAATTCTGTTTTGTAGGTAGTTTCGGTTCGTGCAAGATTTCAGGTTCATGCGCAGTTCTCGAAGTTCAGGCATTGTACCAGACCCTATAGACCCAGAAATTGAGAAAACCATTAGGAAGAACAAGAAAAACAAGAAAAACAAAAATAAGACTCCAGTAAAAACATTTACCGAGCCAGAAAAATGGCAGACCCACCAACACTTATGGATTACGCTAGGCCAGGTGTGGCCGGTGTAACCAATAGTATCGTTAGACCCAGAATCACCACAAACCAATTTGAAATTAAGCCAGCTTTGCTTAATATGTTGCAAAATAATGTAACATTTTACGGGTTACCTAACGAAAATCCTAACGCCCATTTAACAAATTTCCTTGAAATTTGTGACACTTTTAAAATCCCAGATGTGACTGCAGAAGGAATCAAACTTCGCCTCTTTCCTTTCACTTTGAAGGATAGAGCCAAAGAATGGTTAACTTCTATGCCAGCCGCAACTTTTGCCACTTGGGAACAATTAGCCCAAGCATTTTTATCGAAATATTTTCCTTTAGCAAAAACCGCAAGAGTCATAAAGGAGTTAACATCTTTTTCTCAAAATGATAATGAGACTCTTTATGAAACTTGGGAACATTTTAAAGAACTTCAACATTTATGCCCACACCACCAATTACCCGCTGAACTTTTAATGCAAACATTTTACAATGGACTAAATCCTACAACTAGGGGTTCATTAGATGCTATGTCGGGAGGGCTATTTATGAAGAAAACATCAGCCCAAGCGAGAGAGCTTTTGGAGGAAATGGCAATCAACAGCAGTATATGGCCCGCGGAACGTGGACATATACCGGTGGCAAAACCATCATCCTCAGCCTCATCATCAATTAAAGGTATAGTTGAACTTG
Source organism: Euphorbia lathyris (assembly GCF_963576675.1). Lineage (NCBI taxonomy): Eukaryota > Viridiplantae > Streptophyta > Magnoliopsida > Malpighiales > Euphorbiaceae > Euphorbia > Euphorbia lathyris. Next base: position 84,322,510 of record NC_088917.1, on the reverse strand, counting down.
ATCCAGTCGCGATGTTACAAGCCCAATTTTCTGCTTTATCGCACAAAATTGACAAGTTTATGGCACCACGCGATACCAATGGTAATCCAATCCAAACAGATGTGGATTACGAAAACATGAGTGAGATCAAACAGGTAAATTTTGTCCAAGGGCAAAACCAAACTAATAATCCTTATTCTAATACTTATAATTCTGGATGGAGGAATCATCCTAACTTTAACTGGAAAGATAACAATAACAATAATGCAAGTGCTAATCAAAATCGTACCACTAATTATCAAAACCAGTCAAGAGATACGATTAGCACTTTATCTTCTAAAATCAACAAGTTTATAGATGCTATCAGTGGAAAAATAAGTAATCACGACGATGGTTTTAAACAGATCGAAAATAAATTCGATCAGCTTATTAAAAACCACTCATCTAGCATCCATAATTTGGAGGTTCAAATTGGTCAACTTGCTAAATCAATTCCATCCCGAAAAGAGGGAAGTCTTCCCAGCCATACGGAAGAAAATCCGAAAGAGCATGTGAAGGCTATAACTCTTCGTTTGGGGAAAAATTATCAAGGGCCAGAAATTCCCAAAGATGCAACATTACTAGGAACTGATTTATCAAAATCCAAAGAAGATATCTTAAAGACAAATACTTCACCATTTGACACAAGTACCAAAACTTTTGTACCCAAACCACCTTTTCCGCATAAAGTCCGAAATAAGGACTATGACAAACAACTTCTAATGTTTTTGGATAAACTTAAAAATTTGCACTTCAATTTAACGTTCATGGATGCAATCACACAAATTCCTAACTATGGTAAGTTTTTAAAAGATTTAATTTCAAAGAAAATCAGCTAGGAAGGAATTTCATCCATTTCGTTAACTGAAGACTGTAGTTCAATCGTGTCAAGTAATTTGCCCACTAAACTCAAAGATCCCGGATGTTTTACTATTCCGTGTAAGTTGGGAGATATTGAATTCCCAAGTTGTCTTTGTGATTTAGGAGCAAGTATAAACTTAATGCCGTTGTCTATTTTTAACAAGTTAGGTTTAGAAGAAGATATCAAACGTACCAATATGGTTTTGCAATTAGCGGATCAAACCACTAAGAGACCATATGGTATAATTGAAGATGTTTTAGTCAAAGTCGATAAATTTATTTTTCCTACCGATTTTGTTATATTAGATTTTGCATATGATGTAAATTGCCCTTTAATTTTCGATGGATCGTTTATGAACACGGGACGCGCTCCAGTAGATGTGTCGGAAGGGAAGGTAGTTTTAAGGATATGAGAAGATAAGATCGAGTTTAATATGAACAAAGCGATGAAATATCCTATGGAGGAATTCGCTTGTATGAAACTTGATTTAGTCGAGGAATGTGTCAATGATGTTATTCTTAGTGAAGAAATAATTGAACCTATAATAGGTGAGAAATTAGAAGATAAGGACCCAGAGCCTTTGATTCGAGAAGATGGACCAGTTCCGCCTTCAATTGTAACACCCCCTAAATTAGAACTTAAAGAGTTACCCAGTCATTTGAGGTACGCTTTCTTAGGCGAAGGCGATTCTCTACCTATAATTATTTCTAACAAATTAACAAATGATCAAGAAGAAAAATTGAAAGAAGTTGTTAGAAATAGGATAGGAAGTATGGGATGGCAAATTTCAGACTTAAAAGGAATTAATCCTAGTATCGTAATGCATAGAATTCACTTAGAAGAGGATAAGCCACCTAAAGCAGATATGCAAAGACGCTTAAATCCAAACATGAAAGAAGTAGTCAAAAATGAGATTACTAAACTTTTAGACAATGGAATCATTTATCCTATTTCGGATAGTGAATGGGTTAGTCCAATCCATTGTGTACCTAAAAAAGGAGGCATAACTGTTGTAAGAAATGATGAAGGTGAACTGATACCTACACGAACCACCACCGGTTGGAGGGTTTGTATAGACTATAGGAACCTGAACAAAGCAACTAGGAAATATCATTTTCCTCTACCTTTCATTGATCAAATGATTGAAAGGATAGCCGGTCATGCATTTTATTGTTTCCTAGACGGTTATTCCGGATTCTTTCAAATTTACATTTACCCGGATGACCAAGATAAAACAACCTTCACGTGTCCTTACGGAACATTTGCATATAGGAGAATTCCTTTTGGTCTATGTAATGCACCAGCAACATTTCAACGATGTATGACAGCAATATTTAATGACTTCATTGAAGATATAATGGAAGTTTTCATGGATGATTTTTCAGTTTATGGAGATTCTTTCGATGCATGTTTACAGAACTTAGATAAAGTGTTGTCTAGATGTGAAGAAACGAATTTAGTATTAAATTGGGAAAAATGTCATTTCATGGTAGACGAAGGAATTGTTTTAGGTCATAAGATATCTGAAAAAGGTTTAGAAGTGGACAGAGCAAAGACTTCAGTTATAGAAAAATTACCCCCACCAACCGCTGTTAAGGGAGTAAGATCATTTTTAGGTCATGCAGGTTTTTACAGAAGGTTTATAAAGAACTTTTCTGTAATCTCCAAACCACTTACTAATTTGCTTATGAAAGACTCAACTTTTGATTTTAATAAGGATTGTTTACAAGCTTTCAATACTTTGAAAACGGCTTTAGTCAGTACACCTATAATATCGAAACCCGATTGGAATCTACCTTTTAAAATTATGTGTGATGCGAGTGACTTAGCTGTAGGATGTGTATTAGGTCAAAGGAAGGATAAGAAACTTCATGTTATATATTATGCGAGTCACACATTGTCCGGTGCACAGTTAAATTACACCACAACTGAAAAAGAAATGTTAGCAGTAGTTTTTGCATGTGATAAGTTTCGATCTTACTTGTTAGGATCCAAAGTCATCATTTATACAGATCATGCAGCTTTGCGATATTTATTTGCTAAGAAAGATGCAAAACCGCGTCTTATTAGATGGGTTTTATTATTGCAAGAATTTGACATTGAGATTAAAGATAAAAAGGGAGTTGAAAACCTTGTCGCCGATCATCTATCAAGACTTGAGGATGAAAACGGTCCCATCGGTGAAACATTAGGCATTTGAGATGATTTCCCCGATGAACATCTCATGCAAGTACAAAGTGTCATAGCTCCATGGTATGCGGATATAGCCAATTACTTAGCTGCACATGTTGTGCCAGATGGATTGAATCATCAGCAAAAGAAGAAATTCTTTTCAGAAGTTAAGAAATATTTTTGGGAAGATCCATTTCTGTTCAAAACATGCGGCGATGGAATACTTAGGAGATGTGTTAGTGAGTTTGAATATGACTCTATAATGTTGGAATGTCATGCTAGCGCTTACGGAGGTCATAATAGCGTAAGCAAAACAGCAACTAGAATACTTGAATGCGGATTCTTTTGGCCTACTCTGTTTAAAGATGTCCGTTCATTTATTGTCTGCTGTGATAAATGTCAAAGAACCGGGAATATAGGAAGGAAAGATGAGATGCCTCTTACGAACATATTGGAAGTTGTAATCTTCGACGTATAGGGGATTGATTTCATGGGTCCTTTTCCTACTTCTTTTGGCAAAAATTACATATTAGTAGCCGTAGATTATGTTTTAAAGTGGGTTGAAGCAATTGCAACCCCGACAAATGATTCTAAAGTAGTTGTTAAGTTTTTAAATACAATATTCTGTCGATTTGGAGTTCCCAGAGTTATGGTAAGTGACGGTGGTACTCATTTCGTAAATAGAAGTTTTGAGTCACTTATGAAAAAATACGGAGTACACCACCGTATCTCTACGCCGTACCATCCTCAAATGAATGGTCAAGCAGAAATTTCAAATAGAGAACTCAAATGGATACTTGAGAAAACAGTTTCGTCTTCTAAAAGAGACTGGGCACATAAATTTAACGATGCATTATGGGCATACCGTACTGCATTTAAAACACCTATCGGAATGACACCTTATAGATTAGTCTATGGTAAAGCTTGTCATTTGCCGGTTGAATTAGAACATAAAGCATATTGGGCTATAAAAACCCTTAATTATGATTTGCAAAGCGCAGGGAAAAAGCGTTTGTTCGACTTAAACTAGTTGGATGAATTACGCTATTTGTCCTACGAAAATGCAAGAATTTATAAGGAAAAAGTTAAAAAGTGGCATGATGCCAAAATCAAAATTAAAAACTTTAATGTTGGGGATAAAGTCTTAATTTTTAATTCGAGATTAAAGTTATTTCCAGGTAAGCTAAAATCTAGATGGACTGGAGCAGTTTTGGTTGTTAAAACATTTGATTACGGAACTTTGGAGCTAGAAAAGTCCAATGGCGATCGATTTAAGGTTAATGGTAATCGTTGCAAGATTTATTTCGACGGAGCTCCAATTCAAGCAATTGAATCCGTGGATAAATTCTATGAAAATTAATTTATTTAGTTTTCATATTTATAATTTATAGTTTTTTTTTATTTTATGTTCATAATTTTTATTTTACTATTTTTTTTAATTTATTTATTTTTATTCATTTTTACTTTTATTTTAGTTTTTTTTTTACTTTTGTGTACAAATGAGTTTTGTCAATATTAAAATTTAATTTAGTCATGTTTTGAAAATGATTTCATTAAGTGTTAAGTGTTATTGAGAAATTAAATATGACGAAATCTCAGTTGAGATTTTCCATGTTCCAGGATTTGGAAATCTCAGTTGAGATTTTCTGTCTTTTGCAATTGAAATAACTGTAAGGGATTACAGTCTTCTTTCTTTAAAATTTCTGTCAGTTGGATCAAAGAGGTATCACTTTGGCACCTTTTTCTTTTTAACAAACACAACCTTTCACTTTTAGGTCTTATATATTCCTGTAGGATCAGACTTCTTCCATTTCATTTCATCTTTCTGAATTTCTTTCTCAAATTATCAATCCTACAGACATCATTTTCTTCTCTCTCATAGACATGACTAAGTCTTTGAAAAAACGTTCGAAAACACACTTCTGCTCAAAGCAGGAAAGTTGATATCTCTGATCGTTATGGTGCATGGTTTCTAATTTATAACCATGACGAGGGGAAATGCTTTCTACAATTCAGATATGCTCAATTCTTTGGCATGATGTATATGGACGAGTTTCTGAACGAGGAACTCGGGATAAGCGAAGACATTGATCGCTATCTTACTAATTTGGGATGGACCAAATTTGTTTCTATGAAATTTCCTAAAATTGGAAATTGGGTTCTGGAATATTTATCCACTGTTCGATTCGTCAACAAGAGACGTGTTCGTCTCAGTTTTCGTTGTGAGGGGCAGGTATTCACTTTTGAATATCCAGAACTTCATAATTGGTTTGGATTTCCACCCCGAGACGCAACTCAACACCATCCTGGAAGGGATATGACTTCTAGAGATATATGGAGGATGTTAACAGGATTTTGGCGATTCAATCCACGTCTTGCCTTCAACAAATCCATCAATTCTAATTCCATGTTGTATCTACAGAAATTCCTCTGTCATAGCCTTTTTGGTCGAGTCAGTAGCAATGTTGTGAAAGATACTGATCTCTATGTGATGATTCGCGAAGCCAACTGGACCGAATCCAAAACACGGGCCCAACCCGAATCCAAAACACGGGCCCAACCCACGATAACTTAAGCCCACGGTTCAAGTTGAATGGGCTCCTAATAAAGGAAAGGGCTAACCGCCCAAAATCCTAATAAGACACTAAACCACCCACTCAGAGAAACGGTTATAAAGGACCACGTATATGACCACGTGGGGGACGTGGCACAGGAGGGGTAACCACCGAAGGCGGTTACCTGGAGGTGCTTATAAAAGAGATAAGGAAGCTAGGAGAGAGGTGGCTTCGCATTTTTTAATCCTCTATACGATTATCGATCTACTAAATTCCATATAAAACTGACTTGATCATCGGAGAGTTTTCCCGGAGATCCTGTCTCCGGTTTTGTTTTGCAGGTAATTACAACGAGGATCGTCCAATCAAATTCGGCAAGTTATCAATTGGTGCGGTGAGCGTGGACCCTTTTTTTTTACCAACATCTGGTTAAAGGTACACCAAGAACATGTCAGAACCATCACGTACAACCGGAGTTACAACCAGATCAACTAGTATGAACTCAAGAGGTCCACGGACTGTGAGTTTGCAGCCTACGAGTACACAGCCTGTAATACCCAGCTCGTCGAATCCTTCAGGACAGTTGAGTCCATTATTGGAGGTCCAAGTGCAAACTGAGATGGAGATGTCGAATAGTGAGTTCGTACAAATGGCAGGACAGGTCTTGGCTGCGAATATGAGCCAAGCGGCGGGAGATCGAATGATTAGTTTATTAACTGCAGTCGCTGATCACAATACCGCCATAGCGGCTGCCCCTCAAGAACACGTTGTCACCTCGACACAACCATCAACTATTCCTGCCGTATCTACGCTTCCGCAGTCGTCTCGAGAGATAAATCGGGTGGGTCAGAGTAGTCGCATGACACCACATGGCAATCCAGGCGACTATTCGCACCAAGATCCTAATATGACGATCCATCCGACCTGGCAAGCATCCCAACCGATGTCAGGAATGCAAGGAATTTTTCCGCTACAACAAACGGAGCCCTTTGTTCACAGACATTCAGAGTTGGTGACATCTGGAGCGAATATGTCTGGGCGGGAGCACACTTGGAATTTTGATCCTATAACTGGACAACGGTTAGACCCACAACAAGAACAAGTGTCAACACAGTATGGTAGGTGGATATCACCCAGAATTCACCAGCAGCGGATGGAAGAAGTTCGGCGGGAACCCAATGCTGAATTGGAAGATCAATTGCGAAACATGATGGAGCGAATGGGGTACACCCCTAGGGCGAGAGCAGTAGTGCAGAGTGATTCGCCTTTTGCCCCATCGTTGCGGGAATTTATTCCAGATCACAGAATAAAAGCACCGGCGATACCTAAATATTATGGAGATCCAAATTCTGACCCTGAGGCGCATGTCAGGAACTATAGAGAGTTAATGGATGTTGCAGGAGCAAGCGAAAGCATAATTTGTCGATTGTTCTCGACCACTTTGGGTGGAGCAGCATCCGATTGGTTCCGATCTCTACCCACCGAATCTATTCACAACTAGACTCAGTACAGTCGTGATTTCTGTGCAAAGTTTGTGGGTTGTAAAGCAGCGGACGTGACGGACAGACAGCTAAAAGAGATCAAACAGAGAAATTACACTTCACTGAGGGAATTTGTCGTGGCATTTAATGATATCCTGGTGCGGTTGCAGAATCCAGATATCATGAGCATTCGCAACATAATGGCAGATGGAACCACAGACTGGAGCATGCGGGAGGAAATCATTCGCAATAAGCCACGTACGGTGGCTGAACTAATGAAAATAGCAAAGGAATTCATGGAGGTGGATGATGTTAACAGGGAGCATAGAGCTCAAACCAGGCGAGAGAGAGATGCGGCTAGATCCACTTCAGACAATCGGCGCCATCAAAATCAAACCCAATCCAAGGGTAATTTTGTCCGAAAAGGTGAACGCTCCTTTCAAGGGGGACATCAAACACCATTGAACACGACTCGCCATGAAGTGTTACTTTGGATTGAAAAGAACCCCCTAAAGAAAGATGTCCAATTTCCCGAGGCGAAAGGTCGAACCAGTTTGGGGTGGTATCCTAATAAATACTGTATATTCCACAGGTTGAATGGCCATGACACGAATGATTGCTACGAATTGAAAAAGGAGATCGAAAAGTTGATCGAGAAAGGCAAGCTAAGTCAATTTGTTAGAAAAGAAGCGACTGATGACAAAACAATAGTCCCACATGAAACACAAGCAAGACCAGAGAAGAAGCAGAAAAAGGGGGTGATTAACGTAATAGCTGGCGGAATCTATGAGCCCCCAACAAAAAGATCTCGCCGTGAACAGCGAAAAAGCAACACAAGTAGGGGGGATGCCCTCAATTATCTATTTGCGCGAATCACGGAGCTGCGTGCGGATGCGTTGGTGATCACGGTGGCCATTGAAGGATGGGAAATCAGGCGAGTCCTTGTAAACACGGGCAGTTCTTGCAATGTTATTACTCAAACTGCGTTCAACCACTTGGGAATTCATGACGAGCGAGTAGAACATACTTTCATGGATGTAACTGGTTTTGGAGGTCAATCATCTCAAACAAATGGACAGGTTGTGCTGGAAACAGAAATGGGTGATAAGAACCTAAAGTGGAGAGGTAATCTGGAATTCGCAATTGTTGATCTTCAGTTGGCCTATAATATAATTCTAGGGCGTCCGTTCCTATCGGAAACGGAGTCGCTCATTTCAATGAAGCATTTGACATTGCATCTGCCAACACACCAAGGGCGAGTCATTCTTGAGGGTGATCAGCTTATATCTTAACAAGCTTATACATTGTCACTTGAAACAAAGCCAGACGAAGAAGATAAAGTTGACGAGAAGTTGCCGACTGAGGCGTTAGGAGAAACAGAGTTATTTTCCATTTCAAATGACAAGAAGGTAAGAATAGCGGCAGGACTTCCAGAAGAAATGAAGAAGGCCATTACTGAAGTGTTGATCCAATGCGAGTCGGCATTCGCCGCTCCAGATGAAGTACTGAAGGGGATAAGTCCAGAAATAGCAACACATCGATTGAATGTGGATAAAAGTGCAACCCCGGTGCGGCAGAAAAAGAGGGGACACGCTCCAGAGCGGCAGAAGGCGATTGAAAAAGCAGTGGCGGATTTGCTGAAATCACATGCAATCCGAGAGGTTACTTATCCAGAATGGCTAGCTAATGTAGTGCTGGTTAAAAAGCCAAATGGAACCTACAGAATGTGTGTAGACTTCAAAGATTTGAATAAAGCCTGTCCGAAGGATATGTATCCGCTACCTAACATTGATATATTGGTAGATGGGACTGCGGGATTTGAAGCTTTGTCATTCACCGATGTGAAATCCAGTTACCACCAGATACCAATGGAGAAAGCGGATGAGATCAAGACGTCATTCATAACTTATCAAGTGACTTATTGCTTCAAGGTGATGCCCTTTGGACTGAAAAATGCGGGAGCAACATATCAACGGATGATGAACAAGATCTTTTCAGACAAATCAGGTGAGAACTTCTCGATCTATGTAGATGACATGATCATTAAAAGCAAAAAAATGCAAGATCATCCGCATGATATTAAAGAAATTCTGGAAGTACTGATCAAATATGGCCTCAAATTAAACCCGGAGAAATGCACGTTTGGGGCGAGAGCAGGAAAATTCCTGGGTTTTATTGTTAGTGGCAAAGGAGTTGAGGCGAATCCTGAGAAGGTTAAGGCGGTGATGGAGATGAAGACCCCAAAGAGCATAAGGGACGTACAATGACTCAATGGGCGGTTGGTGGCATTAGGGCGATTCATTCGAGTGGACGCCGGATTGTCAAGAAGCATTCGAGGGGATAAAACGATTACTATGTTATCCACCCTTGATGAGCAGGCCAGTGGATGGAGAAGATTTATTTCTTTATGTATCTGTCACCAGCACGGTGATATGCACCGTAATGGTGCGAGAAGAAGAAGGGCAACAGTATCCGGTGTACTATGTGAGTAAAGTCTTGAAGGATGCAGAACTTCGATATTCGAGGTTAGATAAAATGGCCCTCGCGGTGATAACCACGGCGGATAGGTTGAAGCCATATTTCCAGGCGCATACTATTATTGTGCGAACTGGAATTCCAATGCGAAAGGTATTGCAGAAACCTGACGCATCCGGACGATTAATGGAATGGTCAATTCGCTTGGGAGAATTCGACATTCGTTATGAAGGAAGACCAGCTTTAAAAAGTCAAGTACTTGCCGATTTCGTGAATGAGTTCACGTGGGATGAAAACGAATGTCCAAAAACACAAAAAGAAGCGTGGAGTATGTTCACAGATGGGGCATTATCCGCAGATGGGGCTGGACTAGGAGTCATTATCAAAGGTCCGGACGTTATTCGCCTATACTATGCAGCAAAGTTAACATTCAAAACTACTAACAATGCTGCAGAATATGAGGCAATGATATGCGGATTGAAATTGATTAATGAACTTATGCCAGAAAGAGTGGTAATCTACAGCGACTCTAAGCTTATGATAAATCAGATCACAAAGAATTATCTGGTGAAACAGGAAGATCTGGTCAAATATCATCAGGTTGTTAGTAGATTGACGCAGGAGTTAACACATAAAGGAATCATCTGGGAGATGGTACATGTTCCAAGGGGCCAGAATAAGAAGGCTGACGAGTTGGCAAAAGCGGCGGCAAGTAGGGACCCATGGAGTCAAAAAGCATGTAATTTGGAAATAAGGTCGTCACTAGCATTCGAAGCCGATCAGATTATGGTCATCGAAGAGCTAGAAGATGATGAAGATTGACGGATGCCCATCCGCCAATATCTGGAAAATGGAGATTTGCCGGTTGATAAAAGTTTGGCCAGAAAGCTAATTGGGTAGTCAGCGAGATACTCAATTCGAGATGGGACTTTGTACCGGAAATCATATACATGTCCATGGCTGAAATGTATTAGCCGCAACGAAGGAGATTACGTGCTGAGAGAACTTCATGAAGGAATTTGTGGTGCACATGAGGCATCCGCAACATTGGCAAGAAAAGTCAAGTTGATGGGCTATTATTGGCCAAAGGTGGTGGAGGATTCCCAGAAAATCGTAGCGGAATGTCACAGCTGTCAAATCCATGCGAATGAAAAGCATGTCCCTGGAGCCGAACAAGTCACTATAATGACGGCGTGGCCATTCGCAACGTGGGGGATCGATATAGTGGGCCCGTTCCCAGAAGCAACAAGGAAAAGGAAGTACTTGGTAGTCGCGGTGGACCACTTCAGCAAATGGGTAGAAGCAGAGGCAGTAACCGCTCAAACGCCTGAGCGAATGATTGAGTTCTTACGAGAGAACATTATCATGCGGTTTGGAATCCCGCAAATGCTCATAACCGATAATGGTACCCAGTTCAACTGTGTCAAATTCAAAGCATATTGCGAAAGCATGGGGATCAAGAATCATTTTTCCTCCGTGAATCATCCCCAATCGAATGGTATGACAGAGGTTACCAACAGAGCCATGATTCAGGGCATCAAGAAGCGACTCGGTGATAAGAAAACGGGTTGGGTGGATGAGATACCGCATATGTTATGGGCATACAGAACTTCGGTGAAGGCAGCGACAGGCGAAACACCCTTCTCGCTGGTTTATGGGGCCGAAGCAGTTCTTCCTGTTGAAGTCAAGTCACCTACAGACAGGGTGATTTATTACTGTGCCACCCAAAATCCTATCAATGTTAAAGATGCATTGGATAGTTCAAACATTTATATGCATCATGCATTTATATAATACTTGGCATTTGATGGATGAATAATCAATAATTTAAATTCGAATGCAAGTATTTCAGAAGTTAGGCATATTGTTTAAAACAAAACAACAAACAAGAAAAACATTACAAAACAAGATAACGAAATAACAAAATAAACTTCTTCTTCCTAACTTCTAACACTCTAGTTTCTTTCACTTAGAGTCTCTAGTTTCTTTCACTTAGAGTTCCTTCTCCTTAGTTGCCACTTTTCTCCCCCGTTTTGCCAGCATCAGCAGTAGGCAAATCAACGGTAGGGGCAGGAGAATTGGCCTGATCCTGCAGCACACGTATTTGACCCTCCAAGGAATTCATGTGACTGACCATAGTCAGCATGAGTTCGGTCATTTTGGTCAGTTGAGCATGTGGTGGTGGCTGCAGCTGGACAGAGGAGAAGTGATTGATCAAATCATGGATTTCACGCAGAATATGGTGAGTGACAGGTGGATGAGAGGACTGAGCATGAGTTGGTGGAGGATGGGCTTGTTTTTGAAGCAGAGTGTTAGCTGAGGCGATGACACGCCGTCCTGACTCAGTGGCACCTAGATGTGCATATTTGGCAGGAGTGGGCTCACACTGAGTGCCTTGTGTAGTGACAGGACTACAAGGCGTGTTGACCTCAGGTGCTGAGTTGCTTTGAGCTTGAGGTGGGAGTGGAGCCTCTTTTGGACTCGCAGGGGTTTTGGCTTGTTTCTCATTTGGAGGAACAGAGGCTTGTTTTTGTGGAGACCCCTCTTGGGTAATGTGGGGCTCAAGAACAGATTCTGCTTCTGTTCTCAGTTTCTTCTCAGCTGACTCAGCTGGGTCCTGATCAGCTTTCCTCTTGTTTCTTTCCATCAGCCTTACCTTTCTCGGGACAGTACGAATATCCTTCGAGCAGGCTCCCTTTTTCTTCTTCTTCTCAGCTTCAGCAATCTCAGATGGCACAGTAGAAGGATTCTCAGTTTGAGGTTCATTGGTTGGTTCTGTACCCTCAGCAGTGTGTGCAGCTTCAGCCATAACATCATCTATAATGGCATCCAGGTTTGTCAGATTTTCCATTTCTCCAATGGGTTGCTCACCCTCAGCCATAGGATCCTCCTCCTCAGAGGTTTCATTTTCATCATACCCTTTCAGGTGTTGGCTGTGTGATAGTCCATTCAGCAGACGTGCTGTGATAGCAGTTCCTGTTGAACTTATTTCATCAACAGTTTCTATGTTCTGGTCTTGTATTATCCGGGTGATGAGAGAACCTAAACGGAGCTTCCTTCCACTTCGTTGAAAGGCTCCTACCAGAAATACAGGTAGATTGAATGGAGTGCTGGTCAGCATATGCCAGATGAAACACTGTTCAAAGTTAGAGGCAGATGAGGGAGAGCTGAGTTTAGGGAAGATAAAGTTGGTCAGCAAGAAGTGGGCCATCTTTTGATTTTTGCCCATGCAGATGCTGGGTACTTCTCCCTTGTAGTTTCTGGGTTTACAGAACCCCTTCATCTTTTCTGCGATGGCTTTTGGTATCGGCTCCTTTGTTGTCCTGAACTGAATCCCTGTATTTGGTATCTCTAGCAATGTGGCTAGATATTCAGGGGTTATCACTATCTTTTGACCCTTGACTGTGGTCTCTAGGTAGTCAGAGTCATCTGCATCAACATGCAGGTTGGAGTAGAACTCTCTCACCATTGTGGGATAGGTTTGACCGGAAAGAGAGAAGAGACCTGTCCATTTGTTGTTTTTGATCCATTCACAGAATGGAGTCTCTGAAGAGATGAAATCAGGATGGAAGAATCGACTCCTTAGTACCTCTTGATTCTTGGCCCAAGAGAGTACTTTGATCATTTTTCTCATTAGGCTAGTTGAAGGACCAGCCTGGTCAGAGGATTTGAGAGTTGGAGAGAAATAACTTTCGTTATAAGACATTTTTGAAGTTTTGAAGCTCTTTGGAAAATTTAGAAGCTTTTTTAGGGTCCAATGTATATGTGACGAGGGTAGTGGGTTAGTATTTACTATTTATAGATTTTATGGTTTAGGGTTCCGTTTGAATTTTATCCAGTTTTGCTCTAGGTTGTCCAATCGGCAGAAACCCTGACACTTATGACACTATTAAGACGTTATTCGGCGCATGCGCAGTACAGGTGTCACTTCGCGTGTAGTGACATTAAATGCTAATAAGTGCTTTTACTTAGCGTTTGTTGATATAAACGTTTCATATTCTAAGTAGTCAGTGCATTCTTTAAGGATGGTTTTTAGTTCAAGTTCGAAAACTAATTTACTCAGTGTGCAAGATTACTCAGTATTGTATATTCAGTCAGTTTCAATGACATACTCAACAAACAATAAATCATTCAGCATGTAATTCATTCAGCATTCAATCATCATTTATGCACATAAATTTACTGAAAAGGATTAAACATACCAATTGCTTCTCTCAGTATGCTAAATTGCTCTCGTGCTAGAGGCTTTGTAAAGATATCAGCAAGCTACTCGTCTGTTGGCACATAAGTCAGCTTGATTTCTTTCTTGAGTACATGATCTCTGATGAAGTGATGTCTTATGCTGACATGTTTCATCCTGCTGTGTTGAACTGGGTTCTTTGAGAGGTCAATTGCACTTTTGTTGTCGCATTTGACTTCAATTGTCTTTGTTTGAACACCATAATCTTCAAGCTGTTGCTTAATCCAAAGGACCTGAGCAACACAGCTTCCAGCAGCAATGTACTCAGCTTCAGTTGTGGACAGGGCTACTGACGCCTGCTTCTTGCTGAACCAAGATACAAGACAGCTTCCTAGGAATTGGCATCCTCCAGAGGTGCTTTTTCTTTCCAGCTTGTCTCGTCCATAGTCAGCGTCAGTGTATCCGATGAGTGTAAAGTCATGAGTATTTGGATACCACAGACCTGCATTTACTGAGCTTTGCAAATATCTAAGGATCCTTTTTACAGCTATGTAATGGGATTCCTTAGGGTTAGCTTGATATCTAGCACAATAACATACTGAGAACTGAATGTCCGGTCTACTTGCTGTTAAGTAAAGTAAAGAGCCAATCATACCTCGGTATAACTTGCTGTCTACTGGCTTACCATTCTCATCAGCGCAGAGGACAGTGTCAGTGCCCATAGGAGTGGATATTGGCTTACAATGTTCTAGTTCATATTTCTTCAATATCTCCTTGGCATATTTAGCTTGACTTATGAATATGCCATTCTTTCCTTGCTTAATTTGAAGTCCGAGGAAGAAGTTGAGTTCTCCCATCATTGACATTTCGAATTCAGTCTGCATTTGTTTGCTAAATTCCTTGCACATAGATTCATTAGTAGCACCGAATATAATATCATCTACATATATTTGTGCCAGCAGGGTATCTTTACCCTTTCTCTTAATGAATAAGGTTGTATCAGCTTGACCCCTAACGTAACCTCTAGTCAGTAAAAAGTTGGTCAGCCTCTCATACCAAGCACGTGGTGCTTGCTTGAGTCCATACAGAGCCTTTTTGAGTTTGTAAACGTGGTTTGGGAACTTAGAATCCTCAAACCCTGGAGGCTGATTTACATAGACCTCCTCGTCTATTACTCCATTAAGAAAGGCACTTTTGACATCCATTTGAAATAGTTTAAAGTTCATGTAAGATGCATATGCACATAAAATCCTAATAGCTTCTAGCCTTGCCACTAGGGCAAAGGTCTCACCGTAGTCTATACCTTCTTGCTGATTGTAGCCCTGAGCTACAAGTCTTGCCTTGTTTCTGACTACGTTTCCTTGCTCATCTAGCTTGTTCCTAAAGACCCATCTTGTTCCAATGATCTTTTGGCTCCTAGGATGTGGCACTAACTCCCATACATTATTCCTCCTGAACTAATTGAGTTCCTCTTGCATGGCATTCATCCAGAATTCGTCATCTTCAGCTTCGGCAAAGTTCTTCGGCTCAAGTACTGAGACAAAAGCTACATTGCCGAGATATTTCCTTAGTTGATTTCTTGTCATCAGCGTATTTCCAGCTGAGTCAAGAATTGCATTTTCTGAATGCCCTCTTGGGACTCTTATCTCCTTTGGTAGACTTGTGTCTTGATCTATCTGTGTTTCAACATTCTCTGCAGAAGTAGATGGGTCAGTGAAAGTAATTTTAGGTTCACTCTTACTTTTGGTCAGCCGTTTTATGAAGGACTCAGTGGCTGGTTCTTGATCAGCAGGTGCTGAGTTTGGTTCATCTTCTGTCAGCGGCTGGTATCTTCCTGCAGGGTTAGTTTCATCGAATTGCACATGTATAGATTCTTCTAATGCTTGAGTTCTCTTATTAAAAACTCTGTATGCTTTGCTGTTTGTTGAGTAGCCTAGAAAGATAGCCTCATCAGCTTTTGAATCAAATTTGGCTAAGCTATCTTTGGTATTTAAAATAAAACACCTACAGCCAAAGGCACGAAAGTATCCAATGTTGGGCTTTCGTCCTTTCCAAAGTTCATATGGGGTTTTCTTAAGTATAGGTCTAACTAAAGCCCTATTCAGAATATAGCATGCTGTGTTGACAGCTTCTCCCCAAAAATACTTTGGAAGCCTATGCTCATCCAGCATTGTCCTGGCAATCTCAACCAGAGTTCTGTTCTTCCTTTCAACAACCCCATTTTGCTGAGGCGTTCTAGGAGCAGAGAAATTGTGGTCAATGCCGCTGGCTTCACAGAATTCAACAAACTTCTGGTTCTTGAATTCTCCACCATTATCACTACGGATATGAGCTAATTTTAGGTCTTTCTCATTTTCAATTTTTCTAACCAAGTTTGAAAATGTCTCAAAGGTCTCATCCTTACTGGTCAGCAGGATAACCCATGTGTACCGAGAGAAATCATCTACAATAACCAAGGAAAACCTTCTTCCACCCAGACTCAGCGGCTGGACTGGACCAAAGAGATCCAAGTGTAGCATTTCTAACGGACGCTTAGTTGAGACAATGTTTTTACTTTGAAAAGATTGCTTGGTTTGTTTTCCAGCTTGGCAGGCATGGCATAATTGATCTTTTTGAAATTTAAGTTCAGGCAGTCCCTCAACCAATTGCTTTCTTGCTAATTTGGCCAGGAGGTCCATGCTTATATGACCAAGTCTCCTGTGCCATAGCCAGGAATTTTCTTCCTTTGTGACTAAGCATACAGTTTTTGAAAACTTCTTTTCGAGGTTTAGCATAAAGACATTGTTTATCCGAGGGGCAGTTTAGATTAACTCATTTGATTTTCCCTCATATATTTTACATCCAGTTTCGTCAAATATAACTTTTCTTCCATGATCACATAGCTGAGCTACGCTGAGTAAGTTATATTTGAGTCCGCTGACTAGGGAGACAGATTCAATAGTGGGATTACCTCCAACGGTGCCTGATCCTACTATTTTACCCTTTTTGTTGTCTCCAAAACTTACGCTTCCTCCTCGTTTACGTTCGAACGTGATGAATTGAGTTTCATCACCTGTCATATGCCTTGAGCATGCGCTGTCAATATACCACATTTTTTACTTCTCGGCACATCTCAGGCTTACCTGCATTGTAATCAGTTTCCTTTAGGTACCCAATTCTTTTTGGGTCCTGACTTGTTAGGTTCAACAGGTAAAGCATCATATTTTATTTTGTGGCGACATACATTAATAGTGTGGCCACTTTTTCCACAGAAGTCACAACTGACTTTCTGTTTAGGACTCTTTACTGACTTGTCAGCACCCCAGTGCTGAGCGTGCCAGCACACCTTAGTGGTGTGTCCTAACTTCCCACAAAAGTCACACTGGACTCTTCGCTGGGGATTTCGTCTCTGCTGAGTACCTTGGTACTGAGTACCTTGATACATAGTTCTCAGAGGAAAATTATTTTTGTTTGGAACCTTTAGTTGGTTCTGAATGGTTGTGACATCCTTCCTCAGTTTCTTGGAAACTGACTGGACTTCAACTACAGACTCATGAATGGTTTTCATATTTTCATGCAAAACTGAGTTGTCTTGAAGAAGGTATCTGAGGTCACTCAGTTTGACCTCTTCCACCTCATCACAGCGCCGGCTGAGTGTTTTAATCTTTTTGTTACACTTTTTGACAAGTGTGTAAAGATCACTCAGGGCATTACCCATTTCATTTCTGAGTTGAGAGAGTGAGATTACCTCATTGGATTGCTCTTCATTGTCTGACTTATCAGATTGGTCAGCATGCTCAAAAATGCATGGCTCAGCAAGTTCGTCAGCCATGAAGCATATCTTCGCTGACTCGGTGGCCTCAGTTTCTGTTGATGAAGATTCATCACTGTTACTCCAAGTAGCCACCATTGCCTTCTTCCCACTTTTCTTGTCTTTCCTCAGCGTGGGGCAGTTTGACTTAATATGGCCATCTTGGTGGCACTCAAAGCATGTAATGGGCTTTGAGCTGTCCTTTCTGTATTTGCTGTCGCTTGAGTCAGCCTTATACTTATCAAACTTTTTGTAAGGCTTTTTGGAATATTTGTCGTTCTTCCTGAACAGCCTCTTCATCTTTCTTGTGAACATAGCCATCTCCTCATCATCAGTTGAACTCCCATCAGTGGAGTCAGCCTTCATGACAAGTGACTTCTGCTTCTTGTCATCAGATTTTTCCTTCACCTCAAAGTTCTTCATTGATATCTCATGGGTCAGCAATGAACCGATGAGTTCGTCATATTTGTAGGTGGTTAAATCCTGAGCTTCCTCAACTGCTGTCTTCTTTGCTTGCCAGTCTTTTGGAAGACTCCTGAGTATCTTTTTGACTTGTTCTTCCTCAGTAAAGATTTTCCCAAGTCTCTTGAGCTCATTAATGATGTTGGTGAACCTTGCGTTCATGTCTGAAATGCCCTCATCATTGTTCATCTCGAACAGCTCGTACAGTCTCATCTGCTGATTCACCTTGGATTCTTTTACTTTGTTTGTTCCCTCGTAGGTGACTTCCAGCTTTTTCCAGATCTCTTGTGCCGACTCACAACCTGAGATTTTGTTATATTCTGCAGCATCGAGCGCACAGTGAAGCATGGTTTTGAAGCTTTTTAAGATCATCCTCTGTCCATTCAACCTCAGCTTTAACAACTGACTGGCCAGCAACAACTTTCACAGGTACAAACGGGCCTTGGACTATAGATAGCCAGGCACTCATGTTTGTAGCTTGAATGAAGTTTTTCATCCTATTCTTCCAAAAGGTATAGTTTGACCCGAAGAATAGGGGAGGCCTGGTAATGGACAGCCCCTCAGGTAATATCTGAGTTGTCTGGTTTCCAGGGAGAAACCGAGTGCTGTTTTCGCCCATGGTATGGATCAACTCAAGGTTGTTAGACCTTTAGTAATGAGCTTTTAGGCTCTGATACCACTTGTTGGTCCCTTGTAAGGTTGCAAATATAGTTCCAAGGGGGGGGGGGGGGGTTAGGAACTATTTTACCTTTTTTAAAATAATTTGGGCAGATTTCTTTTCTTTAAGAAAAGTTTATAAAACAGCGGCACTTAACACTCAGCAAGACACTGGCTTAGTCAACTAGTGACTAGGACAGCTTCATTGCTTAGGTCAGGAAATAGCACTTAGAGTCTATTCCTGAACCTGCTCATTTGTAGCGCACAACTCAGCTTGACCTCTTTTACTTGGTCAGTTTTAGTTTGTTTTAAGCAAGCAATATAAATAAGGAGTTAAGGTTTAAGAAAACTTCACTCAGTAGATTTATCCAGGTTCGGCTTCTTCTAAGCCTACGTCCTGTCCCCGGAACACTTCCGAGATTTCAAATCCTCTACTGAGCTCTTTAAAGGTAGAGCCTCAAACCTTTTACAATATCAGCAATTGAGTATGACAAGAGTACCTTCCTCTATACTTCTACTCAATCCTAATCTCTCCGCTGAGTACTTAAAACCGAGTACTCAGCCTCTCCTTTCTACTTCTAGAAATGATAAAGATTTTGTCCTAAACAACAATTGCTAGAACACCTTAGATGATTGAAAAACAATCACTCTAGACTTTTACACAAATGAATAGACTTTGTAGTGTAAGAATTTTTCTTTGCTTTTGATGGAGAACTTTTATATACGTTTGGTCAGCGTAACGGCTTTTGTTCAAAGTTCTCTAAAGAATGTGGATTCTGAATGCTCTATTTATAGAGAGCTATGAGAGCTTCTGGTTATTTCGAATTTCGAAATAACCGTTGGAGGGAAACGGCTACAAGTCGCTTTCACTGAGTCTGCCAGCAGTTCTCTTTAGCCAATCAGATTCCATCGTCTTCTGTTCTTCGGTCAGTGTGTCAGTATGTTCCACCATCTTGGGTAACGTCAACCAGACAGCTTGTTGTGTCTTCTGAACTTTACTAAATGGGGAAATACTTTGTCTGGAAGCTGTCTTGCACGTTTTGTCGAGACAGCTCAGCAGCTTCATACCGAAGTTGTCTACGTGGATCTTCTCGATCCTTCTTTACTCAGCATGTGTTTCATCACTTCAACGGCGACGTTTTGGAGATACGCGGGCTGAGTGGTCTTTGGCTTGTTTGACTTGGGCCTTGATTTCCATATAGGGCTTGAGCCTTATGATCTTTATGTCTTATGATAAATTATAAACTCAACATTGAACAAACACATTAGTAACACTAAATCAAAGCATTTAAACTTAGTGTGTTGTAGAATATTTACTTTCACTTAATTAATTTTGTCAAATCAAAATCTTGTGGAAAGGTGTTTCAACACCGCGCACCTGGAATCTAGAGAACTTGCGCCAATACAAACAGGCTGAGTAGTTAAGGGAAATGACGAGTACTCTTTTTCCTTTTATGAGTTTTTTCCCACTGGGTTTTCTGATAAAAGGTTTTAATGAGGCTTTGATCCCGCACAGTTTATGTATCCATGTAACGTAAAGTTTTTTATTTTTAGCAAAATAAAGATATTCAACGGTTACAATTATTCAATATGCAACAGCTGAATGCATGTCCTTCTCAACTGATAATAGAAACACATAAATGTGTTGCCTACAAAAAGAAAGGCGGATGCATGATTACGCATCATTCGCAAAACCTTATGATTAAACCTTATGATTGTTTAAGAATTACAAGGCAGGCATAAAATTAAGCGAATAAACGAGTACTCAAAAATTGCGAAAATGGTCTGGCCACCCTAACGAAAACAAAACTAACTACGAAAAATTACAAGTATGAAGTCGGCAAAAGGCAAGGGTCGCATACGAAAGTAACCGGCATTAAGCCAACAAGGAATAGAAACCCCACAGAAATTGCACATGTAAGTAAAACGGTAAGCGAAGAAAGTAAAGTCACTCGGTTAATATATGCTTAAAGTTTGTTACATACAAAAGTTCAGATATGAATAAAACTATACTACAGTTTCTTCCTCTTCGCCTCTGTTGCCCCCTTCGCCTCCAGCGGCTTCCCCATCTTCTTTAGGGTGATCTGCTTCAAGCGAATCCCCAACAATAAGATCAGTAATCGCATCAGAGCGAGGTACCTCTGGCTCGACGTGAGAAACATTTTACGGTGCACCTTCTTCTACATCCTGGTTTGGGATCTCGCGGCTGATTGGAAAGTCATTGGAACTCTGCCAGTCAAGGAGAAGTACCTCATCCATGTCAGCATCTTTCGCCTCCAACTTGTCCTATTTTTCAGCTAAATCCTTTTCAGGAATGGAAACTTTAGGACGATTGAGTACGCGCTCTGGATGCCCATGTTCATAGGCCGCATGGATCCGCTCTCCATACCAGTAGATGCGGGAGCTATCTTCAGCTACGATCTCCTTCGCCTTCCTCTTTTGCATCTCCAAAGCTTCGTTGGCCGAATTCAGCTTATCAACGGCCTTCTGAAGCTCATTGGACTTAGCCTGGAGTAATTTAAGAGCTTCCTCCCTCTCGCTGACATCTTTCTGACAGGCATCCTCAAGGAACTTTACCTTGCCTTGGACATCATCAATGAGCGACTTCTGAGTCACCAATTCAGTACCAAGGTTTTCCAGCTCTCTCGCCCTTTCAGCATCCCTACAGAGGGCACCCTCTGCAAAATTGATAATCTACACGTAGGACAATACATGAATAAAAGAGTGAATGGAGACACGTATTTGAAAGATGGAACATGAGTAAAAAGAAATAAAGCTCTATGGCACGCTTCTTAATCCCCTCCATGGCAGTTGGAAGCGGCACTTGTTCACGGACGCGAGAAGCAGATGGGAGTCGTCCAAGGACATTACATATGGAAGAAACAATGTCCTTACAGGAAAAGCTCACGGCTTTACCGAAGGTTCTAGTCCACCATCCGCTAATATCAGGAATCGGCTGCAAATACATAAGGAGAGGGATCAGGAGAATAGCAAGTGACTGATAAAATGTAAGGGAAAATAAAGAAAACGAGAAGAGAGAGCAAATTATGATACCTCATGAATGGGAGTACTGCCCTTTTCTTTGGATGGGGTGGATATGGGTGTGCCACCAACAGACAAGGATACAGAGGCATTTTTCTTCCTAGGGCGGGAAGACTCCACATCCGCATTATTCTTCCGTTTCCGATTTAAGGGAGGGTCCTCAGAAGCAGGGCCCAGTGAAACGGAAGCAATTGTGGGGGAAGTCGCCTCAATAAAAGGAGTCGCCCCCACAGGAGAATTCACCCCTGCAATAGAAGTTGTTCCCGCCGACCGCCTTTTCCTCCTCGCCAAAGCTTTCGCCTCTCGATCTGCAGCGAGTTGGGATAAAGGGTCACGCCTGCAAAGGGTTGAGAGAAATCATCAACTAAGGAAATAAGCTAACAATACCTTGTACGAAAACGCGATAAGGGATATAGACAACATGATCTCCCTCGCGATAAGCAATCGCCACTCGGCTCCTTAACATATGGAATGCCTGATCATACGTCCATATGAAAGGGGGAGTGTTCTTCAAGAATTTTATAATGGCGGATTCTTCCTGGCTCGGATAACCAAAGTTCAAACTCTTTACATTAGGTCGACCCCAGCAGCGAAGAAAGTTTGGATTCTCTTCATTAAACTTGATGAAGAAATAAGACCTGTCCCACTCGCGGATTTTGTTCGACTTCTCATCAAAGCCGTAGTAACCGCTCTGTCGGATGAAGGTAAAATACTCCCCCGAACTTTTGAAGTGGTGAAGCTTGGAGAAGATCTTGAGCGAGAAGGGGACCTCCAGACAATCCGCCAAAAACTTATCCAGGGTCAAGTCGGCCCATCCATTGGGATGCAGTAGTCCAGGTGCGATTCCATAACCATCAAGGATGGAAGCAATCTCATCCGCCAGCGGATACGTGAAACCGCAGATAATTTGGGCGACAAATATGGTAAAATACCCCTTTGGGAAGTCGCTGGGACCTCTATTTTCCCTGGGAATGCTTGTTCCAGGCCTTGAAGCCAGGGGTACTGCTCCCGCAAGTCGTCAATCGTCTCGCGGCAAACTAAGCTTCCTGACCTATCCTTCTTCGGTAATAAGCGGGGAGTTGGGATAGGTGGTGGAATCAACTTCCTAGGGTCGAAACTTAGGCCCTCATCAGTCGTATTCGCCAGATGGAGAAACTCGACGGGATGAGAATCAGACCTAGGAGAGCTAGTTGAGACTTCATCAACCATCTCATCAACCTCGTGGGACACCTCGCGATTGTAATTTTCGTCGAAGGGTGTGAAATCAAGTTCAGGGTTCGACATATCGGTGAAGGAAACGAACAGAAATAAAAAATGGTTGAAGGAGTTACAGAAAGAGAAACTTACATGTGAGAAAGAACGCAGGGAAGAACGAAGACAAGAGGGTTGATGCTGGAGAGGAAATGACAGAAAACGAAAGAGCTACTGGTTAAAACCCCCAACTTTCCAATACCCAGACGAATGTGAAGAGTTGCCTAAACGTATGAAAAGACCCTAAAAGGGCTCTTACCAGACCAGGGGGGATGCATGTGATGATTCGCGAAGCCAACTGGACCGAATCCAAAACACGGGCCCAACCCGAATCCAAAACATGGGCCCAACCCACGATAACTTAAGCCCACGGTTCAAGTTGAATGGGCTCCTAATAAAGGAAAGGGCTAACCGCCCGAAATCCTAATAAGACACTAAACCACCCACTCAGAGAAACGGTTATAAAGGACCACGTATATGACCACGTGGGGGACGTGGCACAGGAGGGATAACCGCCGAAGGCGGTTACCTGGAGGTGCTTATAAAAGAGATAAGGAAGCTAGGAGAAAGGTGGCTTCGCATTTTTTAATCCTCTATATGATTATCGATCTACTAAATTCCATATAAAACTGACTTGATCGTCGGAGAGTTTTCCCGGAGATCCTGTCTCCGGTTTTGTTTTGCAGGTAATTACAACGAGGATCATCCAATCAAATTCGGCAAGTTATCACTATGTGTTGGGCGATGTTTTCCAAGGCAACTCAGTGAACTCCTCGAAGATTCTAATGGAGGGGTTAGTTGCTGCTTCCCGTTCGAAGAACCGAAATATTGGGTTCGCCAACATCATTTGTGGAATCATTTTAGGAGCCAAGGGAACCATTTCTGTCCCTTGGACTGATACGGAACAATTCCCTATTCTAGACTACGAGTTCTTGGAGAACGAGGGGCTTGTCAAACGAGTTTTTCGTTCTGGTCCAACATTCCTTTCTGCACCAGAGAGGCAAGTCTTCATTCAAACGAAGATTAACAGGGCCAATGCACGTCGTTTGTCAACTACTTAGGGATATAATTTGAGTTTCTGTTCTGTTTTCTTATATATATATGAGTGTTTATATTTTGTGTTTATATGAGTAAGATGTTTTTATGTAATATATATTAAGGTATTGTTTATATTTTAGATTATAATAAATAAAGTGCATTAATTCCTTAGTTTATTTCTTTTATTTAAGGAACAACCCTTGGTTTTCCTTCAATTTCATGTTTCATTTTTGTTTATCTCAGTTTCAGGGATTAATATTCACATTAATGTCACTTAATTATAAGAGGAATTGGTTTAGAAGTGTTAAAATCATCAAAAACAGTCCCAATTTTACCCAGAGTTTCCAAAATCTCAGTTGAGATTCTGAATTCTCAGTTGAGACAGCAAGAGGACCACTTTCAGCAAAAATTTCGACCCCCTACATACTTGCTGTCGCGACTGAGATTTTGAAAATCTCAGTCACGGGATTTGGGCGAAATTTTACCTCTTTTCCTATTCCTACTCTAATTACTTACCTATTCATCTATCCTAATCAATACCTATTACTTACACCTATTTAAATCACCTATTTTTACACCAATCAATCATCTTTTCTCTTCCCAATACCAAGATTCACTCATCTTCCCCATAAATCCTTACCCTATTCATCTTCTTCTTCCCTAAATCACCACCATTATCTTTCACTCTTCCTTTCATTCTTTCATCTTTTCTTCATCTCTTTCACCCAAATTTCACAAACAAAATGCCTAGACAAAAGACCGTTGCTAACAAAACTAAGGCCACCGAAGTCAATAGATTACGGGTTCAATATGGAGCACCGTTTGATATTGCGACGGAAGCCGAAGGACGCAAATATCGCCGATTTTCTAATAGCCAAATAGAGTTCGTCGACATGCTTTTTCTTGACACCGACACGGTAAACACACTTTCTTTTACCGAACGTATTGATGAATATCTTTCCGTTCTTGGTTGGAAACGATTTTCTAGTATGTGTTTTCCTAGTCTTAAATCGCATATTATTGAGTTTTTGGTTACTCTAACCTATGACAAGAAGAAAGGAGTTATCTCTTTTCGGAATGATGGAGTTCGTTATGACGTTGGGTATGCGGCCATGAACCGTTGGTTTGGACTTCCTACTCGGAATTTTTATTCCAAACCAAAGCCTTTTAATTCACACACGGTTTGGCATTCTTTAACCGGTTTAGATGTTTTTAATCCAAAGAATACATCTAGTAAGCTACTTAAGGATGATTGTATCTTCTTCTTTCACAAGTTTTTATCATTTTCCTTATTTGGTCGGGTTGAAAGTTCAAAAGTGCAAGTTCGTGATTTGTTTGTGTTGGATGTTATTTTTAAGGGTTTGACCATTGATAGTATTGAGATGATATTTACTAATTTAGTTCGAGCTTCCAAGTCCCGCAATAAGCAAGTGCCTATGGGTAATTTAATTACCGCCATTGTTTTGGGTGCTCAGGGTGAATTAGTAGATTATCAAAATATGCCTCATGTTGGTTTACCTTCATTGGATCTCACGGCACTTCAAAGGGTCAATTTATTGAAGAAAATGGGACCGCCCGCCTTTATTTCTTATGAAGCTCGTACAAGACGTGTTTTTGCTACCATGGGTAGTGAAGCTTCGAGTTCTCAGGGTTTGGGTGCCCAAGATGATGATGAGGAAGATGAGGAGGAATTTGCAGAAGAAGAGGAGGAGGAGGAGCATGTTGATGTTAATGCCAATGAGCAAGCTAATGTAGAACCAAATGATGAAGAACAAGTTGGATGGCAACGTGTTTTGACACAAATGAACGAGCATAACCGTCACATGAATTTGCGGTTAGATGAAGTCGTTGCCAACAATATCGAAATGAGTTCGAGGATAAATACGGTGGATGCCAATATCACTACGTTGAGACGTGAGCACAAATCTACTCGTCGCCGGTTGTTATCTTTCTTCCGATGCCAAGGAGTTGAGACTACGCCTTCTCCACCACCTTCACATTGATAGGTTTTATCCTTTCCAACTTTAACTCATTTTCGTTATTATTATTATGTCTTGTTAAATTTGGTACAATATTTTTAATTATGTTTGGTACAATTCTCTTTATTATTATGTTTGAATGTTATCGTACTATTATTTTCAATTCTAATTCGTATGGTTTACTTCGTACTATTTTTCGTGTTTTATCGCTTTTTGCACCAATGAGGACATGGTCCAAATTAAGTGTGGGATGAGATATTTCATATTCGTTTTAATCTTAAGTACGAATGAATGCAACGAATAAGAATGAATGCTATTTATTTAAGTATAAATGCATGTTGTTATTCAAGTTTAAGTAAAGTATATAATGCAACATTTTCAAAACAAGAAATGCAACATATAATGTGCAAAAAATTTCAAAAATAATGGCAATTTTTCATAAACGTGAATTTTTGTTAAGTATATATTTCATATGTTTCAAATAAATTCTACTCTCAAAATAATGTTAAGCATATTTTAAGGTTATTATTATTGGTAGAAATAATATTTCTATACAGGCAATATTTTTACAAATATTTTTTTTACAAATCTTCGATACGATTTTATCAAAAACGTCTCGAGTAAATGTATATAAGTAAAATTCCTTTAGTTTCAAATCTCTATTTTATATCATGAATTCATGATAAATATAAATCTTATTTTCAATTTTCAATTAGGTTTATAGGCATAAATCAAACTAACAACTTTAGCTTTTTAGCTCGGTATGATTTTCTTCTTACATTAAAAACCAATTGAAGTTTTTAAGGAAACTTTAGCCATAATACATGTTGAATTTCAAGTCAATATAGGATGAATGTGCTATTTTTCTTTTCCCAATTTTTAATTTTTCATTTTTATAACACATTTTAATTAAATCAAGTAGTCGTATTCTTAACTTTTGGCCACGATTGGACCAACCTTATCACAATCGAGGTATGAAAGGGAAGAACATTGTACCGTTTACTTTTGGCCACGATTGCGACCACCCTTATCACGGTCGAGGTATGAAAGGAACGTTAAAAATTAAAGCAAAATTAAACGTGTTTAAGTTTTAAGTAACGATTGCGTCCACCCATGACATGGTCGGTACCTCTTAAACGAACACAAAAGCAAATTAATTCATATAAAGTCACGGACGAGACCACCCTTATCACGGGCGTGACTAAGCAAATATATTTAACCTAAGTCCTTAATAAATCTATATTTGTAATAGTTTAGGTTTGGAAAAGGAAATTTTGTGCTTTTAATTGCCTTGAGACGAAAGATTCGGAAACATGCGTGCTTACACCCGTCCCGAATATTTCAATATAAAAATTGAAATACAAGACGAGTAATATATCTCTTTTACACTAGCTAGTTTGATACTATGCGTATAAATTTACCATGAAAGTTTATCTTTTGGTTTAACTAATTCAAAGAGGAATGTATGGATATATGTTCTATTTATAAAGAGATTGAGTAAAGAATAAATTCAGTGAAATTTTGCTCGGGACTAGCAAAAGCTTAAGTGTGGGAGTTTGTTAAGCCCAAAATATACCTAAAATATCATATATAAATACGTTAAATTTACATTGAAATCGTGCTAATTATATTCATTTGGAATACTTTTACGGCTTTATTTACTTCTTTAATGCAAGGTACTTAATTATTTGGTTAAATCCAAATAGGAGCTAAAACGGAGCTAAAATGGAGGAAAAACCTAAAAAACGTACCAAGAATGCATATCAGTCAGAAGAACGCTCAAGGAGGACGAGAAGCAGTCGAAGAGACAGGGAGACAAGTCTCTGTCGCGACTGAGATTTTCATAATCTCAGTCGCGACTTATGAAAGGCGTCACAGAAGAAGAACGAAATCTTCAACTCGCCCCTGTACCCCCTGTCGTGACTGAGATTTTCAGAATCTCAGTCGCGACAGTGAAGCATTCTGCACATATTTCACATGTTTTAATCCGAGAAACGTGTCTGTTTGTTTGGATAAAAGCGACTCTTCACCAACGGACACGACCCATCATTTACAACCCTTCAATAACTATAAATAAGTGATCCATTTCAGAAATTGAAGAGGTTGGTTAAGTTAGAAAAGTTAGAGAAGAAAGTTGTTATGTTGAGTTTCTGATTCAGAAAAGAATCAGAAAGTTAGATTTCATTTCTGTAAACAAACTTGATGTACACAAGTTGTTATTAGATTAGTTATAAACACAGTATTAGTTTAGTTTCTAAGGTTGATCAGAGACAAGTTTTCATTCTAGTAGTGGACTGACCAGTCTCTATTCCGAAGATTCAGCGAGAAGAATTGACGGCTGAAGCGTATGGGGTCTGACAAACCTACGGAGTTTGAGGGAAAGATTGACAACCCGGATCTCAAAGTTTTCATTGCAATGCTCTCCAAGTTTCTACTTCTCTGTTAACTTGTGAAGATTCACATTTCATTAATGATATACTTATTTATTCAATACATTCTTTCTGTTGTTATTTTGATATTGTTCTGACAAAATGATTTTCAAAATGATAAATTGGTGTTTTTATTAAAACGTTCTATTGCATCTTATTCATATAAGAACTTTGTTGAACACTTGACATATTTAGTTTTTATGGATAATATGATCGCTGATCGCGGCTTATCAGACATAAAATACTAGGTTGATTAAGGTAGTAATCTGCTCCGATCCAGAGAGATTTCTACGGTTCAAAGCCATTTAATTAAATAAATTCCTATATTATTACATATCCATAGTCTTTCCAAAGTTGAAGTTGTTTTCTTTGCTTTATGAAAATAAGTTTTATACCTTCTATTTATTCCAATTACGGAAGTATCTGTCTTGTAATCAAAATCTCAAGACGGAATTGTTCTCTAAACTCGATATAATATTCTTATCTAATCCTAACTTATCCGAACCAATTCAATCAATTAAACAAATTTCTTTTATTAAACCTAAACAAGTGATTAAAACTGAATTAAATAAAGTTTTAGTTAAAAAGCGTTCCCTGTGGGTTCGATATCTTTTATTACTACAAGCGTATACCGTGCACTTGCGGAAATCGCTCAACAATTCTCGCATGAATAATACTACTTCTGCCTCTTGGGATGTAAGTACGCTCACTTGTCATAATTGTAAGGGTGCTGGTCATATTTCCAAACAATGTCCTTCCCCAAAATTCAATCGCAACACTCGTGGTTCTTTTAGACCCTCATCAAACATGGTTGTAACTTCCAATCCAAGCTCTTCTGATTGGCTTCTAGACTCTGGCGCGACTCACCATGTAACATCGGACTTGGAAAATCTTCATGTTCACACAGAGTATGATGGCCCCAAAGAGGTTATAGTATGTAGTGGACATACTATACCTATATCTTATGTTGGTCATTATAAATTTCCGCTTTCCAATACTTCGGTTCAGTTTCAAAATATTCTTCATGTTCCTAAAACCGTGAACAACTTATTGTTAGTATCTTCTCTAACTCGCTCAAATCCTATATCAGTTGAATTTTTTGCTAATCATTTTGTTTTGAAGGATTTGAAGACAAGGAGGGAGATATATTGCAGAATAAATAAAAATGGCCTCTACTCAATGTCACTACCACCGTCCTCTTCTTCTCGTGTTAAAGCCTTTCATACTAGTCTTCCATTGTGGCATGCCCGTTTAGGACATGCTAATTTTCCTATTGTTAAGAGAACTATCTCTATGAATAATCTTGCTTTTGATGATAATAAAAGTGCTCATTTATGTGATTCTTGCTGTGTCAGTAAGGCCCATCGCCTTCCATTTTAGAAATCCACATTTATTGCTTCTCATCCTTTGGAATTAGTTTGTTCAGATGTATGGGGACCTGCTCCTATTTTTTCTCATGATAATTTTCGATTCTATGTGCTTTTTTACGATCATTATAGCAAATTCTCATGGTTGTTCTTTATGTGATATAAGTATGAGGTATTAAGTGTTTTTATCAAATTTCAAACACCTGTTGAAAAATACTTTAATCGCCCTATTCTTAATTTTCAATCGGATTGGGGAGGTGAGTTTCAAGCTTTAACTAAGTATTTATCCTCTAATGGCATCAATCAACGAGTGTCTTGTCCTTATACCCCTGAACAAAACGGTTGTGCAGAGAGAAAACACCGTCATGTTGTTGAAACTGGCTTGTCATTACTTCATCAAGCAAAATTGCCTGAAAAATTTTGGACTTACGCTTTTGAATGTGCCATGTATGTGATTAATCGTTTGTTGGCTCCTATTCTCAATTTTTGCACTCCACATGAAAAATTGTTTAATAGCAAACCCGATTACAACATGTTTCGACCATTTGGTTGTTTGTGTTATCCTTGGTTGCGTCCTTATAATTCCCACAAATTGCTTCCTCGTTCTCGCAAATGCATTTTTCTTGGATATAGTAAAATTCATAAGGGTTACAAATGCTATGATTTGCTTACTGATAAACTCTTTGTCTCACTCTATGTCATTTTTAATGAACAGGAGTTTCCTTATCTGGAGTTACTACGTGAGTCTCGTCCTATGTCTATGGCTGATCAGTCCACTGCTCCAATTACAGTCACATTTCCAGCTCTTAAAGAACCATTTACGGCTATACCACCACCATTACAGCCAAATTGTCTAATAAATTCAACACCTCGAGTACAGACCAACCCACCATATAATATCTCATCAATTTCAAATCCAGGCCCACCAACCACTCAAGCAATTATTCCATACATTCCTTCACCCAATTTTGGCAATTTACCTATCCATACTAGTACTACTTCCTCAATTGTGCAACCTGCTACTACCTTATCCTTAAACACGCCTGTTTTGACTCCTCCATCTATTCCCATTCAAGTTGATATCCCAAGTTGTTCGACTAATACTACCATTCCACCAGTTCCACTATCTTCACAAAATTTAATCCCTTCACAACCAACCACTAAAATCATCATATGATTACTCGGACACAAACAGGCTCCCTCAAGCCTAAAGCTCTAAACACTGTAACTTCATCTGTCACCCCTACTTGTTATACCAAGGCGTTATCGCAACCCGAATGGAGAGCAGCTATGCGGGCCGAATACAATGCACTTATAGATAATGGAACTTGGGAATTAGTACCTTCTACTGTCGCGTCAAATACTATTGGTTGTCGGTGGGTCTTTCGCACAAAATTAAATTCCGATGGTTCTATTGATCGCCACAAGGCGAGATTGGCGGCTAAGGGTTTTCATCAGAGACTGGGCATTGATTATAAGCAAACATACAGTCCTGTTATAAAGCCAACTACGGTTCGCTTGCTTTTATCTATTGTTGTTTCTATGGGTTGGTTGATTAAACAACTTGATATATCTCTAACGCATTTTTACACGGCAAGTTGGATGAGACTGTCTATATGCAACAACCACCCGGCTTCGTTCATCCGGACCTTCCACATGTTTGTAAGTGAAAAAAGAGTCTCTATGGCTTGAAACAAGCACCACGAATGTGGCACTAGTGCTTAACTGAGGCTCTTTCTGGTCTTGGATTTATTTGTTCAAAGGGTGATTCATCACTGTATTATCTCCATGCTAGAGGTGTTCGACTTTTCTGTTTGATATATGTCGATGATATTCTTATTACTGGATCCAGTGAGAAAGCAATTGGGAACCTTGTTTGCAAACTGCAGTCCCGTTTTGCCCTTCGTGACCTTGGGCGATTATCTTATTTTCTTGGCTTGGAGGCTACGTGGTCCGCCTCATCGCTACACTTAAATCAAAGGAAATATATTATAGATTTGTTGGCCAAATCCAAAATGACAGTAGCTAAAGGTATATCTACCCCTCTTGTACTTCGACAAAGCTTAGTATTAACAGTGGTAATCCATTTGATGATCCGGGTCTCTATCGTAGTATTGTTGGGGGTTTATAATATGCTACTATCACTCGTCCGGATATCAGTCATTCTATGAACAAAGTTAGTTAATTCATGCATCAGCCGACAATTGATCATTGGAAAGCTGTTAAACATATCCTTCGTTATCTTCATTTGACACACTCATGGTCTTCATATTCGTCATGGTCGCACCTTTGATATTTGTGGATTTGCTGATGCTGACTGGGGAGGAGATCTTGATGATCGCAAGTCCACCTCTGGGTATGCGGTTTATGTTGGGCCTAATTTGGTTTCTTGGTGATCTCGTAAGCAACACACTGTCTCACGTTCCTCTACTGAAGCTGAGTATCATGCTCTAGCTTCTCTTTCTTCCGAGGTTCTTTGGTTGCGTATGCTTATGAAAGAAATTGGGATTTGCTCTTCTACTATGCCTATATTATAGTGTGATAACCTTGGTGCCACTTACCTTATAGCTAATCCTATTTTCCATGATCGGTCCAAACACTTGGAAATAGACTTCCATTTCATTCGAGACAAGGCTGCTCGCAATGAACTTCGTGTTTGCTACATATCTACCTTTTATTGCGGCTGATATTTTGACAAAAACCGTTGTCTAAGTCTCGGTTCCTTTTATTGCGGGACAAGTTAGTAGTGTGTCCACCCTTAACTTGAGGGGAAGTAATAAGGGTAGTTCAGTATTTGTACACTCCTATAAATCAGTAAACGATTATCTTGGACTTAGTCTTAGGCAGTTGTAGAGATAAGCTTCAAGGATTTTCCATAATCTTTTTGAATTTGTAATTCACGTTCTTGCTGTAACTGCTAACATATATATGCTTATTTAAAGCTGATACATATCAATTAAACATTCAATTGAGATTGCAATCCTTTAATTATCATTCTCTTAAAGTAATAATTAATAAGCAGATAATGTTAGTGACCGATTAATATATAAATTCAATGCACAACCTAATAATACTATAAAAATAAATACTCAACTGAACATAAACCTTACCCATCTCTGCTTTTGATGTCTATTCCATGTAAATGGACCTACTCACACTTCATGATAATCAAACCATGAAGAATGAGTAGATCACACAAACTCATACCGGTAATATAACGAGAAGCTTAAAAGCTCCAACAAATACAATAATGGCGAACATAAAAATATTATAAACTATAATTTGATTGTTCTGGATGGAGGTGGAAGAAAATTATGTGCCCTAAAGAATCCAAAATGTTTCTTTAAATAGGTCACTTCCACAAAATGTAAAAACCTTTGATTTTAAGCAAATGGTGAAAATGTACCGAATATACCCTACAATAGTAGGAGCGTCTGTTGTAAAACAAAATTGTTCAATAGGTGGAAACTCTACGAGGTGCCACCTCACCTATTACACTTGTCCTTATGCTTCCTTATCCATTCCTTCACATAATTCCCTCTGTACGGCTTCCATTCCGACACAAAAGTGTCATTTTTTGTTCGAACTGCTTTTAATCATCTTTAGGCCTGCACAAATAGAATTAACATAGTGAGCCCTTTAATTTTGGCCTGAACAAATAGAATTAACACGGTGAGCCTTTTATTCCTCCATGTCGATCACTAACAATTCACTTATCACATGCCACAAATGTTATATGGAATTGTTAACATAGCTCGCAATCAGTGGCGAATACAAAATTGTTCGGTTGGGAGGCCGATTTTACACGTGGTGTGTAAAAAAAAGTTTTTGCTAAATTGAACTTGTTCAAATTTTTTCCGTATATATATGTGTTATAATCAGATTTAGGGATGACCTAATAGGTCAAAAAATTTGAGAAAGTTGGATTTAAGAAGAGCATAACAGATCAAAAAACAATTAGAAATTTGGATTCAATGAAAGCCTAACAGGCAAAAAAAAAAATAGAATTTTGGATTTAGAAAGAGCCAACAGACAAAAAAAAATGAAAATTTGGATTTAGAGATGGTCTAACAGGACCTAGGCCAATATTGATGTGCTAATTCAGCACCCAATCATTATTTCTTAGAAATGGGGGGCCAAAACCACCACAGTATCAAATTTCGTGGAGACAGGGAGTCCGAAACTACTCGTAGTCATGGTAGTTCCGGTGGCTGGAGGGGGCAAGGCCCCTTCGGTTCCCCTGTCTTCGCCCCTACTCGCAATTATTCCTCATCCAAATTTCATAAAGATGGTATTAATTGTCAAATCTGCCTCCAACATTGCCAGAAGGCACTCAAATATCCAACCTTGAGTCGTAGATTAGGGTGCAACTAGCATTTAAGTTTAGACTTGGAAAACTTGAACATCCATTATGAATACCAAGAACCCAATAAAGTTCAAATTAGTAATGGTTCTAAACTCTCTATTTTCTATATTAGTAATTCTCAATTTTCTCTCGGTAATTATTCCTATAAATTTTGGGATATTCAATTAGTAATGTAGTGGTGGATACTAGAATTCGGAAGCTATGATAATATCCAAATAATAAGGGATCTACTGATGTTACAAGACTTGAAATGGATGAAAATAGAATAGTCTTACAAAAGTAAGACATCGGAGATAAAAAAAAAAGTCAAACTTTCTAACAATAACCGAATTAGTGATAGGTTTGATAGGGGTATTTTACCCCTATCTTTTAGCGTGATTTACAGGTTAATTTTAGAAGAAATAAATAAGTTTAATTGTACAAATAGAGTGTTTTGAATAAAATAACGAAATAATAATAAATTCCGTATTTTCGGATAAATTCCCTTGTTTTTTATATATTTAGGAAATAAAAACGTCAAGCTAACTCGGCTCTCAAGAATTGTATTTCAGGTACAAGGAAGAAGCAAAATTCATGCCAATACGCGGGGCGTATCATCCCATACGCGGGGCGTGAAACATCAAGTCAGAAATAATTGCCCTATCTGTTGGTCCCTTATAACGTAACAAGTTAGTTCCAAAGGGGGGGGGGGGTTAGGAACTATTTAAAATTTTAATACGTTAAGGCTGACTTCTTTTTCTTTGAAAAAAGATTACACAGCGCGCTGAGTAAATAAGACACTAGCTTAGTCAACTGGTGACTAAGTCAGCTTCTTTCGTTGAGTCAGGAGATAGCACTTTGAGTCTATTCCTGAACTCAGACACTCAATACGCACAACTCAGCTTGACCTCTTTACTTGGTCAGTTTTGATTAAGCAAGCAATATATGTATTAAGGAGTTTAAGGTTAGAAAGATATTACTCAGCAAATTTATCCAGGTTCGGCCTCCAAGCCTACGTCCTGTCCCCGGAACACGTTCCGAGATTTCGAATTCTCTACTGAGCTCTTTAACGGTAGAGCATCAAACCTTTTACAACTTAGAAGCTGAGTATAACAAGAGTACCTTCCTCTATACCTCTACTCACTCCTAATCTCACGCTGAGTACTATAACCGAGTACTCAGCCTCTCCTTTCTAATCTCTAGAAATGATAAAGATTTGTCCTAAACAACAATTGCTAAGACACTTTAGATGATTGAATAATCACTCTAGACTTTTACACAAAAGATATAGAATTTGGTGTAAGAATTTGCTTTGCTTTTTCTTGTAGAACTTTGCGTAGAATTTTGGTCAGCGTAATGGCTTATTCAAGTTCTGTATCGAATGAAGCAACTGAAGGGCTCTATTTATAGAGACGTCTGAGGCATCGGTTATTTCGAATTTCGAAATAACCGTTGGAGGGAAACGACTTCCTGTCGTTGTCACCCAGTCTTGCTCAGAGCTCTCGGCCAATCAGATTTGAGTATCTTCTGTCCTCGGTCAGTGTTGAGCAGCTTTAAGTCAGCTCGGCAGAGTGTCTCTCCATTTATGGTAAAGTCAACTAGACAGCGTTCTGTGTCTTCTGAACTTTACCCAAAGTGGAATTACTTTGTCTGGAAGTTGTTCTTGCTCAGCTGCTGTCTCGTACTCTTTGTCGATTCAACTCAGCGGCTTCACTCCGAAGTTGTTCAACGAAGGTCTTCTAGATCCTTCTCTTGTTGAGTTGCGTTTTGATCATAACGACAGCGTTTCACACACGCGGGCTGAGTTGTCTTGATCTGTTTGACTTGGGCTTTGGCCTTTTACTCTTTTATATCTTATAAATAATTTTAACTCAAAATTGAACAAGCACATTAGTATAATAAATCAAAGCATTTAAACTTAGTGTGTTTAGAATATATTTAATTTTACTTAAATAATTTTGTCAAATCAAAATCATGTGGAAAGGTGTTTCAACACTATCCACAAACACCACGCGGAATCTAGTCAGCATACGCGAGGCGTACGCCAACTTACGCGAGGCATGTAACACATGTCAGAAATAATTGCCTAATCCTGAAAAGTCAGACTGCATGGTCTCCCTGAGTCAACGATCCATACGCGGGGCGTACCACCTTACACGTAGGGCGTGAAAGTGAATTCTTCAATGCAAAAAGATCAGAAACTCATTTACGCATGGCGTTCCTCAAGCTACGCACGGCGTAAAAGGACCAAATCAAGCAATAAAAAGTCAGAGACTCAAACACGCAAGGCGCAATCCATCATACGCGGGGCGTGTTTGAGACATCAAGATCCGGGATTGGTCCACATGCAGGAGATTTCCGACGGAATGGGCATACACGCGGGGCGTACTCCACCATACGTGGGGCGTATTATGGGATTTCTGCACAAATAATGTTGCTCCATACTTTCACCTTATGGAATTACAATCTTGCCCCTAGCTTGATCTATAAATAAGAGTGTCTAGCACTCATTTGATACACCATTGTAGAGAGAGCAAAAACTATACTTGTTTTGATTGTTGTAGTTTAGATTGGTTTTTAGGCTTTGTGTAACTAAACTCTTCCATCTCGAGATCTTGTCCGTTTCTCCCGGCATTTCATCAAAGTCCCGCTCCATCTCCGCACACCAAGCTCGAAAGCTCCACCATTCAAGTCCTTAGAGACGGCTTTTGAGTCCAGTTAGCTAGTTCCGAGGGTGGATTCTTCCCTTTACACTTGCTAATTAGCTTGATCTCATCCTATGTACTAGGTTTGTTTGTAATCCATATTTACACTTCCCATATTTATAATTTATGATATAATCTTCTTTTCTATATATGTGTTGATGTTTGTTACTTGTTTTGATATTTATAATTGATTGTTGTGTAGGAGAACGCGACTTCCGATGCCATTCGGGCTATTTTTAGGGATTCATATAGGTGTTGCCTTACCGGAAGTGACAAACCGGAAACCGTAGGAATTGACAAACCACGGAACTTACGGGCCCTAATTTCTGGTCCCAAGCATTAGACACACCTTGACTAGGAACCACGTAGTCTAAGTACTTCACGGGTCGGTTTTTCTACACGTAGTCGTCTTTGCACGAGCAAACTGTTGAAACACCTTTCCACATAATTTGATTTGACAAAATTGTTTAAGTATAACTTAAAATACATATTCTAAACACACTAAGTTTAAATGCTTTGATTTATGCTACTAATGTGTTTGTTCAATGTTGAGTTAAAACTGTTATAAGACATAAGGATTAAATGGCCCAAGCCCATTACGAAAGCCAAGGCCCAAGTCAAACAACTCAGTACACTCGGCCCGCGTTTGTCAAAACGTTGCCGTTCTAAACAGAACGCAACTCAGCATGAGAAGGATCTAGAAGACCTTCGGGAACAACTTCAAGATGAAGCTGCTGAGTGGTCTCGACAAACTTACAAGACAGCAGTTGGCAAAGGAAAACTTCCAGACAAAGTTTTTCCTCTTTTGGCAAAGTTCAGACGACACAGTATGCTGTCCAGTTGACCTTACCATAAAAGGAGAGACCATCTGTTGAGCTGACCGAGGACAGAAGATACACCATTCTGATTGGCCGAGAGCTCTGAGCAAGTCAGGATGACAACGACATATAGCTGTTTCCCTCCAACGGTTATTTCGAAATTCGAAATGACCGATGCCCAGACGTCTCTATAAATAGTGCCATCACAAGCTTCATTCCACACAGAACTTGATCAAGCAGTTACGCTGACCAAATTTCTACAAGTTCTGCAAGCAAAGCAAATTCTTACACTACATTTCTTATATCTGTGTAAAAGTCTAGAGTGATTGTTAAATCGTCTAAAGTGTCTTAGAAAATCTTTGTATAGGACAAAACACTTATCATTTCTAGAGATAGAAAGGAGAGGCTGAGTACTCAACGAGAGATTAGGATTGAGTAGAAGTATAGAGGAAGGTACTCTTGTCATACTCAGTTGTTGATATTGTAAAAGGTTTGAGGCTCTACCTTTAAAGAGCTCAATAGAGGATTTGAAATCTCGAAACGTGTTCCAGGGACAGGACGTAGGCTTAGAAGAAGCCGAACCTGGATAAATCTGCTGAGTGAAGTATTTCTTACCTTTAACTCCTTATTTATATTGCTTGCTTAAAATAACCAAAAACTGACCAAGTAAAGAGGTCAAGTTGAGTTGTGCGCGTTGAACGTCTGAGCTCAGGAATAGACTCTAAGTGCTATCTCCTGACTCAAGCTAAGAAACTGACCTAGTCACCTGTTGACTAAGCCAGTATCTTGCTGTTTACTCAGCGCCGCTATTCAAACCTTTTTCTTTAGAAAAAGAAGTCTGCCCTAATTGCGAAAAAGTTTAAATAGTTCCTAACCCCCCCCCCCTTGGAACTACACTTGCAACCTTACAAGGGACCAACAAGTGGTATCAGAGCTTAAAAGCTCACTCTAAAAGGTCTAACAACCTTGAGCTGATCCCTACCATGGGCGAAAACAGCCCTCGGTTTCTCCCTGGAAACCAAACAACTCAAATACTGCCTGAGGGGCTGTCCATTACTAGGCCTCCCCTATTCTTCGGGTCAAACTATACCTTCTGGAAGAATAGGATGAAGAACTTCATTCAGGCTACAAACATGAGTGCCTGGCTATCTATAGTCCAAGGCCCATTTGTACCTGTCGAGGTTGTGGCTGGCCAAACAGTTGTAAAAGCTGAGGCCAAATGGACAGAGGATGATCTTAAGAAGCTCCAAAACCATGCTTCGACTATCAATATGCTTCACTGTGCGCTCGATGCTGCAGAATATAATAAAATCTCAGGTTGTGAGTCGGCACAAGAGATCTGGAGAAAGCTGGAAGTCACCTACGAGGGAACAAATAAAGTAAAAGAATCCAAGGTGAATCAGCAGATGAGACTGTACGAGCTGTTCGAGATGAACAATGATGAGGGCATTTCAGACATGAATGCAAGGTTTACCAACATCATTAATGAGCTCAAGAGACTTGGGAAAATCTTCACTGAGGAAGAACAAGTCAAAAAGATTCTCAAGAGTCTTCCTAAAGACTGGCAAGCAAAGAAGACAACAGTTGAGGAAGCTCAGGATTTAACCACCTACAAATATGATGAACTCATCGGTTCATTGCTGACCCATGAGATATCCATGAAAAACTTTGAGGTGAAGGAAAAATCTGAAGACAAGAAGCAGAAGTCACTTGTCATGAAAGCTGACTCCAC
Organism: Euphorbia lathyris; assembly: GCF_963576675.1. Lineage (NCBI taxonomy): Eukaryota > Viridiplantae > Streptophyta > Magnoliopsida > Malpighiales > Euphorbiaceae > Euphorbia > Euphorbia lathyris. The sequence continues at coordinate 84,283,152 of NC_088917.1, read as the reverse complement.
TGACGGGAGTTCAACTAACGATGAGGAGATGGCTATGTTCACCAGGAAGATGAAAAGGCTATTCAAGAAGAGTGACAAATACTCTAAAAAGCCTTACAGAAAGTTTGATAAGTATAAGGCTGACTCAAGTGACAGCAAATACAGAAAGGACAGCTCAAAGCCCATTACATGCTTTGAGTGCCATCAAACTGGCCATATTAAGTCAAACTGCCCCACGCTGAGGAAAGACAAGAAAAGTGGGAAGAAAGCAATGGTGGCTACTTGGAGCGACATCGATGAGTATTCATCTACAGAAACTGAGGCCACCGAGTCAGTGAAGATATGCTTCATGGCTGACGAACTTGCTGAGCCATGCGTCTCTGAGCATGCTGACCTATCAGAAGACGAGGAGCAATCAAATGAGGTAATTTCTCTTCCCCAGCTTAGAAATGATATGGTTAATGCCCTGAGTGATCTCTATACACTTGTCAAGAAGTGTAATAAGAAAATTAGAGCACTCAGCAGGCGCTGTGACGAAGTGGAAGAGGTCAAACTGAGTGACCTCAGATTCCTTCTTCAGGACAATTCAACTCTGCATGATAATATGAAAATCATACATGAGTCTGTCTCTGAAGTCCAGTCAGTTTCAAAGAAACTGAGGAAGGACGTCACAACCATCCAGAACCAACTAAAGGTTCCTAATAAAAATAATATTCCTCTGAGAACTCAGTACCAAGGTACTCAGCAGAGATGGAAACCCCAGCGAAAAGTCCAGTGTGACTTTTGTGGGAAGTTAGGACACACCACTAAGGTGTGCTGGCACGCTCAGCACTAGGGTGCTGACAAGTCAGTAAAAAATCCTAAACAGAAGGTCAGCTGTGACTTCTGTGGAAAGAGTGGCCATACTGTCTATGTATGTCGCCATAAAATAAAATATGATGCTATACCTGTTGCACCTAACAAGTCAGGACCCAAAAAGAATTGGGTACCTAAAAGTAACTAGTTACAATTCAGGTAAGCCTGAGATGTGCCGAGAAGTCAAAGATGTGGTATATTGATAGCGCATGCTCAAGGCATATGACGGGTGATGAAACTCAGTTCATCACGTTTGAGCGTAAACGAGGAGGAAGCGTAAGTTTTGGAGACAACAAGAAGGGTAAGATAGTAGGGTCAGGATCCATCGGAGGTAATCCTACTATTGAATCTGTCTCCCTAGTCAGCGGACTCAAATATAACTTACTCAGCGTAGCTCAGCTATGTGATAATGGGAGAAAAGTTATATTTGATGCTACTGGATGTAAAATATACGAGGGTAAAACAAATGAGTTAATTTTAACTGCCCCTCGGATAGATAATGTCTTTATGCTAGACTTAGAGAAAAAGTTTTCAAAAACTGTGTGCTTAGTATCAAAGGAAGAAAATTCCTGGCTATGGCACATGAGACTTGGTCATGTAAGCATGGACCTCCTGGCCAAACTAGCAAGAAAGCAATTGGTTGAGGGACTGCCTGAACTTAAATTTCAAAAAGATCAATTATGCCACGCTTGCCAAGCTGGAAAACAAACCAAACAATCTTTTCATAGCAAAAATATCGTCTCAACTAAACGTCCGTTAGAGTTACTACACTTGGATCTCTTCGGCTAGTCCAGCCGCTGAGTCTGGGTGGAAGAAGATTTTCCTTGGTCATTGTAGATGACTTCTCTCGGTATACGTGGGTTATCTTGCTGACCAGCAAGGATGAGACCTTTGAGACATTTTCAAATTTGGTTAGAAAAATTGAAAATGAAAAAGACCTAAAATTAGCTCACATCCGTAGTGATAACGGTGGAGAATTCAAAAACCAAAAGTTTGTTGAATTCTGTGAAGCCAGCGGTATTGACCATAATTTTTCTGCTCCTAGAACACCTCAGCAAAATGGGGTTGTAGAAAGGAAGAACAGAATTCTGGTTGAAATAGCCAGGACAATGTTGGATGAGCATAGGCTTCCAAAGTATTTTTGGGGAGAGGCTGTTAACACATCATGCTATATTCTTAATAGGGCTCTAGTTAGACCTATATTAAAGAAAACCCCCTATGAACTTTGGAAAGGATGAAAGCCCAATATTGGATACTTTCGTGCCTTTGGCTGTAGATGTTTTATTTTAAATACCAAAGATAGCTTAGCAAAGTTTGATTCAAAAGCTGATGAGGCTATCTTTTTGGGCTACTCAACAAACAGCAAAGCATACAGAGTTTTTAATAAGCGAACTCAAATTTTAGAAGAGTCAGTACATGTAGAGTTCGACGAAACTGACCCTGCAGGTAGATACCAGTCGCTGACCGAAGATGATCCTCACTCAGTAACCACCGCTGACCAAGAACCAGCTACTGAGTCATTTACGAAAAGGCTGACCAAGAGTAAGAGTGAACCTAAGATTACTTTTACTAACCCATCTACTTCTGCAGAGATTGTTGAAACAGAAACAGCACAAGACATAAATCTACCTAAAGAGATAAGGATCCCAAGAGGGCACTCAGAGAGTGCAATCCTTGATTCTGCTGGGAATACCCTGATGACGAGGAATCAACTCAGGAAGTACCTCAGCAATGTTGCCTTCATCTCAGTACAAGAACCGAAGAATTTCGCTGACTCTGAGTATGATGAATTCTGGATGAACGCAATGCAAGAGGAGCTCGATCAATTCAGAAGAAACGATGTATGGGAGCTAGTACCTCATCCAAAGAGTCAAAAGACCATCAGAACAAGATGGGTCTTCAGGAACAAGATGGATGAACAAGGAAACGTAGTCAGGAACAAAGCAAGGCTTGTAGCTCAAGGCTACAGTCAGTAAGAAGGTATTGACTACGGTGAGACCTTTGCCCCAGTGGCAAGGCTAGAGGCAATTAGAATTCTATGTGCATATGCATCTTACATGAATTTTAAATTATTCCAAATGGATGTCAAAAGTGCATTTCTTAATGGAGTTATAAACGAGGAGGTTTATGTAAATCAACCTCTAGGTTTTGAGGACCCTAAGTTCCCAAACCATGTTTACAAACTAAAAAAGGCTCTGTACGGCCTCAAGCAAGCACCACGTGCTTGGTATGAGAGGCTGACCAGTTTTCTGCTGACTAGAAATTACGTCAGGGGTAAAGCTGATACAACCTTATTCATTAAGAAAAAGGGTAAAGATACCCTGCTGGCCCAAATTTATGTTGATGATATAATATTTGGTGCAACTAACGAATCAATGTGCAAGGAGTTTAGCAAACAAATGCAGACTGAGTTTGAAATGTCCATGATGGGAGAACTCAACTTCTTCCTCGGCCTTCAAATTAAACAAGGAAAGAATGGCATCTTCATCAGTCAAGCCAAATATGCCAATGAGATATTAAAGAAATATGACTTGGAGAATTGCAAGCCAATATCCACTCCTATGGGCACTGACACTATCCTCTGCGCTGACGAGAATGGTAAGTCAGTAGACAGCAAATTATATCGAGGTATGATAGGCTCTCTACTTTACTTAACAGCCAGTAGACCGGACATTCAGTTCTCAGTATGCTACTGTGCTAGATATCAATCTAACCCTAAGGAATCTCATTACATTGCTGTAAAAAGAATCCTTAGATACTTGCAAAGCTCAGTGAACGCAGGTCTGTGGTATCTAAATACTCATGATTTTACACTCATCGGATACACTGACGCTGACTATGGACGGGATAAGCTAGAATGTAAAAGCACCTCTGGAGGATGCCACTTCTTAGGAAGCTGTCTTGTATCCTGGTTCAGCAAAAAGCAGGCGTCAGTAGCTTTGTCTACCACTGAAGCTGAGTACATTGCTGCTGGTCATTGTGTTGCTCAAGTCCTATGGATTAAGCAACAGCTTGAAGACTATGGTGTTCAAACGAAGACAATTGAAGTCAAATGTGACAACAAAAGTGCAATTGATCTTTCCAAGAACCTAATTCAACACAGCAGAATGAAGCCTGTCAGCATCAGACATCACTTCATTAGAGACCATGTACTTAAGGGTGAGATCAAGCTGACCTTTGTCCCAACGGACGAACAGCTTACAGATATCTTCACGAAGCCACTGGCCCGTGAGCAGTTCAGCATACTGAGAGAAGCAATTGGTATGTTTAATCCTCTTCAGTAAATTCCTGTGCTAAATGAATATGAATGCTGAGTGAATTACTATGCTGAATGATTGATTGTTTGCTGAGTAACTCATCAAAACTGACTGAACATCAAATACTGAGTAACTTGCACACTGAGTAAATTAGTTTAAACTTAAACTTTAAAATCATCCGTAAATGCATTACTGACCACTCAGAATATCAAACGCTTAACATTCTAAATGCTGAGTGTTAGATCCGTTAGCATAAATGCAAAGCACGCGTATAGCCCTAGGATGACGTATTCGCCGTATGTGTCATAAATGCCAGGATCTTTGTCGGTACACAATCCCAAGGCAAAACTGACACATGGATTCGATTAAGATCCACACCGTTCATTCCGTCTATAAATTATGGGAATTTCCCGATCTTTTATTTTTTACGCTTAATCAATTCTAAAGGCAAAGAAACTGCTTTGAACTCCTTCTCTCTAAAATTCCTCTAAACCTTCCCATCTTCGAAGAATGACTAAGTTATCTTTCAATGTCTCTGGTGCCGGCCACCAAAAGACCAGCTCCGATGAACCTACTGGAAATCCCCCTACGCCGAGCAAGGGAAAAACTGGCCAAAACTCAAACTCTGGTCAAGGAAAGACTGTGAAAATTCGTACCTACTCCAAAGTCTTTGAGAATGTGCGAGAATGGAAAGTTGAACCCTCCAGATGGGTTTCAGAACATTTCGTAAAGAATGAACAGCCGTTCTGCGAATGGATTTCACAGAATGGATGGACTGGGCTGTTCTCGGTCAGGGATGAAACCTATCCTGACCTCGTGAGAGAGTTTTACCACAACCTCAAGGTTGCCAATGACAACGCTGACTACCTGTGCACTGAGGTAAAAGGCAAAACCATCTTCGTCAACCCTCTCTACATAGGAAATCTTCTCCAGCTAAAAACTGAGGGAGCAAGGCTGAGAAGATCAGGAGATCAGGACAAGACTAATTATGTACACAGCTTCTGCAAACCTGATGGCTACTCAGGAGAAGTCTCAGCTTCTTCAATGGGTCAGCACCAGAAGATGGCTCACTACCTGCTGAGTTATTTTATTTACCCAAAGATAAACTGCACTACATCAGCAACAAACTTTGAACAGTGCTTCATATAGCACATGCTGATGTACACCCCCATCAACATGCCTGTCTTTCTCGTTGCTGGGTTCCTTCGCAGCACTGGTACAATGAGGCTCGGGTCAATAATAACAAGAATCCTCATTGACCACAAAATTGACCTCGAAGGTGAGGAGAAATTTAAAGGAACTGAGATAACAGCATCCTCGCTGAGGGCACTGAAATTTGGACAGCCGTTGAAGAAAGGCAAAGCTGCTGCTGCTGCTGCTGGCCAGACTGAGGAAGCTGCTGAGCCCAAAAAAGGGCGAAGAACTAAGGCCCCAGCTTCCCGCAAGAGGAAAACTGCTGAGACTCCTTCACAAAACGTTGAGTCTCTAGCAAAGAGGAAGAAGTCAGCTGGTAAGTCAGCTGAGAAGAGAACCAAGCAAGGTGAGCCTGGAACTAAGGAAGCTGCCGAGCAACCTCAGAAGAAGCAGAAAACTTCAACTTTGACTCCTCTGGAAGCCATACCGACCGACTTTATTGTACCGGGTGACTCTCACTTCACCCAGTGTCAAGGTACAGGTGCTGAGTCTGAGGAGCCTGAGGTCCAACTAGATGATCACTTTATCTCTCAAGTTGAGGAAGAACTTGATGGAGATAGTACTGAGGAAGAAGAAGAAGAAGAAGAAGAAGCCAGCGGTCAGGATGACGCTGAGGATTCTGAGGAAACTGCCAGCGAATATGAAGCTAAGGATGCTAACACTGGGTTAGCTAGTGGAGATGTGCATATCGACACTGAGTTGGATGCGGGAGTTGAGCAAGTACTTGACCAACACACTGTTGATCAAGTTGAAGAGCAAGCTGACCAAACTCATACTAAGCAACAGGAATCCTCTCCTACTCACTCAGAAGAACCTGCTCCTACTGACACTCCACCTCGTAGAAGGCGAAAGTTGGTCAAGGCCAGTGAAAAGCCAGTCATTGAACTTCCTGTGCAACTTCCAACTCTTCCTGACATTGTCCTCTCTAAGACAACTAAGGACCCTTCTACCGTCCAACTTAAGTTTTTCAATCGCCAATCCACTTCCACTACATCGGCGCAATTAGAAAAACAAGCCTCTGTTTCTTCTCAACAGGAACATGCCGACCCCAATGCCTCAGCAACATCAACCAGTCAGGTTGAGCCGTCTACTGTTCATGCTGTTTCCTCAAGCATGGTGCTGACTCCCCATCCTTCTGTCGTCAGCACAAACAGTGTTCGGGTTATAACTTCCACAACTAAACTCTCTGCTGATCAATCAACATTTCCTCCAACTCAAGTGCAGATTGAGCATACTCTTCCAGTCACTGACCAGGGTACTCCTTTCACTCCACTTCCTTCAGGTCATACTAATGTCCATCTGAATGCCACTGAGTCTGGCAAAAAGATCATCGACTCAGTGCAAGCATTAATCCGGGATCTTCAACATTCCACTCCTACTGCTGCTGGTTCTTCAATTCTTGAGACTACCCAGCTATCCCAAGTCACTCAGCTTCTAAACGAAGTTAAGGGACTTAAGGATCTGCTGAATGTCGTCTTATCCTTTCAAGCCCAGCAAGCTAAGCAGGATTCCATTGCCAAGCTGGCAGAGATACAGCTGACAACAGTTCAACATCTGAACTCTCTCCATCACCAAGTCCAAAAGTTATCCACTGTGAACACTGACTACGCCACTTCCTCTGAACTCAAAATGCTCTTTGCTCAGCTTCACACTAAGCAACTGAAGACCAATGAGCAAATGGTGTCATACAGTCAGTGCTCAGTAGAGCAAATCGGTGAGGCTATAAGGCTGCTTAATCTAAATAAGCAAGAGATGGATACTGACGCGTTGAAGAAAAATGAGTTGCTGTCTCTCGCACAATAATATTTCAACCACATTCGTCATAACAATATCCAACGTCATCATTATGACTCAGCTCTCTTGAAGACATTCCACCAAATCTTTGCTGGCCTTTCTGAAGCTCTTATCTGGAAAGCCAAAGCTCAAGCTTTCAGTGTCAATATGCTCAGTGCTGCTGATCTCCGAATACCCGCAGAGGTCTCAGCAGATGGAGTTGCCATTTTTGATGGAGTAAATGAAAGCGTTAAGAAGCTAAAGGAGCTTTCTTAGGAACTGACTCGCGCTGTCCTAACCGATGCATTCAAGCTCCCCGAAGTTGACAAAATGGGGGAGAAAGCGCAAGCAGCTAGAGCTCATCATGAGCGACGTCAGTACGAGCGAAGTCAGTCACAAGGCAAGAAAAAGAAATAGATAGGCTAGCTCAGCATAGGCCAAAACAGTTGTAATCTTTTTATTGCCGTATCTATATATATATATATGTGTTAATATGTAATTACTGACTTCTATCATATATATATCATATCTGCATTTCTTATTCAAATCCCGAGTTATGATATATGTTGCTAAATACTGAGTTATTAAGTATCTTCAATTAAATCAGCCATGTTTAACACTTGTAAAATTATTTGACTAAATCAAATGCTGATAACATGTTTGACATTGACCTATGTGTTTATAAAACATTTTGATAAGAACTCATTGAATAATAAATTACTCAGCGCACTCTATATGACTAAACCTTCCGCTTTATACTGAGTAAATAAAATATGTTGAAATAGCTGACCTATATCTGAAAACTGACCTTAGACTTACTCATTTAAACCTTTAAATGTTTTAAGTAAAACTAAGTTAGTAGCTCAACCCTTACGGGGGAGTTCGCTAAATTATACTAGGTCAGCTATCATGGGGGAGCTCATACTGAGTTCCTTGCTGAATAGTTTTGCCAACATCAAAATGGGGGAGTTTGTTGAAACACCTTTCCACATAATTTTGATTTGACAAAATTGTTTAAGTATAACTTAAAATACATATTCTAAACACACTAAGTTTAAATGCTTTGATTTATGCTACTAATGTGTTTGTTCAATGTTGAGTTAAAACTGTTATAAGACATAAGGATTAAATGGCCCAAGCCCATTACGGAAGCCAAGGCCCAAGTCAAACAACTCAGTACACTCGGCTCGTGTTTGTCAAAACGTTGCCGTTCTAAACAGAACGCAACTCAGCATGAGAAGGATCTAGAAGACCTTCGGGAACAACTTCAAGATGAAGCTGCTGAGTGGTCTCGACAAACGTACAAGACAGCAGCTGGCAAAGGAAAACTTCCAGACAAAGTTTTTCCTCTTTTGGCAAAGTTCAGACGACATAGTATGCTGTCCAGTTGACCTTACCATAAAAGGAGAGACCATCTGCTGAGCTGACCGAGGACAGAAGATACACCATTCTGATTGGCCGAGAGCTCTGAACAAGTCAGGATGACAACGACATATAGCCGTTTCCCTCCAACGGTTATTTCGAAATTCGAAATGACCGATGCCCAGACGTCTCTATAAATAGTGCCATCACAAGCTTCATTCCACACAAAACTTGATCAAGCAGTTACGCTGACCAAATTTCTACAAGTTCTGCAAGCAAAGAAGCAAAGCAAATTCTTACACTACATTTCTTATATCTGTGTAAAAGTCTAGAGTGATTGTTAAATCGTCTAAAGTGTCTTAGAAAATCTTTGTATAGGACAAAACACTTATCATTTCTAGAGATAGAAAGGAGAGGCTGAGTACTCGGTTTTAGTACTCAGCGAGAGATTAGGATTGAGTAGAAGTATAGAGGAAGGTACTCTTGTCATACTCAGTTGCTGATATTGTAAAAGGTTTGAGGCTCTACCTTTAAAGAGCTCAGTAGAGGATTTGAAATCTCGGAACGTGTTCCGGGGACAGGACGTAGCCTTAGAAGAAGCCGAACCTGGATAAATCTGCTGAGTGAAGTATTTCTTACCTTTAACTCCTTATTTATATTGCTTGCTTAAAATAACCAAAAACTGACCAAGTAAAGAGGTCAAGTTGAGTTGTGCGCGTTGAACGTCTGAGCTCAGGAATAGACTCTAAGTGCTATCTCCTGACTCAAGCTAAGAAACTGACCTAGTCACCTGTTGACTAAGCCAGTATCTTGCTGTTTACTCAGCGCCGCTGTTCAAACCTTTTTCTTTAGAAAAAGAAGTCTGCCCTAATTGCGAAAAAGTTTAAATAGTTCCTAACCCCCCCTTGGAACTATACTTGCAACCTTACAAGGGACCAACACAAACCATCAACCGTATAAACATTAGAAGTCATTATTTGTCATAGTTATAACTTATCGCATTCATATCACTCCATAGAGTTTCGTTATATAAATTCGCCTCACACGTAGTTAGGAGTAGTTTGTAGCTGTGTCTCACAGCAACCTCAAAGTATTCACCGCTTAAATAACGTATAAAACCGAGTCGTTTAATACTTGCAGTTATAAATCCCGTGGATTCGATACCCGGTCTTAACCGGATTATTACTTGATATGATGGGGTACACTTGCCCCTAAGAAGTGACGTCTAGTAGATACAAAGCACTTAGAAAGACCACATCCATATTCATAGCGCAATCATCGTAATATACATTTCGTCGTAGAAAACACACCACTAGACGACACGCATCAAGTTTTTGGCGCCGTTGCTGGGGATTTATAACATCTTGCAATATTAGACAAAAACGTTTTATTGTTAGTTTAAGCATTCTTTTTGTATAAATTGTTTATATATACTTTTACTAACATCATTCTTTTCTTGTTGATATTATATTTTATTTCACTTATTTTATGCATACCCGATCTCGGAGTGATTCTCTTATTCCTATTGATCTCGAAATTGAACGTACTCTTTGTAGGATTCGAAAAGAGAAGATGGCAAACCCCAACACTGAGGTCAACCAACCCGAAGGAAACCAAAGGCCACACGTGAACAACATTCGCGGGGGCAACGACACACGTTCGATGATGGAGATCCTTGCTCCGCACCGTCCCCAAAATCGTAATGGAATTGTCGCTCCCACAATACCGGCCAACACGTACGAGATAAAGACCGGTATGATCCAGCTGATACAACAATGCGGTCAATTCGGAGGGGAACTCCACGAGAACCCTAACGAACATCTCGATAAATTCCTTATGTGTGCCGACACCTCTCGGCAAAATGGTGTTCCCGTTGAGGTTGTTAGACTAAAGCTGTTTCCTTTTTCTTTGACAGGGCAAGCATTGGAGTGGCTACACTCTCTGGAGGCGGGATCCATCATGTCATGGGAGGAGCTCGAGAAGGAGTTCCTTTCCTACTATTTTCCGCCATCCAAAATAGTCAAGTTACAGACCGATATCACGTCCTTTAGGCAGTTGAAATGCGAGGCCCTTCATGCAGCTTGGGCTAGGTTCCGGAAGTTGCTCCGAAACTGCCCCCACCATGACATCCCGAAGCACGACTTGGTAAGCACTTTTTACCACGGGTTAACCCCCACTAACCGTGCGACTGTTGATTCCGCTGCAGGTGGGGATCTATTTCGGAAGTCAGCTAGTGAGGCCTACGAGCTCATTCATGAGCTCGCGAGGAAAAGCGTGCAATGGCAAGAGGATCGGCTTGCCGGCCCGTCGCGACACCAAATGTTTGCTGTGGAGAAAGAGGCTCTGAAAAGCTCCATAGTAGAAATGCATAAGAAACTTGACTCGTTAATTGCCCAGCTAAGCCTCAACAAAAGTGCACAGGTCTTGATGTGCAATCACAGTGGCGGAGAACACGACGGACTCAATTGCCAAGCCAGCAGCCCTTTCGCCGGCGACATCGAGAGTGTAAGTTACGTAGGAGGAAATCCAAGGTATAATCCTAATCAAAACTCCTATCACCACCACAATAATAATAACAACGGTTGGCGGCCTCAGTACCAACACCCGAACTTGTCATATGGCAATAATAATAACGTGTTGAGGCCCCCATCCGGCTTTGAGCAAGAATATCGGGAAAACGGGCTCGGGCAATCACAAGCCGTGCCCGGTAATCGGAACGCTCCACCTTCCGGCAATGTACATGACCAATCGGTCACATCGTTGTTGAAGGATATATTAACCCGTTTTTCCGATAGCGAGGTGTTTTGCAGGGATCTTAGCCGCCAATTAGCCCATCTGAACCGTCAACAACAAGAAAGGCCACTAGGAACCCTACCGGCGAACACCGAACAAAATCCGTGGGGCAAAAATCGGGAATCCGGACAGGCGATAATGCTCATGAATAATGGAGGTTCGGACCCGTCAAGTTCCAACTTGGGCAACTTACATTGAGCCGCCGCACGAGAAAGTCGAGCTACTTCGACTCTAAACGTAGCATCGGTTCGAATTTCTCAAACCCTTTGTTTATATGTGTTATAAACTTATTTTTATTTCTTTTCTCTTTTATTTTCTCTTTTATTTTCTCCCCTTTTTTTGGATTGTTGTTATTTTAAATTTTATTTATCGTCTTTCTGCTCTTCATTTTTATTTTATTTTATCGTACTTTCTATCATTTTTATAAAATCAAAAGAAAAAAAAATCCCATGTAAATCCAAAATTTTTTGCGACACGCGGGGCGTACACACCTATACGTCCCGCGTATCTACATGTCTGACCCTAATCCCTAATAAAAAGACACGGTACACGGGGCGCCCCTCCTATCACGCCCCGCGTACACTTTAATTTTTGACACTCTTAAATAAACGCCACGTGGAAAGACACGCCTCGCGTATCTTCGGGAGTGTTGAATCACAACTCCCCATGGCAACTCTACCCCTATCCCAAACTTCGCATCACTCCTCTTCCCTATACACCTTTTCCACTTCCACACTCCACCTCCTCTTCCCTCCAATCAATTTCCATCTTTTCAAATTCAAATTCTTAACTTCCCTCCACAATAAATTTTGCATTAACTACCCCCTTAATTACAAATTAATAACACATAAAAATTAAAAAGAGTAATAAATAAAACATAAAAATCATAAAATCAATTAAAAACTCATTAAAAACCCATAAATCACAAAATCAAAAAATCAGAAAACTGCTAAAAACCGAAAAAAAATCCTTCATCTTCTGTCTTCTACGCGGGGCGTAACCCCATTTACGTCCCGCGTCCTCGCCCTTTTTGTCATCAGAAAGGAGTAGGAGGTGCGATACGCGAGGCGTGCCCCCTTTCACGCCCCGCGTATCACACCATTCTTGCGCAAAATAACATTAGGGGGAGGGATACGCCTGGCGTGGCCCCTTCACGCCCCGCGTACCCCTCTGGGAATCCGAGCTTTGCTTGGATTCCCCACTTTTCTCTTATATATACCTCCCATTCTCTCCATTTTCTTCCTCACAACTCACACCAAATTTCCCCTATTCTTCTTCTACTCCTTCTCTCTTGCTCCCATCATGACACGAAGCAAACGCCCCGCTACCGAGCGTCCCCCATGGGCCACTCGTGCTCGCACCTAAAACCAACGCCAATCACCACCACCTCCCGAAAGGGAGGCAACACCACCACTCACCCGCCGATACCGGGCCCCCTTTCACCTCCTCACCGAGGTCGAGGCTCAATTCTACCAAACGCTTTCCGCCACCCACATAATAGAGCTCCCATATATTGACCGTAGCATCCTTGATTGCTACAACATTGGAGGTGCCTTCGAGGACCGCCTCCGTGCTCTCAATTGGTTCGATCATTATCGGGCACATCACCACGTCTACTCTTCGTTAGTCGTGAAATTCTACACCTCCCTAGAATCCAACGTCCCGGGAGCCGCCCTCTTGAACTTTCGCCTTCACAACCGCCCCTTCACCATTGACACCCAATGGATCCGCCATCATTTCACCAAACAAGCGGAAGATGGCATTGCACATTGGCCCGATGGTGTCTCCCCCCGGGAATTTTGGGCCTCCATCACCGGGTCCGATGATTACGACATATCCAACCTCCGCCCATCTCTCATCCACGACCCTATCCTCCAACTTCTCCACCGCTTCATCTCATTCTACTTCTCGGGGAAGTCCGAGTCCACTAAGGTCAACAAGCATGAGCTTTTGGCCCTTTACTATTGTGCCAATGGGGTCGCTTACGATCTTTCCTACCTAGTGGCCGTCCAACTCCACCACATGCCTACCCGAAAACGTGGCAAGATCGGGTTAGGCCATCTCATCACTATCTTCGCCACTTCCGCCCTTAGCGCCGCCGCCCTCAATCACCTTCCAAGTCTTGAACCCCGACCCTTGGAGAAAAACGCTTTCAAAGCGCTCAAACGTCCTACCTCCGGCCCGGGTGAGATTTCGGGAGCGGCCCACTCCAATGAGGAGGAAGGCAACTCGGACTCGAGCATGGGTCTCAATTTTAGTCCTCCACCCCTCCACGACTTCAACTCTCTTTATGCTCGGTTGGATATTTTGGAGGATAACCAACGTCGTGATCGGGTCCATTTTGACTCCCGCTTCGACGCCCTAGATGCTCACTTCGATGCCTCCGAGCCTCAAAGGCAAGCGGATAGGGCTAGCTTTGACGCATTCACCACCGCCTTCTGCACCCACTTCAACATCCACGGAAACCCTCCTCCACCACAACCATAGTTCCTTTTCTTTTATTATTTTGTATTTTCTTTCTTTATGTTTGTTTTAGTTTGTGTTATTCGTTGTTTTCGTGTTTTCTTGTAATTTCCTTTTCTTCTAATATATTAACTTTCCTTATGTTTCGTGTTTAGTCGGCTTATTTTCATGGTTGTTTATTTTTGAACATTCAATAACACTCACGCAGGGCGTACCCCCTGGTACGCCCCGCGTGCCCTTTATTTTCTTGCGCAAATTTGTTTTGCACTAACAAAAACAAAAATTAAAAATAATATAATTTAGAAACAAAAATAAAAATAGAAAAAGACACAAAAAATAATTAAACTAATTTGTTGATTCTTAAGATTTTTCCCGACACACTAGCCTTCTTCGGAATTGATTAAATGTTCCGTTGTTTGTCCTTAAATGTAAATACTTTCGGACCACAAGGGATCAATTCTATTAAGAGATTTTAGTCTTAATTTTGAAGTTATAGAATTTATGTAAAGACTAGGTGATACTAAACAAAAGCATCGAGCCCTAACCCATAAGTCATCTCCATAACGAAACTTTAAAAATGCAATAAAAACGGGATGTTTGAAAATTCAGCGACAATTCGATAGTACACAATTTAAACCCGAATTTTTATGAGGTATTTTTGAGCCTAAAGGAGTTCGTACGAGAACTCTATTTCTTTCACAAATTTTCGAGAGCTTTGACTTCACTCGAGTCATAGAGTTTGCATCTAATATCGATTTAAGTACACCTATTTTGGTTAAAATGACAATAGATGATAAAACGAACCCACTTAGTCTAATTCTTTTCTTAATTTATTTTTTTCATTTTTATCAACCTCTAGGAAACCCTCTCGAGCCTACTAACCGACTTTTCTTGTCAACACCCTTTCAACAATTAACCCTCTTTTTCCTCTTGTTTAAATACCAACGAAATCAATTTGCACCCGAAATAAGTCAAGGCCTTACTAAGTAAGCACCTTAAACCCTCAAAATCGTTTTTGTGCCGCTCTCAAGCTCCACCCGAGCAATTTCGAGTATATCTTATGAACTCGCTAAGTCCAAAATAAAAATACGGTGCGATCACCAAAATGGTATTTAAACTTGAGTTTCCAAAAATTAACCACTAAAAAGCCACCCACATTACAACCCCCCTCTGGGTTCATTTTTAATATTGTCTAAACCATAACTTAGGAGGAAAAAGCCGGATGAAAATACAAACTCAAAAGTGATCTCGGGTAAGTGCAAAGAAGAGTGCTAAAACACCGACCCACCAAAGTTTGAGCGTAAGATTAAAATCCCTTGGTGAGGTACTATCGGGTTCTCAAAAGATAATCAACCCCAGTTATTATTGCCTATTAATTTTAATTATGGAGGTTTCAAACAAGTTTTGGTCGCTCGATTGTTTGCGTAGGTACTCGCCGAAAACTTTGCATAAAACTTTAACTTTGAAATCACGTGTTGAAACACCTTTCCACAGGATTTTGATTTGACAAATTTATTTAAGTACAATTAAATATTCTATAACACACTAAGTTTAAATGCTTTGATTTATTGTTACTAATGTGTGTGTTCAATGTTGAGTTTATAATTGTTACAAGACATAAAGATCATAAGGCCCAAGCCCTATATGAAAGTCAAAGCCCAAGTCAAACAATGCCAAGATCACTCAGCCCGCGTATTACAAAACGCTGCCGTTGAGTATTGAAACACAGCTCAGCAATGAAGGATCCAGAAGATCCACGTAGACAACTTCGGTAAGAAGCTGCTGAGCTGTCTCGACAAAACGTACAAGACAGCCGCTGACCACAAAGCAACTTCCAGACCAAGTATTTCCTCTTTTGGTAAAGAACAGAAGACGCAGGAAGCTGTCTGTTTGACATTACCAGATTTGGAGGAACATACTGCCACACTGACCGAAGAACAGAAGATGCTAGAATCTGATTGGCTAAGAGAACTGCTGAACAGACTGAGTGAAAACGACATGAAGCCGTTTCCCTCCAACGGTTATTTCGAAATTCGAAATAACCAGAAGCTCTCACAGCTCTCTATAAATAGAGCATTCAGAATCCTTATTCGATATAGAACTTTGAGCAAAAGCTGTTACGCTGACCAAAAGTATACAAAAGTTCTGCATCCAAAAGCAAAGCAAATCTTACACGACAATTTTCACATCTGTGTAAAAGTCTAGAGTGATTGATCCTCAATCATCTAAGGTGTTCTAGCAATTGTTGTTTAGGACAAATCTTAATCATTTCTAGAATTAGAAAGGAGAAGCTGAGTACTCGGTTTTAGTACTTAGTGAATTAGAGTAGAAGTGAGTAGAGGTATAGAGGAAGGTACTCTTGTTATACTCAGCTTCTGATTTGTAAAGGGTTTTTGAGTCTCTACCTTTAAAGAGCTCAGTAGTGAATTGGAAATCTCGGAACGTGTTCCGGGGATAGGACGTAGGCTTAGAAGAAGACGAACCTGGATAACTCCACTGAGTGAAGTATTTCTAACCCTTAACTCCTTAATACATTGCTTGCTTAAAACAAACTAAAACTGACCAAGTAAAAGAGGTCAAGCTGAGTTGTGCGCTGCAAACGACTTAGTTCAGGAATAGACTCTAAGTGCTATTTCCTGACTTAAGCAACGAAACTGACCTAGTCACCAGTTGACTAAGCCAATGTCTTGCTGATTGCTTAGCGCCGCTGTCATATACTTTCTTCTTAAGAAAAAGAAGTTTGCCCTAATTATTTAAAAAAGGTCAAATAGTTCCTAACCCCCCCTTGGAACTATCTTTGCAACCTTACAAGGGACCAACAAGTGGTATCAGAGCCTAAAAGCTCATTACTAAAGGGTTAACAACCTTGAGTTGATCCATACCATGGGTGAAAACAGCACTCGGTTTCTCCCTGGAAACCAGACAACTCAGATATTACCTGAGGGGCTGTCCATTACTAGGCCTCCCCTATTCTTCGGGTCAAACTATACCTTTTGGAAGAATTGGATGAAGAACTTCATTCAAGCTACAAACATGAGTGCCTGGCTATCTATAGTCCAAGGCCCATTTGTACCTGTGAAAGTTGTTGCTGGCCAGTCAGTTGTTAAAGCTGAGGTTGAATGGACAGAGGATGATCTCAAGAAGCTACAAAATCATGCTTCGACTATAAATATGCTTCACTGTGCGCTGGATGCTGCAGAATACAACAAAATATCAGGTTGTGAGTCAGCACAGGAGATCTGGAAGAAGCTGGAGGTCACCTACGAAGGAACCAACAAGGTGAAGGAGTCCAAGGTCAACCAGCAGATGAGATTGTATGAGCTGTTCGAAATGAACAATGATGAGGGGATTTCTGAAATGAATGCAAGATTCACCAACATCATAAATGAGCTCAAAAGACTTGGAAAAATCTTCACTGAGGAAGAACAAGTCAAGAAGATACTCAGAAGTCTTCCTAAAGACTGGCAAGCCAAGAAGACAGCCGTTGAAGAAGCTCAGGATTTAACCACCTACAAATATGATGAACTCATCGGCTCACTGCTGACTCATGAGATATCTATGAAGAATTTCGAGGTGAAGGAAAAATCCGAAGACAAGAAGCAGAAGTCACTTGTCATGAAAGCTGATTCAACTGATGATGGCTCAACTGACGATGAGGAGATGGCAATGTTTACAAGAAAAATAAAGAGACTGTTCAAAAGAAATGACAAATACTCCAAGAAGCCTTATAAAAATTTGATAAATATAAGGCTGACTCAAGTGACAACAAATTCAAGAAGGACAGCTCAAAGCCCATTACATGCTTTGAGTGCCATCAAACCGGCCACATCAAGTCAAGCTGCCCAATGCTGAGGAAAGACAAAAAGAATGGCAAGAAGGCAATGGTGGCAACATGGAGTGACAGTGATGATTCTTCATCAACTGAAGCTGAGGCCACAGAGTCAGCGAAGATATGCTTCATGGCTGATGAACTTGCTGAGCCATGCATTTCTGAGCATGCTGACCAATCTGATGAGTCAGATAATGAAGAGCAATCTAATGAGGTAATCTCACTCTCTCAACTCAGAAATGAAATGGGTAATGCCCTGAGTGATCTCTATACACTTGTCAAAAAGTGTAACAAGAAGATTAAAGCACTCAGCCGGCGATGTGATGAAGTAGAAGAGGTCAAACTGAGTGACCTCAGATACCTTCTTCAGGACAACTCAGTTTTGCATGAAAATATGAAAACCATTCATGAGTCTGTCTCTGAAGTCCAGTTAGTTTCAAAGAAACTGAGGAAGGATGTCACAACCATTCAGAACCAATTAAAGGTTCCAAACAAAACCAATTTTCCTCTGAGAACTCAGTATCAAGGTACTCAGTACCAAGGTACTCAGCAGAGACGAAATCCCCAGCGAAGAGTCCAGTGTGACTTTTGTGGGAAGTTAGGACACACCACTAAGGTGTGCTGGCACGTTCAACACTGGGGTGCTAACAAGTCAGTAAAGAATCCTAAACAGAAGGTCAGTTGTGACTTCTGTGGAAAAAGTGGCCATACTATCAATATATGTCGCCACAAAATAAAATATGATGCTTTACCTGTTGAACCTAACAAGTCAGGACCCAAAAAGAATTGGGTACCTAAAGGAAACTGATCATAATGCAGGTAAGCCTGAGATATGCCGAGAAGTCAAAAATGTGGTATATTGACAGCGCATGCTCAAGGCATATGACGGGTGATGAAACTCAGTTCATCACGTTTGAACGTAAACGAGGAGGAAGCGTAAGTTTTGGAGACAACAGAAAGGGTAAGATAGTAGGATCAGGCACCGTTGGAGGTAATCCCACTATTGAATCTGTCTCCCTAGTCAGCGGACTCAAATATAACTTACTCAGCGTAGCTCAGCTATGTGATAATGGGAGAAAAGTTATATTTGATGATACTGGATGTAAAATATATGAGGGAAAAACAAATGAGTTAATTTTAACTGCCCCTCGGATAGACAATGTCTTCATGCTGAACCTAGAAAAGAAGTTTTCAAAAACTGTATGCTTAGTCACAAAGGAAGAAAATTCCTGGCTATGGCACATGAGACTTGGTCATGTAAGCATGGACCTCCTGGCCAAATTAGCAAGAAAGCAATTGGTTGAGGGACTGCCTGAACTTAAATTTCAAAAAGATCAACTATGCCACGCTTGCCAAGCTGGAAAACAAACCAAACAATCTTTTCATAGTAAAAACATTGTCTCAACTAAACGTCCGTTAGAGTTACTACACTTGGATCTCTTTGGTCCAGTCCAGCCGCTGAGTCTGGGTGGAAGAAGATTTTCCTTGGTCATTGTAGATGACTTCTCTCGGTATACATGGGTTATCTTGCTGACCAGCAAGGATGAGACCTTTTAGACATTTTCAAATTTGGTTAGAAAAATTGAAAATTAAAAAGACCTAAAATTAGCTCATATCCGTAGTGATAACGATGGAGAATTCAAAAACCAAAAGTTTGTTGAATTCTGTGAAGCCAGCGGCATTGACCACAATTTTTCTGCTCCTAGAACACCTCAGCAAAATGGGGTTGTAGAAAGGAAGAACAGAACTCTGGTTGAAATAGCCAGGACAATGCTGGATGAGCATAGGCTTCCAAAGTATTTTTGGGGAGAAGCTGTTAACATAGCATGCTATATTCTCAATAGGGCTCTAGTTAGACCTATACTTAAGAAACCCCTTATGAACTTTGGAAAGGACGAAAGCCCAACATTGGATACTTTCGTGCCTTTGGCTGTAGATGTTTCATTTTAAATACCAAAGATAGCTTAGCCAAATTTGATTCAAAAGCTGATGAGGCTATCTTTCTAGGCTACTCAACAAACAGCAAAGCATACAGAGTTTTTAATAAGAGAACCCAAGTATTAGAAGAGTCTATACATGTGCAATTCGATGAAACTGACCCTACAGGAAGATACCAGCCGCTGACAGAAGATGAACCAAACTCAGCACCTGCTGATCAAGAACCAGCTACTGAGGCCTTCACAAAGCGGCTGACCAAGAGTAAGAGTGAACCTAAGATTGTTTTCGCTGACCAATCTACTTCTGCAGAGAATGTTGAAACACGAATAGAACAAGACACAAATCTACCCAAGGAGATAAGAGTCCCAAGAGGGCATTCAGAAAATGCAATTCTTGACTCAGCTGGAAATACCCTGATGACAAGGAATCAACTCAGGAAGTATCTCGGCAATGTAGCCTTTGTCTCAGTTCAGGAGCCGAAGAACTTTGCTGAAGCTGAGCATGACGAATTCTGGATGAATGCCATGCAAGAGGAACTCGACCAATTCAGAAGGAATAATGTATGGGAGCTAGTGCCACATCCAAGAAGCCAGAAGACCATTGGAACCAGATGGGTCTTCAGGAACAAGCTGGATGAACAAGGAAACGTAGTCAGAAACAAAGCACGGCTTGTATCTCAGGGCTACAGTCAGCAAGAAGGTATTGACTATGGTGAGACCTTTGCCCCAGTGGCAAGGCTAGAAGCAATTAGGATTTTATGTGCATATGCATCTTATATGAATTTTAAATTGTTTCAAATGGATGTTAAGAGTGCATTTCTTAATGGAGTAATAAACGAGGAGGTCTATGTCAATCAGCCTCCAGGGTTTGAGGATCCTAAGTTCCCAAACCACGTTTATAAACTCAAAAAGGCTCTGTATGGCCTCAAGCAAGCACCACGTGCTTGGTATGAGAGGCTGACCAACTTCTTACTAACTAGAAACTATGTCAGGGGTCAAGCTGATACAACCTTATTCATTAAGAGAAAGGGTAAAGATACCCTGCTGGCTCAAATATATGTAGATGACATTATATTTGGTGCTACTAATGAATCTATGTGCAAGGAATTTGGTAAGCAAATGTAGACTGAGTTCGAGATGTCAATGATGGGAGAACTCAACTTCTTCCTTGGACTTCAGATTAAACAAGGAAAGAATGGCATATTCATCAGTCAAGCTAAATATGCCAAGGAGATATTGAAGAAATATGAACTAGAACATTGTAAGCCAATATCCACTCCTATGGGCACTGACACTGTCCTCTGCGCTGACGAAAATGGTAAGTCAGTAGACAGCAAGTTGTACCGAGGTATGATTGGCTCTCTACTTTACTTAACAGCAAGTAGGCCGGACATTCAGTTCTCAGTATGTTATTGTGCTAGATATCAGGCTAACCCTAAGGAATCCCATTACATTGCTGTAAAAAGGATCCTTAGATATTTGCAAAGCTCAGTAAATGCAGGCTTGTGGTATCCAAATACTCATGACTTTACACTCATCGGATACACTGACGCTGACTATGGACGAGACAAGCTGGAAAGAAAAAGCACCTCTGGAGGATGCCATTTCCTAGGAAGCTGTCTTGTATCTTGGTTCAGCAAGAAGCAGGCGTCAGTAGCCCTGTCCACCACTGAAGCTGAGTACATTGCTGCTGGAAGCTGTGTTGCTCAAGTCCTATGGATTAAGCAACAGCTTGAAGACTATGGTGTACAAACAAAGACAATTGAAGTTAAATGCGACAACAAAAGCGCAATTGACCTCTCAAAGAACCCAATCCAGCACAGCAGGATGAAGCATGTCAGCATAAGACATCACTTCATCAGAGATCATGTACTCAAGGAAGAAATCAAGATGACCTATGTGCCAACAGATGAGCAGCTCGCTGATATCTTTACAAAGCCTCTAGCACGAGAGCAATTCAGCATACTGAGAGAAGCCATTGGTATGTTTAATCCACTGTCTTAAATTCCTAAGTAAAAATGTGATATAATGCATGCTGAATGAATGTTAATATGCTGAGTGTTTTAAAGAATATCTGTCAAAATCACATGCACAGTAACTAATGCACACTGAGTAAGTT
Source organism: Euphorbia lathyris (assembly GCF_963576675.1). Classification (NCBI taxonomy): domain Eukaryota; kingdom Viridiplantae; phylum Streptophyta; class Magnoliopsida; order Malpighiales; family Euphorbiaceae; genus Euphorbia; species Euphorbia lathyris. The sequence continues at coordinate 84,261,591 of NC_088917.1, read as the reverse complement.
ATCTCAGACCGAGTAACTAATTACTCCCACTATCCGTTGCACAAAACTGACTACTCAGAATATGCAAACGCACGCGTAATGACACCTGTACAACGCATGCGCCGAATATGTCATAAAGTGTCATAAATGTCAGGGTTTCTGCCGATTGGACAACCCAAGGGCAAAACCGACCTAAATTCAAACGGAAACCTTAATTAAAAATCTATAAATAGTGGGTATTTCCCCACTACCTTCTCTTTACGCGTACTGAACTTTCAAAAGCTTCAGAATTTCCTTAAGAACTTAAGAACTTCAGAACTCCTAAAATGACTAAAGCCTCTTTCAACATCTCCGGTGCCGGTCGTTCCAAGGCCACCACCGATGAACAGACAAACAAAACCTCCACTCAGCCTTCTCCATCCAAAGCTACTGGACATGGAAAAGAAAAAGCCACTCAAGCTCAGGGAAAACCAGCTAAACCTAGACAGTACATTCGCGTATTCGAGAATGTCCGAGAATGGAAAGTGGAACCTTCTCGCTGGGTATCTCAGACCTTCATTGACTCAGAACAACCGTTCTGTGACTGGATAAAGAACAACGGCTGGATTGAGTTGTTCTCCCTACGATTCCCCACCTACCCTGACCTGGTTATGGAATTCTACCATAACCTCAAAGCTGACGCAAAGGACCATGACTACTTAGTCACTGAAGTCAGGGGAAAGACCATTTTCATCAACCCAACGTATTTGGGATCCTTACTCAGCCTCAAGACTGAGGGTGCTGAGTTAAGAAGAAATGGTGATCAGGAGGACATCTACTATGATGAAACCTTCTGTAAGCCTGCTGGGTACATTGGAGAAGTATCCAGCTCGTCCATGGGTCAGCATCAGAAGATGGCCCACTTCCTGCTGGTCCAACTGATCTACCAGAAGGTCAACTACACCAGCTCAGCCTCCCACTTCGAGATGTGCTTTATCTGGCACATGCTGACCTACAAACCGATAAACATGCCAGTGTTTCTAATAGCTGGATTCCTACGCAGCACGAACAATCTAAGGCTAGGCTCACTGATCACAAAGATTCTAGTTGACCATAAGGTTGACTTACAAGGAGAAACCTGTGTGAAAGGATCTGAGATCACAGCAGCATCACTGCGTGCTCTCAAATTCAACCAACCTTTGAAGAAGGGAAAATTTATTGAGCAGCCAGAGGAGCAAGCTGAGGAAGTGCTACCTGCTGAGGTGATTGTTCCAGCAAAAGGAAAACGGACTAAAGCTCCAGCCACAAGAAAAAAGGAAGCCCACTGGTACTCCATCTAAGGAAGCTGAGCCTAAGTCCAAAAAGACCAAATCAGCTACTGAGTCAAACCAAGACAAAACTCAGTCAGCTGAAAAGCACAGCAGGCAAGATGAGCCTGCAACTGAGGATACAACTGATCCTCCTCAGAAGAAGCAAAAGACTTCTACTCTTTCACCCATCAACGTCCTTCCACTTGACTTCGTAGTCACTTCGGACTCACATTATGCTCAGCATCATGCTGAAGAAACTGAGCAACAGGAAGATGAGGTGGACCTAGACGAACATTTCGTCACTCAGCTCGAGGAAGAGCTTGAGAATGAAGACACTGAGGATGAAGGACATGCACAGGAGCAAGAGAAGGAAGCTGACTCTGAAAGGACAGCTAGTGACCATGATCAAGCTGACCAAGCTCACACTGAGTCAGCTGATGGAGTTGAACAACATCACTAGCCAACTGACCAGCACACTGCTGATTATAATGTAGACGACTCTCCATCTCAAGCTGATGTAAATCAAGCTGACCCTCCTCTTGTACAAAAGACCAGAAGAAGACTGGTAAAGGCCATCATCTTAGACCAACCAGTCAGCGCACCAGTGCATGATCCATCCAAGGTCAAGATGACCTTCTTCCGGAAGCAAATTCCTTCTGCACCATCTCCTCAACCTTCACAAGCAGCAGAAAAACAAGCCTCTGTCTCTACTCAGGAACAAGCCGAACAACTTAACTCTGCAAACCCACCAATCCAAACCGAGCAAAATCTCAAAGAAAACACAGCACCAGTCAGCTCTGAACCCATCCAACCTGACTGTTCCACTGAGGTTGAACCTGCTAACCCAACAACTATCCAATCAACACTTGGGCAGAACCCAACAATAACCCCAGTCCCTGACCCAGCAACCTCTTCTCTATCTGGTCAAACTGCCATCTCTCAGGCCACAATCAATGTTACTGAGTCCAGTCAAAGAATCATTGACTTAGTGCAGGCTCTGATTAGAGATATTCAGCATTCAACTCCCCCTGCTGCTGCCATTTCCCATATAGAAACTACTCAGCCTTCTCAAGTAACGCAACTTCTCAATGAAGTTAAGGAACTCAAGGACCTGCTGAGTATTCTACTATCTTAACAAACACAGCAAGCTAGGCAGGATTCGATTGCTAAGTTGGCTGAGATCCAGCTGACAACCGTACAGTGTCTCACTTCTCTATCTTCCCAGATCCAGAACTTGTCAGCTGCGAACCCAAATCTCGCCACTTCCTCTGAGTTAAAGATGTTGTTTGCTCAGCTCCATACTGAACAAAACAAGACTAATGCTCAGCTTGCAAACACATCTCAATGCTCAGTGAGGCAGTTCGTCTACTTAATCTCCACAAGGAAGAAATGGACACCGACCAGCTCAAACAGGATCAAATACTGACCAATTCCCAGAAGATATTCGACCATGTTAGACACACGAATCTTCAGCGTGAGCACTATGATACTTCACTTCTCAAAACCTTCCACAACTCCTTTGCTGCGCTGATAGACACAATTACATGGCTGGGAAAAGGACAAGCTTATGTACTTAGTATGCCCAGTGCTGCTAATATCCGTATTAGTCCTGAGGTCCTCAGCAACGGTGCTCCTATCTTTGATGGCATAGACGAAAGTGCTGATCGTTTGAAGACCTTCTCTGCTGAGCTCTCCAGAGCTGTTCTTTTGGATTCCTTCAAGTTGCCTCCACCCGGTGCTGGCAAAACGGGGGAGAAGAAAGATCAGCGCAGAACTCAAGCTGAAGGCAGTCAGCAAAAGAAGAAGAAATAAAAAAAAAACTTAGGTGCTGTTTGATAAAACTGAAAATTAAGTGCTGAAAAAATAAGTACTGAATTTTAAGTGCTGAATATTATAAGTGCTGGAAATATTGAATGATTTAATTTTTTTAAAAATATTAGTTGATAATGTTTAACTTAAAATGATAAGTTAAATATTTTGACTTATCAAAATAAGTGGTTTTTAACTTAATTAACTAATTTAAGTGGTGGAAAAACAACCGTTATCAAACGCACTTAAATTAAATAAGTGCTTAACATTTTAATTTAAGCAATTAAGTGGTTTATCAAACAAGGCCTTAGTTTACACTTAGCTTATTTCTTCCTTCTTGTAACATGTATTATGTATGCTGACTATCCTATGTTATTTAATACAATACCTGCATGCATTGTCGACTCAACTTGTGTTATTTATCCTTTCATGCTAAGTATTATGAATGCATCTTCTAAGTACAAATTGAACTCAGTAAACGAGTAAAATACTTGCTGAATGTATGCTGCGTAAAAATTAATGTTTGAACTTGTCTAAAATCAAACATTGAACAAATTAATTACTCAGCGCTCTTTTACTATACTACACTTCCGCTAAAACTGAGTAAAATAGAATATGTCCCACAAGCTGACCTATACTTGAAAACTGATCTTAGACTTATTCAATTAAACCTTAAAATGTTTAGAATAAAACTAAGTCAGTAGCTCAACCCTGATGGGGGAGTTTACTTAGTCAAATAGGTCAACTATCATGGGGGGGCTCAATGCTGAGTTCCTTGCTGAATAGTTTTGCCAACATCAAAATGGGGGAGTTTGTTGAAACACCTTTCCACAGGATTTTGATTTGACAAAATTATTTAAGTACAATTAAATATTCTATAACACACTAAGTTTAAATGCTTTGATTTATTGTTACTAATGTGTGTGTTCAATGTTGAGTTTATAATTGTTACAAGACATAAAGATCATAAGGCCCAAGCCCTATATGAAAGTCAAAGCCCAAGTCAAACAAGGCCAAGATCACTCAGCCCGCGTATTACAAAACGCTGTTGTTGAGTATTGAAACGCAGCTCAGCAATGAAGGATCCAGAAGATCTATGTAGACAACTTCGGTAAGAAGCTGCTGAGCTGTCTCGACAAAACGTACAAGACAGCCGCTGACCACAAAGCAACTTCCAGACCAAGTATTTCCTTTTTTGGTAAAGAACAGAAGACGCAGGAAGCTGTCTGTTTGACATTACCAGATTTGGAGGAACATACTGCCACACTGACCGAAGAACAGAAGATGCTAGAATCTGATTGGCTAAGAGAACTGCTGAACAGACTGAGTGAAAACGACATGAAGCCGTTTCCCTCCAACGGTTATTTCGAAATTCAAAATAACCAGAAGCTCTCACAGCTCTCTATAAATAGAGCATTCAGAATCCTTATTCGATATAGAACTTTGAGCAAAAGCCGTTACGTTGACCAAAAGTATACAAAAGTTCTGCATCCAAAAGCAAAGCTAATCTTACATGACAATTTTCACATCTGTGTAAAAGTCTAGAGTGATTGATCCTCAATCATCTAAGGTGTTCTAGCAATTGTTGTTTAGGAAAAATCTTAATCATTTCTAGAATTAGAAAGGAGAAGCTGAGTACTCGGTTTTAGTACTTAGTGAATTAGAGTAGAAGTGAGTAGAGGTATAGAGGAAGGTACTCTTGTTATACTCAGCTTCTGATTTGTAAAGGGTTTTTGAGTCTCTACCTTTAAAGAGCTCAGTAGTGAATTGGAAATCTCGGAACGTGTTCCGGGGACAGGACGTAGGCTTAGAAGAAGCCGAACCTGGATAACTCCGCTGAGTGAAGTATTTCTAACCCTTAACTCCTTAATACATTGCTTGCTTAAAACAAACTAAAACTGACCAAGTAAAAGAGGTCAAGCTGAGTTGTGCGCTGCAAACGACTTAGTTCAGGAATAGACTCTAAGTGATATTTCCTGACTTAAGCAACGAAACTGACCTAGTCACCAGTTGACTAAGCCAGTGTCTTGCTGATTGCTCAGCGCCGCTGTCATATACTTTCTTCTTAAGAAAAAGAAGTTTGCCCTAATTATTTAAAAAAGGTCAAATAGTTCCTAACCCCCCCTTGGAACTATCTTTGCAACCTTACAAGGGACCAACATCACGCACTTGGTAAAACCAACCGTCGGTTTGTTTCTTAATAATCTCAATCCCTTGTCTTTCGATTTCTTTTACTTGAGGACTGATAGGGGTCAAAAACCCCTATCTTTGGGTACGGTTTTAGGACGGGTTTTAGCACTATTTAGTTAATAAGCGAGCATTTCTCGCATTTAAATGCTTTTGTGCGAGTTAGTTAGGAATTGGAAACGTTTTATTTATTTTTCGTTGTTTAGGCTCGTTTTATGACCAATTTAGGCAATTACGGCCAAAATAGCATGCATAGTATAATTCCGTTACCTTTTGAAGCTAATTGGTCCGTCAAAAGTCGCACCAAACGAAGCGTTTGCTCAAAATAAACGATTGGCGGGTCAATTTAGCCTTTGGACTAATGTTATCTGGAGTTTCTGTACGTGCGCATGTATAAGTTCGGACGAAAAAGGCATCGACGGCAGTCGGCAAGCACGCGGGGGCATACCGGGCAAAAATGCTCGACGAGCGGGCCGCCAGGCGCCTGCTCGGCGAGCAGACCTGCGGGAATTGGTCAAAAAGACCAATTCTGCCCCCACGATGCCACGACGGACCCCACGACTTCCTACCTGCATAAGGACACGAAAATAGGTCAAAAGAGGGCCGAGCCACGCCTATAAATAGAGTTTTTCCAATGTAAATTAGGATCTTTTATCTTTGTAATTTTCTTAGTTTTTCCTCTTGAGAAATCCTCTCCACCACCTCCATATCCTTCAAACGTCCATTGAAGACACCTCCGAAGCTCCGGTCACCAAGGATTGCTCAAGCTCCATCCTTAAGTCCTAGGAAGACGCCTGCATTAGTAGACAGGTTCCCTGAAAGGGATTTTTCTTCTTTTACATTCTGTCTAGCCTCTGATACATGTTATGAATCCTAGGCTTATTGTAACTTCGTGACAATATTTTCCATCTTTGATATATATTATAGTTCTTGTTCATTCAATTGTTTTAATGCTTTAATCTTTGTCTTACGCTTTGTCTGATTGGTTTAACTCATCCGATAATCCCAAAATCAAGTTGGCACATATTGCGAGCTGAATCTGACCTAGTCAGTGCCTATAGGATTGACGACCCTATAGAAGATTAAGCCCAAATTGCTGAGCCTTAGAGCTAGTTTCGGCCTTACAAGGGAATCACGAACTAGGGACTTTAGGAGGATAGGTCGGGTTAATCGCCTCGGACACAAGTGACTTAGGTTTAATTCAATTGTTTAAACAATCTATTCTCATTATCATCGTTTCCCTTCATGTTCCTTCGGATAATTGCATTGGTAAAAGATCACTTAGGAGTAGTTTAACTTAATTAGGGGTAGAGTAACTTAATTAGGCGTAGAATAACTTAGTTAGAATCAGATAACTTAGCTAGGAATAGTATAATTCAACCTAGGAGTAGATTAACTTAGCAAAACCAACTCAAAACCCCCTAAGCCTAGATAACACCTGAAACCAAGTAACTCGATACTTGCAGAAATAAATCCTGTGGACGATAACCTGGACTTAACCAGAAATTTATTACTTGATAACGACGGGGTACATTATCCCTTAGTGAGGCTTCTTCACGGAATTCGCATCAAGTTTTTGGCGCCGTTGCCGGGGATTTATTTCTTCTGCAATATCAAACCAAAGGTCGATTTGTTAGTTTAGGCATTCATTGTGAATATCTCTGTGAATATCATCTATACTTGTTTATCTATACTTGTTTATAACCGTTAATACTTGTTTATATTTATACTTGTTCATATTTATACCTGTTTATACATATACTTGCTTATACATACACTTGTTTATATACGATTCTTTTTGTAAATATCCTTGTTTATATCGTTTATACTTGTCTATACATAATTCTTTATACTTATTCTCTATACTTGTTGATATATAATTTCTTTATACTTTTCTATACTTGTTCATATTTGTATACTGTTACTTATCAACTTTTGTGCTAGAACTTCACTTTTTCTCAGCATTCTCTGATCAATGAATTGGCAAGAAAAAGTCGAGTGGCAAGCTCAAAAGTTTACTATCCCATCAAGACAATACATTCATGCCTTGGAGAATGAGGCTCCCAATCCCTCCATGGCCGACTTAAATGAGAAAATGGATATCTTGATGGCGAAACTGAGCCTCAACACCAATGAAAGTGTAAGTTTTGTGGGTAATCACCAAAGGTATAATTCTAACCCCAATTCTTACAGCTTTTATGGTAGTGATTGGAGGAGACCTCAACACTCAAATCTGTCCTACGGGAACCCTAACATGTTGAGGCCTCCAAATAGGTTTGTTAATGAGCACAGGGAAAACGAATTGGGAATGTTCCCTTACGAACAAGCAAGCCAAGTTCCTCCACAACCCTTTAGCTCACGAGATGAGGTGTTGTCCCTTTTGAAAGGAATATCAGCCCGACTTACAATCAATAAGGAGGTCTGTAAGGACTTGAGCAACCAATTGGCTCAAATAAACCATGAGATGCAAGAGCACTCCCGAGATGCCCTCCCAAGCATAAAGGAAAACATAGAAATCCCACAAAGGGAATCAGCTCAAGCCATCCCTTTGAGGAATGACGAAAAGGTAGAACCAAGTCCACTGTCACATGCATCTGAAATTCTAAATCATGTGATAGAAACAAATGATCAAATCGAAGCTTGTGTATATCAACTACCTTTTCCTCAAAAGTTCGAAAAGTTTGGATTTACTCCTTGTTCAGAAGTTTTCATTCTCTTCGACCTACCAAGAGAATCCAAAAGGGAGCAAACCAAACTTTTTCATAATATGTTTAATTTCGGCCTCCTACTTTCATTAAACTTATTTGAGGCTCTTAATCCGTTTTGTAGGTATGGATTATTTATTCAGGAATTTGAATTCCTAACGCGAGTAGAAGCATACATCTAGGCGGGAATTCTATGTCGAGCTCACCGACTATAACGTAGCGCTTCTTGGGAGGCAACCCAAGTTTTAATAAAACTTTTCAAGTTTATTTTATTTAGATTATACATTGATCTTTTAGTTTAGTCTTTTTAGTTTTCTTTTACGTTTTGTTTAAAATGTTCGTTTAAAAAAAGGATAATAAAATAAATAAATAATTTTTTTTTAGTTGTTTAGTTTTATTTTATTTTATTATAGTTTATATTTTATTTTTTATTTTTTTATTTTTAAGTTTTCAGGTTTAAAATAAAATTAAAAAAAAAAAATTTGGCCCCAGGAGGCCCAGCTCGGTGAGCAGGGCCCAGCTCGCCGTGAGCTGGGCACTGCCGCCCAGCTCGGCGAGCAGGGCACTGCTCGCCGCGAGCTGGGCGCTGGCGCCCAGCCCGCCGCTGGGCACTGCGCCCAGCACTGCCGCCCAGCCCGCTGCTCGGCCGCAATAAGCAAACTGTTCGGGATTTTTAAATCCCGAACGGAGCTGAAAAATAATAAATAATTAAATAATAACAAAAAAAAAAAATTGGCACCGCAAATCATCAAGTTTTTGGTGATTGCGATAAAATCAGTAAGTTGTCTTCTCCACCCTAACTTTTCACACTTGTTCTTTATGGTTTATGATGCAATGTTGGAACTTATTGCATATTTTAAGTGTGAGGAGGAGGGGTAGACAAACTTACAAAAAAATTGTATAATTTTTAAATTTTTGTTGCGTCGTGTCTAGTTTAGTTTTGCGTTTTCGGGTTTTATTTATGTTTTGCATGTTTAGGACCTAAAACCGTGAGCCTCCTTCGAATCTAAACTTCGTTATTTGTCTTTGAGGGCTGAGAACCGAATCTAAGATTGCATGACAACTAGTTTAGGTGTAGGACACAATCCTTGTATCTGTAAAAGCATGAGCTAAAGTTTGCATTTAGACCCTACTTTTGAAGAAATGTCAAAATCATTACTTAGGTAGATAACTTAGGGATTGAAGGCATGTGATGTTAAACTTGAGTTTGGGGAGAACTAGTAAACACAAAATTGAAACCCAAAGAATAGTGAGTTGAATTTGAGCCTAAGAGCGAACATCAAAAAGCTCTTTTTCTTGACATTTTTGTGTGAATGCTTTGACTTGTGGAAGATTACAGATTTTGCACCTAATACTGTGTTGAACCTACATGCAATGATTTGAGATGATAAACGATGAAATCAGCCTCATTAGAATTAACTCTTTCTTTACCTTATTTTCTCTTTTTCAACCACTCTAGGAAGCCCCTTTGAGCCTGTATTTTTGTAGTTTGTAGAATTTTTCTTTCGTTCTAACCTATTTTTGCAAACCACCACTTGGTTTGCTACTTAACCCAAAGTTTTTGCAAAGCTCAAATTGAGCATTTGTTTTCTTCTAGCGCTTTTTCTTTGTTTATGGCATTATAGTAGCAAGCCAAAAGGCTAAGAAGTGAATGAGCATCACTATCCAAAGAAAAAAAAAAGAAAAACAGAAAAAAAAGAAAAGAGACGAACTAAAAGGGGAGAACTTCATTCCCCAGTTCTTTAAATCAAAACGTCTCAAGAAAACATCCCAAAAAGAGAATAATGGATGAATAAAAAGCTCAGTCACTTCATATTTGCTAAAGCCATTTGAACTTTGTTTTTCTAGCGCTAGAACTATTAACCCTTGTTGTACCTTTAACCCTCTAACCACATTACAACCCTAATTCGAGGCTGTTTTTGATATCATCGGAGTCATATAGCATAGTAGAGGAACTCGGATGAACGTGCAAAATCAACGTAATCCTAAGCAAGAACATAAGCCGAGAGTAAACACCTTAGCCACCAAAATTATGTGAATTGAGTGAACTACCTATGGTGAGGTGTTTTACTTAGCGATCCCCTCAAGCTCGTTTAATTGAACATGTGTCCTTTTGCTTAAAACTATGACCTATGATAATTGAAATGCGGCTTTTGGATATCGTGTCTGTACTTTGTATTTCCGAATGCATGTAATTACAGATGCTCGAAATTGTGTCAAGCACCTAGTCAAACCGGGAGGTTTTCTAGCTTGCTTGTGATTGCGGGTTTAGTTTTTTAGTTTACTTGGGGACAAGTAAAGTTTTAAGTGCGAGGAGGTTTGATAGGGGTCAAAAACCCCTATCTTTGGGTACGGTTTTAGGACGGGTTTTAGCATTATTTAGTTAATAAGCGAGCATTTCTCGCATTTATTGTGTGAGTTAGTTAGGAATTGGAAACGTTTTATTTATTTTTCGTTGTTTAGGCTCGTTTTATGACTAATTTAGGCAATTACGGCCAAAATAGCATGCATAGTATAATTCCGTTATCTTTTGAAGCTAATTGGTCCGTCAAAAGTCGCACCAAACGAAGCGTTTGCTCAAAATAAGCGATTGGCGGGTCAATTTAGCCTTTGGACTAATGTTATCTGGAGTTTCTGTACGTGCGCAGGTATAAGTTCGGACGAAAAAGGCATCGACGGCAGTCAGCAAGCACGCGGGGGCATACCGGGCAAAAATGCTCGACGAGCGGGCCTCCGTAGGCCATGCCTGCTCGCCGAGCAGGACGCTGCTCGTCGCGAGTAGCGCCTGCTCGCCTTGCTCGGCGAGCAGACCTGCGGGAATTGGTCAAAAAGACCAATTCCGCCCCCACGATGCCACGACGGACCCCACGACTTCCTACCTGCATAAGGACATGAAAATAGGTCAAAAAGAGGGCCGAGCCACGCCTATAAATAGAGTTTTTCCAATGTAAATTAGGATCTTTTATCTTTGTAATTTTCTTAGTTTTTCCTCTTGAGAAATCCTCTCCACCTCCTCCATATCCTTCAAACCTCCATTGAAGACACCTCCGAAGCTCCGTTCACCGAGGATTGCTCAAGCTCCATCCTTAAGTCCTAGGAAGACGCCTGCATTGGTAGACAGGTTCCCTGAAAGGGATTTTTCTTCTTTTACATTCTGTCTAGCCTCTGATACATGTTATGAATCCTAGGCTTATTGTAACTTCGTGACAATATTTTCCATCTTTGATATATATTATAGTTCTTGTTCATTCAATTATTTTAATGCTTTAATCTTTGTCTTACGCTTTGTCTGATTGGTTTAACTCATTTGATAATCCCAAAATCAAGTTGGCACATATTGCGAGCTGAATCTGACCTAGTCAGTGCCTATAGGATTGACGACCCTATAGAAGATTAAGCCCAAATTGCCGAGCCTTAGAGCTAGTTTCGGCCTTACAAGGGAATCACGAACTAGGGACTTTAGGAGGATAGGTCGGGTTAATCGCCTCGGACACAAGTGACTTAGGTTTTAATTCAATTGTTTAAACAATCTATTCTCATTATCATCGTATCCCTTCATGTTCCTTCGGATAATTGCATTGGTAAAAGATCACTTAGGAGTAGTTTAAGTTAATTAGGGGTAGAGTAACTTAATTAGGCGTAGAATAACTTAGTTAGAATCAGATAACTTAGCTAGGAATAGTATAATTCAACCTAGGAGTAGATTAACTTAGCAAAACCAACTCAAAACCCCCTAAGCCTAGATAACACCTGAAACCAAGTAACTCGATACTTGCAGAAATAAATCCTGTGGACGATAACCTGGACTTAACCAGAAATTTATTACTTGATAACGACGGGGTACACTTATCCCTTAGTGAGGCTTCTTCACGGAATTCGCATCAAGTTTTTGGCACCGTTGCCGGGGATTTATTTCTTCTGCAATATCGAACCAAAGGTCGATTTGTTAGTTTAAGCATTCATTGTGAATATCTCTGTGAATATCATCTATACTTGTTTATCTATACTTGTTTATAACCGTTAATACTTGTTTATATTTATACTTGTTCATATTTATACATGTTTATACATATACTTGCTTATACATACACTTGTTTATATACGATTCTTTTTGTAAATATCCTTGTTTATATCGTTTATACTTGTTTATACATAATTCTTTATACTTATTCTCTATACTTGTTGATATATAATTTCTTTATACTTTTCTATACTTGTTCATATCTGTATACTGTTACTTATCAACTTTTGTGCTAGAACTTCACTTTTTCTCAGCATTCTCTGATCAATGAATTGGCAAGAAAAAGTCGAGTGGCATGCTCAAAAGTTTACTATCCCATCAAGACAACACATTCATGCCTTGGAGAATGAGGCTCCCAATCCCTCCATGGCCGACTTAAATGAGAAAATGGATATCTTGATGGCGAAACTGAGCCTCAACACCAATGAAAGTGTAAGTTTTGTGGGTAATCACCAAAGGTATAATTCTAACCCCCAATTCTTACAGCTTTTATGGTAGTGATTGGAGGAGACCTCAACACTCAAATCTGTCCTACGGGAACCCTAACATGTTGAGGCCTCTAAATAGGTTTGTTAATGAGCACAGGGAAAATGAATTGGGAATGTTCCCTTACGAACAAGCAAGCCAAGTTCCTCCACAACCCTCTAGCTCACGAGATGAGGTGCTGTCCCTTTTGAAAGGAATATCAGCCCGACTTACAATCAATGAGGAGGTCTGCAAGGACTTGAGCAACCAATTGGCTCAAATAAACCATGAGATGCAAGAGCACTCCCAAGATGCCCTCCCAAGCATAAAGGAAAACATAGAAATCCCACAAAGGGAATCAGCTCAAGCCATCCCTTTGAGGAATGACGAAAAGGTAGAACCAAGTCCACTGTCACATGCATCTGAAATTCTAAATCATGTGATAGAAACAAATGATCAAATCGAAGCTTGTGTATATCAACTACCTTTTCCTCAAAAGTTCGAAAAGTTTGGATTTACTCCTTATTCAGAAGTTTTCATTCTCTTCGACCTACCAAGAGAATCCAAAAGGGAGCAAACCAAACTTTTTCATAATATGTTTAAATTCGGCCTCCTACTTTCATTAAACTTATTTGAGGCTCTTAATCCGTTTTGTAGGTACGGATTATTTATTCAGGAATTTGAATTCCTAACGCGAGTAGAAGCATACATCTAGGCGGGAATTCTATGTCGAGCTCACCGACTATAACGTAGCGCTTCTTGGGACGGCTTTTGAGTCCGCTTAGCTAGTTCCAAGGGTGGATTCTTCCCTTTACACTTGCTAATTAGCTTGATCTCATCCTATGTACTAGGCTTGTTTGTAATCCATATTTACACTTCCCATATTTATAATTTATGATTTATAATCTTCTTTTCTATATATGTGTTGATGTTTGTTACTTGTTTTGATATTTATAATTGATTGTTGTGTAGGAGAACGCGACTTCCGATGCCATTCGGGCTATTTTTAGGGATTCATATAGGTGTTGCCTTACCGGAAGTGACAAACCGGAAACCGTAGGAATTGACAAACCACGGAACTTACGGGCCCTAATTTCTGGTCCCAAGCATTAGACACGCCTTGACTAGGAACCACATAGTCTAAGTACTTCACGGGTCGGTTTTTCGACATGTAGTCGTCTTTGCACGAGCAAACCATCAACCGTATAAACATTAGAAGTCATTATTTGTCATAGTTATAACTTATCGCATTCATATCACTCCATAGAGTTTCGTTATATAAATTCGCCTCACACGTAGTTAGGAGTAGTTTGTAGTTGTGTCTCACACCAACCTCAAAGTATTCACCGCTTAAATAACGTATAAAATCGAGTCGTTTAATACTTGCAGTTATAAATCCCGTGGATTCGATACCCGGTCTTAACCGGATTATTACTTGATACGACGGGGTACACTTGCCCCTAAGAAGTGACGTCTAGTAGATACAAAGCACTTAGAAAGACCACATCCATATTCATAGCGCAATCATCGTAATATACATTTCGTCGTAGAAAACACACTACTAGACGACACGCATCAATTAGATCTTAGAGTATTCACGAGATTTGTATTACTCTTCATGAGATTTCCAACACCATGTAGCACGCCTAAATCGGAGGTCTAATAAAAAGTTATGACATGCAAAAGTTTTGGTCAAACACGAGAAAACCGCAAATTTCATATTGAAAATTGACTTTGATAAGATTATAATAATCCTTAGAGGTCTCAATATAAGTTGTACTACTCTTCATGAATTTCCAACACCATACAACATGCCTAAATTGGAGGTCTAACGAAAAAATTATGACATGCGGAGGTAAATTATATACGTCATGTACAACTTTTAACTCATATCACACTTTGATGTACAACATTCAATTTTGCATACTAATATATACCACTTTATGGGTGACCTCTCACTAAAATGTACATTTGTTTTTTATTAGACACTAAAATGTATTTGACATGCTACAACAAGGTAATAGTGCCGCATCACCCTTTTGATCACTACACATCTTATTTAATGGATCCTAAGAGTTTTTTTAATCATTTTTTTTATCGGGTTAAGGTGCAAAAATAACCCTAACGTTTTGGGTTAGGAGCAATTTTACCCCTAACGTTTAAAATGGTGCAATTTTACCCTTAACGTTTGTAGCCAAGAGCAATTTTACCCCTAACGTTGATAAATTGGATCAATTTCAGAAATAATCCATCAAACTGTCTTCTCGGTCATGAATCTTATCATCTACACTTCACAAGTGCATCATTTTATTAGTAACAAATCATAAACAAATGTTAGGATGTGAAAAAAAAATAATGTCTTTTGTACGAATTAGACAAAAAAAAATTCAAAAAATTCACCGAATTTATAAATATTAATCTCCAATTCTATTATTAAATTATAAAAAACATGAAATCCTTTTTTTTAGAATGAATTGATATGCAATTGGTGTAAAATAATGAACAAAAATATTTGTGTTTTATAATAGTGTCTGAAATTGACCCAAATTACCAACGTTAGGGGCAAACTTGCACCATTTTAAACATTAAGGGTAAAATTGCTCCTGACCCAAAATGTTAGGAGTATTTTTGCATCTTAACCCTTTTTTATCTTTCTCTCTTACTTTTTTTCCTCTCGCTCCCTCTCTACTTCTCTCATTCTTTTTTTTCCCTATCAAGATCCACAAACTACTTTTAAGGATAAAGTTAATTTAAGAAAATTCAATAAATACCTAAACCCAGCCAATTATAAATTTCTTAATAATTAATGTGTCTTAACATATGCAAAATTCAAATTAAGAAGTTAAGAAAGATAAGATGTTTCAACCAAACATCTAAAATTCTTTATTTTAAAGTGGAAATGCAAATATGAGCAGAAAATACATAAACAAACACCCCTTTATTTGCAAACTGATATGTTGGTTCCCTGGTTCTTTCTAATATGGAGTAGAACTTCCATATTCTCAATATGGAGTCTAATGTATGTGTGTTTTGAGAAGGCTTAATACATCAGTTGCACTTGAACTTGCTCAAAAAGTTTGATTGACGTCTGAACTTAAATGGTATCTCATTAGTTCCTTAAACTTGTTTAAAATGTCATTATTGAGTCTTTAAATCTATAAAAACACTATAAAGATATACAAAACAGAAAAGTAATTTATTTTAAAGACTTAGAATCATGAATAATGCCTTAATTTTTTGAATTTTGCATTTTTTTTACAGATTTAAACAAATTGAAATGTACATCACTTCAAACAAGTTCAAGGGAAAAATGGATCATTGTAAGCAAGTTCAGAGAGCTCTTGATGTATTAACCCTTTTGAGGATTTGGACATACCTTTTTATATAGGGATAAGATACAAAAATACCGTTAACGTTTAATGTTAATTTTACCTTAAACGTTTAAAATGGTGTAATTTTATCCTTATCGTTGGCGGCTAAAAACAATTTTACCCCTGATATTGACAAGTTTGATCAATTTGAGAAATAATTCATCAAAATATTTCTCGGTTATGAATATTGTCATCTACTCGTCACATGTGCTTCATTTTATCATTCATTACACAAATATATGATTAAAAGTGACAAAGAATAGAGAAAAAATTTAAAAGTATATACTGTGTTTTGTATGAGTTGGGCAAAAAAATTCAAATTTTCACTGAATTTAAAAATATTAATCTACCATTCTGTTATTAAATAAAAAAAAATATGGTTTTTTTTTAAATCAATTCATATACAATTGGTGAGAAATAAGGAACAAAATATGTTAAAACATATGAAATTGACATAAAATTGCTAATCTTAGGATAAAATTGTTATTGACTGCCGTGTTAAGGGTAAAATTACTTCATTTTAGATTTAAAGAGTAAAATTGCTTTCACTGATAAACGCTAGAGTTAATTTGGGGTAACATATATTGCAAAAATTTAGTTTAGTGGTATATGTCTAAATGAGTCTAAAAATATAAATAGACTTTTGAATGAGATAGTTTTTATAAATTAATTTTTATTTGTAATTTTTTCTAAAAATTTATTCGTGTTTAATTTTTTTGGAAACAATTATATTTTTATTTTTGTTTAAAAATGATCGGTAAATTTCATCCATGGTCACTAAACTTTATCTATTTTAATATTATGGTCACTAAACTTCAATTTTTAACAATATGACTACTAAATTTTACACTTTTTAACACCCGTGACCACTCAACTTTAACTAACTCCTCAAAATGATAGTTAACAACCTCAAAATGAAAATATTCAAGAATTAAAATTGTTTAGAACGATATTTATCATGAAATCATAATTTTTATTTTCCAAACTCACCTTTTTTTGGAGCTTTCTCTCTTAATCAAACAATACTTAAATCACATCAAAATGAAAATTTTCAAGAATCAAAATTTCTTAGAATATCATTAACTCTTTAAATTTTTTATTTTTAATCCGTCCATGGTCATTTTGAGGCATTGAGTGGCCACTGGTGTTAAAAAATGTAAAAGTTTAATGGTCATACCATTAAGAATTGAAAATTCAGTAGCCATAATGTTAGAATGGATAAAGTTTAGTGGCTATCGGTGTAATTTACCCAAAAATGATATGACATTCCCCCCAAATTGCCTCGGAATGCTTAAATAAATTACGATTCAGATTTTGCAATTCAATTTGCTTTTGATTTCAGTTTGTCAAGCGGCAAGAAAACGAGGTAGATTATCCAATCGCGGTATCCGATACATGCAGGTATGAAGATTTTTTGTGCATATCTAACCTGAATCTAATGGTTGATTTCTGGATTTTGGATTTGTTGTTCCTATTCCTTTGCTATTTTTCATAAAAAGAAAAAACGCAAAGGATATTTTTCTTTGAATTTTGTATCCACTGCCTTGGGTAAGGAAAAAGAAGAAAACGAGAGGCAAAGAAGAAAATGTCTTGGTTAATTAATTGAGAACTCTGTCAGTATCGCAATTTATTTCATCAAATTCAAGATCGACGCCTTATTTCATTGCATCATTGTCGTTATAATTTAGTGCAATGTTGAAGTTTAAAGTCGTATAGAATTCTGATTACTGTCTTTATTCTACATTAAATCAAATTGAGATGTGCCTTGCATTGATTGAGGGAAAGCAAACTGAATAGAGAGAAAACTCGGAAATCTGCCATGATCGCAATCGATTTAATCAAATTCAAGATCGAGGCCTTATATCATTACATCATTGTCTTTATATTTTAGTGCAATGTTGAAGTTTAAAGTTGTATAGAATTTTTTATTACTGTCTTTATTCTACATTAAATCAAATTGAGATGTGCCTTGCATTGATTGAGGGAAAGCAAACTGAATAGAGAGAAAACTCGGAAATCTGCCATGATCGCAATCGATTTAATCAAATTCAAGATCGAGGCCTTATTTCATTACATCATTGTCATTATAATTTAGTGCAATGTTGAAGTTTAAAGTCGTATAGAATTTTGATTACTGTCTTTATTCTACATTAAATCAATTTGAGATGTGCCTTGCATTGATTGAGGGAAAGCAAACTGAATAGAGAGAAAACTCGGAAATCTGCCATGATCGCAATCGATTTAATCAAATTCAAGATCGAGGCCTTATTTCATTACATCATTGTCATTATAATTTAGTGCAATGTTGAAGTTTAAAGTCGTATAGAATTTTGATTACTGTCTTTATTCTACATTAAATCAATTTGAGATGTGCCTTGCATTGATTGAGGGGAAGAAAACTGAATAGAGAGCAAACTCAGAACTCTGTCCTTATCGCAATCAATTTCATCAAAATCAAGATCGTTAAATCTATTTATTCTATGATGTGCCTTATTTCATTAGATCATTGTCATGAATTTTGCTTGTTGTCTTTTCTTCTACATTAAATCTATTTATTCTATGATGTAGTACAGTTGTTTTGAGCTATTATAACGGTTTATTACAATTTCTCTTTAGCATTGCTTTGTGGGATTCTGATGGATACCAATAATCGGAGACCTAGTGCTGCCCAAAGTGCTGATCCTTCTGCGGAGGCAGGAGATGATTGGAGAACTCAGTTGTCACCTAATTCACGCCGAAGTTTTGTCATTTACTTGTTAGTATTTCATTTCCTTTAATATAAATAAACTGTCTATTCTTGTTTTATTGCATCAAGAACTTTCATTTCCTTCAGTATATCTGTTGAACTTTAGTAATTTATTTAAGTTTCTGTTGTTGGAATCTTTAATTTAGTTTCCTAAGCATTAATTTCTAATGATGAATTTATGATGATGTATAATATAGAATGAAGAGTGTGAACGGACTTGTTCCTAAACATTAGTTTCCTAACCTAATTGTTAATCGTTTTGCATAGAATGAAGAGTCTGAACAGACGTTTTCCATTTTCTGGCCAAGAGGGTCAAGAAGAGTTGAAGAAAATCGCTCTGCAATTTGAGGAAAAGATTTGTAGTGATGCCATGAGCCCGGTATGTTCAAATATTTTTGCTAATTCTCTGGTACTCAGAGGGATAGGAGATGTTCCCTGAACTGCGAGTTGAAGAAAATCGCTGTACAAATAATAATAAAACTTTAGGAGAGAAACACAGGAAAAAGCTGTGAAGATTTAGAAGTAGATTACTGTTATGTCTAACATTTTATTTTTATTTTTTTCATCTGCTTTCAGTTTGATTATCTGGAGAAAGTAGTGTTGACGAGGATTATCTTGGACTCTACGCTTCAAAATACATTTCCCAATTCTTTGCCACCCAACCCATCTAGCAACCACAATTGGCCCCCTGATTCTGGAGGTAATTACCCTCAACCACAATTATATGAAATGCTAGTCAAACTTTTAACAACATTTTTTCCTTCTTTTCCCTGCATCAATCTACTCTCTGTTAGGTAGATAAATTTATGTATTGGTATAGCTTTTTGAATTCAGGTTGATGGTCAAAATCCACCACAAAACATTAAAACAATTGTAGTCTGTAACTTTTATGTTACTGGAGAATCTAAAGTGACTACCTATCTCCTATCCTATCTTGCTATCTCTTGCTGATGAAATTTGAAAGATTAAATCTTGAGCAGAAAGGTACAATATAACTAGAAGACAGAGACACTTAGTTCTTTTCCTCTAGAGGGACCGATAGTTTCTGATTTTTGAATTCATTGTATGTCTTATAATTTTCTTACATAGTTTCTGTTTTTGTCTATCCTGAACAGCATCTCATAATATGCAGCCACGGAATCCTACTACGCAGAATATTTCTGAAGTTCTACAGAGCTCAGAAGTGAATTCAATGGGACAGGGGGTGCCTTCCAATATAAACAATCCTCAAAGACGAATTCCAGGAAGGCAACAGGTTGCTCTACAACAGCTGAAACAACAAGCACATAATTTTCTGCAATATCTGTATCAAAAACTTTCAGACCAGAAGTTTGTTCGTCAAGAGGCCATTTATCAACAGAAAGTAATAATGATGCAGCAGCTACTGGCCCCACAACCAAATGCTACAAATATGCAGCAAAGTCAGTTATCTCGACAACAGAACCAACATACTGATCTATCTTCTTTATCTGGTTTTTCAACATCACAGCTGAACATGATGAATTGGCTTCAGATGTTGCAACAAGAGTTAATAAAGCAGGAGATGTTGCAACAACAGTTAATAAAGCAGTTCAACCAGCAAGCAAAGCTGGAGCATTCTCATCAGCTCAATGAGCCAGAGATGCAGCAGATGTTGCCACAACAGCAAGAACATATGGTGCATTCTCAACAGCTCAACCAGCACCAGATGTCGCAACAACAGCAGTTCAACCGGCAAGCAAAGCAGCGAGTACCTGCACAGATGGTGCATTCTCAACAGCTCAATCAGCCTGAGAAGCAGCAACAGATGACGAAGCAGCAGATGTTGCAGGAACAGCAAGAACAGATGGTGCATTCTCAACAGCTCAATCAGCACCAGATGCAGCAACAACAAATGAAGCAGAAGATGTCGCAACGACAGCAGTTCATCTGGCAAGAAAAGCAGCAGTTACCTAGACAGATGCAGCCACAGATGGTGCATTCTCAACAGCTGAATCGGTCCGAGAAGCAGCAGCAGTCGATGAAGCAGCAGATGTTGCAGGAACAGCAAGAACATATGGCGCGTTCTCAACGGCTCAATCAGCACGAGAAGCAGCAACAGCAAAGGAAGCAGCAGATGTCGCAACGACAGCAGTTCAACCGGCAAGAAAAGCAGCAGTTACCTAGACAGATGCAGCCACAGATGGTGCATTCTCAACAGCTGAATCGGTCCGAGAAGCAGCAACAGTTGACGAAGCAGCAGATGCTGCAGGAACAGCAAGAACAGATGGTGCATTCTCAACAGCTCAATCAGCCCGAGAAGCAGCAGATGTTGCAACAACAGCAGTTACGTGCACAGATGCAGGCACATCAAATGCCACAGGTGCATGAGAGGGATGATGTCGATGAGCCAGATGTCTTTCAGCGACATATCTCAAGGGGTCAGCACGCTCTTTACACCCATCAACAGATGAAATCAGGAGCATCCTTTCCTATATCTTCACCTCAATCGCTTCAGGCTGCCTCTCCACATTTGTCTGAACACTCTTCTCCAAAGGTTGATCAACAAAATCCACTATCGTTTTTCAGCACCGAAACTCCATCCCGATCTGGAATTGCAAACTCTCTTTTCCATGTCCTATCTCCCTCAACTTCGTTAGCTCCATCCCCCATGCCAGGAGATTCTGAGATAAAATTATATGAGCTTTTCCCACCTTCTAATGCTAAACCAGATTAAAAACACGTACACATGAGATATACTTTTAATTTTTTTTTTCACTTGTATACACATAGCTTTGATACTGACGAGTGCTAATAGGGCATACAAATGGAGTAGAGATAACAAGATTAAGAATGTGTAGAATATAATTGCAGTTGAGGGTAAAATTGGTTCAACTTGTGAATGTTAGGGGTATAATTATACGATTATGATACTAGAAATAAAATTGATCTTGATTGTCAACTTTGATAGTATTTCTATATCTTATTCCAAAAAATTTAATTGATTTTTACTTTAAGATATGGACACAATTGTGTACACATAACACATCAAACTCTTCTTGAATGCTTTATCCATATATCGAGTTTATTTTGTAAAAATTTAAATTTATTTTTTTGGAGAATTAAGAAGTTACATACAAGTTTAGTTTAGCCGAATTCAAGGTTTAATTATCAACTCAATCCACAAGTTGGTAGCATTTGACAAAATTTTAGGTATTGAAATTGATTGTATTTATGCTAATTTGACTAATACTACCAACTTGAAGGTTGCTTTGATATCTAACTTGCAATTTGAGTTAAACCGACCCTCAATTGTTTTTTTGAAAGTAACTTCTTAAAAATGTCATAATCTGATTTTTTTTTGGAGTAAATCAAATTAATTTCGTTTTCGTTGTCACGAGAGTTAAGGGTTCAATCAACTTTGTTATTGTTTGATCAATTAATTCTAGAGAGTTATTATAAGGAGAGTGAGATTTTAGTGCTCACTAATGATAAGTGAAGGAATATACATTCTTTGATTCAATCTAAATCAGTATTGTCATTCATTTCCAAAATTAGCTTCTAGTCAATTTCTCAAATCCTATAAATTTTGGTAAATCCATAATTTATATCGTAAAAAAATGTGAAAAATGAAAAAACAGAAAAAAATACAAAAATATAAAAAAGATGAAAGATGAAAAAACGTGAATAACATAAAAACGTTAGAAAACATAAAAACACGAAAAAATGCAGAGAAAGGGAGCCATCATCATCGTGCGCATAGAGAAAGTGTAAGCTGAGCGAGAGAAAAGTTAGCTTAACGCCTTATATATATTTTTATATAAAATACTATTGTACTTCCTCCGTTTTTTACTATATGCCGTTTTGGACTTTTCAATTTGTTCATTTTTATATGTCGTTTTGTATTACCAATGCATTTTTTTACAATGCTTTCTCTAATTTGCCTCTATTTCTGCTAAGAGAAATGTATAGTTATTAGTGCAAATTATCTTAATTAAACCATCAAAATTAATAAAAGAGAAATTTTACATAGAAAGTAGAGATCTAAGAGAAAAGTATTAAGGGTATATTAGTCATTTTAATAGTCTCGTTAATATTGCATTGGTATCGATGAAAAACCTTATACGACATATAAAAAGGAACGGATGGAGTATATTAGTTTACTTTTTTTTTGGCTTAATACATACCCAGCCCCCTAAAGTTGTCCATTTTATTCATTTAACCCCTTCAACTTAAGGGACATCCTTTTAACCCCCTAAACTCCAAAAAAACACTACTTTTAACCCCCTTTTTTAGGATGCCGAGATATAATGTTGTCCGTGTGTATCACGCGCGTGACACGTGTGTATCCTGAATTACCCAGCCCCCTAAAGTTGTCCATTTTGTTCATTTAACCCCCTCACCTCACGGGCCGCCCCTTTAACCCCCTAAACTCCAAAAAAACGCTACTTTTAACCCCATATTTTAGACTGCCGAGATATAATGTTGTCCGTGTGTATAATTTGCTCTTTTCTTTCCTACTTTCTTCTTTTGAAAGTCCTTAATATTGAAAAATTGCTATAAATATCATTTAGTCATCACTTCTCTTCCACTGTATTCTATACTTCATATCAAATCAGATTTTAACTCTTCCTTTGTATTGCCTTCCACTGTATCTATATACACTGTGGTCATAATTCATACAAAGTTAAAACATTTTTTACAATTCCAACGTGGATTGAGACCAAAAAAAGCACCAATTAAAAATTAGAAAGACACCAATTAAATCTTCTTTATCTCCAATGCCCGTACTTGAGTTGGAACTAGGATTTTTTTGGAGTTTAGGGAGTTAAAGGGTTGTCCCGTGAGGTGAGGGGGTTAAATGAACAAAATTGACAACTTTAGGGGGCTGTATGCATTTTTTTTACCGTTGGAGGCAAGAACAAAATCCTCCCACGCGCCTCCTGTGTTTGAGACACAAACGTTGACTAGGTCAATGCCACGTCGGATGATAGGGGATTAAAAGTAGCGTTTTTTTGGAGTTTAAGAGGTTAAAAGGATGTCCCTTAAGTTGAAGGGGTTAAATGAATAAAATGGACAACTTTAAGGGACTGAGTATGTATTAAACCTTTTTTTTTTTTTGTTCAAATCTGATTTCAATGGAATTAAGAACCTCCGTCAAAATAAATGTCAAAAAATGTTAGACGGAAATAATTTAAGTCTCCCAATGCGTCAGCCACGTAGGTGGGAACCTTTCCACCTACGTTTTTGACGATTTTTTAAAATTTTATCAGCATACATATAAGCGTTCTCGATTGGTATGTGTGATCCTCCTATAGGACTGTGTATACATAGTCCTATAGGCGATTGGGAGCATATACACTGTCTTGAGGGCCACATGCAACTTTGAACATCCTTTGAGGTCCACAAACTTCTACAAAGCGTATCTCCCAAACAGAAACTCTGATTTAGGCTCGGGTCAGTACTATTGAGTTCATATCAAGACATTCTACTATGTGGTTTGGTCGATAATATTTTTTTTTTTTGCAAACACAACTTTGTAGTTGCAAAATTTTACATGTTTTTTTTGCTTTGCCAAATTTGGTTGATAACGATCTCAAAATGAAAATTTTCAAGAATTAAAGTTGTTTAGTATCATATTTACTATAGAACCATAATTTTAATTTTTCAAAATCATCATTTTTGGAGTTTTCTCTCTCATAAAAAACAACACATAAATGACCTCAATCCTAAAAAGTTGAAGAATTAAAGTTGCTCAAAATATCACTCGACTCTTGAAAATTTTCATTTCGAGGTCGTTATCGAGCAAATTCTGACAAAGTAAACTCAAATGCAAAATTTTGCAAACCACATAATTGCGTTTATAAAATTTTGCAAACCATAGTATTATGTTTGAAAAAAAAAAACACAGACACCGGTTTGCAAATCAGTCAAATCACATGGTAATTATTTGTAATTAACTCTAAAATTTAACTCTAACACTAATCAAATATCAATAAAAGCTCAAATTTTCCATAAATTCCAAAGATCGTAACTTGCTTTATACAGACTCGAATATAGACTAGTTAATTGTGTTGGAACGCTAATACTGAATATTACTCATCTCGTATATTCGATGTTCCTAACTAGCCTCCAGTTAGCGAATTGACATTCGACTCATTACGTTTGACCGACTTTTAGATTTACCGGACTTTTAGAAATTTTGCATTTCAGATAATATATTTACATTTTAGACAATACAATGTGCATTTCATACTTATAATTTGCATTTAATTAAAAACAATTTATGTTTTACAAAAGAGAACAACTTTACTATTCACTTTAAGGCTTCACATTTACCTATTTGCGAAGCAAACTATTCGCATTTTCATTCAATTGCAAAGCAGATTTAAAATTGTGAATCACAATCCAAGTTGATCGCTCGCAATATCCATTTTGTGAATCCTTTTTGCTAAAAAATGGTTTAGCAATTTGTCAAAAGCCTTCACATTTATCTATTTGCAAAACCCTTTGCTGAAAAATAGCTTCACAATTCATCAGAAATACTCATGTTTACCTATTTGTGAAGCCCTTTTATTGAAAAATTTGACTCCACAAATAGGTAAATGGCTTCTCAATTACCTATTTGTGAAGTTCTAGATGAGAATTTAGGGTTTATTGCTCATAAAATGTAATTTCGACTTCTAAACCAATAAATCAAATAAATACATTCTAAATGGATTCAAAAATCATCATTATACCTTTATATCATTATAATTGCATAACACATTAAATTAATGCCCAGTCTTAACAAAATCGAAACCCTAAAACCTATCCGATATATATAATGAAAAACCAAAACAGATGGAGAAAACTTGATTTGGTGTTATCAAGCTTTTGCTCATTCTTCCCACATTTCACCATGATTCCACCAAAGTTTTGTCTTGCAAATTGAGAATTAGCATCATTTGAGGGATGTTTTGGAGTAAAAAGTTATTGGAATAGTGTAATTTGGTAACATATGTCTAGACCTGTCTAGGGGCATGAGTACCCCGTCCAGGCCCATTCCTTTGGGTCGAGTTTGGACAATGAAATTTGATTTTAGACCCAACCCGGTCAAGGTCCGTTAAAACCCGTCTATTTTTTTAGCTGGTTTGTGATTGATCAAAATAGGACGGACTGGTCTTGTCCGGTCCGCCTATTAATATTAATTAATAAACTTATATATTAAATATTTACTTTTAAATATAAATTTTATTTTTTATAATTAAAAATTATTTATATATTTTTAGGTAGGTTTATATGAGTTGGACTTGTGATTTGATTTTTAAGCTCAAACTCGGCTAAATTAATAGCGGACTGGATTGAGGTTAAACTGAGCATTTTTATATAAAATCCCGTCCAACCCCGGCCCAGCTCGTCTCGGCGCTGGTTCCGGCCCAAGCCTAGTGACCCATAGACAGGTCTATATACGTGTAAAAAAGTCTTCCTAATAAGCCAGTTTTGTAAATAGCACTTTTATTTGTAATTTACTTGAAAATTTCGTTGTTTATTTTTTTGTTTGAAACAGTTACATTTTTATTTTTGCATTATATCTAGAGGTGCACACAAAAATCCGCAAAACCGAAAAACCGAAAAACCAAACCGAAACCGAACCGAAAATGAGGTTAACCGAAACCAATGGACTAGTGTACGGTTTTTAATTTTAAAAATAGTGGTCAATGGTTACGGTTACGGTTACGGTTTTTGTATTTAAAAAACCGCGGTTAACCGAAACCGACCGAATATTAATTAAATATAAAAAATATAAAAATTTATTTATTTATATTCATATATATAATATTATCCCACTTAGAATAACTACATGGTCAATAATAAACATTTAATAAAAAACACTAATTATTTTCGGTGACTAAGACTCAACTCACAGTACCAATTTATCAAAAATTAGATAATTAGTGAAATTAATATACCTGAAAAGGGCTTCGTTGGTAAAGTACGGAGAATAATAATTTTAGTTTAAAAAACAAACACAGTAATTTAATGTTGTAAATTATTTTCGATTACTAAGAATCAACTCATAATACCAATTTGTCAAAAATTAATATACTTGATCAACTATTTTGTACTTGAAAAATCAGATAAAAAACAAAGAGATCTGATATATAATAATTATATTAATTTATTTACTACTGTAAGATTTCAACTTTCTATTGTACAATAAAGTACATATAATGTAATGAAATTCTTTTATTGTTTCAATACATAGTATGAATTCCAATAATTGTTGACTTTGCCCATTGATTATTTATGTATGAGTTCCAATAATTGTTTATTTATTAATGGTTAAAAACCGAAATAAAAGGTTAACCGACCGAATAATTGGTTAACCGATTAGTGGTTAACCAAATTTAATGGACTAGTGTATGGTTAGTATATTTCAAAAACCGAAAAAATAGTTAACCGACCGAATTAACCTTAATGGACTGGCTAACCGACCACGTGACCTATTTAGTCTCTAAACTAAAGATTCAAAATTAATTAGGATCCTAAACTATGAAAAACATCAATTAGGTTCCTGAACTAACAAAATCATCAATTGAGTCCCTATCTTATCCTGAAATAAGAAATTGTAACTATTTACAGGGTCTAATAATTTATGTGTTGGTTCAAAATGAGTTTGGCAAGGGGATCTGAAATTGTTCAACCGAATTATTTTTGATGAGGACTCAATTGATGATTTTTGTTTAGAATGTGGATTCAATTGATGATTTTTAGTTAGTTCAGGAATCTGAATGACGATTTTGATAGTTTAAGGTACTAATTGATTTTAAAACCTTAGTTTAAGTAGCCGAAATTGGTATTATGCCTTTTATTTTTGTTTAAAAATGATATAAAATTCCCTCCAAAAAAAGAGAGATATGAAATCATCTGCAAATTGCCTGGATTGTCTTTCCTTTTTAACTGATGAATATGAATGCTTAAATAAATTACGATTCACTTCGTAAAGGCATTTGGGCAATTCAATTTGCTTTTGATTCCAGTTAGTCAAGCGGAAAGAAAACGAGGCAGTTTATCCAATCGCGGTATCAGATAGATGCAGGTATGAACATTTTTTTGTGCATACCAAACATGAATCTAATGGTTGATTTCTTGGATTTTGGATTTATTTCTTCTATTCTTTTGCTGTTTTTCTTAAAAAGAAAAAACGAAAAAGATATTTTTCTTTGAATATGTGCATATCCATGGATTGGGTAAGGAAATATCTTTCCGAAAGAGCGAGAGTGAAAGAGGAAGAAGAGAACGCGGGAAGCAAAAGATTGGCAAAGAAGAAATCAGCCATTATCGCAATCGATTTCATCAAAAATCAAGATCGACGCCTTATTTTTCATTATAATTTAGTGCAATGTAGAAGTTTAAAGTCGTATATAGTTTTGCTTATTGTCTTTCTTCTACATTACATCAATTTGAGATGTGCCTTGCATTGATTAGAAAACTCAGAACTCTGCCATTCAACTAGCACCAATCTAATAGTTAAGAAAGCAATGTAGAAGTTTAAAGTCGTATAAACTGTTGAATATGAATTTCATCAAAATCAAGATCGAGGCCTTATTTCATTCGATTGCCATGAATTTTGCTTTGTCTTTTCTTCATTACATCACTGTCATTATAATTTAGTGCAATGTTGAAGTTTAAAGTCGTATAGGATTTTGCTTATTGTCTTTCTTCTACATTAAATCCATTTGAGATGTGCCTTGCATTGATTGAGGGGAAGATAACTGAATAGAGAGAAAACTCAGAAATCTGCCATTATGGCATTCGATTTCATCAAAATCAACATCGACACCTTATTTCATTCGATTGTCATGAATTTTGCTTTGTCTTTTCTTCTACATTAAATCAATTTTTTCTATGCTTTGGTAAAGATAATTTGAGATGTGCCTTGCATTGATCCAGTACAGTAGTTTTGAGTTATTCTAACGGTTTATTACAATTTCTCTTTAGCAGCTTTAAGTCTTACTTTGATGGATAATTGGAGACCTTCTGCGGAGGCAGGAGATGATTGGAGAGCTCAGTTTCCACCTCCTATACGACCAGGAATGGTCATTTACTTGTTAGTATTTCATTTCCTTTAATACAAATAAACTGTCAATTCGTATTTTATTGCATAAAAAACTTTCATAGTAGTAACTCTGTTGAACTTTAGTAATTTATTTTTCCAATTTACTAATTCCATTTTCTAATGATGAATCTATGATGATGTATAATACAGTTACCGGAATATCATGCTGAAATTCTGTAACTTATAAATTATCATAGTTGTTAATGAGGTACCTAAGGCGCATGGCACACAAGGCTCCATGCTTAGTGCCTTAACGCACTCAATTGCGGGCACAGTCACCCTGGCGCTTGCCACGCATGCCATTGTGCGCCAAGACACTTTGATTAAAAGTAGCTTATGGTTTTTGCTTCAATTTGTATGAGATGGCTGCATTATAAAATTCTAAATTGGAAGACACTTTTGATTCTCAAGTCTCTTTTGTTAATTCATAATATTATATTTAATCAAATATCTTCATTGTTGCAATTAAGGCTGCAAGAATTTTACTATGTTAGTGTTAAAAGTGATTTCATTTACAGAGTCACATTCTGATATTTTAAGAGTCATATCAGAATGTGACTCTGTAAATCCATTCCTATGCTATTGGGATGCTCGAGGTTTTCTGCAGTGGCAGGCAACTAATTTTCTATGCTTGTAACCTAATTGTTGATCGTTTTCCATGCATAGAATGAAGAGTGTGAACAGCCTTTTTCCATGTTATGGCGAAGAGGGTCTAGAAGAGCTGAAGAAAATGGCTCTGCAATTTGAGGAAAAGATTTGTATTGCTGCAATGAGCAAGGTATTGTTGAATAATTTTGTGAAGATTTAGAAGTAGATTACTGTTATGTCAACTTTTTATTTTTATTTTTTTCATCTGCTTTCAGTTTGATTATATGGAGAAAATGTTGTTGATGGAGGTTATCTTGGAGTCTACGCTTGAAAATACATTTCCCAATTCTTTGCCATCCAACCCATCTGGCAGCATCAATAGGCCCCCTGATTCTGGAGGTAATTCCTGGATTGAGCATGAAATTTATATGAAATGCTATTCAAACTTTTAACTTCTTCATTTTTCATTCGTTTCCCTGCATGGTTCTATCTCTCTGTTAGGGAGATAAATTTATGTATTGGTTTGGTACAGTTTTTTGAATTCAGGTTGATGGTCAAAATCCACCGCAAAACATTAAAACAATTGTAGTCTGTAACTTTTATGTTGCTGGAGAATCTAAAGTGACTACATATCTCCTATCTTGCTATCTCTCGCTGAATTTGGAATGTTAAATCTTGAGCAGAAAGGTACAATACAACTAGAAGACAGAGACACTTGGTTCTTTTCTTCTTGAGGGATCAAAAGTTTTTGATTTTTGAATTCGTTGTCTGTCTATAATTTTCTCACATAGTTTCTGTTTTGTCTATCCCGAACAGCATCTTATAATATGCAGCCTCAAGTTCACAATCAAGGGCAGCCTCATCCTATGCCAATGTCAGCTAATCAGTCTCAAGCACGTGAGCAAATTTTATCACAGAATATCCCAAGTAATATGGGTTCCACCGGGGTTCATTCTATGCAGAATATTTCTGAAGTTCTACAGAGTTCAGAAGGGAATTCAATGGGACGGGGGGTGCCTTCCAATATAAACAATCCTCAGAGACAAATGCCGGGAACACAACATGTTAATCTACAAGAAGCACAAAGGTTTCTGCTATATCTGTATCAACAGGTTTCAGACAAGAGCTTGGTTCGTCTACCGGCCTTTCTTCAAAAGAAAACACTAGCGATTCAGCAGCTAATGGCCCGATTACAAAATGATACAAATATGCGGCAAAATCAGGTATCTGGGCAACAGAACCAACATACTTATCTATCTTCTTCTTTCCAGCAAACATCACTAGGACCTCTACAAGCCAACATAACCAATTTCTTATCGCAGAGTCGGGAGAATATGTTGCAACAAAATACTCCTCTTCAGTCAAATCCTAATATGCTACAACACGAGCATCTGAAACAACAGCAAGAACACATGGTGCAACAGTTAATACAGCAACAGCTCAACCAGCACCAGATGCAGCAACAGTTAATGCAGCAGGAGAGGTTGCAACAACAGCAGTTCAACCGGCAAGCAAAGCAGCAGTTACCTGCACAGATGCAGGCAGAGATGGTGCATTCTCAACAGCTCAGTGAGCACGAGAAGCAGCAACAGTTCATGAAGCAGCAGATGTTGCAACAACAGATGGTGCATTCTCAAGAGCTCAATCAGCACGAGATGCAGCAACAGTTAAGGAAACAGCAGATAGCTGCAGAAATGCAGGCACATCAAATGCCACAGGTGTATCAGAGGGATGATGTCAATGAGCCAGATGTCTCTCAGCAACATATCTCAAGAGGTCAGCACGCTCTTTACACCTTTCAACAGATGAAATCAGGAGCATCCTTTCCTATATCTTCACCTCAATCACCTCAGTTGCAACAAAATATTCCTCTTCAGTCAAATCAACACGAGCATCTGAAACAACAGCAAGAACACATGGTGCATTCTAAACAGCTCAACCAGAACCAGATGCAGGAGATGTTGCAACTACAGCAGTTCAACCAGCAAGCAAAGCAGAAGTTACCTGCACAGCTCAATCAGCAGGAGCAGCAGATGTTGCAACAACAGCAGGGACATATGGTGCATTCTCAACAGCTCAATAAGCATGAGATGCAGCAGATGTTGCAACAACAGCAGTTACCTGCACAGATGCAGGCATATCAAATGCGACAGATGCATCAGAGGGATGATGTCGACGAGCAACATATCTCAAAAGTTCAGCACGCTCTTTACACCCATCAACAGATGGAATCAGGAGCATACTTCCCTATATCTTCACCTCAATTGCTTCAGGCTGCCTCTCCACATTTGTCTGAACACTCTTCTCCAGAAGATTATCTAAAATATCTGTATTCTCCAACCAAAGACGAAACTCCATTGCTGTCTGGAACTGAAAACTCGACTGTCATTGTCTCATCTCCTTGGTCTGAACACTCTTCTCCAGAGGTTGATCAACAAAATCTACTATCATTTCTAACCGACGCCGAAATTCTATTGCTGTCTGCAACTGCAAACTCTCCTTCCATTGTCTCATCTTCTTCAACTCCGTCAGCTCCATCCCCCATGCCAGGAGATTCTGAGAAACCTCTATACGAGTTTTCCCTACTTTCTAATGCTAAACCAGATTAAAAACACAGTACACACCAGATATAGCTTTATTATTTTTTTTTTCATGTTTATACACAGCTTTGATACTGATGAGTGCTAATATGACGCACAAATGTAGTAGAGATAAAGATTAAGAATGTGTAGAATATAATTGAAGTTGAGGGTGAGATTGGTTCAACCTGTAATTGTTAGAGATAACGAGATTAAGAATGTGTACAATTGTACCATTATGACACTAGAGATAAAACTGATATTGGTTGTCAACGATTACATCTTATTCCCAAAAATTTAATTGATTTTTAATTTAGGATATGGACAAAATTGTGTAGACTAATACATCAAACTCTTCTTTGATGCTTTGTACATATACACCGAGTTTATTTTGTAAAAGCTTAATTTTTTTTTTTGAGAATTAAGGATCAACTTTGATCCTCTGTTCATATACACCAAGTTTATTTTGTAAAACTTTAACCTAAACAATCGCATACTGGTTTAGTTTAGTCTATTGGGAAGGATAGGTATCAACTCAACCCTCAAGGTGACAATATTTATCAAATAAAATAGATTTTGACAATTTTATTTGGACTAATTTGTTAAATATTACTAACTTGAAGAATGGGTTGATTTCTAACTTTTGGTTTGAGTTACACTTGTTAATTTCGAGAACCAAATTGACTCTTAATTAGAAGTAAATCAAATTCATTTCGTTTTCGTTGTCGGTTTCTTTACAAACAATGAAACTTGATATCTTGACGTGATTCGTTTTTAATATTGAACGTGATAACTTTATATTAAAAACTTTAGGGTCGTAGACTTTGAGTGACGGAATGCCTAATCTGAATGTCTATATTATGTAATGATACAAAATAAGGTTCTTATTTTAATCCCCGAATGTTATTTGTAATTTACTCTAAATTTTTTATTTTTTACTTAAGCTTCATGGATCTTAAAATGACCGTTTAATTAAGACGAGTCCAACGGTATAAAATTTTTTGAAAAACGAGTTTGGAAAAGTTGGGAAAATGCATTTTAAAGAAAAAAAATAAAACAATTTTCTCTTTCCTTTTATTTACAAATTTGCCACCTCCTTTTGGTTAATTACAAAATTAGTTATTGTCACACAATAAAGCTTGTCACACCATAAAAAAAAAAGTGTCACACCTAATCTCAACTCTATATATATATATATATATATATATATATATATATAGGTTAGGCTATGCTTACTTTGTTTTTGACAAAGTAAGTCTTACTTTGTTTTTTCCACCATTGAATGGTGATGAACTTTGACAAAGTAAGCTCATCCAATGGTAGAAAAAACAAAGTAAAGCTTACTTTGTCAAAAACAAAGTAAGCATAGAAGACATTTATATATATATATATATATATATATATATATATATATATATACATGATGATTCGCGAAGCCAACTGGACCGAATCCAAAACACGGGCCCAACCCACGATAACTTAAGCCCACGGTTCAAGTTGAATGGGCTCCTAATAAAGGAAAGGGCTAACCGCCCGAAATCCTAATAAGACACTAAACCACCCACTCAGAGAAACGGTTATAAAGGACCACGTATATGACCACGTGGGGGACGTGGCACAGGAGGGGTAACCGCCGAAGGCGGTTACCTGGAGGTGCTTATAAAAGAGATAAGGAAGCTAGGAGAGAGGTGGCTTCGCATTTTTTAATCCTCTATACGATTATCGATCTACTAAATTCCATATAAAACTGACTTGATCGTCGGAGAGTTTTCCCGGAGATCCTGTCTCCGGTTTTGTTTTGCAGGTAATTACAACGAGGATCATCCAATCAAATTCGGCAAGTTATCAATTGGTGCGGTGAGCGTGGACCCTTTTTTTTTACCAACATCTGGTTAAAGGTACACCAAGAACATGTCAGAACCATCACGTACAACCGAAGTTACAACCAGATCAACTAGTATGAACTCAAGAGGTCCACGGACTGTGAGTTCGCAGCCTACGAGTACACAGCCTGTAATACCCAGCTCGTCGAATCCTTCAGGACAGTTGAGTCCATTATTGGAGGTCCAAGTGCAAACTGAGATGGAGATGTCGAATAGTGAGTTCGTACAAATGGCAGGACAGGTCTTGGCTGTGAATATGAGCCAAGCGGCGGGAGATCGAATGATTAGTTTATTAACTGCAGTCGCTGATCACAATACCGCCGTAGCGGCTGCCCCTCAAGAACCCGTTGTCACCTCGACACAACCATCAACTATTCCTGCCGTATCTACGCTTCCGCAGTCGTCTCGAGAGACAAATCGGGTGGGTCAGAGTAGTCGCATGACACCACATGGCAATCCAGGCGACTACTCGCACCAAGATCCTAATATGACGATCCATCCGACCTGGCAAGCATCCCAACCGATGTCAGGAATGCAAGGAATTTTTCCGCTACAACAAACGGAGCCCTTTGTTCACAGACATTCAGAGTTGGTGACATCTGGAGCGAATATGTCTGGGCGGGAGCACACTTGGAATTTTGATCCTATAACTGGACAACGGTTAGACCCACAACGAGAAAAAGTGTCAACACAGTATGGTAGGTGGATATCACCTAGAATTCACCAGCAGCGGATGGAAGAAGTTCGGCGGGAACCCAATGCTGAATTGGAAGATCAATTGCGAAACATGATGGAGCGAATGGGGTACACCCCTAGGGCGAGAGCAGTAGTGCAGAGTGATTCGCCTTTTGCCCCATCGTTGCGGGAATTTATTCCAGATCATAGAATAAAAGCACCGGCGATACCTAAATATTATGGAGATCCAAATTCTGACCCTGAGGCGCATGTCAGGAACTATAGAGAGTTAATGGATGTTGCAGGAGCAAGCGAAAGCATAATTTGTCGATTGTTCTCGACCACTTTGGGTGGAGCAGCATCCGATTGGTTCCGATCTCTACCCACCGAATCTATTCACAACTGGACTCAGTACAATCGTGATTTTTGTGCAAAGTTTGTGGGTTGTAAAGCAGCGGACGTGACGGACAGACAGCTAAAAGAGATCAAACAGAGAAATTACACTTCGCTGAGGGAATTTGTCGTGGCATTTAATGATATCCTGGTGCGGTTGCAGAATCCAGATATCGTGAGCATTCGCAACATAATGGCAGATGGAACCACAGACTGGAGCATGCGGGAGGAAATCATTCGCAATAAGCCACGTACGATGGCTGAACTAATGAAAATAGCAAAGGAATTCATGGAGGTGGATGATGTTAACAGGGAGCATAGAGCTCAAACCAGGCGAGAGAGAGATGCGGCTAGATCCACTTCAGACAATCGACGCCATCAAAATCAAACCCAATCCAAGGGTAATTTTGTCCGAAAAGGTGAACGCTCCTTTCAAGGGGGACATTAAACACCATTGAACACGACTCGCCATGAAGTGTTACTTTGGATTGAAAAGAACCCCCTAAAGAAAGATGTCCAATTTCCCGAGGCGAAAGGTCGAACCAGTTTGGGGCGGTATCCTAATAAATACTGTAGATTCCACAGGTTGAATGGCCATGACACGAATGATTGCTACGAATTGAAAAAGGAGATCGAAAAGTTGATCGAGAGAGGCAAGCTAAGTCAATTTGTTAGAAAAGAAGCGACTGATGACAAAACAATAGTCCCACATGAAACAGAAGCAAGACCAGAGAAGAAGCAGAAAAAGGGGGTGATTAACGTAATAGCTGGCGGAATCTATGAGCCCCAACAAAAAGATCTCGCCGTGAACAGCAAAAAAGCAACACAAGTAGGGGGGATGCCCTCAATTATCTATTTGCGCGAATCACGGAGCCGCATGCGGATGCGTTGGTGATCACGGTGGCCATTGAAGGATGAGACATCAGGCGAGTCCTTGTAGACACGGGCAGTTCTTGCAATGTTATTACTCAAACTGCGTTCAACCAGTTGGGAATTCATGACGAGCGAGTAGAACATACTTTCATGGATGTAACTGGTTTTGGAGGTCAATCATCTCAAACAAATGGACAGGTTGTGCTGGAAACAGAAATGGGTGATAAGAACCTAAAGTGGAGAGGTGATCTGGAATTCGCAATTATTGATCTTCAGTTGGCCTATAATATAATTCTGGGGCGTCCGTTCCTATCGGAAACGGAGTCGCTCATTTCAATGAAGCATTTGACATTGCATCTGCCAACACACCAAGGGCGAGTCATTGTTGAGGGTGATCAGCTTATATCTCAACAAGCTTATACATTGTCACTTGAAACAAAGCCAGACGAAGAAGATAAAGTTGACGAGAAGTTGCCGGCTGAGGCGTTAGGAGAAACAGAGCTATTTTCCATTTCAAATGACAAGAAGGTAAGAATAGCGGCAGGACTTCCAAAAGAAATGAAGAAGGCCATTACTGAAGTGTTGATCCAATGCGAGTCGGCATTCGCCGCTCCAGATGAAGTACTGAAGGGGATAAGTCCAGAAATAGCAACACATCGATTGAATGTGGATAAAAGTGCAACCCCGGTGCGGTAGAAAAAGAGGGGACACGCTCCAGAGCGGCAGAAGGCGATTGAAAAAGCAGTGGCGGATTTGCTGAAATCAGATGCAATCCGAGAGGTTACTTATCCAGAATGGCTAGCTAATGTAGTGCTGGTTAAAAAGCCAAATGGAACCTACAGAATGTGTGTAGACTTCAAAGATTTGAATAAAGCCTGTCCGAAGGATATGTATCCGCTACCTAACATTGATATATTGGTAGATGGGACTGCGGGATTTGAAGCTTTGTCATTCACCGATGTGAAATCCAGTTACCACCAGATACCAATGGAGAAAGCGGATGAGATCAAGACATCATTCATAACTCATCAGGCGACTTATTGCTTCAAGGTGATGCTCTTTGGACTGAAAAATGCGGGAGCAACATATCAACGGATGATGAACAAGATCTTTTCAGACAAATCAGGTGAGAACTTCTCGATCTATATAGATGACATGATCATTAAAAGCAAAAAAAATGCAAGATCATCCGCAGGATATTAAAGAAATTCTGGAAGTACTGATCAAATATGGCCTCAAATTAAACCCGGAGAAATGCACGTTTGGGGCGAGAGCAGGAAAATTCCTGGGTTTTATTGTTAGTGGCAAGGGAGTTGAGGCGAATCCTGAGAAGGTTAAGGCGGTGATGGAGATGAAGACTCCAAGGAGCATAAGGGACGTACAACGACTCAATGGGCGGTTGGTGGCATTAGGGCGATTCATATCGTGCTCTGCTAGAAGATTTCTACCTTTCTACAATGCCATCAAAAAATCTAAGTCCTTCGAGTGGACGCCGGATTGTCAAGAAGCATTCGAGGGGATAAAACGATTACTATGTTATCCGCCCTTGATGAGCAGGCCAGTGGATGGAGAAGATTTATTTCTTTATGTATCTGTCACCAGCACGGCGATATGCACCGTAATGGTGCGAGAAGAAGAAGGGCAACAGTATCCGGTGTACTATGTGAGTAAAGTCTTGAAGGATGCAGAACTTCGATATTCGAGGTTAGATAAAATGGCCCTCGTGGTGATAACCACGGCGGCTAGGTTGAAGCCATACTTCCAGGCACATACTATTATTGTGCGAACTGGAATTCCAATGCGAAAGGTATTGCAGAAACCTGACGCATCCGGACGATTAATGGAATGGTCAATTCGCTTGGGAGAATTCGACATTCGTTATGAAGGAAGACCAGCTTTAAAAAGTCAAGTACTTGCCGATTTCGTGAATGAGTTCACGTGGGATGAAAACGAATGTCCAAAAACACAAAAAGAAGAGTGGAGTATGTTCACAGATGGGGCATTATCCGCAGATGGGGCTGGACTAGGAGTCGTTATCAAAGGTCCGGACGTTATTCGCCTATACTATACAGCAAAGTTAACATTCAAAACTACTAACAATGCTGCAGAATATGAGGCAATGATATGCGGATTGAAATTGATTAACGAACTTATGCCAGAAAGAGTGGTAATCTACAGCGACTCTAAGCTTATGATAAATCAGATCACAAAGAATTATCTGGTGAAACAGGAAGATCTGGTCAAATATCATCAGGTTGTTAGTAGATTGACGCAGGAGTTAACACATAAAGGAATCATCTGGGAGATGGTACATGTTCCAAAGGGCCAGAATAAGAAGGCTGACGAGTTGGCAAAAGCGGCGGCAAGTAGGGACCCATGGAGTCAAAAAGCATGTAATTTGGAAATAAGGTCGTCACCAGCATTCGAAGCCGATCAGATTATGGTCATCGAAGAGCTAGAAGATGATGAAGATTGGTGGATGCCCATCCGCCAATATCTGGAAAATGGAGATTTTCCGGTTGATAAAAGTTTGGCCAGAAAGCTAATTGGGCAGTCAGCGAGATACTCAATTCGAGATGGGACTTTGTACCGGAAATCATATACATGTCCATGGCTGAAATGTATTAGCCGCAACGAAGGAGATTACGTGCTGAGAGAACTTCATGAAGGAATTTGTGGTGCACATGAGGCATCCGCAACATTGGCAAGAAAAGTCAAGTTGATGGGCTATTATTGGCCAAAGGTGGTGGAGGATTCCCAGAAAATGGTAGCGGAATGTCACAGCTGTCAAATCCATACGAATGAAAAGCATGTCCCTGGAGCCGAACAAGTCACTATAATGACGGCGTGGCCATTCGCAACGTGGGGGATCGATATAGTGGGCCCGTTCCCAGAAGCAACAAGGAAAAGGAAGTACTTGGTAGTCGCGGTGGACCACTTCAGCAAATGGGTAGAAGCAGAGGCAGTAACCGCTCAAACGCCCGAGCGAATGATCGAGTTCTTATGAGAGAACATTATCATGCGGTTTGGAATCCCGTAAATGCTCATAACCGATAATGGTACCCAGTTCAACTGTGTCAAATTCAAAGCATATTGCGAAAGCATGGGGATCAAGAATCATTTTTCCTCCGTGAATCATCCCCAATCGAATGGTATGACAGAGGTTACCAATAGAGCCATGATTCAGGGCATCAAGAAGCGACTCGGTGATAAAAAAACGGGTTGGGTGGATGAGATACCGCATATGTTATGGGCATACAGAACTTCGGTGAAGGCAGCGACAGGCGAAACACCCTTCTCGCTGGTTTATGGGGCCGAAGCAGTTCTTCCTGTTGAAGTCAAGTCACCTACAGACAGGGTGATTTATTACTGCGCCACCCAAAATCCTATCAATGTTAAAGATGCATTGGATTCTGTTAAAGAGCGAAGAGAAAAAGCTTACATGCGAATGGCAGTATATCGCAAAAGAATCAAAAAGTATCATGACAGAAGGGTGCGAAAGGTGATAATCAATGAGCGGGACTTGGTCTTGAAAAAAGCAGACAAAATACAATCCAGAGAAGGCAAAGGAAAATTAGGCGTCAATTGGGTTGGGCCTTACAGGGTATCCAAGAAATTGGGACCGGCAACCTTTGAAATAGAAGAAATGAGCGGGAAAAAGCTCCCGCGCACCTGGAATCTAGAGAACTTGCGCCAATACAAACAGGCTGAGTAGTTAAGGGAAATGACGAGTACTCTTTTTCCTTTTATGAGTTTTTTCCCACTGGGTTTTCTGATAAAAGGTTTTAATGAGGCTTTGATCCCGCACAGTTTATGTATCCATGTAACGTAAAGTTTTTTATTTTTAGCAAAATAAAGATATTCAACGGTTACAATTATTCAATATGCAACAGCTGAATGCATGTCCTTCTCAACTGATAATAGAAACACATAAATGTGTTGCCTATAAAAAGAAAGGCGGATGCATGATTACGCATCATTCGCAAAACCTTATGATTAAACCTTATGATTGTTTAAGAATTACAAGGCAGGCATAAAATTAAGCGAATAAACGGGTACTCAAAAATTGCGAAAAGGGTCTGGCCACCCTAACGAAAACAAAACTAACTACGAAAAATTACAAGTATGAAGTCGGCAAAAGGCAAGGGTCGCATACGAAAGTAACCGACATTAAGGCAACAAGGAATAGAAACCCCACAGAAATTGCACATGTAAGTAAAACGGCAAGCGAAGAAAGTAAAGTCACTCGGTTAATATATGCTTAAAGTTTGTTACATACAAAAGTTCAGATATGAATAAAACTATACTACAGTTTCTTCCTCTTCGCCTCTGTTGCCCCCTTCGCCTCCAGCGGCTTCCCCATCTTCTTTAGGGTGATCTGCTGCAAGCGAATCCCCAACAATAAGATCCGTAATCGCATTAGAGCGAGGTACCTCTGGCTCGACGTGAGAAACATTTTGCGGTGCACTTTCTTCTACATCCTGGTTTGGGATCTCGCGGCTGATTGGAAAGTCATTGGAACTCTGCCAGTCAAGGAGAAGTACCTCATCCATGTCAGCATCTTTCGCCTCCAACTTGTCCCATTTTTCAGCTAGATCCTTTTCAGGAATGGAAACTTTGGGACGATTGAGTACGCGCTCTGGATGCCCATGTTCATAGGCCGCATGGATCCGCTCTCCATACCAGTAGATGCGGGAGCTATCTTCAGCTACGATCTCCTTCGCCTTCCTCTT
The DNA here is from genome assembly GCF_963576675.1 of Euphorbia lathyris. Taxonomy (NCBI): domain Eukaryota; kingdom Viridiplantae; phylum Streptophyta; class Magnoliopsida; order Malpighiales; family Euphorbiaceae; genus Euphorbia; species Euphorbia lathyris. The sequence continues at coordinate 84,221,235 of NC_088917.1, read as the reverse complement.
TTGCATCTCCAAAGCTTCGTTGGCCGAATTCAGCTTATCAACGGCCTTCTGAAGCTCATTGGACTTAGCCTGGAGTAATTTAAGAGCTTCCTCCCTCTCGCTGACAGCTTTCTGACAGGCATCCTCAAGGAACTTTACCTTGCCTTGGACATCATCAATGAGCGACTTCTGAGTCGCCAATTCAGTACCAAGGTTTTCCAGCTCTCTCGCCCTTTCAGCATCCCTACAGAGGGCACCCTCTGCAAAATTGATAATCTACACGTAGGACGATACATGAATAAAAGAGTGAATGGAGACACGTATTTGAAAGATGGAACATGAGTAAAAAGAAATATACCTCTATGGCATGCTTCTCAATCCCCTCCATGGCAGTTGGAAGCGGCACTTGTTCGCGGACGCGAGAAGCAGATGGGAGTCGTCCAAGGACATTACATATGGAAGAAACAATGTCCTTACAGGAAAAGCTCACGGCTTTACCGAAGGTTCTAGTCCACCATCCGCTAATATCAGGAATCGGCTACGAATACATAAGGAGAGGGATCAGGAGAATAGCAAGTGACTGATAAAATGTAAGGGAAAATAAAGAAAACGAGAAGAGAGAGCAAATTATGATACCTCATGAATGGGAGTACTGCCCTTTTCTTTGGATGGGGTGGATATGGGTGTGCCACCAACAGACAAGGATACAGAGGCATTTTTCTTCCTAGGGCGGGAAGACTCCACATCCGCATTATTCTTCCGTTTCCGATTTAAAGGAGGGTCCTCAGAAGCAGGGCCCAGTGAAACGGAAGCAATTGTGGGGGAAGTCGCCTCAATAAAAGGAGTCGCCCCCACAGGAGAATTCACCCCTGCAATAGAAGTTGTTCCCGCTGACCGCCTTTTCCTCCTCGCCAAAGCTTTCGCCTCTCGATCTGCAGCGAGTTGGGATAAAGGGTCACCCCTGCAAAGGGTTGAGAGAAATCATCAACTAAGGAAATAAGCTAACAATACCTTGTACGAAAACGCGATAAGGGATATAGACAACATGATCTCCCTCGCGATAAGCAATCGCCACTCGGCTCCTTAACATATGGAATGCCTGATCATACGTCCATATGAAAGGGGGAGTGTTCTTCAAGAATTTTATAATGGCGGATTCTTCCTGGCTCGGATAACCAAAGTTCAAACTCTTTACATTAGGTCGACCCCCAGCAGCGAAGAAAGTTTGGATTCTCTTCATTAAACTTGATGAAGAAATAAAACCTATCGCACTCGCGGATTTTGTTCGACTTCTCATCAAAGCCGTAGTAACCGCTCTGTCGGATGAAGGTAAAATACTCCCCCGAACTTTTGAAGTGGTGAAGCTTGGAGAAGATCTTGCGCGAGAAGGGGACCTCCAGACAATTCGCCAAAAACTTATCCAGGGTCAAGTCGGCCCATCCATTGGGATGCAGTTGTCCAGGTGCGATTCCATAACCATCAAGGATGGAAGCAATCTCATCCGCCAGCGGATACGTGAAACCGCAGATAATTTGGGCGACAAATATGGTAAAATACCCCTTTGGGAAGTCGCCGGGACCTTTATTTTCCCCGGGAATGCTTGTTTCCAGGCCTTGAAGCCAGGGGTACTGCTCCCGCAAGTCGTTAATCGTCTCGCGGCAAACTAAGCTTCCTGACCTATCCTTCTTCAGTAATAAGCGGGGAGTTGGGATAGGTGGTGGAATCAACTTCCTAGGGTCGAAACTTAGGCCCTCATCAGTCGTATTCGCCAGATGGAGAAACTCGACGGGATGAGAATCAGACCTAGGAGAGCTAGTTGAGACTTCATCAACCATCTCATCAACCTCGTGGGACACCTCGCGATTGTAATTTTCGTCGAAGGGTGTGAAATCAAGTTCAGGGTTCGACATATCGGTGAAGGAAACGAACAGAAATAAAAAATGGTTGAAGGAGTTACAGAAAGAGAAACTTACATGTGAGAAAGAACGCAGGGAAGAACGAAGACAAGAGGGTTGATGCTGGAGAGGAAATGACAGAAAACGAAAGAGCTACTCGTTAAAACCCCCAACTTTCCAATACCCAGACGAATGTGAAGAGTTGTCTAAACGTATGAAAAGACCCTAAAAGGGCTCTTACCAGACCAGGGGGGATGCATGTGATGATTCGCGAAGCCAACTGGACCGAATCCAAAACACGGGCCCAACCCACGATAACTTAAGCCCAAGGTTCAAGTTGAATGGGCTCCTAATAAAGGAAAGGGCTATCCGCCCGAAATCCTAATAAGACACTAAACCACCCACTCAGAGAAACGGTTATAAAGGACCACGTATATGACCACATGGGGGACGTGGCACAGGAGGGGTAACCGCCGAAGGCGGTTACTTGGAGGTGCTTATAAAAGAGATAAGGAAGCTAGGAGAGAGGTGGCTTCGCATTTTTTAATCCTCTATACGATTATCGATCTACTAAATTCCATATAAAACTGACTTGATCGTCAGAGAGTTTTTCTGAAGATCTTGTCTCCGGTTTTGTTTTGCAGGTAATTACAACGAGGATCATCCAATCAAATTCGGCAAGTTATCAATACACTATTGTATTAGTTTACCTAATGCGACAATGGTGTAGTGTTTTTAATTTTAACATCAAACGCTTCTTGTTGAATGCTTTGTCCATATACATCAAGTTTATTTTGTAAAAATAAAATTTATTTTTTTGGAGAATTAACAAATTGACGTCAAGTTTAGTTTAGCCGAATTCAAATTTTAGGTATTTGAATTGTTTGTATTTATGCTAATTTGTCGAGTACTACCAACTTGCGATTTGAATTAAATTGACCCTCAATTGTTTTTTGAAAATAACTTCTTAAAAATATTATAATCTGAATTTTTTGGGGAGTAAATCAAACTAATTTCGTTTTCGTTGTAACGAGAGTTGCATGGTTTCAATCAACTTTGTTATTGTTTGATCAATTAATTCTAGAGAGTTATTATAAGGAGAGTGAGATCTTAGTGCTCAGGAATTACAAGTGAATGAATATAAATTCTTTGATTCAACCTGCGAATATTTTTCTAATAAATATTATCATTCATTTTCAAAATTACCCTCTAACCAATTTCTCAAATCCTATAAATTTTGATAAATCCATAATTTATATCATAAAAAACGTGAAAAATAAAAAGACAGAAAAAATTTAAAAAATATGAAAGATGAAAAAGTGTAATTTATATCCTAAAAAACGTTTAAAATACAAATGTAAAAAATATGAAAGATGAAAAACGTAAATAACACAAAAACGTAGAAAAAATAAAAACACGAGAAAGTGCAGAAAAAGGGAGCTATCATCATCGTGCGTAGAGAGAAAGTGTGAGCTGAGAGTGAGAAAAGTTAGGTTTAAAACCTTTTATATATATATATATATATATATATATATATATATATATATATATATATAGTATTAGTTTTCCTAATGTGACAATGATGTAGTGTTTTTAATATTGTCGTACCTGTCGCATTTTGTCATAATACGATAGACTCCAGTAGTATGACAAACACAAGAAGCTTATACTACTGCAATCCGTCGCATCATGATAAAATGTGACAGACGCGACAAGATCGTACTACTGGAGTCTGTCGCATTATGATAAAATACGACAGATGCGACAACATTAGAAATACTACACCATTGCCGCATTAGGCCGAAATGCGACAGATGCGACAAATATTGGGAATTGCAGAAAAATGCAGTATTACGAGAATTTGTTGAAAATGCAGAGTTTCAATGGGATGTATGGTTTCGAATTGCATAAACCTAAACTATTTTAATTAATCTTTGACATATACATCTTATATACAACATCTTGATGGGCGCGACGCCTAGTGGTAGAGCTTTCTAATGACGATTGAAATGTGTATTGCGGTGAATGTGCTATGCCTATGGATGTGGTCTCTATAAATTGCTCTTGACTCTACTTAGACGCTACGACTACTTAGGGGCAAGTGTACCCCGTCATATCAAGTAATAATCCGGTTAAGACCGGGTATCGAATCCACGGGATTTACAATTACAAGTATTAGACGACTCGGTTTCGTATGTTATTTAAGCGGTAATTACTCTGGGGTTAAGTAAGACACAACTACACACTATTCCTTACTATTGGCGACACAGATTTATGTAGCTAAAACTCTATGAAGTGGGGTGAATGTGATAAGTTATAACAATGATAAATAATGACCCTAAATGTATACGGATAATAGTTTATTCTTGCAAAGATGACCAAGTGTAGTAGAACCGACCCGTGAAGCACTTAGACTACGTGATTCCTAGTCAAGGTGTGTCTAATGCGGGGGAATTAGAAACTAGGGCCCGTAAGTTCCGTGGCTTGTCAATTCCTACGGTTTCCGGTTTGTCACTTCCGGTAAGGCAACACCTATATAACTCCTTAAAGATAGCCCGAATGGCGGCGGTAATCGCGTTCTCCTACACAATAGTCAATTATCAATGTCAAAACAAGCAATAAACATTAACACGTAAAGGGAAATAAAGATTATAAATCATAAATTATAAATATGGAAAGTGATTAGATGAAATACAACCAAGCCTAGTACATAGGAAGAGTACAAGCTAATTAGCGAGTAAAAAGGGAGAATCCGCCCTTGGAACTAGCTAACCGGACTCAAAGCCGTCTCTTAGGTCGTGGAGGTGGAACTCTCGAGCTTGGTGACGAATGGTGGAACGGAACGTCAATGGAACGCCGAAACAACGAACAAGCTCTCGAGGGGGAGAGTTCAACTTACAAAATTGTATCTAAATTACAAGGAAAGCAAAGAGTATAGTCTAGCTCTCTAGTATGTAATTGGTATCAAATGAAGTTCAAGAGCTTCTTATTTATAGACATCAAGCAAGGGCAGGTTTATAATTTCACTAGGCACAAGTATGGAGCAACATTATTTGGTGCAGAAATCCCATGATACGCCCCGCGTAAATTGGTCTACGCCCCGCGTACATGCCCATTCCGTCAGAAATCTTCTGCATGTGGACCAATTCGTTGTCTTGTTGACTCAAGTACGCCCTACGTAGAGGATTATACGCCCCGCGTGTTTGAGTCTCTGGAGTTTTATTGCCTGAATTGGTGCCTTTACGCCGTGCGTAGCTGAAGTACGCCCCGCGTAAAAGAGTCTCTGATCTTTTTATGTTGAAGAACTGCCTTTTACGCCCCGCGTATATAGTGGTACGCCCTGCGTAGGTATAGTTGACTCTGGGAGACAATGCAGTCTGACTTTCAGGATTAGGCCAATTATTGCCGACATGTGTCATACGCCCCGCGTAGTGTGTCATACGCCCCGCGTATGCTGAGTCAGTTCCACATGGTGCCTGCGGATAAGGCAATTATTTCTGGCACCATGTTTCACGCCCCGCGTAGGGGATTATACGCCCCGCGTATGGAGTGGATTTTCGCTCCTTTCTCGTACCTGAAATACAAAACTTGAGAGCCGAGTTAGCTTGACGTTTTCATTTCCTAAACTAATAAAAAACGAGGAAAATAAACTAAAAGTACAAGATTTATTTTTATTTCTTTATTTTATAAAAAAAACTCTATTTTTGTAACTAAACTTATTTATTTTACCCGAAATCATCCCGTAAATCACGCCGAAAGATAGGGGTAAAATACCCCTATCAAACCTCCTCGGACTTTAAAGTTTTACTTGTCCTCAAGTAAAAGAAATCGAAAGACAAGGGATTGAGAAAATTAAGAAACAAACCAAAGGTTGGTTTTGCCAAGTGCGTGATTTCAAAGTTATGGTTTTGTGCAAAGGTTTCGGTAAGTACCTACGCAAATAATTGAGTACGAAACTTGTTTGAAACCTCCATGATCAAGATTTAATAGGCAATATTAACGGGAGTTGATTATCTTTTGAGAACCCGATAGTACCTCACCAAGGGATTTCGCTCTTACGCTCAATTTCAGGTGGGTCGGTGTTTTATCACTCTTCTTTGCACTTACTCAAGATCATGTTGAATTTGCATTTTCATCCGGGTTTTTCCTCCTAAAATATGGTTAGGCAATATTAAAAATGAACCCGGAGGGGGGTTGTAATGTGGGTGGCTTTTTTAGTGGTTAGTGTAAAGGAACTCGAGTTCAAAAATACCGTTTGTGATTTACACCGTATCATTTGTTCATTTCAGCCTTGGCGAATTTTTACAAAATATACTTCAAAATTGCTCGGGTGGAGCTTGAGTATGCCTTTTTTATTTTTATTGTATCCTTTGTTTTTATAGAGGCACAAAAACAATATTTTGAGAGTTTATGGTGTTCATTTGCTAAGGCCGTGACTTATTTTGGGTAATTCGGGTGCAATTTGGTTGTGTCGGTATTTGAACAAGATGAAAAAAAAAGGTTAAATGTTAAAAGGGTATTAACAAAAAAAGTGGGTTAATCGGCTCGAAGGGGTTTCCTAATGTTTATTGAAAACGAGAAAAATAAATTAAGAAAAATTAGCCTAAGTGGGTTCGGTTTATCATCTATTGCCTTTTTACCAAAAATAAGTGTACTTAACCCGGTATTGGATGCAAATTCTATGAGTCGAGTGAAGTCAAAGCTCTCGAAAAATTGTGAAAGAATTAGAGTTCTCGTACGAACTCTTTTAGGCTCAAATATACCTTACAAAGATTCGGGTTCAAATTGTGTACTATCAAGTTTTCACTAAATTCTCAACTATCCCGTTTTTATTGCCTTTTCAAAGTTCATTATGGAGATAACACCTGGGTTAATATTCAATGCCTTAGTTTAGTACTAACCTAAGCTTTGCACAAATTCCCTAATTTCAAAACCAAGACTAAAATTTCTTCATCGAATCATTCCTTTATGTTCCGACACTTTTATTTTTGATGACAAATAACGGAACTTTGATTAATTTCCGAAGGAGGGATAGCATGTCGGGAAAATTTAAGAGAGTCAATAAATTAGTTTAATTATTTTGTTATTTATTTTATTTTTATTTTTGTTTGTGTTAGTGCAAACCAAACTTAAAAGTGCGGGGTTGCACGTCCCTCCGCGTTATTTAAAATGACGCCTATTCCAAGGGCGTCGCAAAAAGAAACCAAAACAAAAACAAAAAGAAAGCTAAGGAAGGAAAAGAGGACCCTTTAGAGGTCAGGGGTTACGCGAAGTGTGCCCAGAGGGGCGCCCCGCGTAACTAGTATTATTTGTGGTGTTACAAGGCAGAGACTCAAATACGCGGGGCGCGGGAACTGTGTGCTTAGTATCAAAGGAAGAGAATTCCTGGCTATGGCACAGGAGACTTGGTCATGTAAGCATGGACCTCCTGGCCAAATTAGCAAGAAAGCAATTGGTTGAGGGACTGCCCGAACTTAAATTTGAAAAAGATCAATTATGCCACACTTGCCAAGCTGGAAAACAAACCAAACAATCTTTTCACAACAAAAATATTGTCTCAACTAAGCGTCCGTTAGAGTTACTACACTTGGATCTCTTTGGTCCAGTCCAGCCGCTGAGTCTGGGTGGAAGAAGATTTTCCTTGGTCATTGTAGATGACTTCTCTCGGTATACATGGGTCATCTTTCTGACCAGCAAGGATGAAACCTTTGAGACATTTTCAAATTTGGTTAGAAAAATTGAAAATGAAAAAGACCTAAAATTAGCTCACATCCGTAGTGATAATGGTGGAGAATTCAAAAACCAAAAGTTTGTTGAATTCTGTGAAGCCAGTGGCATTGACCACAATTTTTCTACTCCTAGAACACCTCAGCAAAATGGGGTTGTAGAAAGGAAGAACAGAACTCTGGTTGAAATAGCCAGGACAATGCTGGATGAGCATAGGCTTCCAAAGTATTTTTGGGGAGAGGCTGTTAACACAGCATGCTATATTCTTAATAGGGCTCTAGTTAGACCTATATTAAAGAAAACCCCCTATGAACTTTGGAAAGGACGAAAGCCCAATATTGGATACTTTCGTGCCTTTGGCTGTAGATGTTTTATTTTAAATACCAAAGATAGCTTAGCAAAGTTTGATTCAAAAGCTGATGAGGCTATCTTTTTGGGCTACTCAACAAACAGCAAAGCATACAGAGTTTTTAATAAGCGAACTCAAGTTTTAGAAGAGTCAATACATGTAGAGTTCGACGAAACTAACCCTGTAGGTAGATACCAGCCGCTGACCGAAGATGATCCACACTCAATAACCACCGCTGACCAAGAACCAGCTACTGAGTCATTCACGAAAAGGCTGACCAAGAGTAAGAGTGAACCTAAGATTACTTTTACTGACCCATCTACTTCTGCAGAGATTGTTGAAACACAGACAGCACAAGACATGAATCTACCTAAAGAGATAAGGATCCCAAGAGGGCACTCAGAAAGTGCAATCCTTGATTCTGTTGGGAATACCCTGATGACGAGAAATCAACTCAAGAAGTACCTCAGCAATGTTGCTTTCGTCTCAGTTCAAGAACCGAAGAATTTCGCTGAAGCTGAGTACGATGAATTCTGGATGAACGCAATGCAAGAGGATCTCGATCAATTCAGAAGAAACGATGTATGGGAGCTAGTGCCTCATCCAAAGAGTCAAAAGAATATTGGAACAAGATGGGTCTTCAGAAACAAGATGGATGAACAAGGGAATGTAGTCAGGAACAAAGCAAGGCTTGTAGCTCAGGGCTACATTCAGCAAGAAGGTATTGACTACGGTGAGACCTTTGCCCCAGTGGCAAGGCTAGAGGCAATTAGAATTCTATGTGCATATGCAACTTACATGAACTTTAAATTATTCCAAATGGATGTCAAAAGTGCATTTCTTAATGGAGTTATAAACGAGGAGGTTTATGTTAATCAACCTCCAGGTTTTGAGGATCATAAATTCCCTAACCACGTTTATAAACTCAAAAAGGCTCTGTATGACCTCAAGCAAGCACCACGTGCCTGGTATGAGAGGCTGACCAGTTTCCTGCTGACTAGAAATTACGTCAGGGGTAAAGCTGATACAACCTTATTCATTAAGAGAAAGGGTAAAGATACCCTGCTGGCCCAAATTTATGTTGATGATATAATATTTGGTGCAACTAACAAATCAATGTGCAAGGAGTTTAGCAAACAAATGCAGACTGAGTTTGAAATGTCCATGATGGGAGAACTCAACTTCTTCCTCGGTCTTCAAATTAAACAAGGAAAGAATGGCATCTTCATCAGTCAAGCCAAATATGCCAAGGAGATATTAAAGAAATATGACTTGGAAAATTGCAAGCCAATATCCACTCCTATGGGCACTGACACTGTCCTCTGCGCTGACGAGAATGGTAAGTCAGTAGACAACAAATTATATCGAGGTATGATAGGCTCTCTACTTTACTTAACAGCCAGTAGACCGGACATTCAGTTTTCAGTATGCTACTGTGCTAGATATCAATCTAACCCTAAGGAATCTCATTACATTACTGTAAAAAGAATCCTTAGATATTTGCAAAGCTCAGTGAACGCAGGTTTATGGTATCCCAATACTCATGATTTCACACTCATCGGATACACTGACGCTGACTATGGACGGGATAAGCTGGAACGTAAAAGCACCTCTGGAGGATGTCACTTCTTAGGAAGCTGTCTTGTATCCTGGTTCAGCAAAAAGCAGGCGTCAGTAGCCTTGTCTACCACTGAAGCTGAGTACATTGCTGCTGGTCACTGTGTTGCTCAAGTCCTATGGATTAAGCAACAACTTGAAGATTATGGTGTTCAAACGAAGACAATTGAAGTCAAATATGACAACAAAAGTGCAATTGATCTTTCAAAGAACCTAATTCAACACAGCAGAATGAAGCATGTCAGCATCAGACATCACTTCATTAGAGACCATCTACTCAAGGGTGAGATCAAGCTGACCTTTGTCCCAACGGACGAACAGCTTGCGGATATCTTCACGAAGCCACTGGCTCGTGAGCAGTTCAGCATACTGAGAGAAGCTATTGGTATGTTTAATCCTCTTCAGTAAATTCCTGAACTAAAAGAATATGCATGCTGAGTGAATTACTATGCTGAATGATTGCTTTTGCTGTGTACTCATTGAAATTAATTAAACAGCAAATACTGAGTAAACTTGCACACTAAGTAAGTTAGTTTAAACTTAAACTTAGAAATCATCCCATTATGCATACTGACCACTCAGAATATCAAACGATTATTATTCTAAAACGCTGAGTGTTATATCCGTTAGAATCATTGCAAAAGCACGCGTATAGCCACCTAAGATGACGTACGCGCCGAATGTGTCATAAATGCCAGGATTATTGTCGGTTCACAATCCCGAGGCAAAACTAACACATGGATTCGATAAGATCCATTTCTCACCTCTATAAATAATGGGTAATTCCCCATTTTTATTCTTTACGCTTATCGAATACTCTGGCTAAGAAATTCTTTCTCTCTAAAAATCCCTCTAAGCTTTCCCATCCTCAATAATGACTAAGGTTTCCTACAACATCTCCGGTGCTGGCCACTCTAAGCCCAGCTCCGATGACACTTCCAGGCAAACCTCTGTGCCGGAACCTACCAAAGTCACCTCGCCGAGCAAAGGAAAAGCTGGCCAAACCTCTGGTCAGGGAAAGCCTATAAAAGTCAGGACCTACTCCAAGGTCTTTGAGAACGTCCGCGAATGGAAAGTTGAGACCTCAAGATGGGTATCAGAAAACTTCGTACAAAACGAACAACCCTTCTGCGAGTGGATTTCACAAAATGGCTGGACGGAGCTGTTTTCGGTTAGGGATGACACCTACCCTGACCTGGTAAGGGAGTTTTACCACAACCTCCGAGTTGCAAATGACAACACTGACTATCTGTGTACAGTGGTGAAACAGAAAACCATCTTCATCAACCCTCTCTACTTAGGAAATCTGCTCAAATTAAAAACTGAGGGAGCAAGGCTGAGGAGATTTGGAGATCAGGATGGAACTGGGTATGCAACCAACTTCTGTAAACCTGAGGGTCACTCAGGAGAAGTCTCGGCTTCATCTATGGGTCAGCACCAGAAGATGGCTCATTACTTGCTGACCTACTTCATCTACCCGAAGATCAACTACACTACATCAGCAACAAACTTCGAGCAATGCTTTATATGGCATATGCTGACATACACACCAATCAATATGCCAGTCTTTCTTGTCGCTGGCTTCCTATGCAGCTCTGGTACGCTGAGGCTAGGATCGATCATCACCAGAATCCTCATTGACCATAAAATTGATCTCGAAGGTGAGGAGAAGACTCGAGGATCTGAGATAACAGCTGCCTCGCTGAGAGCATTAAAATTTGGACAGCCTTTGAATAAAGGTAAAGCTGTTGCTGCTGCTGGACAAGCTGAGGGAACTGCTGAGCCAAAGAAAGGGAGAAGGACTAAGGCCCCAGCTTCCCGCAAAAGAAAAACTGCTGAGACTCCTTCCAAAAATGTTGAGTCTCCAACAAAAAGACAGAAGTCAGCTGGTAAGTCAGCTGAGAAATGAAGCAGGCAAGGTGAGCCTGGAACTGAGGAAACTGCTGAGCAACCTCAGAAAAAGCAAAAGCCTTCTACACTGACTCCCTTCAACGCCATGCCTATAGACTTTGTTGTACCGGGTGACTCTCACTTCACCCAGTGTCAAGGTACAATAGCTGAGTCCGAAGAACATAAGGTACAACTGGATGATCATTTCATCTCTCAAATAGAGGAAGAGCTCGATGGTGACAGTACAGAAGAAGAAGAAGAAGAAGAGGCCAGCGGTCAGGATGACGCTGAGGACTCTGAGGAGACTACCAGTGAACATGAGACTGAGCAGGCCAATGCTGGGTTTGCTGCTGGAGATGAGCAAGTACTTGATCAACACAATGTTGATCCAGTCCAAGAACAAGCTGACCAGCCTCATGATGAGCAACACGAATATTCCCCCTCTCACTCAGGAGATCCTAGTCAAACTGTCACTCCACCTCGTAGAAGAAGAAAGTTGGTTAAGGCCAGTGAGAAGCCTGTCAGTGAAGATTTTGTGCCACCACCAACTCTTCCTGACTTTGTCATTTCAAAAACAACCAAGGACCCCTCCTCAGTAAAGCTCAAATTTTTCAAACGCCAACCAACCTCTACTGCATCGGCGTCATTAGAAAAGCAAGCCTCTGTTTCTTCTCAACAGGAACATGCCGACCAAAATGCTTCCGCCACCTTAACCAGTCAAGTTGAGCCGATTACTGTGAATGCTATTTCTTCAAGCATGGTGCTGACTCCACACACTTCTGCCGTCAGCACAGACAGTATTCGGATTACCACTTCTCCAACTCAACTCTCTGCCGATCCATCAACTATACCTAAAACTCAAGTGCAGATTGAAAATACTATTCCAGTCACTGACCAGGTCACTCCTTTCACTCCTCTTCCTTCCGGTCACACTGATGTCCCTGAAGGCTCACAAAGCTATCTGAATGCCACTGAGTCCGGCAAAAAGATTATTGACTCAGTGCAAGCGTTGATCAGAGACCTTCAACAGTCCACTCCTCCTGCTGCTGGGTCTTCAACTTTTGAAAATACTCAGCTTTCCCAGGTCACTCAACTTCTCAACGAAGTTAAGGGACTCAAGGACTTGCTGAATGTAATTATTACCTTTCAAGCACAGCAAGCAAAGCAGGATTCAATCGCCAAGCTGGCTGAGATCCAGCTGACAACTGTGCAACACTTGAACTCTTTACACCAACAAGTTCAGAAATTGTCAGCTGTGAACACCGACTATGCCACGTCATTTGAAATCAAGATGCTCTTTGCTCAGCTTCACACTGAGCAACTCAAGACCAACGAGCAAATGGTTTCTTACAATCAGTGCTCAGTAGAGCAAATTGGTGAGGCCATTCGCTTGCTGAATCTGAATAAGCAAGAGATGGATACTGACGCAATGAAACAGAATGAGATGCAGTCTATCATACAACAAACCTTCAACCACATTCGTCATAACAATATTCAACGTCAGTATTATGACATAGCCCTTTTAAAGACCTTTCACCAAATCTTTGCTGGTCTTACTAAAGCTCTCATCTGGCAAGGCAAAGCTCAAGCGTTTAGCGTAAACATGCTCAGTGCTGCTGAACTCAACGTACCCGAAGAGGTATCAGCTGATGGAGTTGCAATTTTTGACGGCGTCAACGAAAGCGCTGAGAAACTTAAGGAGCTGTCTAAAGAACTGACTCGAGCTGTCTTAACTGATGCTTTCAGACTTCCTCCTTCTGATGCTGACAAAACGGGGGAGAAAGAACAAGCAGCTAGAGCTCAGCATGAGCGAAGTCAGTCTCAACACAAAAAAAAGAAATAGATAGGCTAGCTCAGTATAGACTAAGTCAGACGTAATCTATATGCCTTATCTATAAGTTTTGTTGTGTAAACACTGACTACTATCAATATATCATATCTGCATCTTTAATTATATTCCTGAGTTATGATATATGTTACTGCGTACTGAGTCATTATGTATCTTCAATTAAATCAGCTATGGTTAATACTTATAAAACTTATTGACTAAATCAAATGCTGATAACATGTTTGCCATTGACTTATGTGCTTATAAAACATTGTCTGTTGAGAACCCATTGAACAATAAATTACTCAGCGCACTCTATATGATTAAACCTTCCGCTTAATACTGAGTAAATAGAATATGTTTAATAAGCTGACCTATATCTGAAAACTGACCTTAGACTTACTCGAATTAAACCTTTAAATGTTTAGAGTAAAACTAAGTCAGTAGCTCAACCCTTACGGGGGAGTTTGCTAAGTTGAAATAGGTCAACTATCATGGGGGAGCTCAATACTGAGTTCTTCGCTGAATAGTTTTGCCAACATCAAAATGGGGGAGTTTGTTGAAACACCTTTCCACATAATTTTGATTTGACAAAATTGTTTAAGTAAAATATTCTAAACACACTAAGTTTAAATGCTTTGATTTATTCTACTAATGTGTTTGTTCAATGTTGAGTTAAAACTGTTTATAAGACACAAGAATTAAAAGGCCCAAGCCCAATACAAGTGTTAAAGCCCAAGTAAAACAACTCAGTACAACTCGGCCCGCGTTTTGTTAAAACGTTGTCGCTTTGGACAAAACGCAACTCAGCAAGAGAAGGATCTAGAAGACCTTCGGGAACAACTTCAAGATGAAGCTGCTGAGTAGTCTCGACAAAGCGTACAAGACAGCAGCTGGCAAATGAAAACTTCCAAACAAAGTATTTCTACTTTGGGTAAAGTTCAGACGACACAGTATGCTGTCCAGTTGACTTTACCATAAAAGGAGAGACAGTCTGCTGAGCTGACCGAGGACAGAAGATACACAAATCTGATTGGCCGAGAGCTCTGAGCAAGTCAGGATGACAACGACAGGAAGCCGTTTCCCTCCAACGGTTATTTCGAAATTCGAAATGACCGATGCCCAGACGTCTCTATAAATAGGGCCATCAGAAGCTTCACTCAACACAGAACTTGATCAAGCCATTACGCTGACCAAATTTCTACACAAGTTCTGCAAGAAAAGAAGCAAAGCAAATCTTACACTACAATTCATACATTTGTGTAAAAGTCTAGAGTGATTCTTTCAATCGTCTAAAGTGTCTTAGCAAATCATTGTATAGGACAAAACACTTATCATTTCTAGAAGATAGAAAGGAGAGGCTGAGTACTCGGTTATAGTACTCAGCAAGAGATTAGGATTGAGTAGAGGTATAGAGGAAGGTACTCTTGTTATACTCAGTTGCTAAGATTGTAAAAGGTTTGAGGCTCTACCTTTAAAGAGCTCAGTAGAGGATTCGAAATCTCGGAACGTGTTCCGATGACAGGACGTAGGCTTAGAAGAAGCCGAACCTGGATAAATCTGCTGAGTAAAGTATTTCTTACCTATAACTCCTTATATATATTGCTTGCTTAAAATAACCAAAAACTGACCAAGTAAAGAGGTCAAGTTGAGTTGTGCGCGTTAAACATCTGAGCTCAGGAATAGACTCTAAGTGCTATCTCCTGTCTCAAGCTAAGAAACTGACCTAGTCACCAGTTGACTAAGCCAGTATCTTGCTGTTTACTCAGCGCCGCTGTTAAAACCTTTTTCCTTAGAAAAAGAAGTCTGCCCTAATTGCAAAAAAGTTTAAATAGTTCCTAACCCCCCTTGGAACTATACTTGCAACCCTACAAGGGACCAACAAGTGGTATCAGAGCTTAAAAGCTCACTGTAAAAGGTCTAACAACCTTGAGCTGATCCCTACCATGGGCGAAAACAGCACTCGGTTTCTCCCTGGAAACCAAACAACTCAGATATTGCCTGAGGGGCTGTCCATTACTAGGCCTCCCCCATTCTTCGGGTCAAACTATACCTTCTGGAAGAATAGGATGAAAAATTTCATTCAGGCTACAAACATGAGTGCCTGGCTATCTATAGTCCAATGCCCATTTGTACCTGTCGAAGTTGTGGCTGGCCAAACAGTTGTAAAAGCTGAGGCCAAATGGACAGAGGATGATCTTAAGAAGCTCTAAAATCATGCTTCGGCTATCAATATGCTTCACTGTGCGCTCGATGCTGCAGAATATAACAAAATCTCAGGTTGTGAGTCGGCACAAGAGATTTGGAAAAAGCTGGAAGTCACCTACGAGGGAACTAATAAAGTAAAGGAGTCCAAGGTGAATCAGCAGATGAGACTGTACGAGCTGTTCAAGATGAACAATGATGAGGGCATTTCGGACATGAATGCAAGGTTTACCAACATCATTAATGAGCTCAAGAGACTTGGGAAAATCTTCACTGAGGAAGAACAAGTCAGAAAGATACTCAAGAGTCTTCCTAAAGACTGGCAAGCAAAAAAGACAGCTGTTGAGGAAGCTCAGGATTTAACCACCTACAAATATGACGAACTCATCGGTTCATTACTGACCCATGAGATATCTATGAAAAACTTTGAGGTGAAGGAAAAATCTGAAGACAAGAAGCAGAAATCCCTTGTCATGAAAGCTGACTCCACTGACGGGAGCTCAACTGATGATGAGGAGATGGCCATGTTCACAAGGAAGATGAAAAGGCTATTCAGGAAAAATGACAAATACTCTAAGAAGCCTTACAGAAAGTTTGATAAGTATAAAGCTGACTCAAGCGACAGCAAATACAAAAAGGACAGCTTAAAGCCCATTACATGCTTTGAGTGCCATCAAACTGGCCATATTAAGTCAAGCTGCCCCACACTGAGGAAAGACAAGAAGAGAAGCAAAAAGGCAATGGTGGCTACATGGAGCGACAGTGATGAGTCTTCATCTATAGAAACTGAGGCCACCGAGTCAGCGAAGATATGCTTCATGGCTGACGAACTTGCTGAGCCGTGCGTCTCTGAGCATGTTGACCTATCCGTCGCATCAGATGACGAAGAACAATCAAATGAGGTAATTACTCTTCCCCTGCTCAGAAACGATATGGTTAATGCCCTGAGTGATCTCTACACACTTGTCAAGAAGTGTAATAAGAAAGTTAGAGCACTCAGCAGGCGCTGTGACGAAGTGGAAGAGGTCAAACTGAGTGACCTCAGATTCCTTCTTCAGGACAATTTAACTCTACATGATAACATGAAGATCATACATGAGTCTGTCTCTGAAGTCCAATCAGTTTCATTGAAACTGAGAAAGGACGTCACAACTATCCAGAACCAACTAAAGGTTCCAAATAAAAGAAACATTCCTCTGAGAACTCAGTACCAAGGTACTAAGCAGAGATGGAATCCCTAGCGAAAAGTCCAGTGTGACTTTTGTGGGAAGAAAGGACACACCACTAAGGTGTGCTGGCACGCTCAGCACTGGGGTGCTGACAAGTCAGTGAAACATCCTAAACAGAAGATCAGTTGTGACTTCTGTGGAAAGAATGGCCATACTGTCCATGTATGCCGCCATAAAATAAAATATGATGCTTTACCTGTTGCACCTAACAAGCAAGGACCCAAAAAGAATTGGGTACCTAAAAGTAACTAGTTACAATGCAGGTAAGCCTGAGATGTGATGAGAAGTCAAAGATGTGGTAAATTGACAGCGCATGCTCAAGGCATATGACGGGTGATGAAACTCAGTTCATCACGTTTGAGCGTAAACGAGGAGGGAGCGTAAGTTTTGGAGACAACAAGAAGGGTAAGATAGTAGGGTCAGGAACCATCGGAGGTAATCCTACTATTGAATCTGTCTCCCTAGTCAGCGGACTCAAATATAACTTACTCAGCGTAGCTCAGCTATGTGACAATGGGAGAAAAGTTATATTTGATGCTACTGGATGTAAAATATACGAGGGTAATACAAATGAGTTAATTTTAACTGCCCCTCGCATAGATAATGTCTTTATGATAGACTTAGAGAAAAAGTTTTCAAAAACTGTGTGCTTAGTATCAAAGGAAGAGAATTCCTGGCTATGGCACATGAGACTTGGTCATGTAAGCATGGACCTCCTAGCCAAATTAGCAAGAAAGCAATTGGTTGAGGGACTGCCCGAACTTAAATTTGAAAAAGATCAATTATGCCACACTTGCCAAGCTGGAAAACAAACCAAACAATCTTTTCACAGCAAAAATATTGTCTCAACTAAGCGTCCGTTAGAGTTACTACACTTGGATCTCTTTGGTCCAGTCCAGCCGCTGAGTCTGGGTGGAAGAAGATTTTCCTTGGTCATTGTAGATGACTTCTCTCGGTATACATGGGTCATCTTTCTGACCAGCAAGGATGAAACCTTTGAGACATTTTCAAATTTGGTTAGAAAAATTGAAAATGAAAAAGACCTAAAATTAGCTCACATCCGTAGTGATAATGGTGGAGAATTCAAAAACCAAAAGTTTGTTGAATTCTGTGAAGCCAGTGGCATTGACCACAATTTTTCTACTCCTAGAACACCTCAGCAAAATGGGGTTGTAGAAAGGAAGAACAGAACTCTGGTTGAAATAGCCAGGACAATGCTGGATGAGCATAGGCTTCCAAAGTATTTTTGGGGAGAGGCTGTTAACACAGCATGCTATATTCTTAATAGGGCTCTAGTTAGACCTATATTAAAGAAAACCCCCTATGAACTTTGGAAAGGACGAAAGCCCAATATTGGATACTTTCGTGCCTTTGGCTGTAGATGTTTTATTTTAAATACCAAAGATAGCTTAGCAAAGTTTGATTCAAAAGCTGATGAGGCTATCTTTTTGGGCTACTCAACAAACAGCAAAGCATACAGAGTTTTTAATAAGCGAACTCAAGTTTTAGAAGAGTCAGTACATGTAGAGTTCGACAAAACTAACCCTGCAGGTAGATACCAGCCGCTGACCGAAGATGATCCACACTCAGTAACCACCGCTGACCAAGAACCAGCTACTGAGTCATTCACGAAAAGGCTGACCAAGAGTAAGAGTGAACCTAAGATTACTTTTACTGACCCATCTACTTCTGCAGAGATTGTTGAAACACAGACAGCACAAGACATGAATCTACCTAAAGAGATAAGGATCCCAAGAGGGCACACAGAAAGTGCAATCCTTGATTCTGCTGGGAATACCCTGATGACGAGAAATCAACTCAAGAAGTACCTCAGCAATGTTGCTTTCGTCTCAGTTCAAGAACCGAAGAATTTCGCTGAAGCTGAGTACGATGAATTCTGGATGAACGCAATGCAAGAGGAGCTCGATCAATTCAGAAGAAACGATGTATGGGAGCTAGTGCCTCATCCAAAGAGTCAAAAGAATATTGGAACAAGATGGGTCTTCAGAAACAAGATGGATGAACAAGGGAATGTAGTCAGGAACAAAGCAAGGCTTGTAGCTCAGGGCTACAGTCAGCAAGAAGGTATTGACTACGGTGAGACCTTTGCCCCAGTGGCAAGGCTAGAGGCAATTAGAATTCTATGTGCATATGCAACTTACATGAACTTTAAATTATTCCAAATGGATGTCAAAAGTGCATTTCTTAATGGAGTTATAAACGAGGAGGTTTATGTTAATCAACCTCCAGGTTTTGAGGATCATAAATTCCCTAACCACGTTTATAAACTCAAAAAGGCTCTGTACGACCTCAAGCAAGCACCACGTGCCTGGTATGAGAGGCTGACCAGTTTCCTGCTGACTAGAAATTACGTCAGGGGTAAAGCTGATACAACCTTATTCATTAAGAGAAAGGGTAAAGATACCCTGCTGGCCCAAATTTATGTTGATGATATAATATTTGGTGCAACTAACAAATCAATGTGCAAGGAGTTTAGCAAACAAATGCAGACTGAGTTTGAAATGTCCATGATGGGAGAACTCAACTTCTTCCTCGGTCTTCAAATTAAACAAGGAAAGAATGGCATCTTCATCAGTCAAGCCAAATATGCCAAGGAGATATTAAAGAAATATGACTTGGAAAATTGCAAGCCAATATCCACTCCTATGGGCACTGACACTGTCCTCTGCGCTGACGAGAATGGTAAGTCAGTAGACAACAAATTATATCGAGGTATGATAGGCTCTCTACTTTACTTAACAGCCAGTAGACCGGACATTCAGTTTTCAGTATGCTACTGTGCTAGATATCAATCTAACCCTAAGGAATCTCATTACATTACTGTAAAAAGAATCCTTAGATATTTGCAAAGCTCAGTGAACGCAGGTTTATGGTATCCCAATACTCATGATTTCACACTCATCGGATACACTGACGCTGACTATGGACGGGATAAGCTGGAACGTAAAAGCACCTCTGGAGGATGTCACTTCTTAAGAAGCTGTGTTGTATCCTGGTTTAGAAAAAAGCAGGCGTCAGTAGCCTTGTCTACCACTGAAGCTGAGTAGATTGCTGCTGGTCACTGTGTTGCTCAAGTCCTATGGATTAAGCAACAACTTGAAGATTATGGTGTTCAAACGAAGACAATTGAAGTCAAATATGACAACAAAAGTGCAATTGATCTTTCAAAGAACCTAATTCAACACAGCAGAATGAAGCATGTCAGCATCAGACATCACTTCATTAGAGACCATCTACTCAAGGGTGAGATCAAGCTGACCTTTGTCCCAACGGACGAACAGCTTGCGGATATCTTCACGAAGCCACTGGCTCATGAGCAGTTCAGCATACTGAGAGAAGCTATTGGTATGTTTAATCCTCTTCAGTAAATTCCTGAACTAAAAGAATATGCATGCTGAGTGAATTACTATGCTGAATGATTGCTTTTGCTGTGTACTCATTGAAATTAATTAAACAGCAAATACTGAGTAAACTTGCACACTAAGTAAGTTAGTTTAAACTTAAACTTAGAAATCATCCCATTATGCATACTGACCACTCAGAATATCAAACGATTATTATTCTAAAACGCTGAGTGTTATATCCGTTAGAATCATTGCAAAAGCACGCGTATAGCCACCTAAGATGACGTACGCGCCGAATGTGTCATAAATGCCAGGATTATTGTCGGTTCACAATCCCGAGGCAAAACTGACACATGGATTCGATAAGATCCATTTCTCACCTCTATAAATAATGGGTAATTCCCCATTTTTATTCTTTACGCTTATCGAATACTCTGGCTAAGAAATTCTTTCTCTCTAAAAATCCCTCTAAGCTTTCCCATCCTCAACAATGACTAAGGTTTCCTACAACATCTCCGTGCTGGCCACTCTAAGCCCAGCTCCGATGACACTTCCAGGCAAACCTCTGTGCCGGAACCTACCAAAGTCACCTCGCCGAGCAAAGGAAAAGCTGGCCAAACCTCTGGTCAGGGAAAGCCTATAAAAGTCAGGACCTACTCCAAGGTCTTTGAGAACGTCCGCGAATGGAAAGTTGAGACCTCAAGATGGGTATCAGAAAACTTCGTACAAAACGAACAACCCTTCTGCGAGTGGATTTCACAAAATGGCTGGACGGAGCTGTTTTCGGTTAGGGATGACACCTACCCTGACCTGGTAAGGGAGTTTTACCACAACCTCCGAGTTGCAAATGACAACACTGACTATCTGTGTACAGTGGTGAAACAGAAAACCATCTTCATCAACCCTCTCTACTTAGGAAATCTGCTCAAATTAAAAACTGAGGGAGCAAGGCTGAGGAGATCTGGAGATCAGGATGGAACTGGGTATGCAACCAACTTCTGTAAACCTGAGGGTCACTCAGGAGAAGTCTCAGCTTCATCTATGGGTCAGCACCAGAAGATGGCTCATTACTTGCTGACCTACTTCATCTACCCGAAGATCAACTACACTACATCAGCAACAAACTTCGAGCAATGCTTTATATGGCATATGCTGACATACACACCAATCAATATGCCAGTCTTTCTTGTCGCTGGCTTCCTATGCAGCTCTGGTACGCTGAGGCTAGGATCGATCATCACCAGAATCCTCATTGACCATAAAATTGATCTCGAAGGTGAGGAGAAGACTCGAGGATCTGAGATAACAGCTGCCTCGCTGAGAGCATTAAAATTTGGACAGCCTTTGAATAAAGGTAAAGCTGTTGCTGCTGCTGGACAAGCTGAGGGAACTGTTGAGCCAAAGAAAGGGAGAAGGACTAAGGCCCCAGCTTCCCGCAAAAGAAAAACTGCTGAGACTCCTTCTAAAAATGTTGAGTCTCCAACAAAAAGACAGAAGTCAGCTGGTAAGTCAGCTGAGAAATGAAGCAGGCAAGGTGAGCCTGGAACTGAGGAAACTGCTGAGCAACCTCAGAAAAAGCAAAAGCCTTCTACACTGACTCCCCTCAACGCCATGCCTATAGAATTTGTTGTACCGGGTGACTCTCACTTCACCCAGTGTCAAGGTACAATAGCTGAGTCCGAAGAACATAAGGTACAACTGGATGATCATTTCATCTCTCAAATAGAGGAAGAGCTCGATGGTGACAGTACAGAAGAAGAAGAAGAGGCCAGCGGTCAGGATGACGCTGAGGACTCTGAGGAGACTACCAGTGAACATGAGACTGAGCAGGCCAATGCTGGGTTTGTTGCTGGAGATGAGCAAGTACTTGATCAACACAATGTTGATCCAGTCTAAGAACAAGCTGACCAGCCTCATGATGAGCAACACGAATATTCCCCCTCTCACTCAGGAGATCCTAGTCAAACTGTCACTCCACCTCGTAGAAGAAGAAAGTTGGTTAAGGCCAGTGAGAAGCCTGTCAGTGAAGATTTTGTGCCACCACTAACTCTTCCTGACTTTGTCATTTCAAAAACAACCAAGGACCCCTCCTCAGTAAAGCTCAAATTTTTCAAACGCCAACCAACCTCTACTGCATCGGCGTCATTAGAAAAGCAAGCCTCTGTTTCTTCTCAATAGGAACATGCCGACCAAAATGCTTCCGCCACCTCAACCAGTCAAGTTGAGCCGATTACTGTGAATGCTATTTCTTCAAGCATGGTGCTGACTCCACACACTTCTGCCGTCAGCACAGACAGTATTCGGATTACCACTTCTCCAACTCAACTCTCTGCCGATCCATCAACTATACCTAAAACTCAAGTGCAGATTGAAAATACTATTCCAGTCACTGACCAGGTCACTCCTTTCACTCCTCTTCCTTCCGGTCACACTGATGTCCCTGAAGGCTCACAAAGCTATCTGAATGCCACTGAGTCCGGCAAAAAGATTATTGACTCAGTGCAAGCGTTGATCAGAGACCTTCAACAGTCCACTCCTCCTGCTGCTGGGTCTTCAACTTTTGAAAATACTCAGCTTTCCCAGGTCACTCAACTTCTCAACGAAGTTAAGGGACTCAAGGACTTGCTGAATGTAATTATTACCTTTCAAGCACAGCAAGCAAAGCAGGATTCAATCGCCAAGCTGGCTGAGATCCAGCTGACAACTGTGCAACACTTGAACTCTTTACACCAATAAGTTCAGAAATTGTCAGCTGTGAACACCAACTATGCCACGTCATCTGAAATCAAGATGCTCTTTGCTCAGCTTCACACTGAGCAACTCAAGACCAACGAGCAAATGGTTTCTTACAATCAGTGCTCAGTAGAGCAAATTGGTGAGGCCATTCGCTTGCTGAATCTGAATAAGCAAGAGATGGATACTGACGCAATGAAACAGAATGAGATGCAGTCTATCATACAACAAAACTTCAACCACATTCGTCATAACAATATTCAACGTCAGTATTATGACATAGCCCTTTTAAAGACCTTTCACCAAATCTTTGCTGGTCCTACTGAAGCTCTCATCTGGCAAGGCAAAGCTCAAGCGTTTAGCGTAAACATGCTCAGTGCTGCTGAACTCAACGTACCCAAAGAGGTATCAGCTGATGGAGTTGCAATTTTTGACGGCGTCAACGAAAGCGCTGAGAAACTTAAGGAGCTGTCTAAAGAACTGACTCGAGCTGTCTTAACTGATGCTTTCAGACTTCCTCCTCATGATGTTGACAAAACGGGGGAGAAAGAACAAGCAGCTAGAGCTCAGCATGAGCGAAGTCAGTCTCAACACAAGAAAAATAAATAGATAGGCTAGCTCAGTATAGACTAAGTCAGACGTAATCTATATGCCTTATCTATAAGTTTTGTTGTGTAAACACTGACTACTATCAATATATCATATCTGCATCTTTAATTCTATTCCTGAGTTATGATATATGTTACTGCGTACTGAGTCATTATGTATCTTCAATTAAATCAGCTATGGTTAATACTTATAAAACTTATTGACTAAATCAAATGCTGATAACATGTTTGACATTGACTTATGTGCTTATAAAACATTGTCTGTTGAGAACCCATTGAACAATAAATTACTCAGCGCACTCTATATGATTAAACCTTCCACTTAATACTGAGTAAATAGAATATGTTTAATAAGCTGACCTATATCTGAAAACTGACCTTAGACTTACTCGAATTAAACCTTTAAATGTTTAGAGTAAAACTAAGTCAGTAGCTCAACTCTTACGGGGGAGTTTGCTAAGTTGAAATAGGTCAACTATCATGGGGGAGCTCAATACTGAGTTCTTCGCTGAATAGTTTTGCCAACATCAAAATGGGGGAGTTTGTTGAAACACCTTTCCACATAATTTTGATTTGACAAAATTGTTTAAGTAAAATATTCTAAACACACTAAGTTTAAATGCTTTGATTTATTCTACTAATGTGTTTGTTCAATGTTGAGTTAAAACTGTTTATAAGACACAAGAATTAAAAGGCCCAAGCCCAATACAAGTGTTAAAGACCAAGTCAAACAACTCAGTACAACTCAGCCCGCGTTTTGTTAAAACGTTGTCGCTTTGGACAAAACGCAACTCAGCAAGAGAAGGATCTAGAAGACCTTCGGGAACAACTTCAAGATGAAGCTGCTGAGTAGTCTCGACAAAGCGTACAAGACATCAGCTGGCAAATGAAAACTTCCAAACAAAGTATTTCTACTTTGGGTAAAGTTCAGACGACACAGTATGCTGTCCAGTTGACTTTACCATAAAAGGAGAGACAGTCTGCTGAGCTGACCGAGGATAGAAGATACACAAATCTGATTGGCCGAGAGCTCTGAGCAAGTCAGGATGACAACGACAGGAAGCCGTTTCCCTCCAACGGTTATTTCGAAATTCGAAATGACCGATGCCCAGACGTCTCTATAAATAGGGCCATCAGAAGCTTCACTCAACACAGAACTTGATCAAGCCATTACGCTGACCAAATTTCTACACAAGTTCTGCAAGAAAAGAAGCAAAGCAAATCTTACACTACAATTCATACATTTGCGTAAAAGTCTAGAGTGATTCTTTCAATCGTCTAAAGTGTCTTAGCAAATCATTGTATAGGACAAAACACTTATCATTTCTAGAAGATAGAAAGGAGAGGCTGAGTACTCGGTTATAGTACTCAGCAAGAGATTAGGATTGAGTAGAGGTATAGAGGAAGGTACTCTTGTTATACTCAGTTGCTAAGATTGTAAAAGGTTTGAGGCTCTACCTTTAAAGAGCTTAGTAGAGGATTCGAAATCTCGGAACGTGTTCCGAGGACAGGACGTAGGCTTAGAAGAAGCCGAACCTGGATAAATCTGCTGAGTAAAGTATTTCTTACCTTTAACTCCTTATATATATTGCTTGCTTAAAATAACCAAAAACTGACCAAGTAAAGAGGTCAAGTTGAGTTGTGCGCGTTAAACGTCTGAGCTCAGGAATAGACTCTAAGTGCTATCTCCTGACTCAAGCTAAGAAACTGACCTAGTCACCAGTTGACTAAGCCAGTATCTTGCTGTTTACTCAGCGCCGCTGTTAAAACCTTTTTCCTTAGAAAAAGAAGTCTGCCCTAATTGCAAAAAAGTTTAAATAGTTCCTAACCCCCCCTTGGAACTATACTTGCAACCCTACAAGGGACCAACAAAGAATGCTTAAACTAACAATGAAACGTTTTTGTCTAATATTGTAAGAAATTATAAATCTCCGGCAACGGCGCCAAAAACTTGATGGGCGCGGCGCCTAGTGGTAGAGCTTTCTAATGACGATTGAAATGTGTATTGCGGTGAATGTGCTATGCCTATGGATGTGGTCTCTATAAATTGCTCTTGACTCTACTTAGACGCTACGACTACTTAGGGGCAAGTGTACCCCGTCGTATCAAGTAATAATCCGGTTAAGACCGGGTATCGAATCCACGGGATTTACAATTACAAGTATTAGACGACTCGGTTTCGTATGTTATTTAAGTGGTAATTAGTCTGGGGTTAAGTAAGACACAACTACACACTATTCCTTACTATTGGCGACACAGATTTATGTAGCTAAAACTCTATGAAGTGGGGTGAATGTGATAAGTTATAACAATGATAAATAATGACCCTAAATGTATACGGATAATAGTTTATTCTTGCAAAGACGACCAAGTGTAGTAGAACCGACCCGTGAAGCACTTAGACTACGTGATTCCTAGTCAAGGCGTGTCTAATGCGGGGGAATTAGAAACTAGGGCCCATAAGTTCCGTGGCTTGTCAATTCCTACGGTTTCCGGTTTGTCACTTCCGGTAAGGCAACACCTATATAACTCCCTAAAGATAGCCCGAATGGCGGCGGTAATCGCGTTCTCCTACACAATAATCAATTATCAATGTCAAAACAAGCAATAAACATTAACACGTAAAGGGAAATAGAGATTATAAATCATAAATTATAAATATGTAAAGTGATTAGATGAAATACAACCAAGACTAGTACATAGGAAGAGTACAAGCTAATTAGCGAGTAAAAAGGGAGAATCCGCCCTTGGAACTAGCTAACCGGACTCAAAGCCGTCTCCTAGGTCGTGGAGGTGGAACTCTCGAGCTTGGTGACGAATGGTGGAACGGAACGTCAATGGAACACCGGAACAACGAACAAGCTCTCGAGGGGGAGAGTTCAACTTACAAAATTGTATCTAAATTACAAGGAAAGCAAAGAGTATAGTCTAGCTCTCTAGTATGTAATTGGTATCAAATGAAGTTCAAGAGCTTCTTATTTATAGACATCAAGCAAGGGCAGGTTTGTAATTTCACTAGGCACAAGTATGGAGCAACATTATTTGGTGCAGAAATCCCATGATACGCCCCGCGTAAATTGGTTTACGCCCCGCGTACATGCCCATTCCGTCAGAAATCTTCTGCATGTGGACCAATTCGTTGTCTTGTTGACTCAAGTACTCCATGCGTAGAGGATTATACGCCCCGCGTGTTTGAGTCTCTGGAGTTTTATTGCCTGAATTGGTGCCTTTACGCCGTGCGTAGCTGAAGTACGCCCCGCGTAAAAGAGTCTCTGATCTTTTTATGTTGAAGAACTGCCTTTTACGCCCCGCGTATATAGTGGTACGCCCTGCGTAGGTATAGTTGACTCTGGGAAACAATGCAGTCTGACTTTCAGGATTAGGCCAATTATTGCCGACATGTGTCATACGCCCCGCGTAGTGTGTCATACGCCCCGCGTAGTGTGTCATACGCCTCGCGTATGCTGAGTCAGTTCCACATGGTGCCTGCGGATAAGGAAATTATTTCTGGCACCATGTTTCACGCCCCGCGTAGGGGATTATACGCCCTGCGTATGGAGTGGATTTTCGCTTCTTTCTCGTACCTGAAATACAAAACTTGAGAGCCGAGTTAGCTTGACGTTTTCATTTCCTAAACTAATCAAAAACGAGGAAAATAAACTAAAAGTACAAGATTTATTTTTATTTCTTTATTTTATCAAAAACACTCTATTTTTGTAACTAAACTTATTTATTTTACCCGAAATCATCCCGTAAATCACGCCGAAAGATAGGGGTAAAATACCCCTATCACATCTTACACAAATATGAAAAGCAAAAAAAGGAATGAGGTTGAAGGTGAGGAAGATGTGGATATTTTGTCCAAATGTAGTGAAAGATTCTAGATTTGGAAGGTATTGAACAACTAGGCTTAATATGTTCAAAATGAACCAGATTTGTAATTAACAAATTAAGTGGACCTAAATTGATTAACTTAGCCTAATTTGATCCTAAAATTAAACAAGGACTAATAACATAAACTAAGAATTCATAGAAATACTAAAAATGGTAAATAATTTATTAGTCCACACCTTTTTATATTATATACTGTTTAGTCCATTTATATTAAAAACAAATTATAAAGTCTTTATATTTTGTCACTATTAACCCTTTGGGCATATTTTGTGCATTTATTTAGATTTTTAACCACACATATCTTAGCTTTCAGGACAGCTATAATGCGATACAAAATGATCCTGTTACTTTGTTATTTTCTGTCTGTCTGTTTATACTGAATATAACGGTTAATTAACCATTTGGTCCTTTTGTGTATTTTTTTTATATTTTTAACCAAACATATCTTAACTTTCAAGACAGTTATAATGCGAAAATGACCTGTTACTTTGTTATTTTTTGTATGACTATTTAAGCTGAATATAACAGTTAAAAATCTAAAATAAATAAATAAAAAATAACAGAATGAGCAAAATATTAACAGTTATGTTTTTCAAAATAAGAGATAGTGTGTTATGTAAATAGGTGACGAGTAATCAATTATTTACCTAAAAGAAAACATAAATAAACCTCTCTAATTGTTGTTTTTCTTTAAAAAAAATGGTTAAAAACAAAAGCATCCCTAATCCCATTTGATCAAGTCCATTTATTTACTTAATAGGTCAAAAGTGACATGAGGTAAAAAATAACCCTAAATACGTAATCAAACCAAAAACTCTAAGTTCGTTCTGAGTAGAGAGCCAAATCAACACAAAACCACAATGGACTTGGACTGTGTACAAATGCTCTCGATTGGTTCGTCCTCTTGAGTTTACGAGACCATGCATACCCGATCTCGATCATCTCTCAAGTCGGGACTACGGGACCGCCTATAAGTGTTCTCGATTGGTCATTGTGGTTAAAGAATCTCTTTCTAGTTGCTCTCGAGCAATTAGGAGATTTTCGAGAAGAAATGCAAGGTTCTGTTTTTGGCGGCAACATGCTATAGGGTGGTGGTCCCACTTATGGGGTTAAATCAATCCGTTCTACATAGTCGATCTTATAGGCGATTGGGAGCATATACGCGCTCTTGAGGGCCACATGCAACTTGGAACATGCCTTTAAGATAAACAAACTTGTACATATCGTATCTCAACAGGAACTCCGATTTAGGCCCGGTCCAGTACTATTAGGTTCATATCAAGACATTCGATGACTCTGAGGTAAAATTTAACTCTAACACTAATCAACGTATCAATAAAAGCTCAAATTTTCCCTAACTTCCAAAGATCGCAACTTGCTTTATACAGACCCGAATGTAGACTAGTTAATTGTGTTGGAACGCTAATATTGAATACTACTTATCTCGTATATTCGATGTTCCTAACTAGCCTCCAGTCGGAGAATTGACATTCGACTCATTACGTTTGACCGACTTTTAGACTTACCGGACTTTTAGACATTGCATTTCAGATAATATATTTGCATTTTAGACAATACAATATGCATTTCATACTTACAATTGCATTTAATTAAAAACAATTTATTTTTTATAAAACAGAACAATTTCACAATTCACCTTAAGGTTTCACATTTACCTATTTGCGAAGCAAAACTATTCACATTTTCATTCAATTTCAAAACAGATTTAAAATTGTGAATCGCAAGTTGAACATTCGCAATATCCATTTTGTGAATCCCTTTTGCTAAAAAATGGCTTCGCAATTCATCAAAAGCCTTCACATATTTATCTATTTGCGAAACCCTTTGCTGAAAAATGGTTTTACAATTCGTTAGAAATACTTACATTTACCTATTTGTGAAGCCTCCGCAAATAGGTAAAGAGTGGCAGAATCTCTGGCTTGAATATGATTCTACGTTTGTGGTTAACTTATTGCGATTACGCTCTACTGTTATGCCATGGTCGGTCCGCCAAGATTGGCTCATATGCCTATCGCACTGCATGAACATGAACATTGTGATCTCTCACACTTTTTGAGAAGGGAACAAGGCGGCGGACTGCTTAGCCTGTTACAGATCCTCCTCCACCGGCATCACATGGTGGCCATCAGCACCTCCCTTTTGCCCCTCTTTTATTTTTGATGATTGTTGCGACATTTTTCATATTCGTTTCTCCTAACCTCTCTGTAATTCTTTATTCTTTTTTTTTAATAATATAAGGGGTTGGCTGTAGTTGGGGTCTGGGGTGCCGACCTAGTTGGGATGTCACGCTCGAGCATACATCCATGTCCCAGTTTCTCATTAAAAAAAAGTTCTAGATGAGAATTTAGGGTTTATTGCTTCACAATTTGATAATTGTGAACCAAACTCATAAAATGTGATTTCAACTTCCAAACCAATAAATCAAACAAATACCTCGTAAATGAGTTTGAAAATCATCATTATACCATTAATACTAACTTAACCAAACATAACACGTTAAATTAATGCTCAATCTTAACAAAATCAAAATCCTAAAACCTATCTGATATATATAATGAAAAACCAAAATAGATGGAGGAAACTTACATTTGATTTGGTGTTATCAAGCTTTTGCCCATCCTTTTCACATTTCGCCATGATTCCATCTAAGTTTTGTCTTGCAAATCGACAAGGGTTTTGAGAATTAGCATCATTTGGGGGATGTTTTGGGGTAAAAAGTCATTGGAATAGCCTAATTTGGTAACATATGTCTAGATCTGTTCATGGACACATGTACTCGCCCAGGTCTGTTCCTTTGGCCGGGTTGGACAATGAAAATTGATCTTAGACCCAACCTGGTCAAGGTCCGCTAAAACCCACCTATTTTTTTGGTTGGCTTGTGATTGATCAAAATAGGATGGACTGGTCTAGTCCGGTCCGCCTATTAATATTAATTAATAAATGGGTTAATACACATATTTGCCCTTGTATTTTCTCGGAAAAACAGATTTGCCCTTAAATCAAATAAATCCACAAAACTATCCCTGAATTTTCCATAAACCTGCAGTTATACCCTAATCTGACGGAGCTTCTAAACGGCGATGACATCAAACCTTCTTATCTGCAGAAAAACTTCATAAAAGAACAACCAATCACAAACAGAAAAAATATGCACATTCAATTTCGATTAAAAGCAAGTTAGAAGAACAGATTGGTCAAAATTCATTTTCATAAAAGCTCAATCAACCTAATAAAATGGCGTCTAAACCTCCTAATTAATCCAAAAGCAATAGCAATAGAAAACAAAAAGAAACCAAATGAATTTTGATTGTCGTCATCCAATTTTTTTGGAGACAAGAAGGTTTGATGTCATCGCTGTTTAGCAGCTCCGTCAGATTATGGTATAATTGCAGGTTTATGGAAAATTCAGGGATAGTTTTGTGAGTTTATTTGATTTAAGGGTAAATCTGTTTTTCCGCGAAAACACAGGGGCAAATATGTGTATTAACCCTTAATAAATTTATATATTAAATATTTACTTATAAATATAAATTTTATTTTTTATAATTAAAAATTATTTATATATTTTTAGGTGGGTTTATATGAGTTGGGCTTGTGATTTGATTTTTGAACTCGAGCTCGGCTAAATTAATAGCGGACTGGACTAGGATTAGACTGAGCATTTTTATATAAATCCCGCCCAACCCCGGCTCAGTTCGGCTCGGCGCTAGTTTCGGCCCAAGCCTAGCGACCCATAGACAGGTCTATATACGTGTAAATAAGTCTTCCTAATAAGGCAGTTTTGTAAATAGCACTTTTATTTGTAATTTACCTGAAAATTTCGTTTTTTATTTAGTCTCTAAACTAAAGCTTCAAAATTAACTAGGATCCTAAACTATCAAAAACATCAATCAGGTTCCTGAACTAACAAAAATCATCAATTGAGTCCCTATCTTATTCTAAAATAAGAAACTGTGACTATTTATAGGGTCTAATAATTTATGTGTTGGTTCAAAATGAGTTCGGGAAGGGGGATCTGAAACTGTTCAACCTAATTATTTTCGATGAGGGCTCAATTGATGATTTTTGTTTATAATGTGGACTCAATTGATGATTTTTAGTTAGTTCAGGAATTTGATTGATGATTTTGATAGTTTAAAGTACTAATTGATTTTGAAACCTTAGTTTAAGGAGCGAAATTGGTATTATGCCTTTTATTTTTGTTTAAAAATGATATAAAATTCCCTCCAAAAAAGAGAGAGAGAGAGATATATGAAATCATCTGCAAATTGCCTCGGATTGTCTTTCCTTTTAACTGAAGTGCTTAAATAAATTACGATTCACTTCTTAAAGGCATTTGGGCAATTCAATTTGCTTTTGATTCCAGTTTGTCAAGCGGAAAGAAAACGAGGCAGTTTATCCAATCGCGGTATCAGATAGATGCAGGTATGAACATTTTTTTGTGCATACCAAACATGAATCTAATGGTTGGTTTCTTGGATTTTGGATTTATTTCTTCTATTATTTTGCTGTTTTTTCATAAAAAGAAAAAACGAAAAAGATATTTTTCTTTGAATATGTGCATATCCATGGATTGGGTAAGGAAATATCTCTCCGAAAGAGAGCGAGAGTGAAAGGGGAAGAAGAGAACGCGGGAAGCAAAAGAGAGGCAAAGAAGAAGAAGTCTCAGATAATTAATTGAGGGGAAGAGTAGAAACTGTTGAATATGAATTTCATCAAAATCAATTCATAATCGCAATAAAATCAAGATCGTATAGAAGTTTAAAGTTGTATAGAATTTTGATTACTGTCTTTATTCTACATTAAATCAATTTGAGATGTGCCTTTCATTGAGGGAAAGAAAACAGAAATCTGCCATTATCGCAATGGTTTTCATAAAAATCAAGATCATTCTCATGAATTTTTCTTAGTGTCTTTTTCTTCTAGATTAAATCAATTTTTTCTATGATTTAGTAAAGATAATTGAGTTGTTTTGAGTTATTCTAACGATTCATTACAATTTCTCTTTAGCAGCTTTAAGTATTGCTTTGTGGGATTATGATGGATACCCAAAGTGTCGATCCTTCTTCGGAGACAGGAGATGATTGGAGAACTCAGTTACCACCTCATTCACGGCCAGGAATTGTCAATTACTTGTTAGTATTTCATTTCCTTTATTATAAATAGATGAGTTTAAGTTTCTGTTATTGGAATCTTTAATTGAGTTTCCTAAGCATTAGTTTCTAATGATGAATTTATGATGATGTATAAAATATAATTGCAGGAATATGGCGCTGAAATTTTTAACTTTTAGAGAAAGGAAAACTACAAAGTTCATAAATTACTATAGTTGTTAATGACGCGCCTAAGGTGCATGTCACACAAGGCTATATGCTTAGCGCCCTCAATTGCACGCGCAGTCACCTTGGCGCTCGCCAGGCACGCCATTGTCCACCAAGAAACAGTGTTCATGGCGTGCCTCTGTGACATATGTACAGTTTTAGGCCTTTTTAAAGTATTTAATGTAGGATTAGACACATCTAAGTGTCCAAAATAAGCAAAAAAGGAAGATACACGTTTGAATTAGAAGAGGTTTGTCTTGATTAAAAGCAGCTTATAGTTTTTGGTTCGATTTGTATGAGATGGCTGCATTATAAAGTTCTAATTGGAAGACAATCTTTTTGTTTACATTATGGAATGGTTCTGAAGTCTCTTAAGTACGAGTTAATTCATAATATTATATTTAATCATTGTTGCAATTAAGGCTGCAGGAATTTTGTTATGTTAGTGTTAAAAGTGATTTCATTTATAGAGTCACATTCTGATATGTTAGAGTCATATCAGAATGTGACTCTGTAAATCCATTCCTATGCTACTAATTTTCTATGCTTGTAACCTGATTGTTAATCGTTTTGCATGCATAGAATGAAGTGTATGAACGGACTCTTTCCATTTTCTGGCCAAGAGGGTCAAGAAGAGCTGAAGAAAATCGCTATGCAATTTGAGGAAAAGCTTTGTACTGTTGCCACGAGCTCGGTATGTGCGAATATTTTTGTTAATTCTCTGGTAGTCAGAGGGATAGGCGATGTTCCCTGAACTGCCAGTAATTTCACAAATAATAATAAACACAAGAGAAAAATGTTCTATTGGACTTTAAGAGAGAATGAGAAACACAGGAAAAAGCTGTGAAGATTTAGAAGTAGATTACTGTTATGTCTAACTTTTTAATTTTTTTCATCTCCTTTCAGTTTGATTATCTGGAGACAGTAGTGTTGATGAAGATTATCATGGAGTCTACGCTTCAAAATACATTTCCCAATTCTTTGCCACCCAACCCATCTAGTAACCACAATAGGCCCCCTGATTCTGGAGGTAATTCCTGGATTGAGCATAAGAATTATATGAAACGCACCACAAAACTTGTAACAACTTCAATTTTTACCTTCTTTTCCCTGCATGGTTCTATCTCTCTGTTAGGGAGATAAATTTATGTATTGGTACAGCTTTTTGAATTCAGGTTGATGGTCAAAACCCACCACAAAACATTAAAACAATTGTAGTTTGTAACTTCTATGTTACTGGAGAATCTAAAGTGACTACATATCTCCTATCTTGCTATCTCTCGCTGAATTTGGAATGTTAAATCTTGAGCAGAAAGGTACAATATAAACAGAGGAGAGAGACGCTGAATTTGGAATCTAAAGTTTTTTATTTTTGAATTCGTTGTCTGTCTATAATTTTCTCACATAGTTTCTGTTTTTGTCTATCCTGAACAGCATCTTATAATATCCAGCCTCAAGTTTACAATCAAGGGCAGCCTCGTCCTATGCCAATGTCACCTAATCAGTCTCAAGTACGCGAGTCTCAAGCATGTGAGCAAATTTTATCAGAGAATATCCCAAGTAATGTGGGTTTCACAGGGGTTCAAAGTTCTTCCAGTTTGACATCTGCACAGCCTTCTGTACAACAAGCACAAAATTTTCTGCCATATCTGTATCAACAACTTTCAGACCAGAACTTCATTCAACCGGCCATCCATCAAAAGAAAGCATTAATGATGCAGCAGCTAATGGCCCAATTACCAAATGCTACAAATATGCAGCAAAATCAGTTATCTGGGCAACAAAACCAACATACTTACCTGTCATCTTTGCAGCAAACATCAGTAGGACCTCTACAAGCCAACATAACCAACTTCTTGTCGCAGAGTTGGGAGAATTTGTTGCAACAAGATATTCCTCTCCAGTCATATCCTAATATGCTTCAACACGAGAATCTGAAACAACTGCAAGAACAGATGGTGCATTCTCAACACCTCAATCAGGACGAGAAGCTGCAACAGTTAACGAAGCAGGAGATGTTGCAACAACAGCAGTTCAACCAGCAAGCCAAGCAGCAGTTACCTGCACTGCACAATCAGCACGAGATGCAGCAACAGTTCATGGAGCAGCAGATGTTGCAACAACAGCAGGCACATATGGTGCATTCTCAACAGCTCAATCAGCATGAGATCCAGCAACAGCAGGGGTTACCTGCACAGATGCATCAGAGGGATGATGTCGATGAGCCAGATGTCTTTCAGCAACATATCTCAAGAGGTCAGCACACTTTTTACACCCGTGAACAGATGATATCAGGAGCATACTTTCCTACATTTTCACCTCAATCACCTCAATTGCTTCAGGCTGCCTCTCCACATTTGTCTGAACACTCTTCTTCAGAGGATTATCTACAATATCTACTATCGCCTCCAACCAAAGACGAAACTCCATTGCAGTCTGGAACTGCACACTGTCCTTTCATTGTCTCATCTCCTTCGTCTGGACACTCTTCTCCAGGGGTTGATCAACAAAATCTACTACCGTCTCTAACCGAAGGTGAAACTCTGTTGCAGTCTGGAACTGCCAACTCTCCTTTCATTGTCTCATCTCCTTCAACTCCGTTGCCTCCATCCCCCATGCCAGGAGATTCTGAGAAACCTGTAAACGAGTTTTTCCCATTTTGTAATGCTAAACCAGATTAAAAACATAGTTTTAGTTTATTTTTTTTCACATGTGTATACACATAGCTTTGATACTGATGAGTGCTAATATGGCACACAAATAGAGCATAGAGATAACAAGATTAAGACTGTGTAGTATATAATTGAGAATGTGTAGTATATTGAAGTTGAGGGTGAAATTGGTTCATCTTGTAATTGTTAGAGATATAATTGATTTTGGTTGTCAACGTTGATATATAGTGTTTTTACACCTTAGTCCAAAAAATTTAATGGAATTTTGATTTAGGATATGGATACAATTGTGTAGACTCTTCTTTGCTGCTTGATGCGTCTCCGAGAGACTCACTAAGGGATAAGTGTATCCCGTCGTTATCAAGTAATAAAATCTGGACAAGTCCAGGTATCGAATCCACATGATTTATTCCTGCAAAAGTTATTCTACCTAAGTTATTCTACTCCTAGGTGATCCTTTACTAATGTAATTGCCCGAAGGGACATGGAATGATACGATAATAATGAAGATAGCTTGTTTAGATAACTGATTTAAAACCTAATTTAAATCACTTGTGTCCGAGGCGATTAACCCTACTTATGCTTCTGAGGTTCCTAGTTCTCGTAAGGTCGAAACTAGCTCTAAGGCTCAACAATTTGGGCTTAATCATCTATAGGGTCGTCAATCATAAAAGCAATAAACCAATTGAAGAAAACATAACTATAATATTAAAGATGGAAAGTATTGTCACGGAAATACAATTAGCCTAGGATTCATAACATGTATCAGAGGCAAACATAATATAAAAGAGAAGAAAAATCTCTTTCAGGAACCTGTCTACCAATGCAGGCGTCTCCCTAGGACTTAAGGATGGAGCTTGAACAATCCTTGGTGAACAGAGTTTCAGAGGTTCTTTAATGGAGGTTGAAGGAGATGGAGGAGGTGGAGAGAATTCTTCAAGAGGAAGGCTAGGGTTTTTACAAATAATAAAGGATATATAATTTACAAGCTGAAAGTCCTATTTATAGTTGTGGTTCGGGCCCCGTATCTTACCTAATTCGTTTCCTTTTGCAGGTGGGAGAAGTGGGACTTGATCGTGGCATCGTGGGGCCGGGAATCAATCCGCAGGTCAGCTCGCCCGAGCTGGCCCCCAGCTCGCCGTGCTGGCCTAAAAAGCCAGTTCCGACGAGCAAACATGCCCATATGCCCTGCGTGACTGTCGGGTATCCCCGCGACGCGATTTCCATCCGAACTCGTTCCTGTTTTGACCTGCACATGCACGCAAACTCCAAACGACATTAGTTCTGAGACTAAATTGACACACCAATCGCTTGTTTTGAGTAAATACTCCGTTTGGTGCGACTTTTGGTGGATCAATTAGCTATAAAAGATAATTGAAAGTTAACGTGCATGTTAGTTTGGCCACATTTTCCCAAAAACGATCAGAAAACGAGTTTAAACCACAAAAGTAAATAAAACATATACAAATTCTAACTAACACACACAAATGCATATAAATGCGAGAATTGCTTAAATTAAAACCGTCCTAAAACCGTACCCAAAGATAGGGGTTTTTGACCCCTATCAATGCTTTGTCCATATGCACCCAGTTTATTTTGTAAAACTTAAATTTATTTTGGCTTAAATACATAATGTGTCCTCTGAATTTGTCCAAAAAACTTGACTGACTCCTTGAACTTTCAAAGTATTCTGATAGCCCATTGAATTGTATAAAATATTCAGTTAGTCCCTTGAATTTACATAAAATGTAATCAATTAATCATTCGGTTGAAAAAAGTAAGTTAAATACAGAAAATATGTTGCACGCATCTTAAAAAAGTAAATTGACCAAGGTCAGTGTATTCGATTTTGATATTAGAGAAGAAATTTTTTATAGTTGAACAAGTAAGAACTTTTTTAATATGTTTTAATTTATTTTGTGAATTATGTAATAACATTCTAAGGCACGTAGAACATATCTTTCACATTTTAACTTACTTCTTTACCACCGAGTGATTAATTGATTACATTTTACGCAAGTTCAGGGGCTATTGGGACACTTTGAAAGTTCAGTGGACCAATCAAGCTTTTTTGGACAA
This sequence comes from Euphorbia lathyris, assembly GCF_963576675.1. Lineage (NCBI taxonomy): Eukaryota > Viridiplantae > Streptophyta > Magnoliopsida > Malpighiales > Euphorbiaceae > Euphorbia > Euphorbia lathyris. The sequence goes on along the minus strand of NC_088917.1, from coordinate 84,183,823 downwards.
ATCTAGGGAGCAAATGATGTATTAAACCATTTTTGTTTAGAATTAAGAGTAAATTTGGCCTTGGATGCTTTGTCAATATACACTAAGTTTATTTTGTAAAAACTTAAACTTAATTTTTTTTTTTTTTTGTAAAAACGTATCTTTTTTTTTAGAATTAAGAGTCAATTTGGCCTTTAAAACTGCATACATGTTTAGTTTAGCCTACTTCGAATGATAGATATCAACTTAGCTCTTAAATTGACAATATTTGACAAATAAAATCGAATTTGACAAATTTTCTTGGGCTAATTTATCAAACATTACTAACTTGAGGACTACGTTGATTTCTAACTTTCGATTTGGGTTACATTGAATTTGTTTGTCAATTTCGAGAACCAAATTGTCTCTTAATTAGGAGTAAATCAAATTCATTTCGTTTTCGTTGTCGGTTTCTTTATAAAAATGAAACTTGATATCTTGATGTGATTTGTTTTTTAATATCGAACGTGATAAATTTATATTAAAAACTTTAGGGTAGAGTTTCGAGTGACGGGATATCAAACCCAAATTCTATATTATGTAATGAGGTAATGATGCAAAATATAGTCCTTATTTTGCAACGAAAAATCATAAATAGAAATTCCATAAAAAATTTACCTACATGAGTGTTATTTGTGAGTCTTGTAAGTCTCATACTGAGCCACATCTTTCCGGTCTTGTATCAAGTAACAAACACCTGATCTCAGAAATTGCATCAAGAGATGTCTAAGATGCTCGAGATGCCCGAGGAGTATCATCATAATCATCGGGGACATTATCCCCGCCATCTTGCTTCTTTCTCTCATGATCCCCACTTGCATGCTCTTTAGCCTCATCATCTCGGACAATAACAAATCCTTCAAATAACTTGTCATAATTAAACTCCCGACCCTCGGTATGGTTAAGGAGCAACTTATACCAATTCGTCTCGGCATCTTCCACAACAAGTTTAGGTTGTGGAGGACTAACATCCTACAAATCACAAATGGATAAATAATAAGTAATATGATTTCAAAATCAATTATGACAATTTAAATGTATATTTTCTCACTTTAATCATATCGTGCACTTGAGGAAATGTAGGGACTTTAGTTGTTTTCCATCTAAGGACGTGTGGCTGAAGACAATTTGGTTTCTTCACCTAGTATGTCTTCGTCGGCTTCCAAAGCTCAAAAGTTCTGTACAAAGGAGACAAACAAGTAAGTAAACTATATCTTTTACAATTCCTGCATAACCATTATATATACAATTCATACCTCGACTACGTGTGCTAACCCTCCTAGTTGATATTTAGGTTTTTTTCTCTACACTCAATTGCTTTCCGTCTTTTGGAGATACCTCTCGTCACATTCTTGTAAGTCTATTTTAGAGATAGCTCTCATCATGGTCTTGTAAGTCTCATACCAAGGCACCTCTCTCCATAGGAACGCATCATACAATGTTGGATAACCAGCAAACACTAGCCAATCAGTATTCACCAATCGAATTTTCTTAGTGGTGATCAAACAACGAAGTATGAAATACAACATCTCAATACTAACCGCTTTACTGTTTGTCACATCTGTGTCCCTAATTTTAGTTATTATACTCTAATGTTAGGTTGCCTTATATTTATTTATTGAGTAGAGAGTTAATTGGGTATTATGGATATAGTTTGGAGGCTAATTTCATGCCTTAAGTGTAAAATTAAAAATTTGGAGTAAGTTTTAAAAGAAGTTGGATTTTAAAAGGACCAAAATGGGTATTATCTATTATTGGGAACATAAATTCCACAATTCTAGACATGAATGAATTTACCAATGTTTGGATGTTCTCAAAGCTTCAACTCCTCCATTCCCACTCTTCTTCTTCTTCATTCATCTTAGAATTACATAGCTTCAGTGATCATTTGTTATCCAGAGTTTACGTGGTCCGATTGATTCGATTTTTTTACAGTAGGTTCTAGACATCCTAATACATAATGTGTGCGGTGTGATTTTTATTTGGAAATTTTTAGAATGGATCTGTCCTAAGCAGATTAGAGGGGAAGATTTGAGGCTTAAAGTGTTTATTTTCTCAATTATTGCTAATTTAAGTAACTGTCAACTGTCCTTTTTAGTTTTTATGTATATATATGTATATATAACTCTATATTTTCCAGAAAATTAAATTTTTGTGGTGATTTTTGTCATGCATTTGATTAATTTGAGTTTTTATAATTTAGTTTTTAACATTTTTTTTATAGAAATTGGGACGAGACAGACCTTGAGCGGGGAGAGCACCCATGGCTCAAGAACTGTCAAACCCGCCATATACTAATAAAAGAAAATGTGAGTGTGTGAACAAGAGAAGAGGAAGGAGAAGAAACAAGAAAAAGGGGAAAAGAGAAAAGTATAGGAAAGGTTAAGAAAAACGCAAATGAAAAATATTACAGATGTCAACATTGATAAACCTCTGACAAAAAGCAGGAGCTGAAGGCCACCAATTGATCACTGAGGAAGAGACCCCAAACTTTGTCAAAGCATCAGCAACGCGATTTCCTTTCCTAAAGATGTGAGTAAAAATAATGTTCATCCTAGAGCAAATGTCGAGACAGTGCAACCACTCTTGTCGAATACTCCAAGGAACATCCATGGAATGAAGTCGAAGCAGATTAACTACGTACATGGAGTCTGACTCAACCCAAAGATGATGCCAATTTTTCTCCCAAGCAAGTTCAATTGCGAAATTAGCGTCTCTCAATTCAGCCAGATAAGCAAAACAAGGAGGGGTAGAAAAAGCAAAACAACCTTTGGGAAAGCCGCGATAGTTACGAAAGATACCACCCGCTCCCGCCTCACCAGGATTACCAAAAGCAGAGCCGTCCACATTGACTTTAACCTAACCCGGAGGAGGTTTAAGCCAATGGACCGGAATAATGTTGGGAGCCGGAGGCGGCCTTGGAGAAGCCAGAAGATGGGATAAGATATCAACATCTTTCCTCGAAGAGAAAAAACCTTTAGAAGAGGCAAATGACTCTCGAATCATTCGAAATAGGGTGATCTTTGAGTGTTGAATAGAAGGAAAAACCTCCTTAAAGGTTGCTTCATTCCTGCAATGCCAGATTAACCAGATGCAAGATACCGCGGCAATACGCCAGATCATCGACACTTGTGAGCCAAAATGAATGCTACGAAGAGTGCTGAAGAAGTGGATGAATTGGGAATGACGAGGTAAAGTGCAGTCAAAATGGATCGCAAGGGCCCTCCACATGAGCTTAAAGTTAAGTTCAAGTAATTATATATTTATTTGCATGTCAATTTCAACCTATAATATATATTTATGTATACATGATTTGAGTTTTGTTTTGATGAACTTAGTATATTTGATTAATATTTATGTAAGATTTGATATTTTGAAGAGTAGAATTTAAAGAAAAGTGTATTGAGAAACTTGATTGATAGTTGGTTTATGAACAAATGTATATATTGTTGAAACACCTTTCCACATGATTTTGATTTGACAAAATTATTTAACAAGAATTAAATCTCCATGATAAAAATATTCCAACACATTAAATTTAAATGATTTGATTTATTTGTACTAATGTGTTTGTTCAATGTTGAGTTATTTAAATCTATAAGACATCAAGTTGTATGGCCCAAAGGCCCACAAGAGAAAGTCAAGCCCAAGTCAACGTGTCAATGCCTCACGGCCCAAGCAGATCAAAACGCATGTCGCACTAAGTAAAACGCAAGCCCAGCATTGAGAAGGATCGAGAAACCTTCGACCAAAAGCTTCAAGACGAAGCTGCTGAGTTGAGCGACAAGATAGTCAGGTCAGCAGCTGGCCTGAATAAACTTGGAGACAAAGTATTTCTACTTCGGGTAAAGTTCAGAAGACGCAGAAAGCTATCTAGAAGACTTTACCATAAATGTGAAAACATTCTGTTCTGTCTGACGAAAAGCTGCTGAGCACTGCCGAAGACAGAAGATACAAGGTTTTGATTAGCCGAAGACGCTGAGCACGTACTGAGTGAAAGTGATAGGAAGCCGTTTCCCTCCAACGGTTATTTCGAAATTCGAAATAACCAGTGCATCAAGTGTCACTATAAATAGGCCACTCAAACGCTTCACTCGATGCAGATCTTCAATCAAGTCGAAACGCTGACCAAATTGTTACTTGAAGTTCTGTGAGAAAAGCAAAGCAAATCTTAAACCAATTCCAATTTTGTGTAAAAGTCTAGAGTGATCTAAATCATCTAAAGTGTCTTAGCAATTGTTGTTTAGGACAAACAAACACTTATCATTTCTAGAAGAATAGAAAGGAGAAGCTGAGTACTCGGTTATAGTACTCAGCGGTAGAAATAGGAGAGAGTAGAGGTATAGAGGAAGGTAATCTTGTATACTCAACCTTCTATTGTAAAAGGTTTGTGCTCTACCTTTAAAGAGCTCAGTAGAGGATTCCAAAAAGCTCGGAAGGAATTCCGGGGACTGGACGTAGGCGGAGAGGCCGAACTAGGATACATCTGCTGAGTAACATCTTTCTAACCCTTATCTCCTTAAATTATTGCTTGCTATAACACTGTCTAGTTAAACGCTAAAAAGAACATAAGCTGAGTTGAGTGAACTGAGAAGCTGAGTTCAGGAATAGACTCAAGTGCTATCTCCTGACTCAAGGATAGATTCAGTCTTAATCACTTGTTGACTAAGTTTGTATCTAAAACTTACTCAGTCTCACCGTGCTAAAAGACTTCGAGAAAGTCTAAGTTCGAAATTAACAGTCAGCCATACGTGAAAATTTTAAATAGTTCCTAACCCCCACTTGGAACTAATATTGTCACGTTACACGGGACCAACATATGTATATATATATTAAGTGATTTTCTATAAATTTATTTCTCAAGGTAAATTTTACTTTTAATTAAAAATTATTAAAATAGAAATTTTGATGAATTTATGATTTATTGAAATAAAGTATATATATGTGATGATTTATGTCTTTAGTTTTAAAAAATTGAAATTAGTATTGATAAGTATATCCATGCATTATTTATTGGTGATTTTAGTTCAAGAATGAAGTATGATTTAATATTTTGGAAATTGATTGAGTAAATATATTGAAAAAACTTTATGATGTTGATTTATGAATTATATATATATATATATATATATATATATGTTTACATATATATATTTCTGATTTTAAATTATATTATGAAATTATAATATTTTTAGTATCCATCAAGAGTAATAATCCGGATAGGTGGTTTTTATTATAGTACGTATTTAGTGAGAAATATGGCATGTGTACACAGTTGAAAGACCTATCGGGTATGGCAAAGAAGTGTTGAGTAAGACCATGCGGGTTAGACAAAATTATGAGATATCTCGATTTTATTATATTGTGGGGATTGATACATACGGGGATTATCTTTCGGATGGATACGGTTTGTGAAGTATTTATCGAGATACAGTTTATGAAGTATTTATCGAAATACGATTTATGAAGTATTTATCAAAATAAGATTTATGAAGTATTTATCGAAATACGGTTTATGAAGTGTTTATTGATTTACGGTTGATTTGAGTAAATTGTTAATTGCAAACCTATTTATTTTATATAGTTGGGATTTTAACCAAATAAATGTATATAGCTATTTTGAACATGAGTTTTATCTTAAGTAATTTAATACAGTGATTTATGTTTTGAATATGCTTGATATTTTGAGAAATGATAGCAAGCTTGATATTTTAAGTTGCAGATTTTGTTAAAAGTGTCATTTGACTATTTTATTATGGTTTAATCCATAAAATGTTCATTTTTAAGAATATGAATTTTATATGATGCATTTTTTGAAATTAAACTATAGATTTAGTTATTTTGAGTACAAGTACTTTATGTAGTTGATAATTACTTACTGAGATTTCAGTCTCACGTTTTTAAATGTTTTAATGTTTTTAGGTGAGAAAGTACAAGATATAGAGAAGATTACGGACCGATTAGGCGAAGATTGGAAGTTATTGCTTATTGTTAGAATTATCATTAGAACTATAGTATTTCAATTGTAATATAATGGAGTTGGTAAATATGTTGAGGTTCTCGAATGACAATGTAGTAAGGATATGAATTTATTTAGAATATATATTTAAGAGAAATGCCTAGAAAAGTGATGATTATGGTATTTGGATAAATTTTGAGACTTATAGGTATTGATTATGATCTTTCTATTTCACGCCTGATGCCGATTGAGGCCGTCTAGGGTCGGGTGTGACACTGTTATCCTTTTTTCTCCAATCAATATCTACGAACACTTCAAGTATGTGATGGTGAGTTATAGGATCTAACCCTTTGAAATACTTGCTGATTATTTCCTTTTTATTTAGCTTTTTGATCCTCTTTGTCATCTTCTCCATACCACCAAATCGCAAGCCAACCACCAAACAACAAGCTAAAGAGAAGTCCGAACTCCCAATCCCCAAACCTCATTTCAACTCCTCCAATAAAGAATCACATCTCTCCCTAGTTAAAAATGTATGAACAATGGTACCAGAGAAATAGACATTATCCAAATCTACAAGATGTTCGAAACATCTACTTTTCTAAACATATATTTATGAGGGCTTCAATTTTTTTTTACAGTTCAACCATTCCAGCAACCTCTTACTATTATTTTGTGTTTTAAACCCAAGCTCTACATATTCTTGAATTTTACACCATTATCCGCTTTTAGGTTTGCCACTTGACTCTATAAAAATGAAAACATTTTGCATTTCACGTAATATATTTCAGACAATACAATATACATTTCATACTTACAATTTGTATTAACTAAAAACAATTTATGTTTTATAAAACAAAACAACTTCACGGTTAACCTTAAGACTTCACATTTACCTATTTGCGAAGAAAACTATTCGCATTTACATTCAATTGCAAAGCAGATTTAAAATTGCAAATCGCAGTCCAAGTTGAATATTCGCAATATCCATTTTGTGAAGCCCTTTTACTAAACAATGGCCTCACAACTCGTCAAAAGCATTCACATTTATTTATTTGCGAAACACTTTGTTGAAAAATAGCTTCATAATTTGTCCGAAATACTCACATTTACCTATTTGTGAAGCCCTTGTGTTAAAAAATTATTAGGCTCCGCAAATAGGTAAATGGCTTCTTATTTACCTATATGTGAAGTTCTAGATGAGAATTTAGGATTTATTGCTTCACAATTTGATAATTGCGAAGCAAACTCATCTCAAATGAGTTCGAAAATCATCAATATACAATTAATACTAACTCTAACCAAACATAACACATTAAATTAAGGGATAAGGTACTAAAATAGGTCCAAAGTTTTTAGAGAAGTACCAATTTAGGCTCCACATTCAAAATAGCACTACACAAAACATCAATTTAGGGATGTGGAATCAATTGATGATTTTTGTTTAGAATGTGGACTCAATTGATAATTTTAATAGTTTAAGGTATTAATTGACTTTGAAGTCATAGTTTAGGGAGCCAAATGGTATTATGCCTTTTATTTTTGTTTAAAAATGATATAAAATTCCCTCCAAAAAAGAAAAGAGAGAGATATGAAATCATCTGCAAATTGTCTTTCCTTTTAACTGATGAATATGAATGCTTAAATAAATTACGATTCACTTCGTAAATTCAATTTGCTTTTGATTTCAGTTTGTCAAGCGGAAAGAAAACGAGGCAGTTTATCCAATCGCGGTATCAGATAGATGCAGGTATGAAGATTTTTTTTGTGCATACCAAACCTGAATCTAATGGTTGATTTCTTGGATTTTGGATTTATTTCTTCTATTCTTTTGCTGTTTTTCTTAAAAAGAAAAAACGAAAAAGATATTTTTCTTTGAATATGTGCATATCCATGGATTGGGTAAGGAAATATCTTTCCGAAAGAGAGCGAGCGGAGAGTGAAAGGGGAAGAAAAGAGAGGCAAAGAAGAAGAAGTCTCAGATAATTAATTGAGGGGAAGAGTATCGCAATCGATTTTCATTATAATTTAGTGCAATGTAGAAGTTTAAAGTCGTATATAGTTTTGTTTATTGTCTTTCTTCTACATTACATCAATTTGAGATGTGCCTTGCATTGATTGAGGGGAGGATTAGAAAACTCAAAACTCCGTTAGCACCAATCTAATGGTTAAGAAAGCAATGTAGAAGTTTAAAGTCGTATAAACTGTTGAATATGAAGTTCATCAAAATCAAGATCACTGTCATTACATCATTACATCACTGTCATTATAATTTAGTGCAATGTTGAAGTTTAAAGTCCTATAGAATTTTGCTTATTGTCTTTCTTCTACATTAAATCCATTTGAGATGTGCCATTATGGCATTCGATTTCATCAAAATCAACATCGACACCTTATTTCATTAGATCATTGTCATGAATTTTGCTTTGTCTTTTCTTCTACATTAAATCATTTTTTTCTATGCTTTGGTAAAGATAATTTGAGATGTGGCTTGCATTGATTCAGTACAGTAGTTTTGAGTTATTCTAATGGTTTATTACAATTTCACTTTAGCAGCTTTAAGTCTTACTTTGATGGATACCAAAAATTGGAGACCTAGTGCTGATCATGATTGGAGAGCTCAGTTACCACGTCGTATGATGGTCATGTACTTGTTAGTATAAATAAACTGTCAATTCTTATTTTACCACGTCGTAACTCTGTTGAACTTTAGTAATTTATTTTTCCAATTTACCTGAATGAGTTTAAGTTTCTGTTGTTGGAATCTTTAATTCCATTTCCTAAGCATTAGTTTCTAATGATGAATCTATGATGATGTATAATACAGTTACTACCGGTATATCATGCTGAAATTCTGTAACTTATAGAGAAAGAAAAACTACAGAGTTCATAAATTATCATAGTTGTTAATGAGGTACCTCATGCTTAGTGCATTAACGCACTCAATTGCGGGCACAGCCACCCTGGCGCTTGCCAGGCATGCCATTGTGCGCCAAGACACTTTTGATTAAAAGTAGCTTATGGTTTTTGCTTCAATTTGTATAAGATGGCTGCATTATAAAGTTCTAAATTGGAAGACACTTTTGATTCTCAAGTCTCTTTTGCTTCAATATTATATTTAATCAAATATCTTCATTGTTGCAATTAAGGCTGCAAGAATTTTACTATGTTAGTGTTAAAAGTGATTTCATTTACAGAGTCACATTCTGATATTTTAAGAGTCATATCAGAATGTGACTCTGTAAATCCATTCCTATGCTATTGGCAGGCAACTAATTTTATATGCTTGTAACCTAATTGTTGATCGTTTTGCATGCATAGAATGAAGAATGTGAACAGCCTTTTTCCATTTTATGGCGAAGAGGGTCTAGAAGAGCTGAAGAAAATGGCTCTGCAATTTGAGGGAACGATATGTACTGCTGCAATGAGCAAGGTATTGTCGAATAATTTTGTTAATTCTCTGGTACTCAGAGGTACAGGAGATGTTCCCAACTGTGAGTAGGTTCACAAATAATAATAAAATCAAGGTATGCGACCTCAAAAACCACCACTATACCCCATCGCTATCCTTTTAGCCTTCTTCTAGCTCGCCTAGGACTGTGTTGACTGAAGATTTCAAACAGCGGATTCTTTAACAGAAGGTTTTTTTAATCTATTCTTCCTATCTCTGGTCACTTCACTTGCTTCCTGTGGGTGAAAGAAGAGTTCCTGTGCCAAGCCTAAGAGGCTTAGACCGCTACCTCCCTTCGACTATCATTATTCCCCCAGGAACTGATTCTCTAGCACCGTCGTCTTCCTAGGTTAAGATTGGACTTTAGGAGAGAAACGCAGGAACAAGCTCTGAAGATTTAGAAGTAGATTACTGTTATGTCTAACTATTTATTTTTATTTTTTTCATCTGCTTTCAGTTTGATTATATGGAGAAAATGTTGTTGATGGAGGTTCTCTTGGAGTCTACGCTTGAAAATACATTTCTCAATTCTTCGCCATCCAACCCATCTGGCAGCAACAATAGGCCCCCTGATTCTGGAGGTAATTCCTGGATTGAGCATGAAATTTATATGAAATGCTATTCAAACTTTTAACTTCTTCATTTTTCATTCGTTTCCCTGCATGGTTCTATCCCTCTGTTAGGGAGATAAATTTATGTATTGGTTTGGTACAGTTTTTTGAATTCAGGTTGATGGTCAAAATCCACTGCAAAACATTAAAACAATTGTAGTCTGTAACTTTTATGTTGCTGGAGAATCTAAAGTGACTACATATCTCCTATCTTGCTATCTCTCGCTGAATTTGGAATGTTAAATCTTGAGCAGAAAGGTACAATATAACTAGAAGACAGAGACACTTAGTTCTTTTCTTCTTGAGGGATCAAAAGTTTTTGATTTTTGAATTCGTTGTCTGTCTATAATTTTCTCACATAGTTACTGTTTTTGTCTATCCTGAACAGCATCTTATAATATGCAGCCTCAAGTCCACAATCAAGGGCAGCCTCATCCTATGCCAATGTCAGCTAATCAGTCTCAAGCACGTGAGCAAATTTTATCAGAGAATATCCCAAGTAATATGGGTTCCACAGGGGTTCATCGTATGCAGAATATTTCTGAAGTTCTACAGAGTTCAGAAGGGAATTCAATGGGACGGGGGGTGCCTTCCAATATAAACAATCCTCAGAGAGAAATGCCAGGAACACAACATGTTAATCTACAAGAAGCACAAAGGTTTCTGCTATATCTGTATCAACAACTTCCAGACAAGAGCTTGCTTCGTCTACCGGCCTTTCTTCAAAAGAAAGCACTAGTGATTCAGAAGCAATTGGCCCGATTACAAAATGATACAAATATGCGGCAAAATCAGGTATCTGGGCAACAGAACCAACATACTTATCTATCTTCTTTGCAGCAAACATCACTAGGACCTCTACAAGCCAACATAACCAATTTCTTGTCGCAGAGTCGGGAGAATATGTTGCAACAAAATACTCCTCTTCAGTCAAATCCTAATATGCTACAACACGAGCATCTGAAACAACAGCAAGAACACATGGTGCATTCTCAACAGCTCAACCCGCACCAGATGCAGCAACAGTTAATGCAGCAGGAGATGTTGAAACAACAGCAGTTCAACCGGCAAGCAAAGCAGCAGTTACCGGCACAGATGCAGGCAGAGATGGTGCATTCTCAACAGCTCAATGAGCACGAGATGCAGCAACAGTTCATGAAGCAGCAGATGTTGCAACTACAGCAACAACAGATGGTGCATTCTCAACAGCTCAGTCAGCACGAGATAAAGCAACAGTTCATGAAGCAGCAGATGTTGCAACAACAGCAACAAGAGATGGTGCATTCTCAACAGCTCAGTCAGCACGAGAAGGAGCAACAGTTCATGAAGCAGCAGATGTTGCAACAACATCAACAAGAGATGGTGCATTCTCAACAGCTCAGTCAGCACGAGAAGGAGCAACAGTTCATGAAGCAGCAGATGTTGCAACAACAGATGGTGCATTCTCAACAGCTCAGTCAGCACGAGATAAAGCAACAGTTCATGAAGCAGCAGATGTTGCAACAACAGATGGTGCATTCTCAACAGCTCAGTCAGCACGAGAAGGAGCAACAGTTCATGAAGCAGCAGATGTTGCAACAACATCAACAAGAGATGGTGCATTCTCAACAGCTCAGTCAGCACGAGAAGGAGCAACAGTTCATGAAGCAGCAGATGTTGCAACGACAGATGGTGCATTCTCAACAGCTCAGTCAGCACGAGTTAGAGCAACAGTTCATGAAGCAGCAGATGTTGCAACAACAGAAGTTAGCTGCAGAGATGCAGGCACATCAAATCCCACAGCTGCATCAGAGGGATGACGTCGATGAGCCAGATGTGTTTCAGCAACATGTCTCAAAAGTTCAGCACGCTTTTTACACCCGTGAACAGATGATAGCAGGAGCATACTTTCCTACATTTTCACCTCAATTGTTTCAGGCTGCCTCTCCACATTCGTCTCAGCACTCTTCTCCAGAGGATTATCAACAATATCTACTATCGTCTCCAACCAAATCCGAACTCCATTGCAGTCTGGAACTGCAAACTCTCCTTTCATCGTCTCAGATCCTTCGTCTGAACACTCTTCTGAAGAGGTTGATCAACAAAATCTACTATCATCTCTAACCGAAGGTGAAACTCTATTGCAGTCTGGAACTGCCAACTCTCCTTTCATTGTCTCATCTCCTTCAACTCCGTTACCTCCATCCCCCATGCCAGGAGATTCTGAGAAACCTGTAAACGAGTTTTTCCCACTTTGTAATGCTAAACCAGATTAAAAACATAGTTTTAGTTTATTTTTTTTCACATGTGTATACACATAGCTTTGATACTGATGAGTGCTAATATGGCGCACAAATAGAGCAGAGATAACGAGATTAAGAATGTGTATAATTTTACCATTATGACACTAGAGAGATGGTTATCAACATTACACCTTATTCCCAAAAATTTAATTGATTTTTAATTTAGGATATGGACAAAATTGTGTAGGCTAATACATCAAACTCTTCTTTGATGCTTTGTCCATATACACCGAGTTTAATTTGTAAAACCCTTTTTTTTTTGTTTTTTTTTTGAGAATTAAGGATCAATTTGGCCTCTGATCCTTTGTTCATATACACCAATTTATTTTGTAAAAACTTAAACTTCATATTTTTTTTATAGAAACTTAAATTTATAATTGCATACATGTTTAGTTATAACGAAGGATAGGTATCAACTCAACCCTCAAGGTGACAATATTTGACGAATAAAATCCAATTTGACAATTTTGTTTGGACTAATTTGTCAAACATTACTAACTTGAGGAATGTTTTGATTTCTAACTTTCAATTTGAGTTACACTGAACCTGTTTGTCAATTTCAAGAATACACTGAACCAGTTTGTCAATTTCGAGAACCAAATTGACTCTTAATTAGAAGTAAATCAAATTCATTTCGTTTTCGTTGTCTGTTTCTTTACAAAAAACGAAACTTGATATCTTGATGTCATCCTTTTCTAATATTGAACGTGATAACCTTATATTAAAAACTTTAGGGTAGACTTTTGAGTGACGGAATATCTAACTGAATGTCTATATTATGTAATGATACAAAATAAGGTCCTTAATTTACTCCCTGGATGTTATTTGTAATTTACTCTAAAAGTTATATTTCTTATTTAAGGCATTATACTCATTTTGTCCCGAACTAAAATTTCAAAATCAATTAGGACCTTAAGTTATCAAAATCATCAATCAGGTCCCTGAACTAAGTAAAAATCAATTGAGTCTTCATCCTATCCTAAAATCAGGAAAGATGAATATTTGATATAGTTGTAATAATCTTTGCGTTGGGTCAAAATGAGTTTGGGAAAGAGAGTCTGAGACTGCTCAATTGAATGATTTTCGATGAGACCTCAATCGATGATTTTTGTTTAGAATAAGGACTTGATTGATGATTTTTTGTTAGTTTAGGAACCTGATTAATGATTTTGATAGTTTAAGGTCCTAATTGATTTTGAAAACTTAGTTTAGGGAGCCAAAGGTATATTATCCCCTTATTTAATATTTTTGCGTTTATATTTTTGTTTTTGTTTAAAAATGATATGAAATCCTTGCAAATTGCCTGCGATTGTGTTTCCTTCAACAGTTGAATTCGAATTCTTCAATATACCTTATTCGCAATATATTCACTTTTGCGAAGACATTTGGGCTTTTGCAATTCAATTTGCTTTTGATAAGCGGAAAGAAAGCAACGTAGTTTATTCAATCGCGGTATCAGATATATGCAGGTATGGAGATTTTTTGTGCATACTCAAGATGAATCTATTGGCTATTTCTTGGATTTTGGATTTCTTTTTTCTATTCCTTTGCTGTCTTTGAATATGTGAATATCCATGGATTGGAAAATCTTTCGGAAAGAGAGCGAGAGTGAAAAGGGGAAGAAGAGAACGCAGGAAGCAAAATAGAGGAAAAGAAGAAAAAGTCTCTGATAATTAATTGAGGGGAAGAGTAGAAACTGAATAGAGAGAAAACTCAGAAATCTGCCATTATCGCAATCGATTTCATCAAAATCAAGATCGACGCCTTATTTCATTATAATTTAGTGCAATGTAGAAGTTTAAAGTCGTATATAGTTTTGCTTATTGTTTTTCTTCTACATTAAATCAATTTTTTCTATGCTTTGGTGAAGATAATTTGAGATGTGCCTTGCATTGATTCAGTACAGTTGTTTTGAGTCAGTTGTCTTGCTTTGTGGAATTCTGATGGATACCAATAATCGGAGACCTACTGCTGCCCAAAGTGTTGTTCCTTCTGATTGGAGAACTCAGTTACCAGCACTCCGAGAAATTGTCATTTACTTGTTAGTATTTCATTTCCTTTAATATAAACAAATTGTCAATTCTTGTTTTATTGCATCAATTCTTGTTAAACTAATTTATGTAGTTTGTTTATATTAGAAATGAGTAAGTTTCCATCATTGGAATCTTTAATTTCTATTGACGAATTTATGATGATGTGCTTAGCGCCTTAACACACTCAATTGCAGGCACAGTCAGCCTGGCACTCACCTGGTGCGCCCATGTGACATGTGTACAGTTTTAGGCCTTTTTAAAGTATTTAATGTAGGTTTAACATTCAGCTTAGGTTAGACACATCTAAGGGTCCAAAATAAGCAAAAAAAATTAATATTAAAAAGGAAGATACACATTTGAATTGGAAGAGGAAGAGACAAAGTCGCTAAGTTACTGAAAGAGAAAGAAGCAGAGAAAAATAGAAGAGAAAGAAACAAAAAATACATGCAAATGACATTTGCAATTCAAAACGGATTTGAGTTTTTCAATTCTAATTGTAATTTATGTTTTGCCTAACATGACGATTGGTAGAGGTTTGTCTTGATGAAAAGTAGCTTATGGTTTTTGATTCAATTCGTATGAGATGACTGCATTATAAATTTTTAATTGGGAGAATTTTTTTTTTTATTAGATTATGGAATGAGAGGGCGAGCCTTGGCGCAACGGTAAAACGTTGTTGTCGTGTGACCAGAGGTCACGGGTTCGAGTCTTAGGAGCGGCCTCTTGCCAATTAAATTGGCAAGGGAAGGCTTGCCCCCAATACACCCTTGTGGTGGGACCCCTCCCCGGACCCTCGACGCGTAATGCGACCGGGCCGCCCTTTTATTAGATTATGGAATGATTCTCAAGTCTCTTATGTACAAGTTAATTGATAATATTATATTCTCAAGTCTTAATTTGTTGCAATTAAAGGTGATTCATTTTTGTTAAAGGTGATTTCATTTACTATGCTATTGGCATATTACCAATGAGGTTTTCTGCAGTGGCAGGCTATTAATTGTTAATCGTTTTGCATGCATAGAATTAGGAGTCTGTACAGACTTTTTCCATTTTCTGGCCAAGAGGGTCTAGAAGAGCTGAAGAAAATTGCTGTGCAATATGAGGAAAAGATCCGTAATGCTGCCATGAGCTGGGTATGTTCGAATATTTTTGTTAATTCTCTGATACTCAGAGGGATAGGAGATGTTCCCTGGACTGCGATTAAGTTCACAAATAAAAATAAAACAAGAGAAAAAAGTTCTATTGGACTTTAGGAGAGAAACACAGGAAAAAGCTGTTAAGATTCAGAAGTAGATTACTATGACGTCTAACTTTTTATTTTTATTTTTTATATGCTTTCAGTCTGATTATGCCGAGAAAATAATGTTGATGATGATTATCTTGGACTCTATGACCAAAAATACGTTTCCTAATTCTTTGCCAACCAACCCATTTGGCAACAACAATAGGCCCCCTGATTCTCGAGGTAATTCCTGGATTGAAACTATATGAAATGCTATTCAAACTTTTAACTTCTTCATTTTTCCTTCTCTTCCCTGCTAGGGAGATAAATTTATGTATTGGTTTGGTACAGCTTTTTGAATTCAGCTTGATGGTCAAAATCCACTACAAAACATTAAAAAAAATTGTAGTCTGCAACTTTTATGTTACTGGAGAATCTAAAATGACTACATATCTCCTGTCTTGCTATCTCTCGCTGATGAAATTTGAAAGATTAAATCTTGAGCAGAAAGGTATAGAACTAGAAGACAAATGCCAGGAACGCAACAGGTTGTTCTACAACAGCTGAAACAACAAGCACAGAATTTTCTGCAACATCTGTATCAACAACTTTCAGACCAGAAGTTCGTTCGTCAACAACTGCAACAGGTTGCTAGCATTCGTATACAAAAAGCACTAATGATGCAGCAGCTAATGGCCCAACAACCAAATGCTACAAATATGCAGCAAAATCAGTTATCTGGACAACAGAACAATGTCGGAGAAATGCAACAAGAACATCAGAGGTCGGAGGGACAGAAAAATAACCTTGTGCAGCAACATCGGGATCAGCAGAATTTAATAGCTCAGAACAATATGGCGAATATGCGGCATATTTATCTGTTTTCTTTTTCTGGTTTTTCGACATCACAGCAGAACATGTTGAATTTACTTAAGCCAGCTTCCAGCCACCAGCATCTGAAACAACAGCGAGAACAGCACCAGATGCAGCAACAATTAATGAAGGAGCAGATGTTACAAAAACAGCAGTTCAACCAGCAAGCAAAGCAGCAGTTACCTGCACAGATGCAGGCACATCAAATGCCACAGGTGCATCAGAGGGATGATGTCGATGAGCCTAAGATCAGACCAGGGATGGAGGTTAAGCCAGATGTCTTTCAGCAATATATCTCAAGAGGTCAGCACCCTCTTTACACCCATCAACAGATGAAATCGGAAGCATCTATATCTTCATCTCAATTGCTTCAGTCTGCCTCTCCGCTTTTGTCTCAACATTCTTCACCAGAGGTTGATCCAAAAAATCTACAATCTTCTCTAATCAAAGCCGAAACGCCATTGCAGTCTGGCAAGTCAAGTGTCACAGTGAAACCTGTTGAGCGCTTGATTAGAGCGGTTAGTCATTCCCCTTTCATCTTCTTGTTACTCACCATGAAATCCAGTTTCATATTTGTTCTTGCTGATAAGTCTGATTGTGATTCCCAGGTTAAGTCTATGTCCTTTGAAGCATTGACTTCTTCTGTCAGTGATATCAGCTCTGTTCTCAGTATGATTGATAGAATTGCTGGATCAGCCCCAGGTCATGGATCTAGAGCTGCAGTAAGTGAGGATTTGGTAGCAATTACAAATTGTCGACTTCAAGCTAGAAATTTTATTACTCAAAATGGAATGACTGGGACAAGGAAAATGAAGCGCTCTACAAGTGCTATGTCCTTGGAGTCAAGAGCAACATCAAGTGTCAAGAGGCCTCGAATTGAGGTATAAATTTTGTACTTCTTATTCTCCGGACTGTTTTCAATATCTAGGATTCTCATGATAAGAGGTTCAGTTCCATATGATATATATTATAGTTTTATTTCCACATGTTGGGTGTTCGAAAAATGTCCTAAAATCACTGAATTTTGGAGGAAGATGCTACATCATTTGATGGATTATTTAAGAAAAAATATGTTCTACTAGGAAAAGAAAAACAACAAAAAAAATGTGGTACAAGAGAAAATATAACTGGTTTCATTGTGTTCCATTGGCATATTATTTATACTCAAATTTGCTTGGATTTTTCATTTTAACTTGAATGGGTTCTTTGCAGGTTAATCATGCCCTATTGGAAGAGATACGTGAAATAAATCTTCGACTCATAGACACAGCGGTTGAGGTTAGTGAGGAAGATGTTGGTCCAACTGCTGCTGAAGAAGAGGACAATGGAATCATTGTGAAGGGCTCTTTCATTGCCGTAGCTCTAAGTCCAGACTTAAAATCACAGAATGCTTCAGCTCAAATGGTTGGTTTTCAGACCTAATTTGAATTGATATGCTACATGTACCCTAATTTGGTATTTATATGTTCTTTGCTACCTTGCAGTCACCAATTCAGCCCTTTAGGTTACTCGTGCCCACAAATTATCCTAGTTGCTCTCCAGTACTATTAGACAAGTTGACTGTTGAAACCAGGTAAAGGAACAAGGCTTTTAATCCCTTTTCGTATCTGCTCTTTTTCTCATGTGCTGGTATTTTAATATAGCAAAGAGCTCTCTCTCTCTCTTTTGGCGTGCAACATTCGGGTCTCTTTTGCTAGAGAGAGAGAAGAGAAATGTTCTGAAAAAAGTTAAGATTTTTTTTGGTGGATGTTTCGTAAGGATAAAACATTTAAAGATTGTACATAAGCTAAGACATTCAAATGGAATAATGGGTGTCTGGTTTTTGAGCTTTTCTCATATGATCTTTTGATTTTTTGGCCAATACATATCCAGTCCCTCTATTTTGTACTCAACCGCATAATGATTCTCTGAAATTTTAAAATGAGCTTTTTGCTCCCTCATCTTAGTTAAACTGTCATGGCTTACCCCTTATTTCCACGTGGCGGTACCACACACTCTATGAGCCACTGACAGTTTAAGCAATTTGAGGTGGCAAAAAGATCACTTTAAGCAAGTTAAGGTGGTCGAAAGGTCGTTTTGAGCAAGTTGAGGTGGCGAAAAAGTCATTTCAAGCAAGTTGAGGTGACAAAAGGTCGTTTTGAAAGTTTGGAGGTCATTAGGCTTTTGAGTGCAAGTTGGAGGGGGGATTGAGTATGTATGATAAGCCTTTGTTCTTTATTTTTCCAAGTTAGAGTATAGAATTGTGCTATAAGATAAGGACAATTAATAACATGAAATCTTTCGAGTGCAAGTTGGAGGGGGGATTGAGTATGTATTGATAAGCCTTCGGTCTTTATTTTTCCAAGTTAGAGTATTTGTGTCGCTGACACGACTTGATTGCACGGTTTCATATGATGATTCATGTTAGCCGACCCCGAATCATTTCGGGACTAAGGCTTTGTTGTTGTTGTTGTTGTAGAGTATAGAATTGTGCTATAAGATAAGGACAATTAATAACATGAAATTATTAGCAAAGAATATGGGAATTTTAAACCATTTCATTCGACTTGATACCAAATCTTTCAAGAAAAAAAAATCATAATTGATTAATGGCTTAATACATCATCTGCTCCTTCAACTTGTCCAAAAAGTTTGATTGACGCCTGAACTTTTAAAGTGTCTCAATAGCTCATCAACTTGTTTAAAATATCCCGGTAGCCCCCTCCACTTGCTTAACTGTAGTCAATTAACACCTTGATTGCAAAAAAAATAAACTGCACGCGGAAGATGTACTGCACGCTCTTTGGAAAAGAATTGACACGTTACATCTAGGTCAAAAGAAAGGGGGTTAATTATTTTTTTCATCATGAAAGGCCTAGCTTTGTGAATTATGTAATAACATGGTTCACTTCTAGCGGTGTTTTAATAGTCTCGTACACCGGAAGAAAGAATTGTTACCGGCGGAGCAAGAACTGTCAAAAATTCTGCTCAAGTAACAGGAGATATTGGATTTCAAACTGGAATTTTTTTTAATTAACCCCATTTCTATGTGTCAGTCTAAGTCCAACGTCTCGCTTACTTGTCAATTTGTTTGACTTTTGCAAAGCGTGAATACACCTTTCGGATGCAGTTTACTTCTTTGTAACCGAGGGTTTAATAGACTAAATTTTAAGCAAGTTGAGCGGGTTATTGTGACATTTTAAGCAAGTTGAGGAGCCTATGAGGATATTAAAAATCTGTCATTTTGTATATCTGCAAATTTTTCCTGTGAACTAACTTGGGTCATACTTGGACAGTAAGGAATGTGAAGATCTTGCAGTAAAGGCTAAGTCAAGGTTTGACAGGTCCCTCCGAAACCTTTCCGAACCCATGTCACTTGAGGAGATAGCAAGGACCTGGGATGTTTGTGCTCGTGCAGTTATTTCGGAGCTTGCACAACAGAGTGGCGGAGGCAGCTTCAGCTCAAAATATGGGACTTGGGAAAACTGCTTAACTTCAACATGATTCTTTTTGAAGCTAAAGAGTTTCTAATGAGTCTTGTTGTGAGATTTTGAAGTTCTGGGTGTGCATGAGGTCTGCCGATGAAGTTTTCTGCAGATTGACAAGCATTCTAAAGGAGCACAAGGTGTTGTATGATCAATTTTTTGTATGTATATATAATTTTTGATGAAAATCAGACACTTTATTAGGTAAACACACATATCAAATACAAGAAAAACAGAACAAGTGCTTGAATTTAAGCCTAATTGCTCCAATCAAAACAAGCAAAAACCTATTACAGTAGATGACCTTTAGTTTAACTGTATATGAACTTTAGTAATAGAATATGTTCCAGTATTACTTTTCTTCAATGATATGCAATTTCCAACATTATCCTGCAGAGAACTTTTGTACTGTTTGAAATTGTGTTTGATCTCTGTTGGTTTTTCACACGGTTAAAGGTACTGTTGGTTATTGAACTTTGAGGTTTGTCTCAAAGTGGTCATTGAACTTCATTTTGTCTCACTAAAATCATCCAACTTTGGTTTTTATTTCAATAAAGTCACTCTGGTGACCTCAGACGATATTGCTCTTAGGGGGTGTTTCGTTAAGGAAATTTTTCACCCGGAAACGGAATGGGAATGAGAATGGTTGATTCTCATTCATAGTATAATATGCTTGTTAAATTTATTTTTGTTATTATTTGTTGTGCGGAATTAACGAAAGATAAATAAATAAAGAATCGAAAAACACAGATTTACGTGGTTCACCAACGTTGTGTTGGCTAGTCCACGGGCAGAAGGAGAATAGTATTATTAGGAGGCGAAAAACAGATTGCAAATTAGGTTTACATAATGGAGTATTTACCCAATCTAACCTAATCCGACTTGGAACCCATGACCTAGTCCCCACGACAGACCCCGTTATACTGATTCAAGGCATTACGACATTATTATTTATAATGCTTGTTAACTTTAGTTTTGTTATTATTATTTGAGACTTCTTTCAATGCTTTTTACTGGAAAATTACATTAATAATTCGATAGCTCAAAAATTGAACCAAATACCTTTAAAATTAATTGGATTTTGATTACAGATTAAACCAAACAAAAGAAATAGATTCTCATTCAGATTCAGATTTCGTAACATTCTGATTCCAACTCTGATTAACTGTATTTCAATGTGTGTGATTATTTGTGTTCAGATTTTACTACTATGTTAGTTTTGCTATTAACTACTTTGTTTGTTTTGCAAATTTCACTCACTCCAATCAGCAAAATTATGTTGATCATGGATGCGACAAAGAAGGTTTTGGTGTCTCTGAAATTCCATCACACGTAAATTATGTGTAATTATATTAGGGTTAATTAAAAAAAAAAGTACCATGTCATTTGGCAGATTTGCGATGTGGTACTTGTGGTATATTTTTTTGTAAACACAACTCTGTGGTTTGCAAAATTTTGCATTTAAGTTCACTTTGTCAGAATTTAATCGATAACGACTTCGAAATAAAAAATTTCAGGAGTTAAATGATATTTTAAACAACTTTAATTCTTCAACTTTTTAGGTTTGAGGTCATTTAGGTGTTGTTTTTTATGAGAGAGAAAGATAATGTTTAGAGAGAGAAAACTCCAAAAATGATGATTTTGAGAAATTAAGAATATGGTTTCATAGTAAATATGATACCAAACAAGTTTAATTCTTGAAAATTTTCATTTTGAGGTTGTTATCGGCCAAATTTGGCAAAATAAAAAAAACATGTAAAATTTTGCAACTATAGGGTTGTGTTTGCAAAAAAAAAATACCACAGGGACCACATCGCAAATCGACCAAACCATATGATACTTTTTTGTAATTAACCCATTATATTATTTCTTTTGATATTATAAGCTTTAGTTTAGTTGGTAAATTTCTAATCTGGACATAATGTTACGATTCCGGTAGTCCTTTTCGTCTGAAGTCATCGGAGTGACTTTATGGAAACAAAAACTAAAGTTGGATGACTTTATTAAGAGTAATTGAAATTTAGTGACCATTTTGAGATAAACCCGAAGTTCAGTGACCAAGGGTGCATTTAACCCTTTTTCACACTTTTACTGTTATCGATATCTTCCTTATTTACGTTCATATTTTGATTGTCCACAATGGTTCATCTTTTATTCAACATACTTTGTGGTGCTTACACCTCTCGCCTATTGAAGTTCTGCTCAAAAACCTCATCTTTGAACTTGTATAGAGAAGGATTCCCGCCGCGCATTAGTTCTTCCATACCAACTTAGCTGCCTGGTGCTGCTATTAGCAACATGCGGTACACTATACTGGCCCAACCCAGTAGTAGATAAGAACTGAACTATCCTGCAACGTTCTAAATCCAACTCATGTACTAGTTGAATCGATGTTGAACCGTGCCAAACGACAATATCGATAAGAGCATGCCTAAGGCTGCTGTAGGGTAAAGATGTTTGCTTGACTTTTGGGATAACCAGCTAGTTGTGTATATAAATATATGTCCATGTAATACAAAGTATATGAGAAATACAATACATAGAGAACTTACATACAGCAGCACTGAATCGCGCAAACCAGGCACGAGGAGATCGCTTCAATCCATACAAGGACCTGCATAACCTGCAAACTTTCCCAGACTCCCCCTGAGCAACAGAGTGGCGGAGGCAGCTTCACCTCAAAATATCGGACTTGGGAAAACTTCTTGACTGCAACATGATTCTTTTTGAAGCTAAAGAGTTTCTAGCGAGTCTCGTTGTGAGCTTTTGAAGTGCTGCATGTGCACGAGGCCTATCCAAGCAGTTTTCTGTAGATTGACAAGCATTCTAAAGGAGCACAAGGTGTTGTATAATCAATTTTTTTGTATGTGCATATAATTTCTGATGAAAATCAGACACTTTCTTAGATAAAAACACACACCAAAATACAAGAAAAACAGAACAAGGGCTTGAATTTAAGCCTAATTGCTCCAATCAAAACAAGCAAAAACCTATTACAGTTATGAACTTTAGTTTAACTGTATATGAACTTTGGTAATAGTAATAGAATATTTTCCAGTACTAATGTTCTTCGATGAAATGCAATTTTCAACATTATCCTGCAGAGAACTTTTGAACTGTTTGAAATCGTGTTTGATCTCTGTAATGTATGTAATTGTATATAGATATTAGTTTAGGGACCTATTAGCATATCAGTTCAGGGACCTATTACCATCAATACCACTTTGTATATAAATACCTATTGTTCCAATAATACACTATTGAGTTTTCTCAAACTACATGGTATCAGAGCCTGCCCTAGTGTGCAGTGTTTTTCTTTTGTGTTTCCCTAGTGTGCAAACTGATTTAGGGTTCCACCTTCTTCCGATTTCCATTTTTCCGGTCATCACCTAGTCTCACCTCCCGGCCCAGCCGTCTACCCATCCTCAGATAGGCATTTTCGCGGCGGTTCGGTGACATTACCGGCAAGTGCACCGCACGCGCCACCTGATTCCGGCGACCACTCTCCACGCGCCGGTGCGTGATGGCGCGTACGGCCACCTCCGGCCGTCGATTCGACTCCGACCAACACCGTTGGCTCTGTCTCCCTCGGATCGGCCTTCCTGTCCAGTTTATTTTGTGTTCCGGCGACTTTTGTTTTCGCACCCTGTGAAGGTTGGTCCCTGTTTGTGTTTCTTTTTTGCTGAAACTTGTTGGGTTGTGTTTCTTCTTTGCTAAAATGGCTCAGGACAAGGATAAGAGGGTTGAATCTAGTAAAAATGTGGTTAGTAGCATTATGACAGTTTCTCCTAAGATTATTGATTTGTTCCAATTATTTAGATTGGTCTAAAACAATTAAGATTTATTTGCGTAACATCAGGAAGACCCATCATTTAACTGATGATCCTAAGACAGATGATGAGGATTGGATGGCAGATGATGCCTGTTTGTTTTTGGGTATCAAGAACTCTATTGATGCGTCTATTGTTGGTTTGGTTCGTCATTGTGAGTATGTCAAACAACTTATGGACTATTTGCAAAATATGTATGCTGGGAAGTATAATTTGTCTCGCTTATACGATACGTATAAGTCTTTCTATACTACTGATCGTCAGGGTCAATCTGCTCAGGATTACTATATGCAGTTGAGGGAATTTTTTTAGCAGTTGAATGAATTGCTGCCTTTGAGTACTGATATAAGAGTGTTGCAAGCTCAACGGGAACAAATGTTTGTTCTTCGCTATCTGTGTGGACTTGGTTCTGATTTTGAGGGTGTTACTTCCCAGATTCTCTTTAGTGCCACCATTCCTGATGCTGAGGAAGCTCTTAGCCGTGTTTTGCGAAGTGGGCTGGTTATGTCACCCACTCCTGTTGTTCCAGCTTCCAGTGCTCTAGTCAGCCACAAGCCTTCATCTGACCGCTCTTATAAGGGTCCGACTAAGGGTGGTACTCGGGATACCAGATATCCAACTGAAGGGAACAGAGTCTTTCGAGACAACAGATATCCAACTGAAGGGAACAGAGTCTTTGAGTGTTATTACTGTCATGAGTCGGGTCATACCACGCGTACTTGTCCCAAACTTAAGGCAAAGGGGCAGCACAGGCACCGGTCTGCTCACATTGTCACTAGTGATGCTACATCCTCTGGTCCGACCTACACCCTTACTGCAGATGAATATGCTAAGTATCAAGAATCATTAGCTCCTCAACATTCTACTTCACCTATCACTGCTATTAGTGATTCAGGTAATTCTAATAAGTGCCTCATTTCTTCGTCTTCAAAGTGGGTCATTGATTCTGGTGCAACACACCATGTGACAGGTAATTCTGAATTGTTCACATCTCATAGTAAAACTTTTCCTTCACATGTTGCTATAGCTGATGGTACACATTCCCCTGTTATTGGTTCTGGCACTATTAACCCAACTTCTTCTCTTTCCCTCTCCTCTGTTCTTAATGTGCCTGGATTTACATTCAATCTAATTTCTGTGAGTCAACTTACTCGTTCACTTAATTGTTCTATCTCATTTTTTCCTGATCATTGCTTATTTCAGGATCTCATGACGAAGAAGATTATTGGTAGTGGATGGGAATCTGACGGTCTCTACATCTTGGATACAACTGTTAGAAGATCGGTTGCCCTCTCTAGTGTATCCACACCTTTTGATGAACATTGTCGGTTGGGACATCCTTCTCTACCAGTGTTGAAGAAATTATGTCCTCAGTTTCAGGATTTGTCTAGTTTAGATTGTGAGTCGTGTCGGTTTGCTAAACATCACCGTTTGTTTTCCTCTCCCCGAGTCAATAAAAGGTCAAGTTTTCCATTTGAATTAGTTCATTCTGATGTTTGGGGTCCTTGTTCTGTTGTGTCGAAACCTGGTTTCAGATATTTTGTTACTTTTGTGAATGATTATTCTTGAACTACTTGGTTATATTTAATGAAAAGTCGTTCTGAATTATTTACTCATTTTACTACTTTTTGTGCTGAGATTGAAACATAATTTAATGTTTCTGTTCATATACTCCGAAGTGACAATGCTAAAGAATACTTTTCTGGACAATTTCAGTCTTTCATGATCTAGAATGGTATTCTTCATCAATCTTCCTGTGTTGATACACCATTCCAAAATGGTGTTGCTGAACGCAAGAATCGTCATCTTCTTGAAACTACTAGAGCTTTTCTGTTTCAAACACGTGTTCCTAAACATTTTTGGGCTGATGCTGTCTCTACAGCATGTTTTTTGATCAATCGTATGCCTTCTTCCGTGTTACAATGTGAGACTCCGTATGGTACTCTCTTTCCTCATAAACCTGTGTTTCCTATGTCACCTCGTATTTTTGGGTGTACTTGCTTTGTTCGGGATGTTCGTCCACAAGTCACTAAACTTGACCCCAAAGCCCTTAAATGTGTGTTCCTTGGATACTCTCGTCTTCAAAAAGGGTATGGTTGTTTTTCTCCTTCTCTTGATAAATATCTTGTGTCTTTTGATGTCACGTTTATGGAACATCTTCCATTCTTTTCCATGTCGTCTGATATCTTCACAGGTGATACTGATGTTGAAGATGAGCTGGTCTATCAAGTTCACCAGGTCTCGGATGGCTGTCCCTTGAGAGACCTCCTGCTTCTGATCCAGTACCAATTTCTGCTCCGCCTTCAGATCCTACTCCTGAGTCAATCCAAACCACTGATGAACTTCCCATTACCCTTCGTAAAGGTAAAAGATCTTGCTCCCATCCTATTTCTGCTTTTGTTTCCTATGAGCGCTTTTCTTCTCATTCACAGTCTTTTGTTGCTTCCCTTGACTCCACTATTACTCCTAAATCTGTATCTGAGGCATTATCCCATCCGGGCTGGCGCCACGCCATGATTGATGAAATGAATGCTTTGGATGCTAATGGTACTTGGGACTTGGTAAATTTACCTGTTGGTAAGAAACCTGTTGGATGTCGTTGGGTATTCGCTGTGAAAGTTAACTCTGATGGTTCTGTTGCTCGATTAAATGCTCGTCTTGTTGCAAAAGTCTTTGCTCAGACTTATGGGGTTGATTATTCTGACACCTTATCCCCAGTGGCTAAAATGGCCTCTATTCGTCTCTTTATCTCCCTGGCTGCCCACTCTAATTGGCCCTTGCATCAGTTAGATATCAAAAATGCTTTCCTACATGGGGACCTTCAAGAAGAAGTTTACATGGAGCAACCACCAGGGTTTGTTGCTTAGGGGGAGTATGGCAAAGTTTTTGTCTCCGCAAATCTCTATATGGGTTGAAACAAAGTCCTCGAGCATGGTTTGGAAAGTTTAGTCAAGCAATTGAGGTTTTTGGGATGAAGAAGTGTAAGTGTGATCACTCTATCTTTTATAAACATTCTGCTTCAGTTATCATTCTCTTGGTCATCTATGTAGACGATATTGTTATTACAGGCAGTGATATGTCAGGAATCTCATCTTTGAAATCATTTCTCCATGGTCAATTTCATACCAAGGATCTAGGAGCTTTGAAGTACTTCTTAGGAATTGAGGTGTCAAGGAGTACGAAAGGAATTTTCCTGTCTCAAAGAAAATATGTTCTTGATTTGTTGTCCGAAACTGGAAAATCTGGAGCTAAGCCATGTAGTGCACCTATGACACCGAATGCGCATCTCACATCAGAAAGAGAGCCCTTTGAAGACCCTGGAAGATATAGGCGTTTGGTTGGAAAGTTAAACTATCTTACAGTGACTAGACCGAATATTACCTATTCTGTCAGTGTTGTTAGCTAGTTTATGTCATCTCCCACTGTTGATCACTGGACTGCACTGGAACAGATCTTATGCTACTTAAAGAGAACTCCTGGCTGAGGCTTACTTTACAAGAATTATGGTCATACCCAGATTGAGTGTTTCTCTGATGCAGATTGGGCAGGAGACAAAGATGATAGAAGATCCACTACCGGTTATTGTGTTTTTGTTGGAGGTAATTTAATTTCTTGGAAGAGCAAGAAGCAACATGTTGTTTCTCGCTCCAGTGCAGAATCTGAATATCGAGCGATGTCTCAATCAGTGTGTGAGATTATGTGGATTCGTCATCTCCTCTCCGAACTTGGGTTCAACGTCACCACTCCGGCAAAATTATGGTGTGATAATCAAGCAGCTCTTCATATTGCTTCCAATCTAGTGTTCCATGAACGTACTAAGCACATTGAAATAGATTGTCACTTTGTTTGTGAAAAGCTAGAAGAAAACATCATTGCTACAGCCTACATTGGCACCAATGAACTGTTGGTGTGCCCTAGTTCATAGGCATTGGTTCTTATAAAATGTATTTGTGTCACATTAATAAAGGCATTAATCTAGTTCATTTATATCTTGTGCTATAATATGAATAGAGAATCCATTGATTGATAATCGTAAAACCATATCCCAAGTCTATTCTATCATGGGAATGATTAGGACCACAGACTTGTATATTCGACGACTGTATGGTAGTAATTGATACTAGCCATAGCACTTGATAAGTCAGTTGTGAATATGGGTACATGTTATATACATGTGACTAGATCGATCCGCCCGAGAAAACTACATGGTGGTTGTGTCATTAGTTTTCTTAAGTAGGTCTCTAACTATCTTCAGACCAGATTTCATTATAATATCAATATGGGATCCGGTTCACTTTGACATACACCTAACAGGTCTGTAACAGGATGCTAAATACGGGTATGATTGGGTGAACAGGTGAACACGTTGGTATTGATATTGAAGTGATGGAATTACCACTCATGTAATAGTGAGATGATATCACAGGCCACTTGATAAGTGAGATTGATAAGTGTGTGGCCACACCCTGATAAGTAGTTTACTTATCTGTTTCATCAATCTACTTAAGATCAAGAAATATCATAAACATCAGAGAGGATGACAGCCGCCATGCCTCTAGTTTATAATATCGATATCAAATGGTGAAAGAAGTTAAGAGATAACTATAGGGTCTCTGCATCTTTAGACTGCTGAAACTCTGTCTTGGTTAGGGGCAGTAATGGTTTGCTAGAACCCACTTACTGTCTGTGGGCCGTGAGGCCACTGCTAGCTAAGGACAGTCCCATAGGATCGTGCACATCGAACATCTGAGTTAGAACTTATAGAACGGTACATTGGAGAGATGAAATTAATTAATTGATTGATAGTAAAATATCAAGGTAATTAATTGGTGGTTAATTAATTGATTAATTGATACTTTGTATCAAGGTAATTGATTAATGGTCTTAAGTGTTGAGTATTTAATTGATTAATTAGTTTACGGGATGTAATTAATTAATTTGTAAATTAATGAAATTGCATTCAGTGAATAATTAATTAAACTAATACGTTCTTATCAAAAAAAAAAAATTAAACTAATACGTTAATTTATTAATTAGTGTCGTTTATTTAATTTGGGTAATTAAATTTAATCTAATCATAATTAATTGCATAGAATAAATATTATTGGTATTTATTTATGTAATTAGATTAGGATTGGATTAGTTTTGTAATTAATCAATTAACCCTAAACCAGTTAGGTTTAGGAATACACTATATATATAAATTAAAACACTAAAACCCTGATAACTTGCTGGATCCGCTTTGATATTCTTTGCCGGAGTTACCTGCAAAACAAAACCGGAGACAGGATCTCCGGGAAAACTCTCCGACGATCAAGTCAGTTTTTGTAAAAATGAGTCTATGATTTAGCAATAGCTTTGTGGGAAAAAATGTGAACGTACCTCCCCCTTATTCTTAAGGCCTTTTATAGGTGTTTTTTGGTAACCGCCGAGGGCGGTTACTCCTTAGTGGGCCACGTTCTGAGGGCGGTTACCCCTTTTTAGGCCATGTCCCTTTCGTGGCTTTCATGGCAACGAACGTGGTTTTGAGTGGGAGTCTTGACGCTCCGTTTAGGAATTCGGGGCGGTTTACTCGCTGCGCCCGCTTCCTTCATTCGGGTCCCATCCAATCTTAGCCCATGGGGCTTTAATATGGGCTGGGCTTGCGAAATGAATATAACCCCTTTTGGGCTTCGCGGGTTATCACATGCCTCCCCCTTGGTCTAGCAAGAGCCCTTTTAGGGTCTTTTTATAGGGGACGCTTCGTCTTTGTCCGATTATTTCAAAGTTTTGAATTTGTGCATTTCCCCTCTTTCGTTTTCTCCGGCGTCGACCTTTTAATTCCGTTACTTCTTTTCCGGCGTTGACCTCTTAATCCCGTCACTTCACTGTGTTGTCTTTTTCATGTAAGTTTTTCTTTTCACATTTGTTCCTTGTTCGGCTTTTTGCTTCTGTTTTCCTTTTATCGATCATGTCAGACCTCGACTTCGCGCCGTTTGACGACGATTATGTCCGTGAGGTCTCTAACGAGGTCGAAGAGATGGTTGAGGAAGCTTCAACCAGCTCTCCTGGGTGTAATTCTCATCCCGCCGACTTCCTTCATCTGGCGAATACAACCGACGAGGGTTTAGGTTTTGACCCCAAAAAGTTGATTCTGCCACCTGTCCCAACCCCTCGTTTGTTACCAAAGAAGGATAGGTCGGGAAGTCTGGTTTGTCAAGAGATAATCGATGATTTGCGGGAGCATTATCCCTGGCTCCGAGGTCTCGAGACTATCATTCCTGGGGAGGATAGGGGACCGGGCGATTACCCAAAGGGGTACTTCACTATTTTCGTGGCCCAGATTATCTGCGGCTTCACTTATCCGCTGGCGGATGAGATTGCTTCCGTCCTAGGCGGTTACGGAATCGCGCCCGGGCAATTGCATCCTAACGGCTGGGCCGATTTGACTCTGGACAAATTCTTGGCGGATTGTTTGGAGGTTCCCTTTTCGCCCAAAATCTTCTCCAAGCTCCACCATTTCGAAAGCTCGGCGAGGTATTTCACTTTCATCCGCCAGAGCGGATACTATGGTTTTGATGAGAAGCTGAACAAGATCCGCGAGTGGGATCGATCTTACTTTTTTATCAAGTTTAATGAGGAAAACCTGAACTTCCTTCGTTGCTGGAGCCGACCCAACGTAAAGAGTTTGAACTTCGGGTATCCCAGCAAGGAAGAATCCGCCGTTATCAAGTTCTTGAAGAGCACTCCTCCTTTTGTATGGACATACGATCAGGCCTTTCATATGCTAAGGAGCCGAGTAGCGATTGCGTACCGCGAGGGGGATCGCGTTGTCTATATTCCTTATCGCGTTTTTGTGCAAGGTACTTTTTATTTCCAAGTTGATGGTTTCTTTTAACCCTTTGCAGGGGTGATCCTTTATCTCAAATCGCTGCAGATCGGGAGGCTAAAGCCCTGTCGAGAAGAAAGAAGCGGATGACGGAGACCGCTTCCGTTGTAGCGGCGGATCCTTCTGGCGGGACGATTCCTTCTATTGGGGCGGCTTCCCCGGTTAGGGCTTCTGCTTCACAAGGTCCCGCTTCTGCCTCCGAGGATCTTCCTTTAACCAGGAAGCGGAAGATAAGTGCGGATACAGAGTCTTCTCGTTCTAAAAAGAAGAACACTTCGGTGTCCCTTACTGTTGGCGGCGCACCTGTATCCGCCTCGTCTAAAGGAAAGAGCAGTACCCCCATTCACGAGGTATCTTGATCTACTCCCTCTCGTATTGCTACTTTTTCCTCATGAGCTATCTGCCATTCCCTTGATATTTTTCTTTATGCTTTTGCAGCCAATCCCCGATATTAGCGGATGGTGGACTAGGACTTTCGGCCTGGCCGTGAACTTCTCTTGCAAGGATATTGTATCTTCCATATGCAATGTCCTCGGGCGACTTCCCTCCGCCTCCCGTGTGCGCGAGCATGTACCACTCCCTACTGCTGTGGAAGGGATCGAGAAGCGTTCTGTAGAGGTATATTATTGTTTTGTCCTTCGCTTTCAAATATCTTGTGTTCATTGTAACCGCATATTTCTATTCGCCCATTTTTATTTGTGAGACGTGTTATATGCAGATTATCAATTTCGCTGAGGGCATTCTCCGAAGGGATGCAGAGCGAGCCAAGGAGTTGGAAAGTCTTGGTACGGAATTGGCGACTCAGAAGTTGCTTTATGATGA
The DNA here is from genome assembly GCF_963576675.1 of Euphorbia lathyris. Taxonomy (NCBI): domain Eukaryota; kingdom Viridiplantae; phylum Streptophyta; class Magnoliopsida; order Malpighiales; family Euphorbiaceae; genus Euphorbia; species Euphorbia lathyris. The sequence goes on along the minus strand of NC_088917.1, from coordinate 84,152,390 downwards.
TGTCCAAGGGAAGGTGAAGGTCCTAGAGGGCACCTGTCAGAAGGCCGTGGGCGAGAAGGAGGAGGCCCTTAAATCCCTTCAGGCCAAGTCCGATGAACTGCAAAAAGCCCTCGACGACCTAGCTGCTTTCAAGGAGGCCCAACAGAAGAGGGTTGAGGAGATTTTGGCTGAAGATGGCGCCCGCATCTACTGGTATGGGGAGCGGATTCATGCCGCTTATGAGCATGGACATCAGGGTCTAGTACTTAACCGCCCCAAAGTTCCCATCCCTGAAAAGGATTTAACTGGGGAGTGGGATAAGCTGGAAGTCGAGGATGCTGATATGGATGAGGCACTCTTCTTAGATTGGAAGAGTCTTCAGGATCCTCCGATTGGCTGCGAGATCCCTATTCAGCCCGCGGAAGGAGAGGCACCCTAAGCCGTTTCTCAACCTGTGCAAGAGGTACCTCTCGCCGAAGAGGTTACTGAAGCGGTTACCGATTCAAGGGTTGAGGATTCGCTTGAAGTAGATCCTCCTACCGGAAGAGATGAGGGAGTCGCCGAAGTCCAGGAGGGCATTAGGGGCGAAGGAGAGGAAGCTGTAGCATAGCTTAACTTATATTTGGACTTTTGTATGTAAAAACCATGTAACAAACCGCTCTGATATATATATTTTCTTTCAGTTGTTGCTTTTCATATGTGTGTGATTGTCACTTTTTTGCCCTTTATATGTGCCCTTTGTCCTTTTGCTGACTCCATATTTGTGTTTCTTCATAGCTAGGGTGGCCAGACCCTTTTTGCAATTTTGAGTACTCGTTTATTCGCTTAATTTTATGCCTTAACTTATAATTCTTCTTTCGAAAATAATCATAAGTTTTGATCATAAGGTTTTGCGAGTGATGCGTAATCATGCATCCTCCTTTCTTTAACAGGCAACACATTTATGTGTTTTTGATTTTAACCCTAAGGTTTTTTGCGAGTGATGCGTAATCATGCATCCACCTTTCTTTAACAGGCAACACATTTATGTGTTTTTGATTTTAACCCGAAGGTTTTTTTTGCGAGTGATGCGTAATCAAGCATCCGCCTTTCTTTAAGAGGCAACACATTTGTGTGTTTTTGGAAAGAATCCGCATTTTGTTGTAACATACTGAGTGAATGTAATAACTTTTATTGATGACGAGAAAAAGTTTATTACATATGTACACCAATTGTGCGGGATCGAAGCCTCATTAAAACCTTTTATCAGAAAACCCAGTGGGAAAAACTCATAAAAAGAAAAAGAGTACTCATCATTTCCTCGAACTACTCGGCCTTTCTATATAGGCGTAGATTCTCTAGATTCCAGGTGCGCGGGAGCTTCTTTCCACTCATTTCTTCTATTTCGAAAGTGGCCGGTCCCATCTTCTTGGATACTTTGTATGGCCCGATCCAGTTGACGCCTAGCTTGCCTTTGCCATCTCTAGACTGTATTTTATCTGCTTTTTTCAAGACCAAGTCGTTTTCGTTGATCATTACTTTTCGCACTCTTCTGTCATGGTATTTCTTGATTTTGTTGCGGTACATTGCCATTCGCATGTAAGCTTTTTCTCTTCGTTCCTCCTCAGAATCCAAAGCATCTCTGATGTTGATAGGATTTTGTGTGTCGCAATAATAAATTGTCCGATCTGTGGGCGACTTGATTTCAACAGGTAGGACTGCTTCGGCTCCATAAACTAGCGAGAAAGGTGTTTCGCCTGTTGCTGCCTTTACAGAGGTTCTGTATGCCCACAGCATATGGGGTATCTCATCCGCCCAACCTGTTTTTTTTGTCTCCTAGCCGCTTCTTGATGCCTTGAACCATGGCCATGTTGGTAACCTCCGTCATACCATTTGATTGGGGATGGTTTACAGAAGAAAAATGATTCTTGATTCCCATGCTTTCGCAGTATGTTTTGAACTTGGCACAGTTGAACTGGGTGCCATTGTCGGTTATAAGCTTCTGCGGGATCCCAAATCGCATGATAATGTTCTCTCGTAAGAACTCGATCATTCGCTCAGGTGTTTGTGCGGTTACTGCCTCCGCTTCTACCCATTTGCTGAAGTGGTCCACTGCGACTATCAAATACTTCCTTTTCTTTGTTGTTTCTGGGAATGGACCCACTATATCAATTCCCCATGTTGCGAATGGCCACGCCGTCATTATAGTGATTTGTTCAGCTCCGGGAACATGCTTTTCATTCGCATGGATTTGACAGTTGTGACATTCCGCAACCATCTTCTGGGAATCTTCCACCACCTTGGGCCAGTAGTATCCCACCAGTTTGACCTTTCTTGCCAATGCCGCCGAAGCTTCGTGTGCGCCACAAATTCCTTCGTGTAGTTCTCGCAGCACATAGTCTCCTTCATTGCGACTAACGCATTTCAACCATGGACATGTGTACGATTTCCGATACAAAGTTCCATCCTGCATTGAGTATCGTGCCGACTGCCCAATTATTTTTCTGGCTAAGCTCTTATCAACCGGCAAATCTCCCTGCTCCAGATATTGACGGATTGGCATCCGACAATCTTCATCGTCTTCCAGTTCCTCGATGATCATAATCTGATCAACCTCGAATGCTGGTGCCGATTTTATTTCCAAGCTGCATGCTTTTTGACTCCATGGTTCTCTACTTGCCGCTGCTTTTGCCAATTCGTCAGCTTTTGCATTTTGGCCTCGTGGAACATGCACCATCTCCCAAACGACTCCCTTGTGCGTTAACTCTTGTGTCAATCGGCTGACCACCTGATGGTATTTTACTAGCTCCTCCTATTTCACCAGATAATTTTTTGTGATCTGGTTTATCATGAGTTTGGAATCGCTGTAGATTACCACTCTTTCTGGGGTGAGTTCATTGAGCAACCTCAATCCACATATCATAGCCTCGTATTCCGCGGCATTATTGGTAGTTTTGAAAGTTAATTTTGCTGCATAGTACAGGCGGATAACCTCCGGACCTTTGATGACGACTCCTAGCCTAGCTCCGTCTGCAGATAAGGCCCCATCTATGTACATGCTCCACTCTTCTTTTTGTGCCTTTGGACATTCATCATCATCCCAGGTGAATTCGTTCACGAAGTTGGCGAGCACTTGGCTCTTTAGCGCTGGTCTTCCTTCATAGCGGATATCGAATTCGCCCAGGCGAATTGACCATTCCATCAACCGGCCGGATGCGTCAGGTTTCTGCAGTACCTTTCGCATTGGGATGCCAGTTCTCACAATGATAGTATGCGCCTGAAAGTATGGTTTCAATCTAGCCGCCGTGGTTATCACTGCGAGGGCCATTTTGTCCAACTTCGAATATCGGAGTTCTGCATCCTTCAGGACTTTGCTCACGTAGTACACTGGATATTGTTGCCCTTCTTCTTCTCGCACCATCACAGTGCATATTGCCATGCTGGTGACGGATACATAAAGGAAAAAATCTTCTCCGTCTTCCGGCCTGCTCATTAAGGGCGGATAACATAGTAATCGTTTTATCCCCTCAAATGCTTCTTGACAATCCGGCGTCCATTCAAAGGACTTGGATTTTTTGATGGCATTGTAGAAAGGTAGACATCGCCTAGCTGAGCATGATATGAATCGCCCTAATGCCACCAACCGCCCGTTCAATCTCTGTACTTCCCTTATGTTCCTTGGCGTCTTCATCTCCATTACTGCTTTAACCTTCTCAGGATTCGCCTCAACCCCTTTGCCGCTAACAATGAAACCCAGGAACTTTCCCGCTCTTACTCCGAATGTGCATTTCTCTAGGTTCAATTTGAGGCCATATTTGATCAACACTTCTAGGATTTCTTTGATATCCCGCGGGTGATCTTGCATTTTCTTGCTTTTGATGATCATGTCATCAACATAGATCGAGAAGTTCTCGCCGGATTTGTCTGAAAATATCTTGTTCATCATCCTCTGGTATGTTGCTCCCGCGGTTTTCAATCCAAAGGGCATCACCTTGAAGCAATAAGTCGCCTGGTGAGTTATGAATGATGTTTTGATTTCATCCGCCTTCTCCATGGGTATCTGATGGTAACTGGATTTCACGTCGGTGAATGATAAAGCTTCATATCCTGCAGTTCCATCTACTAATATATCAATGTTAGGAAGTGGATACATATCTTTCGGACATGCCTTGTTCAAATCTTTGAAGTCGACGCACATTCTGTACGTTCCATTCGGCTTTTTGACTAGCACCACATTGGCTAGCCATTCCGGATAGGTGACTTCTCGAATCGCATCCGACCTTAGCAAGTCCGCCACTGCTTTTTCAATCGCCTTTTGCCGCTCAGGAGCATGTCCCCTCTTCTTTTGCCGCACTGGGGTTGCCCCTTTGTCTACATTCAACCGATGGGTTGCTATGTCTGGGCTTATTCCTTTTAGCACTTCATTTGGGGCGGCAAATGCCGACTCACATTGGATCAATACCTCGGTAATGGCTTTCTTTGTTTCTTCTGAGAGTCCAGCCGCTATTCGCACGTTCTTGTCATTCGAGATGGCGAATAGTTCCGTTTCTCCCAATGCTTCCGCCGGTAGCTTCTCTTCGACTTTATCCTCCTCTTCCGGTTTTGGTTCAAGTGATAATGTATAGGCCTGTTGAGATACAAGTTGATCACCTTCAACTATGACTCGCCCTTGGCTCGTTGGCAAATGTAACGTTAAATGCTTCATTGAGATGAGCGACTCCGTCTCCGACAGGAATGGCCATCCCAGATTTATGTTGTAGGCCAGTGGGAGATCAACAATTGCGAATTCTAAATCACCTCGCCATTTTAGATTCTTATCGCCCATTTCTGCCTCCAACACCACCTGCCCACTTGTTTGGGAGGATTGACCCCCAAAACCAGTTACATCCATGAAGGTGTGTTCCACCCGCTCGTCGTTGATTCCCAACTTGTTGAATGCTGTCCGGGTAATGACGTTGCAAGAACTGCCCGTGTCGATAAGGACCCGCTTGACGTCCCATCCTTCAACGGCCATCGTGATCACCAGGGCATCCGTATGTGGCTCCGTGATTCTCGCAAATGAGTAATTGAGGGCATCCCCCCTATGTGTGTTGCTCTTTCGCCGTTCACGATGAGTTCTTTTTGTTGGAGGCTCGTAGATTCTGCCTGCTATCACGTTTATCACCCCTTTCTTCTGCTTCTTTTCTGGCCGTGTTTCTCCCTCATGCGGGAGCGTTGTTTTCTCATCAGCTGTTTTTTTTCTTACAAATTGACTCAGCTTGCCTCTCTCGATCAGTTTTTCTATTTCCTTCTTCAGTTCGTAGCAATCATCTGTGTCATGGCCATTCAACCTGTGGAACCTGCAATACTTACTGGGATAGCGCCCTAAACTGGTTCGGCCTTTCACCTCGGGGAACCGCACATCCTTCTTCAAGGGGCTCTTTTCGATCCAAATTAACACCTCTTGGCGAGTCGTGTTTAGTGGTGTGTGATGTCCTCCACCTTGAAAGGGACGATCGCCTCTTCGAACAAAATTACTTTTGGACTGGGTCTGACGCCGACTGTCCGAAGTGGTTCTAGCGGCATCTCTTTCTCGCCGAGTTTGGGCCCTATGTTCCCTGTTGACATCATCCACTTCCATGAATTCCTTTGCTATCTTCATGAGCTCGGCTACAGTGCGTGGTTTGTTACGGATGATTTCTTCCCGCATGCTCCAATCTGTGGTTCCATCCGCCATGATGTTGCGAATACTCACGATATCCGGGTTCTGCAATCGCACCAGGATATCGTTAAAGGCGACAACAAATTCCCTTAGGGAATTATAGTTTCTCTGTTTGATCTCCTTCAGCTGCCTATCTGTCACATCTGCCGCTTTACAGCCCACGAACTTCGCACAGAAATCCCGACTATATTGTTGCCAATTGTGAATAGATTCTGCCAGTAAAGATCGAAACCAATCAGATGCCGCACCGCCCAAAGTTGTCGAGAATAACCTGCAAATTATGCTTTCGCTTGCCCCTACAACATCCATTAACTCTCTGTAGTTCCTGACATGAGCCTCAGGGTCAGAATTTGGATCCCCATAGTATTTTGGTATGGCAGGTGCTTTGATTCTGTGATCTGGAATGAATTCCCGCAACGAAGGGGCAAAAGGTGAATCGCTCTGGACCTCTGCTCTCGGCCTAGGCGAGTACCCCATTCGCTCCATCATGCTTCGTAATTGATCTTCTAAGTCAATATCGGGTATTCGCCGGACTTCTTCCATCCGCTGCTGGTGAATTCTGAGTGGCATCCACCCGCCCATCAGTGTTGAGACGTGTGCCTGTTGGGGGACTAACCGCTGTCCCGTTATAGGATCAAAGTTCCATATATGCTCCCGCCCAGGAGTCATCAACTCCGAATGTCTGTGAGGAAAAGGTTCCACTTGCTGTAGCGGAAGAGTGCCTTGCACTCCTGGCAACGGTTGGGATGGCTGCCAGGTCGGATGTATTGTCGTAATGAGATCTGGGTGCGAGTAGTTGCTCGGGTGGCTGTGTGGGTTTGTGTGACTACTCTGGCCCACGTTATTTGGCGCCTGAGATGGCTGCGGGAGGGCCGATATGACAGGGATAGTCAGTGATTGTGTTGAGATAACCACAGGTTCTTGAGGAGCAGCCGCCACGGCGGTATTGTGTTCGGCGAGGGCCGTTAGTAAATTAACCATTCGATCTCCAGCCGCCTGGCTCATGTTCGAAGCCAAGACTTGTCCAGCCATCTGCACGAAATCACTATTGGACATTTCCATCTCAGTTTGCACTTGGACCTCCAATAAGGGACTCAATTGTCCCGAAGGACCCGATGAGCTAGGCACCACAGGCTGTGTACTTGCAGGTTGCGAATTCACAATCCGTGGTCCCCTGGAGTTCATACTGGTTGACCTAGTGGTAACGCCGGTCGTTCGTGATGGTTCTAACATGTTCTTCGTGTACCTTTAACCAAATGTTGGTAAAAAAGGTCCACGTTCACCGCACCAATGATAACTTGCTGGATCCGCTTTGATATTCTTTGCCGGAGTTACCTGCAAAACAAAACCGGAGACAGGATCTCCGGGAAAACTCTCCGACGATCAAGTCAGTTTTTGTAAAAATGAGTCTATGATTTAGCAATAGCTTTGTGGGAAAAATGTGAACGTACCTCCCCCTTATTCTTAAGGCCTTTTATAGGTGTTTTTTGGGTAACCGCCGAGGGCGGTTACTCCTTAGTGGGCCACGTTCTGAGGGCGGTTACCCCTTTTTAGGCCATGTCCCTTTCGTGGCTTTCATGGCAACGAACGTGGTTTTGAGTGGGAGTCTTGACGCTCCGTTTAGGAATTCGGGGCGGTTTACTCGCTGCGCCCGCTTCCTTCATTCGGGTCCCGTCCAATCTTAGCCCATGGGGCTTTAATATGGGCTGGGCTTGCGAAATGAATATAACCCGTTTTGGGCTTCGCGGGTTATCACATGCCTCCCCCTTCGCTTCCTTCATTCGGGTCCCGTCCAATCTTAGCCCATGGGGCTTTAATATGGGCTGGGCTTGCGAAATGAATATAACCCGTTTTGGGCTTTGCGGGTTATCAAACCCTAATTTAACCAACAATATTCGGCCAACCTATGTTTGCTTAGGCAAACAATTAAAATTTCCGCAGCCACCACTTAGAAAAGTGGAGGAAGCTTTTGGCGAATTACAAAATATCTTCAGTTCTTCTTTCGTTCTTCGGCTAGCACCGGTTCTAGCTCAATAGCTGTTCGTGCACCTGACTACGGAGATCTTACTACTTTGTGGATTCTTCAGCCGTCTCTAGAAGAGACAGTCCGGGTAAGTTTTTATCCCTAAACGGATCCAAAAGGTTTTATTCAATCAATGGTTAACGGACAAAGATCAAACTAAAAGGGATTAGAAATAAATTTTAAACCGCAATTCCGCTGCGCTACAGTTGATTAACTGGCTTTAATCCCTAACAGTGGTATCAGAGCCATGGTTTAGTCCGTTTTGAATGATTGAAAATTAATAAGATTTGGTTTTTATTATTTTTCCAAATCAGTTTTGAGAATTCCTAGAAATTGTTCTAGGAAGTTGTCTATTTATTATTTCTGTCTGTATTTTGTATTATTTGGTTCTGAAATTATTTTAAAATAATTGAAGATTAAAAAAAAATACAGCAGCCATTTTTAAACAATAAAAGAAAAAAAAAGTTTCGGACACGGAACAACAGTCACGGGACTGCTGTCCGCGAACAGCAGCCCCGCGGCTGCTGTTGGGCGGACAGCAGCACTACTGCTGTCCACTAGACAGCAGCCACGGGGCTGCTGTCCACGGACAGCAGCCCCGTCACTGTCCCGGGTCCGTTAAAAATTCCGAATTAGTCTAATTTTGGATTTAACGGGGCTGATTTTAATCTTTAAATTTTTCACGGGTAATTTTAATAAAATCAGGGCCCTAATACCGTTTAATTTATTAAACGTGTTTTGAATAAAAATTAATTGGTATTAAAACGTTTTTGATTGGCATGCATATTTAATTTTTGATCGAATTGATAATTTGTATAAAATTGAATATGGTTAATTTGTGAAATTGGCCCAATAGACCGTGACACCGGTTTAAATTGGGAGAGCTAAATTTTAGATATGTGACGACCCTAAAAATTTAGTGGGAGCAAAATTGTAATTTTGTATTTAAATGGATGTTAACCGTTTGGGCCTTTATGGGTCTTAGTCACATATGGTAAAATTGGCGATTTCACCCTAAGTAACTCGGCTTAACTTTATTAGATGATTTTGGAATGCCATGATCATGCATTATATTCATATGTCTTACCGTGCAGCAATGTGTTATAGAGTTCTATGGGCCCTAAATTAAAGTCGGTTTGTAATTTAATTTATTTTGAGAAATATGGCCTGCGTGCCATTTTTTCATTAATGTAATTTTAGAATATGTTCTATTCATAAAATTGTAATTGGTCGTGAAGAAGCCCAGATGGTCCAAGCCCATGGTGGGTGCCCAAGGAGACTTGAAGCAAGCCCGTGGAGATTAGATAGTATATCTAGTTTCACTAGGATGTATTATAAGGCCCATAGAGTCTCTACGTTTATTTTGATGATACAATTGCTTAGTATAACATGAAATATAAGTAGCAACGATCACCAGATCATCACCCGTGATAATTATATGTTAAAGCCGTATCACTTAATTAATCCGGATAATGAAATATTGAGTCGTTTAAAAGTGCTTTCCAGATTCACACCTCTTTCTCCCAGGTAGTGCTACAGTGTATGACGTGCCCTAGCAGGTATGCTGTAGTAATTAGTGGGCCGTTGAGGGTTAGGATACTTCGGTATGGCTAACGTGTGTATGGTGGTTGGACTCAACGTGGGTAGCATTAGCTCAGATGGGCTAAGTGTCATAAAGCCCATCAAACCAAGAGTCCTTGTGGAGGATTGGATAGTTTATCCTACCAAATCGTCAATGGTCAACGACGGAGCCCTAGCTCGGTCTATTGTTGATGGATTGTGGATCTTGGTCAAGACAGCCAAATAAATATCACCAATAACAAATTAAAATGGATTATTAATTTGATCTTTGGCTTAAGCCCTTTATTCTAACTCTAATGTAATTTTTCCACATAGATAAAAATCACCAAGTTACATAAAAGAAATAATGAATGCAACAAGCAACAACTCACTCAGACCACTCCTGGAAAAGGAAAGACTTTCAGGGATTGATTTCCTTGACTGTCCTGTAAACTCACAAAAGGTTTGTAGACACGAGTGGAAGGAATCTGTACTGATTGCTACCTTACCAGCCAACAAAGGGAACACACCTAAGGGAAAGGCCAAGTCCAAGTCCAAGGCGAACGCCCAAAAGGCCAAGTCAAAGACAAGGAAGGCGGCAGCTCCTAAAGGTAGGTTGGCCTTGGCAAATGATATCTGTCACGAGTGTAATGAGAAGGGACACTGGAAGAACACGTGTCCAAAGCTAAGGGAGAAACAGAAGGCTAAAGCTTCTGGTTCTGGCATTTATGTTGTTGAGATAAATCTGGCTATTTCTACATCTTGGGTTTTAAACACTGGATGTGGTACTCACATTTGTTCAAATGTGCAGGGACTGAGAAATAGGAGGTTGTTAGGATCTGGTGAAGTGGATCTTCGAGTCGGCAATGGTGCTCGTGTAGAGGCCTTGGAGATCGAAGATTACACTTTAGAGATGCCTACTGGTTTAGTTTTAGAACTTAGAGATTGTTGTTTTGTACCTGCAATGCGCAGGAATATTATCTCAGTTTCTATGTTGGATATTTCCGGTTTTAATTTTAATATTGGACGTGGTAGGATTTCTATACATCGTGGCAATATTGTTTATGGAACCGCATTTCTAGAAAATGGTTTATATATCCTTGATCTAAAACGTAGTGAATCAATCTATAACATAAATGCTAAAGGGATTAAGACTAATGAACTAAATCCTACATATATCTGGCACTGCCGTCTTGGCCACATAAATGAGAAACGCATAACTAGGCTTTACTCTAGTGGAGCGCTAGGGTCATTCGACATGCAATCTTATGACACGTGTGAATCTTGTTTAAGAGGGAAGATGACAAAGGCGCCTTTCACCAAAACTGGTGTAAGGGCCACGGAGCTATTGGAACTGATACACTCAGATGTATGCGGTCCAATGAGCACTAGTGCTAGATCTGGTTTTCTGTACTTTGTTACCTTCACAGATGACTATAGCCGGTATGGGTATGTGTATCTGATGAAACATAAATCTGAAACTCTTCTGAGATTCAAAGATTTTAAAAATGAAGTAGAAAATCAACTTGGCAAGAAAGTAAAAGCGCTCCGGTCTGATAGAGGGGGCGAATACTTGAGCCAAGAGTTTGTCTCATTCTTGAGAGAGTGTGGGATTGTATCCCAACTCACTCCTCCTGGTACACCCCAATGGAATGGAGTGTCAGAAAGGAGGAATAGGACCCTGCTCGACATGGTCTGCTCAATGATGAGTCAAGCTTCTCTCCCTATCTCCTTTTGGGGATTTGCTTTGGAAACTGCTGCTCATATAATTAACAATACACCGAGCAAGGCAGTTGAAGGAACACCATATGAATTATGGACAGGCCGAAAGCCCAATGTTTCCTTCATGAAGATTTGGGGTTGTGATGCACATGTCAAGAAATTGATGAGTGGCAAACTAGAGTCCAAATCTGTCAAATGCCAGTTCGTGGGTTACCCTAAGGAAACTAAGGGTTATTACTTCTACAACCCAGCCGAGAATAAAACATTCGTGGCCAGGTTTGCAGTTTTTTTGGAAAAGGAATTCCTTTCCAAAGTAGACAGTGGGAGCAATATTGATCTCGCTGAGATTCAAGACTCACCGACTCCTACAGCAGATGTTGAGGATGCTCAGGTAACTGATTTAGGTCCTCAAGAAATTGAGGAGGCTGAACCAGTTACACAGGAACCTAGAAGGTCTGATAGGACACGTCATCAACCCGAAAAGTACGGTTTTGTCGTGACTGATGATGGGGACATAATGGTCGATGACCAAGATGAGCCCAAGACTTATCAAGAGGCTATTGAAAGCCCACAATCAGATCAATGGCGTAAAGCTATGGAGGCTGAAATGCAGTCTATGCGTGATAACCAGGTGTGGAACTTGGTGGATCCACCTCCGGGTGTTAAAACAATTGGCTGCAAGTGGTGTTTCAAATTAAAAGCCGATAACACCTTCAAGGGGCGACTGGTGGCAAAAGGTTATAGACAAATCCAAGGAATTGACTATGATGAAACCTTTTCACCAGTTGCTATGTTCAAATCCATTAGGATAGTACTGGCCATAGCTGCATGGTATAACTATGAGATATGGAAGATGGATGTTAAAACCGCTTTCCTGAATGGGAAGTTACTAGAGGATGTCTAAATGACACAACCGGAGGGTTTTATCGATCCGAAGTATCCTAACCGAGTATGTAAGCTTTAAAGATCCATTTATGGATTGAAGCAAGCATCTAGGTCTTGGAATCAGAGATTCAATGAAGCCATAACTGAATATGGTTTCGTGCAGAATCCTGATGAACCTTGTGTGTATATGAAATTCAGTGGGAGCATATCCACTTTCCTGATATTGTATGTCGATGACATACTGCTCATTGGAGGTGATATACCAACACTGTAAGGAGTGAAGCAGTGGTTGAGTAAATGCTTCGCAATGAAAGATTTAGGAGAAGCTGAGACGATCTTAGGGATCAGGATCTACAGAGATAGATCCAACAGACTTCTAGGCTTGAGTCAGGCAACGTACATAGACAAAGTTCTTAGAAGATTCAGCATGGACCAGGCTAAGAAAAGATTCATGCCTATGCGTCATGGGTTGAAACTTGGTAAGAAAGATTATCCTCAGACAAAGCAGGACAGAGAGAACATGGAAAAGGTCTCATATGTGTCAGCTATAGGATCTATCATGTACTCTATGTTATGTACAAGGCCAGATGTTGCATTTGCACTTAGCATGACTAGCCGGTACCAGTCAGATCACGGCGAGGAGCACTGAAAGGCAGTTAAGGCTATCCTAAAGTACCTTAAGCGTACCAAGGATTTCTTTTTAGTTTTTGGTGGGCAAGAGTAATGGCAGTATCAGGTTACACTAACCAAGGTTTTAAGGATGATAACCAGTCACATACTGGTTATGGATTTCTCCTGAATGGCGATGCCATTAGTTAGAGATCCTTAAAGTAGCCAACCATTGCCGATTCTATGATGGAAGCTAAGTACATTGTTGCATGTGATACTGCAGAGGAAGCAGTTTGGATCAAGAAGTTCATAACTGATTTAGGAGTAGGTCAACCTCTCCTAAGATCAGTTGATGTTTTCCTGTGACGATAATAGGGCCATAGCACAAGCACCGGAGCCCATGTCACACAAGAGATCCAAATGCATACTTAGATAGTAACACCTTACCCGGTGATATTACATTATGGAGGGTTGACACTGAGAACAATGTTGCTGATCAGTTTACTAAGGAACTTGGTAGTACTAGATCTATAGTGTTTAGGGCAATACCTGCTTGGAACTAGTTCAAGTGGGAGACTGTTGGTGTGCCCTAGTTCATATGCATTGGTTCTTATAAAATGTATTTGTGTCACATTAATAAAGGCATTAATCTAGTTCATTTATATCTTGTGCTATAATATGAATAGAGAATCCATTGATTGATAATCGTAAAACCATATCCCAAGTCTATTCTATCATGGGAATGATTAGGACCACAGACTTGTATATTCGATGACTGTATGGTAGTAATTGATACTAGCCATAGCACTTGATAAGTCAGTTGTGAATATGGGTACATGTTGTATACATGTGACTGGATCGATCCGCCCGAGAAAACTACATGGTGGTTGTGTCATTAGTTTTCTTAAGTAGGTCTCTAACTATCTTCAGACCAGATTTCATTATAATATCAATATGGGATCCGGTTCACTTTGACATACACCTAACAGGTCTGTAACAGGATGCTAAATACGGGTATGATTGGGTGAACAGGTGAACACGTTGGTATTGATATTGAAGTGATGGAATTACCACTCATGTAATAGTGAGATGATATCACAGGCCACTTGATAAGTGAGATTGATAAGTGTGTGGCCACATCCTGATAAGTAGTTTACTTATCTGTTTCATCAATCTACTTAAGATCAAGAAATATCATAAACATCAGAGAGGATGACAGCCGCCATGCCTCTAGTTTATAATATCGATATCAAATGGTGAAAGAAGTTAAGAGATAACTACAGGGTCTCTGCATCTTTAGACTGCTGAAACTCTGTCTTGGTTAGGGGCAGTGATGGTTTGCTAGAACCCACTTACTGTCTGTGGGCCGTGAGCCCACTGCTAGCTAAGGACAGTCCCATAGGATCGTGCACATCGAACATCTGAGTTAGAACTTATAGAACGGTACATTGGAGAGATGAAATTAATTAATTGATTGATAGTAAAATATCAAGGTAATTAATTGGTAGTTAATTAATTGATACTTTGTATCAAGATAATTGATTAATGGTCTTAAGTGTTGAGCGTTTAATTGATTAATTAGTTTACGGGATGTAATTAATTAATTTGTAAATTAATGAAATTGCATTCAGTGAATAATTAATTAAACTAATACGTTAATTTATTAATTAGTGTCGTTTGTTTAATTTGGGTAATTAAATTTAATCTAATCATAATTAATTGCATAGAATAAATATTATTGGTATTTATTTATGTAATTGGATTAGAATTGGATTAGTTTTGTAATTAACCAATTAACTCTAAACCAATTAGGTTTAGGAATACACTATATATATAAATTAAAACACTAAAACCCTAATTTAACCAACAATATTCGGCCAACCTATGTTTGCTTAGGCAAACAATTAAAATTTCCGCAGCCACCACTTAGAAAAGTGGAGGAAGCTTTTGGCGAATTACAAAATATCTTCAGTTTTTCTTTCGTTCTTCGGCTAGCACCGGTTCTAGCTCAATAGCTGTTCGTGCACCTGACTATGGAGATCTTACTACTTTGTGGATTCTTCAGCCGTCTCTAGAAGAGACAGTCCGGGTAAGTTTTTATCCCTAAACGGATCCAAAAGGTTTTATTCAATCAATGGTTAACGGACAAAGATCAAACTAAAAGGGATTAGAAATAAATTTTAAACCGCAATTCCGCTGCGCTACAGTTGATTAACTGGCTTTAATCCCTAACAAGCTGGGCATGTCAAATATCTATGCTCCAGCTTGAGGGGGAGTGTAATGTATGTAATTGTATATAGATATTAGTTTAGGGAGCTATTAGCATATTAGTTCAGGGACCTATTAGCATCTATACCACTTTGTATATAACTACCTATTGTTCTAATAATATACTATTGAGTTTTCTCAAACTACAATCTCTATTGGTTTTTCACACGGGTTAAATGCACCGTTGGTTACTGAATTTTCGAGGTTTGTCTCAAAATTGTCACTGAACTTCATTTTGTATCAGTAAAGTCTTCCAACTTTGGTTTTTATATTCAATAAAGACACTCTTGTGACCTCAGACGAAAAGAACTACTGAAATCGCTCTTAGAGTAATTGTATTTTAATGTGTGTGATTATTTGTGTTCAGATTTCACTACTATGTTTGTTTTGGTGCTAACCGTTGTGTTTGTTTTGCAAATTTCATTCACAATTTATTCCAGTCAGCAAACTTATGTTGATCATGGATGCAATACACAAGGTTTTGGTGTCCCTGAAATTCCATCACAGGTAAATTTTGTGTAATTATATTATTTGTTTTGATATTATAAGCTTTAATCTAGTTGGTATATTTCTAACGTGGACGCCACGTTACGATTTCGGTAGTCCTTTTCGTTTGAAGTCACTGGAGTGATTTTATTGAAATAAAAACTAAAGTTAGTTGATGTTATTGAGAGAAATTGAAGTTCAGTGACCATTTTCAGACAAACCTCAAAGTTCAATGACCAACCGTGCATTTAATCCTTTTTCACACTTCCACCGTTACCGATATCTTCCTTATTTATGTTGATGTTTTGATTGTCAGCAATGGTTCATCTTTTATTCAAAACATCTTGCGGTGCTTATACCTCTTGTCTATCGAAGTTCTGTTCAAAAACCTCATCCCACAACTTGTAGAGAGAAGGATTTTTCGCAGCGTAGAGTTCTTCCATACCAACTTAGTTGTCCAGCGCTGCTATTAGCATAACAATTGGTAGATCATAGGTTGGCCGAACCCAGTCTCTTGTACTAGGGTTGGCTCCTCGCAATTCTCCCTTTAACACAAATGGTAGATAATAGCGAACTGTCTCACAACATTCTGAAACCAACTCACGTACCACGTGAATCGGCGATTAACCAAACCCTTGGAACCTTCTTCAATCTCAGGACGTGATGACTTGGGATCAAGATGCCAAACAACTCCATCTATAAGAGCTATTGGGAGTCATTAGCCTGTTATCCGAGGCATACCTTTGATCCGTTGAGCGAGAGCCCTTCCACATAGGACTCCCATATAACTATTGCCGACTTTCCAATCTGTTCGACCAGTCAGTCTCACTCGGATTGGAATGAATTTGCAACCTAAGGATGGTATCTTTTGAAGCAAAGAGTAATACACTTTTATCTTTTTAGGAAGAACAACCATGTTTGATAGTTCTTCATTTGAAACACAAGAAGCTCTTAAAGGCAAATCTAACATGGCTTATTCAACTCTTTGTTGATGTCATTTCTTGTCTTAGTATTGTTGGTGCTCTTTAATATTTGACATTTACATGTCGTGATATTACTCGTGATGCGAATTAGGTCTGTCAATATATCTAGCTCCACTTTCGACAATCTTAAACCCGTCAAACGCAATTCGTTGATATTTGAAAGGTACTTATGTTTTTGGAATTCATTACTTTTTGTTGGTTTTTTATGCGTAGAAGAGAAAAGAAAGAAGACAAATAATTATAAGATATTTGAGAAGCATCTGTATTTTTAGTATGGAAGGAAAAGATACAAATTATTCAGAGTTGTATGGATTGCTAAAATATAACTAATTGAAAGAAAATTTTGTCTATAAAATAGCATAAAATATCTCCTAAAAGTCTGCAAAAATCCTAACTAAAACTAGACCATTTCAACCGTTTATTTAGCAACTTTAAATTCAAATAACTGAACACTCCTCTCTGAATTTATAGGTGTGGAAATTTATTAACAAGACTTTATGATTTGATATAAACCATGGTCATGGACAATTTATTATTATTGGCATGGGCATAGCATGATTATGGGGCATATTTGTAGGCATAATTATGAGCATATTTTTTGTAGGCATAGTTATGGGGCATGGGTATAGGTATTGATGGAGCTAAAATAACTCCTATTTTTGTTGTTGGATATTCATGGCTAGTTCTTGAATTCTCTTGTCCTTCTCATCCATTATTTGACGAGCTTTATGTGGAGCTACTACAAGAGGATGATTGTGGTCTTTCACAAATTTTGTTATCACCGACTACCCAGATTTATCAAACTTAACTTGGATCATTCCCTTGCAACCTTCTTTTGTACTAGCACGTGGCTTTCGAACATTTCCAAACTTTCAGAACGACGACAAGACATCACATGCATTACAAACCCTATCCTTCGAGCATAACTGATTCCCCTTCATGTCCAACCAAAACGTGACTCTGCAACATTACTCTCGAGCTTTTGTTTTTTGGGTTTTTTTATTTTTAAACTCACAAATCCCTTCAAATCGAATTTGCTCTGATACCACTTTGTTGGTTTTTTATGCGCAGAAGACAAATAAGTATACGATATTTGAGAAGCATAAAATAGCATAGAATATCTCCTAAAAATCTGTAAAAATCCTAATTAAAACTAGATTTTTTCAACCATTTATTTAGCAGCCTTAAAATTCAAATAACTCAACACTTTTCTTGTAGTCCATCTTTCCCTTTATGCCTTTAGTGATGTAGATTGGCGGGTTATCCCTAGACTCTAGAAGTACTTAGGAAGCACCGACACTTCTAGGAGGTTAACGTATAAGTGACGGACACTATGTGATAGTACTCGTCGTGATATTACTCCGACAACACTCTGGAATCTCCGACACTCCGAGGATACTTGGGGACACAACCAACACTTTAAAATAAATGTCCCTTTTCTTTTTCAAAATCAGACACTTCGGGAACACATCTTCTGAGTTAATTAAGTAGAATACGAGTTTTCTTTTAATAATGGCCCAATACATATGTTGCCCCTTGTATTTGGCCCAAAACTTTAAGTGTCCCTGAACTTTCACAACTTCCAAATGACGCCCTAGTTTAAAAATAGTTTAAAATGACTTTAATGCATATTTACACCATTGAACTTTGCAATTTTTGCCTTTTGAAACTCTGAACTTTTAAAATAACCTATTACACATCTACAGTTGACTCATTTGGACCTCCTGCATACATAATCATTGATCTGTCATCTTTGACATATGAGGTTGCATGTGTGTTCTATAGAAAAAAGAAGCGGGTGAATTAGTTTTGCATGTCTTGTAACATACAAAAAACCGGACCTTTATAAAAGAAGAAGAATACCAATTACTGCTATAAAAGTTTGATTTTCTTTTACGGTTATAAGGAATACAGAATGAACCCAAAGGTTACAGATTATCGATTTTGTGTACAAGAGGTCTGAATGAGCCAACTATAGATGTGTAATAAGTTTCTAAAGCCAACTATAGGTGTTTAATATGTTATATTAAAAGTTCGGGTACCAATAGGCAAAACTTGCCACTTTAAGGGTGTAAACATGTAGTGGCTTATATTTTTTTAAAAAAATAGGGCTAATTAGTAATCTAGTCCATTTGAATGGTCCATTAACATATTTGACACATTTTCCTTTCATTTTACCAAGTTAGACACTTTTATCAATTCTGTACAAAAATACCCTAACCTCGCCCAAGCTCGCCCAACCTCCTCCTTGTCATTTCTTTCAAATTCTTACAACAAAATTCAATAATTCAACCCAAGATCTAATCATATTTATACATTATTCAAGTTCTTGTAAATATTTTTTCTTCATTTTACATACACATACACATTATTCAAGTACACAGTTGGTTAGTTGAATTCTTTTTCGTTGAACCCGTCATCTCCGATTTTCTTCATTTTTGTCGATATGTCACATACAGACAGTTGCTCCCGTCGCATTTGCGATGACTATTGTCGCAGTTGCTCTTATTCAATATTATCGCAAATGGTGCCTCAAATATAGAAATGAATTGTGTCAAATATGTTAACAAACCCCTAAAATAGGTTAGATTAGTAATTAGCCTTAAAAAATATCATTCGCATAAGTACCATTCGGTGTACCCACTAATTGTACAAAATGAATGAATTAATTTAGTGATATTTTCAATCGAGGCATTCGAATCGCATAACTTTTAGATGAATGAGATTCTAATTTAATTTTTCTAATTATTTTCTTCGCACGTGATAGAGCATTATTTATATATATAAAATAGTCTATCACTGACATTTTTTTTTAAATAATGTTAGGACAAACCAATTCATAAAATAATATATCAAATTCAAAACGTGTGATTCCTATAAATTTAATCATATGTTGATTAGCTTTTTGAACTTTTAAAATGTTTTTCCTAACGCTTTCAACTTGTATAAATTTGTTAGTTAGTCTCTCTCAACTTGTAAAACTTATATTCTCTAATATATTAGAACCATATATTCTGATTCTGGTCGTTTTATCTTTTTTTTAGCAAACAACTTTTTGGGACAAAATTAGAGGTTTGAAACACTTTAGATGTTTTTGACTAATCAAACTAGAAGTGTTTGGTGGAGAGAGGTTTGAAATAAATTATTGGGTCTAAAAAGCACATTTTGAAAAAGCTCATTTTAGGTGTTCATCTCTTTTGAATGACATTTTTATCCCTATTTATTACCATCTAACCCCAAATAAAGACTTTATCATGTTCTTATTTGTTATTTTACACAAACAGTTATTAACAATTAGCTAAGTTTTACCAAACAAGTTTACACAATCAGCTAGTCAAATCACCTAACAGCTAATGATCAGCTATCAGTTAACATCTATTTACCAAATAGAACCAATAAATCTTTCGTATTTAACTTACTTTTTTTTTTTATAAATGAGTGGTTAAGTAATGATATTTTACGGAAGTTCATAGAACTAACTGAACATTTTATATAAATCGAGATAACACTTTAAAAGTTCCGGAACAAATCAATTAATGTATTAAGCTGATTTACCTTTCTCATTCATTTCCATGATTTATTAAGTAATCTCTTTGTTCATTTCCATGAATTAATTTAGTGTTTGTTAATTAATATTTTCAATCGAGGCATTCAAATTGCATCAATTTTGATATGAATGAGATTCTATTTGTGTTTTCTAATTATTTTCTTAGCACATGATTCATGATGATATCCTTATTTATTTATACATATACATATCCAGCATTCTTCCTTGGACAGGCCAATTAAAAAAAAGTCTACCCAATTGTATTCATATAGTGAGTCACTATTATTAGATCTACACTTATTAAAATTGTAGAACGTAGATTTAAATCTTATTTAAGATTATAAAAAATTTTAGGTACTAGTTAAGCGGATAGAGTCCTTAAGAATTAAACGGAGATTAATTGGAAATTAATGAAATTTATATTTTTATATTTTCTTATTTTTTTAATAATATCTATAAGTAATACAATTCACCAAAAAATTATGAAACAACATATAATGGAAACAAATAGAAGACAATTGAATAAAAATATCCGAAAATAAGAAACATAATTCACCCATAACTATGCGATAATATTTAAAAGTAAAGTATAAAAATAAAGAAAAATAATAACAATAGAAAAATGTTTTTCGTTCCGATCATATTCTAGGCATATCTAGGCGGTCTAAGAACTGTCTACGCGGTCTAGGCGTTGCTTGAAGGTCAAAAAATGCCCAGGTAACCAAAAAGTGCCCAAAGGAATTAATCAGAAAAAATCGAAACTAATTATTCTCGATTTTAAACGTCTAGACAGTCCAACCGCGAAATTTATTACACACTGTTTAGATCTAATAAGTCAGTGATCATGTGAACACCACAATAATTCTATCGCATCCGTGTCTTATATTTTAAACAAATATCACCCGTACTCATAATTACCGTGTCGGTGTACCCACTGCTTCCTACAAAAGTACTGCATTGTTTTTGTGTCATTATTAGGGGAAATTACTAGAAGCATTCGGTTCTAATAATTTCCCCCAATAAGTACTACATTGATTTAGTGACTGTTAATTAATATTTTCATTGAGGCATTCAAATTCAAATGAGATTCTAATGACGTTATCTAATTATTTCCTGCACATGATTCATACTTGGAGCCTTATTTTATATATATATATTAGTAATGTTAGGACAAACCAATTAATAAAATAGTGTATCAAATTCAAAACATGAGATGTGCTTCCTATATATTGAATCTTGTTCATCTTATTTCAAACACATCTATATCTCTCTTTAAACATAAACATTATGTCAAATACAAAACATGTTGCAGTTCTAAGTTTTCCATTCAGCAGCCATCCAAGAACAATCATGACTCTTTTACTTAAAATGGCAACCTCTACTCCCACCATTCGTTTTTCTTTCTTCAACACAAAAACATCCAATCATTCCTTGCTCTCATCTTCCTATCTGAACCTTCCTTCGAACATCGAAATCTACAATGTCCAAGACGGTGTTCCATTGGGTCACCAGTTCTCCGGCAGCAGTTGTGAGCTGTTGGATCTATTCTTAAAAGTGGCCGGTGAAAATCTAACAAGGAAACTAAAAACAGTAGCTGCAGAAACTGGTGTCAATTTCACCTGTATTGTAACTGATGCTTTCTTGGCGCCATTTGCTTGTCAGATTGCTGAGCAAATGAATATTTCTTGGATTCCTGTCTGGACAGGCTTGCCTTGTTGCCTTGTTGTTCATAGTCAAATTCAGATTATTCGCGAAGCGGTAGCTAATGGAAACTTAGATAAAGATCAAAACTTGGATTTCATTCCAGGATTATCTATGATGCGTGTGAAGGACATACCAGGCGATATGCTTTCAGAGATTGGGGGGGAAACTGTTTTCTTAAAAACACGTCTTTTAATAGGAGATACACTATTGAAAGCTACTGCAGTTGCTGTAACTTCTTTTGAAGAACTAAATCCTGAGGCTCTCAACAAGGATTTAAAATCCAAGTTTGCAGATTTTTTGAATTTGGGGATTGTTGCAGAATCTTTGACTTCATCATCAGATTCGGATTCGGATCCAGCAGGTTGCCTGTCTTGGCTAGACAGGCAACAATCCAAATCCGTAGCATACATTTGCTTCGGAACTGTGGCTACATTTCCTGATAAAGAGCTGCAGGAATTAGCTGAAGCTCTTGAATTCAGCAGGATTCCATTTCTTTGGTCTCTTAAAGACAATTTAAAAGAAAAATTACCAACTGGTTTCGTGGAGAGAACGAGGAAGCAAGGAAAAATTGCTGCGTGGACACCACAACGGCTTGTTTTAGACCATAGTTCTGTAGCTGTGTTTATAAGCCATTCGGGTTATAATGCTGTCCGAGAAAGCATTTTTCACGGTGTACCTATGATTTGTAGGCCGGTGTTCGGGGATCAAATGATGGCGGCACGACTAGTGGAGGAAGGGTTGGGAATAGGTTTTAAGATTGAAGATGGACTTATTAGCAAAGATGGATTTTTGAAGAGCTTAGAGGTGTTTTTACCATTTGATAATGAACAAGGGAAGAAGATTAGAGAAAATGTTCAAGAGTTGAAAAAGGTTGTATTGATGGCTTCTCAGCCCGGTGGTAGTGCTACTAGAGCTTTCAATAGATTGATACAAATCATTTCTACCGTTTAGTTTAATTATTGTTAGCGATATTCATAATTATTGGAAATATCATCTTCGTACCAACAAGATGAATTTTGGTCAATGTTTGTACATCCTTCTATGTCCAATCTGCTTGTAGATTGCCATTACTCTCAGTATGAGGTAATTCCTTTTTCCACAATATCTCAAAAGTGATTAAAACTGAGATTTGTTGGCTGATTATACAATTACGTTGGTTGTGGATTATTAGGTCTGCAAGTGTCCAATTGAGCCATATTTGGTTGTGGTTCTGTTTTGTCTAGCCTTTTATTGGCTATATGAAAATGAAATGATTTGCTCGTACCAAAATGGATACTAGTATGTTTATCTGAACTTCGTGGAAGCAGCATAAGCGTGCTTTGCTGCAACAAAAACATCACTCTAGGTCTCCACAAATTAACCAAACAGACCAAATTGCTATCAGCCTTATAAACTGACAGCTCAATGTTGACAACAAAAATTACTAATTAATGAATGAATCAACTTTGGTAGTTGCTGATAATTAATGTTCCCTTCCATTAATTTTTTGGAAAGTCTTCTTTTAGACCATTTTGATTGCTTTGATCTGCCATTTTAATTATTTTTCGTGGATTTGAGTTTAATTAAAAGTCTTCATTTTTTGAGATGGGTGAGCATGCCATTGCTGATCAATTGTTTTTGTAGATACACATGTGAGCATGATGGAATTGAACAATCATTGCTCCACAAATATATGTTATACATTTCAAACAGCGGTGGAGACAGGGGCGCTGGAACCACCCTGATGGTCAGGCCCCCTTGTCTCCACAAAGATTGAGGTGGGGGAGTTTTTAGCTTACTATGATAGAAGCCTGGCTAGCCGGACGAA
Source organism: Euphorbia lathyris (assembly GCF_963576675.1). NCBI lineage: Eukaryota > Viridiplantae > Streptophyta > Magnoliopsida > Malpighiales > Euphorbiaceae > Euphorbia > Euphorbia lathyris. Next base: position 84,129,137 of record NC_088917.1, on the reverse strand, counting down.
AGAGTTTTTAGCTCAAGTTGCTTTGTCTAGATTTTTGAGTGCCGTCGTTGTTTCGAAATTGTGTGAAGATCTTCTTCCTCTTGCTGAAGATCTCAAAATTGTCACGGGAAATGAGAACCGGGAGACACAAGTTGAAGTGTGGGAAAAAGTTCGTGTGAAGAAGCCAGGGTGCGGAAAATTTTAAGGTACTCCTAGAGTAACGGTAAACGTTGTTGTCGTGTGACCAAGAAGAGGTCACGGGTTCGAGTCTTAGGAGCAGCCTCTTGCCAAATAAATTGGCAGGGGAAGGCTTGCCCCCAGTACACCCTTGTGGTGGGACCCCTCCTCGGACCCTTGCTCAGCCGGATAGTGCGACCGGGCCGCCTTTTTTTTTTCCTAGAGTAATACTCCCGACCAATGACTTAACGACACATGCATATATATTTTTTCTTTCGACCAATCATGTCAATGTAGTGGTATTCAAAACCATTTTTATTAGTCGAGAGTATTACTCCGGAAGTGCTGTAAAATTTCTCGGCACGATGCATTTAACCTTTTTTCACGGTTCCACTATGGGGATGTAAATGGGATGGGGATTCTCCATTGCGGGGATGGGGATATATAGTTTTTTTCCCGTGGTGGGGATGGGGAAGGTATCTCCATCCCCGCCCCATTAATCCCTGATGGGGGATCCCTAACTATTCAACGTGATAATTAATATTTTTTGGGATGATTTAACTATATTTTAATTAGGTGATTGGTTGTTTTCAATTGTTAGTTTTTGGTGGTTTAGAAAATTTGAGAATGATTGTTCATGCTTGGTATTACTAGCTACTTATTCTTAAATGTTTTAGACATTACTATTTTTTTTTAAACATAAACGATGATGTCCCACAGGAAACAGAGAATATGGAATCTGTAAATAGGAAATGAGAATATCTACTGGACGGGATGGAGACAAATTTGTCCTGTTTGATTCGCGAGAACTGGAATGGAGAATTCTGACTAGTCAGGGAATGTGGATAAGAAATGCATTCCCCGTCCCGTTTACATCCCTGTTATTGAAAGTGCAGCTCACCTCAAAGGCTCTGATTTATTAAGTATATCTCTTTCTCATTCATTTCCATGCTTTCCATGAATTAATTTAGTGATTGTTAATTAATATTTTCAATCGAGGCATTCAAATTGCACAAACTTGATAGGAAAGAGATTCTAATTAATTAAGTTTTCTAATTATTTTCTTCGCACATGATTCATAATGAGAGCCTTATTTATAGGGTATTAACCAAATTCCTTATCACTGCATCCGTTGGATAATTTTACCCTTGACATAAATTTTTTTTCGAAATTGGGAAAAAATATTTTTGGAAAAAAATTAAAATTTAGCCTAAACGGATGCGGCATACCGTTCGATCCATGGAGGGAACGGATGCCGCATCCGTTCCCACCATGGGTCGAGCGGTATGCCGCATCCGTTTCCGCCATGGGTCGAGCGGTATGCTGCATCCGTTCCCACCATGGGTCGAGCGGTACGTCTCATTCGTTTCCGCCATAGGTCGAACGGTATGCCGCATCCGTTCCCACCATGGGTCGAACGGTATGCCGCATCCGTTTAGGCCAAATTTTGAAATATGAAAAATCGTAAAATTTTTAGTGACGCAAAATACTAAATCATTCCATTTTTTATGACGAAAAATGAAAAATTCTCCTATTTTTTGTGACGAAAAATGTAAAATCGTCATAAAAAATATGTATTTTTTCATTAGTTCTTTGATAAAAAAGATGTAAATCTTAATGTTTCCGACTCGTAATCATCCATTTTCGGGGTTCGGATTGTCACACATCAATTATTTTCATAATTTCAATTATTGTTGTTCGGGTTTATGATTTTGGAGAGAGAATTTTCAGTTTTTGATCAAAATTATGAGAAGGGCAAAAAAGTCCAAAAGAGATGGTAATAAATAATTTGGTTACGGTATTTAGCAGTTGACTATTTATATTAGTAGTTTTCTAATTAAGTTTTCTACCACTGACATTTTTTTTTTCAGTGATGTTAGGACAATTAATAAAATAGTGTATCAAATTCTAATTAAATAGTTAGCAACTTCTGCCCCCAAACATCGTTTTGTATGTACATATAATTTTGTAAAAATTACAAAACTTAGTCAAATGTGAGGTCTATTTACTTATTTAGCCCAATTACTCAACTCATTATCTATCTAGACTATTTATTTGTGATTTTTCTAAAATGCACAAAACTTTTCAGTTCCCCCCCCCTCTTTTATATTTTGCAAATCACCTCTATTTTCTTCATTATCATGTCTCTTCTTCCTCTCGTTGTCTCTCTGTTTTTGTGAAGGATGATTCTTCATCTTCCTGTTTCATGTTCGTCTCTTGGTTTCTTTTTTCTTGTGCGAATCGAAGGCATGATTATTCGACGTTCTTCTGCATTTATCATATGTTTATTGTCGATTTCAATGCCAAAAGACGGAAATAGCGTAGGTTTCTATCATTTCATGATCTTTTTCTAGAAATTGCTTCGCAAAATGAGTTTTCGTCACATTTTACGAAGTCTCCGAACAGAAAATCACATGGAAAATGTGAGGTAAACTCATTTTGTGAAGTAAAAATCATCAGTTTCAAGTGTCTTTCATTCATTATTTCCCTAAAATTACTTAATTTTTATGAAGGTTGAATACAAAAGCATCAATCACAGTGATTCGTGAATATTAAAGGTTGATGAAGACTTCGGTTTTCGGTGGCCAATGAATATAATGATTGAATACTATCGATCATGCTTTATATATATTGGTTTATTTGTGACTTTTTTTACTATTTTAATTAATAATTGGTATTGTAAATTTAAATATACATAAATGACTTTTCCATTTCCCTTCTGTTATTATTAATTAATTAAATATTTTTAATTTTGATTTTTTATTACATTGACAACTCATCAAAAATGTCTTTAAAACATTTGTATTCATTTGTCACTGCTTCCATATATATATATATATATATATATATATATATATATATATATATAAATATAAAGAGGTGAGATCCAGTGTGACAAGGGGTTAGGGTGTGACAATGAGCTTATTGTGTGCCATAACAAAACTACGTAGTTTTGATGATAATTAAAAAGGGCAAAGTGACAAATTTGTAAATAAAATGAAAGATATGATAGAGAAAACTGTTTTATTTCTTTTCTTTAAAATACATTTTCCCGACATCTCTAACATCGTTTTTCGAAAAATTTTATACTATTAGACTCGTCTAAATTAGACGGTCATTTTAAGATCCCTGAAGCTCAAGTAAAAAAAATTCCGGTGAACGGAATCCAGGTGGACGTTTTCCGGCGAGAAAACAATTGCCCAGAAAATTCTCAAAAAAATCCAGGAAATGTAAAATATTATTCTAATAAACTTTAATTCTTGGGTCGAAGTGGGATTTCTTACGGTTTAGTCCAAATAAAACTGTTTCCTTAATTTTATCCATTTTACATGCTTCAACAATTTGTTGGGTCAAAACTGTAAGGAATCTCATTTTGAGCCAAGAACTAAAGTTTCTTAAAATAATGTTTTAAATGTTTTGGAATTTTTTGATAATTTTCTGGGCACCTTTTTTTATCCTACTTACATTGTTCCAAATCAGTGTACCATTTGTTCCAACATAATACTTATATTGTTCCAACAGAAAATTGTGTTATTTCTTTTCTTTAAAATACATTTTTTCGACATTTCTAACTTCGTTTTTCGAAAATTTTTATACTATTAGACTCGTCTAAATTAGACGGTCATTTTAAGATCCCTGAAGTTCAAGTAAAAAAAAATCCGGTGAACAGAATCCGGGTGGACGTTTTCTGGCGAGAAAAAAAGTGCCCAGAAAATTCTAAAAAAAATCCAAAAAATATAAAACATAATTAAAGTTTCTCCAAATAATGTTTTACATTTTCTGGAATTGTTTGAGGATTTTCTGAGCACTTTCGGACTTTTTATCGAAAAACGCCAATCTAACCGCCGGATTCCATTTATTTGGGACTAAACCGTAAGGAATCTCATTTTGAGTCAAGAATTAAAGTTTCTCAGAATAATATTTTATATTTTCTGGAATTTTTGGAAAATTTTCTGGATATTTCTTTTCTCACAGAAAAACAGATCGACGGATTCCATTCACCGGAAATTTTTTTACCCGAGCTTCTGGGATCTTAAAATGGTCGTCTAATTAAGAAGAGTCTAACGGTATAAATTTTTTTGAAAAACAAGGTTGGAAAAGTTGGGAAAATGCGTTTTAAAGAAAAAAAATAAAACAATTTTCTTGTCACACCATAAGAAATGTGTCACACCTCATCTCTCCTATATATATATGGTGTGACACATTTCTTATGGTGTTACAAGCCTTATTATGTGACAAATATCAATTTTGTAATTAACCAAAAGGAAGTGGCAAATTTGTAAATAAAAGGAAAAAGAAAATTGTTTTATTTTTTTTTTCTTTAAAATACATTTTCCCAACTTTTCCAACCTTGTTTTTCAAAAAAATTTATACCGTTGGACTCGTCTTAATTAGACGGTCATTTTAAGATCCCATAAGCTCGGGTAAAAAAATTTCCGGTGAATGGAATTCGGCGATCTATTTTTCTGTGAGAAATAAATGTCCAGAAAATGTAAAACATTATTCTGAGGAACTTTAATTCTTGACTCAAAATGAGATTCCTTACGGTTTAGTCCCAAATCAACGGAATCCGGCGGTTAAATTGGCGTTTTCCGATAAAAAACCCGAAAGTACCCAGAAAATTCTCAAACAATTCCAGAAAACGTAAAACATTATTTGGAGAAACTTTAATTCTTGAGTTGAAGTAGGATTTCTTACGATTTAGTCCCAATAAAACTTTTTTCTTAATTTTATCCATTTTACATCTTGCAACAATTTATTGGGTCAAAACCGTAAGAAATCCTGCTTCGGCCTAAGAATTAAAGTTTCTTAGAATAATGTCTTACATTTTTTGGAATTTTTAAGAATTTTCTGGGCACTTTTTTACTCGCCAGAAAACGCCCACCCGGATTCCGTTAACCGGAATTTTTTTTACTTGAGCTTCAGGGATCTTAAAATGACCGTCTAATTTAGACGAGTCTAATAGTATAAAATTTTTTGAAAAACGAGGTTAGAAATGTCGGGGAAATGTATTTTAAAGAAAAGAAATAAAACATTTTTCTGTTAGAACAATATAAGTATTATGTTGGAACAAATGGTACACTGATTTGGAACCAATGGTACACTAATTTGGAACAATGTAAGTAAGACAAAAAAACGTACCCAGAAAATTATCAAAAAATTCCAAAACATGTAAAACATCATTTTAAGAAACTTTAATTATTGGCTCAAATCGAGATTCCTTATAGTTTTGACCCAATAAATTGTTGAAGTATGTAAAATAATGGATAAAATTAAGGAACAAGTTTTATTGAGATTAAACGGTAAGAATCTCGTTTCGACCCAAGAAGTAAAATTTCTTAGAATAATGTTTAACATTTTCTGAAATTTTTTAAGAATTTTTTGGGCACTTTTTCTCTCGCCAGAAAACGCCCGCCCACCCGGATTCCGTTCACCGGAATTTTTTTTACTTGAACTTCATGGATCTTAAAATGACAGTCTAATTTAGACGAGTCTAATAGTATAAAATTTTTTGAAAAATGAGGTTAGAAATGTCGGAAAAATGTATTTTAAAGAAAAGAAATAAAATAATTTTCTGTTGGAACAATATAAGTATTATGTTGGAACAAATGGTACACTGATTTGGAACAATGTAAGTAGGATAAAAAACGTGCCCAGAAAATTATCAAAAAATTTCAAAATATTTAAAACATCATTTTAATAAACTTTAATTCTTGGCTCAAAGCGAGATTCCTTACAGTTTTGACCAAACAAATTGTTGAAGCATGTAAAATGGATAAAATTAAGGAAAAAATTTTATTGGGACTAAACCGTAAGAAATCCCGCTTCGACCCAAGAATTAAAGTTTCTTAGAATAATAGTTTACATTTTTTGGATTCTTTTGAGAATTTTCTAGGCACTTTTTTTCTCACCGGAAAACGTCCACCGGGATTCCGTTCACCGGAATTTTTTTTACTTGAGCTTCAGGGATCTTAAAATAACCGTCTAATTTAGACGAGTCTAATAGTATAAAAATTTTCGAAAAACGATGTTAGAGATGTTGGGAAAATGTATTTTAAAGAAAATAAATAAAACAATTTTCTCTATCCTCTCTTTCATTTTATTTACAAATTTGTCACCTTGCCTTTTTTAATTATCATCAAAACTACGTAGTTTTGTTATGTCACACAATAAGCTCATTGTCACATCCTAACCCATTGTCACACTGGATCTCACCCCTATATATATATATATATATATAATTCAATAAATAAATAAATAAATATTTTGTCTAATAAATCACAATTGAATTTCATATTAAGGTATTTTAAGTGTTAGAATTCCTTTTAAATTCTGAACGATAGTATGTCATTAATGAAATTGAAAGAAATTAATAATTCTCTAAAAGGTTTGAGTGGTTTCAATGGTTTTTATTGTCATTAACATTAATTAATTCAATAAAATTAATTGTTCATTAAATGAATGAATTCTTGAATGAATTATTTTTCCTCTATTATTTCATATTATATTAACGGTTACTCTAATTTAATAAATAAATAAAAAATTCCCTTTTGTCTAATAAATAACAATTGATTTTCGTATTAAGGTATTTAAATTGTGGGAAATCGATTTAAATTCTCAATGATGGTATCTCATTAATGAAAATTAAATGAAATTAATGGTCATTATTAATTTTCTAAAAGGTTTTAGTAGTTACAATGGTTTTAATTGCCATTGACGTGAATTAATTCAATATTAATTGTTTTGTTTAGTAAAAGTTGTTTCAATATTAATTGTTAATTAAGTGAACTAATTGAGAAAAGAAAACGTTCCAAAATCTCTATATAAGAGGGATGATATCTCCTTTACTTTCATTAATTCCTCCCAAACAAATAAGGGCTAACATTTCATTTCTTCTACGTCACCAACTAAGCAAATTCCAAGAGACGAAACAACTCAAGTAACCATGGGAGAGAAAAAGTGCGGCAAAGACCATGATTTTCTCCTTCGAAATTGTTCGAACCTATCTAGGAACCATGATGCGGACGATTTTTTTAACCAAGGGCTATGTTTCTTCAACAAAGTTAAGGAAATGTCTCCTCAGAATTACATACCATTTTTGAAATTCTTTTCGAGTTACTGCTCAAGTTTAATTGATAAAAATGAATTTCAAACAGCCATTATCTCTCTAATCGGCGAGAATCCTCTATTTATGAGCGATTTCTCGAATTTCTTGAGCAAAGCTAATGAGATTATCAAGTATAAAACTGGCCATAAGAGAGATTATAAAAAACCTAAATCGGATTCGAATATGAAGGAAGAAAAAATGAAGTCAAAATTGGAAGATGATATGTATGAAGCCGATATGCTTAGTTTCTCGTTTGAATCTGCCATTTCATTCGCAGAGAAAGTGTCGAGTGGAATCGAAGAGAGGGAGCTTCAGGCAATGTCTAGGAATTACTTTTTCAGCTGCGTTGAACAATTATATGGTGATTATACCGAGGAGGTTCTCGAAATATGGAAGAAAAATCCAATCTCTACATCAATGATAGTTTTAGCTCGCCTTCGCCAGAAATTACAAGAGTTAAGAAACTACAGTAGAGAGCTCGACAAATTTGCATATAGCTATTGACTATATGTAGTGGCGGAGCCAGTATTTAAAGTCCGGAGAGACTACATTAGAAGTAGATTTTTTTTTTAATAACGACTCAAGATTTTGATTTTTATTAAAAGCATATTTATATAAAAATTTTGTTTTAAATTTTTTTGCGTATGTATTCATTGTTCACTAATATTGATTGAGCTAAAATCTAAAAAAAAAAAATCCATAACTAATTTAGATCTAAATACAAATAAAAATAAAAAAGTAGAATGAATTGAGGATTTTACCTAAGAGAGTTAGAGATAAATAAAAGATTAAACTCATATGTTACCTAAGAGAGGATTTTATCATGTGTTATCCAAAATTTTATCATTTACCCGTGTTGTCATTTACTCATTGAATAACATTTAACCCATTTTTAATAAAAAAACTAATTGATTTGTTAAATTTTTTACCACATTAAAAAAATTTTGAAACGTGAAATATACACTGCCAATTGCTTTAGTTTTTTCACATGTCAAAAATTGTGGTATGGAATAAAAAATATAACAAATTGATTAGTTTTTCATTCAAAATGGATTAAATGTGCCCTATGTAATTTACTCTAAGAGGTAAATATTATCAAATAATACCACAAAATCCAAAGGGTAAATAATTTATTAGTCCCCTAATTTTTACCTAACACACTGTTTAGTCTCCCTATTTTGAAAAACACACTGTTTAGTCTCCCTATTTTGAAAAACACAATATAAGGTCCTTCGCTTTTGCCAATATTAACCATTTGGTCCTTTTCTCTAGTTTTTTTTTAAACTTGCAATCGTTATATTTTACCATAAACAGATATATATATATATATATATATATATAATAGAATAACATGGTCAATTTGTATTGTACTGTGGTCGTCCTAAAATCTAAGACATGTTCTGTTAAAAATCTAAAAAATAGATAAAAGGACCACAAGATAGAGACCTTAAAATGTGTTTTTCAAAATTGGGGGACTAAACATTATGTTAGGTAAAAACTAGAAGACTAATAAATTATTTACCCAAATCCAAATGATAAAATTTTAGATACCACATGTTGATAAGGTATAATCCTACAAATAAACAATTTAAACCTCTATAAAATAATATAAAAAACAATTTACACCAAATATTTGATAATTTTTTATTTGTTCTCCTGAATCTCAAGAAAGAACTATACAATACAACAAAAAAAAAAATAATAAAGTAAAAAAGTAAGCCACCTATTATCTATCTAAAAAGGCCTTCAATGAAAATAATCAAATAAACTATTTATTTTCTCAGTGAAATGTCTTCTCCTTTCCACAGTCATTTTCTTTACTTCCTGCCTCCTCTCCTTTCCACCGCCCATTCATCTTCTCCTTCAATTTGTAGATTACCCTCATCTCTCCCTTACTTTTCTTTTATTTGCTGTGTAGAACTGCAATTGGAATTTGAAGGGAATTAAAATAAACATAGAAACAGATGGGGGCTCATCCCTATCTTCTTCTTCGTTGGCATGGTTTTAGGGACTCCCAGCTATGGCCAACAGGGGACGGAGCTTGCCGGCCAACCCCTCTCAGGGGTTTTTCGGTGGTCCAGAGGGTCGGCCGACCTGCCCTGCCCCTCTAGCACCGCCCTTGACTATATGATATACTTTTTACCCACACGTCTAGCTTAAAACATCAAATGAACCGGTTCATAATTATCCAAAACTTAAGAATTTCCATCATACACCAGTAAAAACATTACATGTCTAGCTTAAAACATCAAATGACATATCCCCACATTATAAAAACTCAAAACAGTAGTCTACCATATACACATTCTCCATGGTTCATCATTTTGAGCCTACATTTCAATTATTTCACCACGTTACAAACCACAATCTTTTCATAAATACCATTTTGTTTTCATCTAAATTTACAAGTAATTGGTAACTGATATGTTTGCTAATTTGAAGAGATATTGATGATTCATAGTGAAAACACAATTCAGAAAAATACTCCAAATATATATATATATATATATATATATATATATATATATATATATATATATATTTCATATTATCTATATATATGCATACATATAAATACAAGGTCTAATACACAAATAACCCTTGCCTCCTCCCTCTAACTTTCAATTGTAACAATTTACTCCTCAAACTTGTCCAATTGTAAAACATAACCCCAAATTTGGATTTTTTTACCCCGTACTTGTAGCAACCGTAAAAACGTTTCCCCGGATTCGTATCACGCCATGAAATTTTCAATGAAACTATTTCTCCACATAAACACCTTTTCACCCCCATAATATCCCAAAACTTTGAATCAATAAATCACTACAAAATGAATATGAATAACAAAAAGAAGAAGAATAATAAGAAGAATAAGAAGAATGGAGGATTTCTGATTTACGGTTATGTTGAAAAATAAGTTGAAGAATTGAGGATTTGGTTACTTAAATAATGATTTTTTTGGGGTCCAAAGATCTGATTATCACATTCCACGAGCGTTGGAGCTTTTGTATTTCACGTGTTTCTTCAATTGTAGTCAATGTCAGCAATTTAGGATTCTGTTTTACAATTGGACAAGTTTCAGGGATTATGTTTTACAATTGGACAAGTTGGACAAGTTTAAGGGGTTATATATATATATATATATATATCGAAAAATAAAGAAGAGATTTCTGTTATAAAAATATGATTCTGAATTGCCTAAAAATAAAATTCCTATGAACCTATCATATATTTTAAAAACAATTTTCTTGTAAATTTATTTACCCTCAAAATTTGCATTTCTCCATTCCTTAATTACCTTCTGCCAATATTACATATCGTAAAAGACTTTTTGATCGTGTTTGTAGCAAGTCGTATTTGGTAAAGGTTGGACTACAATGCTATCTTTTATCCGTCAATGTCTTTATCAGACTCCAGCGAAACATACGTATCCTAAACACGTGAGTGATAGAATGATATCCATGTGAAGTGCTTAAATTCGTTCAATTTTATTCAACATAATAAAAATGTTTGTTTGAAAAAATAAGAGATAAATTATAGAAAAAAATAGTTTTATTTAAGGAAATAGTGCCAGATTTGAACATTTTTTTTAGTTTTAATTGAAATAATTATTGTCCTTTATTTGGTGGCTTTTAATTGCATTCATGTGCTCGCAATTCAAAAAATATCACGGCTTTATTGTCTCATCCGCGAATCAGACGGCTTAACGCCCGCTGCTGTAGCACCAATATATATAGACGCAACGACGTTACAACAGTTGTTCCTGCAGATTCGCCCACCTCATGCGCCAAATATCATTCAGGTTGGCTGCCTCCAAACGACTGGATTAAGGTAAACACTAATGGCTCTATGCAGGGATCTCTGGTTCCTGCGGGTGCTGGAGGCATTTTTAGGACCAGCCATGGCTTTGTAAGATGAAATCTGGCTTTTCCTATAATTTCAGTTTCGGCATATATGGCCAAACTTCATGCGGTTATTTTTGTAATTGACCTGGCATGGGAGAAGGGGTGGACTAATATGTGGGTGGAAGTATATTATATGTTTGCAGTCAATTTACTTAACCGGTGCTCCAAAGACGTCCGGTGGCGATTCAGGTAGGCTTGGCTTAAATGCTTCCTCTAGTATTCGGGGATGCAGTTGGTGATAACACATATTTACTGTGAAGGGAATCAAGCCGCTGATGCTCTTGCACGGTTTGGAGTCTTCTCGAACTATTTACAATGGTGGAATCCGGCTCCATCCTTTTGCAAATTGTTTATATTTGATGACTCGTGTAATATTGCTAATTTATATGTTTTTCTTAGTTCTTTTAGAGCATCTCCAACAGCCTCTTAAGTTGTCTCTTAAGTTAAAATTTGAGGAGATAGAATAAAAAATCAACTCCAAGTGGCTCCTCAAATCACTAAGAGCCTCTCCATCCTCTTTATTAATAGAGAGTCTCTCTCAACCTCTTAGAGACTCTTAATTTATTTTTTATTAATAATTTATTATTTAGGAGTCTCCCTTCTTTCACTATTGGTAGATATAACAACAATTAATAATTTTAATGATAAAATAATAAATAAGGAGTGAATATAAGGAGTATTGTTGGAGATGATATGTCTTAGTCCCTCTTAAATCACTAAGAGTGAATTATTTATATTATTTTTAGAGAGTGCACTAAGAGTCTCTTGGAGATCCTCTTACTTCTTTCTTAGCTTTTCTATCCCTATGTACATTTTATCATTTATTTATTCATTTGGGTTTTCTGTAACGAGATAGTAGGGGTGACGACCTAGTCAGGACGTCTGCTGCCTAGTTTCACATCGTCCCTACTTTCATTAAAAAAAAATAGTTTACTTATTCGGTGATATAATTATTTTTAAGTCTTTCTTTGCTAAAGGACAAGAAAAACTTAAGTTTGGGGTGTTGTTATGTTCTCATTTTAAAGTATTTTCGTATTTAATTAGTATTTATTTCACGTCATTTCGTAACTATAATAATAAATTTTTGTACATTTTCACGACTTTAGGTGTGTTTTCGTAAGGTTTCAGTATAAATAACGAAAGTCGGGATCTTCAGATGGTGATTTGGGATTCAACGAAATAATTCCATGCTCAAATTAAAGCGAACTCATCCAGTTAGGGTTTAAACTTGATGAGTTAAAATTGCAAGTAGTTTGTGCATTTCAATCCCTACAACTTGACGAGTTGAATAAGCAACTCGACGATTTGACTATAGAAAATCTACAAAAACTTACTTCATTCATGTAGTTTCAAAGTCTCAATTGTCAAATATTGGTGCATAATTTCTCCAACCCATAAATGAGAAGGTTTGGCAGCTAAGGGCCATCAATAGACTTTGTTTTAGGACAATATGTGACTTCTTACTACAAAATAAGGCTCCGGGAGCCATTTGAAGAGATACCAAAAAGATTGAAGAAGGAAATGGAAATTTTCATATTCTCCATGCACTAGTTCTTTTAGGCTTCATATTTCTGTTTCGTCGGTATTTTTCTCGTTTAAAAAAGAAGTAAGACTTTTACCTTTGTGAGATAACAAACTCTTGCGTGCACCCTTAGACCTATTCCAGCTATTGATGGGAGGCCGCCGGAGAATTGAGAATTTTTTTTTTAATGGTGTCTGGTAATATTTTGGAAAGAATTATATTGATTCTATACAGATGAGATGGTTAAGGATGCTTACTTTTATTTAAGAAGCCATTTGTTCAACTCCTTCCAACCTCATTTTCTTTTAAAAAGTTTTTATTTATTTTATTTTTATTTTGATAACACTTTTGAATTTATTTTTAATATGTTTTTACCATTAAAAAAAAGCTAAACATATTTAATATTCATTTTTATTATGTCTTTACCATTAAAAAAAGTAAACATGTTTAATTTTCTATTAGTTCAATGCTAGTTTCGAAAAAAATTTACCGTCAACCGCACATTTAATTTTGATTTTTTTTTTTACGTTTTGAACTTTTTTTTACTGATGAGCCCTGAATCATCCGGAGTCCTGGTTCCGCCACTGATAAAAACTAACAGTCATTATTATTTCTTTAAAAGGTTTAGTGGTTACAATAGTTTTAATTATCATTAACGTAAACTAATTCAATAAAATTAATTATTTATTAAGTGAATTAATTCCTTTTTCTCTATTATTTCCAATTATATCAAGCATTTGTCTAATTTAATAAATAAATTAATTAGCATTTTATCTAATAAATTATAATTGAATGTCGTTTTAGCGCATTTTAACTCTTAGAATTCCTATTAATTTCTAACGATGGTATCTCATTAATTAAATTGAATGAAATTGATGGTTACAATGGTTCTAATTCATTCAATAAAATTAATTGTTCATGAAGTGAATCAATTCTTGCATTAATTCTTTTTCCTCTATTCTTTCATATTATATTAACGGTTAGTATTTAATAAATAAAAAAATTTACTTTTTGGCTAATAAATATCAATTGATTGTGGTATTAAGGTTTTTAAACTGTCAGAAATTGATTTAAATTATGAATGATGGTATCTCATTAATGAAAATTGAATGAAATTAATGGTCATTATTAATTTTTTTAAAAAGTTTTAGTGGTTAAAATGGTTTTAATTGTCATTAACATGAATTAATTCAATATTAATTGTTCATTAAGTGAACAAATTGCGAAAAGAAAACGTTGCAAAGCTCTAAATAAGAGTGATGGTATCTCATTTACTTTCATTAACTTCCTCCTAAATAAGGACTAAGATTTGATTTCTTTTATACCACCGACTAAGCAAATTCCAAAAGACGAAATTCAAGAAAACATGGGAGAGAATAAGTGCGGCAAAGACGATGATTTTCCCCTTCGAAATTGTTCCAGCCTATCTAGGAACAATGATGGGGACGAATTTTTTAAGCAGGGGCTGTGTTTATTCAACAAAGTTCAGGAAATGTCTCCTCAGAATTACATACCATTTTTGAAATTCTTTTCGAGTTACTGCTCAGGTTTAATTGATAAAAATGAATTTCAGACAACCATTATCTCTCTAATTGGTGAGAATCCTCTATTAATGAGCGATTTCTCGAATTTCCTAAGCAAAGCTGATGAGATTATCACTGGGAGAGATTATAAAAAACCTAAATCGGATTCGAATATGAAGGAAGAAAAAATGAAATCAAAATTGGAAGATGATATCTATGAAGCCAATATGCTTATTTTCTCGTTGGAATCTGCTATTTCATTCGCAGAGAAAGTGTCGAATGGAATCCAAGAGAGGGAGCTTCGGGGAATGTCTAGGAGTTACTTTTTCAGTTGCGTTGAACAATTATATGGTGATTATACCGATGAGGTTCTCGAAATATGGAAGAAGAATCCAGTCTCTACATCAACCACGGTTTTAGCTCGTCTTCACCAGAAATTAAGAGAGTTAAGAAACTTCAGTAGAGAGCTTCGGCAAAGTTGCATATAGCTATTGACTATATGCAGTGCAGTGGCGGAGTCAGGACTTAAAGACAGGAGGGACTATATTATAGTTAGAATTTTTTTTAATAACGACTCAAGATTTTGATTTTTATTAAAAGCATATTTATATACAAAATTTGTTTAAAATTTATTTGCCTGGTGTATTCATTGTTCACTGATAATTGATTGAGCTAAAATGTAGAAATTTTTTTAATCGAATTTAAATAACTAATTTAGATATAAATACAAATAAAAATAAAAAAGTAGCATGAATTGAGGATTTTACCTCTGAGAGTTAGATACAAATAAAATATTAAACTCATATTTGAATCATTTGTTATCTAAAATTTTGTCATTTGCCCATATTGTATCATTTGTTAACATTTATTCATTGAATAACATTTAACCCATTTTGAATGAAAAACTAGCTGATTTGTTAAATTTTTTACCACATTAAACAATTTTTTGACACGTGAGACATACACTGACAATTGATTTAATTTTTTCACATGTTAAAAATTGTGTCATGGAATAAAAAAATATAACAAATTGATTATTTTTTCATTCAAAATGGATTAAATGTGCCATATGTAAAATATTCTAAGAGGTAAATATTATCAAATAATACTACAAAAGCCAAATGATACCACATGGACTGAATAAGGTATAATCCAATGAATAAACATTTTAAACCTCTATAAAATAGTATAAAAAACAATTTAAACCAAATAAATTCTAAGTTTTCATTTGTTTTCCTGAAGATCCGTTAACATGTAAATATGTTACTAAAAATTTCCCTGACTCCCATGACCGCAGAACAATTGGGATATCATCTTCACTAGCATATGGATCACACCATATGTAGTCAGATGCGTGAATGGCCAAAGCTTTATGATACCCTGTCATGAAACCGATTGAACTAAATATCTTATATTATGGCTGGGAATCCATGATGATATGCCTGAAATCAATTTTTTTTTATTTAAGATAAACTTGCTAAATTTAACCCATGAATTAAAATTAGGGTTTCTTTTTACATAAAAATCACAAATGATAATAATATTTTGGTTTTAATCAAATGTGTTCATTTTTATTTTAGAAATGTAATAAAGTAAAAGGTAACTATAATCTTTTAACCTTTTCAAATTAATAAGTTATTGATAACTCACTTAATGACAAAATTCAAAATAAAGATTTAACATAACTATAAATTTTTCATGGCACATGCTTTTCCCTGTAATTTCCTCTTAAAATTATACATTTATGCGCTGAAGCACTTTTATGAAAATAATTACTCATATATTGTTTGGTATCATCACTATAAGAAAAATGATTTTTAACGAGGGAGGATATTGTCATTAAAATCCCAAATACTATCTTTAAAGTATTTTTTTATGAGAATAATTACTCATATAGTTTCTTTCATTACTAGAATCTCTTAATAAAAAATATTAATTATGACAAACTATATCCTCATTATAAACTTACAATAATAATCATTTTATCTTTATTAAAACATATTTAGTGATAACTAAATTCTCTCGTTAAAGTATTTATAACAATTTAAAATATTCTCATTAAAATGTTTACAATAATATCCTCTAATAAAATTGTTTATAATGATTACTTAAGAAAAGTGGTTATAATGATTAAAAGTTCTCTCACTAAAGTGCTTATAATTACATTCCTCTCATTGATTCTATTATTTGAAAACCATGAGTAATAAATTAAATAAACATTTCTTGGGCACTGATTCAAAAAAAAAAAAACATTTCATGGGAACTTTTTATAGCATGAAATCTATAATTATTGTTATATAAAAAAAGAAAATTGGAATCAAATTATGCTTGTATATTTTATGGGAATATATGACACACCTAATATTTGATATTGTTGGGAATTTTTTTGGATTGGGACAATTTAGCGGAAGCAATAATACAATCTTATTGAATTTATGAGGTTTACAAGAGGGTGTTCTCTAGAAACTTTCTAGAGTTACAATGAGATAAAACAAAAATAGTAGCACTCGGTGTTTCCCAAAAATACCCAAAATAATTACCTTTACTATTTTTATCTCTCCCCAAAATAATTAGACTACCCTCTCCAAATTAATATCTCCTAACCGGAGACTTAATTCTCACAAAACTCTCTTAATTCATTTTGTCTTGCTCCCTAATCTCTCAATACTCTCAACTTCTCACATTTTTCCTTTTTCCCATTAGCCGGATTTTGTTCACGATCGCCATCAATCTGTCATAATACTCATGTATCGACTCATTTTCTTTCATTCTTAGAGTCTCAAAATGTCTTTTGAAATTCAAGACTTGCATCCTCTTTGTTCGTTCATTGCCTTCATAAAGTTCTTTCAACTTTTCTCAAACTTCATTTCCTGTTTCACAAGTCATAATTCTCGTGAAAATTGACTCTGAGACAGCACCATGAATGATAGATAAAACTGTTGGAGCTTTCAATGATTCCTCTTCATGAGTCCTTATTTGATTTAGTGTTGGATTGTCTCCAAGAGGTGTTACCTCCTTCTTAGATTCAACCCACTGCCACAAGTCCAACCCTTTTAAATGAGTTTTCATTTTGATAGCCCAAATTTGATAATTTTCACCATTGAAACTTGGAGGAGAAAAAATCGATGATGATTGGTTGGCTGCTGTTAGCGATATTTCGCGAGTAACGCTAATTTTCAACCTTGTCACGTGTGATTAGGGTGCGGGCGTGCCAGAGAAGATTATTTCGCAATTAAAACGGTTAAGTTTGTGAAAATTGTGCGCCGAAAACATGAATTCTAATCGAAGCGATTGGCGAGGGACGCAAGGATTGAAAAAGTCCCTCTTGGGTCTCTAGCGCCGTTATAAAAACTTTGCTAGATTAATTATTTTTATTTAAGCTAAGTGTATAAACTGAAGACGAGTAAAATAAAGAACTTAAAAGTGCGAAATTGACACGAGATTTGGTGAAAAATTGGTATTTTATTCACACGAATCAAGGTTTGAATACATATATTCAAAGTAAGTATTAAAAATAAAATGAATTACAATTGAAAAATCTCTATACTAAACATATAGATAATCAATTGAATTGGGGAAAAACAAATCAATACAAAGAATTGAAATGCAATAAAAATAAATTAAAATTCAACGACAAACTCGGAGCCACAATAGCTATCTCGGCTGATCGTTGAACTTCTATGTCGGCTTGAAGTCTTCGGAGCACCGCGGTCGGTTGGTACGAGCGGAATTGATCTTGGAAATTTCTGACTTGTGTTAGGCAAAAATGGGGCAGATTTGACTTTCAACTTCGGAGGGATCGTATGAATGCTTAAGAACACGGAATTCGATAAATAAATAGGCTAAATTTAACTTCAGGAAGTTAGGAACGAACTTCTATAAGGGATCTAAGGCTAAAACGGACTCTAAATGGACGAAATTGAGTCTTGAAAACAATTGGACGAATCTGGAAAATTTTGGAAATAGATTAGCTAAAAGAATTTGGGCCGTAAAGATTGGCTTGTAACTATAGTTTCTGGATACGGAATTGGGTGAATCAAAAGGCTAAATTTAATTTCAGGAAGTCAGGAACAAATTTGTTGAAGGGATTAAAGGCAAAAACGGAATTTAAATGGATGAAATTGGGCTTGGCAAATAACTGGACGAATCTGAAAAAATTAATTTAAAAAGATAATGAATTGAAAACTTGAGACTTAGTAATGCTAAATTGATTTGAAAAAACTTGAAAAGAGGCTATTAGAACTTGAATTAAAGCTAAAGAAAGTTAAAAGAAGGAATTAAAACTAGAAAAAATGAAGAACAAATAAGAACTAAGAACCTAGAATTAAGAACTAACCATTGAAGCTTTGAGAGGGGGTTTTGTGTGTTGAATGAGTGAATAATTATGAAGAATTGAAGGTCTATTTATAGCATTTTGAGAGGAGAATTTGTGTAATTAACCACCAACTAACCCTTATTTTTCTCTCTAATTTTGACCACTAACTTGCCACGTCACTAACTTCCTCAACCTCCACAAACCACCACTAACTTCCATGCCACATCACCCCACTACCTTGTGGTTAGAGAGACTTTTAAAGCTTGGGCCTATGTGTGGGAATGGGCTAGGCTTCGTAGGTTAGCTCATGGTTGTGTCCGGATGCGTTTGGAGAAGTCGGTGACCGAAAACGGGCTCCGAGCGAGGACTGACCTCTAGCTCGCCGAGCTGACTTCTAGTTCGCCGAGCTGGAGGTTAGTTTATATATATATTATTTTTATTTTTCATATTTTTCATCATTTTTATTTCTTTTATTTAGAAAAATGGAAACTATACTCTAAAATTAAATATAAGCTTTCTATATACATGAAAATAAAATTTATTTATTTTGGACCAACAAAAGAATTTATACACAAAAGAATGTATTTATGATTTTTTTAACCAATTTTTTTTCTTTTTCTTTCTTTCTTTTTTTTTTTTTTTTTTGAGAATTTTTTAACCATTTTTCTTTCTTTCTTTCTTTCTTTCTTTTAAATTTTGCTTCGTTTTTTTATAAGAGCCTCTAGTACAGAAATGCTCACTTGTATCGCGCTTGAAGTAAAGCGACACAACTGAATAACTAGTGTCGCACGTTCTGTAAACGCGACACAACTAAGTATTCTGTGTCATCACTTGTGTCATGCTTTAAGAGCGTGCGTCACAAACGAGTTACTTCTTGTATCGTCTGTCCTACAATGTGACACAAGAGCAAGCTTGTGACGCGCCTTTAACAAAGCGACACAAGGAGTGTGTTATCTTTGTGCCGCTCCTTTTTAAAAGTGCGACACAACTAATACGAACTACTATTTGAACGTAATTATTTTTTCTTCATAATTCTTAAAATACTAAAGAATTTTAAAAAATGATGAAAATCAAATAGCATGTAGATACATATAAACTTACAAACTTATCCCATATAAATTAATTAAAAATAAAAAATAATTTAATTAATTATAATAATATATTAAAAAATAATACTATAACTATTATTAATTAATATAAAACTATTAATTAAAAATTGATATAATACTAATATTAATCATAATTTTTTAAATTTAAAAAATTAAATTTTTAAAAAAATATTGATAAATTAACAAATTGTTACAAATTTATACATATTGATATGAAATTAAAAAAATATAAACTACATATTTTGTCTGTTTAAAAAACTTAATAAAAAAAAAGAAAACGTTCTATTTTTACTGCCCCCAAACATTGAACCCTAGTAATCAGACCCAAAAATCGACTGCCGCCACCTCCTTTCTCTGTTTCTTCTTCCCCATCGACTGTCGCCACCTCCTTTCTTCCCTGTACGGCCGGCCGCCTGACATTTCTTCCGCCGTGGCAAGGCTTGTGCCACCTCAACCTCTCAGGTTCTCTCTTTCTCAAAGGGTATTTCCTTCTCGAAACATTGGAAATTGCAAAGCACGCGTCCTTGTCGCTGGTTCCCTTTCAACTTCACTTACCCAATTCCGTTCGGTACACCCAAATTCACGACTTTGAGGGCTGCTCTGGATTCTTCTTCTCATATAATTAGCAAAGAAAAATCCGTCGCTAACCATAATAATGCTTCAAATCTCCGCGAAATTTGCCAAGATCAAGTGCCGGAGCAAGTATTGTGCAGGTAAAGTTTTATTTTTCATGCCAGTTGTGTATAGTTCAATTAGCACATCTGCGGCTCTACGAAAACCCTCTTTTCCGAAAATGGAAAAAAAAATCAGTGTTTTCTGTAATTTATTATGAAATTCAGCATTTATTGATCTAATTAAGTTGATTACATGATTTAGGATGGAAGAGGTTGGGTACGTAGTGGCTACAGATGTACAGAGGGAAGCTTTACCGGTTCTATTTAGCCGGCAGGACTGTATTCTTCATGCCCAGGTTAATTTCTGCTTCTTTGGTAATATTAATTATTTGCCATGGCTAATGTGGAATTGTCTTTGGTTCCCTAGACAGGTTCTGGTAAGACCCTTGCTTATCTATTGTTGATATTCTCTATTGTAAACCCTGAAAGATCTGCTGTTCAAGCCCTTATTGTGGTGCCTACCCGAGAACTAGGAATGCAAGTAAGGATTTTGGTGATCAGTTTGAAGTTTTATTTCAATAATGTTATGTTAAAAGCCAGAAACCAGGGTTTTATGAGAATTTCTTTGTCAATTAGGTTGCGAAAGTTGCACGGACCTTGGCTGCTAAGCCTGTGGATGTTACTGTCATGGCTCTTCTTGATGGAGGGTTGTTGAAAAGACAAAAGAGTTGGCAAACCACCCCTTCTCCTTCAAATGGTTAATGACTCTGATGACTTAAGATTCATGTTAGTATGGGTTATCTCCTATACTAGGTTCAATTGCATAAACATTCAATTTGGATGAATAAATGTCTCGTAACTTCGTCTCTGTCCTGTGTAGATCAGCTTTACGTGCATTTAAGCGTCGCGTGGCATATGCAAGTGCAAATTTTGACCGTATCCTTTTCCCATTATTGTTAGGTCTTAAATTATAAATAGTTTTCTAGGAATTTGTTTGCTATCTCTTGATATGTTTGTTTATCTTCACTTGTACTAAGATATGGTTGGGTGGAGGACTTCATCCATCAGGCGTCAAAATGAACTTCCAAAGGTGATAATTGTTTTCTTCTTTTAAACTATATCCAACAACTTCTTTTTATATTGGTTAGTTTCTAGTGAGTGGCACTCTCTTATCTTAATGGAAAACTAACTTGGGCTTTTCTCCAGCCAAATTTTCTTGTCACAGATGAAAAATATCCACTTATTGTGTATGTTGAGCAGCAACAAATGGAAAGTACCTGTAATAGAACATCTACTATTATTAGAGACCAAGCAATTGATTTGGAAGGTTTGCTAAGTTTCTTTCTTTCTTATATTGCTTATTTGTTTGTTATTCTCATGCTGTTGTTTTTAAGTTCTTTCTTTAGTTGTATATCTGGGAATTGAATGTTAATTTAATTATTATGCTCTCATTTTCATAGGTGAGTAAGACTCATCCTTTCCAGGAAGTATGGCAAACATCTTGCTTCTTATGCACTTGCAATGCTATTCTATAGCACAAGTCCTCTCTCACTTGCAATGCTATTCTTAAACTAGTGGATGCTTCTTATGCACTTGCAATGCTATTCTTACATGTAGTGCCCTCAACAAATAGGTGCAACAGAGTGTGGCTTTTATATAATGCGCAACATGTTTAAAATTGTGCAATATCACGCTAAAAGTGAGAATCTAACAAGGGTAAGAGTTACAATTTTTTTTCATTCTAGTCGTGTTTTTCCTTAAGTTCATTTGCTACTTTAATACATTGATATTTTATGTTTACTTTCTTTAAAGGATTTCGCAACAAAATCAATGGCATATTTTGAGGAGGAGATAAATGATGTTCGAGATATTTGGGCCGATTATTTTGTAATCAAAATCACAAGTCGCTAGATATTTGCATTAGTGCTTTTGTGGAAGTTGTTAGTGTTTGTTCATCTTCCTAGTTTATTTGGCTACAAACTTGAATATGACAAGTTGAATTAATTGTTATATACAACTATTTCTTGAAGAAATGAAGTTGTGATTATATTTTGAATATGTATGTATTTATGCACTGTGGTACTTGTAGTTTTATTGTGTATGTTCTATAATATCATGTAGATATTATAGAATCAAATAAATTTTGATTATAAAATTTTATGCTGGATGCTGGAAAATTTTGTAAAATAAAAAAAATCAATATTTTGTGTCGCGTGTGGTGTAAGAGCGATACAAAGTGTACCAGATTAACTGAGGAGCTTGTGTCGCGCACTCTTGAGGCGCGTCACAAGAATTATCATATGTTGTGTCGCGCGCGTGTGACAAACGACACAACAGATGAGTAGATTGTGTCGCTCTCAAGTGCGATGCAAAGTTCTTGTGTCGCACCCCTGTTGTGTCGCACAAAAGTGCGACACAACAACCTGAAAAAGTGCGACACAAGTAAACATTTTTGTACTATTGCTCATGGAATTTTTTTGTGAAAATGTGAGAAATAAAGTAGGAAAATTACAAAGTAATATGTACGACGAAATTAATAGAGATAATTATGCAAAAATAAATAAATAATAACAAACTTGACCTCGTGACCGATGAATGGTCTGAGATCGAAACAGTTGTTCAGAACAGTTTGATGGGATTAAATTTGATTGAGATCAAATAAATACCAAAAGCTTGGTTCTGAGATAATTGATACTTTAGAATCAGAGATTGCTTTTGAAAATGATATGGAAATGGCTTGAAGGATTTCAGGTTAATGATAAAATAACTTGAAGCTATGATGATGACGAAAATTAATTCCGACACGATTGCCTTGAATTGAGGAGTGTATAATGTTTATCTAAGCTAAATGGACTTCTAGAATAATCAGATTGGAATTTGTTGAATTGGACGTAGAAATTGGACGTGTCAGAATCATTTTAAAATTTGAAGGACTCGAATGAAAATTTGCCAATTAATTGAAAAATAAATACACGAGTTATCTGATGTAAGAAAAATCAAATGACAATGGGGTGATTTCGAGTGAGAAAATTGAGGTTATAGGAAATTGTTTTGAACAAAACAAAAGTTGAGAGTTATAATTTGGATATCAACGAAGAGATTGAGATTGGTTTTAAAGGAAAAGGTGGCTTATGGCGGATGAAATCAATTTTGGGAAAAAAATGGCTAACCAGAACAGTTGTTTGATAGAAATTATGATTTTGAGATCAATAATTACCAAAAGCTTGGTTCTGGGTATTTTAATTAACCGGAATCAACTAATAGATTACAAATACGATTTAGAAATGGTAATAATTGAGCATTCCGGTTTGTGAGTTTGAGTTTGAAGCAAATGAAGAAGATGCGAAAACAAAAGTAGAGAATATGAACCAAATGGAAACATGAAAATAAATAATTTATTTTGAAAACTGAAATATATATATATATATATATATATTATGATTCTTTTTTTTTTTGGTGCTGGCAAAAACGCCAACTTATTTTGGCCATGAATGGTCTTATGGGCTATGTTGTAAGTATAAAATCATGTTATAGCCTCATATAATAAGATGTCCAATAATATTTCTATAAGATGGATGCGAGTTTCCATGTCGATGATCTTATTTTTATGACTTTCTTTCCGCATAATAAAGTATAATTGTAAACTAGAGTCTACATAAATAAACAAGGTTAAGAAGTAGAAACCTCGTGACTTGTCCGGATGGTAGGAAAGTTGAAGTAGACTGGCGAAAAGAAGAATCATGGCCTGCAAACTTGGTCCCCTGTTTGAGTTAACAAACTTCATAGTGATCATAGGCTCTGGAAAACATGAGTTGTTGGAAGAATCATTGGAGGTATTTCTGGGGTGGATTCTTGATTAATCTCTTGATCTTGACTGCCCCTCAAACCATGATCATAAAAGTTTTCTTCATCCTGATAGAGTTGCGAATTACAGTCGTAGAAAATATCTTCCTTATTTTCCTAAGTTTCTGACGCCGCTTCTTCTTCGATATCATAGCTTTTCATAAAATCTTCTAATTTTAAAGACTTCACAAGAATGGGAGATTCTTCTAGAATAAATTCTTGCACCTCTTCCAGTTGTATGCCCCCCGGGTTGGATACCTCATCCTTTTGACTAGATTCTGAATCATAGCTCCAAGAAACGTCTTCCTCATCTTCTTGAATTTCTATAGGTGCTTCGTAGATGCCCCCCGAGTTAGAAGTGCTTGATGGGTCATCACCCTCCCGAATGAAATCCGAATTGAGGTTATGAGACATATTTTCCTCCTCTTCCCGGGCTTGTACAACTGTCTTCTTGTTCACGTCAGGACTCCTTGGAAATTCTATTGACTTTGGGGCATTTGCATCTATGGGTAATACTTCTAGAGTGGGTTCTTGCTGAATTGCTTCCTCTTTACTGCCCCCCCGAATTAAGATCACTAGACACGACATCATCCTCTTCGTTGGATTCTGAAACGTAGCTCCTAGAAACACTTCCTTCATCTTTTTGAATTTCTATAGGTGCTTCGTGGATGCCCCCCAAATCAAGATCATTGGAATTATTGTCATCCTCTTGCCTGGACTCAGAATCATAGTCGTAGGAGTCGTCTTCATCATCTTGACTTTCTATTGTCGTCACATCGTTAGGAATCTTTGTTTTTGGAGGAATTGGGCGTGTGGGAGATGCCTCTAAATTCGTATTGTGATGAAATTCTCCCTTTTGGATTGCCCCCCAATAGCTTTGAATGCAGGCTCTTAAAGAAGCCGCTATGTTAGCCGCATGTTTCTCGAGTTGGTCCATTCTTTGTTGATATTCATCGTCCTTTGGTTGGTTCTCCTCCATAAGTAATGATTCGATTTTTCCATCATCCTCAACAACTTGGACTGCTTCCACCTCTGCCACACGACTAGAATGTTGAAACACTTTTCCACATAATTTTGATTTGACAAAATTGTTTAAGTAAAATTGAAATACATATTCTAAACACACTAAGTTTAAATGCTTTGATTTATTATACTAATGTGTTTGTTCAATGTTGAGTTAAAACTGTTTATATGACACAAGAATTAAAAGGCCCAAGCCCAATACAGAAGTCAAGGCCCAAGTCAAACAACTCAGTACAACTCGGCCCGCGTTTGTCAAGACGTTGCCGTTTTGAACAAAACGCAACTCAGCAAAAGAAGGATCTAGAAGACCTTCGGGAACAACTTCAAGATGAAGCTGCTGAGTAGTCTCGACAAAGCGTATAAGACAGCAGCTGGCAAATGAAAACTTCCAGACAAAGTATTTCTACTTTGGGTAAAGTTCAGACGACACAGTATGCTGTCCAGTTGACTTTACCATAAAAGGAGAGACAGTCTGCTGAGCTGACCGAGGACAGAAGATACACAATTCTGAT
Source organism: Euphorbia lathyris (assembly GCF_963576675.1). Lineage (NCBI taxonomy): Eukaryota > Viridiplantae > Streptophyta > Magnoliopsida > Malpighiales > Euphorbiaceae > Euphorbia > Euphorbia lathyris. The sequence goes on along the minus strand of NC_088917.1, from coordinate 84,103,507 downwards.
TGGCCGAGAGCTCTGAGCAAGTCAGGATGACAATGACAGGTAACCGTTTCCCTCCAACGGTTATTTCGAAATTCGAAATGACCGATGCCGAGACGTCTCTATAAATAGTGCCATCAGAAGCTTCACTCAACACAGAACTTGATCAAGCCATTACGCTGACCAAATTTCTACACAAGTTCTGCAAGCAAAGAAGCAAAGCAAATCTTACACTGCAATTCTTATATCTGTGTAAAAGTCTAGAGTGATTGTTTCAATCGTCTAAAGTGTCTTAGCAAATCTTTGTATAGGACAAAACACTTATCATTTCTAGAGATAGAAAGGAGAGGCTGAGTACTCGGTTTTAGTACTCAGCGAGAGATTAGGATTGAGTAGAGGTATAGAGGAAGGTACTCTTGTCATACTCAGTTGCTAAGATTGTAAAAGGTTTGAGGCTCTACCTTTAAAGAGCTCAGTAGAGGATTCGAAATCTCGGAACGTGTTCCGGGGACAGGACGTAGGCTTAGAAGAAGCCAAACCTGGATAAATCTGCTGAGTGAAGTATTTCTTACCTTTAACTCCTTATATATATTGCTTGCTTAAAATAACCAAAAACTGACCAAGTAAAGAGGTCAAGTAGAGTTGTGCGCGCTGAACATCTGAGCTCAGGAATAGACTCTAAGTGCTATCTCCTGACTCAAGCTAAGAAACTGACCTAGTTACCAGTTGACTGAGCCAGTGTCTTGCTGTTTACTCAGCGCCGCTGTCAAAACCTTTTTCCTTAGAAAAAGAAGTCTGCCCTAATTGCGAAAAAGTTTAAATAGTTCCTAACCCCCCCTTGGAACTATACTTGCAACCTTACAAGGGACCAACAAGTGGTATCAGAGCTTAAAAGCTCACTGTAAAAGGTCTAACAACCTTGAGCTGATCCCTACCATGGGCGAAAACAGCACTCGGTTTCTCCCTGGAAACCAAACAACTCAGATACTGCCTGAGGGGCTGTCCATTACTAGGCCTCCCCTATTCTTCGGGTCAAACTATACCTTCTGGAAGAATAGGATGAAAATTTCATTCAGGCTACAAACATGAGTGCCTGGCTATCTATAGTCCAAGGCCCATTTGTACCTGTCGAAGTTGTGGCTGGCCAAACAGTTGTAAAAGCTGAGGCCAAATGGACAGAGGATGATCTTAAGAAGCTTCAAAATCACGCTTCGGCTATCAATATACTTCACTGTGCGCTCGAGAGACTTGGGAAAATCTTCACTGAGGAAGAACAAGTCAAAAAGATACTCAGGAGTCTTCCTAAAGACTGGCAAGCAAAGAAGACAGCAGTTGAGGAAGCTCAGGATTTAACCACCTACAAATATGACGAACTCATCGGTTCATTGCTGACCCATGAGATATCCATGAAAAACTTTGAGGTGAAGGAAAAATTTGAAGACAAGAAGCAGAAATCCCTTGTCATGAAAGCTGACTCCACTGACGGGAGTTCAACTGACGATGAGGAGATGGCTATGTTCACAAGGAAGATGAAAAGGCTATTCAGGAAGAGTGACAAATACTCTAAAAAGCCTTACAGAAAGTTTGATAAGTATAAGGCTGACTCAAGTGACAGCAAATACAAAAAGGACAGCTCAAAACCCATTACATGCTTTGAGTGCCATCAAACTGGCCATATTAAGTCAAACTGCCCCACGCTGAGGAAAGACAAGAAGAGTGGGAAGAAGGCAATGGTGGCTACTTGGAGCGACAGAAACTGAGGCCACCGAGTCAGTGAAGATATGCTTCATGGCTGACGAACTTGCTGAGCCATGCGTCTCTGAGCATGCTGACCTATCAGATGACGAGGAGCAATCAAATGAGGTAAGCCTGAGATGTGTCGAGAAGTCAAAGATGTGGTATATTGACAGCGCATGCTCAAGGCATATGACGGGTGATGAAACTCAGTTCATCACGTTTGAGCGTAAACGAGGAGGAAGTGTAAGTTTTGGAGACAACAAGAAGGGTAAGATAGTAGGGTCAAGAACCATCGGAGGTAATCCTACTATTGAATCTGTCTCCTTAGTCAGCGGACTCAAATATAACTTACTCAGCGTAGCTCAGCTATGTGACAATGGGAGAAAAGTTATATTTGATGCTACTGGATGTAAAATATACGAGGGTAAAACAAATGAGTTAATATTAACTGCCCCTCGAATAGATAATGTCTTTATGCTAGACTTAGAAAAAAAGTTTTCAAAAACTGTGTGCTTAGTATCAAAGGAAGAAAATTTCTGGCTATGGCACAAGAGACTTGGTCATGTAAGCATGGACCTCCTGGCCAAACTAGCAAGAAAGCAATTGGTTGAGGGACTGCCTGAACTTAAATTTGAAAAAGATCAACTATGCCACGCTTGCCAAGATGGAAAACAAACCAAACAATCTTTTCATAGCAAAAATATTGTCTCAACTAAACGACCGTTAGAGTTACTACACTTGGATCTCTTCGGTCCAGTCCAGCCGCTGAGTCTGGGTGGAAGAAGATTTTCCTTGGTCATTGTAGATGACTTCTCTCGGTATACGTGGGTCATCTTGCTGACCAGCAAGGATGAAACCTTTAAGACATTTTCAAATTTGGTTAGAAAAATTGAAAATGAAAAAGACCTAAAATTAGCTCACATCCGTAGCGATAATGGTGGAGAATTCAAAAACCAAAAGTTTGTTGAATTCTGTGAAGCCAGCGGCATTGACCACAATTTTTCTGCTCCTAGAACACCTCAGCAAAATGAGGTTGTAGAAAGGAAGAACAGAACTCTGGTTGAAATAGCCAGGACAATGCTGGATGAGCATAGGCTTCCAAAGTATTTTTGGGGAGAGGCTGTTAACACAGCATGCTATATTCTTAATAGGGCTCTAGTTAGACTTATATTAAAGAAAACCCCCTATGAACTTTGGAAAGGATGAAAGCCCAATATTGGATACTTTCGTGCCTTTGGCTGTAGATGTTTTATTTTAAATACCAAAGATAGCTTAGCAAAGTTTGATTCAAAAGCTGATGAGGCTATCTTTTTGGGCTACTCAACAAACAGCAAAGCATACAGAGTTTTTAATAAGCGAACTCAAGTTTTAGAAGAGTCAGTACATGTAGAGTTCGACGAAACTGACCCTGCAGGTAGGTACCAGCCGCTGACCGAAGATGATCCACACTCAGTAACCACCGCTGACCAAGATCCAGCTACTGAGTCATTCACCAAAAGGCTGACCAAGAGTAAGAGTGAACCTAAGATTACTTTTACTGACCCATCTACTTCTGCAGAGATTGTTGAAACAGAAACAGCACAAGACATGTATCTACCTAAAGAGATAAGGATCCCAAGAGGGCACTCAGAGAGTGCGATCCTTGATTCTGCTGGGAATACCCTGATGACGAGGAATCAACTCAGGAAGTACCTCAGCAATGTTGCTTTCGTCTCAGTTCAAGAACCGAAGAATTTCGCTGAAGCTGAGTACGATGAATTCTGGATGAACGCAATGCAAGAGGAGCTCGATCAATTCAGAAGAAACGATGTATGGGAGCTAGTGCCTCATCCAAAGAGTCAAAAGACCATCGGAACAAGATGGGTCTTCAGAAACAAGATGGATGAACAAGGGAATGTAGTCAGGAACAAAGCAAGGCTTGTAGCTCAGGGCTATAGTCAGCAAGAAGGTATTGACTACGGTGAGACCTTTGCCCCAGTGGCAAGGCTAGAGGCAATTAGAATTCTATGTGCATATGCATCTTACATGAACTTTAAATTATTCCAAATGGATGTCAAAAGTGCATTTCTTAATGGAGTTATAAACGAGGAGGTTTATGTAAATCAACCTCCAGGTTTTGAGGACCCTAAGTTCCCAAACCATGTTTACAAACTCAAAAAGGCTCTGTACGGCCTCAAGCAAGCACCACGTGCTTAGTATGAGAGGCTTACCAGTTTCCTGCTGACTAGAAATTATGTCAGGGGCAAAACTGATACAACCTTATTCATTAAGAGAAAGGGTAAAGATACCCTGCTGGCCCAAATTTATGTTGATGATATAATATTTGGTGCAACTAACGAATCAATGTGCAAGGAGTTTAGCAAACAAATGCAGACTGAGTTTGAAATGTCCATGATGGGAGAACTCAACTTCTTCCTCGGTCTTCAAATTAAACAAGGAAAGAATGGCATATTCATCAGTCAAGCCAAATATGCCAAGGAGATATTAAAGAAATATGACTTGGAGAATTGCAAGCCAATATCCACTCCTATGGGCACTGACACTGTCCTCTGAGCTGACGAGAATGGTAAGTCAGTAGACAGCAAATTATATCGAGGTATGATAGGCTCTCTACTTTACTTAACAGCCAGTAGACCGGACATTCAGTTTTCAGTATGCTACTGTGCTAGATATCAATCTAACCCTAGGGAATCTCATTACATTGCTGTAAAAAGAATCCTTAGATATTTGCAAAGCTCAGTGAACGCAGGTTTATGGTATCCAAATACTCATGATTTTACACTCATCAGATACATTGACGCTGACTATGGACGGGATAAGCTGGAACGTAAAAGCACCTCTGGAGGATGTCACTTCTTAGGAAGCTGTCTTGTATCCTGGTTCAGCAAAAAGCAGGCGTCAGTAGCCTTGTCCACCACTGAAGCTGAGTACATTGCTGCTGGTCATTGTGTTGCTCAAGTCCTATGGATTAAGCAACAGCTTGAAGACTATGGTGTTCAAACAAAGACAATTGAAGTCAAATGTGACAACAAAAGTACAATTGATCTTTCAAAGAACCCAATTCAACACAGCAGAATGAAGCATGTCAGCATCAGACATCACTTCATTAGAGACCATGTACTCAAGGGTGAGATCAAGCTGACCTTTGTCCCAACGGACGAACAGCTTGCGGATATCTTCACGAAGCCACTGGCCCGTGAGCAGTTCAGCATACTGAGAGAAGCAATTGGTATGTTTAATCCTCTTCAGTAAATTCCTGAACTAAATGAATATGCATGCTGAGTGAATTATTATGCTGCATGATTGATTGTTTGCTGAGAAACTCATCGAAACTGACTGAACATCAAATACTGAGTAAACTTGCACACTGAGTAAATTAGTTTAAACTTAAACTTAGAAATCATCTCTTTATGCAATACTGACCACTCAGAATATCAAACGATTAGTATTCTAAACGCTGAGTGTTAGATCCGTTAGAATAAATGCAATAGCACGCGTATAGCCCTAGGATGACGTATACGCCGTATGTGTCATAAATGCCAGGATCTTTGTCTGTTCAAAATCCCAAGGCAAAACTAACACATGGATTCGATTAAATCCACACCACACATCACCTCTATAAAGAATGGGTATTTCCCCATTTTTTATTCTTTACGCTTATCGAACTCTAAGGCAAAGAAATTCCTTCTCTCTAAAAATCCATCGAAGCTTTCCCATCCTAAAACTATGACTAAGGTTTCCTACAACACCTCCGATGTCGGCCACCAAAAGTCCAGCTCCGACGAACCTACAGGGAATCCTCCCACACCCAGCAAAGGACAAGCTGGCGAATCCTCTGGTCAGGGAAAACCCGTAAAGGTCAGGACCTACTCTAAGGTCTTTGAGAATGTCCGCGAATGGAAAGTTGAGCCCTCAAGATGGGTATCGGAAAACTTCGTGCAAAATGAACAACCGTTCTGCGAGTGGATTTCACAGAATGGATGGACTGGGCTATTTTCAGTTAGGGATTATACTTACCCTGACCTTGTGAGGGAGTTTTACCACAACCTCAAAGTTGCAAATGACAACACTGACTACCTGTGCACTGTGGTGAAAGAGAAAACCATCTTCATCAACCCTCTCTACATAGGAAATCTTCTCAAGCTAAAAACTGAAGGAGCAAGGCTGAGAAGATCGGGAGATCAGGATGGCACTGGGTATGAACAAAACTTCTGCAAACCTGAGGGCCACTCAGGAGAAGTCTCAGCCTCATCAATGGGTCAGCACCAGAAGATGGCTCATTATTTGCTGACCTATTTTATCTACCCAAAGATCAACTGCACTACATCAGCAATTAATTTCAAGTAATGCTTTATATGGCATATACTGACGTACACTCCCATCAACATGCCAGTCTTTCTCGTTGCTGGTTTCTTTTGAAGCACTGGCACGATGCGGCTTGGATCACTCATCAACAGAATCCTCATCGACCATAAAATTGACCTCGAAGGTGAGGAGATGACTCGAGGAACTGAGATCACAGCTTCCTCGCTGAGAGCATTAAAGTTTGGACAGCCTTTGAAGAAAGGTAAAGCTGCTGCTGCTGCTGCTGGCCAAGCTGAGGGAACTGCTAAGCCAAAGAAAGGGCGAAGGACTAAGGCCCCAGCTTCCTGCAAAAGGAAAACTGCTGAGACTCCTTCCACAAATGTTGAGTCTCCAGCAAAAAGGCAGAAGCCAGCTGGTAAGTCAGCTGAGAAACGAAGCAGGCAAGGTGAGCCTGGAACTGAGGAAACTGCTGAGCAACCTCAGAAGAAGCAGAAACCTTCTACACTGACTCCTCAACGCCATGCCTACTGACTTCATTGTACCGGGTGACTCTCACTTCACCCAATGTCAAGGTAGTGTAGCGGAGTCCGAAGAACATGAGGTCCAACTGGATGATCACTTCATCTCTCAAGTTGAGGAAGAACTTGATGGTGACAGTACAGAGGAAGAAGAAGAAGAGGCCAGCGGTCAGGATGACGTTGAGGACTCTGAGGAGACAGCTAGTGAGCATGAAACTGAGCAGGCCAATGCCGGGTTTGCTGCTGAAGATGAGCAAGTACTTGATCAACACAACGTTGATCCAGTCCAAGAACAAGCTGACTAACCTGCTGATGAGCAACACGAATCTTCTCCTTCTCACTCAGGAGATCCTACTCAAACTGTCACCCCACCTCGTAGAAGATGAAAGTTGGTTAAGGCCAGTGAGAAGCCTGTCAGTGAAGATTTTGTGCCCCCACCAACTCTTCCTGACTTTGTCATTTCAAAGACAACCAAGGACCCATCCTCAGTAAAGCTTAAATTTTTCAAACGCCAACCAACCTCTACTGTATCGGCGCCATTAGAAAATCAAGCCTCTGTTTCTTCTCAACAGGAACATGCCGACCAAAATGCTTCCGCCACCTCAACTAGTCAGGTTGAGCCGATTACTGTTCATGCCATTTCTTCAAGCATGGTGCTGACTCCACACACTTCTGCCGTCAGCACAGACAGTATTCGGATTACCACTTCTCAAACTCAACTCTCTACCGATCAATCAACTATACCTACAACTCAAGTGCAGATTGAAACAACTATTCCAGTCACTGACCTGGTAACTCCTTTCATCCTCTTCATCACGGTCACACTGATGTTCCTGAAGGCTCACAAAGCTATCTAAATGCCACTGAGTCCGGCAAAAAGATCATTGACTCAGTGCAAGCATTAATCCGAGACCTTCAACAATCTACTCCTGCTGCTGCTGGGTCTTCATCTATTGAGACTACTCAGCTCTCCCAGGTCACTCAGCTTCTCAACGAAGTTAAGGGACTCAAGGACTTGCTGAATGTCATCATATCTTTTCAAGCACAGCAAGCTAAGCAGGATTCAATAGCCAAGCTGGCTAAGATTCAGCTGACAACCGTGCAACACTTGAACTCTTTACAAGAACAAGTTCAGAAATTGTCAGCTGTGCACACCGACTATGCCACCTCATCTGAAGTAAAGATGCTTTTTGCTCAGCTTCACACCGAGCAACTTAAGACAAATTAGCAAATGGTTTCTTACAATCAGTGCTCAATAGAGCAAATAGGTGAGGCTATTCACTTGCTTAATCTGAATAAGCAAGAAATGGATACTGACGCACTGAAACAGCATGAGATGCAGTCGATCATACAACAAACTTTCAACCACATTCGGCATAACAACATTCAATGTCAGTATTATGACACAGCTCTTTTGAAGACCTTTCACCAAATCTTTGCTGGTCTTACTGAAGCTCTCATCTGGCAAGGCAAAGCTCAAGCGTTTAGCGTCAATATGCTCAGTGCTGCTGACCTCAACATACCCGCAGAGGTATCAACTGATGGAGTTGCCATCTTTGACGGCGTCAATGAAAGCGCTGACAAACTTAAGGAGCTGTCTAAGGAACTGACTCGAGCTGTTTTAACTGATGCTTTCAAACTTCCTCCTCCTGATGCTGACAAAATGGGGGAGAAAGATAAAACAGCTAGAGCTCAGCATGAGCGAAGTCAGTCTCAACACAAGAAAAAGAAATAGATAGGCTAGCTCAGTATAGACTAAGTCAGATGTAATCTTTATGCCTTATCTATAAGTTTTGCTATGTAAACACTGACTTCCATCAATATATCATATCTGCATCTTTTATTCTTATTCTTGAGCTGCATCTTTTATTCTTATTCTTGAGCTATGATATATGTTAATACATGTTACTGTGTACTGAGTCATTACGTATCTTCAATTAAATCAGCTATGTTTTATACTTATAAATTTTATTGAATGAATCAAATGCTGATTACATGTTTGACATTGTCCTATGTGCTTATAAAACATTGTTTGTTAAGAATCCATTGAACAACAAATTACTCAGCGCACTCTATATGATTAAACATTCCGCTTTATACTGAGTAAATAGAATATGTTTAATAAGCTGACCTAAATCTATAAACTGACCTTAGACTTACTCGAATTAAACCTTTAAATGTTTAGAGTAAAACTAAGTCAGTAGCTCAACCCTTACGGGGGAGTTTGCCAAATTATAAAAGGTCAACTATCATGGGGGAGCTCATACTGAGTTCCTCGCTGAATAGTTTTGCCAACATCAAAATGGGGGAGTTTGTTGAAACACCTTTCCACATAATTTTGATTTGACAAAATTGTTTAAGTAAAATTGAAATACATATTCTAAACACACTAAGTTTAAATGCTTTGATTTATTATACTAATGTGTTTGTTCAATGTTGAGTTAAAACTGTTTATAAGACACAAGAATTAAAAGGCCCAAGCCCAATACGGAAGTTAAGGCCCAAGTCAAACAACTCAGTACAACTCGGCCCGCGTTTGTCAAGACGTTGCCGTTTTGAACAAAACGCAACTCAGTAAAAGAAGGATCTAGAAGACCTTCGGGACCAACTTCAAGATGAAGCTGCTGAGTAGTCTCGACAAAGCGTACAAGACAGCAGCTGGCAAATGAAAACTTCCAGACAAAGTATTTCTACTTTGGGTAAAGTTCAGACGACACAGTATGATGTCCAGTTGACTTTACCATAAAAGGAGAGACAGTCTGCTGAGCTGACCGAGGATAGAAGATACACAATTCTGATTGGCCGAGAGCTCTGAGCAAGTCAGGATGACAACGACAGGTAGCTGTTTCCCTCCAACGGTTATTTCGAAATTCGAAATGACCGATGCCCAGACGTCTCTATAAATAGTGCCATCAGAAGCTTCACTCAACACAGAACTTGATCAAGCCATTACGCTGACCAAATTTCTACACAAGTTCTGCAAGCAAAGAAGCAAAACAAATCTTACACTACAATTCTTATATCTGTGTAAAAGTCTAGAGTGATTGTTTCAATCATCTAAAGTGTCTTAGCAAATCTTTGTATAGGACAAAACACTTATCATTTCTACAGATAGAAAGGAGAGGCTGAGTACTCGGTTTTAGTACTCAGCGAGAGATTATGATTGAGTAGAGATATAGAGGAAGGTACTCTTGTCATACTCAGTTGCTAAGATTGTAAAAGGTTTGAGGCTCTACCTTTAAAGAGCTCAGTAGAGGATTCGAAATCTCGGAACGTGTTCCGGGGACAGGACGTAGGCTTAGAAGAAGCCGAACCTGGATAAATCTGCTGAGTGAAGTATTTCTTACCTTTAACTCCTTATATATATTGCTTGCTTAAAATAACCAAAAACTGACCAAGTAAAGAGGTCAAGTAGAGTTGTGCGCGCTGAACATCTGAGCTCAGGAATAGACTCTAAGTGCTATCTCCTGACTCAAGCTAAGAAACTGACCTAGTCACCAGTTGACTGAGCCAGTGTCTTGCTGTTTACTCAGCGCCGCTGTCAAAACCTTTTTCCTTAGAAAAAGAAGTCTGCCCTAATTGCGAAAAAGTTTAAATAGTTCCTAACCCCCCCTTGGAACTATACTTGCAACCTTACAAGGGACCAACATAGAATCCTCGAAAGAATTTTGGTCATAACTCATATTAGAGCACACAACATTTTCATATGTCTTATGCTCGATTGGAGCCATGACCGTACTTTTTTCAAAGCAAGATTGCCGACAAGGACGATGAAAATGGAGGTTTTCATCCCTATAATTATAAATATAACTATTTCGGCAATGAGGATTACTCATCCGTAGATGCTCCCATACTTCAACATAATCAGGATCATGTGGATTCTTATGGGACTCCTGGACTTCCTCCACATAGCAACCATATCGGTCATCATAGAATGACGTAGTTTGAACATAAGCACAACACTTGCAGTCAATATTATGCTCGTCACTATGAATGAACTGAATATAGCCATCATTGTAGCATCTAAATACAGTGTACCAATGGACCCACAATCCGGTTGTACTTATTGTAAAATGTCGATCTCGATTGAAACCACCAAAATACACCGGTATCGTAGAATCCCTTGCATCTTCGTATGTTGTCCTCGTCATGGTTTGATTGCTTTGCACCTATTGATATTCAGAGGCATTCTCCGTGAATAACGGTAAGCAAAAATGATTAAACTAAATTAGTAACTGGAATTAAGCAAGAAAAATAAATAAATAAATAAATATTGGTTAGAGCACTGATGAAGCAAAGAATGAACACAAAGCTCAATTGAAAATACAAAAAATATGTACATAGAAAACTGGTATTTAAATTTTTGGCTAAGCTTAAAAAAAAAACAGGTCCCAATGGGCGTGCCAAAAATTATTAGCGATATTTCGCGAGTAACGCTAATTTTCAATCTTGTCACGTGTGGTTAGGGTGCGGGCGTGCCAGAGAAGATTATTTCTCAATTAAAATGGTTAAGTTTGTGAAAATTGTGCGCCGAAAATATGAATTCTAATCGAAGCGATTGGCGAGGGACGCAAGGATTGAAAAAGTCCCTCTTGGGTCTCTAGCGCCGTTATAAAAACTTTGCTAGATTAATTATTTTTATTTAAGCTAAGCGTATAAACTGAAGACGAGTAAAATAAAGAAATTAAAAGTGCGAAATTGACATGAGATTTGGTGAAAAATTGGTATTTTATTCACATGAATCAAGGTTTGAATACATATATTCAAAGTAAGCATTAAAAATAAAATGAATTACAATTGAAAAATCTCTATACTAAACATATAGATAATCAATTGAATTGGGGAAAAACAAATCAATACAAAGAATTGAAATGCAATAAAAATAAATTAAAATTCAACGACAAACTCGGAGCCATAATAGCTATTTCGGCTGGACGTTGAACTTCTATGTCGGCTTGAAGTCTTCGGAGCACCGCGGTCGGTTGGTACGAGCGGAATTGATCTTGGAAATTTCTAACTTGTGGTAGGCAAAAATGGGGCAGATTTGACTTTCAACTTCGGAGGGATCGTATAAATGCTTAAGAATACGAAATTCGATAAATAAGCAGGCTAAATTTAACTTTGGGAAGTTAGGAACGAACTTCTATAAGGGATCTAAGGATAAAACGGACTCTAAATGGACGAAATTGAGTCTTGAAAACAATTGGACGAATCTGAAAATTCTGGAAACAGATTAGCTAAAAGAATTTGGGCTGTAAAGATTGGCTTGTAACTATAGTTTCTGGATACGGAATTGGGTGAATCAAAAGGCTAAATTTAATTTCAGGAAGTCAGGAACAAATTTGTTGAAGGGATTAAAGGCAAAAACGAAATTTAAATAGATGAAATTGGGTTTGGAAAATAACTGGACGAATCTGGAAAAATTAATTTAAAAAGATAATGAATTGAAAACTTGAGACTTAGTAATGATAAATTGATTTGAAAAAACTTTAAAAGAGGCTATTAGAACTTGAATTAAAGCTAAAGAAAGCTAAAAGAATGAATTAAAACTAGAAAAAATGAAGAACAAATAAGAACTAAAAACCTAGAATTAAGAACTAAGCATTGAAATTTTGAGAGGGGGTTTTGTGTGTTGAATGAGTGAATAATTATGAAGAATGGAAGATCTATTTATAGCATTTTGAGAGGGAAATTTGTGTAATTAACCACCAACTAACTCTTATTTTTCTCTCTAATTTTGACCACTAACTTGCCACCTCACTAACTTCCTCAACCTCCACAAACCACCACTAACTTCCATACCACATCACCCCACTACCTTGCGGTTAGAGAGACTTTTAAGGCTTGGGCCTATGTGTGGGAATGGGCTAGGCTTCGTAGGTTAGCTCGTGGTTGTATCCGGATGCGTTTGGAGAAGTCGGTGATCGAAAACGGGCTCCGGGCGAGGACTGACCTCTAGCTCGCCGAGCTGACTTCCAGTTCGCCGAGCTGGAGGTTAGTTTATATATATATTTATTATTTTTATTTTTCATAATTTTCATCATTTTTATTTCTTTTATTTAGAAAATGGAAACTATACCCTAAAATTAAATATAAGCTTTCTATATACATAAAAATAAAATTTATTTATTTTGGGCCAACAGCTGCGATTCTCAAAAACTCACTGATCCCTCAATAATACAAATTACAAAAATAGTCCTTCATCAATTAGGACTTCACAACAATTCCTTTTTTATTTAATTGTTTTAAATTAATAGTTAATTTTCTCAACAATCTTCCCCTTAACTATTAATTTAAAACTTTCATTTTTTCTTTTAATATATTTATGATGTACATTCCCATCATCACCTTGTAAACGGAGCACTTCCTTCCGCAAACAACTTCTCGGAGCACTTCTCATCGAATCGATTTGTTGATGCACTTCTTATCAACCTTCAACTATTGGAGCACTTCTCTCCAAATTAAACAAATTCTTCTTTTCTCAACATGATGTGCCAAATTGACACTTTTTTCTCTCTTTTTCCTGCAATTCTATTGCACGTGCCTAAACTTCTTATACTTGAAACATTTAGGCTTCCCCTTGTGCCAGCAGTCTTTCCCATCATGACCATGCTTTTTGCAATGACCACATTGAAGAATTTCATTTTTTTAAACCTTGAGCAAGGAAAACTCCCTCAACTGCTTGCTCATTTTCTCCATTTCCTCACGTCCAATTCCTTGGTGCGTGACGCTAATATCAGCGTGAGCACCAATATTGAACCATGGCTCTGATACCACTGTTGGAAATTTTTCTAGATTGGGATAATTTAGCGGAAGCAATAATACAATTTTATTGAATTTATGAGGTTTACAAGAGGGTGTTCTCTAGAAACTTTCTAGAGTTACAATGAGATAAAACAAAAATATTAGCACTCTTGGTGTTTCCCAAAAATACCCAAAATAATTATCTTTACTATTTTTATCTCTCTCCAAAATAATTAGACTACCCTCTCCAAATTAATATCTCCTAACCGGAGACTTAATTCTCACAAAACTCTCTTAATTCATTTTGCCTTGCTCCCTAATCTCTCAATACTCTCAACTTCTCACATTTTTCCTTTTTCCCATTAGCCGGATTTTGTTCACGATCGCTGATGTGATATTGGTTATGAAAAAGAGATAATAACCAAATCAACAAGTTTTCCCGATCTATCTTAAGGAATTAATAGAATCAAATAACAAACATAAATTGGTGATAACAAACCAATCCCAAAGAATTAAAGACAATGAAAGGAGATCTGACCTTACACCTTCGAATAATTAAATTGGAACCTGAGTGTTTGGCGATTCACAAGTACCTTACCAAAATACTTGTTCACGATCAAGATAATATTGCAAGAATGATGACCCGGTCTCTCAAGCTCACAATAAAGAATTCAATCCCGGATTGAAAATAATTCCCAAAGGAAAAGAAGAACTTTTGTTCATAAAAATATTGATTTCTGATTGATGAAAATAATGAAGAATACAAGCCTTTATATAGGCTACAAAATAAACCTAAACCTAAACTAAAAAGAAAGTTGAATCCTAGTGCATCAAGGTAAAAGAAATCCTAATTAGACAAGGAAAAACATTAAATTCGTTTTTGTCCTTTAGAGCCCAATTTCAGCCCATTAATTAACATTATTTGGGCCTTTTAATTAGCTAGAAATAAGCCCAATCAAACCTATAAGGTTATAGCATTAATTTTAATGAGTCCCAATGGGTTTTGCACATGTCAAACACATGCAAGTCCAAAGCTTCTCTTAAAATATGATCAACCTTTTTACATATCACTATTATGGGCTTGGGCTTGGATACAACACAAAAACACACCATCTTTAATGATTTCGCTAGAATTCATTCCTTGTTTAAAGAAGCTCAAGATGAGTCCATTAAGCATTTGTTGGTCTTTCTTTGCACGATTCTTCGTCGTAGGTCCAATTGACAGCTCCAATGGATCCCTCATGCTTCTACTAGGCTCCTTAACTCCAAGCTCCTTTGTTCCATGCTCTTGTGCTTTTGATATCACATCATTCCCTCTCTCTTGAAAAGGATTTGTCCTCAAATCTTCATCTCCTACATCAAACAAAGATAAATCAGCCACATTAAAAGTTGCATGCACACTATACTCACCTGGCAAGTCGAGCTTGTAGGCATTATCCCCAATTCGTGCGACTACTTGAAATGGACCATCGCCTCTAGGATGTAGCTTTGATTTTCTCTGAGCGGGGAACCTTTCCTTGCGCATATGCAACCACACCCAATCACCGGGTTCAAATAGAACACATTGTCGACCCTTGTTAGCTTGCTTTGCATAATGCTCATTCTTCTTCTCCAGTTGTTGTTTCACTTGTTCATGTAACTTAAGCACCATTTCTGCCTTTTTCTTTCCATCTAAACTTTTCCTTTCATCAACAGGCAAAGGGATCAAGTCTAATGGTGTCAAAGGATTAAAACCATAAACAATTTCAAATGGTGAGAAGTTAGTAGATGAATGTATAGCCCTATTATAAGCGAACTCAATAAATGGTAGGCATTCTTCCCATGACTTAAGATTCTTTTGAATAACTGCCCTAAGAAGTTGTCCTAAAGTTCTATTTACTACTTCGGTTTGACCATCAGTTTGAGGGTGACAAGAAGTAGAAAACAACAGTTTAGTCCCCAATTTATTCCACAAAGTCTTCCAAAAATAGCTTAAAAACTTAGGATCTCTATCACTAACTATACTCTTTGGCATCCCATGCAGACGAACAACCTCTCTAAAGAACAAGTTAGCAATATTAATAGCATCATCAGTTTTATGGCATGGTATGAAATGTGCCATCTTAGAAAAGCGATCTACAACCACAAATATGGAATCATTACCTCTCTTAGACCTAGGTAAAGCCATCACAAAATCCATGGATATAGCAGTCCAAGGTTCATTCGGCACAGGTAATGGAGTGTATAAACCATGAGGCATAACTCTAGACTTAGCTTTCTTACAATTAATACAACTAGCACATATTCTTTCCACATCACGTTTCATATGAGGCCAAAAGAAATGTTCAGAAATCATGTCCAAAGTCTTAGCAACCCCAAAATGCCCCATCAAGCCTCCACCGTGGGCTTCCCTCACAAGAAATTCTCTATGTGAACATTTAGGCATGCATAATCGATTATCTCTAAATAAGTAGCCCTCATGTCTATAAAATTTTCCAAAAGCAGTAAGTTCACAAGCTTTATAAATAGATGCAAAGTCTAGATCATCAACATATAATTCTTTGATATACTCAAATCCTAAACACTTAGCATGCATCACATTCAATAAGCTAACTCTCCTACTTAATGCATCAGCAACTACGTTTTCCTTCCCTTGCTTATACTTAATCACATAAGGAAACGTCTCTATAAATTCCACCCACTTGGCATGTCTTCGGTTCAATTTTTGTTGACCCTTAAGATGTTTCAAGGATTCATGATCGGTGTGGATCACAAACTCTTTAGGCCATAAATAATGTTGCCACATTTGCAAAGCCCTAACTAATGCATAGAGTTCTTTATCATAAGTGGGATAGTTTAAGGTTGCACCACTAAGTTTTTCACTAAAGAAGGCTATAGGTCGACCCTCTTGCATTAAAACAGCACCAATCCCTACTCCCGACGCATCACACTCAATTTCAAACGATTTATCAAAGTTTGGAAGTGCTAAAACGGGGGCAGAAGTTAGTCTTGCCTTAAGCATCTCAAAAGCATCCTCTTGTGCTTTGCCCCACTTAAAGCCAACATTCTTTTTTATTACCTCGGTTAGTGGTGCGGCAATGGTACTGAAGTTCTTCACAAACCTCCTATAGAAACTCGCCAAGCCATGAAAGCTCCTCACCTCGGTAACTGAATTTGGCGTTGGCCACTCTTGAATGGCTTTCACCTTTTCAATATCAACAGAAACTCCTTGTGCTGAAACAATAAAACCCAAAAACACAACTTTCTCCATGCAAAATGAGCACTTAGAAAGGTTAGCGTATAATTTCTGTTCTCTCAAAACATCTAATACAACCTTAACATGTTCTATGTGTTCTGCCTCAGATTTAGAATAGATAAGAATGTCATCAAAATAAACAACAACAAATTTACCTATAAACTCTCTCAAAACATGATTCATTAATCTCATGAAAGTACTAGGTGCATTTGTTAAACCGAAAGGCATAACTAACCACTCATATAAACCATGCTTAGTCTTAAAAGCCGTTTTCCATTCATCTCCTAATGACATGCGAATCTGATGGTACCCACTCTTAAGATCTATTTTAGTGAAAATAACAGCCCCATTTAATTCATCCAACATATCATCTAACCTAGGGATAGGATGACGATACTTTACCGTGATTTTATTGACGGCTCTACAATCGATGCACATCCGCCAAGTTCCATCTTTCTTTGGTACTAGGATGACTGGTACAGCACACGGACTCATAGATTCACGAATCAACCCTTTTGCCATTAGTTCCTCGACTTGCCTTTGTAGTTCTTTTGTCTCCTCAGGGTTACTTCTATAGGCTGGTCGATTTGGAATTTGTGCTCCGGGAACAAAGTCAATTTGATGCTCAATTCCTCGAATCGGGGGTAACTTATTAGGCATCTCTTCGGGGAATAAATCCTTGAATTCCTGCAAAAGAGGGGAAATACTAGAAGGAAGGTTAGACTGACTTACAGAAGATAAACAAAAACTCTTACAATAAAATAATAATAAATTTTTGTTTTCAAAATCAGCTTGCTTTACATCCCTCAATTTAGCATATAAAGATAGATTTTGGCTTTTGTTAATGCTCCTCTCTTTTTCTCTCCTCTCACCCTCATTTCTCGACCTCACTAATGCCTTTTCACTCACCTCTTCTCTCTTCACACCCTCACTGATTTTATCACTCTTATTTTCTCTCGCCTTAACCTTTTCCCTTCTCACAGATTGTTCTTGTAACATTCTTTGCATGTAGAGCTGATCTTCAAACACTTCAGCAGGTGATAAAGGTGGCAAAATATACTTCTTCCCATCCTTAGCAATAGTAAATTTATTTGTTCGACCATGATGTAGTGCTGATCGATCGAATTGCCAAGGCCTCCCCAATAACACATGACATGCTTGCATAGGTACTACATCACATAATACCTCATCAGAAAAAGAACCAATAGAAAAGTTCAGAAGCACCTGTTTAGTAACTTTGAGTTCGTTACTATCATTCAACCATTGTAACCGATAAGGATTGGGATGTGGAATTGTTGATATCCCTAATCGGCTTGCTAACACATTGCTTACCACGTTGCAACAACTTCCTCCATCAATAATTAGTAAGCATGTTTTTCCAAGTATGTTGCAATGAGCATGAAAGATGTGCTCTCGTTGCTCAATGTCACCACTCACTCCCATCTTCAATGTTCTACGAGTGACTAAGTTAACTCCATGTCCTCCTTTACTATCCACCTCTTCTATATCACTACAATCTTCTAAGGTGGGCATATCATCTGATTCATGTTCGGACTCACTTTCGGATATTAACTCACCATGCTTCATAACCATCGCCTTTTGATTCGAACACTCTCTTGCATAGTGCCCTCTCCCTTGGCACTTAAAACACACAATTTCACGAGTTCTTGTGGGTTTTTCAGTAGTTTTGTATTTTGGAGTAGTTCCACCAATTTGCAACTTCCCAAATGCTTTTGAATCAACCTGAGGCGTTTGGTCACTTTTAGAGCTAAATTCAGATTTAGTTTTGAAATTACCTCTTGGATCTGACTTCCATGGAGTGGAAGTAGTGCCTTTGAACTTTGATCTCCCTTTCTCAACCTCTTGAAGTTGTCTCTCAATTTTTATCGCTTTATGGAGCATCTCGTCCATGTGGAAATAAGTTTGTAGCTCAAGAGGGTTGCGAATCTCCCTCTTCATTCCCATGAGAAATCTAACCATGGTAGCTTCCTCATCTTCTTGTATATCAGCTCGGATTAGTGCCATCTCCAATTGTTTGTGATAATCTTCAACAGATTGGTTACCTTGAGACATGGATTGGAGTTCTTTCAACAACTCCTTATAATAGTGAGCCGGCACAAATCTCTTTTTCATGACCTTCTTCAATTCACCCCATGTTCTTATGGGTTCATCACCATCTCTTTTTCTTGTGCGCTTTAATTGGTCCCACCAAACAGCCGCATATTCAGTTAGTTCGGATACTACAAGTTTCACCTTCTTCTCCTCGGAATACTCATGTATGTCAAAGATTGTTTCAACCTTTCGTACCCAATCAAGATACGCCTCTGGGTCACTAGCTCCTCGAAAAGTAGGCATTTTAAGTTTGATAGCATTAAGATTACTATCTTTTCGATCGTTACCCCTTTTTCGGTATCCAAACTGCTCCTCCTCTTCAGACTCGGATAGTTCATCATCAAAATTCAATCTCCCGCGTCCTCCTTTCTTTTGGCTTGATTTCTTTTGGTTTGAAACCAAATCAACCACAATAGCCCCTAACCTCTTCATCTCACCTACAATAGCTTGTTGCCATTCTTTAGAATCAACATCGTTAACGTTGTCCTTTTTAGGTTCGTTAGACATGACAAAATATATAAAGAATGAAAGAAAAGTGAAATCTAGTCTAAAGCAAGAAAAGAAGAAAAAGAAAGTAAAAGAAGTACCTCACAACCGGTTCAATCACTCTTTTATATTATCTTGATAGATCACAAGGATTATCTCGGGTAATATAAATGCCAATGAAGCAAAAGAATGACAAAATAAAGTAGAGCAGAAACTAGAAGCAAAGAAGACTAATATTGTAACGATAACCAAAGTTTAGCACACTAAGAATAGAATAAAAGACGATTTTCGAAGAAGAGACAAATGTTTGAAAGAAATTTTAAGAATGTGTGTTTAGCATGCAAATTCTAGAAAACTTGTAACTTTAGTACAAACAATGAGCCGATTTTTTTTTTTTTTTTTTTTTTTTTCCTTTTTTTTTCCTTTTTTTTTCTTTTTTTTTCCCTTTTTTTTTAAACTAGATTGGAATTGATTAACAAATTAAACTTGCACTAATGATTTAGCATGCAAAAAAAAATTGAAGAAATTCACACACATAAATGGGTTTGGCTAGTAAGAATAGAATCCAAAAATAATCAGTTCGCTACAACTAAGAACCTAAATAACTAGATGCAAAGATATGAGGAACTCGATCAATAATTAAAGACTCTAGATTGGGGTAATTTTTTTTTTTTTTTTTTTTAATTTCGACAAACAAAACAAAAACAACAAATTCCTTAAGAGCCAAAGCTCTGATACCAATTGATGTGATATTGGTTATGAAAAAGAGATAATAACCAAATCAACAAGTTTTCCCGATCTATCTTAAGGAATTAATAGAATCAAATAACAAACATAAATTGGTGATAACAAACCAATCCCAAAGAATTAAAGACAATGAAAGGAGATCTGACCTTACACCTTCGAATAATTAAATTGGAACCTGAGTGTTTGGCGATTCACAAGTACCTTACCAAAATACTTGTTCACGATCAAGATAATATTGCAAGAATGATGACCCGGTCTCTCAAGCTCACAATAAAGAATTCAATCCCGGATTGAAAATAATTCCCAAAGGAAAAGAAGAACTTTTGTTCATAAAAATATTGATTTCTGATTGATGAAAATAATGAAGAATACAAGCCTTTATATAGGCTACAAAATAAACCTAAACCTAAACTAAAAAGAAAGTTGAATCCTAGTGCATCAAGGTAAAAGAAATCCTAATTAGACAAGGAAAAACATTAAATTCGTTTTTGTCCTTTAGAGCCCAATTTCAGCCCATTAATTAACATTATTTGGGCCTTTTAATTAGCTAGAAATAAGCCCAATCAAACCTATAAGGTTATAGCATTAATTTTAATGAGTCCCAATGGGTTTTGCACATGCCAAACACATGCAAGTCCAAAGCTTCTCTTAAAATATGATCAACCTTTTTACATATCACTATTATGGGCTTGGGCTTGGATACAACACAAAAACACACCATCTTTAATGATTTCGCTAGAATTCATTCCTTGTTTAAAGAAGCTCAAGATGAGTCCATTAAGCATTTGTTGGTCTTTCTTTGCACGATTCTTCGTCGTAGGTCCAATTGACAGCTCCAATGGATCCCTCATGCTTCTACTAGGCTCCTTAACTCCAAGCTCCTTTGTTCCATGCTCTTGTGCTTTTGATATCACATCATTCCCTCTCTCTTGAAAAGGATTTGTCCTCAAATCTTCATCTCCTACATCAAACAAAGATAAATCAGCCACATTAAAAGTTGCATGCACACTATACTCACCTGGCAAGTCGAGCTTGTAGGCATTATCCCCAATTCGTGCGACTACTTGAAATGGACCATCGCCTCTAGGATGTAGCTTTGATTTTCTCTGAGCGGGGAACCTTTCCTTGCGCATATGCAACCACACCCAATCACCGGGTTCAAATAGAACACATTGTCGACCCTTGTTAGCTTGCTTTGCATAATGCTCATTCTTCTTCTCCAGTTGTTGTTTCACTTGTTCATGTAACTTAAGCACCATTTCTGCCTTTTTCTTTCCATCTAAACTTTTCCTTTCATCAACAGGCAAAGGGATCAAGTCTAATGGTGTCAAAGGATTAAAACCATAAACAATTTCAAATGGTGAGAAGTTAGTAGATGAATGTATAGCCCTATTATAAGCGAACTCAATAAATGGTAGGCATTCTTCCCATGACTTAAGATTCTTTTGAATAACTGCCCTAAGAAGTTGTCCTAAAGTTCTATTTACTACTTCGGTTTGACCATCAGTTTGAGGGTGACAAGAAGTAGAAAACAACAGTTTAGTCCCCAATTTATTCCACAAAGTCTTCCAAAAATAGCTTAAAAACTTAGGATCTCTATCACTAACTATACTCTTTGGCATCCCATGCAGACGAACAACCTCTCTAAAGAACAAGTTAGCAATATTAATAGCATCATCAGTTTTATGGCATGGTATGAAATGTGCCATCTTAGAAAAGCGATCTACAACCACAAATATGGAATCATTACCTCTCTTAGACCTAGGTAAAGCCATCACAAAATCCATGGATATAGCAGTCCAAGGTTCATTCGGCACAGGTAATGGAGTGTATAAACCATGAGGCATAACTCTAGACTTAGCTTTCTTACAATTAATACAACTAGCACATATTCTTTCCACATCACGTTTCATATGAGGCCAAAAGAAATGTTCAGAAATCATGTCCAAAGTCTTAGCAACCCCAAAATGCCCCATCAAGCCTCCACCGTGGGCTTCCCTCACAAGAAATTCTCTATGTGAACATTTAGGCATGCATAATCGATTATCTCTAAATAAGTAGCCCTCATGTCTATAAAATTTTCCAAAAGCAGTAAGTTCACAAGCTTTATAAATAGATGCAAAGTCTAGATCATCAACATATAATTCTTTGATATACTCAAATCCTAAACACTTAGCATGCATCACATTCAATAAGCTAACTCTCCTACTTAATGCATCAGCAACTACGTTTTCCTTCCCTTGCTTATACTTAATCACATAAGGAAACGTCTCTATAAATTCCACCCACTTGGCATGTCTTCGGTTCAATTTTTGTTGACCCTTAAGATGTTTCAAGGATTCATGATCGGTGTGGATCACAAACTCTTTAGGCCATAAATAATGTTGCCACATTTGCAAAGCCCTAACTAATGCATAGAGTTCTTTATCATAAGTGGGATAGTTTAAGGTTGCACCACTAAGTTTTTCACTAAAGAAGGCTATAGGTCGACCCTCTTGCATTAAAACAGCACCAATCCCTACTCCCGACGCATCACACTCAATTTCAAACGATTTATCAAAGTTTGGAAGTGCTAAAACGGGGGCAGAAGTTAGTCTTGCCTTAAGCATCTCAAAAGCATCCTCTTGTGCTTTGCCCCACTTAAAGCCAACATTCTTTTTTATTACCTCGGTTAGTGGTGCGGCAATGGTACTGAAGTTCTTCACAAACCTCCTATAGAAACTCGCCAAGCCATGAAAGCTCCTCACCTCGGTAACTGAATTTGGCGTTGGCCACTCTTGAATGGCTTTCACCTTTTCAATATCAACAGAAACTCCTTGTGCTGAAACAATAAAACCCAAAAACACAACTTTCTCCATGCAAAATGAGCACTTAGAAAGGTTAGCGTATAATTTCTGTTCTCTCAAAACATCTAATACAACCTTAACATGTTCTATGTGTTCTGCCTCAGATTTAGAATAGATAAGAATGTCATCAAAATAAACAACAACAAATTTACCTATAAACTCTCTCAAAACATGATTCATTAATCTCATGAAAGTACTAGGTGCATTTGTTAAACCGAAAGGCATAACTAACCACTCATATAAACCATGCTTAGTCTTAAAAGCCGTTTTCCATTCATCTCCTAATGACATGCGAATCTGATGGTACCCACTCTTAAGATCTATTTTAGTGAAAATAACAGCCCCATTTAATTCATCCAACATATCATCTAACCTAGGGATAGGATGACGATACTTTACCGTGATTTTATTGACGGCTCTACAATCGATGCACATCCGCCAAGTTCCATCTTTCTTTGGTACTAGGATGACTGGTACAGCACACGGACTCATAGATTCACGAATCAACCCTTTTGCCATTAGTTCCTCGACTTGCCTTTGTAGTTCTTTTGTCTCCTCAGGGTTACTTCTATAGGCTGGTCGATTTGGAATTTGTGCTCCGGGAACAAAGTCAATTTGATGCTCAATTCCTCGAATCGGGGGTAACTTATTAGGCATCTCTTCGGGGAATAAATCCTTGAATTCCTGCAAAAGAGGGGAAATACTAGAAGGAAGGTTAGACTGACTTACAGAAGATAAACAAAAACTCTTACAATAAAATAATAATAAATTTTTGTTTTCAAAATCAGCTTGCTTTACATCCCTCAATTTAGCATATAAAGATAGATTTTGGCTTTTGTTAATGCTCCTCTCTTTTTCTCTCCTCTCACCCTCATTTCTCGACCTCACTAATGCCTTTTCACTCACCTCTTCTCTCTTCACACCCTCACTGATTTTATCACTCTTATTTTCTCTCGCCTTAACCTTTTCCCTTCTCACAGATTGTTCTTGTAACATTCTTTGCATGTAGAGCTGATCTTCAAACACTTCAGCAGGTGATAAAGGTGGCAAAATATACTTCTTCCCATCCTTAGCAATAGTAAATTTATTTGTTCGACCATGATGTAGTGCTGATCGATCGAATTGCCAAGGCCTCCCCAATAACACATGACATGCTTGCATAGGTACTACATCACATAATACCTCATCAGAAAAAGAACCAATAGAAAAGTTCAGAAGCACCTGTTTAGTAACTTTGAGTTCGTTACTATCATTCAACCATTGTAACCGATAAGGATTGGGATGTGGAATTGTTGATATCCCTAATCGGCTTGCTAACACATTGCTTACCACGTTGCAACAACTTCCTCCATCAATAATTAGTAAGCATGTTTTTCCAAGTATGTTGCAATGAGCATGAAAGATGTGCTCTCGTTGCTCAATGTCACCACTCACTCCCATCTTCAATGTTCTACGAGTGACTAAGTTAACTCCATGTCCTCCTTTACTATCCACCTCTTCTATATCACTACAATCTTCTAAGGTGGGCATATCATCTGATTCATGTTCGGACTCACTTTCGGATATTAACTCACCATGCTTCATAACCATCGCCTTTTGATTCGAACACTCTCTTGCATAGTGCCCTCTCCCTTGGCACTTAAAACACACAATTTCACGAGTTCTTGTGGGTTTTTCAGTAGTTTTGTATTTTGGAGTAGTTCCACCAATTTGCAACTTCCCAAATGCTTTTGAATCAACCTGAGGCGTTTGGTCACTTTTAGAGCTAAATTCAGATTTAGTTTTGAAATTACCTCTTGGATCTGACTTCCATGGAGTGGAAGTAGTGCCTTTGAACTTTGATCTCCCTTTCTCAACCTCTTGAAGTTGTCTCTCAATTTTTATCGCTTTATGGAGCATCTCGTCCATGTGGAAATAAGTTTGTAGCTCAAGAGGGTTGCGAATCTCCCTCTTCATTCCCATGAGAAATCTAACCATGGTAGCTTCCTCATCTTCTTGTATATCAGCTCGGATTAGTGCCATCTCCAATTGTTTGTGATAATCTTCAACAGATTGGTTACCTTGAGACATGGATTGGAGTTCTTTCAACAACTCCTTATAATAGTGAGCCGGCACAAATCTCTTTTTCATGACCTTCTTCAATTCACCCCATGTTCTTATGGGTTCATCACCATCTCTTTTTCTTGTGCGCTTTAATTGGTCCCACCAAACAGCCGCATATTCAGTTAGTTCGGATACTACAAGTTTCACCTTCTTCTCCTCGGAATACTCATGTATGTCAAAGATTGTTTCAACCTTTCGTACCCAATCAAGATACGCCTCTGGGTCACTAGCTCCTCGAAAAGTAGGCATTTTAAGTTTGATAGCATTAAGATTACTATCTTTTCGATCGTTACCCCTTTTTCGGTATCCAAACTGCTCCTCCTCTTCAGACTCGGATAGTTCATCATCAAAATTCAATCTCCCGCGTCCTCCTTTCTTTTGGCTTGATTTCTTTTGGTTTGAAACCAAATCAACCACAATAGCCCCTAACCTCTTCATCTCACCTACAATAGCTTGTTGCCATTCTTTAGAATCAACATCGTTAACGTTGTCCTTTTTAGGTTCGTTAGACATGACAAAATATATAAAGAATGAAAGAAAAGTGAAATCTAGTCTAAAGCAAGAAAAGAAGAAAAAGAAAGTAAAAGAAGTACCTCACAACCGGTTCAATCACTCTTTTATATTATCTTGATAGATCACAAGGATTATCTCGGGTAATATAAATGCCAATGAAGCAAAAGAATGACAAAATAAAGTAGAGCAGAAACTAGAAGCAAAGAAGACTAATATTGTAACGATAACCAAAGTTTAGCACACTAAGAATAGAATAAAAGACGATTTTCGAAGAAGAGACAAATGTTTGAAAGAAATTTTAAGAATGTGTGTTTAGCATGCAAATTCTAGAAAACTTGTAACTTTAGTACAAACAATGAGCCGATTTTTTTTTTTTTTTTTTTTTTTTTCCTTTTTTTTTCCTTTTTTTTTCTTTTTTTTTCCCTTTTTTTTTAAACTAGATTGGAATTGATTAACAAATTAAACTTGCACTAATGATTTAGCATGCAAAAAAAAATTGAAGAAATTCACACACATAAATGGGTTTGGCTAGTAAGAATAGAATCCAAAAATAATCAGTTCGCTACAACTAAGAACCTAAATAACTAGATGCAAAGATATGAGGAACTCGATCAATAATTAAAGACTCTAGATTGGGGTAATTTTTTTTTTTTTTTTTTTTAATTTCGACAAACAAAACAAAAACAACAAATTCCTTAAGAGCCAAAGCTCTGATACCAATTGATGTGATATTGGTTATGAAAAAGAGATAATAACCAAATCAACAAGTTTTCCCGATCTATCTTAAGGAATTAATAGAATCAAATAACAAACATAAATTGGTGATAACAAACCAATCCCAAAGAATTAAAGACAATGAAAGGAGATCTGACCTTACACCTTCGAATAATTAAATTGGAACCTGAGTGTTTGGCGATTCACAAGTACCTTACCAAAATACTTGTTCACGATCAAGATAATATTGCAAGAATGATGACCCGGTCTCTCAAGCTCACAATAAAGAATTCAATCCCGGATTGAAAATAATTCCCAAAGGAAAAGAAGAACTTTTGTTCATAAAAATATTGATTTCTGATTGATGAAAATAATGAAGAATACAAGCCTTTATATAGGCTACAAAATAAACCTAAACCTAAACTAAAAAGAAAGTTGAATCCTAGTGCATCAAGGTAAAAGAAATCCTAATTAGACAAGGAAAAACATTAAATTCGTTTTTGTCCTTTAGAGCCCAATTTCAGCCCATTAATTAACATTATTTGGGCCTTTTAATTAGCTAGAAATAAGCCCAATCAAACCTATAAGGTTATAGCATTAATTTTAATGAGTCCCAATGGGTTTTGCACATGCCAAACACATGCAAGTCCAAAGCTTCTCTTAAAATATGATCAACCTTTTTACATATCACTATTATGGGCTTGGGCTTGGATACAACACAAAAACACACCATCTTTAATGATTTCGCTAGAATTCATTCCTTGTTTAAAGAAGCTCAAGATGAGTCCATTAAGCATTTGTTGGTCTTTCTTTGCACGATTCTTCGTCGTAGGTCCAATTGACAGCTCCAATGGATCCCTCATGCTTCTACTAGGCTCCTTAACTCCAAGCTCCTTTGTTCCATGCTCTTGTGCTTTTGATATCACATCAATCGCCCACTACAAGAAAACAGCGAGTTAGCGACCGATTTTAGCGACCGGAATAAAATCGGTCGCGAAATTGCAACCGATTCGGTCGCTAATGGTATTTTCCTGTTGCAAAACGTACAGGCAGAAACGCCTCCCATTTTAGCCACGTGCTTGTTCCTTTACCAACCCTTCTCCAGTTGTTAAATTATTAAAAAATAAAAAATAAATATAAAAGAAAATAAAAAAATATAAAAAGAAAACGAAAAGAAGAAAACCTAATTCTTTTGCCAGATAACCCTAATTCTTTTCTCCTAATTGCTTCGACTTTCACTCCCAGATAAGCCAAATTCCGCCGTTCTAGATCGAGTCTGAATTTCACTTTCAGACCTTATCCCTAAAATCTCGTGGCCGTCTCAAAAGGTTCAACTGCGACTTTCACTCCCAGAAAAACGAACTTCCGTCGTCCTAGATCGAGTCCGAATTTCACTTCCAAACCTTATCCCTCAGTTCTCATGGTCGTCCTTTCAATTCGGCGACTAGTCATGGCTAGAAAGAAGCTTCAGGTCTCTTACGTTTGTGAATTCGACTTTCAATTTCAGACCTAATCCATATCCTCTAGTGGTCGTTCCCTTCAATCAGGCGACTAGTCATGGCCAGGAAGAAGCTCTAGATCTCCTACGTTTCTGAGAAGCTCTAGGAGTGCAGGAAGAAGAAAATCAGAGTACAGGGAGCAACTGTCTCTTCAAATCGGTGGAAGAAGCTATAGATTCACTTAAACACAGTCGGTAACCTTTCTATCTTTTAAGTTTGATTGTAGTTATCAATTAATGTTCGTGCCTCAGTTTGTTAGATGTAGTGGTGAAATTGAAATTAATTTGTTATGGGAAAGCTGAGTATGAGTTACAGAGATGACAATAATTTACATTTCTGTTGATGTAATGGGTTTATATTTTTTGCTTCAAGATTCAAGTGGGTTCGATGAATTGTGTACATGCCTCGTATACACTATGCATTATTTTTTAAATGTTTTATGTGGCCTATAAATTTAAGATGATCTTACATTTTAGCTTCTCAATTTCATTTTATTCTATGATAAGAAAAGTAGTCAATTTGTGTTCTGTACATATTTGTGTAGGAGAAGGGGAGAAATCCCTTGGTTATGCTTCGGTACAGATTTGTGTTTTCCTTTACTTTCTATTTCATCAATACAAGTTTATTATTTCATATTTGGTACTTTTTCTCTCTATTTGTGTGTGGGGGTGTCCTATTGTTGTGATTGTCATCATGCCCATATGTTAGGATGAATGTATTTTTGAGTGTTAACGAGATAATTACTCTTGCACATTACGTTAGTATCTCATGTTCTATGGACAAGTTAGTAACCTTTATCTTTATATCGTAGGTTGTTTATTATGTCAAGTCTATTTGAGATTTCTAGTTAACATATTTGTTTACTAAACTTGTCACCCTTTTGTAACTTTTCATTTATTTGCTGATGTTTATTGGTCTTAGTAATGAGAAAGATGAGAGAATGGAATTGCACGATTACATGACATTTTGATGATGCCATATGTCTCTATCTCTCTACTTTTATTTTCAGTTTCAGTTTTGATTGTTAACGCCCTTCACTTTTGTACTTCTTGTTGAATTAAGCCACTGACTGTCTGTTTTGTTGCATATGGTAGGGTGAGGATCTAGCTATCAAGCCAAAAGTTTAGGAATTTCTACTTGGTTGTTATGCACTGGTTTTACAATGTTGAAGGTTGCTTATCATCCCAATTGTAGTTCTTTAGAATCTACATTTTGCTCACCAATGTAAGTAAAACTATATCATTTTGGTTTTCAAATTTCTCACTATATTTGAAGTTGTAATATAGAATGTTAACCTTGCTTTGTTGAGGCCTTAAGTTGCAGGGCCACCTGTACAAAGATGTTGCATGTACAATATTTCCTGTAAGTTGAGATATCAGATCTTTTGATGATTTGCAATTTGAGTTTCATTTATTAGGAACATTCTTATTTGCAAAATGTTCCAATGGATTTGATTTTGACACAGTTGTTATTGCTTTTGAGAGTATAGCTCAGGAACCAAGCTTATAAATGAATTTTACTTCGTAAACATTGTTTTAAAGTGCAAGTTCCTAAGTGAAACATTTTTTCCCTTTGTTGGAGGCCAACTCACTGATCAATATCAGCAGAATTCAAACATGTTCCTGCACAGTGCTTGTTGTTTAGCCATTTATTTTTGTGCAAGTGAAATGATTGATGCTCTAACTCTAAGCAAATTAATAGAACATGGATTGTAAATCCCACTCTGGAATTTAGTTGCCCATAAAATTTTGGGTCTTTGGCTTTTTGGTTATTGAGTAAGAGAAAATCTGTAAGACGACGCAGCAGACAACGCCTAGATCTTGAAGGTGTTTTAATTCGGTTGATTTTAGGTATTGTTTTTCTAGTTATACTCTAATTTGATGATGCTCTTAAAAGAAGCATGACTAAGAATACATGCTCTGTTTCTATAAACGTATGAAACATCCAGGGAGCTCTTTGTGCAACTCAAGTATGACAGAAACTTTGTTTGTTTGTGCAACTCAATTTATGGGCACATTAATCATAAATTAGTGTCTAATTAATATAAGATAGATATATCTAATCATCTATTTTGATTGGCTGCCATTGGCTGCCATTGTTTTATTAGTTTATGCTTGAAATGTAGTATTTATGTAATACGATCTCTGTAGTGCACTATTTGGACTTAATTCATAGTATAACTTCAAATAATTATTTAGCAATTCATATATTAATTATTTAGCAATTCATTTTGTTATGTTGTACATGTAATATGCATTTTTCTACTTGAATTTTCTTTTTAGAACCTCTCTTCTGGTTATGCAGGGCTTTCGCTGCTGTGGGTGCTGGAGGGTCTTTTGGTTATGCAGGACGTTTGTTGGTGTGAGTGTGGCTGTGGGTGTCTGGGGCGCTGGAGGGCTTAATAGGGATGGAGATATTTTTGGATTGGGTATTTATATCATAATATAGGGATAGGGTACCAAAATAGGCCTATGGTTTTTAGAAAAGTATCAATTTAGGCTCCACGTACAAAATAGCACCAATATAGAGTTAACGTTTAAAAAAGGTATTAATTTAGGCATCGAGAACAGATTGGGCACGTCATTCCTATTACTCCGTTAAGTTCTGATTTCTTCCTCCACGTACAATTGACAGAATTTAACGGAGTAACATCAATGACGTGTCTCGTTCAGTTATCGATGTATAAATTGTACATTTTTTAAATGTTAAGTCTATGTTAGTGATATTTTACAAGTAAAGCCTAAATTGATACTTTCCTAAACATCGTAGGCCTATTTTGATACTTTATCCCTAACATTGGTCATAGATTATGATATTTATATATTTTGACTTAACTTATTAAGTTTAATCTAGGTCTTAGATTATGATATGTATATATTTTGACTTAACTTATTAATCTTTAATCTTAGATTATAAGATTTATATATTTATGCAACTTCAATTATTATTTATAGATGTATTCTTAGTTCCATTTATATTATTATCGTTAATTTATTTATTACGTAGTTTACACTATGAATGTGAGTGATCATAATTATAATAAAATAAAAAATTATCTTGTATATATTTACAAATGGAATTTGTCATTAACATACTACTGGCAATATTACTGACAAACATCATGTTATAATTCGTCGGTAAACTGTTGCAAAGCAAGTAATGAAGGTGGGCCCATTACTAGTGTTAGCGACCGCATGTGGTCGCAAAAATGGTTGCAAATAATAGCGATCGGACATAAAAATTCGGGTTGCAAAATTAGCAACAGGCTACTTAGCGACCGAACACGATCGATCGGTTGCTAAGTTCCAAAATTCGGTTGCTAAATGACGTTTGCGACCGAATACTCACTGTTTTCTTGTAGTGGCCATCAACCTGTCATAATACTCGTGTATCGACTCATTTTCTTTCATTCTTAGAGTCTCAAAATCTCATTTGAAATTCAAGACTTGCATCCTCTTTGTTCGTTCATTGCCTTCATAAAGTTCTTTCAACTTTTCCCAAACTTCATTTCCTGTTTCACAAGGCATACTTCTCGTGAAAATTGACTCTGAGACAGCACCATGAATGATAGGTAAAGCTCTTGGAGCTTTCAATGATTCCTCTTCATGAGCCTTTATTTGCTTTAGAGTTGGATTGTCTCCAAGAGGTGTTACCTCCTTCTTAGATTCAACCCACTGCCACAAGCCCAACCCTTTTAAATGAGTTTTCATTTTGATAGTCCAAATTTGATAATTTTCACCATTGAAACTTGGAGGAAAAAAAATCGATGATGATTGGTTCGCTGCCATTCTCAAAAACTCACTGATCCCTCAATAATACAAATTATAAAATTAGTCATTCATCAATTAGGACTTCACAACAATTCCTTTTTTATTTAATTGTTTTAAATTAATAGTTAATTTTCTCAATAGATATTACAATGAGTTCATATTTAATTTTGGTATTTATCATATTATTTATTCTCATTGGAATCATTGATGATTTATCTTATTCAGTTCTTATGATTTAATGAGGAGATTTCTAAAAGAATATCTAAAAAGTAAATGTTCGGTTATTAATGCTTAATCATATTATTTCCTTTATTTTATTTGTCTTTAAATGAGAATTTTTCTAATATCATTATTTTCTTCCTATTATAACTTTTTTTTTGTAGAGGTATATAATGATCAGGTCCAAAATGAGTGCCGCTAATGCGAACGAATTAATTGAACTAAAAGTTCGAATTAATAATTAAGGCCCAATCATAGACCCATCCTGCCATCGATTGTTTGGTCCTAGAGGCTCTGATACCATGTCATTGAACCGGTTGAACTAAAAGCTCGAGCTTAATAATTAAGGTCCAATCATAGATCTTATATTAATCTTGACATAGTTAGTATAAAATGCCTAAGAAATGAGTGACCCTAAGGGGTGTCAATATGGGAAAATGAATAGGAATGCCACATCGAAAATGAACACATAGTGACAGAGGATTATAAGCAAGTTGAATTTCTACAACATGTACAAGGCTATGAGACCCATGTATTGGATTTGGGCAAAAACATACATTATCTCTGTTGTATTGGGCTTAACTGTTAGAATATATGGAAAGTCTATTATATAAGAAATACTGATAGACTTCTTATGAGCCATGACAATATTTCGTATGTTCACAAATGGGTTAGAATCTTCGACACTCTCAATAATAGGATATCTATTTGAGTTCTTTCTACTAAAACCTTCCATACAATGAAAATAAAACAGAGGAAAAGAAGCAAAAACTTACTATTTGGAGACTGTGAGGAAAAGGAAGGAGAGATGCATGAAAGAGCAAGAAAATGGTTTTTTCTCTGGCTTTTTATAGTCTCTTAAGGAAGATGAAGAGACAATCCAATTAATTAAAGAGATCATAATCATCATACCCATCCTAAAGTAACCAAAGGTCTAGAAAAGGGTAATAATGACTTTGATTAATGCAAAATAGCACGTAGAAGTGACATCAGAAATTCAGAAGGTCAACTAAAAGAATAATGAAATGACATCACTTCACTTGGTCTGGCAGAACCGGATGACATCATATAATCACTTATACTTGTTACCCTCACCTAAAAAATAAAAAAAATATCCAACAGTGACGTGTTACAACCCAAGATATGGGAAGCATATAACTTGACATCATACCTCGGGTAACACACCAATCAAATCCAATGGAGTTTAGCCTTTGGCTACCCATTCAAACGAAACTCTAAAGACATGAACGAACACGTAAAGCAATTTTGGACTAGGCACTTCGGGAGGAGGAACATCTGATACCACACTATTCTTGATGAATACACGTGGACCAATAAGACATCTTCTCCCTCAATATAGTAACCATCGGATCCACGTAGACCAATCAAGAAAGGTCTTAATGTCATTCATATTCTGACCCTTTTCAAACGCAGTGATTAGGAATCACAGATACAACTGCGGTAACCATTATTACCTCACCATTGAATGACTGTCACATAGTCTTCTACTCACATCTAGGATATACAACATAGATTTCTTATAAATACAAGTTACACGTTACTTAAACGTTATTTTATTCATTCTATTTGCTCATATAAGCATTTTCATACTAGTTCATATTATTCTCATCACCGACTCAGATATCAAAACATCATGGTTTCCCAACCCATTTTTTTTACCACTTCTGTCTTTTTTTTTCAATCACCTTGAGAATTCATCAAGTTTGTTTCAAATTCCATCCCATCATATAATAAAAATATGTTTTATTGAATATAAGTTTTCATACTTTAACATGACACAATATCTTAGCAAAATTTGGTCAAGTTTTCTTTTTAGAAAGTTTGGCAGCTTGCAGAAATTCTAGGGAAAACTTTATAAAAGGAAGATTAGATAAAAAGACAATAATGCACTACTACTAATCATGCAAACATGGAAAGGAAAGGACTGGGACAAGAATGGGATTGCACATGTGAAACGAATAATAATTTGTTAAGTGAGTGCTAGATTTTTTTGATTATTTATGAATAAAAAATAAGATAAATAGTTTAGGATCCGTTTGATAAGATGTAATGACAATTGTAATAGAATATCCATTATAAAAAAAGATTTGTTACTATATGTTTGGTTGCATACAATTTTGTAATGGAATGAGAAATTCATATATTAATTTTTAGGTTTAATACATCATATATCTCCTGAATTTGTTAAAAAAGTTTGATTGGTCCCTTAAACTTTAAAAGTGTCCCGATACTCTTCTCAACTTGCATAAAATGTTCAGTTAGTCCTCTGAACTTCCGTAAAATGTAATCAATTGATCACTCTGTCGTAAAAACTTAAGTTAAATGCAGAAGATGTATTCCACGTATCATGAACCTTTAGGACCAAACGGTCGAGGGTTCGAGTCCTGGCAACCTCATTAATATGTGGAATTAAAAACACAAGGCGAGATGAACCTGTGCTGTGCACACTCCAACCAAATGAAAATTTCCATATGTTCAAGTTTTTCGTTGAATTTAAGTGTTTAAATAAAACTTTATGATTATATTTAATGGTAATTACAATTTATTATTTTCATATAATTTATCAACCAAACATAATAATAGAATTACTATTCAATTCCATTATATTATAATTTTAATTATACTACAACTTTAATTATACTATATTGCATTACGACATATCAAACGGATATTTAAATAAAAAAAATTAATACACGGTACATGTTTCTATTTTATGCCAAATAATATATTTTACTCATGTTTCTATTTTATGTCGGCCTGGTTTTGGCAAATATCTCTACCCCACTCAACATTGTTAGTTGGTACATATCTGTCTACCAATATATATGACTTATTATATTGTTGACTCACCAATAAATTTATTTTTAGATGCACACACTCCGGAAATTCTACAACTTTCCACACCAATAT
The DNA here is from genome assembly GCF_963576675.1 of Euphorbia lathyris. Classification (NCBI taxonomy): domain Eukaryota; kingdom Viridiplantae; phylum Streptophyta; class Magnoliopsida; order Malpighiales; family Euphorbiaceae; genus Euphorbia; species Euphorbia lathyris. The sequence continues at coordinate 84,069,052 of NC_088917.1, read as the reverse complement.
AAAATATATATATCCATCTCAAATGTGGATATTTATTTATTTGTCTCCACATAAGTATAGGTAAATATCTTTTGTTTTTTTATCTGATATCATTCCATTAAATCACAAATTATAAATATAATATTATAAATTTTTCATCTATACAAACTACAGTCAGTATAGGATTCATAAAAAAAAATAGACGATAAAATAGACGATAAAGAGCAATAAAAAGACTACAAAAAGCAATAAAACCTAATCAAATATCATTAAAACATAATTTATATAAAATTAGGCATTCTATGAATACTGAAGCAATTAAAAATACCTATTTTCAATGGCGGATCTCGCAATTTATATATGAGGGGTTAATTTTAACTTTGGGGTTGGTATTAGAGTTAGATTTATGAAGATTGATGAAATTTCTAAACTCCAGCCTATTAGGGTTGAGCAAAAGAATTTTAGTCCCGAACATCCTAAATTTTTATAATTTCGGTGTGTTGAATAATAAAAAATTAAAACTGATCAGTCTAAAAGAAGTAGATTTATTTAATATTTTATAAATCAAATCTTAAAAATTATACAACTTTTATCTTTTTTTACTATTAAATAAAAATTTCTTATAATTTTCATAAAGTATAATTTAATATAAAAATTAATTTCTTTTTTAAGTCTCAAAGGTGTAAAAATTGATTTAGAAGAAAAAAAAATACAAAGATTTAGGAGACTCGAATACAAGACCTCTTAGGATGAAATATGTCTCATAACCAACTCAACTATATTGAAATATTAAAATTATATTAAAAAAACGTCAACATAAACTAAAATTAAGGGAACCATCAAATACCGAACCAATATTACTCAAGAGTGGATTTGGGAGCTAGAGTAGCCGGAGCCCTCCAAGCCTTGGACTGGATCCACCTCTGCCTATTTTACAAATTATCGTAATTGACTCAAAACTTTAACATCATTTCTGAATTTTTAAAAGTTTCAAATGGTAATTTTAATAAGAATTTATAACGTTCATATCCTCTATAGGAGTTGCATGAAACGAAGAAAAAAGCCGCCAACCTTTTTCCTCTTCCTTTCTCTTTCTCTTTTCTATCAATCTTTCTATTTTATTGATCTATTTTGAGGAGGACGAAAGATCTTTATTCTTCCTCTACATACTGGGTTAGGTTTTTGTATTTTTTTATTGTTTTATTAGTCTGTGTTCATATATTTTATCGAAACTTTTTATACATCCGATTGTATCTTCTCTCTATTATTCTGTCGTTTATGATTTTTTCTGATTTAGCAAGAACGGAAATGGTTTATCAATGTAGATCAATAAATGTGGTTGCAACAAAAAAAGACTCAGATCCGAATGGTCTAAAAGATGAAGTTTGGATTGGAGATGTCCTACAGATTTGGATTTGCGAGAAACATGTGTTTTATTGTTGTTTTGAGTTTTTTAAGCGTTTTATGAGTTTTTTTGTTTCGCTTTTAGTAGTTATTTCCATCCATTCCTGGATATTATATTGATTTGTTGGAGATTTTGGCAAAATGGCTATTTAGCCTTTGTTTGTCTTTTGTGACTTTAAGTATCCCACATGGGAAACTTTTGAGATAGTTGAAGAGTTTATATTGGGTTGGGCTTGAGGAGTTATTAAATTGTGTTTAGTGGGTTTTACAAAATAAACCACACGCGCGCGCTCGTTCGTTCGCGCGACGCCCGTCCGTCCCGACTGGGCCCGATTTTTATTTAACCATTAAATATTTTAAACCTTTTTGACTATTTCTTAACAAGTTTAAAATCCTATCTCCACTATCCCTGATTTTACTCAACCCATTAAGTTTTTCTCTCCTAAAATGTTGTCCACTACAACGTTCATTTTTACACAAAATAAAACACGAACTCTATAGAGTTCAGAGATACAGAAAACTTTTCGATTACAATTTTCATCTTCATTACGCTTTCTTCCCTAGGCAATTAATTATTTTGCTGTTCCAAAGCTTCGCCCTAGAGTGCACTAGTGCGTCGCTCGCTGTGTAAACCTTGGTTGACGATCGGACTTCCAAATTGCACCAGAGTCTGTCGTAATCGTTTTCAACGCAGTGGTTCTGTCCACGACACAGCTTTTTCATTCTGATAAGTTATTTCGATTCCCTCTTTTGTACTTACAATTTGAAAACGATTATTTCTGTCCGTCATCATGTCTGCTCTAATCTCAAAAAATATTCATGATCTCTCTAAATTAGAGCCCTTAGACGGTCTGAACTACAAAAGATGGTCTCAGAAAATGCTTATATTTTTTGAACAATTAGACCTTGATTATATCGTCTTGTCTGATCCCCCTGTCGACCCAAACGATCCTGCTATGTCACTTATCGTTCAACAATACGATAATCAGTCTGCTAAATATGAAACAGATAACAAAACTGTCAGAGGACATTTCCTTAATCATATGTCGAACCCACTGTTCGATATATTTGTCAACAAAAGGTCTGCCAAAGAAATTTGGGTCCCTTTAAAAGAAAAATATGGGTCTGATGATGCTGGAAAAAGAAAATATGTTGTTGGCAGGTGGTTACATTATCAGATGGTTGATCAGAAACCAATCATTGATCAGATTCACGAATATGAGAACTTTGTTGCTGAAGTTCTCAGTGAGGGGATGAATATGTGCGATATGCTTCAAGCCAATGTTCTGCTGGAGAAGTTCCCTCCTTCCTGGAGTGACTTCAGAAACCACCTGAAGCACAAAAAGAAAGATTTCAGCCTGCAGGAGCTTGTTAGTCATATGCGAACTGAAGAAGCAAACGGAATGAAAGATAAGCAACTTTCCTCTATTTATGTTTCTATTAATGCTAATGTGGTTGAATCTGCTGTGATTCCAAAAGACAGATCAAAAGGGCATGCAAAAAAGTCCCAGAAAGGCTTCAAACAGAATAAGTCTTTCAAGCATGGAAAGGTCCAAAAGCGAAAGGTTGAATGCTTTGTGTGTGGAAAACCTGGGCACAGAGCATTTTAATGTTTCCAAAGGAAGAACCAACAGAATTCAAATCAAAATGCTCACACAAAGCCTACCGGACAATCCAATTTGGTGGAGAACGATGAAATCATTGCTGCTGTGGTGGTAGAGTCGAACTTGGTGGACAACAAAACTGATTGGGTGCTGGATACTGGAGCTACCAGACACTTATGTTCAAACAAGGAGTTGTTTCATCATTTTGAAGATGCTGTTGATGGAGAGTGCGTCTACATGGGTAACACCGCAACTGCTGGTGTTGTTGGTAAAGGAACAGTCTTGCTCAAATTAACTTCTGGAAAAAGTTTATCATTGAATAATGTTCTGTATGTGCCTTCACTTCGTAGGAATCTTATTTCTGGTAGTTTATTAAATAAGGCTGGTTTAAAAATTACTTTTGAGGCTGATAAGGTGATTCTTACTAAAAATGGGACCTTTGTAGGGAAAGGGTATCTAGGTGATGGGCTTTTTATCATGAACACTGTTGATGTTAACTCTGTTGGAATTAATGCAAGTTCTTTTGGTTCTGCTTATTTATGTGATTCTTTGGACGTTTGGCATGGTAGATTAGGACATGTGAATTATGCTTCTATTAAAAGGTTGAAAAATATGCATGTTATTGATATCATGAATTCTGAGCATGAAAGAAAATGTTCTACTTGTGTAGAAGCTAAATTTGCCAAAAAAGCCTTTTCCATCTGTTACTAAGAGAAGTACTGAATTGCTTGAATTAATTCATTCTGATCTAGCTGACTTTAAGAATTCCATAAGTAGGGGTGGTAAAAGATGGTATATGACCTTTGTTGATGACTTTTCGAGATACACCAAAGTATATCTTTTAAGATCAAAAGATGAGGCTGAAAGTATGTTTCTAAAATATAGAATGGAAGTAGAAAATCAGCTAGATAGAAAAATAAAAAGGCTTAGATTTGATAGAGGTGGAGAATACGGAACTAATTTCCTTAAAACATTTTGTGAGGAAAATGGCATTATACATGAAACTAGTGCGCCATATACACCACAACAAAACGGTATAACGGAAAGGAAAAATAGAACGCTTAAGGAAATGATGAATGCCATGTTAATTAGTTCTGGTATGCCTGATAATATGTGGGGGGAAGCTGTTTTGTCTGCATGCTACATTTTAAATAGAGTTCCTCATAAAAAATTAGACAAAACTCCCTATGAGCTTTGGAAGGGGTATTCGCCTAATTTAAATTTCTTGAGGGTTTGGGGTTGTCTTGCCAAAGTTGCTTTTCCATCTTTTAGAAAACCCAACATAGGGCCAAAAACCTTTGATTATGTTTTTATTGGATATGCTTCTAATAGTGTTGCCTTTATATTCATGGCACTAAATGACTATAGCATATGTGAATCTAGAGATGCAGAATTCTTCGAAAATGATTTTCCTTTAAAGAAAAATATTGTGAGTGATGATGTTGGTCCCTCTAATACTGTATCTGCTAGTGATTCTCTTGCTTCTAGTTCTTTGGAAAAACATGATGAATGTGAACATGAACCTAGAAGAAGTAAAAGAAGGAAAATAGCTAATAGTTTTGGACCCGACTTTGTTTCCTCTTTTCTGCTAGAAAATTCAGATAGAATAGATGATGTTTTTATGTCCGCCTATCTAATAGAAGAAGATCCTAAGACATATAAGGAGGCCATGACCTCTGTAGATGCTAATTTTTGGAAAGAGGCAATAAAAAATGAATTAGACTCTATTATGGTCAATCACACTTGGGATCTAGTCTCCTTGCCTAAAGGGTCCAAAACTATAAAACTTAAATGGATCTTCAAAAGGAAAAGAAGACCTGATGGATCCATTGAAAAGTTCAAAGCTAGATTAGTTGTCGTAGGCTATAGTCAAAAGAAAGGAATTGACTATTTTGATACTTATTCTCCTGTTACTAAAATTTCTACTATTAGAATCTTAATTGCAATTGTAGCAATACATAATTTGGTGGTACATCAGATGGATGTAAAAACAGCTTTTCTAAATGGTGATTTAGAAGAAGAAATCTATGTTCAACAGCCTGAGGGAAATGTTGTACCGGGTCAGGAAGATAAGGTATGCAAACTGAGGAAGTCATTGTACGGCCTGAAACATGCACCCAAACAATGGTATGAAAAGTTTAACTCCACTTTACTTTCTGATGGGTACGTAGTTAATGGATCAGATACATGAGTTTATTCTAAATCATTTGGATCAAATTATGTGATTGTATGTCTTTATGTGGATGATATGCTTATCTTAGGCACTAATTTAGAAGCAGTGAATAACACCAAAGCCTTCTTATCATCAAAATTTGACATGAAAGACATGGGAAAAGATGATGTAATTCTTGGTGTCAAAATTACAAAAACTGAAAATGGTTTTTCTTTAGGACAATCACATTATGTTGAGAAGTTATTGAAAAAGTTTGATAGCTTTGATGTAGTGCCAGCTGGAACACTCTATGATCCTAGGATATGTCTTACTAAAAATAAAGGAAATAGTGTTTCACAAGAAGAATATGCTAAGATTATTGGGAGTGTTATGTTCTTAATGACTCATACTAGACCTGACATTTCATATGATGTAAATAGATTGAGTAGATATACTCACAATCCAAATGATGAACATTGGAATGCACTTCGCCGTTTACTTAAATACTTGAGAGGTACCATGAACTTTAATTTGCATTTTAATAAATTTCCTGCTGTTTTAGAGGGATATAGTGATGCAAACTGGTCATCCAAAAATGATTTGGTGTGTTCCACTAATTGTTATGTTTTCGTTTTGGGTGGTGGTGCCGTCTCTTTGAGATCATGCAAACAAACCTGTATTGCACGCTCAACCATGGAATCAGAATTTATAGCACTAGAACTAGCTAGTCAAGAAGCAGATTGGTTGAGAAGTTTATTGGCAGATGTCCCATTGTGGGGGAGATCTAATGCACCTATCTCACTTCATTGTGATTCACAGGCAGCCATGGGTACTGCAAAAAACAGTGTCTACAACGGAAAGAAAAGACACATTCGCATTAGACATAGTGCATTAAGACAACTCTTGAAACATGGGGTAATTGCCTTAGATTTTGTGAGATCAGAGAAGAATCTAGCTGATCCGTTCACCAAAGGGTTACCTAGAAGAATGGTTCTAGAAACGTCGAGGGGAATGGGCCTAAAGCCCACTGATTAAAGAAAATATGGTGGATACCATACGTGGTCAAACGAAACCATACTATCTTTTTATACACTATATTTTACCCATTCCTATGACTTGTGATAGTGTGTGTATAATCCATAGCTCGTGGTGTGGTGGTTCATTTATATGAACTTGATGGATGCTCCTTTTGAGGTTGAGTTATGAGAAACTCTTAATGGTCTCTTATAGAGATCACCTACATGTGTGTGAAGGTGGACCGCCTTCTATGAAAGACATTGGGCTGTCTTTCTAGAGCACTCATGAGATCCAAGGTGTGCGCATGGTCATTAAAAGCGCTAGTGTTTTTATCGCGGAACAACAAAATTTCGTTTAAAGGTTTTCTTTACGTGTTGTGAGGGTCTCAGTTAGAGTTGTAGAAGTTCAAGAGCAATTCACTTCTAAAACTATAACATGTTGCCTCACATCACTATGTATCAATTCAATCGAAAGATATTGATGCTTGAGTTTTTAAAATCTGTAACTTATTGCCCAGAAAAGATTTATTATTGTTTTTAAAACTGTTTTGCTATAAAGCCATTTGTGGGGGATTGTTGGAGATTTTGGCAAAATGGCTCTTTAGCATTTGTTTGTCTTTTGTGACTTTAAGTATCCCACATGGGAAACTTTTGAGATAGTTGAAGAGTTTATATTGGGTTGGGCTTGAGGAGTTATTAAATTGTGTTTAGTGGGTTTTACAAAATAAACCACACGCACGCGCTCGCTCGTTCGCGCGACGCCCGTCCCGACTGGACTGGACCCGATTTTTATTTGGCCATTAAATATTTTAAACCTTTTTGACTATTTCTTAACAAGTTAAAATCCTATCTCCACTATCCCTGATTTTACTCATCCCATTACGTTTTTCTCTCCTAAAACGTTGTCCACTACAACGTTCGTTTTTACACAAAATAAAACACGAACTCTACAAAGTTCAGAGATACACAAAACTTTTCGATTACAATTTTCATCTTGATTACGCTTTCTTCTCTGGGCAATTAATTATTTTGCTGTTCCAAAGCTTCACCCTAGAGTGCACTAGTGCGTCGCTCGCTGTGTAAACCTTGGTTGACGATCGGACTTCCAGATTGCACCAGAGTCTGCCGTAATCGTTTTCAACGCAGTGGTTCTGTCCACGATACAACTTTTTCATTCCGATAAGTTATTTCGATTCCCTCTTTTGTACTTACATGACTTTCATCTGTAATCTTGTGAGGTTTTACTTCATACATTTTGCTTGTATTTATATCCACTCCTTCTGGCTTCCCCTCTACATTGTGGACTTATCGTTTTCATCTCTTGATTAATCTTGAAGTGGTTGATTCGTGACCCGTAATATAAGATCGTAACAGCGTGCACAATACAGATTCATCCCGCCATGTCTTTTTAATTCCACACATCAATGAGGTTGTCAGGACTCGAAACTTTGACCCTTTGATCCAAAAGGCTCTGATATCTTGTCATAGAACCGATTTAACTAAAAACTCGAGCTTATAGTTAAGACTCAATCATATATCTTATATTAATATCTGAACATTAACTAACTTCTAGCAAATTTTAGACAATTTTTCTTTTAAGAATGTTTGGCAGCTTGCAATAATGGACTGTGTCAAAATGGAGATATTAAGTAGTAATTATGAAAACAGGGAAGTAAAGGTACCAGACAAGCATGGGAGTGCACATGTGAAATGAATCAGATTCTTACATACCACATGATTCATGATAGATAAATGGTAGCTGTCCACCAATATAACATAGTTTAAACAGTTGACTCAGCAATATATAAATGGAACCTTAATCTTTTTGTTCTTAACTCAAACACATTTATGTCTCTCTCTACAAATAAAAACATGTCAACTAGAAAACATGTTGCAGTTCTAACATTCCCATTCAGCAGCCATCCTAGAACCATAATCACTCTTTTACTTAAAATTGCAACCTCTGCTCCCTCCATTCTTTTTTCTTTCTTCAACACAGAAAAATCCAATCATGCATTGCTCTCATCTTCCCATCTGAAATTTCCATCCAACATCAAAATCTACAATGTCGAAGATGGTGTTCCATTGGGTCACAAGTTCTCCGGCAGCCGTCGTGAGCCGATGGATATATTCTTAAAAGTCGCCGGTGAAAATCTAGCCAGAAAAATAAAATCAGTAGCTGTAGAAACTGATGTCAAGTTCACCTGTATCATAACAGATGCTTTCTTGGCCCCCTTTGCCTGTGAAATTGCTGAGAAATTGAATATTTCATGGATTCCTGTCTGGACCGGCTTACCTTGTTTCTTTGCTGTTCATAGTCAAATTCAGATTGTTCGAGAACGATTTGTTAGTGAAAAATTAGATAAATTGGATTTCATTCCAGGATTATCTATGATGCGTGTGAAAGACATACCAGGCGATATGCTTTCAGAGAATTGGGAGAAATCTGTTTTCTTAAAAACACTTTCTGTAATCGGAGATGTACTTCCGAAAGCTACTGCAGTTGCTGTAACTTCTTTTGAAGAACTGAATCCTGAGGCTCTCAACAAAGATTTCAAATCGAAGTTCAGAGATTTCTTAAATTTGGGGATAATTGCAGAGTCTTTGACTGATTCTGACTCCGATCCTGATCCCGAAGGTTGCCTGTCTTGGCTCGACAGGCAACAATCAAAATCTGTAGCATACATTAGCTTCGGAACTGTTGAATCATTTCCTGATAAAGAGCTGCAGGAATTAGCAGAAGTTCTTGAATTCAGCAGGATTCCATTTCTTTGGTCACTTAAAGAAAATTTAAAAGAAAAATTACCAAATGGTTTTGTTGAAAGAACAAGTAAGGGAGGAAAAATTGTTGCTTGGACACCGCAACGGTTAGTTTTAGAGCATAATTCGGTAGCTGTTTTTATAAGTCATTCGGGTTATAATGCTGTCCGAGAGAGCATTGTTCATGGTGTACCGATGATTTGTAGGCCGATTTTCGGGGATCAAATGATGGCGGCACGACTGGTGGAGGAAGCTTGGGGAATAGGTGTTAAGATTGAAGATGGAGTTATTAGCAAAGATGGATTATTGAAGAGGTTAGAGGTGTTTTTACCATTTGATAATGAACAAGGGAAGAAGATTAGAAAAAATGTTCAAGAGTTGAAAAAGGTTGTTTTGATGGCATCTCAGCCTGGTGGTAGTGCTACTAGAGATTTCAACAAATTGATACAAATCATTTCTATAGTTTAATTGCAGTTCGGTTTCATTTTCTGGAACTACATTTTGCCTTCCAATTTCATACAGAATATAAGGCGCGTTTAAAAATTCGAAACAATGATTTTAGAAGAAAATCTACCATCTATTCACTGCTAACAACAGTAGCAAACAACAAACACGAACATGTAAACCAAACCATCAATAATTATAAGATTAAAGGTAACATTGATCACTAAATTTTCATGATTGTCTTAAAATGGTTAGTAAAATATCAATAAAATTATTCAATTTTGAATTTTGTTTCAATAAAGTCCATCCAATAATTTCAAGAGTAAACTAACACCGGAAATATAATGTGATTCGCACGTTAGCAATTAATAGTTAATTTTTATTGTTGACCAAAACATCATATGGTAGTCACATGCTGACTAAAACATCATATGTTAATCACATGCCATTTAGATATAACTTACGTGTAGTTTCAGTTGGCGCTATTTTTGGCTACTATTGTTATGGAAACCACATCATTTTTCTTCTGATGTTTTTTTTTTTTATTTTTAAAATCGTCGGAATCGGAGTATCTTAATTGAGATAAAGTCAAAGTTAGTATATAATTTGAGTTAGGCTACCTTGAGATAACCATATTTGATAATTCGGAAATCACATTTATGTGGCTGAAAACTTATCATTTCAAATTTTAGGATAATGGGGTAACCCTTAAATCAATAATTGGTGCTAGAAAGTAATACAAGTGTTTATAATACTATTAAAAAAAAAAATCGAAACAAAATAAACAATCAATGTGTGTAGGCACCACCTAATTAAATTATATTTTGTTTTATGTGAAAAGAATCATTTATATAATTCTTTATTTAACGCATAAAAAACTTGGTTGAAAGATAATCCCTCCATTTTGAATTATATGTTGATTAAGACAGAAAAAGAAATTCTGAATTATAAGTAGAATTTTATTTAATTTCATTTATTTTCTCAGTTTGGCCGATAACACATTTTTACAAGAAAAAATATAGTTCGATCCTATAAAGAATAATATGAAAAGTTTATGAGACAATATTGGTTGAGAATAGATTGAATATCGATTCACTTTACAAATTTATCTAATTTAATTGTATTTTAATTAATGAGAAGAAAGTAAATACTGTGTGAGAATTAATCATTAAGAAAGATATTATAGTATAATATTGGGTAAATTTAATCAATGGTATACAACTTTTGCCCATTTCACACTTTGGTGTATAACCTTCAATTTGTCTCACTAATATGTACGAATTTATAGGTGACCTCTCACTATGGTGTACAACAGGTAAAAAATGATCGATCAACCCGAAATCAGTGCCGCATCAGTATTTTTCATTCAATTCAATAGTAAGAATGTGACCCATAAATTATAAAAAAATTAATTTTTATCATTTTTTTCTCTTTACCCCTATCTCTCAATCTCTCCATCTTCTTCCTTATATTTCTTTTTCTCTCTAACTTCAAATAATCGTTAATCTCCAGTGATTTGGTATTGATAGAGTTTGTGCTTAAACAAGCTTTACAAGATAGAATATGTTACAACAATAATTCAAAGATACAGAGAGTAAATCAAGCTAACAATATCTGACTAAATCATGCTAACAATATCTGACTAAATCAAAGGTTAACCCTAATAAGTAAATTTACATATATATCCTCTAACACTCCCCCTCAAATTAATGGCCGGGCCACTGTTAATTTTGTCATGAAGATGGTGAAACCAAGCCTTGGAGAGTGGTTTGGTGAGGATGTCAGCAATTTGATCAAGGGTGGAGATGTAACCAACCCGAAGCTCTTTCTTAGAGACTTTGTCAGGAAGATAGTGAAAGTCAATCTCTAAGTGCTTAAATCTGCCATGAAAAATTGGGTTAGCAGTTAAATATGTTGCACCAAGGTTATCACACCACAAAATAGGTATTTTGGAACCGGAGATGCCGATTTCATGCATGAGCTTTTTCAACCAAAGTATTTCGGAAGCAAGACTAGCAAGAGCACGATATTCAGCTTCGGTGGAGGAGCGAGAAACATTAGTTTGCTTGCGGGACCGCCAAGATACATGTTGGAAAAAATTAAATAAAATTATATATTAATTTAAATACCAACAAACACATCCTTTTGTGAATAGTCATGTCTGTCGTGAACAGTCATGCTCGTAAATAAACAGTCGTGTCTGTCAGTGTATAGTCGTGTTCGTTCGTGAAAAGATATATCCTATGAGTTCTATTTATATAGAATGAATTGTCAAATTCATATGTAATTGAAAAAGCTGTTGTTGTAGTTTTTCAAAATACTCTTTATTTGTTCACATTGTTCTTGTTTTCCTACTCCGGTGATAATTAGGCTACACACGGTTTGAGTTCGCTTGCGTAATCTGTTGTATCTTGGGAGACGATCGTCAATAGCGACGACATCTGTCTTGAGGAAACTTCTAATACGGGTCTCAGATTTGTCTAACTCTTTCCTTTGAATTTCTAGTTTTATCATTCGCATGTTTTTCTGTGTTCGATTTGTTTTTTGGTTAATTACATCTAACATTTTTAAGACAGACGTAATGTTTGTCTAACATTTTTAAGATAGACGTAATCGTTTGTCTAACATTCTTAACACAGATAAATTATTGTTTTGTGATTTTCAAAAAAAAATCCACAGAAAAAGGTAAGAAGCTTTCTTTCTGATATGGCCAATTTGTTATCTCAGATTGGTGCGCAATAGAAACTTTATGTTTCTGTTTTTGGTTTTGATTGTGAAGCAGCTGTGTGAGATTAATCAATGCGTTTCATTTTGTAATGGACAAAGAAGGGAAATTCTATTATATTATGGAGTTCTTGGGCCTTTGCTTGATGTTAAACCATAATTAAAATCTGGGTAAAAATAGATTTTTTGCTTTCATCTTTTTTGGTTTTATTTAACCAAATAAAACCAAAAACCATGTAGATAGAAAGTTACAGAATTTATACATTCTGTGATTTATTGTTTAAACAAATGGAATAGTTTTACTGTTTATATATTTTTGTGTGTTCGTTTTGTTTTTTGGTTAATCACATCTAACATTTTTAAGACAGAAATAATTGTTTGTCCTACAATACAAGATTAGGACCAACAAAGACCACATAGCCAGAGGTAGATTTGCGATTATTAAAGTCTCCTCCCCAATCCACGACACTATAGCCAACCAGATCAAGAGTTTTACCCTTATGAAAACGAATTCCATGTGTTGTAGTTGCAGTTAAATATACCGAAGTATTCGTTTAACCGCTTTTCAATGATCAAGACTTGGATTGTGCATAAATTGGCTAACTTTATTGACAATATTGCTAATATCCGGTCGAGTAATGGTCGCATATTGTAATCCATCAACAATAGTGTGATATAGCTTAGGATCGGTGTAGGATTCACCAGAATCTCAAGAGAGTTTGATGTTTGTGCAAGCGAGCGTTGAGATGCTTTTGGAGCCATCCATTTTGGATTTTTTGAGTAAATTAGAAATGTATTTCTTTTGATTCAAGTGAAGAGCATTATTTTCCTAATTTACTTCAATTCCAAGAAAATACGAGAGCTTGACAAGATCCCGAATAGTAAAGCGTTGCTGCAATTGCTTGATCAATTTATCAATAGACACAATGGAATTGCCAGTTACCAAGATATCATCAACATATAAAAGACAATACAAACGAGTATCATTATTATAAAGATAGTAACGCGAGCAATCAACCTTACTACAAAAGAACCCAAAGGAAATCAAAGCCTCTGTCAAACAACGATGCCACATACGGGAGGCCTGCTTAAGACCGTATAAACTTTTCTTTAATTTGTAAACATGATTAGGAAAGTTCGGATGAGTAAAATTAGGAGGTTGACACATAAAAACATCTTGATCTAAAGTGCCACGTAAAAATGCGTTACTCACATCGAGATTTTTTTTATCATCCAAGAATTTGTTACTACAAGTGAAAGAAGTAAACGTATCATTGTGGGCTTAATGACCGGACTATATGTTTGTTCATAGTCAAGACCGGGACGTTCATGATATCCTTTGGCAATAAGCCTTGCTTTGTATCGGTTGACAGATCCATCAGGATTTAGTTTGATGCGAAAAACCTAGAGACATGCAACCTTATTCCTGGCTTCAGTTTATGGAACTAACTCCCAAGTTCCATTGGTAATGAGTGCATTATACTCCTCTCTCATAGCTTCACGCCATTACGGATGCGCCATAATTAACTTTAGTATAACAAGCGGGGGTGACAGTTTCATTCACAGCTTGATGGATTTTTGGACGAAGCCAACCCGTTTGAGCTCTTACAACCATAGGATGGGTACGGGTGGTCTGTAAAGGTTGGGTATGTTCAGGTGTGGCTGTTTGTGAGGCATTGGATAAATTTTGGTGTGGTTAGGGTTGATAGCCACTGAAATCAACAATTAGAGGATAGTAGGCTGATTGAGAGTTGGTGGGGGGCTGTTTGCTGTGGAGGGTGTTAATTCTTAAAAATTTGGTAAGGGATGGTATGGAATAATGGCGCGAGCAGGATTGGAGGATGTTGTATTTGGGCATAGAGTTGTTGGGGGAATAGCAGTAAATGGTTCTTGTGCCGAGGGAAAAGAAACTATGACCGGAGCATTGGATAGATTAGTCATAGATATCTGGCGCATCTCATTGTTTAACAGTGGAAATGGAAACTCATGTTCATTGAAAACCACATGACGTGAGATAAAGATTTTGTTGTGAAGCAAGTCATAGCATTTATAACCTTTATGTATTTTTCTATAGCCAATGAATATGCATTTACGAGAACGTGGAAGCAATTTATTTGAATTGTAAGGACGAAGCCAAGGATAGCAAACATAACCGAATGTACAAAACGAAGTATAATATTGCCAAACAATTTTTCATATGGGCTACGATAATCAAGTATTTTTGTGGGTAATCTATTGATGACAAACATTGCACATTCAAAGGCATAAGACCAAAATTTCATAGGTAATTTAGCATGAGTAAGTAATGAAAGACCCGTTTCAACAATATAACGATGCTTGCGCTCGACGCAACCATTTTGTTCTGGTGTATGGACAAGACACTTTTTTATTAATCCCATTGATACTAAGATAATTGGTTAAATCCTGAAATTTACCCCCCCCCCCCCCGAATCTGATTGACAACCAAGGCTCTGAATTTAATGAATACAATCAAGATTTCAGATTTATATCGCACAAAAAATAGCTAACAGAATTTGTTAAAATGATCATAGAAAATAACATAATAGTGATAATTGTCATGTGAATCAACTAGAGCGGGGTCCCAAACATCAGAACAAACCAATTCTAACGGATTAGAAGCAACAAATGTAGAAATATGAAAAGGTAGGCGGTGTGCTTTACTAACACAACATGAATCACAAAAGGGAGTACGTTTATTATCATTAAAGTCAAGTTTATTCAAAGCAATTGCTTTCTTAACAATAGTAAATTGAGCATGACCCAAACGGGCATGCCATAAAGAGAGACTAGTATTAAAGGCTCTAATGCGATTTGACTTGATGAAGGAAGCGACAGTGTGTAAAGTCCATCCTTATTCACTCATCGACATATCTCCTTCTTTGTCTCCAAATCCTTCAAAACAAAGTAATTAGCAAACAACTCAATGGAAATAGAATTTGATTGAGTTAGAGAAGACACGGAAAGAAGGTTATTAACAGTGTTAGGAACATGGAGTATATTTTGAAACTTTAGAGGAGTATTGGAAATAGGAAAATCAGATTTGCCAATATGAGAAATAGGAATTGTGGATCCATTACCTACTACAACTTGCTCGGGACCGTCATATTCAGTGTGAATATGGAGGTTGTCCAAATCAACTGTTAAATGATGTGTCGCGCCAGAATCTATGAGCCAATCAGTGGAGGAAGGGTTGGAGTGGTTGCCATATTGGAGGACGGTTTAAGAGAACCCATGGTGTTGAGATTGAATTTCAGTGATCGGCACTATCTAGCAATATGTCATGTTCCTTTGCAATTGTGACATGTGAAAGTGGAGACATCAAATGCAGCTGAATTTGTGTAACTGTTTCTGCTGTAATTATTTAGGGCAAAAAAACCCCGACTGGATCCAGAATTAAATTGACCGCGATCGCGGGGCCTGTTGTTCGAACGGGCAGAGTAATGAACAGAGGGAGTAAAGTTCGACGGAGCTGTGACCCAAGAAAGTTGTTGTTCCTCACTGTGAAAGGCCGATAAACATCATTCAGGCCATCCAAAATTGCACTAACCAAATCATCGTTACTTATAGGATTTTGAAGAGCGGAGATGTCATCACTGAGAGATTTGGCCCGTAGGAGATAGGCAGAAATATCATCGTTCTCTTGACGTAAATTATGAAGACAATTCTTCAATTCACAAATCTGTGACTTCGATCCAGTGGCATAGGCTTTAGCCAGCTTTTCCCTGGCGGTTGCTGCCAATTTAGCCCTAACAACTTGGGAAATTACGCCCGATGACAGAGAAGAGATGAGCAAACTGAGGACCTGCTGGTCCTTCTGCTCCCAAACTTTGAACCCTAGATTGTTTGCTGCAGTTGGTAATTTCTTGGGGGCAGCACAAAAGTTGCATCAACATGATGTCCCAACTTCTGACCTTTCAAAATAAGCAGAACCTGTGTCTTCCACAACAGGTAATTGGAGGCAGTTAATTTGTGATGGATTTGGGTGGTGAGGGAAGCGAGAGGAGTGGAATTGGATGAAGCCATAGAGATAATTAATTGAAAGATTAAAAGGAGAGATCCCAGGAACAAAAAATCCAGATTTGTGAAACGTTAGAACTGCTCTGATACTATGAAACAATCGTTAATCTCCATTGATTTGATATTGATAGAGTTTGTGCTTAAATAAGCTTTACAAGATAGAATTACAACAATAATTCAAAGATATAGAGTAAATCCAGCTAACAATATCTGACTAAATCAGGCTAACAATATCTGACTAAATCAAAGGCTAACCGTAATAAGTATATTTACATATATATCCTCTAACATAACTCAACTCTTTCCAACCTTCTCTGTTTCTAGCATTACAAAAAGAAATAACTCTTATAATGGTTCAAACAAATTGTAAACAAACATGTTCAATTACATGAATGCTAAGAGCAGCAGCATTATCTCATGTGCTAATATTCCCATTTCCAATTCAAAGCCACATAAACCCAATGCTCCAATTCTCAAAATGCTTAGTTTCAAAATGTTTAGCTCATCAACTTCCCGTCTGCTCTTTAGGCAGGTAAAAGATTCTCCCGCCTTTCCAAAGGGTAGGTAGATGAATCTCTCGCCTACCCAAAGGGTAGGTTGGAGATGCATCCGCCTAATAGGAGGATGACGAGGTGCGTCTCCAAATCCGGAGACGGAAGTCGTGTTTTCGATGAAAAAATATTTAATAAAAAAACGTAACTTTCTGGTAAATTTGCGGTAATTTTCTGCCATGTTCCTCGTGTAAGGGTTTATGATTTTTGGAGAGATTATAAAGAGAATGAGAAGTTTTGGTTGAAAAAAATAAAAAGGGAAAAAACATCAAATTGGGGGCGATAAATAGTAATCCACTATTAGCATGGGCGGAGCCAGCCCAGGGCCTAGGGTGCCCAAGCTCCCTTGGCCACCGGCTCCATCCTTAAGTACCGGTCGTTTTGCTTCTTGTAGCCTCCCCCCAATATTAGTGTATATTAACTCTATGTAATATTATTTCAATGTTAAAAGGTAGATAAGATGGTTAAAGATGCATGCTTCCATTTAAGATCATGTGTTCAACTTCCACCAACCTCATTTTATTTTAGAAAGTTTTTATTCATTTTAACTTTATTAATTAATTTAAATAAAATCTTTATTTTGATAACACTTTGGGATGAATCCTCAGAAAAATGTTTTACAAGCACACTTCCTCCCAAGTGTGCTTCTAGAACATTTGGGAAGGACTATGCTTCCAGAACATTTGGGAGGAAGTTCCCAACAATGAAGTGCTTCTAGAACATTTGGGAGGACGTTCAGAAGCAAAAAGAACTAGAACGTTTGGTCTTCAACCCTCACTGTGATTGATTCCTTTGTATTCAAGCTAAACATATACTTGAATTTGATGAATTTGTATTCAACCTTCTGTTAAGCCCAAAATATACCTAAAATATCATATATAAATACGTTAAATTTACATTGAAATCGTGCTAATTATATTCATTTGGAATACTTTTACGTCTTTATTTACTTCTTTGATGCAAGGTACTTAATTATTTGGTTAAATCCAAATAGGAGCGAAAACGGAGCTAAAATGGAGGAAAAACCTAAAAAACGTACCGAGAACGCATAACAGCCAGAAGAACGCTCAAGGAGGACGAAAAGCAGTCAAGAGACAGGGAAATATCTCTCTATCGCGACTGAGATTTTCATAATCTCAGTCGCGACTTACGGAAGCCAGCTCGGGAGAAAGACGGAGTCTTCAACTCGCCCCTGTACCCCCTGTCACGGCTGAGATTTTTAGAATCTCAGTCGCGACAGCGAAGTATTCTGCACACAAAACACATGTTTTAATCCGAGAAACGCGTCTGTTCGTTTGGATAAAAGCGACCCTTCACCAACGGACACGACCCATCATTTACAACCCTTCAACAACTATAAATAAGTGATCCATTTCAGAATTGGAGAGGTTGGAAAAGTTAGACAAATTAGATAAGAAAGTTATTATCTTGAGTTTCTGATTCAGAAAAGAATCAGAAAGTTAGATTTCATTTCTGTAAACAAACTTGCTATACACAAATTGTTATTAGATTAGTTATAAACACAGTATCAGTTTAGTTTCCAAGGTTAATCAGAGACAAGTTTTCATTCTGGTAGTGGACCTAGCAGTCTCTATTCCGAAGATCCAGCGAGAAGAATTGACGGCTGAAGCGCATGAGGTTTGACGCACCTACGGAGTTTGAGGGAAAGATTGTCAACCCGGATCTCAAAGTTTTCGTTACAATGCTATCCAAGTTTCTACTTCTCTGTTAACTTGTGAAAATTCACATTTCATTAATGATATACTTATTTATTCAATACATTCTTACTGTTGTTATTTTGATATTGTTCTGACAAAATGATTTTCAAAATGATAAATTGGTGTTTTTATTAAAACGTTCTATTCCATCTTATTCATATAAGAACTTTGTTGAACACTTGACAGATTTAGTTTTTATGGATGACATGATCGCTGATCGCGGCTTATCAGACATAAAATACTAGTTTGATTAAGGTAGGAATCACATCAACATCAGGGGGATTTCTACGGTTCAAAGCCATTTAATTGAATAAATCCTTATATTATTACATGTCTATAATCTTTACAAAGTTAAAGTTGCTTTCTTTGCTTTATGAAAATAAGTTTTATACCTTCTATTTATTCCAATTACGGTAGTATCTGTCTTGTAATCAAAATCCCAAGACAGAACTGTTCTCTAAACTCGATATAATACTTCTATCTAATCCTAATTTACCAAAACCAATTCCATCAATTAAACGTATTTCTTTTATTAAACCTAAACACGTGATTAAAACCGAATTAAATAAAGTTTTAGTTAAAAAGCGTTCCCTGTGGGTTCGATATCTTTTATTACTACAAGCGTATACCGTGCACTTGTGGAAATCGCTCAACAAGTTTTTGGCGCCGTTGCTAGGGAACGCCAAAATTTTTGACAAAATTTTAAATTTTTCGTGTTTTATTTCGAATCTAGGTTTAAACATACTTATTTTAACTTTTATAATTTAATATTTTTCATTTACTAATTTATTTATTTTTCAAATTCTGTTTTGTAGGTAGTTTCGGTTCGTGCAAGATTTCAGGTTCATGCGCAGTTCTCGAAGTTCAGGCATTGTACCAGACCCTATAGACCCAGAAATTGAGAAAACCATTAGGAAGAACAAGAAAAATAAGAAAAACAAAAATAAGACCCCAGTAAAAACATATACCGAGCCAGAAAAAATGGCAGACCCACCAACACTTATGGATTACGCTAGGCCAGGTGTGGCCGGTGTGACCAATAGTATCGTTAGACCCAGAATCACCGCAAACCAATTTGAAATTAAGCCAGCTTTGCTTAATATGTTGCAAAATAATGTAACATTTTACGGGTTACCTAACGAAAATCCTAACACCCATTTGACAAATTTCCTTGAAATTTGTGACACTTTTAAAATCCCAGATGTGACTACAGAAGCAATCAAACTTCGCCTCTTCCCTTTCACTTTGAAGGATAGAGCCAAAGAATGGTTAACTTCTATGCCAGCCGCAACTTTTGCCACTTGGGAACAATTAGCCCAAGCATTTTTATCAAAATATTTTCCTTTAGCAAAAACCGCAAGAGTCATAAAGGAGTTAACAACTTTTTCTCAAAATGATAATGAGACTCTTTATGAAACTTGGGAACGTTTTAAAGAACTTCAACGTTTATGCCCACACCACCAATTACCCGTTGAACTTTTAATGCAAACATTTTACAATGGACTAAATCCTACAACTAGGGGTTCATTAGATGCTATGTCGGGAGGGCTATTTATGAAGAAAACATCAGCCCAAACGAGAGAACTTTTGGAGGAAATGGCAATCAACAGCAGTATGTGGCCCGCGGAACGTGGACATATACCGGTGGCAAAACCATCATCCTCAACCTCATCATCAGTTAAAGGTATAGTTGAACTCGATCCAGTCGCGATGTTACAAGCCCAATTTTCTGCTTTATCGCACAAAATTGATAAGTTTATGGCACCACGCGATACCAATGGTAATCCAATCCAAACAGATATGGATTACGAAAATATGAGTGAGATCGAACTGGTAAATTTTGTCCAAGGGCAAAACCAAACTAATAATCCTTATTCTAATACTTATAATTCTGGATGGAGGAATCATCCTAACTTTAACTGGAAAGATAACAGTAACAATAATGCAAGTGCTAATCAAAATCGTACCACTAATTATCAAAATCAGTCAAGAGATACGATTAGCACTTTATCTTCTAAAATCGACAAGTTTATAGATGCTATCAGTGGAAAAATAAGTAATCACGACGATGGTTTTAAACGGATCGAAAATAAATTCGATCAGCTTATTAAAAACCACTCATCTAGCACCCATAATTTGGAGGTTCAAATTGGTCAACTTGCTAAATCAATTCCATCCCGAAAAGAGGGAAGTCTTCCCAGCCATACGGAAGAAAATCTGAAAGAGCAGGTGAAAGCTATCACTCTTCGTTCAGGGAAAAATTATCAAGGGCCTGAAATGCCCAAAGATGCAACATTACCAGGAACTGATTTACCAAACTCCAAAGAAGATATCTTAAACACAAATAGTTCACCATTTGACACAAGTACCAAAACTTTTGTACCCAAACCACCTTTTCCGCACAAAGTTCGAAATAAGGACTATGATAAACAACTTCTAACGTTTTTGGATAAACTTAAAAATTTGCACATCAATTTGACATTTATGGATGCAATCACACAAATTCCTAACTATGGTAAGTTTTTAAAAGATTTAATTTCAAAGAAAATCAGTTGGGAAGGAATTTCATCCATTTCGTTAACTGAAGACTGTAGTTCAATAGTATCAAGTAATTTTCCCACTAAACTCAAAGATCCCGGATGTTTTACTATTCCGTGTAAGTTGGGAGATATTGAATTCCCAAGTTGTCTTTGTGATTTAGGAGCAAGTATAAACTTAATGTCGTTGTCTATTTTTAACAAGTTAGGTTTAGAAGAAGATATCAAACGTACCAATATGGTTTTGCAATTATCGGATCAAACCACTAAGAGGCCATATGGTATAATTGAAGATGTTTTAGTCAAAGTCGATAAATTTATTTTTCCTACCGATTTTGTTATATTAGACTTTGCATATGATGTAAATTGCCCTTTAATTTTTGGTAGACCGTTTATGAATACGGGACGCGCTCTAGTAGATGTGTCGGAAGGGAAGGTAGTTTTAAGGATAGGAGAAGATAAGATCTAGTTTAATATGAACAAAGCGATGAAATATCCTATGGAGGAATTCGCTTGTATGAAACTTGATTTAGTCGAGGAATGTGTCAATGACGTTATTCAGAGTGAAGAAATAATTGAACCTATAATAGGTGAGGAATTAGAAGATAAGGACCCAGAGCCTTTGATTCGAGAAGATGGACCAGTTCCGCCTTCAATTGTAACACCCCCTAAATTAGAACTTAAAGAGTTACCCAGTCATTTGACGTACGCTTTCTTAGGCGAAGGCGATTCTCTACCTATAATTATTTCTAACAAATTAACAAACGATCAGGAAGAAAAATTGAAAGAAGTTGTTAGAAATAGGATAGGAAGTATGGGATGGCAAATTTCAGACTTAAAAGGGATCAATCCTAGTATAGTAATGCATAGAATTCACTTAGAAGAGGATAAGCCACCTAAAGCGGATAGGCAAAGACGCTTAAATCCGAACATGAAAGAAGTAGTCAAAAATGAGATTACTAAACTTTTAGACAATGGAATCATTTATCCGATCTCGGATAGTGAGTGGGTTAGTCCAATCCATTGTGTACCTAAAAAGGGAGGCATAACTGTTGTAAGAAATGATGAAGGTGAACTGATACCTACAAGAAACCACCACCGGTTGGAGGGTTTGTATAGACTATAGGAACCTAAACAAAGCAACTAGGAAAGATCATTTTCCTCTACCTTTCATTGATCAAATGATCGAAAGGATAGCCGGTCATGCATTTTATTGTTTCCTAGACGGTTATTCCGGATTCTTTCAAATTTACATTTACCCGGATGACCAAGATAAAACAACCTTCACATGTCCTTACGGAATATTTGCATATAGGAGAATGCCTTTTGGTCTATGTAATGCACCAGCAACATTTCAACGATGTATGACAGCAATATTTAATGACTTCATTGAAGATATAATGGAAGTTTTCATGGATGATTTTTCAGTTTATGGAGATTCTTTCGATGCATGTTTACAGAACTTAGATAAAGTATTGTCTAGATGTGAGGAAACGAATTTAGTATTAAATTGGGAAAAATGTCATTTCATGGTAGACGAAGGAATTGTTTTAGGTAATAAGATATCTGAAAAAGGTTTAGAAGTGGATAGAGCAAAGACTTCAGTTATAGAAAAATTACCCCCACCAACCACTGTTAAGGGAGTAAGATCATTTTTAGGTCATGCAGGTTTTTACAGAAGGTTTATAAAGAACTTTTCTGTAATCTCCAAACCACTTACTAATTTGCTTATGAAGGATTCAACTTTTGATTTTAATAAAGATTGTTTACAAGCTTTCAATACCTTGAAAACGGCTTTAGTCAGTACACCTATAATATCGAAACCCGATTGGAATCTACCTTTCAAAATTATGTGTGATGCGAGCGACTTAGCTGTAGGATGTGTATTAGGTCAAAGGAAGGATAAGAAACTTCATGTTATATATTATGCGAGTCACACATTGTCCGGTGCACAGTTAAATTACACCACAACTGAAAAAGAAATGTTAGCAGTAGTCTTTGCATGTGATAAGTTACGATCTTATTTGTTAGGATCTAAAGTCATCATTTATACAGATCATGCAGCTTTACGATATTTATTTGCTAAGAAAGACGCAAAACCACGTCTTATTAGATGGGTTTTACTATTGCAAGAATTTGACATTGAGATTAAAGACAAAAAAGGAGTAGAAAACCTGGTCGCCGATCATCTATCAAGACTTGAGGATGAAAACGGTCCCATCGGTGAAACATCAGGCATTCGAGATGATTTCCCCGATGAACATCTCATGCAAGTACAAAGTGTCATAGCTCCATGGTATGCGGACATTGCCAATTACTTAGCTGCATATGTTGTGCCAGATGGATTGACTTCTCAGCAAAAGAAGAAATTCTTTTCAGAAGCTAAGAAATATTTTTGGGAAGATCCATTCTTGTTCAAAACATGCGGCGATGGAATACTTAGGAGATGTGTTAGTGAGTTTGAATATGACTCTATAATGTTAGAATGTCATGCTAGCGCTTACGGAGGTCATAATAGCATAAGCAAAACAGCAGCTAGAATACTTGAATGCGGATTCTTTTGGCCTACTCTGTTTAAAGATGTCCGTTCATTTATTATC
The DNA here is from genome assembly GCF_963576675.1 of Euphorbia lathyris. Taxonomy (NCBI): domain Eukaryota; kingdom Viridiplantae; phylum Streptophyta; class Magnoliopsida; order Malpighiales; family Euphorbiaceae; genus Euphorbia; species Euphorbia lathyris. Next base: position 84,045,525 of record NC_088917.1, on the reverse strand, counting down.
CACTGTGATAAATGTCAAAGAACGGGGAATATAGGAAGGAAAGATGAGATGCCTCTTACGAACATATTGGAAGTTGAAATCTTCGACGTATGGGGGATTGATTTCATGGGTCCTTTTCCTACTTCTTTTGGCAAAAATTACATATTAGTAGTCGTAGATTATGTTTCAAAGTGGGTTGAAGTAATTGCAACCCCGACAAATGATTCTAAAGTAGTTGTTAAGTTTTTAAATTCAATATTCTGTCGATTTGGAGTTCCTAGAGTTATGGTAAGCGATGGTGGTACGCATTTCGTAAATAGAGTTTTTGAGTCACTTATGAAAAAATACGGAGTACACCACCGTATCTCTACGCCGTACCATCCTCAAACGAATGGTCAAGCGGAAATTTCAAATAGAGAACTCAAATGGATACTTGAGAAAACAGTTTCATCTTCTAGAAGAGACTGGGCACATAAACTTAACGATGCATTATGAGCATACTGTACTGCATTTAAAACACCTATCGGAATGACACCTTATAGATTAGTCTATGGTAAAGCTTGTCATTTGCCAGTTGAATTAGAACATAAAGCATATTGGGCTATAAGAACTCTTAATTATGATTTGCAAAGCGCAGGGAAAAAGCGTTTGTTCGACTTAAACGAGTTGGATGAATTATGCTATTTGCCCTACGAAAATGCAAGAATTTATAAGGAAAAAATTAAAAAGTGGCATGATGCCAAAATCAAAATTAAAAACTTTAATGTTGGGGATAAAGTCTTACTTTTTAATTCGAGATTAAAGTTATTTCCAGGAAAGCTAAAATCTAGATGGGCTGGACCATTTTTGGTTATTAAAACATTTGACTACGGAACTTTGGAGCTAGAAACGTCTAATGGCGAACGATTTAAGGTCAATGGTAATCGTTGCAAGATTTATTTCGACGGAGCTCTAATTCAAGCAATTAAATCCGTGGATAAATTCTATGAAAATTAATTTATTTAGTTTTCATGTTTTTAATTTATAGTTTTTCTTATTTTATGTTTATCATTATTATTCTTTTTCTTTTTAATTTATTTATTTTTATTTTTAATTTATTTACTTTAATTTTTCTTTTTATTTTTATATTTATTTTTGTGTACAGATAAGTTTTGTTAACATTAAAATTTTAATTTAGTCATGTTTTGAAAATGATTTCATTAAGTGCTAAGTGTTATTGAGAAATTAAATATGCAGAAATCTCAGTTGAGATTTTCCATGTTTCAGTATTTGGAAATCTCATTTGAGATTCCGAAAATCTCAGTTGAGATTTTTTGTCTTTTGCAATTGAAATAACTGTAAGGAATTACAGTCTTCTTTCTTTAAAATTTCTGTCAGTTGAATCAAAGAGGTATCACTTTGACACCTTTTTCTTTTTAACAAACACAACCTTTCACTTATAGGTCTTATATATTCCTGTAGGAACAGACTTCAATCATTTCATTTTATCTTTCTGAACTTCTTTCTCAAATTCTCAAATCCTACAGACTTCATTTTCTTCTCTCTCACAAACATGACTAAGTCTTTGAAAAATGTTCAAAAACACACTTCTGCTCAAAGCGGGAAAATTGATATCTCCGATCGATATGGTGCATGGTTTCCAATTTATAACCATGACGAGGGGAAACGCTTTCTGCAATTCAGATATGCTCAATTCTTTGGCATGATGCATATGGACGAGTTTCTGAACGAGGAACTCGGGATAAGCGAAGACATTGATCGCTATCTGACTAATTTGGGTTGGACCAAATTTGTTTCTATGAAATTTTCTATTATTGGAAATTGGGTTCTGGAATTTTTCTCCACAGTTCGATTCGTCAATAAGAGACGTGTTCGTCTCAGTTTTCGTTGTGAGGGGGAGGTATTCACTTTTGGATATCCAGAACTACATAATTGGTTTGGATTTCCACCCCGAGACACAACTCAACACCATCCTGGAAGGGATATGACTTCTAGAGATTTATGGAGGATGTTAACAGGATTTTGGCGATTCAATCCACGTCTTGCCTTCAACAAATCCATTAATTCTAATCCCATACTGTATCTGCATAAATTCCTCTGTCACAGCCCTTTTGGTCGAGTCAGTAGCAATGTTGTGAAAGATACTGACCTCTATGTGTTGGGCGACATTGTCCAAGGCAACTCAGTGAACTCCTCGAAGATTCTAATGGAGGGGTTAGTTGCTGCTTCCCGTTCGAAGAAACGAAAGATAGGATTCGCCAACATCATTTGTGGAATAATTTTAGGAGCCAAGGGAACCATTTCTGTCCCTTGGACTGATACGGAACCATTCCCTATTCTAGACTACGAGTTCTTGGAGAACGAGGGGCTTGTAAAACGAGTTTTTCTTTCTGGTCCAACATTCCTTTCTGCACCAGAAAGGCAAGTCTTCATTCAAACGAAGATTAATAGGGCCAATGCACGTCGTCTATCATCTACTTAGGATATAATATGAGTTTCTGTTTGGTTTTAATATGAGTGTTTATATTTTGTATTTTTAGGAATAAGATTTTTTTTATGTCATATTTATAATAAGGTATTGTTTATATTTTTGCTAATAATAAATAAAAGTGCATTAATTCCTTATTTTAATTCTTTTATTTAAGGAACAACCCTTGGTTTTCCTTTAATTTAATGTTTCAGTTTTGTTTATCTCAGTTTCAGGGATTAATATTCACATTAATGTCACTTAATTCTAAGAGGAATTGGGTTAGAAGTGTTAAAATCATCAAAAACAGTCCCAATTTTACCCAGAATTTCCAAAATCTCAGTTGAGATTCTGAATTCTCAGTTGAGACAGCAAGAGGACAACTTTCAGCGAAATTTCGACCCCCCTACGTACTTGCTGTCGCGACTGAGATTTTGAAAATCTCAGTTGCGACTTGCGACTTACAGGGACGGGATTTGGGCGGAATTTTCATTCTTTTCCTATTCCTACTCTATATACTTACCTTTTCATCTATCCTAATCAATACCTATTACTTACACCTATTTAAATCACCTCTTTTTACACCAATCAATCATTTTTTCTCTTTCCAATACCAAGATTCACTCATCTTCCCCATAAATCTTTACCCTATTCATCTTCTTCTTCCCTAATTCACCACCATTATCTTTTACTCTTACTTCCATCCTTTCATATTTTCTTCATCCCATTCACCCAATTTCACAAACAAAAAAATATGCCTAGACAAAAGACTGTTGCTAACAAAGCTAAGGCCACCGAAGTCAATAGATTACGGGTTCAATATGGAGCACCGTTCGATATTACGACGGAAGCCGAAGGACGCAAATATCGCCGATTTTCTAATGGCCAAATAGAGTTCGTCGACATGCTTTTTCTTGACACCGACACGGTAAACACACTTTCTTTTACCGAGCGTATTGATGAATTTCTTTCCGTTCTTGGTTGGAAACGTTTTTCTAGTATGCGTTTTCCAAGTCTTAAATCGCATATTATTGAGTTTTTGGTTACTCTAACCTATGACAAGAAGAAAGGAGTTATCTCTTTTCGGAATGATGGAGTTCGTTATGATGTTAGGTATGCGGCCATGAACCATTGGTTTGGTTTCCTACTCGGAATTTTTATTCCAAGCCAAAGCCTTTTAATTCACACATGGTTTGGCAATCTTTAACCAGTTTAGATGTTTTTAGTCCAAAGAATACATCTAGTAAGCTACTTAAGGATGATTGTATCTTCTTCTTTCACAAGTTTTTATCATTTTCCTTATTTGGTCGGGTTGAAAGTTCCAAAGTGCAAGTTCGTGATTTGGTTGTGTTAGATGCTATTTTTAAGGGTTTGACCATTGATAGTATTGAGATGATATTTACTAATTTAGTTCGAGCTTCCAAGTCCTGCAATAAGCAAGTGCCGATGGGTAATTTAATTACCGACATTGTTTTGGGCGCTCGAGGTGAATTAGCGGATTATCAAAATATGCCTCATGTTGGTTTACCTTTCTTGGATCTCACGGCACTTCAAAGGGCCAATTTATTGAAGAAAATGGGACCCCCCGCTTTTATATCTTATGCGGATCGCACAAGACGTGTTTTTGCTACCATGAGTAGTGAAGCCTCGGGTTCTCAAGGTTTAGGTGCCCAAGATGATGAAGAGGATGATGAAGAGGAATTTGATAAAGAAGAGGAGGAGGAGGAGCATGTTGATGTTAATGCCACCGAGCAAGCAAATGTGGAACCGAATGATGAAGAACAAGTTGGATGGCAACGTGTTTTGACACAAATGAACGAGCATAACCGTCACATGAATTTACGGTTAGATGAAGTCGTTGCCAACAATACTGAAATGAGTTCGAGGATAAACACGGTGGATGCCAACATCACAACATTGAGACGTGAGCACAAATCTACTCGTCGCCGGTTGCTATCTTTCTTCCGACGCCAAGGAGTTGAGACTACGCCTTCTCCACCGAGTTCACCTTGATAAGTTTTATCCTTTCTTTCTTTAACTTTTTTTTATTATGTCTTGTTAATTTTGGTACAATATTTTTAATTATGTTTGGTACAATTATCTTTATTATTATGTTTGAATGTTATGGTACTCTATTTTTCAATTCAATTCGTATGGTTTATTTCGTACTATTTTTCGTGTTTTATCAATTTTTGCACCAATGATGACATGGTCCAAATTAAGTGTGGGAGGAGATATTTCATATTCAGTTTAATTTTAAGTACGAATGAATGCCACGAATGAGAATGAATGCTATTTATTTAAAGTATAAATGCATATTGTTATTCAATTGTTATTCAAGTTTAAGTCAAGTATAATATGCAACATTTTTCAAAAACAAATGCAACAATTTTTTTTTTATAGAGAGCAACACTTTTCAAAAATAATAGCTATTTTTCATAAACATAAATTTTTGTTAAAATATATTTTTCATATGTTTTGAAACATTTTAACTTTCAAAATAATGTTAAGCATATTTTAAGGTTATCATTATTGTTAGAAATAATATTTCTATACGGGCTATATTTTTACAAATATTTTTACAAATCTCCGATACGATTTTATCAAAAACGTCTCGAGTAAATGTATATAAGTAAAATTTCTTTAGTTTCAAATCTCTACTTTATATCATAAATTCATGATAAATATAAATCTTATTTTCAATTTTCAATTAGGTTTATAGGCATAAATCAAACTAACAACTTTAGCTTTTTAGCTCGATGTTTTTTTCGTCTTACATTAAAAACCAATTGAAGTTTTTAAGGAAACTTTAGCCATAATACATGTTGAATTTCAAGTCAATATAGGATGAATGTGCTATTTTTCTTTTCCAATTTTATTTTCGTGTTAATTAAATCAAGTAGTCGTATTCTTAACTTTTGGCCACGATTGAGACCACCCTTATCACAATCGAGGTATGAAAGGGAAGAACATTAAAGTACCGTTTACTTTTGGCCACGATTGCGACCACCCTTATCACGGTCGAGGTATGAAAGAAACGTTAGAAATTAAAGCAAAATTAAACGTGTTTAAAGTTTTAAGTAACGATTGCGTCCACCCATGGCATGGTCGGTACCTCTTAAATGAACACGAAAGCAAATAAAATGCATATAAAGTTACGATCAAGACCACCCTTATCTTGGGCGTAACTAAGCAAATATATTGAACCTAAGTCCTTAATAAATCTACAATTGTAATAGTTTAGGTTTGGGAAAGGAAATTTTGTGCTTAGAAATGCCTTGAGACGAAAGATTCGGAAACATGCGTGCTTATACCGTCCCGAATACTTCAATATAAAAATTGAAATACAAGACGAGTAATATATCTCTTTTACACTAGCTAGTTTGATACTTTGCGTATAAATTTACCATGAAAAGTTTATCTTTCGGTTTAACTAATTTAAAGAGGAATATATGGATATATATTCTATTTATAAAGAGATTGATTAAAGAATAAATTCAGTGAAATTTTGCTCGGGACTAGCAAAAGCTTAAGTGTGGGAGTTTGTTAAGCCCAAAATATACCTAAAATATCATATATAAATACGTTAAATTTACATTGAAATCGTGCTAATTATATTCATTTTGAATACTTTTACGTCTTTATTTACTTCTTTGATGCAATGTACTTAATTATTTGGTTAAATCCAAATAGGAGCGAAAACGGAGCTAAAATAGAGGAAAACCTAAAAAATGTACCGAGAACGCATAACAGCCAGAAGAACGCTCAAGGAGGACGAAAAGCAGTCAAGAGACAGGGAAATATCTCTCTGTCGCGACTGAGATTTTCATAAGCTCAGTCGCGACTTACGGAAGCCAGCTCGGGAGAAAGACGGAGTCTTCAACTCGCCCATGTACCCCCTATCGCGACTGAGATTTTCAGAATCTCAGTCGCGACAGCGAAGTATTCTGCACACAAAACACATGTTTTAATCCGAGAAACGCGTCTGTTCGTTTGGATAAAAGCGACCCTTCACCAACGGACACGACCCATCATTTACAACCCTTCAACAACTATAAATAAGTGATCCATTTCAGAATTGGAGAGGTTGGAAAAGTTAGAAAAATTCGAGAATAAAGTTATTATGTTGAGTTTCTGATTCAGAAAAGAATCAGAAAGTTAGATTTCATTTCTGTAAACAAACTTGCTATACACAAGTTGTTATTAGATTAGTTATAAACACAGTATCAGTTTAGTTTCCAAGGTTGATCAGAGACAAGTTTTCATTCTGGTAGTGGACCTAGCAGTCTCTATTCCGAAGATCCAGCGAGAAGAATTGACGGCTGAAGCGCATGAGGTTTGACGCACCTACGGAGTTTGAGGGAAAGATTGTCAACCCGGATCTCAAAGTTTTCGTTACAATGCTATCCAAGTTTCTACTTCTCTGTTAACTTGTGAAAATTCACATTTCATTAATGATATACTTATTTATTCAATACATTCTTACTGTTGTTATTATGATATTGTTCTGACAAAATGATTTTCAAAATGATAAATTGGTGTTTTTATTAAAACGTTCTATTCCATCTTATTCATATAAGAACTTTGTTGAACACTTGACAGATTTAGTTTTTATGGATGACATGATCGCTGATCGCGGCTTATCAGACATAAAATACTAGTTTGATTAAGGTAGGAATCACCTCAACATCAGGGGGATTTCTACGGTTCAAAGCCATTTAATTGAATAAATCCTTATATTATTACATGTCTATAATCTTTACAAAGTTAAAGTTTTAGCAAAATAATAAAAGAAACGCTTCACAGAAAGCGAAACTGCGAAGTTTGTGAAGAGAAATATATACAACCTGAAAAAGGACGAGTTTGCTTCACAGCAAGCGAAACTGCAAATTCTGCAAAGAGAAATACAAGCTGAAAAGGGATGATTTTGCTTCACAGGCTTTGCATAATGTGAAGCAAAATCACTACACGAAGTTCTTTTTCTAGAGAAAATACTACTTCAAATGATGATTTTGCTTTGTAGGCTTCGCAAAATGTGAAGCAAACTTGTCATGAGAAGCCATTTTCTCGAAAGAGAGGAAGATGAAACAAGAGAAATACAAGGGATTATCTTTTGCCATTGAAATCGACAATAAACATATGATAAATGCGGAAGAACATCGAATAACGATGCCTTCGATTCACACAAGAAGAAAGAAACAAAGAGACGAAGAAGAAATATGAAGATGAAGAACCATGCCTTCGATTTGCAAAAGAACAGAGAGGCAAAGAGAGGAAGAAGAGACAGGATGATGAAAAAATGGATTTCATTTGCACAATATAAAGGAAGGGGAAGATGAAACGATGGAAAGGAACTGGAAAGATGAAAGCTTTGGGGTATTTTGGGAAAGTTACAAATAAAAAGTCTAGATATATAATGGCTTGGGTAATTGGTCTGAATATGTAAATGAGCCTCCCATTTGGCCCAATTTTATAATTTTTCCTTATATGTTTCTTAAAAAGGAAATTACATAACTAGCTCAAATTGGAGGTCCATTTACATATTTAGACCTATTACCCAATATATTACATATCTAGACTACTTATTCCTAACTTCCCCAAAATACCCTTCACATATATATAACAACTTAGAAATTTCTTACTCTTTCTTCTTTCTCTCTTCGTTTCTTTCTTTGTTTGCGAACTTGCCACTCTGTTTTTAATTATCGACCCATATATACATTAAATCTTCCATCTTGCAAACTTGGCACTCCATTTTTTAGTATTTTGTATGTTTTTCCCAGGATAATACTTTCCATATATTATTTTACTTCGCATTTTCTCAAACTTCGAACTGCAAAGAGAAATACTACTTCATAATGAGTTTTGCTTCTCAGTTTTCACAAACTGCAAAACAAATTCATGTACTGAAGTAGTATTTACCTTCACAGTTTTTGCTTAGGCTTCGCAGTTCGGGTAAAATACAAAGTAGTATATTTTGTTATTTGCCTAAAATATACAGAAGTAAACAACATGTATAGAAAAATGGCATAAAAAATAACATTATTAAAATTTACAACAAGATTGCTACAATAATTCAAACCCTAAACTCTAAACCCTAAACCCCAGCAATGGCATGAGCACCAGTGTACCACAATAAACTCTAATTGGAGTGCTTCGAGGCTTTATAGAAGCAAACAAAAATCAGTAGCGTCATACAGAATTAATGTCCTTTGGGAGGAAGTTCAGAAGCAAAAGGAACTAGAACATTTGGTCTTCATTTTCTTCATCACATCCCAATCACCCATCGTTGTGATTGATGCCTTTGTACTCAACCTAAACGGGCACTTAAAATTTGATGCCTTTGTATTCAACATTCACAAAAATCAAGTCATTTTAGGGAAATAATGAAAGAAACGCTTCACAAAAAGCAAAACTGCGACCAGAAAGACAACCTGTAAATGATGATTTTGCTTGGGATATTGCGAAGTCTGTGAAGTCATTTTCTGGAGAAAATAATACTTCAGATGATGATTTTGCGATGCAGGTTTCGCAAAATGTGAAGCAAACTCATTCTATGAAGTCATTTTCGCAAAAGAGAGCAAGATGAACGCAGAAATGCAGTAAATATTTACCTTCTTTTCGCCTTTTACCATTGAAATCGACAATAAACATATGATAAACATAGAATAACAAAGAAGAACAATGCCTTCGATTCAGACAAGAAGAAAAAAACAAAGAGAGGAAGAAGAAACATGAAGATAAAGAACCATGACTTCGATTTGCATAAAAACAGAGAACAAAGAGAGGAAGAAGAGACATGATGATAAAAAAATGGCTTCTGTTAGCACAATAAAAAGATAGGAAGATGAAAGGTTTGCGGTATTTTAGAAAAGTCACAAATAAATAGTATAGATATATAATGTGTTGGGTAATTGGTCTAAATATGTAAACGAGCCTCCAATTTGACTCAATTTTTTTTTAATTTTTCCTCTTAAAATGTCAACCACATTTTTCATCCTCTATTTTATAGCTTTGTAATGATTAAATTATGACTAATTATATCATAGAACCAATTGAATTAAAAAGTCAAACTAATGGTTAAGACGCAATTGTAAATGTTATATTAATCTCTAACCTTCTTTTGATGAAATTAAGAAATAAACCAACAATTTTTCAGATGCTAATGATGTTGGATCTCGGTTTATGGAAAGGTTACTATTTTCTCACATTCTTATGTTGGAATCTGTAGTTTTTCTAAAAATGATTGCATAATAAACTTTACATTACAAGTTTATAGAGGAACACTTTTTTTAAAATTAAAAGTGAGGAGGCGGTAGCGTAGAAGTAGGATATCCCAACGAGATTTTGATGAAGTGGAGCGGGCCTTAAACTATTTGGAGAAAACGGACCCGAAACTGAAATTTTGAAGATAAAACGGATTGTTGGAATTTAGCGATTTCGGACCCTAATTTTGTTGTGGTGGATCGTTTTTCTAAAATGGTACACTTTATTCCTTGTAAAAAAACAACTGATGCTGTTCAAGTAGCTCAATTATTCTTCCGAGAGGTTTACAAGCTGCACGGCTTGCCAGCATCCATTGTGTCTGACCGGGACACTCGATTTGTTAGTCACTTTTGGCGGAGTTTGTGGAAAATGGTCAATACGCAATTGAATTTTAGTAGTGCCTACCATCCTCAAACTGATGGGCAGACTGAAGTTGTGAATCGGTCCTTAGGCAATCTGTTGCGTTGTTTGATTGGTGACAAGGCTAAAACATGGGATGTAGTGTTGAGCAAAGCTGAGTTTGCACACAACCATGCTGTTAATCGCAGTACGGGTTTCAGCCCTTTTGCTGTGGTTTATTCTGTTGTTCCTCGAAGCCCACTGGATTTGGTGTCATTGCCAGATAAGACACGCGTGCATGGGAAGGCAGAAACTTTTGTGAACAGCTTGGTGGAAGTACATAAGCAAGTTCATAATAATCTTGTGACGGCAGCAAGCAATTACAAGAAACATGCGGATACGAAGTGCCGCCACGTAGAATTTGAAGTTGGAGATTTTGTTTGGGATGTTTTGACTAAGGAAAGATACTCCGTGGGAGATTATAACAAGCTGTCTGCTAAGAAGATAGGGCCTTTGGAGATTGTGGAGAAAATCAACCCAAATGCTTACCGGTTGAAATTGCCTAGTCATATTCGCACCGCAGATGTTTTTAATGTGAAGCACCTAATTCCGTTTTCGTGCGCGAGCAAGTGTTTAGAACGAAAGTCTGTTTATTTCTGCTGCATCAGATTTGCACCCCTACAAACCACAAACCTCGACCCAAATATTTCCCTTATTTAGTCTTTTTCGTATTTGTTTTGTGTTTGAAGCATGTAATGAGTTGAATTTGTGTTTGGGGGAATGTTTGCAATTTGCCACAGATTGTTTTTTAAAGAATGTTGACAAAGCCTAATTTGTGAAAGGCTGCAAATACGATAAAAACTAAGATTTTATTTAGATGAGGGTTGTGAAGGGTTTATTAGAGAGATATTAAGATTTAGATCAAAATTAATATTGGGCAAATTACACCATGGTCTTTGAACTTTACTCAATAACCACTAAATTTCAAAATGTGACATAAAAGTATTCAACTTTATAATTTCTAATATTATGACTACTAAACTTTAACTAATATCTCAAAATGATTGTTAACGATCTCAAAATGAAAATTTTGAAGAATTAAAGTTGTTTAGAATCACATTTACAATGAATCCACATTTTTATTTTGCCAAACTCATCATTTTTGGGGATTTTTCTCTCTAAAATTCATTTTCTCTTTTAACCAAACAACACTTACGTGGCTTTCAGATGAAAATTTTGAAGAATTAAAGTTGCTTAGAATATTATCAATTATTGGAATTTTCTATTTTGAGGTTGTGAATACTCATTTTGAGATGTTGATTGAAGTTTAGTGGTTATTTTATGACGTTAATTGAAGTTTAATGATAAAACATCTTAAGACCCTTCTTCAATCGAGTCTGCTAATTTATTTTGACCACATTAAGATCATACTTGTATTTATGAACATCTAATTTAAAAAACATTACCTATTTCATATAGGTCTAAAATTGTACTTTTTACAGTTCAATTGTTGCAGTTCGGATTAAGTTTTTAAAATGTCATAAGACCCTTCATCGTTCTAATTTTTTTGTGGGATTAAAAACCTAATCTTTTATTTCCACACATCAAACTCTATAATTTATTTTGACCATATTAAACTCATACTTAACATAATTAGTTATTAGTTAGGAACATCTAATTCAGTTAGAAAAAGTGCTACCCATTTCATTTGGATCAAAGATCGTGTATGTGCATTAATTTTGGTGGTTATTTAGGTCCAAACACTTTGTAAGGACTAAGAACTAAAATAATGAAACCAAAAAATACTGACGTTGATATACCTTCATTCGTATAAAATGATATTAATTTATGAAAAATTACTAGAAAGTTTAACTAAAACATTAGCACCATAAATTAACTTTATTCTTATATATGGATGATTACTGATGCGCGTTTTTGATGGGTTCATATTTGACCCTAATAACCATACTGTAATTCAATACAAAATGGGCTAATTAGGCTAATTAGATGTATAAATTGTGGGCTAAAAGCCTTATTTTGCAGATATTTAAAAGTCAAGAAGAAACAGTTGTCATGCAGCCTGTTTTGCAGGAGAAAATGTGAGGGAGACCCTTCGGACTGATGGGTAAAAAGCGGAAAGCGGAGGACAACAGAAAAGGGAGGCGGTAGAAGGGATGGTCAACAACATGATGAAAAGTTCCGGACCTTGAGTGTTCAAGTGTCCAAAGCCAACATTAATTTAAGAAGAATAGTGTACTTGTGTTAAGAACAATCTACTTTTGTAATAATTTTATTCTAGTTTATTCCTTCTCTCCTTATTATTAGCGGACAAGTAGAGAGAGAGGGGTGTACATTTTTGGATAATTTTCGGTTCCTAAACTTCATCTCTCTCGGGAGAAAGCTGATGGGATTTTTGACCTAACTCCATTGATGAGGAGTTACTGCTACGGGCTGGAGTTTTAAGGTTTTCTTATCTTATTTATGAATGAATGTGGTTTATTCTATGGTGTGTTTAATGATGCTATTCATGTATGTTTCATTAACTCCTATCTTAGCGTTTATGAATGATGGGAGACTGCTTTCATATTCACTTATCTATCATTGAACATGTAAAATCTGAAGTAGAAATATAATGGTTTTATATCAAGGGTTTTCTATGCATGAAATGCTGCTTATTGTCTAATGTAAGAGAGAAACACATTTGGGGACGCTTGAATGTGAAGTAAATCTTAGAATCTCAAAAACACACGAGAGTTGACTTGAGTGAGCTTAAAGCAGATACCTTGACCCACATCATATTACATTCATGAATAAAAAGGTAAAAGTCAACTGTAAGCTCCTTGTTCATGCTAGGCTTAGCTTGTTCTCCCTCTTTTATCGTGATCAATCATTATTTTCTGAACGCACTTTCTAAAAGATCAGCCACTTTTAGGTTATTCTAATCAAATCATATGAAACTCATTTCCAACTAAAAGAAAGAAGTTACTGTTACTTTGAACACCCTGTTCTATAAGGTTTTTCTGTTAGAATTTCTCATCAATCCTTGAGGAGAATGATATTATACTTATCAAGATATTACTTGTACCTAGTGCACTTACTAGAGTATATTCTGAGGACAACAGTTTTACATATACATGCATGTGAAGGCAAGTGTACCTTAGTCGTGTATCAAGTAATAAAGTGAAAGTAGAGTATCGTTCCCACGAGGATGGTGATTATAAATACTAATCTCTTTGCTTACTATCTATTATTTAAACAATCGAAAGGTAGAGTTTGTTGGACAACCAAGTTAAGACTTAAGCAAGAAATGAAATGAAAATTATACAAATTAGGTGCGAGATTACTTATATTAAAAGAAACTAAGGCTTCTAGCTTTACTTAACATCTTTGGTTGGTAATAACACTTAACCCCTTTTAAGTTGTTTTATCCTTTTTAAGATGGCGATTTTTCTTATCAACTAATAAATTCTCGAGATTGGCTCTAAACTCTCGATTAATTACTTTCCCTTGGTCCGACTCAAGTAATTAATCTAGAGAAGGATTAAGTTTTATTAATCTAAACCTTTTTAACCTACTTTACCTTGCTCTGACTAAAGTGATTACTTAAGATTCAAGAAAAACCGCTCGATTAATTAATTCTAAACTTTCGATTAATTACTTTCCCTTGGTCCGACTCAAGTAATTGATCCGAAGAAGCACTAAGTTTTCTTAGTTCCCATCCTTCGATTTATTACTTTCCCTTGGTCCGGCTCAAGTAATAAATCTAAGATTTGTAATAAGATTCATGAAAAACCTTGGAAAACCAATAAGCCACACTAAATGGTCATTAGGTCCAACTTATGAATTTAGATAGATAATGGAGTTCATAGTAATAAAAGAGATTGAAGTTTAGAAGAAACTGTAATAACGATTGCCGAACGAACTTCTTCGATAACTTAAAAATTACTTTTATTGGATTAACTTTTGCACAAACAACACTTTGAGAATCATAACAACAATTACAACAACAAAAACAACTGATTCTTAAAAAGAAGAATCGGCAAAATAACATTATAGAAGGAGGAATTTAGCCTAAGCTTGGTGTGTCTTCAAATGGCTCCCAAGGTCTCCTTTTATAGTAAAATGGCACAAATGCTTCCAAAGACCAACTCTCCTTATGTCCCATAACTCATTAATCTTCCATACTCAACTTTAAATAGGGTGGTGGAAGATGTTGGCAATTTAGGAGTTGAAATGAGTAAATGTGGGAAAGGAATCATAGGCTTCAACATGTTCATCAACTTGGACTTTCTAGACCTGTTACACTTAGAATTTGGAGATGATTATTATTAGTCATTTGTACATCTTTCTCTTAGCTTTCCAATGCATTTTGAATCGCCTCAATCTGAGTCCGTATGAGGGAGATACGATGAAATGCAAAAATGTGTCAAATCTGCCCTCAAAGTGAACAATGAGACTTTACAACTCACAGCTCCAAGATGCTGCCCATCGCGATAAGATGCATATGAGAAATCACTAAAAACTCATTTTTTACTCCATTTTACCCCCGAATTCTTGCCTTAAATCCCAACTTTGGTTATTTATGCTGAAAACCTTGTGAAAGTGCTGAAAAACATCCAAAGTGACTTAAATACATAAAATGAAGAAAATATACAAAAACCATTATTAAAATTTATTAAAATGGTACTAAATAACTAGTAATTAAATACTAAAAATGCTATAAATTAAGATGATAACAATTACATACTTATTAAGTCAATCGAACATCATTGAGAAGTTTAACTTTGATTTTGTTGAGAGCACTTAGAACATCTTTGCTACTAATCCTCTCCTCAGGTACATCTTCACAACACTTCAAGGCTAAGTTCATAATAGAAGATGTGCTATCTATCTTAGCCAAATTGTGTCGCTCATCGACCATAAGCAAATTGGGATCTACAAGTTCAGCGACTCCAGAAGGAAATGACTCTTTAACCCATTGCTTCATACTCATATCTTCGTTAAACATCTCATCTGTAGGCCTTCTTCTCGTGAAAGTTTCAATCAACATAATACCAAAACTGTATATATCGCCTTTTATGGAAACAAGTCCTCCAGATCCATACTCTATATTAGAATTTGATTACTCAGCCTCGTAAAAAACAATTACTATTTTAAGTATAATATATATGCAGAAAATCAAACATCACCTGGTGCCATGTATCCAACAGTTGCAAGAGTTATAGTTTGTATGAAAGATTGTTCTTCTCCGATGAGCTTTGCTATGCCAAAATCAGTTACATGAGCAATCATATCCTCATCTATAAGGATATTACTGGGTTTCAAATCACAATGAGCAATGGGATTCATAGAACCATGATGAATATATTCAACTGCTGATGCAACATCGATCATTATGTTCAATCTCTGAAAAATGTCTAAAAAGTAGTTGTGACAATACAACCATTTTTCCAAGCTCCAATTAGGCATGAACTCCATGACTAAAGCCTTAAATTCAGTTGTGCAACAACTCGTGATTATTTTCACAAGGTTTTTATGTCGAATCCCACGTAGTACTTCACACTCCACATCAAAACTCTTGAATGCTCCTTCTGACTCCAAATTGAAAACTTTAACTGCAACAGACAAGCCATTTGAAAGAGTCCCTCTATATACTGAACCAAAACTCCCACTGCCAAGCAAGTTGACCTCATCAAATTTATTTGTTGCCCGTTGAAGCTCGTGAATAGAAATTCTTTGCCATATTGGTAAAGATGGAAAATTCACTTGGTGAGTCAATAATTTTGTTTTCCTTTTCCAATACCAAATTAGGATGACAAAAACAATTCCAAGTGCTAAAGCTATTAATACAATTGCAACCAATTTTATCTTGGTTTTCTTTGAATGGTTCTGATTGCTAGTTCTGCACAGTTTGACTTGGAATTTAGGTGCGCCACAAAGTGCTTTATTTCCTAGAAATGATTGGGTTGATAAGTTCATAAATGGCCCTCCATTAGGAATTTCTCCTTCTAATTCATTGAATGACACATTAAAATCCTTGAGATATTTTAATTTCTCTAAGGATTTGGGCATTTCTCCTGAGAGATTATTGATTGACAAATCCATGAATTCCAAGCTTATAGCATCACCAAATGATTTAGGAATGGAACCCTCCAATCTATTATCAGAAAGAGAGATGACTTAGAGATTGGAGGTCTCCAAAGGTGGGTGGTATACTACCTGATAATTGATTTCTTGAAAAATCAAGTAACGTAACAACTTTTAAATTGCCAATATCTATTGGAAGATCACCTTTTAAGGAATTTGATGCTAGGTTGAGTTTAAGGACATCTTTAAGCCTCCACAAAGTTGACGGAATAGTAGAATTAAGTTTGTTGGATACCAAATAGAGATATCCTAGAGAAGTAAGATTACCCAAGCAAAAAGGAATATTTCCAGAGAGCTCATTTCTCCCAAAATCTATGGCAATCAATCTCTGTAAACCACATAATTCAGAAGGTATGGACCCTTGGATCATATTTGTCAGAAGAAGTAATCCTTGAAGTTTCCTCATTTTTCTAATTGTCTTAGGAATGAATCCTTTTAAATTGTTTTGTCCTAGATCCAATGAAATTAAGCTAGTTAAGTTACCAATTTCCTTAGGAATTGTTCCTGTTAGTCCAGAACCATACATTCTGAAATATTCAAGGGAAGAAGATAGGTTTCCTATGGAAATTGGTAGAGTAGCATTCAATGGATTTTCACCCAAGTCTAAACGTATCAAATTTTTGCAATTGACCAATGAGGAAAATAAAGTCAATAAAGACAGACTAGTGAGATGATTTAGCGGTAAATTGAGAGTTTGAAGGTTTCTTAAATTGCCAACAGAAAAAGGAATAGAGCCAGAGAACATGTTTAAACCGAAGTCTATGTCAACAAGTTTAGAGGCATTAGAGAGAGATGTGGGAATATGACCATGGAACTTATTGTTTGCAATATAAATTCCTTTAAGATTAGGAAGATGGAGGCCAAAGTTTGGAGGAAGACTGTCTGAGAGATTATTAAAAAGCAAGGACAACCCTATTAATGTTGAAATATTATAAATGCTGGAAGGAAGCATTCCATCAAGGTTGTTATATCCGAGATGTAGTTCCTTCAGGTAAATAATGTTACCAATTTCAAAAGGAATGCTACCTGCATTGACAATTCATTGAGAAATTATAAATTAAAATTGTGTTTATAAAAAAAATTCAACTAAAATTTTAAGGATAATATTTAAACCAAATAACAAAAGTGAAGATATTTTATGAATATTTCATATCATACTAATGATCTATAGGTGAACACAAATTTAACACCTCAGAGTCTTACAAATCTATACTTGTAATTTGTCAGAATGTTTTCTCCAAAGCCAAGAATCCTTAATCGAGTTAGATTAATAAAGGAACTTTATCATATATGGAGTTCCTTTTCACATATAACTCCCATTTTATAAGATTGCATATATGTTATTAGACCTGACAATTATCGTGTTCGAGTCGTGTTCGTGTCGTATCATTTCGAGTTCGTGTTAAAAAGGGTAAACCCAAACCCGGCCCAATAATTTTCGTATCACAGTCGGATTAACCTGTTCGGGTTAGTGTCATGTTTTCGGGTTACATGTAATTTTGTTGTGCATATATATTAATGATGATTTTTAAAAATATAAGAGGATACGGTACTATTTTTAACTATTTTATGTCATTTTTATATTAATATGTCAACACTAATCATTTAAAAGTCTGGTAATATCATGTTAGATGGTCATATAATGTGTTTATAATAATTTAGGAGGTTTGAATCATATTTGCAAGTAATAATTATAATTTTATTATCTTTATTAATAAATTAACATATCAAAACATGAGAGAATATAACAATAATTTTAAATATTCATGCAATAAATTAACATATCAATAATTTTAACATATCAACCCTAATCCAACCCAAAAATTCGCGTGTCAGTTTTGTATCAATCCAAAAAAGACACATTACCTACTAAGCTAAACACAAACACTAAAATTGCGTGTCGATTTCGTGTCGTATGTACTTTTACCACCTCTATATGTTATGATCAATTTATGTCTTCATTAATACAAATGCGATAAAGCAAAAAGCATTTGTCACTAAATATATAATTACTCAATTATTCATTCTTAGCCTCTATAATAGATTTTTTTTTGACTGATACAGTAGGATTTTTTTCTGCCAAAAAAGCCTCTATATCCGTTAAAAAATTCTAGGGTCGATAAAAATATTTATAATTTAATTAAATTAATAATTTTATTAGTATTATATAAGATATATCATTTTTTATTTTAAAACTGTCAAATATTTTTGAATTTCTATCATCTTTTAACATTCTCTAACCATTTCTAACCAATCATTTATTGATAACTTCCTAATTGACAAAATGCAAAATATGATTTGCTATAACTGTAAATTATTTTTTATAAAGGCTTTTCTGTGTAATTTCTCCAAAATTCTATTATATTCCCTTAGTCCACTTATTGAGCAAACTTGACCACTAAAATTTCTTTAGGCAAATAATTAAACATGAGAGAGAGATTGTATCTTATATTTTGAAGTTTAGATTGGAGTTTTATTGTAGGTTTAGAAAACATTAATTAGCATATAATAGTATTTTCTTATTTTTAATTGGGTATACGTCTAACATTTTGGATTAGGAACAATTTTACCCCTAAAGTTTAAAATGGTGCAATTTTACTCTAATGTTTGTAGCCAAAAGTCATTTTACCCCTAACGTTGATAATTTGGGTCAATTTCAGACACTATTATAAAACACAGATATTTTTGTTCCTTATTTTGCATCAATTGCTTACCAAATTGTTCTAAAAAAAATGATTTCATGTTTGTTATAATTTAATAATAGAATTGGAGATTAATATTTATAAATTCGGTGAATATTTTGAATTTTTTTGTCTAATTTGTACAAAAGACAGTATATTTTTTTTTCACATCCCAACATATGTTTGTGATTTATTGCTGATAAAATGACGTACGTGTGAAGGGTAGATACAAGATTCATGACCAATGAATTATTTCTCAAATTGACCCAATTTATCAAAGTTATGGGTAAAATTGCTCTTGGCTTCTAACGTTAGAAGTAAAATTGCACCAGATTAGACGTTAGGGATAAAATTACTCCTGATGCAAAATGTTAAAAGGTATTTTTGGACCTTAACCCTTTTTTGATTATGTATAACTGCTATCATATAACTGCTATTAAAAATTTAGTATATTTAAATCCAATACCAAAAGTGAACAAATTTTACGAACATGATATCATATAACTGGTATTAAAAATTTATCGTATTGGGATCTTACGAATATACCAATATGATAGAGTGTAATACCTGTCAACATGTTTTCTCCCAAGACAAGTTCCCTTAACTGAGTTAGATTTCCAATAGAGGTAGGAATCCTGCCACTTATAGAATTTCTTCTCACATCTAATGCCTCCAAAAATATAAGATTTCCGATGGAATTTGGAATTTCCCCTATCAAATAAATAATTGGTTAGTTCCGGTGACTATAAGTATGTAAATGCAAGTAGATGTCACCATTTAATATTTTGATACAAATTAAAATAGAAACCTAATAACCAACTAATATTTTTTAAATTTAGTTCTTAATATTTGCGCCTCAAATTATATTGTTTACAGTTTGAAATCAGATTTTTACAGTTTCTTTATAGCCGCATCACACATATAAAAAATTGCTTTTGAACTATTAAAAATTAAAATTTGAACATAATTGAATTGAATAACGTCATGTTAACCGAGTTTTATGTAAAGCTAACTCTTTTTTATAATTATCAAATGCTTAACATGACCGAAAATAAAAGATTGAGAACTTAACACACATCAATATGTAGATTAATTTAAACTAAAAATAAAAAATACTTTTGATTGTAATCAAAATCTAACAATGTAATTTCAAACATTTTGTATTTTTAAGAAAACATACCACATAGTTTTATTTGCAAACTTTTAGAGCATATGCCTTCATTTATAAATTGGGCAAACCATAGGTTTTTTTTTTAAAATTTACCCTTTATTGTTTAAAAGTTAAATTGTATCTTGTTTTCTGATGTTTGGATTAGATTTTTATTGTGTTTTCGGAAAAAAAAAATTATTTAGCATGTTGCAATTTGGTAGGATATTTGAATTTCCTTAATCTTGTTATAATAGTTGACTTCTGAAGTTTCTACCATGTCAATTGGTTATTGCTAACAAATTTAGCCCCGATGTATCAAAAAAATATAATTTCAAGTCTCATCAACGAAGATTGTTTTTTTTTTCATTAATAAAATATATGCAATTTCAAACCTTATAGAATGGCGAGGACCCTGGATGTTGTAGGATGGCCATAACATAAATTTATGCATTAAAGAAACTCACCTTCCATTAATGATCCTTGAAATTGAATCATCTCGTAAACATTAGGTTTACGATTTCACTCTATTACAAGGAGGCCAAATCTCTAAAGTTAGATTTAAGGTTGAAATGTTTTTAAAACATGAAAAAAATGTAGAGATAAGGGAAAAAAGAAATTTACCTCCAAAGTGATTAGAGTAGAGATCAAGATATTGAAGTTGGGATACAGATCCAATCCATGAGGGAATAATCCCATTGAAAAAATTGTATCCTAAGCTAAACAACTTCAATCGGTGTAAATTGACAAGTTGAACAGGCAAAGAGCCATAGAAAGAGTTATTGAATAAAGAGAATGTGACTAGGAATGAAAGGTTCCCAATTTGTGGAGGAATGGTCCCTGTTAATCCCATGTCATCAAGTATGATCTCTGTAACCCTGTGATGACCAGTTCCACAAGTAATACCAATCCAATTACAGATTGATGTATCCTTAGACCAGTTGAATGCTAACAGATTTCGAGGATCATTTGTGATATGAGCTTTCAAGATAAGCAATGCATCTTCATCGGTACTGATATTACTTGTGGCTCGGCTTTCTTGTAAACATTTCAACAAACATATGAAACATAATATAATTATCACGGACAAAGATTTCATTTTCTCTATGGATGACTCAATACTGAGAAAAGTTTTGAGGAATTGCGAATCAAATAAAACATTTGCAGTGAAATATATAGCCCTGTATTAGTTGAAAAGTCTATGAAAAAACAATTAAAAATATTTAATTTAATGTAATAATTATTATTAATGAATTGCAATCCAATTAATTAATGATGTGTTTATGGAATGTGAGATTAAGATATTATTTGATGTAATATAATTAATTAATTTGATGGACTTATTATTATTATTATTATTATTATTATTATTATTATTATGCAGGCATGGAATATTTCAAAAACTAAGTGCATGGGCAGATAATTCCACAAAATAGTAATTAAACAAAAAGGTACCCTTTGGTGGCATTCCTATGCATTTCCCAAACCCGACAAAATAAGTTCCTATTTTATTAGATATATTTTAATTAGATGGATAAAGTGTAAAAATACATTTAATGTTTATAGTCAGGAGTAGTTTTTATCCTTAACGTCTTAAAAAATGTAATTTTAACTTAATGTTGGCAGTAAAAAGTAATTTTACACATAATTTTATAAGTTTGGTTAATTTGAGAAATAATTTGATTTCTCGGTTATAATCTTGTGATCTTTACTTCACATGTGCGTCATTTTATCACTATTTAGCAACAGATCACAAACATATAATTAGACATGGAAAAAATACAATGTATACTATATTTTGTATGAGTTGATAAAAAAAATTAAAATATTTAGTAGAATTTATAAATATTAATTTTCAATTTTATTACTAAATTACAAAAAATAAAATATTTCTTAGAACCAACTGATATACGATTGGTGCAGAATAAGTAACAAAATATTTGTATTTATAATAATATAAGGGTAAAATTGCTCTTCACTGCCAATCGTATTGATAAAATTGTACTATTTTATAAGTTATAGGTAAAAAATTTCTTGACTATAAACGTTAGAGGTATTTTTCACCTTATCCCTTAATTAAAACATTACATTATCAATATTCATTATATATGTTTCATTAAAAAAAGATAAATAAATTTTATTTGAAAGCTACAAATACCATATAATAGAATAGATTTTTCTATCCACTTAATTGGATTGATTTTTTTGTTCCTATGAAAAAGATATTTGAGTACTAGAAAATTAATTTCTTTCTATGATAGAATAATAGCATAAACTGATAGAAATAAGGGAAGTGGTAGGGGTGTTCAAAATTCTAACCAATCCATGGATCCAATCCAATCCAACCCAATCCAATACCCAAATATCTAGTTTATTGGTTTATTTATTATATTGGATTGGTTGTAACCAAACCAATAGAAAAATTTCACATGAATAAAATAATTTAACTGGTTAATTAACCAATCCAAATTAAAAAAGCCCAACATTTTTAAAATGAAACCAAAACTTTTTTTCCTAACAATTACAGATCAAGGTAAGCCCAAACTAAAAGGACCAAAACAATACTACGTAAAGTCATGAAATTCAAAATAATTTTTTATTTTGTATTTATTTAGTTACTTGATGTTTAATGGGTAAATTACACCTACGGCCACTTTAGGAGTGTGTATTGGTATAAAACCGAACCGAACTGAACCGAAAATACCGAATACCGAAATAATCAAAATAATTCACACCGGCACCGAACCGAATAATAGGTAAAACAGAATTAAAATCGAACCGAAATATACAATTCGGTTCTGTTTAAACCGAACAAACCGGATTAAGTTAAAAATAAAAAATAAAAATCACTATATTTTCTCATTAAATTTACCTCAACAACAACAAAAGTTGAAATACTTTCAAAATATATATGTACTGGGTTCTTATCTCAACAAAAAAAAAATTAAACTTGTAAAATCAAATATATGCGTGTATATATATAAAAGAATGTAAAATATGTGTAATTCGGTGCGGTTCGGTTTTTTTTACACTTTTTGTCAAACCAAATCGAAACGAACCGAACCAAACCGAATACCAAAATAGATTTAAAATTAAAACCGATACCGAACCGAATTGTTAAAAAACCGAACCGAAAAACTGAATTCAATCGGTTCGGCTCGGTATGCGGTTTAAACCGCACCGATGCACACCCCTAGGCCACTTAACTTTGCTCATTTTCACAATGTGGCTCCTAAACTTTAAAACATAACATAAAAGTCACTCAACTTTATATTTTTTTTACATTATGACCATTAAACTTCAATCAATACCTCAAAATAAAAAATTCGAAGGATTGATAATAATCTAATAAAATATTTGATGTTTTTCGTATTTAATTAACAGGATATTTAATTTTATGGTAATTAATAGATTAATTAAATATCTTTTTTTTAACAGAAACATCTGATTAATTAAATATCTAATTTGATATTTAAACACAATTATTGATATTTAATTTATAAGAAAAAAAGTAAACATTCGAGGAGCAAAATTTACAACATTTGGAAGAAAAAAATACGAAAAATTAAATATAATAAAACGAAAATTGAAGACATTAAAAAATCAGATTTGATATTGATTGAAAAAAAATAAATTAAATTACTTAACCTAATTGAAATAATAGGTAATAGGTTTGGTGAAATTAATTTATGGATTGGTGGTTAATAACCAATCCAAACCAAAACCAATCCAATCCAATTTTATAGAGTTTTTATGGATTGGATTGGTTATTTACCACCAATCCATGAATTCATTCCTTAATTGGATTGGTTAGGTTTTTTTATCCAATAACTATTGGATTGATCCATGAACACCCCTAGGGAGTGGTTTTACACCATTTTATTCTACCTGTCATGTTGTAAAAAAAAAATTATTAAAAATGAATAAAATTAAAACATTATTATTTATTTCTCTATTTTTTTTATTAAAATAAAAATAAAAATTCTATTCTATTTCTAGTAAATTCTAAGGTAAATTTTAAAAACAACCCCTGTGGTTTCATGTTGTTCAAAAAAAACTCCTATGGTTTGTTTTTACAAAAAAAAGGACCGTGGTTTACGCCGTTACCCGAAAAACGGAAAACGGCTTAACAGTGTTAAAATAGAGGGGTAAAATTGGAAATTCCAGATTTTTTTATTATTTTTATTTTTCTTTACTTTTCTTCTTCTTCTCCTCCTCCTCCTCATCCTCCTCCTTCTTCTTCTTCTTCTTCTCCTCTCTTTTCCTTCTTCTTTTTTCTTCTTCTTACTCTCTCTCTCTTCTTCTTTTTTTCTTCATCTTTTTTTTCTTATTTTTTTTTAATTTCCAGAATTCTGAAAATTTTCCAGAATTTCTGAAAAATTCCAGAATTCTGGACGTCTGAAATCCAGACGTTCTTAAGAACGTCTGAATTTCAGACGTTCAATGTCTGAAACCCAGACGTTAACGTCTGGATTTCAGACGTTGAACGTCTGGATTTCAGACGTTCAACACGTCTGAAATCTAGATGTTGAACGTCTAAATTTCAGACGTAACGTCTAGATTTCAGAATTTTTTAAAAAAATAGAAGAAGAAGAGAGAGAGAGGAGAAGAAGAAGAAGAGAGAGAAGAAGAAGAAGAAGAAGAAGAAGAAGAAGAATGAGGAGGAGGAGGAGGAGGAGAAGAAGAAGAAAAAAGAAAAAAGAAAAAGAAAAAAATAATAATAAAAAAATTTCCAACTTTACCCCTTGCCACGTCAACAATTTTAACACCGTTAAGCCGTTTTCCGTTTTTCGGGTAACGACGTAAACCATGGTCCTTTTTTTGTAAAAAAAAACCACAAGAGTTTTTTTTGAACAACATGAAACCACATGGGTTGTTTTTGAAATTTACCCTAAATTCTATTAATATGTTAATATATTTCCATTAAAAAAATATTCAATTCGATTAACCTTTTTTTTCTTTTTTTATTCTTTTTAATTATGAATAACGAAAAAGAATAAAAAAAACTTTCATTTAAAGTTTTCTATTTTAATATTGTATTGAAATTGTATTGAATTTAATAATATTGAATTTCTTTTAGTTGTTGTTCTTTGTAGTTTCCGCAAGTATGTTTGAAAAATCTCCATTCTTATGAACAAGCGAGTTAAGGTCTTCGACCAGTCTTTTCCCAGAGAAAGGAAGCCTAATTCCCTTGATGAAAATCAGACAACTTGCGAATTGTGTCCGTGCGTTGCGCGGGTGGATTAGTTTTTTGTACTGAAATTTAACATTTTAATATTTTTTAAATTTTATTTATTTACATATAGTGATATTAAAATTTTATTTTAAAATAATTTAAATTTATAAATTGTAAATAAATTAACAAACATATATTTTTAATTGCTTGATAATATTTGGAAATTATTGAAGTCATATTTATTGTCCATGTTGACATGTTTGCAATAGTCATTCCTTTCTGTTATTGTATAATATTTTTTTATATAATCTTGCAATTTAAAATATTTGAAGTGTTATGTTTTTTCAAAGTCTGAATTCTTCCAATTCTTGAAAAAAATGTTATTAATACAGTTTATCAATGGAAATCGCTCCTAAATAAATCTGAATCACTTACTGAAATAAGAACAAAATTATAAGACTATATTATTATAAGATTAAAAACAAAACTAATACATAATCAAAATTAAAGGTCAATGAGGTCTTTGATTTTCTATTGCCAATGAATATAATGATGAAATACTATATATCATGCTTTATATATAGGTTTATTCGTGACTTTTGAATTTTCTTTGCTTTGTGGTTTTTCATCTTCCCGTAACTCTTACTTTATTTTATTACTTTAATTAATGGGCTATTAATTGATAATAAATAATGTGAGATAATTAAAACTCATTAACTGATTTATTCTTTTTGCTCCTGCGATGCCAACTAAGCAAAAAAGCCTCTAAAACAATTCTTGTAAATTCTCTCTGCTTCCGCTATTATATATAGTATAAATATAAGACTAGGGTTATGCTCTGCTTACTTTGTTTTTGACAAAGTAAGCATTACTTTGTTTTTTCCACCATTGGATGGTGATGAACTTTAACAAAGTAAACTCATCAAATGGTAGAAAAAATAAAGTAAAACTTACTTTGTAAAAATCAAAGTAAGCATAGAAGGCACCGACTAGACTATATTATTATAAGATTAAAAACAAAACTAATATATAATCAAAATTAAAGGTCAAGGAGGTCTTTGATTTTCGATGGCCAATGAATATAATGATGAAATACTATATATCATGCTTTATATATAGGTTTATTCATGACTTTTGAATTTTCTTTGATTTGTGGTTTTCCATCTTCCTGCAACTCTTACTTTATTTTATTACTTTAATTAATAGGCTATTAATTGACAATAAATAATGTGAGATAATTAAAACTCATTAACTGATTTATTCTTTTTGCTCCTGTGATGCCAACTAAGCAAAAAAGCCTCTAAAACAGTTCTTGTAAATTCTTTCTGCTTCCATCTATACTATATATAATTTTGGAAGCAGAGAGAAAATGAGAGAAGTGTTTTAAATGCTTATTTCATTAGTTGTCAAGCATTTAAAAATCTAGATTAAAAATGATTTTAATTAAGATTAAAAAGGATTTTAATTAATTAAAATAAAAAGGATTTTAATTAATTAAAATTTTATATTTAATAAAATAATATAATTAATTAGATATAGGAAATATGAAATTCGAGTTAGTGGATAAGTTATATAGTTAAGAATTTGTATAGTTATATGTTTATATTTAATAAAATAATATAATTAATTAGATATAGTATGGAATTCGAGTTAGTGCAGAATTTGTATAGTCATTACCAATTACAATAAAAATAATGATGCTCATTTAATTAATTAAGTAATAATTGAAAATTTAATCATATAACAATTCAGGATAGATGAAGAGATATTGTATTAATTAATTATATTTAATAAGTATTATTATTGCATCAATTATTACAATTTATTGTACTATATAATGTAAGGAGTTTGTGATTTTTTTATTCACAAATTTACATCCCCACAAACTTAAATCTTCAAGTACGGCTATGATGAATTTTGTTAGATTTATATGATTTATATTTTAATTGGTCAGGAGAAGACTTTCACAGTGGCTGCTACAATAAAAAGCATCAACGATAAATTCGGATGATACTATTTGGCATGTGAAATTTACCGAAAGAAAGTAAAGCCGAAAGATGATACATTTTGGTGCGAAGAATGTGAACGAAAACCAAGGACTACAATTCCAAGGTGAAATTTATTAGTAAAATTACAATAATCTTTCTTTGCATATTGAAAAAAATTATAAACATATATTATTTTTTCACAATTGTAGATACATAAGCTCGAGATAGAAGTTGAAGACTTAAGTGATTATATGACATTTTAAGTCGGCAATAAGCAAACTTAGCTTTTCAATGAAATTATTTTTGTGAGAAGCTTTAAGTTTCGTCTCAAATTAAGAGGATTTCAATTTCAATTTTTGTGTTTTTACAATTTAAGTTATTTGGTTTGGTTTCAGTTATCATTTACAATTACAATAATATAATTCATGTTTGGGAATTCGTAATTTAATTTTCAAACACAGTAAGAAATGACAAAATTATAATTTTATTTTCAATTTTTATTATCAGCAATTTTAGTGATACTTACAAAAATATTCCTCAATTTTAATGATACTTTTATAAAATATTCCTAATTAAAATAACGTACTTATATTTAAAATAGATAATTGTGACATTAAAGAGTTATTAAAAGAATGTAGATTGAATATTCTTCGTATAGATCAATAATAATGAAAAATAAGTCTATAACTCACATAACAAAATTTCAAGACAATTGAAAAATTGTGGGTCATTTAAAACCAACATTATATTAAGAGTTTATAAATATGTCAAATGTTTCCGGTTGTTTCCAAATAATAATTTTAAAATTCTTGAGGGTCCGTTTGACTACTTGCTGTTTGTTGTTCCTGTCTGATGGTTACTGTTCCTATTTGCTGTTTGCATTTGGAAAAAACTGTTTTTCCAAAAAGCATAGATTATCAGCTTTTGTAAAAAAATATTTTTCAGCTGTAAAAAGCAAACATGATGTGTCTAACCAAACACCTAAAATTCTTGTCTTTTAAAATGAAAAAGCAAACAGAAGGTGAAAAATGGATAAACAAACACCCCTTCAAGTTGAAGAGTTTCATTATGGTTGAATCATAATTAAAATATAATGTTAACTTTAAACTATAAACATTGAATATCAACATTGAAGTTATTTTTACACATTTTCGTATTTCAACAAATAAATATATAACTTCTTAAGTTTCATTCATTTACTTTTAATAAATACATTTGAAACCAATATAACTTAAATAAAATTATTACACATTTAGTTTTTATTATTACAATTTTAAGTTTTTTTTCTCATTTTTTAAGTATAGATTCTATATTATTATTATTATTATATATAATAGTGCAACAAAAGAGACATTGATGAGGTGAGATTTGGACGCTTTTTTCACAAGTTGTAAAAATAGTAGCAAAAAAAAAATTCTTACAAAACATCCTAACATGTATATTTTAAAAATAATATCAATATCATTATATATAAATGATATAAAATTAAAAAAATTAAACAATCTTAAATAATTGTACAAAAAATTTAGATACCCGCGCAACGCGCGGGCACAATACTAGTTATTATATATAGTATAGACATGTCAGGGCCGGTCCTGACATTTTAGCGGCCCTAGGAGAAATACGAGATAATGGGCTCTTAATAAAAAAATTATACTAAAAAATCTAAAAATAGAAATTTGGACCCATTTTAGACCTAAATTATCATATTATTTGGTCAATTTTTAGACCTAATGGATATTATAACTAAATTTATAACAAAAAAAAAAGTATATATTCAAAAAAAATTAAATTTTTTGGGCCCCTTTTAGCCTTGGGCCCTGGGCGGCCGTAGGCCTTTGGGCCGGCCCTGGACATGTTTAGGTAACTCAATATTTTTGCATTCCTTAATTTTTAGCCATTATTTTATAGTCATTTATTCTATTAAAAGTATAAAAATAAACAATGTCATTAAACCGATTTTCAAACATAGCCCCTTATTTTAAAAGTTGAAGTGTCAAATTTGACCCTAACATTTCTGGTGAAGTATAGATTTGGTTCTAAAGTACAAAATGGTCTAAATTTAACTCTAACATTTCCAAACAAGATCAATTTTAGCACTATGTTTTTAACGTTGTCAAGCAAGATTAATTTTAGCACTACGTTAGTGAAAATTTAAAAATGATATTTTGACTGTTATTTAACTGTCACATCGGAACTTCAAAATATAATTTATATCTAAGATATATAATATGTTACTAACAGCATTACAAAAAAATATATTAAAAAAATATATTAAAACGCTAATAACTAATAGTTGCTGCCAACAAACCGTAATAATATGCGGGGATTTGGGAAGTCGCTTGGGAATACCAAGTTTATTCAGAATTCCACATATAACCGATTTGACAATGAGAAGCATCTTTGATTGACTGCCAAATAAGGACACAATTTAATTCAGTCGTAAATTCCAGTCATTAACTCTTTATTTTCCTTGTAGTACTAGAGCCGTCTCCTTGTGAGAAATTAATATAAAAGTTATTCTTGACAATAGATCATTTTAGCAAAATATATATATGAAACATTCTCAAAGGCTCACTATGCCAAAACCCTCTTCAGACGACGGTTAAAAACCGTCATCCCACGAGATATAAATCTGTCACGGAGCTCACTGTCGTCTGTTGCACTTTCAGATAACGGTTAGGTTCTGTCATTTGAAGATACTATACATGACATCAGCCTAGTTGCGTACTGTCATATGAATCTTGTTATGATGCATATTTTTTATTATTAATGTCACCTTTAATGTCATCACATGACATACTAATAATTAAAAATGTCAAGTAGATATATGGGAAATTGGCATATTGGTATTCGCGGTGACAGTTTTTATAATAATTTATGTCGTTATAACTTGTATCAGATGGCATAGGTCTTAATCAATCATGTCGATATATTTATTTTAATGTCTTTTTATTGTTGTTTAGATGATATTTTTATAAACATAAATGTCACTCTTTGCCTTCTTCTTCGAATCTGGTAATGAACAATATGTTGAAACACCTTTCCACATGATTTTGATTTGACAAAATTATTTAAGTAATTGATAAAAAATATTCTAACACATTAAATTTAAATGCTTTGATTTATTTATATACTAATGTGTTTGTTCAATGTTGAGTTTATTTATCTATAAGACATTAAGATATAAAGTCTAAAAGCCCATTAGTGGAAGTCAAGCCCAAGTCAACATAATCAAGACCTCACGACCCAAGAAGACGAAACAAAGTCGTATCAAGCAAAACGACGACTCAGCATGAAGAAGGATCGAGAACCCTTCCAGCAAAAGCTTCAAGAGAAAGCTGCTGAGTTAAGAGACAAGCAGTCAGGACAGCGGCAGACAAGAACCAACTTCTAGACAAAGTATTTCTACTTTGGGTAAAGTTCAGAAGGCGCAGGAAGCTGTTTAGAAGACTTTGCCAAAAATGTCGAAACATTTTGTTTGCCAAACGAAAAACTACCGAGCACTGCCGTGGATAGAAGATGCAAGAATCTCATTGGCCAACGACACTGAGCGCGTACTGAGTGACAACAACAGAAAGCCATTTCCCTCCAACGGTTATTTCGAAATTCGAAATGACCGATGCCTCAAGTGTCACTATATAAAGGCCTCTCATTTGCTTTAATCGATGCAGATCTTCAATTAGCCGAAACGCTGTCCAAATTCATACTTGAAGTTCTGTGAGAAAAGCAAAGCAAAAACCTTACACCAATTTCCAAATTATTGTGTAAAAGTCTAGAGTGATTTTCAATCATCTAAAGTGTCTTAGCAATTGTTGTTTAGGACAAACACTTTATCATTTCTAGAAGAATAGAAAGGAGAGGCTGAGTACTCGGTTATAGTACTCAGCGGTAGATATAGGAGTGAGTAGAGGTATAGAGGAAGGTACTCTTGTATACTCAGCTTCTATTGTAAAAGGTTTCGTGCTCTACCTTTAAAGAGCTCAGTAGAGAATTAAAAAAGCTCGGACGAGTTCTGGGGACTGGACGTAGGCGGAGAGGTCGAACCAGGATATGTCTGCTGAGTAACATATTTCTAACCCTTAAACTCCTTTACATATTGCTTACTATAAAACTGACTAAGTAACAAACTCACACTGAGTTGAGTGCACTAAGAAGCTGAGTTCAGGAATAGACTCTAAGTGCTATCTCCTGACTCAACGAAAGAAACAGACTTAGTCACAAGTTGACTAAGCTTGTGTCTTAGAATTACTTAGCGCCGCTTGTAAACCTTTTCTTAAGAAAAGAAGTCAGCCTAAACGGACAAAATTTTCCTACCCCCCCCCCCCTTGGAATTAAACTTGTCACGTTATAAGGGACCAACAAGTGGTATCAGAGCCTAACAGCTCACTGAGCAAGATATAACTATCTTGAGCTGATCCCCACTATGGCTGAGAACAACACTCGTTTCCTCCCAGGAAATCCGACAAATCAGATTTTACCCGAGGGACTGTCCATTACTCGGCCTCCTATGTTCTTCGGGTCTAACTATACCTTTTGGAAGACCAGAATGAAAAATTTCATTCAGGCAACAAATATGAGTGCATGGCTTTCTATAGTCCAAGGCCCATTTGTTCTTGTTGAAACTATTGACGGCCAAACGGTTGTTAAAGCTGAGACTAAATGGACAGAGGATGATCTCAAGAAGCTACAAAATCATGCTTCGGCTATAAACATGCTTCATTGTGTGTTAGATGCTGCAGAGTACAACAAAATTTCAGGTTGTGAGTCAGCGCAGGAGATCTGGAAGAAGCTAGAGGTCACCTACGAAGGAACCAACAAAGTGAAGGAGTCCAAGGTGAACCAGCACATGAGGTTGTACGAGCTCTTTGAAATGAATGATGATGAAGGAATCTCTGAGATGAACGCAAGGTTCACAAATATTATCAACGAGCTCAAAAGACTTGGCAAGATCTTTACTGAGGAAGAGCAAGTCAAGAAGATACTGAGGAGTCTTCCTAAAAGCTGGCAAGCCAAGAAAACTGATGTTGAGGAAGCTCAAGACTTAACCACCTACAAGTATGATGAACTCATTGGCTCGTTGCTGACCCATGAGATCTCAATGAAGAATTTCGAGGTGAAGGAAAAGTCTGAAGACAAGAAGCAAAAGTCTCTTGTCATGAAAGCTGACTCCACTGATGGGAGCTCAACAGATGATGAAGAAATGGCAATGTTCACTAGAAAGATGAAAAGGCTGTTCAGAAAGAATGATAAATATTCCAAGAAGCCTTACAAGAAGTTTGATAAGTACAAAGTTGAGTCAAGCGACAACAAGTACAAGAAGGACAACTCAAAGCCCATTACATGCTTTGAATGTCATCAAACTGGCCATATCAAATCAAGCTATCCTACCTTGAAGAAGGAAAGGAAGAACGGTAAGAAGGCGATGGTGGCAACCTGGAGTGATAGTGATGAGTCATCATCATCAGGAGACGATGCCACTGAGTCAGCAAAGATCTGCTTCATGGCAGATGAGCTTGCTGAGCCTTGTGTTTCTGAGCATGCTGACCCCTCCATTGCATCTGACGATGAGGAACACTCAACTGAGGTAATATCACTACCCTTGCTCAGAAATGAAATGGTTAATGCCCCGAGTGACCTCTACACACTTGTCAAAAAGTGTAACAAAAAGGTTAGAGCACTCAACATGCGATGTGACGAGATTGAGGAGGTCAAGTTGAGTGACCTTCAATATCTTCTCCAAGACAACTCAACTTTGCATAGTAACATAGAAATTATGCAAAAGTTTGTCTCCGAGGTCCAATCAGATTCTAAGAAACTGAAAAAGGATGTCACATCTATTCAGAACCAACTCAAGGTTCCGAATAAAAGAAATATTCCTCTGAATAATCAGTACGGAAGTACTAGTCAGCAGAGATGGAATCCTTAGCGGAATGTCCAGTGTGACTTCTGTGGGACGAAAGGACACACCACAAAAGTGTGCTGGCACGCTCATCACTGGGGTGCTGACTAGTCAGTGAGATATCCTAAACGGAAGGTCAGTTGTGACTTCTGTGGGAAAAATGGACACACTGTCCAAGTGTGTCGTCATAAAATGAAATATGATGCTTTACCTGTTGAACCTAACAAACAAGCACCCAAAAAGAATTGGGTACCTAAAAGCAACTAGCTATATTGCAGGTAAGCCTGAGGTGTGATGAGAAGTCAAAGATGTGGTACATTGACAGCGCATGCTCGAGGCATATGACTGGTGATGAAACTCAGTTCATCACATTTGTGCGTAAACGAGGTGGAAGTGTATGTTTTGGAGACAACAAAAAGGGTAAGATAGTAGGGTCAGGAACCGTTGGTGGTAATCCTACTATTGAGTCAGTCTCCCTAGTCAGCGGACTCAAATATAACTTACTCAGCGTAGCTCAGCTATGTGACAATGGGAGAAAAATTATATTTGATGACACTGGATGTAAAATATACGAGGGTAAAACAAATGAGTTGATTTTAACTGCCCCTTGTATTGATAATGTCTTTACGCTGGTGCGCCTTGCCCCGCCTCGTCTCATCGAGACAAGGAGTGTCTCGACGAGACGAGGGCCTGTCTCGACGAGACAGGTATTGTCTCACCGAGATAGGTCCAAAAATGGGCGATTTTGCTCCGACTTTTATATGTTTAGGTCCCTAGGCTTCCGAAAAGTGCTCTAATGGTCCCTGATGAATCCCAAAAGTGCTCTAACGGTCCCTGAATAATCCGGAAATGCTCCAATAGGCTTGGGTCTGGTTCGGAAATGCATGAAAGGTCCCTAAAAATCCATAAAAACACCAAAAACACCATAAATAAAGGAAATTACTAATTTTAACTAAAAAGTAATAAAACGATACTGAAATTAAATAGAAACAAAGGGAAAACAAACTAAATTAATCCTAAAAACCCTATATAAATGGGAGCTATCAACATCCCCACACTTGAATCCTGCTTGTCCCCAAGCAAGACAGAATTCAAAACAGAGAAAAATCAACAAATAGCTCCCTTACAAAAACAAGAATCTACTACACTTTATTATTCATAACAGTTCAGACTACTCATTTTGCAATTAAAAATATAATGAACCTCAGGCGAGTCTCCAAAAACTGATTAATTGGTTTTATCAATCAACACTTCATGAAAACGAAAGAAAAGGACTAAAATTGATAGCTCACAAGTGGCCACTCTAACGCTCAAGTGTTTGGGTAAAATTTTTATTTGTAAACTCTCTACATTTAATTGTACAAAGTGGTCACGTTGGGATTGCATCATCCATTCGGTCAAAATTAATGCATTAAAATTAAACAAAATCATAGGTCTTTAAAGGGTTGTAACGTGGGCTAAAGGTTAGGGTAGGAAAAATGGAATTTTAGGCAAAAAGTTAAATGACTCAAATAGTTAAAAATTTTGCAAAAAGGACAAATTTTTCGCATTAGGGAGCTATAAACCACCTCCCCACACTTAAAATCTTACTTGTCCTTAAGCAAGTCAGAATCCAAAAGGGACACATGATCCGCTATGTATAAGAAGGTTTAAGCTCAAGGTTGTGTTTGTGAGTCAATGAAGTATTCGGGAAGCAACTAAAAATATAATCACGTCTTTTATCCTTTCCTCTATAATTGTTTTTTGTTTTTTTTTATTTGGTTTTTAACCATTTTTTTTACTGGAGGGGAAAAAGAGTGAAATTCAAATGGGTAAAGGTTGCTTCTTCTATTAAAATTACAACCTTTTAATGATTGCTAGCGGGAATTTGAAGGATAGGTGTGTCTAAGGATTTATCAAAACTAAATTGAGTCAATTAATTTGGGCGAGAAAGGATATTTAAGAAGGTTAAGGTTTGTAACAGGGTTGATCAAAGAAAGGGATAAAAGGCTCAAAGGGGCTTATCTAGGGGAAGTGTTAAGGGATTTTGGCTAAACAAAGAATAGGCTAAATTCAAAAAGGGCTATACCTAGGTTGCCTAATCATTTCAAGTTTAATAAAACACAAAATTCAACCAGTATTGGATGCAATTACTATGAGCACAAAGACAATAAATGTAATCCCACACCTAAGAGATCAATTGTTCCTAATCATGAGTCTAAAATATTGATCTTTATGGCTCTAACTCACAATTGAAGGGTTATTTGTATCAACCTTAGCCTCAACTAACGTTCCGTTCCATGTCAATTTTAGGCAAACAATGCTCTTTGGAGACTCAAACGTTGTTCAAGATTTTTCTCATGCATCAATTTCGTTTAGAATGTGCAAATATTTAAGCGCATTGTCAACTGTATTGCGGGATAGCTAAATGTATCAAATTCAACTGCCTAGGATTCTCTGTATTCCTAGAATTAAAAAGCAAAAACATAAAGAACGAAATCCTAAAATTAAAACAAAAACATGCAACCTAATATAGAAAAACAAAAAGAAATTAAAAACATGCAAATGACAGAATCAAAAATCATCATATCCTAGTATCTCCTCCCCACACTTACAACATGCATTTACTTCCATCATTACATAAAAGCAAAACATAAAGTGTAAAAAAGAAATAGGATAGAAAAACTCTCTCAGGGGTGGCTGTCAATCCAACCCCGATTTTCCGATGCTAAATTTTCAATCCAAGTTGCAGTCCTGAAAATCAATCCGACGTCGGTGAGTATTCTGATTAGAGGGTTCTGCCAATAGAAAAAAAAGAAAACAAATATAAGAATAGAGAAAGCAAAAGAAAAGAAAAAGAAACATCGTTAAATATTTTTTTCTTAAAAAACAAAAAAACAAAAAAAAAATTTCGGCCCGTCTCGTCGAGATGAACAGTGTCTCGACGAGACGACACGAGAATTTTTTTTTTTCAAAAAAATTAAATTAAAAATTTTGTTTTTCGGGTGTGTCTCGTCGAGATGAACAATATCTCGACGAGACAACACGAGAAAATCTTTTTTTTTTTATTTTTTTTACGTCTCGTCGAGACAGCCAGGTGTCTCGACGAGACGACACGAAAAACCCAAAAAAATAATTTTTTTAATATATACAAATCTAAACAATTATTTCAACCTATTCAATTTACATAGATATAATCGAAATAAACTTGATGGTGTTGTTGTTGGGTATTTCGAAATATAATCTAATTATAAATAAAATAGTTCCAAGCAAATTTCATCTAATTATAATCAAAATAGTCCCCGGCAACGGCGCCAAAAACTTGATGCTCGTAAAGTATATAGCATTTAATAGGACAAGTGTATTCTATCGCAACAAGTAATATTGTGCTAAGCACGAGATCGAACCACAAAGACTATTTGTTATAACTAGTAAATCTACCTAGAATGATCTAATTGTTTAGAGGGTTGGATAAAGATTTGGGTTTTGAATAACTAATTAACTAAATTGAAAGCAATAACAAGATAAAGTGAACAATTGACAGGGTAGAAGGTTTACAATCTAGGCTGAGGAATCCTTTGATTAAATCCTATGTATGGGTTTAGGGAGTTCAGAGTTATATTTTACCAGTGATTTGAAGGTAATTTTCCTAAGTGAAAGACAAATGGGATCAGTATTCGTCTATCCTATTCACATGCATTCGGGTGACGACTTGATTAGGCATATACCCTAGGTCATGCAAAGCATTAGGTTTATTGACAACTAAGGCTAAAGCCGTAGCCCAGCCACAAAGCCTCATTCCTAGTGGTCTTTAGCGAAGTCAGACTAATACAAATTCGGTATAGACGATTCCGTGGTCAGGTTCTCATCTATCTATAATCCTATTTAATGTCAGGGTCACAGGCATTAAGCACATTATATACATAAACAGGCTAGTTGATCATTATCAATGTTCATTCTAGCATAAATCCTGTTCCTAACAATATCTAGGCATTAACCATGCATAAACTGATCAATCAAAGGTCCTAAATCCCTAATCATACATATTCATACAATCAATTTCATCCCCATCCCAAATTGGATGGGGATTAATTCATAGACAAATTAATCATAGCAATAAGGATAATGGAAAAGAGCTTCAATTAAATATAAAGGTAAAAGACAAAAGGGAAAGAGAGAAGAAATCTAGAACCCGTTTGTCGTTTCCAATTACAAAATAGAAGATCAAGCGCTTCCCCCATCAATCGTTCTTGAAGGAAATAAAAACTAAAAATAAACCTAATCTAGAAAGCAGGAAAAGCTAAACTAAAAATAAAAATCTACATTGTGGAGGAGAGAAAACCCTAGCGGCTCTCTAATTTATTAAAATGGCTAATCCCCCCTGAAAGATTAGGATTAGCTCCCTATTTATAGAGTTAGGGAGGAAACCCTAATGCCTCAAGAGTAAAAAGGAAAATTACAAAGTGTTTAATGGGCTTTTAGGGCCCGATCCACGCATTCCAGCAAGGGGGAAGGCGCTGGTGCGCCTTGCCCCGCCTCGTCTCATCGAGACAAGGAGTGTCTCGACGAGACGAGGGCCTGTCTCGACGAGACAGGTATTGTCTCGCCGAGATAGGTCCAAAAAGGGGCGATTTTGCTCCGGCTTTTATCTGTTTAGGTCCCTAGGCTTCCGAAAAATGCTCTAATGGTCCCTGATGAATCCCAAAAGTGCTCTGATGGTCCCTGATTAATTCGAAAATGCTTCAATAGGCTTGGGTCTGGTTCGGAAATGCATGAAAGGTCCCTGAAAATCCATGAAAACCATAAATAAAGGAAATTACTAATTTTAACTAAAAAGTAATAAAACGATACTGAAATTAAATAGAAACAAATGGAAAACAAACTAAATTAATCCTAAAAACCCTATATAAATGGGAGCTATCAAGTAGCAAGGATGAAACCTTTGAGACGTTTTCAACTTTACTAAGAAAACTTGAAAATAATAAAGACCTTAAGTTAGCTCACATCCGAAGTGATAATGATAGAGAATTCAAGAACCAACAGTTTGTTGAATTCTGTGAAGCCAACGGCATTGACCATAATTTTTCTGCTCCTAGAACGCCTCAACAGAATGGGATTGTTGAAAGGAAAAACAGAACCTTGGTTGAAATAGCTAGGAAAATGCTGAGTGAGCATAGGCTTCCAAAGTACTTTTGGGGAGAAGCTGTTAACACAGCGTGCTACATACTTAATAGGGCTCTAGTTAGACCTATATTAAAGAAGACCCCCTACGAACTTTGGAAAGGACGAAAGCCCAACATTGGATACTTTCGTGCCTTCGGTTGTAAATGTTTTATCTTAAATACCAAAGACAGCCTAGCTAAGTTTGACTCAAAAGCTGATGAAGCTATCTTTTTAGGCTACTCAACAAATAACAAAGCATACAGAGTTTTCAATAAACGAACTCAGGTCTTATAAGAGTCAGTACACGTTGAGTTCGATGAAACTAACCCTGCAGGAAGAGACATGCAGCTGACTGAGGATGATCCCCACTCAGCTCCCGCTGACCAAGAAACAGCCGCTGAGTCATTGCCTCAAGGGCTGACCAAAGGTAAAAGCGAAACTCAAATTGTTTTCACTGACTAATCTACACCTGCAGAGATTGTTGAAACACAACCAACACAAGACATCAATCTACCAAAGGAAATCAGAATACCAAGAGGACACTCAGAGAGTGACATTCTTGATGCCGCTGAGAACACCCTGATGACAAGAAATCAACTCAGCAACGTAGCATTCGTCTCAATTTAGGAACCAAAGAACTTCGCTGAGGCTGAGTATGATGAGTTCTGGATGAATGCAATGCAAGAAGAACTTGATCAGTTTAGAAGAAATGAAGTATAGGACTTAGTGCCAAAACCAAAAAGCCAGAAGACCATAGGAACAAGATGGGTCTTTCGCAATAAGATGGATGAACAAGGAAACGTGGTCAGGAACAAAGCAAGACTTGTAGCTCAGGGCTACAGTCAGTAAGAAGGTATTGACTATAGTGAGACCTTCGCCCCAGTGGCAAGGCTAGAGTCTATAAGAATTTTATGTGCTTATGCAAGTTATATGAACTTTAAATTGTTTCAAATGGATGTTAAGAGTGAATTCCTTAATGGAGTTATAAACGAGGAAGTCTATGTTAATCAGCCTCCAGGGTTTGAGGATCCCAAGTTCCTAAACCGCGTTTATAAACTCAAAAAGGCTCTATATGGTCTCAAGAAAGCACCACGTGCTTGGTATGAGAGGCTGACTAGTTTCTTACTGACTAGAAATCATGTCAGAGGTAAATCTGATACAACCTTATTCATTAAGAGAAAGGGTAAAGATACCCTATTGGCTCAGATATATGTTGATGACATTATCTTTGGTGCCACTAATGAGTCAATGTGCAAGGAATTTAGTAAGCAGATGCAGACTGAGTTTGAAATGTCAATGATGGGAGAACTCACCTTCTTCCTTGGACTTCAAATCAAACAAGGGAAAAATGGCATCTTCATCAGTCGAACTAAGTATGCTAAGGAGATATTGAAGAAGTATGAACTTGAAAATTGCAAGCCAATATCTACCCCTATGGGCACTGACACTGTCCTCTGCGCTGACGAAAGTGGTAAGTCAGTAGACAGTAGATTGTACCGAGGTATGATTCGTTCTCTACTTTACTTAACTGCTAGTAGGCCGGACATTCAATTCTCAGTATGTTATTGTGTTAGATATCAATCTAACCCTAAGGAATCTCATTACATAGTTGTAAAAAGAATCCTTAGATATTTGCAAGGCTCAGTGAATGCAGTTTTGTGGTATCCCAATACTTATGATTTCACACTCATTGGATACACTGACGCTGACTACGGACGAGACAAGCTTGAACGAAAAAGCACATCGGGAGGATGCCACTTCCTTGGAAGCTATCTTGTGTCCTGGTTCAGCAAGAAGCAGGCATCAGTAGCCCTGTCAACCACTGAAGCTAAGTACATTGCTGCTGGAAGCTGTGTTGCTCAAGTCCTATGGATTAAGCAACAACTTGAAGATTATGGCGTTCAGACTAAAACAATTGAAGTCAAATGTGACAACAAGAGTGACATTGACTTATCAAAGAACTCAATCCAGCACAGTAGGATGAAGCATGTTAGCATAAGACATCACTTCATCAGAGATCATGTACTCAAGAAAGAGATCAAGCTGACCTATGTCCCAATGGATGAGCAGCTTGCTGATATCTTCACAAAGCCACTGGCTCGTGAGCAATTCAACATACTTAGAGAAGCCATTGGTATGTTTAATCCTCTTCAATAAATTCCAAGTATAATATGTGATATATACATGCTGAGTTGATTACCACGCTGAGTGAATCATGACAAATTAGTAACTATCACATGCTGGGTAAATATACGTGCTGAGTGTTTATCATAAACCGAGTGATTAAACACACGAATTATCCCTTGCGCAACACTGACTACTCAAAACCTTAAACGTTTGAAATTCTTAACACTGAGTAAACATCCGTTGAAAAACTTAATGCAAAACACGCGAATTAAATAACCACTTAGGATGACGTAAGCGCAATAATTAGAAAATACACGCGCCGAATGTGTCATAAATGCCAGAATATTTTTCGATTGAGTATCTCGAGGTCAAACGGTCACCTCAACGCGTAGGATCAATTCGACACCTCTATAAATAGTGGATGAATTCCCACTTTTATCTCTTTACGCTTAGAAATCTCTGGTATTCCTATCTTCTCTCTAAAAATTCCAAATCTTCCCAAACTTCTCTGAGAATCATGACAAAAGTTTCTCTAAATATCTCCGGTGCCGGTAACGTTGATAACCGCTCCGATGAAAATCCTTCATCTCCTGCCCAGCGTGACCACTCTAAGGTCACTACACCGAGCAAGCAAACCAAAGCTGACCAAGCTGTCTCTTCGAAGGGAAAACAGCAAAAGGACAAGGGCAAGAAGACCGTGGAACGAACCTACTCTACGATCTACGAGAGTGTGAGGGGGTATAAGGTTGACCACTCTAGATGGTTTTCAAAGGGTTTTGTGGAAGCTGAGCAACCCTTCTGTGAGTGGATCAAAAACAACGGCTGGACCGAGCTGTTCTCAATTCGCGAACATACCTATCCAGAGTTAGTGAAGGAATTCTACGCTAACCTAAAAGTTGCGGATGATAATCGGGACTATATGGTCACCCAGGTTCGAGGGAAGGATATCTTCATCAACCACGCTTATCTTGCCTCACTACTCAAACTGAAAAATGAAGGAGCAATACTTCGTAAATCTGGTGACCAAGATAAAACCAACTACTCCGCTGAGTTTTGTAAACCTCCTGGTCATGTAGGAGAAATTTCGAGTACCTCCATGGGTCGGAATCAGAAGATGGCCCACTACATACTGACCAATTTTCTCTACCCCAAAATCAACTGCACCAACTCAGCGACAAATTTTGAGCAGTGCTTCATCTGGCACATGCTGACCTACACACCGATAAACATGCATGTCTTCATAATCGGTGGGTTTCAAAGAAGCACTGGAACCCTTAGGTTAGGCTCCATGATCACCAGAATCCTTAAAGATCACAAGGTGAGCTTAGTTGAGGAAATCCACACAATAGGCACTGAGATAACTGCAGCTGCACTGTTTGGTCTATTCTACGATCAACCTATTGTGCCCAAAAAAGGGAAAGGGCCGCTGTCCAGGAAACTGAGGGGATGGTGACTCGAAAGGGAAGAACAGAAAGAAAGAGGAAAGTTGTGCAAAGCACCTCTAAAGAAGCTGTCTCTGCACCAAAGAAGCTTAAATTTGTATCCAGAGGAACTAAGCCTCAACCTCAACAAGGTCAGGATGGACCTAGGTCAGCTGAGAAAAGACCAAGGCAAGCTGAGCCTGAGGTAGAAGAAAGAGAGGATATTGATGAGCAACCGTTAAGAAAGAAGAAGAAGATCTCTTCTGAATTAAGTCCTATCGATGCCCTTCCAACCGACGTTGTCATTCCTGTTGAAACACCTTTCCACATAATTTTGATTTGACAAAATTGTTTAAGTATAATTAAAAACATATTCTAAACACACTAAGTTTAAATGCTTTGATTTATTCTACTAATGTGTTTGTTCAATGTTGAGTTAAATTGCTTATAAGACATAAGGATTAAAAGGCCCAAGCCCAATACAAGAGTCAAAGCCCAAGTCAAACGGTTCAAGACAACTCGGCCCACGTATGTCAAAACATTGTCGTTATGGACAAAACGCAACTCAGCGGAAGAAGGAGCTAGAAGACCTTCAGGGAACAACTTCGGAACGAAGCTGCTAAGTTGATACGACAAAGCGTACAAGACAGCAGCTGGCTAAGGAAAACTTCCAGACAAAGTGTTTCCACTTTGGGTAAAGTTCAGACGACACAGTATGCTGTCCAGTTGACTTTACCATAAAAGGAGAGACATTCTGCCGAGCTGACCAATAGCTGACCGAGGACAGAAGATACTCAAATCTGATTGGCCGAGAGCTCTGAGCAAGTCAGGATGACAACGACAGGAAGCCGTTTCCCTCCAACGGTTATTTTGAAATTCGAAATGACCGATGCCTCAAGACGTCTCTATAAATAATGCCATCAGAAGCTTCATTCAACACAGAACTTGATCAAGCCATTACGCTGACCAAATTTCTACGCAAGTTCTGCAAGAAAAAAAGCAAAGCAATCTTACACTAAATTTCATATCTTTTGTGTAAAAGTCCAGAGTGATTATTCAATCATCTAAGGTGTCTTAGCATTCATTGTTTAGGACAAACACTTATCATTTCTAGAGATTAGAAAGGAGAGGCTGAGTACTCGGTTATAGTACTCACGAGAGATTAGGATTGAGTAGAGGTATAGAGGAAGGTACTCTTGTTATACTCAGTTGCTAAGATTGTAAAAGGTTTGAGGCTCTACCTTTAAAGAGCTCAGTAGAGGATTCGAAAGCTCGGAACGTGTTCCAGGGACAGGACGTAGGCTTAGAAGCCGAACTTGGATAAATCTGCTGAGTAACGTATTTCTTACCTTAAACTCCTTATATATATTGCTTGCTTAAATAACCAAAAACTGACCAAGTAAAGAGGTCAAGCTGAGTTGTGCGCATCGAACATCTGAGCTCAGGAATAGACTCTAAGTGCTATCTCCTGACTCAAGTTAAGAAACTGACCTAGTCACCAGTTGACTAAGCCAGTGTCTTGCTGTTTACTCAGCGCCGCTGTTAAAACCTTTTCTCCTAAGAA
The DNA here is from genome assembly GCF_963576675.1 of Euphorbia lathyris. Taxonomy (NCBI): domain Eukaryota; kingdom Viridiplantae; phylum Streptophyta; class Magnoliopsida; order Malpighiales; family Euphorbiaceae; genus Euphorbia; species Euphorbia lathyris. Next base: position 84,002,179 of record NC_088917.1, on the reverse strand, counting down.
AAGAAGTCTGCCCTAAATTAAGAAAAAGTGTAAATAGTTCCTAACCCCCCCTTGGAACTATACTTGTAACGTTATAAGGGACCAACAAGTGGTATCAGAGCCTAAAAGCTCACTGTAAAAGGTTTAACAACCTTGAGCTGATCCCCACTATGGGCGAAAACAGTACTCGGTTTCTCCCAGGAAACCAAACAACTCAGATATTGCCTGAGGGGCTGTCCATCACTCGGCCTCCCCTATTCTTTGGGTCTAACTATACCTTCTGGAAGAATAGGATGAAAAATTTCATTCAGGCTACAAATATGAGTGCCTGGCTATCTATAGTGCAAGGCCCATTTGTACCTGTCGAAGTTGTGGCTGGCCAAACAATTGTAAAAGCTGAGGCCAAATGGACAGAGGATGATCTCAAGAAGCTTCAAAATCACGCTTCGGCTATTACTATGCTTCAATGTGCACTCGATGCTGCAGAATATAATAAAATTTCAGGTTGTGAGTCGGCGCAAGAGATCTGGAAGAAGCTTGAGGTCACCTACGAAGTAACCAATAAAGTAAAAGAGTCCAAGGTGAACCAGCAGATGAGACTGTACGAGCTGTTCGAGATGAACAATGATGAGGGCATATCTGACATGAATGCAAGGTTTACCAACATCATAAATGAGCTCAAGAGACTTGGGAAGATCTTCACTGAGGAAGAACAAGTCAAAAAGATACTCAGGAGTCTTCCTAAAGACTGGCAAGCAAAGAAGACCGCTGTTGAGGAAGCTCAGGACTTAACCACCTACAAATATGACGAACTCATCGGCTCGTTGCTGACCCATGAGATATCAATGAAAAACTTTGAGGTGAAGGAAAAGTCTGAAGATAAGAAGCAGAAATCTCTTGTCATGAAAGCTGACTCCACTGATGGGAGCTCAACAGATGATGAAGAGATGGCTATGTTCACAAGGAAGATGAAAAGGCTGTTCAGGAAAAATGACAAATATTCTAAGAAGCCTTACAGAAAGTTTGATAAGTATAAAGCAGAGTCCAGCGACAGCAAATACAAGAAAGACAACTCAAAGCCCATTACATGCTTTGAATGTCATCAAACTGGCCATATAAAGTCAAGCTGCCCCACGCTGAGGAAAGATAAGAAGAACGGCAAAAAGGCAATGGTGGCTACATGGAGCGACAGTGATAAGTCTTCAACAATAGAAGCTGAGGCCACCGAGTCAGCGAAGATATGCTTCATGGCTGACGAACTTGCTGAGCCATGCGTCTCTGAGCATATTGACCCCTCCGTTGCATCTGACGATGAGGAGCAATCAAATGAGGTAATACCACTTTCCCAGCTCAGAAACGAAATGAGTAATGCCCTGAGTGATCTCTATACACTTGTCAAAAAGTGTAATAAGAAAATTAGAGCACTCAGCAGGCGCTATAACGAGGTTGAAGAGGTCAAGCTGAGTGACCTCAGATACCTTCTTCAGGACAACTCAACTTTGCATGATAACATGAAGATCATACATGAGTCTGTCTCTGAAGTCCAATCAGTTTCAAAGAAACTGAGAAAGGACGTCACAACTATCCAGAACCAATTAAAGGTTCCAAATAAAAGAAACATTCCTCTGAGAACTCAGTACCAAGGTACTCAGCAGAGATGGAATCCCCAGCGGAATGTCCGAGTGTGACTTCTGTGGGAAGAAAGGTCACACCACAAAGGTGTGCTGGCATGCTCAGCACTGGGGTGCTGACCAGTCAGTGAGACAACCTAAACAGAAGGTCAGCTGTGACTTCTGTGGAAAGAATGGCCATACTGTCCAAGTATGTCGCCATAAAATAAAATATGATGTTTTACCTATTGCACCTAACAAGCAAGGACCCAAAAAGAATTGGGTACCTAAAAGTAACTAGTTACAATGCAGGTCAGCCTGAGATGTGCTGAGAAGTCAAAGATGTGGTATAGTGACAGCGCATGCTCAAGGCATATGACTGGTGATGAAACTCAGTTCATCACGTTTGAGCGTAAAAGAGGAGGAAGTGTAAGTTTTGGAGACAACAAAAAGGGTAAGATAGTAGGGTCAGGAACCATCGGAGATAATCCTACTATTGAGTCAGTCTCCCTAGTCAGCGGACTCAAATATAACTTACTCAGCGTAGCTCAGCTATGTGACAATGGGAGAAAAGTTATATTTGATGCTACTGGATGTAAAATATACGAGGGTAAATCAAATGAGTTAATTTTAACTGCCCCTCGCATAGATAATGTCTTTATGCTAGACTTAGAGAAAAAGTTTTCAAAAACTGTATGCTTAGTATCAAAGGAAGAAAATTCCTGGCTATGGCACAGGAGACTTGGTCATGTAAGCATGGACCTCCTGGCCAAATTAGCAAGAAAGCAATTGGTTGAGGGACTTCCTGAACTTAAATTTGAAAAAGATCAATCATGCCACGCTTGCCAAGCTAGAAAACAAACCAAACAATCTTTTCACAGTAAAAACATTGTCTCAACTAAGCGTCCGTTAGAGTTACTACACTTGGATCTCTTCGGTCCAGTCCAGCCGCTGAGTCTGGGTGGAAGAAGATTTTCCTTGGTCATTGTAGATGACTTCTCTCGGTACACTTGGGTCATCTTGCTGAGTAGCAAGGATGAGACCTTTGAGACATTTTCAAATTTGGTAAGAAAAATTGAAAATGATAAAGACCTAAAATTGGCTCACATCCGAAGTGATAATGGTGGAGAATTCAATAACCAAAAGTTTGTTGAATTCTGTGAAGCCAGCGGCATTGACCACAATTTTTCTGCTCTTAGAACACCTCAACAAAATGGGGTTGTTGAAAGGAAGAACAGAACTCTGGTTGAAATAGCCAGGACAATGTTGGATGAGCATAGGCTTCTAAAGTATTTTTGGGGAGAGGCTGTTAACACAGCGTGCTATATTCTTAATAGGGCTCTAGTTAGACCTGTATTAAAGAAAACACCCTATGAACTTTGGAAAGGACGAAAGCCCAACATTGGATACTTTCGTGCCTTTGGCTGTAAATGTTTTATTTTGAATACCAAAGATAGCTTAGCAAAGTTTGACTCAAAAGCTGATGAGGCTATCTTTTTAGGCTACTCAACAAACAGCAAAGCATACAGAGTTTTCAATAAACGAACTCAAGTTTTAGAAGAGTCAGTACATGTTGAGTTCGACGGGACTAACCCTGCAGGTAGATACCAGCCACTGACCGAGGATGATCCACACTCAGTAACCGCTGACCAAGAACCAGCTGCTGAGTCATTTACTAAAAGGCTGACCAAGAGTAAGAGTGAACCTAAGATTGTTTTCACTGACCAGTCTACTTCTGCAGAGATTGTTGAAACACAGACATCACAAGACATAAATCTACCTAAAGAGATAAGGATTCTAAGAGGGCACACAAAGAGTGCAATCCTTGATTCTGCTGGGAATACCCTGATGACGAGGAATCAACTCAGGAGGTACCTCAGCAATGTAGCCTTCGTCTCAGTTCAGGAACCTAAGAACTTCGCTGATGCTGAGGAAGATGAATTCTGGATGAGCGCAATGCAAGAGGAACTCGACCAATTCAGAAGAAACGATGTATGGGAGCTAGTGCCACATCCAAGGAGTCAGGAGACCATTGCAACAAGATGGGTCTTTCGCAACAAACTGGATGAGCAAGGAAATATAGTCAGGAACAAAGCAAGGCTTGTAGCTTAGGGCTACAGTCAGTAAGAAGGTATTGACTACGGTGAGACCTTTGCCCCAGTGGCAAGGCTAGAAGCTATTAGGATCTTATGTGCATATGCATCTTACATGAACTTTAAATTATTCCAAATGGATGTTAAGAGTGCATTTCTTAATGGAGTTATAAACGAGGAAGTTTATGTTAATCAACCTCTAGGGTTTGAGGATCCAAAATTCCCAAACCAAGTTTATAAACTCAAAAAAGGCTCTGTACGGCCTCAAGCAAGCATCACGTGCTTGGTATGAGAGGCTGACCAGTTTCCTGCTGACTAGAAATTATGTCAGGGGCAAAGCTGATACAACCTTATTCATTAAGAGAAAGAGTAAAGATACCATGCTGGCTCAAATTTATGTTGATGATATAATATTTGGTGCAACTAACGAATCAATGTGCAAGGAATTTAGCAAACAAATGCAGACTGAGTTTGAAATGTCGATGATGGGAGAACTCAACTTCTTCCTCGGACTTCAAATAAAACAAGGAAAGAATGGCATCTTCATCAGTCAAGCTAAATATGCCAAGGAGATATTAAAGAAATATGACTTGGAAAATTGCAAGCCAATATCCACTCCTATGGGCACTGACACTGTCCTCTACGCTGACGAGAATGGTAAGTCAGTAGACAGCAAATTGTATCGAGGTATGATAGGCTCTCTACTTTACTTAACAGCCAGTAGACCGGACATTCAGTTCTCAGTAAGCTACTGTGCTAGATATAAATCTAACCCTAAGGAATCTCATTACATAGCTGTAAAAAGAATCTTTAGATACTTGCAAAGCTCAGTGAACGCAGGTTTATGGTATCCCAACACTCATGGCTTTTACACTCGTTGGATACACTGACGCTGACTATGGTCGAGACAAGCTAGAACGAAAAAGCACCTCTGGAGGATGTCATTTTTTAAGAAGCTGTCTTGTATCTTGGTTCAGCAAGAAGCAGGCATCAGTAGCCTTGTCTACCACTGAAGCTGAGTACATTGCTGCTGGTCATTGTGTTGCTCAAGTCCTATGGATTAAGCAACAACTTGAAGACTATGGTGTTCAAACAAAGACAATTGAGGTCAAATGCGACAACAAAAGTGCAATTGATCTATCAAAGAACCCAATTCAACACAGCAGAATGAAGCATGTCAGCATAAGGCATCACTTCATTAGAGACCATGTACTCAAAGGTGAGATAAAGCTGACCTACGTCCCAACGGATGAGCAGCTTGCGGATATCTTCACAAAGCCACTGGCTCGTGAACAGTTCAGCATACTGAGAGAAGCCATTGGTATGTTTAATCCTCTTCAGTAAATTCTTGTTCTAAAATGTAAATTTATGCTGAGTAAATTCCTATGCTGAATGATTTATGCAAATGCATGCTGAGTGATTGTTATGCTGAGTACTTAACACAAAATACACATCAATACTGAGTCAATATGCACACCGAGTAGTAATCTTAAACTGAGAAATCATCCTTTCATATACTACTGACCACTCAGAATCCAAAACGCTTAGTATTCTAAACGCTGAGTGTTAGATCCGTTGCATTTAATGCTTAAGCACGCGAACAGCCACCTAGGATGACGTACGTGCCGAATGTGTCATAAATGCCAGGATCTTTGTCGGTTGACAATCCCAAGGCAAAACTGACACATGGATTTGATAAGATCCACTCTTCACCGCTATAAATAATGGGTAAATCCCCATTCTTTATTTTCTTTACACCTACCGAATTCTAAGGCAAAGCTTTCTCTCTAAAAACTCTCAAAGCTTCCCAAACTTGTTCTGAAACTATGACTAAAGTTTCCGTCAACATCTCCGGTGCCGGTCACCCTAAGACCAGCTCCGATGAACCCTCCAGGCAAACTTCTGTGCCTAAAACTACCAAGGTCACTACGCCGAGTAAAGGAAAAACTGGGCAAGCTACCTCCTCCAAAGAAAAACTGACCAAAACCAGAACCTATACCAAGGTCTTTGGTAACATTAGCGAATGGAAAGTGGACTTCTCACGATGGGTCTCTGAGTCCTTCGTGACTTTCGAGCAACCCTTCTGCGAATGGATATCGCAAAATGGATGGACCAAGCTGTTCTCTATTAGGGATCACACTTATCCTGACCTAGTAAGGGAGTTCTACCACAATCTCCGTGTTGCTGATGACAACCAGGACTATCTGGCAACTGTGGTAAGAGAAAATACCATTTTCATAAACCCTAACTATCTGGCAAACTTGCTGAAGTTGAAAAATGAAGGAGCAAAGTTGAGAAGATCTGGAGATCATGAAGGTACTGGGTATGAAGTTACCTTCTGTAAACCTGAAGGCCACTCAGGAGAAGCCTCCAGTTCCTCTATGGGACAGCACCAAAAGATGGCTCACTATCTGCTGACCTACTTCATTTATCCTAAGATCAACTGCACCACCTAAGCAACGAACTTTGAGCAATGCTTCATATGACATATGCTGACATACAAACCGATCAACATGCTAGTATTCCTGATTGCTGGGTTCCTACGAAGCACTGGAAATCTAAGGTTGGGCTCGCTCATCACCAGGATCCTCATTGATCATCAAATAGACCTAACTAATGAAGTTAAAGCTAGAGGATCTGAAATCACAGCAGCTTCGCTGAGGGCTTTGAAGTTCAATCAGCCTCTGAAGAAAGGAAAAACTGCTGCTACTGGTGAACAACAAGCTGAGGAAACAGTTGTCCCGAAGAAAGGGAGAAGAACTAAGGCTCTAGCTGCCCGCAAGAGGAAAGCTGTTGAGACCCCTTCAAAGAAGGCTGAGCCTAAGGCAAAGAAGCCTAAGTCAATTGCTGAACCAGGTCAGGAGAGACCTAAGTCAGCTGAGAAAAGGAGCAGGCAAGATGGGCCTGAAATTGAGGAAAGACAAGATGCTGATGAGCAACCTCAAAAGAAGCAGAAGTCTTCTTCACTGACTCCAATTGATGCTATCCCTACTGACGTCATTGTTCCTGGTGACTCTCACTACACACAGTGTCTAGGAACTGTAGCTGAGCATCAAGAAGATGAGGTGCATTTGGACAATCAGTTCATTGCACAAGTTGAGGAAGAGCTAGATGGTGACAGTTCAGAAGATGACGAAGAAGAAGAGGCCAGCGGTCAGGATGACGCTGAGGACAATGAGGAGACAACCAGTGAGGTTGATGCTGAGCAAGCCAATACTAAGTTGGCTGCTGGAGAAGAACAAGAACATGACCAACATAATGTTGATCAAGTACAAGAACAAGCTGACCAGCTCAATACTGATCAAGAAGCTGATCAAGAAGAAACTTCTCCATCTCACTCAGGAGAGTCTATTCAAGCTGACCCTCCTCCTCGCAGAAGAAGATTGGTTAAGGCAAGTCAGAACACAGTCAGTGACATTCCTGTTCAACAACCAACCCTTCCTGACTTTGTTATTCAGAAGCCAACCAAGGACCCCTCTGCACTTAAGCTGAAATTTTTCAGAAAGCAACCATCCTCTACTCCACCGGCTTCTCTAGAAAAGCAAGCCTCTGTTTCTTCACTAAAAGAACATGCCGACTTGAATGCTTCCGCAAATTCTACGAGTCAAGTGGAATCAATTCCCGTCGATGCTGTCAATCCAAGTCTTGTGCTGACTCAGAACATTCCTGCCTCAGTTAGCACCGATAGCATCCGGATTACTTCTTCTCTAATCAACACCTCTGCCGATCAATCAGTTCTACCTGAAACACAAGTGCAGATTGGAAACTCACTTCCAGTCACTGACCACATCATTCCCTTGACTCCTCTTCCAATCGGTCATACTGATGTCACTGGACAACTTAATGAAGGCTCTCAAAGTTACATTAATGCCACTGAGTCTAGCAAAATAATAATCGACTCAGTTCAAGCATTGATCAAAGACCTTCAACAAACTACTCCTGCTGATGCTGGGCCTTCCACTATTGAGACAACTCAGCTTTCCCAAGTCACTCAGCTTCTCAACGAAGTTAAGGGATTCAAGGATTTGCTGAATGTCATCATTACTTTTCAAGCACAGCAAGCTAAGCAGGATTCCATTGCAAAGCTGGCTGAGATCCAGCTGACAACAGCTCAACATCTCAACGCTCTTCAAGAACAAGTTCAGACCTTGTCAGCTGCGAACACACGCTATGCTACTTCTGATGAAGTTAAAATGCTCTTTGCTCAGCTTCACACCGAGCAAATCAAAACCAACGAGCAAATGGTCTCCTATTCTCAGTGCTCAGTGGAGCAAATTGGTGAGGTCGTTCGATTGCTGAATCTGAACAAGTAAGAGATGGATACTGATGCTATGAAACAAAATGAAATGCTGTCTATCACCAGACAAACCTTCAACCACATACGTCACAACAATGTTCAGCATCAATACTATGACACCTACTTACTCAAAACATTCCATCAAGTCATTACTGGACTGACCGATGCACTTACATGGATAGGCAAATCTCAAGCCTTCACAGTCAGCATGATCAGCGCTGTTGAGCTTAATATACCCGCCGAGGTCTTAGATAATGGAGTGGCTATTTTTGATGGTGTCAATGAAAGCGCCGATAGACTTAAAGCGCTGTCCACATAACTGACCAGGGCCGTCTTAACCGATGCCTTTAGGATTCCTCCTCCCGATGCTGACAAAACGGGGGAGAAAGAACAAGTGAGAACACAGCATGAGTCTAGTCAGTCCAAACAGAAGAGAAAGAAATAGATATAGGCTAGCTCAGTATAGGCTAAGTATGTAGTCTCTATGCCTGTCTTGAACTTTTGTTTGTAAACGCTGACTACCTATATTAAATATCTATACTTGCATCTTTTGTTCAAACTCTGAGTTATATTATTTTTATACGATGCTGTGTATTATGTCATTATGTATCTTCAATTAAATCAGCTATGTTTAAAGGCTTATAAAATTTATTGATTGAACCCAATGCTGATAACATGTTTGACATTGACTTATATGTAGTCTTATAAAACTCATTGAACAACAAATTACTCAGTGCCCTCTGAATGTTAAAACCTTCCACTTGACACTGAGTAAAATAGAATATGTTCCATGAGCTGACCTATATCTGAAAACTGACCTTAGACTTACTCGATTAAAATCTTTAAATGTTTAGAGTAAAACTAAGTCAGTAGCTCAACCCTTACGGGGAAGTTTGCTAAGTTATATTAGCTCAACTATCATGGGGGAGCTCAACACTGAGTACCTCGCTGAATAGTTTTACCAACATCAAAATGGGGGAGTTTGTTGAAACACCTTTCCACATAATTTTGATTTGACAAAATTGTTTAAGTATAATTAAAAACATATTCTAAACACACTAAGTTTAAATTCTTTGATTTATTCTACTAATGTGTTTGTTCAATGTTGAGTTAAATTGCTTATAAGACATAAGGATTAAAAGGCCCAAGCCCAATACAAGAGTCAAAGCCCAAGTCAAACGGTTCAAGACAACTCGGCCCACGTATGTCAAAACGTTGTCGTTATGGACAAAACGCAACTCAGCGAAAGAAGGATCTAGAAGACCTTCAGGGAACAACTTCGGAACGAAGCTGCTGAGTTGATTCGACAAAGCGTACAAGACAACAGCTGGCTAAGGAAAACTTCCAGACAAAGTGTTTCCACTTTGGATAAAGTTCAGACGACACAATATGCTGTCCAGTTGACTTTACCATAAAAGGAGAGACATTCTGCCGAGCTGACCAAAAGCTGAACGAGGACAGAAGATACTCAAATCTGATTGGCCGAGAGCTCTGAGCAAGTCAGGATGACAACGACAGGAAGCTGTTTCCCTCCAACGGTTATTTCGAAATTCGAAATGACCGATGCCTCAAGACGTCTCTATAAACAGTGCCATCAGAAGCTTCTTTCAACACAGAACTTGATCAAGCCATTACGCTGACCAAATTTTTACGCAAGTTCTGCAAGCAAAAAAGCAAAGCAATCTTACACTAAATTTCATATCTTTTGTGTAAAAGTCTAGAGTGATTATTCAATCATCTAAGGTGTCTTAGCAATCATTGTTTAGGACAAACACTTATCATTTCTAGAGATTAGAAAGGAGAGGCTGAGTACTCGGTTATAGTACTCAGTGAGAGATTAGGATTGAGTAGAGGTATAGAGGAAGGTACTCTTGTTATACTCAGTTGCTAAGATTGTAAAAGGTTTGAGGCTTTACCTTTAAAGAGCTCAGTAGAGGATTCGAAAGCTCGGAACGTGTTCCGGGGACAGGACGTAGGCTTAGAAGCCGAACCTGGATAAATCCACTAAGTAACATATTTCTTACCTTAAACTCCTTATATATATTGCTTGCTTAAATAACCAAAAACTGACCAAGTAAAGAGGTCAAGCTGAGTTGTGCGCATCGAACATCTGAGCTCAGGAATAGACTCTAAGTGCTATCTCCTGACTCAAGTTATGAAACTGACCTAGTCACCAGTTGACTAAGCCAGTGTCTTGCTGTTTACTCAGCGCCACTGTTAAAACCTTTTCTCCTAAGAAAAGAAGTCTGCCCTAAATTAAGAAAAAGTTTAAATAGTTCCTAACCCCCCTTTGGAACTATACTTGTAACGTTATGAGGGACCAACAATTCCTCCTAACTCACATTATGTACAGAGTCAAGACATTGACACTGAACAACAATCAGAAGAAGAGGAAGAACAAGACCAATTGGGTGGTCAGTTTGAAGAAGAAGAAGAACTGGGTGGTCATGTTGACACTGAGGAGACAGCTGATGATGAGCAATATGAACCAACCAACACTGTGCTGGTTGACAAAGAAGACGATGAGCCAACGACAAATCATCCTGCTGTTCAAAGGGAAACTTCACCAACTGACTCTATTGAGTCCATTCCTGCTGACCCTACTCCTCCAAGGCTAAAAAGACTTAAGAAGAAGGCATATCAAGCCCCCGTCATTGACCTCATGGGTGACTCACCTCTGAGGGATGAGATCACTGACCTAACAAAAGTAGACCTTAAGTTCTTCTCTAATCCTCCTGAGTCTCAACCAGAGCAATAGGAAAAGCAAGCCTCTATTTCTCAGCCGAAGGAACATGCCGACTTAACTGCTTCCCCCAGCCAAAATGATGCCGATCAAGTGCTCGAAGATCCTGCTCCTCAACATGTTGAGCAAGCTAAGGAATTACCTGCTCAGGTGAACACTGAACTTCCTCAACTTCCAACATCTAGTCAACTTCAGCCTGACCCTGAGCAAGTAACACATTCTGCCGATCCTCCTCTTCCACAAATCCAAGTGCAGAATCTAATCCAGTCAGCTTCTACTAGAAATCTTAATTCAAGACCAGTCGCTGATCATGCTGGCACTTCTAATGCTGAGCAGAACCAAACACCTCCTCTATTCGGTTCTACTCCTCCTCCGGCATCTGTGCCAACAAATGATGGATCCTTCAGTTATCTTACTGCCTCTGAGTCTGGTCGAAGAATCATTGACTCAGCTCAAGCCCTTCTCCAGGACCTTCATCAAACAAACGCCGATGTCGCTGGGTCTATTAATGTTGAGCCAACTCAGCTTTCGTCTGTCACTCAGCTTCTTACTGAGATCAAAGGTCTGAAGGATCTTCTGAGTGTCATGACTTCATTACAATCTCAACAGCCCAGGCAGGACTCTATAACGAAGCTGGCCGAACTCCAGCTGACCATGGTTGATCACATGAACTCTCTACAGGGTCAATTTCATCAATTGTCAGCTGCGAACACAACGTATGCAACTTCTGCCGAAGTTCATCAACTATTCAACCAGCTTCATACTGAGCAGGAGAAAACCAATCACCAAATCTCTTCCTCCTCCCAATGCTCCATTGAGCAAATTAGTGAGGCTGTGCGTCTGCTAAACTTAAGCAAGGAAGAGATGGAAACTGACCAGCTCAAAACAAACGAAATCCTGAAGTATTCTCGAGTTACTTTCAACCACGTGCGACACACCAATGCTCAGCGTCAGTATTTTGATTCGTCTTTGCTGAAGATGTTTCATCAAGCTTTTGCAATGCTCACTAACAGCATACACTGGGTTGGAAAGTCTCAAGCATATATTCTGAGTATGCTGAGTGATGCAGCTATCAGTATTCCACGTCCTATTCTGGATGATGGTGTTCCAATTTTTGACGGCATAAATGAAAGCACACGAAAGCTTAAGGCATTCTCTAAACGTCTAACTCAAGCTGCCATTGAAGACACTTTCATTCCTCCTCCTGATGATGGTGGCAAAATGGGGGAGAAAGTACAAGCTCAAAGAACCCAACATTTAGAAGAAGCTTCAGGTAGTCAGCAAAAACAAAAGGGAAAGGGTAAAGCTAAAGAGCATGAAGCCCAACTCAACTACAAGAAGAAATAGCTTGACTATGATTGACTAGATTTCATTTTGTTAAAACTTGTAGTCTTTCCCTTATGTATTTTTGTTGTGCTGACCACCTGAATACAAAACTATGCATGCATCTATCCTTTAAAATTAACCAATCTTACGTGATGCTAACTTATGTTTTGTATTGAATAGTTAAACGCATCTTCTCTAAATCAACTATGTTATTTGTCTACATTGCTTTATGACTGTATGCTGTGTTGATCAAGATGTTGACCTCTTTTATATGTCTTCTTAAACACATTGAACAAAGAAAAACTCAGCGCTCTCTGATATCTAAATCTTCCGCATAAACTGAGTTAAAAAGAATATGTTCCATGAGCTGACCTAATTCTGAAAACTGACCTTAGACTTACTTGATTAAACCTTGAAATGTTTAGAGTAAATCTAAGTCAGCCGCTCAACCCTTACAGGGGAGCATACTGAGTAATATAAGGTCAACTATCATAGGGGAGCTCAACACTGAGTTCTTGACTGAATATTTTTGCCAACATCCAAATGGGGGAGTTTGTTGAAACACCTTTCCACATGATTTTGATTTGACAAAATTATTTAAGTAATTGATAAAAAATATTCTAACACATTAAATTTAAATGCTTTGATTTATTTATACTAATGTGTTTGTTCAATGTTGAGTTTTTTTATCTATAAGACATTAAGATATAAAGTCTAAAAGCCCATGAGTGGAAGTCAAGCCCAAGTCAACATAATCAAGACCTCACGGCCCAAGAAGACGAAACGAAGTCGTATCAAGCAAAACGACGACTCAGCATGAAGAAGGAACGAGAAGCCTTCCAGCAAAAGCTTCAAGAGAAAGCTGCTGAGTTAAGCGACAAGCAGTCAGGACAGCGGCAGACAAGAACCAACTTCTAGACAAAGTATTTCTACTTTGGGTAAAGTTCAGAAGGCGCAGGAAGCTGTCTGGAAGACTTTGCCAAAAATGTCGAAAAATTATGTTTGCCAAACGAAAAGCTGCCGAGCACTGCCGTGGACAGAAGATGCAAGAATCTCATTGGCCAACGACACTGAGCGCGTACTAAGTGACAACAACAGAAAGCCGTTTCCCTCCAACGGTTATTTCGAAATTCGAAATGACCGGTGCCTCAAGTGTCACTATATAAAGGCCTCTCATTTGCTTCAATCGATGCAGATCTTCAATTAGCCGAAACGCTGTCCAAATTCATACTTGAAGTTCTGTGAGAAAAGCAAAGCAAAAACCTTACACCAATTTCCAAATTATTGTGTAAAAGTCTAGAGTGATTTTCAATCATCTAAAGTGTCTTAGCAATTGTTGTTTACGACAAACACTTTATCATCTCTAGAAGAATAGAAAGGAGAGGCTGAGTACTCAGTTATAGTACTCAACGGTAGATATAGGAGTGAGTAGAGGTATAGAGGAAGGTACTCTTGTATACTCAGCTTCTATTGTAAAAGGTTTCGTGCTCTACCTTTAAAGAGCTCAGTAGAGAATTAAAAAAGCTCGGACGAGTTTCGGGGACTGGACGTAGGCGGAGAGGCCGAACCAGGATATGTCTGCTGAGTAACATATTTCTAACCCTTAAACTCCTTTACATATTGCTTGCTATAAAACTGACTAAGTAACAAACTCACACTGATTTAAGTGCACTAAGAAGCTGAGTTCAGGAATAGACTCTAAGTGCTATCTCCTGACTCAACGAAAGAAAAAGACTTAGTCACAAGTTGACTAAGCTTGTGTCTTAGAATTACTTAGTGCCGCTTTGTAAACCTTTTCTTAAGAAAAGAAGTCAGCCTAAACGGATAAAATTTTAAATAGTTCCTATCCCTCTCTTGGAACTAAACTTGTCACGTTATAAGGGACCAACACAATAATCAAATGAACTATGATTTTAAATATATTAGAGACTAATGCTTATAATCTTTTTACATTTGAACTAGACAAATTTCTGAATGTAATCATCTAAAAACAATAAGCAATGTACATCTCCAAATTTGTCAATCTGTCAATCTTTCAAGAGGCGTGGTGGTGTTGATTGGAAGCCAAATCCAACTTGATCTACATGCATATCTAAGTCATTATTTCCTAGAATCCCCAAGTCTTGATATCTGCAAAACCAAATGATGCTCATTAATTACGTACCGTATATAGATAGTGGAAAAAACATCATTTGCATCGTCCATTTAGGGCCATTTGCATCGGCCTTTAGGTGATGCAAAAGCCCTCGATGCAAATTTAATGAGTTTTCATCAGCCGGTGGCTGATGCAAATGATTGAAGCAATTACATCGGCCATTTCAAAGGGCCGATGCAAATGAGACCGCATTTGCATCGGTACTTTAAAAGGGCCGACACAAATGCAGTCTCATTTGCATCGGCCCTTTTAAACGGCCGATGCAAATGCAGTCTCATTTGCATCGGTCTTTTTAAAGGGCCGACGCAAATGCTTTAACCATTTGCGTCGCACATTTTAAAGGGCCGATGCAAATGACCCTTTTTCCGAATAATTTTTTTTATTTATTGAATGGAGCTCTGAAATTCATAATATTACATTACATCTTATCTAACAATATTTTAGAATTAATCATCAACATTCAACAATATTTTAGAATTAATCATCAACATTGAAATAACGATTATTGCATATTGAAAATGTAAACCAATCACTCAGATGATGGTGCCATGATATAGAGTAAACTAGATAAATAAGGACCATCAGAAACTTCAACCTAGAAAAACTTGACACGTTAAACTTTGGGACCCAAAATTAAACTACACAAACAAGTTCAGGACTTGCAGAGAGACAAGATTAATAATAAAAGAACTAGAGAGGCACAGGCCAATTTATACTAGCATTCATGTAATTGATAGTTTGTTCCAAAACAGAATGTTAGTTTTGGAATTGAGAATACAGTGCATAAGGGAAACGTAAGCAGAGACAAATTAATACAAAAATTGTAATTTGGAAATTTTAGTGAGGATAATTTTAGTTAAAACGTACCAGTTGTGTTCAAAAGAATATTAATAAGAAATCAATATACAATTCTGAAAATTACAGTGAAAAACATCAGAGGCATAAAGAAGTGTTTTATTAGCCTTTTCTAGAACCATATAAAGCTTCTTTCCTCTCGTATTTCCATATATTTCTCTTGATTTACATTATCCCATTTTGCTCTGCTCTTTTCTGCATCTACCTTAATAAAACATCAATAAACAAATTAATCAGTACTTATTTTTTGATAGAATTAATCAGTACTTATACCTCTGAGAGGACCCCTCCCCGGACCCTCGCTTAGCGGGGACGCGTAATGCACCGGGCCGCCCTTTATACCTCTGACACATAGAGAGCTACAATCGGAGGGCCAATACCATTCCTGTTCCAACGAACAATCTTCCTAAATGCATGCCTCATAGATCCTTTGTCATGGCACTGCACCATTATGTTTGTATAGCTCCATAAAAGACAGAATAAATATGATACATACAGAAAACTGGATAGTGATGAATATGCAGGAGCTGTTGAAGCAATAAGATTTGTTTGTCATTCATATAAGACTGTTAAACCAAGATGAACAGCAGCAAACAGGCAAAAGTTATAAAAACAAACCAATCCAAATGCTATAAAATATTCTTCCTTATAAGTTGGAGCCAACTACTTGTCATTCCAACATGAAGTGTACTAAGATAAGAAATATCATCTAATTTCATGCTTGGTTTTGACTATAGAACTTACAGAGAAGATTCAAACAACCATACAAATATGAATCTGTATAGTAGGAAGACCCAAATCCTTTTAACAAGAAGACATTCAATATTGAGTGAAAATCAATTATATATATACCAAACATCATTTTATGAAAACTCAAGTTGTATCAAATTTGAGCAGATAAGAAGTATGAGCCCATGAGAACATACCTCATTATAGCCCATATTATCATCGGCAAAGCACACGGCTAAAATGTCCTGCGCCGCCCAACTGCATCTGCAATCAAACCACTGAAATAGATCCCACGAAAGCCTGAGTGACAAACCAAACTTTGAAGAGAATGATAGACATATATTTACACAAGTCATCCTCATATTATTCACAATCTCACATTTCACATGTTCTCCAAATTATTTACTTCATTACAAAAGAGGGAGTTCTCAAAATATGGAGACAGCAAATGTTCTGCATACGCTAAAATGACAAGTACTTAAATATTATGCAAAATGTGCTTTACCTTTGTAAGGGTTGTAACCTTTACTGCTGGTGGAGCCCTGGAAATGTTTTAATCTTCATGAACTAATAAATAGTGGTATCCCTTCACATGATAAGCATTCTCACCACCCCATCCTTTTGATAGTTTATCTTCCACTTTCAACATCTTAAGTGATGCCTACCACATTAGCATAACTAAATTAAATAATCAATGGTTGTTAAGCAATTATTTTCATTACATTCTTTGCTAGGTAAAATTGTACTTTGGAAACTTAGGTGTTTTTGTTTAATTATTCTCCACTATTGCTTTTAGTTTATTTCAGCTATGTTCCATCAAAATGCTCCTCAAAATTCTCAAATTGCTACAAAGTTCATATGAACAGAATGTAATGTTTGTTAAGCATAAACTGAAAGCTTAATGTTTGGGATAATCAGCTTGTTTATTCCACTTGAAACAATGGCTATTTAAAAGCCTTACAAAACAGAAAGTAGAGAAAAAATAGCAGCACATACATGAAGATTCCCAAGCAAAACAGAATTAAAAAAAACTATCTGCACTAGCCTTTAAAATAGGACTCCCTACTGACTAGGCAACTTATTAACAATAAAGTAAAACAACTCCTACAAAATAGGACTTTAACGTTAACAATGACATGCATACATATGTACCTATATGAAATTTTTATTCACATAAGTATACAAGTATTGAAATACAACAATAAACAATTCCTACAACCCTAGATTCAGCAAAAGAAAAACAATTTTGATAAATGATTCCCCTTTACTAATTTAAATTAAGCATCTAACACACACCTTTGATGCGAGCTGCTTCCTCGGAGCCTTTCCACCAGTGGATTTACAAGCAATTTGCTTAGTACGAGCCATCTCACTTTCAAAATAAGAAAAGAAAGAACAGAGACTGCATTTCAACAAAATGTAGATTTAATCATAAAATGCTTCTAGGTCCAACATTTCAATACAAATCAAAACCGAAATAAATCAAACTCACTTGCACATTTTCACTTGTGCAATTCGACTTCGAACTCAAAACCCATCTACCTTTGACTCGCAGTCATTTTTCGCTCTGATCTCCTATAAAATTCGAGAGTCTCTGAGAAATTTCTCGTTGGGATGTCTAGACTCTAGAATTTTAACCACGACATAAACACAAATTAAAAGAAAATTAATTTGCAAATTAATTGAAAACATGAAAGAATTGGTGAGAAATAAGTACCGATTGTGAACTGGAACTGAGTGAAAGGTGAAACCAAAAAACAAAATAACCAAATAATGAATAATATGGATAACCACCTAGTGATATAGTTATAGAAGAAGGAAAGGGAAGGATCGTTGAGCAGGAATAAGGATCATATTTACAGCAATGGATAAAATCCTTGAGCTCGGTGAGTTTAGCAGCATCCATTTGAAGAATAGGGAAGATGAGAAGAAGAACGAAGAAGAGAAATGAGCCAGTCGGAGGTGGAGAAGGCAGCCATGGAAGGGAGATGAGTTTCCGTCTTTGAGAAGGAGAAGAGGGAGATGGGAGGCGGTTACAAATAAGTACATTAACCCTAAGATCCAAATTTTATATTAACACTATTTGCATCGCCTTTTAAAGGGCGATGCAAATAATGCAGTTATTTGCATCGGCACTCATTAAAGGGCTGATGCAAATAATTCAATTGATATTTGCATCGGCCCTTTTAAAACGGCCGATGCAAATAATACGTTTATTTGCATCGGTCACTGTTAAGGGTCGATGCAAATACTAATTGTCATAGCATTTGCACCGGTCCTAAATAAAGGGCCGATGCAAATGGGCCTTTTGCATCGTATTTTGTAACGGCCGATGCAAATGCGTCGATCCAAATGGTCATTTTTCCACTAGTGCTTCTGAGACCCTTCACTTACCCATCCACATTATAAATATGAAGTTTTTAACAATTCTCAAGAGTCCATAACCCAACACTATACTTACTCTAGTTATATCGAGCATTGATAGACATATAAAGAACCTTTATCGTTGTGTTGAGTTGCAGATTTCCCTACTCCGGTCTGAGGCACCCAGGTGCCTTATCAATATATATGCAGGTCCTGACCGTTGGCAATGGACTGCCATGATGAAGGGCCCTCCAAACACCCCTTATGAAGGAGGTGTATTCATAGTCCATATGGACTTCTCTGTCGATTTCCCCTCCACACCTCCAGTTGTAAGAACATTCATGAAGTTATTAACACACAGAAATTAGTTCATATATATGCAAATACACTCATGACATTACTATTGTTCGCATGTCATATTCAGGACCAAAATTTATCATCCTAATATCGGTCCATTGGGGCATGTATCTATGCCCCGACTACTTGATCGCCCTTCTTATCTTATTGCCACGGTAAGATGATGCTATAAATCTATGCATTTGCCTATGTTTGGGATCTAATTTATCTATTCATGTTTGGGGTCTAATTTAATTTATCTATGCATTTTATAGCTGCTGTGGAATATTTATGGACTGCTGATAGAGCCCTTCATTGAGGGGCCATTTCCTAGCCGAGAGCGAATTGTTGAACGATACATCAACAATAGGGCAGGTTATGTAGCAACTTCCAAGAGATGGACTGAAGAGCATGCAGGGGAATGATGATGTGCAAATAGCAAACAAGGGGGCATGATGATGTGACGTGTGAATAGCGTATAGGGGGGCGTGATGTGCGAATAGCAAGGAGATTTGGATGCTAAACACACATTGAGTTGGATGGTGTGGACTACTGGATGGGCATAGAGCCAATCTTGACGAACAGAATGATTACTGATTACAAATCTACTTGGTAATCAATCTGATCTTCAATGTTGGCTTCATGCCTCGCCAGTATTCGACACCATCTAACTCTAATGGTTGTTCAGCATCCAGATATCCTTGGTTACCATCTGCACGTCATAAGCATGCAAGGGGGGCATGATATGCAAATAGAAAGGAGATTTGGATGCCAAAGAAACACTGAGCTGGATGGTGTGGACTACTGGATGGGCATAGAGCCATTCTTGAAGAACAAAATGATTACTGATTACAAATCTACTTGGTAATCAATCTGATCTTCAATGTTGGCTCTACGCCTGTCGAGTACTCGACACCATCCAGCTCCACTGTTTCTTTAGTATCCAAATCTCCTTTGTTGCTATTCGCGCATCACGCCCCCCTTGTACGCTATTCGCATGTCACATCATAATGCCCCCCTTACACGCTATCATTTTTTGATAGGCAATCCAAAGTAGACAACTTATTCAAGTAGACATATGTATATTCAAGTGACACATAACATGCTATAACAAGTAGTCAACTTATTCATTTATGTCTATTCCTAAATTGATATAAAACAT
The DNA here is from genome assembly GCF_963576675.1 of Euphorbia lathyris. Taxonomy (NCBI): domain Eukaryota; kingdom Viridiplantae; phylum Streptophyta; class Magnoliopsida; order Malpighiales; family Euphorbiaceae; genus Euphorbia; species Euphorbia lathyris. The sequence goes on along the minus strand of NC_088917.1, from coordinate 83,982,530 downwards.
ATGTGTATTCAAGTGACACATAACATGTTACATGCCCAATAAACATTCATACACAAACTGAATCAGTTCTACTTTCTAAACAGAATATAAAACAAGCCAACATGCTTCATACATAGACACATACACATACAACATAGCTCGTAGGTATAAGAGTATTCCCATATCACAATGGACATTCATATCTACATGCCAAAATGAACATTCATAGCAATGCAAATAAATAATCCTTTACAAGATACTTGCCACTTGGATTGTACTTGCTGAAAAGTGAGCACGATGATGAAGTCTACGATGCTCTAGCCACAGGTTCATAACTTATGTTGATAGCATCGAACCCCCATCACCATTCTGAATGGTTTCAATCAGATAACAAGCCAAGTGGAAGGTATATTGTAAACCTATCTCATCAGCATAACTCATGTTAAAATAAAAAGGAATCAGGCGAGTTCATAACATTTTCAGCTTTAAGAGTATGCCTAATCAGCTACATGCCTAATGAACATTCATACACATACTCAATCCATCTAGCTTCCTAAACAGAATATCAAGTAGACAACTTATTCGTGCATGTTTATTCCTTACTTATTCATAACATTTTCAACTTTAAGAGTATGCCTAACATGCTATAACAAATAGACAACTTATTCGTGCATGTCTAAAACTTGTGCTCATAGCATCATAAAGGCACCACTATGTACCTACCACTTGGATTATACAGTTCGTGATGAAGTTAGCATGGTGATGAAGTGTATGATACTGTCACCACAAGCTTAGTCATAAACTTGTGTTGTTAGAATCATAAAACTTCATCACTATGTTAAATACTTTTCCATAAGCATAACAAGCCAAGTGACATGATACATAGTAATGGAAATTTAGGTTGACCATATGACTATGCTTCACAAACCATATGTTGTAGGCATGAACATTATTTCACTCAATGAACATTCATAGCATAAGAGTATGGCCAATCACAACAACATCATACATGTAACTAATCAGCTACATTCCCAAATGAACATTCGTACACATACTCAATCAGTCTAGCTTCCTAAACAGAACATCAAACATAAACATGTTTCATAGACATACACATATCAATCACTTCTAGCAGTATAACTCATAGGTGTTAGAGTATTGCCAATCACAATGAACATTCAAAGCTTTAGAGTATGCCTAATCAGCCACATGCTTAATGATCATTCATACATAAACTCTATGAGTCCTAACTTCGTAAATAGTTATATCTAACCAATCAGTTCATACCAATCATTTTAGATGTCTTCATCTAAGTCCCCATGAAGAAATGCCGTTTTTACATCCATTTGCTGCAGCTCCAAATCTTCTGCAGCTACCATACTCAACAGTAAACGAATAGTAGCCAGCTTCACCACTAGAGCAAAAACGTCAGTATAATCTATGCCGTACCTCTGCTGAAAGCCTTTCACGACCAGCCTTGCCTTGTAGTGTTTGCTACCATCAGCCTCTTCTTTGATTCTGAAAATCCACCTGTTTAGTAGAGCCTTCTTACCCTTTGGAAGCTCAACAAGTTCCCAGGTTCCATTGGTCATCAAGGAATCCATCTCATCATCTATTGCAAGCCTCCACTTGCTCGCATCCTCTCCACGAGATGCCTCCAAGTAGCTTTTTGGTTCACCACTATCTGTCAGCAACATGTAGTTGCTTGTAGGCATGTACCTGTCAGGTGCTCTACGCTCTCTGGTGGATCTGCGTAGTGTAACCGATGGAGTTTGGGGTTCTCCTACCTCCTCCACAACTACCTCCTCCACAGTTGCCTCCTCCATAACTACCTCTTTGCTCCCACCAGAATTCGTGATGTCTAGGTCCACGACCTCAGGTTCTGAATCAGCAGTATCAGATGCTCCCAGACTATCCTTGTACATCATCTGCTCATTAAAAACAACATCCCGACTGCGAATAATCTTCTTGTTCTGACTATCCCAGAACCGATATCCGAAATCATCACCACCGTATCCAATGAACGTACATTTAACAGACTTCGCATCTAACTTACTTTTCTCAAGGGGAGCAATATGAACATATGAATCACATCCATAGAAAATCAATATGAATAATTGAAATTACGATAAACGAAAATAAGCAAACACACACGAATTGTTTACCCAGTTCGCAACTCAATATGAATGACTACGTCTGGGGGCACTACCAAGCTAGGATATTTACTATAATGAATGAGATATGAATTACAGAGAAAGAGGTTACATTTATACTCCTGAAACCCTAACCGTCTGAAACCCTAATCGTCCAGAGAAAGAGGTTACATTGTTTACCCAGTTGGATCGCTGCAGTTGGGCCTATATATTTTAGTCTCCATAAGCCCAACAGGAAAATGTTAGGTGTCAGTGACCTATTGGGTGAGATTTAAAATTTTAAGATTATAATAAATTATAAAATATAGAATAAATGAAAGGACAAAAATACCCTTCTAAACTTTTGACTTTGATTGCCAACTCAGCTATTTTAACACCGTTAGATAAAAATGCCTATGTTTGCTAACAGAATGAAACAATGGTACCAATTTGCAAATTTTTAAACCACGTAGGTGCTGTCGAAAATGAGTGTAACCACAAGGTTTATTTTTGTACTTTTCCCAATAAATAATTGTAGTTTTAAAATTTTATTTATGTATAAAGAGCCTACAATTTATATCTTGCCTAGGGCCTCAAACGATCATGAGCCGGCCCTAGTGCCTATTGAGCAAGATCTGGCTGTTGAGCCATCCATAGAAAATCAAGCCTATGTTCCTAACTCAGGGGAACATGCCAACACCAACAACTGGAACCCCAACTTGGGCAACAATACCGAGCCAACAGCCTATGCTCAACAAAACCTCCTCAATATCTGAGCAAGCTTCAAAGGACACAACTGTTGATCATCCTCCTTCTGGTCTAGATACCACTCTTACCTTCCATCCCACTTCACCTCAATCTCCTCACACCTCAACATCCAAAAAACTAGAATAGGCTAAAGGTCAAACCTCTGAGACTTCTACTGAGAACATTAAGAGTGTTCAAAATTGGTTGGGTTATTCTAACCCACCAAATTTCAACCTATCCAACCTATGAAAGATGGTGTTAAGTGGGTTACAATGAGTTAGATGGATTGAATGGGTTATAAATTTTATATTTGATGGTTTATCATAAACCATCTTAATAACTCGTCTAACCCACTCAACCCGTATAATTCTCTCTTTGTTTTTTATTTATCTCATTTAAAATTTTTATAAAATGAGGTTATTATAATTTGATATTTTTTAAACTGAAAAAATGAAAATTGTAAAACTGGAGAATTGAAAAAACAATAATAATAATAAATCTAAAACGGAAAAAAAATCATACCTCAAGCGGACATGACACTCGAATCGGTGGTGAATCCGGCAAGTCCGCCGATTCTGCCAATTCATGTACTCCATTAAAAAATGTGTTTAGAATTTGAAATGGATAAAAAAACAACGTTGGTTTAATTAAAGAGAGTTTTGCAAAAAATTAAGAGACCCTTTCTATTACGTTGCAACTAAAAACTATATATTTATTACTTCCAATTCATGACTTTTATTTATTTATTTCTTTCTCTACTTGAGACCTTTAATCGGTTAAGTCAACTTTAATTTGGTTATATGTAAAAAACTTAGTTATTAAAACTTTAATAAGTTTTTTGTAGTTATGTTTGTAACGCACTATATATCATAAGACATAATTAAAGTTTAACCATGATATTATAAAATATTTCTCTCATCTTTTCATCTAATGATAACAATGATGATAAATATTTCTCTCATCTTTTCATCTGCATTATGCTCTCTCCCTCTTCACTTTATACCTTTTCTCTATTGCCTTTTTGTGATATTATAAAATTTATGATTGAATCATAACTATCAGTTTGAGCTTTTAGTCCAACAAATTGCATTACACATCTCTAGCGATCTAAAGGCTTCACCTCCCTCTCCAACTTCCAATCCTAACGAAGACTCATAGTTCTGTTCCTTTTTCCCAAACCTTATATTATACCTGAACACTAGTCTCCTATCACGAGACCAAATCGCTGATGCAACAGAAATCCTATTACTAATTGGCGAGGTAAATGCAATTTTTTCCCCATTTATATAGTTGTATCTCTCTTTTGATTCCCTTTGATTTCCAATTTAAGAATCCCTTTTCTCAGTTTTTGGTGTTTATCAAATTGATGGGTAGCAATATTACTATGATAAAGTGATAGAAATGTGAATACTCATCTGGTAGTCTTTCTTCTCTTCTACATATCTTTCCAATAATTTGTATATCTTTTACGCCGGACATGCAGAAATCCCACTGCATTCACGAACACCTTTTTACCAAGTCCATGGACTGTCACAAAGTCTTTTCTAGTGAAAATTGCACCGGCTCTTACCATTGACCTCTGCAAGGATGTCGCCTCTCTAGGCCAAAGCCCAAAAACAAACTGTAAAGGAGCAAATAACCATTCATATGTTGATATCAAGGCTCACCTGGTTTGTGATGTCTACCATAACCTGTTCAATTATTGCATATTTCTCATCAGGGTTGTGAAAGCTTGTCACAATTATTCAAATTACGCCTATTTAGAGCGAATTGCTATATTTCCTATTCTTATTTAAGGAAGGTTATATTTCCTATTCTTATTTAAGGTCGTAGGTTAGAATTAATAGGGTGATTTAAGGTAAGTTAGAATTGTTAGGGCCATGAATTTTGGAAGACTAGTACACTCTTCTTTTCCCATTTTCTTATTTAAGAGAATTGTACTGTACCAATTTATTATGCAATTGATTAATGAAATCTTTATTTCTTCCTTCTAAATTCTCTATATATTCTCTCTTTTCTCTGTTTATCTCGATCTCTCTCCAACCTTCTCTCTTCTTTCTCTATTCTTCTCTTCTTCTAAGAACTTTTCTGCCCTAATCTTACTGTCAGAAATCCTAATCCTGATTGGATGTCTATTTGATTTGTTGCATAGATCATCTACTGGTTCTGGATGGTACTATTTCAAGTTGTTGACGTAGAAAATCTGATGGATTAACATCCACTGTGGTAATTCAAGTTTATAAGCTACGGGTCCCACTTTGGCTAGAATTTGGAGTGGTCCCTCATACTTTCTCACAAGTCTTCTATCTCTGTTACATAGGCAACAAAGTTGTTTAGATATGAGCTTCACCAGGACTAGGTCTCCCATTTGGAAGTCTTAGGGACGACGACTTGTATCTGCCCATTTCTTCATCATTGTTGATGCTTTCGCCGAATGCGCCTTAGCAATCTCCTCATTCTGTTTCCACTCCTTAGTAAATAAATATGCTTTTGGGTTCTTGCCATATATAGCATGTCAACTGAATAAGGCACCAACGGCTGTTGACCTGTAACAATTTCAAAAGGTGATTTATTAGTAGTAGAACTTTTTAGCTATTAAAGCAGAATTGCACCACATCCAATAGAGAAGACCAATTCCGTTGACTCGCATTGACAAAGTGGCGGAGGTACTCTTCCAGCATTTCATTAAATCACGTTGTTTGTCCATCAGTCTGAGGATGATAACTAGTAGACATATCGAGGCTTGTCCCCAGGAACCGAAATCATTCAAACCATAAGCTTCCTACAAACGGCCATCCTTGTCACTAACAACACTCTTTGGGATCCCCCAATATTTCACTACATTCTTGAAGAAAGCTTGTGTTGTTACATTCTTCACCACGAACTCGGATCCCAATAAATAGTGGCGCCAATGCACAACTCCAAGTAGTTCTTTCTCATGAGTAGAGTATCTTCGTTTTGTGTCACTGAGCTTCCTACTTTCAAACGCTGTTGATCGATCCTCTTGCATTATGACTCCCCGTAAAGCAAAATATGACACATCGGTGTGAATACGAATGGCTTGGCCATATCTGGAATGGCTAATATTGGGTCTACAATGGCTGCTTATTTGAAACTCTCGAGGGCCTTTTGACATTGTTCATCCAATTCCATTGTGTTCAAAGGGGTTTTCCAGCCGACTATAGTTCCATACAAGAAATTTTTGATACATTTGTTTATTTTTTTTTCGGTACCATGCTTTTACATGTTTCTAGAAGCACATTTATTTATTTATTTCAGTATCATGCTTTTAGATGTTTCTAAAAATGAAAGGATACGGGATATAAACTATTACCTTATAAGAATAGATTTATTACTTTGAATTAAAATTATAATTCCTAATCAATAATATAACTTACATTTTCCAAATTATACTAGATACATACATATATAGCTCATGGTTCATGAAAAGAAGACAACTTACTGACACCATGGGGACTGTGAAGCTTTGTTTCAGAAAATCCAACCAATACTACATCGAAGTCATCCATCAGTGCCACTGTGAACCCTATCGTGCATATCCAACGTCCCAACTTGCAAGGTACATGTTGGGACATTTGAATAATAGATTGAGTTGGGGAGTTGATGGCCTTAATCTTTCCTGTCTCTCTCAATACATGGAGGCCTAATCGGGAGGATTCAGTATCTGCTATAAAATTATTAGTGGCTGCTATATCAATCAAAGCTCTCGTGTTCTTGCCATTGATTATAATTTCTACATACGTGGGTCCCTTTTTTGTACTATCTCATATCTCCGTCAATTATTCCACATATTGTCTAAAGACGTCAGAGTTTAGACACAAAATGAAATAGGTAAGGTTGTAGTAGGTAGGATTCGGGATATACAATTATTCATTTTTTTAACTATGCATTTATGGTGTTTCCAAAAATGAAATAGATAAATAATGTACTAATAGGATTCATGATATAAAATTACCTAATAGAAATGGATTATTATTGGGATTTATTACTTCAATTAAACTTACAAATGCTAATAAATAAATAAAAAATACAGATATTACATTTTCCAAATTATTCTAGATACATAGAGGTGTAGCTCCAGCGATGAAGAGTTGATCGAATTCTACCTATAGAAGAAATCAAAGGGAGAATTCGTACCTGCCATTGAAGAGTGTGATCTATACTCAAGCCAGAATCATTCAAACCAGAAGCTTCCTACAAACGGCCATCCTTGTCACTGACAATACTCTTTGGGATCCCCCAATATTTCACTACATTCTTGAAGAAATCTTGTGTTGTTACTTCTGCGGTCGAGCACTTCAACATCAGAATGAAAGTCCCATATTTGGAAAACCTATCAACCACCAAGATGGAGTCAAAGTCTCCCACCCGAGGGAGGCTCGAGTTAAAGTCGAGGGAGACACTTTGCAATGGTCATCTTGGCACTGGTAAAGGTTGCAATAATCCTGTAGGTTTCATTATTTTTGCCTTATCTTGTTGGCAAATCAGGCAGGTTTTTGTCCTATTCTCTCACGTCATCTTCCATCCTTGGCCAATAATAATTGCATTAGAGAAGAGCTAGCATATGATGCCATCCTGGATGACCTGCCCATACTGTGCCATGACATTCCTTCATCAATATCTTCCTCAAATTGGCACATAAACTCTTTCTTTAGTTGTTAACAACAAGTCGTTGCTGATTCAGAATTGTCATGTTCTCTCGGATTTGTTGCCACAATGAGGAGGATATAGTTGGCTACAGGATAAAGAAGCCATTTGTGTCAACCCTGCTAGTTCTGACTTCCGACTCAGTGCATTAGCAATGTGGTTTGTTTTCCCTGAGTGATATTCTAGTACAAAGTCGAATTCTGCTAACAAGTTTTACCATTGAGCCTGCTTTGAAATCAATAGATGTTGGGTCAGAAAATGGCTGACTGCTAAGTTGTCCATCTTCACCACGAACTTGGATCCTAATAAATAGTGGCGCCAATGCACAACTGCAAGTAGTTCTTTCTCATGAGTAGAGTATCTTCGTTTTGTGTCACTGAGCTTCCTACTTATTGGTCGACCCTCTTGCATTATGACTCCCTGTAAAGCAAAATCTGACACAACGGTGTGAACTTCGAATGGCTAATATTGGGTCTGCAATGGCTGCTTGTTTGAAATTCTCGAGGGCCTTTTGACATTGGTCTGTCCAATTCCATTGTGTTCAAAGGGGTTTTCCAGCCGACTATAGTTCCATACAAGAAATTTTTGGTACATTTGTTTATTTTTTTCGGTCCCATGCTTTTACATATTTCTAGAAGCACATTTGTTTATTTTTTTCAGTATCATGCTTCACTACAAAAAAGTTGCCCTTTTATGACACTTTTTTATGTTACGCACAAAATTTTGTCACTTATGATTGCCTAATTGTGACAAAAATTAGATTTTGTCACCAGTTTTATTTTTTTATAACAAATTTCATGTGCGTCTCCATTAACATATATTTTTGTCACTATATAAGACATTTGATGATGATAAAGTAAACATCGTCACTTAAAAAATTGGAGGCAAAAAATGCTACTAAAAAATTGGAGGGAAAACTATTTGTCAATGAAAAAAAATCAATTAATGACAATTATATCGTCATGATAAAAAAAGCCATTTTATGACATTTCTTATTCATCAAAATTTAATAAAAATGAAAGATGACAATGTTGATTTTGTCATATATTTAATTTTATAGTGACATTATTAATTATATTATCATATATTTGATGTCATACCCGACCCTAAATGACCTCAATCGGCATCGGGCGTGAAATAGAAAGATCATAATCAATACTTAGGAGTCTCTAATTTAATCCAAATATCATTATATATTGAACTACCAAAGTTCTAACCATAATTCTCACAATAAGCAGCCAACTTCCAAACCCCGCCTAAACGGTCGGTAACCTTCTCAATATCCTGTACTTTCTCACCTAAAAACATTAAAACATTTGAAAATGTGAGACAAAAATCTCAGTAAGAAACTATCAGTTATAAAAATCAACTTACTGAACATAGCTACATATATACCGTTAAAAAGGTATTTAAACAAAACCTTATAAAATACACTCAAACCAAAGTTCATAATATAGTCAAAGTAGTGAACCAAAAACCAAAAATATATAATCTTATATCGATTCTTGAGTTCAAAACCTTATAAAATATTATAATCAAATAAACGTTTTATCAAACCAAATCGTAATCAAACAAACGTAAAATCTTATATTAAAATCAATCATAACGGAAAACATAATCCAAATGAACTTAAAAAGGTTGTATCCATCCTCGAGTTTCTCCCCTTAAGTATCAATCCATAACCACATATATAATCGAGACGTCTCTTAACATTGCCTATCCCATATGGTCTTACCCAACACTTCTTTGCCATACCCAATAGGTCTTCAAACTGTGTACACATGCCATGTCCCTCACTGAACATGGTCTTCAAATATGGAACCACCGATCCGGATAGCTCTCGATGGATATAAAATCATAAAATCATAACGTACTCAAATTTCCTTTCACAATCAAATTCCAAACTATTTCATCACCATAAATCATTTGGCTTCAATTTGCGTTTTTGTATGATAAAAATCATATTTGGACTTCAATCCAAAATAATAACAATAATAACCGCAATAGATTTCTCAATCCAAAAACAATTCGTAAGAAATCATCAAATTCATTTTGTTCAATATATAGATATATTAAAACCAAAAACATATATGTAAATCAACCAAATTAAGTCTTAAATCAACATAATCAACTAAAATCTGAAATTTAGATAGAAACATAATCAATAGCTTCATTTGAACCGTAATTTCACAATAAAAGCAAGATCGTGAAAAATCTCAATTTTATAAAATTCCTGCAGAACCTTCAAATATCAATTTCTGAAACTTCTTTGATTATATATATATATCTATATACATAAACCTCAAAATATAGTTGATAGTTACTTACCTTGGCTACTAATTCAAGACCACAAACCCGTTCAATTCGCCTCTAAACTCTGTCTAAGCCATTTCCCTTCAAATACTGCCGAAATTCAAAAACTCTTCGACTAGGACTTAGAACTATACATAAGGATGCTATAGTTTTAATTTTGAGTGATTCGGACGGTCGAATCTTCGTAAATCAATGAAACGGTGGAGAAACGATCGATGAACGATGATGAACAGATAAAGATGAAAGAAATAAAAAGAAAAAGAAAGAAAATAATAGATCATGATCATCCGCTGGAACATTTGAGATAGATCTCTCAAATATGGTAAATATCAAGATTGATCCTCCATCTTTCTATAATCTTTAAAAATTATCCTAAACTTTTAATTTACATATAAAACCCTCAAATTAACTTCAAACTTTTTCTATAACACCAAATAAAAATCATATACCTAATAATTATAATATATATTACTATCAAGGTATAAATTCTAGAAATTTAGACCCGGACGTGACATTTGAAGTGTTTTTATGACGATATAATAACAATTTTCATAACTATGTCATTTGATGACAATTTTATATTGTTATTCTATATAATAATTTTTACGACGATTTCTATTTGTCATAATATATAATATAAAGAGCGTGACAATTTAGATTACATCATATATTTTATTTTATAGTGACGTAATTTAAAATTGTCACCATTATGTCAATTGATGATGATTTTAATTGTCGTATATAATAATAATTCTTGCGAATATTTCTATTTTTTTAAAAAATATAATAGAAAAAACGTGACAACTTAAATTGTGTTATATATTTTATTTTATAGTAACGCAATTTAGAAATTATCATATATTTTAATATGTTTTCAAGAACATATAATAATCGACACCATTATATTAGTGGATGACGATTTTATATCGTCAGTGGAATATTTATTTTATACCATGATTCTTTGTGCGTATTATTATTTAAGTTACTATGTAACTAAATTGAACATTAAGTTTTAAATTTTATATATACAATATTATTTATATTAAAAAATATTTTATTATTATATATAATGTGAAATCTATTATTTTGATTATTGTTTTTTCAGCTCAGTATTTAAGCTTGCTTCAAATTCTGACTTTTATTTTTTTTAGGTATATTAAATTACTATTACAAGTTACCATTATAAGAGAATATAATAAAGTGATAAATTGTTATCTTATTTAAATGTAAGGTAGAGTTAAACGTAAGGTAGAAAATGGGATAAGGTGCAAAAATACCTATAACGTTTACAGTCAGGAGCAATTTTATCTTTAATGTCTAAAATTGTGCAATTTTATCTTTAATGTCTAAAATTGTGCAATTTTACCACTAATGTTGACAAGTTTGGTCAATTTCAAACATTATTGTAAAACATATATTTTGTTCCTTATTCTGCACAAATTGTATATGAGTTCGTTTAAAAAAATCATATTTTTATGGTTTAATAATAGAATTGGAGGTTAATATTTATTAATTCGGCGAAATAATAGACAGTATAGTTTTTGTTTTGTTTTTTTACACGTCTAATCTAATGTTTATGATCTGTCACTAATTAGTGATAAAATGAGTCACACGTGAAATGTAAATGACAAGATTCATGATCGAGAACACAGTTTGATGAATTATTTCTAAAATTGACTCAACTTGAGAACATTAGGGGTAAAATTACTCTTTGCTGCCAAAGTTGGAGGTAAAATTGCATCATTTTAGACGTTAGGAATAAAATTGCTCCTACCTATAAACGTTAGGGGGTCTTTTTGCACCTTATCCCCGGTAGAAAATTATTAAAATTTTATTGGATAAAATAAATTTCTCCAATTTTTCTAAATTGATATATTCAATTATTTAAAATCTTAAAAATTAAAATACTTCATATTTATGTTGAAATATCCGAATAAGATTTATATTTTAATAAAAATAAATTTATCATATTAATGTAATTTAATAAAGTAAATTATGATATATGTATGATTAAATAAATTTTAGTTACAATTATTCTAATGGTGGTACAATTTAAATTGAATTGATTGAGGCACAAGAAAAAAAAAACCTAACTTTCTCAAAAAAAAAAAAAAAAAAAAAAAACCTAGACCCAAACCCAGTAACACATAACCGTATATGCCTACCTCTCCTCAACTCCCTCTCCTCACCTTGCATTCTTCCACGATCAGCCCTCTCCACTTCCCTTTTTCCTCATGAAACTACACCATTTGCATTTGAATTTCAGATCATCAGAGGCGTCGATAACCACTCAAGACCATGATTCCGTCTCTCACCATTTCTAATTTGCCATGGTAAGCATATATCTTTTCCCTCTCTTTCTCTTATTTTTCCCTTACATCTCTGTACCTTAGTTTTTTTTATTTCCTCTTTCTCTATGTCGATCTCTCATTCTTTCTCCTCGTGGATTTGAAGCTTTGTGGGATTGATTTGGATTCGTTTGAATTGAAGAAGAAATTTCGAAACTTATCAGATTTATCCATCTTTCATTTCATTCTTCCCAGTTTTCCTTTCTTTCTATTAATATATTTTTTGTTCTTCGTTTCTCACTATTTCTTCCATTTTAGCTTTCTCTAAATGAAATGACAATAAAAAATCCCATATGTTTGATGAATTCTGAAAATCGAAGACATTTGGACAAAAGGTTATTCAATTCAGGTGGTAACTCTACTACGATTGGTTTCTATACGAAATTGTAGATTGTATCGGACTTCTGTAAAAATAAATTGATGGTTGATTTTGACGTTTGGCGTTTTTGGTATAAGAGGTGTAACAGAATATGCTATTGAATCCGAAGGAAATTATGCAGAAGCTGTACAGAATTATTACGAAGCTATACGGCTAGAAATTGATCCTTATGATCGAAGTTATATAGACTTTATTCACACAAGTATATGGTTCTTGATGATCTAAAAATTTAAATTATAATAATAGGTTCTACAATTTTATGTTTTTGGATTTTTGTTGAAAGATGTATCCTTATTATATATTCATGTTTGATATTTGTACTCATGGTCATTTTCTTTTCACAGGAGGAAGTTGATATTTTTTAGTAAATTGGAATGGAAAACATACATGGTTTGGTGTCCCTTTTTTGTAAAGAAATATGGAAATATAAAGAGAAGATGTGGGCAGTAGAGAATAAAAAGAAGAAAGTGAAGAACACAATATAATTTCTCCTCTTTTTTGTTTCTTTTTTTTTTTTAATTACAAGCTGTTGTAACTAAAATTAGGCTTTTATGTTGGGCTCAACACTAAATTTTCAATTCTATTACTTTCTATAGTTATCATTTGGTTTGTTTTTATTTTTCTTCGCTCGATGCCTATTCTCTTCCGATTCCCGGCTTCTAGAAATTTAAAAGCCGATTTCTTCCATAAATTCTCCAATTCAAATGGCAGAGAAGTTTCTCTGAGCTCTTCTTGAATCGAGGAGTTAAAGCTAAGCTCAGCTAGGACAGTTTATTCCATTTAGCCCAAAAAATGTCATTATTAATAATATAAATAAATCTTAATAAACTTAAAAAAACAATATATATATTTATAATATTAAATAATTAATTTATTATTAGAAGAATTAACGGGATAAAATGTATATTTATCATGATTAGACACATATATATAATGACAATTATTATAGGTCACAAATTATAATTTTCAATAATGAATTAAATTTTAATATGACAAAACTTTTGATTTTGCATGACAAAAATAACATCACTAAACTTACGTGCTATATTGACATTTGTCACTATAACTTGTACCTTTTGGGACGAAATATGAATTCATCATTTAAAGGTCTGCATATAGTGACGAAATACAATCTTCAGTGACAAAAATATTTACTAATTATAACGAAATAAATGTCACAAAAACTTAAAAATATTATGACATGTTCATATTTTTGTCACATAAAAACAAATTATAAGTGACCAAATGAAGAGGATAGTTGGCTACAGGATAAAGAAGCCATTTGTGTCAACCCTGCTAGTTCTGACTTCCGACTCAGTGCATTAGCAATGTGGTTTGTTTTCCCTGAGTGATATTCTAGTACATAGTCGAATTCTGCTAAGAAGTTTTACCATTGACCCTGTTTTGAAATCAATAGATGTTGGGTCAGAAAATGGCTGACTGCTAAGTTGTCCATCTTCACCAGAACTTGGATCCTTATAAATAGTGGCGCCAATGCACAATTGCAAGTAGTTCTTTCTCATGAGTAGAGTATCTTCGTTTTGTGTCACTGAGCTTCCTACTTATTGGTCGACCCTCTTGCATTATGACTCCCTGTAAAGCAAAATCTGACACAACGGTGTGAACTTCGAATGGCTAATATTGGGTCTGCAATGGCTGCTTGTTTGAAACTCTCGAGGGCCTTTTGACATTGGTCCGTTCAATTCCATTGTGTTCAAAGGGGTTTTCCAGCCGACTATAGTTCCATACAAGAAATTTTTGGTACATTTGTTTATTTTTTTCGGTACCATGCTTTTACATATTTCTAGAAGCACATTTGTTTATTTTTTTCAGTATCATGCTTTTACATGTTTCTAGAAGCACATTTGTTTATTTTTTCGGTATAATGCTTTTACATGTTTCTAGAAGCACATTTGTTTATTTTTTTCGGTATCATGCTTTTACATATTTCTAGAAGCACATTTGTTTATTTTTTTCGGTATCATGCTTTTACATGTTTCTAGAAGCACATTTGTTTATTTTTTTCGGTATCATGCTTTTACATGTTTCTAGAAGCACATTGGTTTATTTTTTCGCTATCATACTTTTACATGTTTCTAGAAGCACATTTGTTTATTTTTTTCAGTATCGTGCTTTTACATGTTTCTAAAAACAAAAGGATATGGGATATAAACTATTACCTTATAAGAATAGATTTATTACTTTGAATTAAAATTATAATTCCTAATCAATAATAATAAAAAAATTTATTACTACATATGTGAGTTCCTTTTTTATACTATCTCTTGTCTCTTTCAATTCTTTCACATATTGTCTAACGACGTCAAAGCTTGGACAGTAAATGAAATAAGTAAGACTGTAGTAGATAGTATTCGGGATATATAATTATTCATTTTTTTATTATGCATTTATGTGTTTCCAAAAAGGAAATAGATATATAATATACTAATCCTATTAGGGATATAAAATTACCTAATAGGAATGAGATTTATTACTTCAATTAAACTTATAAATCAATCCTAATAAATAAATAAATAATACAGATATTGTATTTTCCAAATTATACCAAGGATGTATTTGATGGAGAAGGTCGGGTTATCGGAAAACGGCATATGCTCCGGTTTGAGTATAAGAGTTGAACTGGTAACAGAGGGGATTGGATTATGCACCAACTTTATCGTCTTCAATCCGATGATCTTGTGGTCTGTCGAATCAGAAACAAAGCTTGTGGCAAGAAGAGCACTAGTAATCCGGTTCTCCCTGAACCAGGAGTTCCTCAGCCGCATCAAGTTTCTGAACCAGGAGTTCCTTAGCCGCATCAAGTCCCTGAATCAGGAGTTCCTCAGCCGCATCAAAACATTGAAGAGTCGGATTTTTTTACACAGATAATGGACCAAAGCATTGCAATGGAGTGGGATTGGGATTTTATTAATGATGTATGTAGGGATTGAAGAGTGTAATCTTTTGTTTGTTTGAAAAACTTTGAACTAGATTGATTTTTTTCAAAGGGGTATACATTTTTGGTATACATTTGCCCGTCCAATTCCATTGTGTTCAAAGGGGTTTTCCAGCCGACTATAGTTCCATACAAGCAATTTTGGTACATTTGTTTATTTTAGACCTCGACATGAACTGATGAGCCCGCCCGCCCGGCCCAAGCCCATGCCTATTTAGCCGGGCCCGGACACATAACATTGGTGTCAGGCCCGACCTGGCCCAAGCCCGAATACACCCGTCTAGAAAATGTACGGGCTTGGACTATATAAATACCTGTCGGGCCTGGCTCGGCCTGACCCATTCTCTATATATACATTTATAAATTATATTTATATATAATATTTAATAAGTAATATGGCCCAATTAGAAGTTCTAGCGTGTTCTGTTTTGTAATGTTTTTTGGATTCATAATTTTTTTTTTTGTAATATAGTTCAATATATAAACTCGCCATTTTATATGAATCCAATTTATGAAACAAGTTAGTATTTCATTTTAATTGAAATTTTTTTAATATAGATATTGGCTTGGATGGGCGGGTTTGGGATTCATGAACATGTCCGAGCCCGACTCTAATTAGTGTCTGTTTGAGCCAGGCTTAGGCTTGTCAGGTTTTATTAAAAGCCCGACAAGTTCGGCACCGAGCCCGGCCGAACCCGAGGTCTAGTTTATTTTTCTGGTACCATATTTCTAAAAGCACATTTGTTTATTTTTTCTTACATGTTTCTAGAAGCACATTTGTTTCGGTATCATACCTTGACATGTTTCTAAAAATGAATGGATCGGGAATGTAAAGAATTACTTTAAACGAATGGATACGGAATGTAAAGAGTTACTTTATTAGAATAGATTTTATTACTTTAAATTAAAATTATAATTCTAATCAATAATAAAAAAAATTACAAAGGTAAGTTAGATTGTACTAGACCTCGGGATGGGTCGGGCTCGGACCGGGCCTGTTGGGCCTGTGATAAAACCTGATAAGCCCACACTAATTAGAGTCGGGCTCGGGCCGGGCCGGACCGGGCTCGGGCCTAAACAAGGGATCCCAAGCCCGCCCGTCTAAGCCCATATCTATGTTTAAAAAAACCAATTAAAATAAAATACTAATTTTTTTTAATAAAAAATAATAAACATAATAGTTAATAAGTCTTAGAAAAATATAACAAACTAATTGTAAATTGTAATACTAGTTACTTATTTAACTATATCTATAAATTATAAATGAACTCATTTAATTTATATAATTAAATGCATAAATATATATATATAACGGGTCGGGCCGGGCCCGCCGGGTATTTACATAGCCCAGGCCCGTCCATTTACTAGGCGAGCTTAATCGGGCTTGGATCGGGCCGGGCCTGACACTAATTTTATGTGTCTAAACCCGGCTAAATGGGCGTAGACTCGGGTCGAGCGGGCGGGCGGACTAATCGGCCCATGGCGAGGTCTACGTCATATTATGGCCTAATTTGATCAAGGTTTCTCTTAATGTTACTAGATATAATAAGAATAAATTAATAATATAATCATAAATCAAATTTATCAAGGTTTCTCTTAATGTTATTAGATATTATAATAGGTAGTCATTTAACACAAGTCATATTATAGACTAATTTGATTTCAAACTATTACAAATTTAAAAGCTTATAACCAATTTTTAATTTGGATTAAATTGAGACCGTTTCCAATCAAAATAGGGTCTGAACCCACCAAAACCCTAATTTAACATGTTCACTTTTAATATTTAGGTGTCCAGGTCATTCTGGACTAATTTGATCTCACATTACACTTTCAACGATTTAACAAAATTTAATCTTGGATTAAATTGATCATACTAGCTAGAGGATTAAATTTAAACAAAGTATGAAATTATTTACATAAATAACATGTCAATCAATAAGTACTTAGTGTGTTAAAATATCAAAGCGGGTTTAATATGTTAAAAATAATTGATTAACAGCTTAGTATATATATCTTGTTAAAATGCGTAATTAATATGTTGAAAGAATAATTCAATGTATTAAAAAATAACTTACTAGATCTTACCCAAAAAAAAAAATTACTTACTAGATCTTTAATAATAATATAGCAAGATTTCTATTTTTGAGTCGAATAGTAAGTTACTAACCTTTATATTTATGAATATTCTGTTAATTAGTGTCTGTCTTTAAAACACATTATAGACACTACATAAAAAGGTCTATTTTTTCTTTTTTTAAAAAAAAAGTCTATTTTTTTAGCAACTTTCGATATATGTTTCCATATTTTAAAATTTAGCCACATTTTTATATTTATGTTACTTAACGACGCTTCATATTATTTAATGGCATTTTCGAAAAATTAACTGCATTTTTAAAAAAGCGTCGTCATTTTTTTAATTTAAAGACGGTTTTCAATTTGCGCCTTAGGTTTTTAGTTTAGCGTTTTATGTTTCGTGTTTTGAATTTTAGGTTTTTTAATTTAAAGACGGTTTTCAATTTGCGCCTTAGGATTTTAGTTTAGCGTTTTACGTTTCGTGTTTTGAATCTTAGGTTTTTAATTTAGGGTTTCATATTCTGGATTTATAGTTTAAGAAGGGTTGATATTTATTCAGTAGTTTTTACATTGACCTTGATTGACCAAATGAAGATAGTCACTAATCATTAAATCTAAATTTATTAAAATTTTAGGATAAAGTAATATTAAACGAAAATTAGGGTGTAATTCCTACATTTAGCTATGATCACGTCATATCATACTCTCTCACCTATGATCTCGTCATATTCCACTTTATATATATACATAGTAGAGCTTCATACATTTAAGGTATTAAAACCATTGGAGGTAATTTATCAAATATGATCAACTTCAAGAGCGAATTGATACATAAAAGTTTAATGGATTTCCATTATTAATTTTACTCCTCGATCTAATTAATTAATTAATGGTTGATATGCAATAATTAGCTTAGTTTTAGAGCATCCAAATTCACTTAATACCAAAAAAGAATATTTGAAGCAACAACCGGTCAGGAATGAAAAAAGAGAGAGCGACACATACGAAATTAGGGTTTAAGGTATCCAGACCCTATTTTGAACTATTAATTTTAGATGTTTAGGGTTAGGGTTTTGAATAGTTAGTTTGAGATCAAATAGGTAAAAATGACCATTTTAGGAATATATAAAAAAAACAAAACATGTCAAATTAGGGTTAGAGTTTCAGCAACTCGGTACGTTATTTTCATCGGAAACGGACCAATAGGAAAACCCCATCGCCAAAGACGATGGGTCCCACCATATTTTGGCCTAACTCCTTCGTCTAAGGCCTAAAAAATATGATTTAGTAACTTTCGCACGGTTTTAATCTAATTTTCCTTGAATTATTTTTTATTCTTTTAACCTACTTAATGAATTTCCACCATTAATTTTACTTCTGTACATAATTAATTAGTTAATGGTTGACATGAAATAATAAACTCACTTTTAGACCATCCAAAATCACTTGATACAAAAAAAAAACATTTGAAGCAATGTCCAGTTAGGAATGGAAAAAAAGAGAGAGACACATGAGAAATTAGGGTTTAGCGTGTTCGGACCTTATTTGGAACCATTAATTTGAGATGTTTAGGATTGGAGTTTTGAATGTTTAGTTTAAGATCAAATAGGTCAAAAATAACCCTTTTATGAATATTAAAAAACCCAAAAAGTGTTAAAGTAGGGTTTGTATTTTGGCATCTCATGACCATATTTTCATCGAAAATGAGCCAACGGGCAAAACCCATAGCCTAAGGATGTAGGCCTCACCCTATTTTGCCCTAATTTTGTTGTCTATGACCTTAAAACTACATTTAGTAATTTTTACGCGGTTTTAATCTAATTTTCTATGAATTATTTTTTATTTATTTGACCTAATTAATGGATTTCTAATCTTTACTTAGGTCAAAAAAAAGTAAAAGATAATTAGTAGGAAAAAAGGTTAAAAGAACGTGAAAATCACTAAATCACATTTTCAAAACTCTAGATGATGGAATTCGGCCAAAAGAGAATGGGACTAATGAAAAATCTTAAATATTTAATCGCACAATGAGATTCGGTATTAGGCTTTTTGAATGCTTAATTCGAGATCAAGTTAGTCCAAAATGGACTGGGTAGGAACACATGTCAAATTAGGGTTTAGGGTTTTTTGGATTTTCAATTCGTTTTTTTGATCAAAAACAGGCCAACAGTCAAAACCCAATGCTTCACGTTGCGCCCCACCCTCGTTTGGCCGAATTCCACCGTCCAGGGTCTCAAAAAGGCGATTTTGTGATTTTCCCGCCTTTTTAATTGCGATTCTTGATATCTGTTTTCTCCATTTGACCCAATTCACAAATTCCAACCATTAATCACTAGATTTTGCAATACAATAAACCATTAATCAATTGCTTTTTAAAAGACTAAGCCTTTATCTCGTTTGACACTTTAACACTTTATGTCCTGAAACCCTAATTTGAGATGTCATTTATATAAATAATTTCAAACTCTGTGTAAATTCAAAATGATATTTGGTATTACACTTTTGAAAAGGTTTAATTCGAAATTCTATTTCGATTGGAAACGGATCAATGGACAAAACTCACAGCTTTGCAGTGGGCTCCGCCCTCTTTTGGCCGAATTCGATCGTCTAGGACCTCGGATATGCGATTTAGCGATTTTCATACTGTTTAATGATTTTTCAATGAATTAATTTTTTATTTTTTTACCTAATTAATGAATTTCAACCATTAATTTTAGTTTTTCACCTAGTTAATTGTTGAAAGGTAATAAACTCACCTTTAGAGTATCCAAATTCACTTAATAATATAACAAAAAAAGGTGTATATATTTGGACATCAATCAATTTATTTTTTATTGATTAATTCCCTAGATGTATTGTAGGATCAATTTAATCAATCCAAAATCGAATTTGGTTGGACAATTGGATTTGTGACCAGCAAATGAAAAACAAAGCATTAGAATTTAGAGGAACTAACATTAGGAATTAGTTTGTTCTTCCGTCAATGTATTTATTTATGGTTGTTGATGTTACAATAAGATGACCAAATGTGAATATATTTTAATAAGAAAATATATTCTCCTCTTGTCTGACTTGTATTTGGCATCAAAGTCTATTCATTGTAGTTATTTGACATTACTAGAATTTACGTGAGAGATTTATTGGAAAAAGGTACCTACCACATCAGTAGGTTGAGTGAGAAAGGGACATGATATGTCATAGGAGAGAAATTGGGATGAGTGCGCCTTAGAGGTTGGTAAAGATAGGCCTGGAATTAATGAGTTGTCCGAGTTTTTTATTAGGAAGACAGAAGATTGAGTGACACTAAAAGCAGAAAAAGGAAACAAATGGAAGGATTTTACATGTCTGCATGCATGGGATCAAAAAACCATAATGGATGAGAATAAATTTCAAATTGGTATCTAGAATAAATTTCAAATAAGTAAAATAAAATATTGGAAAGTTTTGGAACTAAATCCCAATATTTAATACGGGTTAATTCGAGATCAAAATAATTACCTTTAATTAGGATTCATTTGAGATCAAAATAATCAAGTAAAAAAAATTGTCAAGACTAAAAATTAGGGTTTAGTGTTCGTTTTAGGGTTTCGTTCCCCTAATCCCATTAGAAACAGGCCAACGGTCAAAACCCATAGCTATGTTATGGGCCCCATCCTCTTATGGCCAAATTCGTCCGTTTGGGACTTTAAAAATGCGATTTAATGATTTTCGTGCGGTTTTTACTGTTTTTTTCAAAGCAATGAATTATTATTCACTTTTTTTAATTATGAATTTCAATCTTAGTGTTTGACCTAATTAATTAATTAATGGTTGACTTTAATTAGAATTAATTTGAGATCAAAATAATTAGGTCAAAAAAAGTACAAGTCTCAAAAGTGATTTTCGCGAGCATTTAACCAAATTTTTCATGAATATTCTTTTTACCTAATTGGTGGATTTCAACCATTAGTTTTACTTCGTGATCTAATTAATTAATGGTTGAAATGAAATAATATGCTCACTTTTAGAGAATCCAATTTCGCTTCAGATGTCTTCTTGTATGTAATAAAAACACAGTTATTTCTTGAAAGTTGGAATAAATCTTTGAAATTTGAATTTTTGGTTGACTTTGAATATGGTTAATTCGAGATCAAAATAATTAGCTTTAATTAGGGTTAATTCGAGATCAAAATAATTAGGTAAAAAAAGCATCAAGATTCAAAATTAGGGTTTAGTGTTCGTTTTAGGGTTTCGTTCCCCTAATCTCATTGGAAACGGGCCAAGGTCAAAACCCACATCTATATTGTGGGTCCCATCCTCTTTTGGCCAAATCCCATCGTGTATGACTAAAAAATGCGATTTAGTGAATTTCGCATGGTTTTTACTGTTCTTTTTCAAAGCAATGAATTATTTTTTACTTTTTTTTAACCTAATTTATGAATTTCAACCATTAATCTTAACTCTTGACCTATTAATGGTTGGCTTTAATTAGGGTTAACTCGGGATCAAAATAATTAGGTAAAAAAAGTGTCAAGTCTCAAAATTGATTTTCGCGCACGTTAACCTAATTTTTCATGAATTATATTTGATTTTTTTTTCCATCTAATTAATGGATTTCAACCATTAGTTTTACTTTTTGACCTAATTAATTAATGGTTGAAATGAAATAATAAACTCACTTTTAGAGGATCCAATAAATTCACTTGATACCGGAAAAAACATATAAAATTACTCATAAGAAGACGTCTTTTATATGTAATAAAAACACGAGAAGAAAAAAGTTATTTCTTGAAAGTTGGAATAAATCTTAGAAGTTTGAATTTTTGGTTGACTTTAGTTAAAGTTAATTCGAGATTAAAATAATTAGCTTTAATTAGGGTTAATTCGATAGCATAATAATTAGGTCAAAAAAGTGTCAAGTTTCAAAATTAGGGTTCAGTGTTCTTTTAGGGTTTCGTTCCCCTAATTCCATTGGAAACGGGCCAACGGTCAAAACCCACAACCATCTTTTAGCCAAATTCGATCATTTAGAACCTCCAAAATGCAATTTAGTGATTTTAACCAATTAATTATTTTTTACCTTTTTTAACCTAATTAATGAATTTCAACTATTACATGACGTCAGAGTTTAGACACAAAATTAAATAGGTAAGGTTGTAGTAGGTAGGATTCGGGATATACAATTATTCATTTTTTTTACTATGCATTTATGGTGTTTCCAAAAATGAAATAGATAAACAATGTACTAATAGGATTCGAGATATAAAATTACCTAATAGGAATGGATTATTATTGGGATTTATTACTTCAACTAAACTTACAAATGCTAATAAATAAATAAAAAATACAGATATTACATTTTACAAATTATTCTAGATACATAGACGTGTAGCTCCAGCGATGAAGAGCTGATCGAATTCTACCTAGAGAAGAAACCAAAGGGAGAATTCGTACCTGCCATTGAAGATTGTGATCTATACTCAAGCCAGAATCATTCAAACCAGAAGCTTCCTACAAACGTCCATCCTTGTCACTAACAATACTCTTTGGGATCCCCCAATATTTCACTAAATTCTTGAAGAAAGCTTGTGTTGTTACTTCTGCGGTCGAGTACTTCAATATCAAAATGAAAGTCCCATATTTGGAAAATCTATCAACCACCACCAAGATGGAGTCAAAGTCTCCCACCCGAGGGAGGCTCGAGATAAAGTCGAGGGAGACACTTTGCCATGGTCATCTTGGCACTGGTAAAGCTTGCAATAATCCTGTAGGTTTCTTTATTTCGGCCTTATCTTGTTGGCAAATCAGGCAGGTTTTTGTCCTATTCTCTCACGTCATCTTCAATCCTTGGCTAATAATAATTGCATTAGAGAAGAGCTAGCATGTGATGCCATCCTGGATGACCTGCCCATACTTTTCCATGACATTCCTTCATCAATATCTTCGTCAGATTGGCACATAAACTCTTTCTTTAGTTGTTAACAACAAGTCGTTGCTGATTCAGAATTGTCATGTTTTCCTTGTTTTACTAGATTAATGATAGCAACGGCCTAAGGATCTTTTTGTAGGCTCTCTCGTATTTGTTGCCACAATGAGGAGGATAGTTGGGTACAGGATAAAGAAGCCATTTGTGTCAACCCTGCTAGTTCTGACTTCCGACTCAGTGCATTAGCAATGTGGTTTGTTTTCCCTGAGTGATATTCTAGTATAAAGTCGAATTCTGCTAACAAGTTTTGCCTTTGAGCCTGCTTTGAAGTCAGTACATGTTGGTTAAGAAAAGGGTTGACTGCTAAGTTGTCCAT
This sequence comes from Euphorbia lathyris, assembly GCF_963576675.1. Lineage (NCBI taxonomy): Eukaryota > Viridiplantae > Streptophyta > Magnoliopsida > Malpighiales > Euphorbiaceae > Euphorbia > Euphorbia lathyris. Next base: position 83,958,651 of record NC_088917.1, on the reverse strand, counting down.
CTTCACCACGAACTTGGATACTAATAAATAGTGGCGCCAATGCACAACTACAAGTAGTTCTTTCTCCTGAGTAGAGTATCTTCGTTTTGTGTCACTGAGCTACCTACTTTCAAACGCTATTGGTCGACCCTCTTGCATTATGACTCCCTGTAAAGCAAAATCTGACACATCGGTGTGAACTTCGAATGGCTAATATTGGGTCTGCAATGGCTGCTTGTTTGAAACTCTCGAGGGCCTTTTGACATTGGTCTGTCCAATTCCATTGTGTTCAAAGGGGTTTTCCAGCCGACTATAGTTCCATACAAGCAATTTTTGGTACATTTGTTTATTTTTTTCGGTACCATGCTTTTACATATTTCTAGAAGCACATTTGTTTATTTTTTTCGGTATCATGGTTTTACATGTTTCTAGAAGCACATTTGTTTATTTTTTTCGGTATTATGCTTTTACATGTTTCTAGAAGCACATTTGTTTATTTTTTTCGGTATCATGTTTTTACATGTTTCTAGAAGCACATTTGTTTATTTTTTCGCTATCATACTTTTACATGTTTCTAGAAGCACATTTGTTTATTTTTTTTTGGTATCATGCTTTTACATGTTTCTAAAAACGAAAGCATACGGGATATAAACTATTACCTTATAAGAATAGATTTATTACTTTGAATTAAAATTATAATTCCTAATCAATAATAATAAAAAAATTTATTACTACATATGTGAGTTCCTTTTTTGTACTATATCTTGTCTCTTTCAATTCTTTCACATATTGCCTAACGACGACAAAGCTTGGACAAAAAATGCAATAAGTAAGACTGTAGTAGATAGCATTCGGGATATATAATTATTCATTTTTTATTATGCATTTAGGTGTTTCCAAAAAGGAAATAGATATATAATATACTAATCCTATTAGGGATATAAAATTACCTAATAGGAATGAGATTTATTACTTCAATTAAACTTATCAATCAATCCTAATAAATAAATAAATAATACATATATTGTATTTTCCAAATTATACTAAGGATGTAATTGATGGAGAAGGCTGGGTTATCGGAAAACGGCAGATGCTCCGGTTTGAGTATAAGAGTTGAACTGGTAACAGAGGAGACTGGATTATGCACCAACTTTGCCATCTTCAATCCGATGATCTTGTGGTCTGCCGAATCAGAAACAAAGCTTGTGACAAGAAGAGCACTAGTAATCCGGTTCTCCCAGAACCAGGAGTTCCTCAGCTGCATCAAGTCCCTGAATCAGGAGTTCCTCAGCCGCATCAAAACATTGAAGAGTCGGATTTTTTTACACAGATAATGGACCAAAGCATTGCAATGGAGTGGGATTGGGATTTTATTAATGATGTATGTAGGGATTGAAGAGTGTAATCTTTTGTTTGTTTGAACTGGATTGATTTTTTTCAAATGGGTATACATCTTTGGTATACATTTGCCTGTCCAATTCCATTGTGTTCAAAGGGGTTTTCCAGCCGACTATAGTTCCATACAAGCAATTTTGGTACATTTGTTTATTTTAGATCTCGACATGAACCGAGGAGCCTGCCCGTCTGGTCCAAGCCCATGCCCATTTAGCCGGGCCCGGACACATAAAATTGGTGTCAGGCCCGGCCTGGCTCAAGCCCGAATAAACCCGTCTAGAAAATGTACGGGCTTGGACTATATAAATACCTGTTGGGCCTAGCTCGGCCCGACCCGTTCTCTATACATACATTTATAAATTATATTTATATATAATATTTAATAAGTAATATAGCCCAATTAGAAGTTCTAGCCTGTTCTGTTTTGTAATGTTTTTGGGATTCATAATTTTTTTTTTTGTAATATAGTTCAATATATAAACTCACCATTTTATATGAATCCAATTTATGAAACAAGTTAGTATTTCAATTTAATTGAAATTTTTTTAATATAGCGGGCGTGCTTGGGATTCCCGAATCCGTCTGAACCCGACTCTAATTAGTGTCGGCTTGAGCTAGGCTTAGGCTTGTCGGGTTTTATTAAAAGCCCGACAAGCCCGGCGCCGAGCCCGGCCGAGCCCGAGGTCTAGTTTATTTTTCCGGTACCATATTTCTAAAAGCCTATTTGTTTTTATATCATACCTTGACATGTTTCTAAAAATGAATGGATGCGGAATGTAAAGAATTACTTTAAACGAATGGATACGGAATGTAAAGAGTTACTTTATTAGAATATATTTTATTACTTTAAATTAAAATTATAATTCTAATCAATAATAATAATAAAAAATTACAAATGTAGGTTAGATTGTACTAGACCTCGGCATGGGCCCGACTCGGATTGGGCCTGTCGGCCTGTGATAAAGCTTGATAAGCCCAAGCACAGCCTAAGCCCACACTAATTAGAGTCAGGCTCGGGTCAGGCCGGGCCGGGTTCGGACCTAAACAATGAATCTCAAGCCCGCCCGTCCAAGCCCGTATCTATATTAAAAAAATCAATTAAAATAAAATACTAACTTTTTCTAATAAAAAATAATACACATAATAGTTAATAAGTCTTAGAAAAATATAACAAACTAATTGTAAATTGTAATACTGGTTACTTATTTAACTATATCTATAAATTTATATATGGACTCATTTAATTTATATCAGTAAATGCATATATATATATATATATATATATATATCGGGCCGGGCCGGGCCAGGCCCGCCTGGTATTTACATAGCCCAGGCCCGCCCATTTACTATGCGGGCTTAATCGGGCTTAGGCCGGCCCGGGTCTGACACTAACTTTATTTGTCCAAGCCCGGCTAAATGGGCATGGGCTCGGGCCGAGCGGGCGGACTAATAGGCCCATGGCGAGGTCTATGTCATATTATGGCCTAATTTGATTTCAAACTTTTACAAATTTAAAAGCTTATAACCAATTTTTAATTTGGATTAAATTGAGACCGTTTCCAATCAAAATAGGGTCTGAAACCACCAAAACCCTAATTTAACATGTTCACTTTTAATATTTAGGTGTCCAGGTCGTTCTGGACTAATTTGATCTCAAATTACACTTTCAACGATTTAACAAAATTTGATCTTGGATTAAATTGATCATACTAGGTAGAGGATTAAATTTAAACAGAGTTTGAAATTATTTACATAAATAACATGCAATCAATAAGTACTTAGTGTTTCAAAATATCAAAGCGGGTTTAATATGTCAAAAATAATTGATTAATAGCTTAATATATATATCTTGTTAAAATGCTTAATTAATATGTTGAAAGAATAATTCAATGTATTAATAAATAACTTACGAGATCTTACAAAAATAAATAACTTACTATATCTTTAATAATAATATAGCAAGATTTCTATTTTCGTGTCGAATAGTAAGTTACTAGCCTTTATATTTATCAACATTCTGTTAATTAGTGTCTGTCTTTAAAACACATTATAGACACTACATAAAAAGGTCTATTTTTTAGCAACTTTCGATATATGTTTCCATATTTTAAAATTTAGCCACATTTTTATATTTATGTTACTTAACGACGCTTCATATTATTTAATGACATTTTCGAAAAATTAACTGCATTTTTTAAAAAGCGTCGTCAATTTTTTAATTTAAAGACGGTTTTCAATTTGCGCTTTAGGTTTTTAGTTTAGCCTTTTACGTTTCATGTTTTGAATCTTAGGTTCTTTAATTTAAAGACGGTTTTCAATTTGCGCCTTAGGATTTTAGTTTAGCGTTTTACATTTCGTGTTTTGAATCTTAGGTTTTTAATTTAGGGTTTCATATTCTGGATTTATAGTTTAAGAAGGGTTGATATTTATTTAGTATTTTTTACATTGACCTTGATTGACCAAATGAATATAGTCACTAATCATTAAATCTAAATTTATTAAAATTTTAGGATAAAGTAATATTAAACAAAAATTAGGGTGTAATTCCTACATTTAGCTATGGTCACGTCATATCATAGTCTCTCACCTATGATCTCGTCATATTCCACTTTATATATACACATAGTAGAGCTTCATATATTTAAGGTATTAAAACCATTGGAGGTAATTTATCAAATATGATCAACTTCAAGAGCGAATTGATACATAAAAGTTTAATGGATTTCCATTATTAATTTTACTTCTCGATCTAAATAATTAATTAATGGTTGATATGCAATAATAAGCTCAGTTTTAGAGCATCCAAATTCACTTAATACCAAAGAAAATATTTGAAGCAACAACCGGTTAGGAATGAAAAAAGAGAGAGCGACACCTACGAAATTAGGGTTTAAGGTATCCAGACCCTATTTTGAACTATTAATTTTAGATGTTTAGGGTTAGGGTTTTGAATAGTTAGTTTGAGATCAAATAGGTAAAAATGACCATTTTAGGAATATATAAAAAAAACAAAACATGTCAAATTAGGGTTAGAGTTTCAGCAACTCGGTACGTTATTTTCATCGGAAACGGACCAATAGGAAAAACCCATCGCTAAAGACGATGTGTCCCACCATATTTTAGCCTAACTCCTTCGTCTAAGGCCTAAAAAATATGATTTAGTGACTTTCGCACGGTTTTAACATAATTTTCCATGAATTATTTTTTATTCTTTTAACCTACTTAATGGATTTCCACCATTAATTTTACTTCTAGACATAATTAATTAGTTAATGGTTGACATGCAATAATAAACTCACTTTTAGACCATCCAAAATCACTTGATACCAAAAAAAAAACATTTGAAGCAATGTCCAGTTAGGAACGGAAAAAAAGAGACACATGAGAAATTAGGGTTTAGCGTTTTCGGACCTTATTTGGAACCATTAGTTTGAGATGTTTAGGGTTGGAGTTTTGAATGTTTATAGTTTAAGATCAAATAAGTAAAAAATGACCCTTTTATGAATATTAAAAAACCCAAAAAGTGTCAAATTAGGGTTTGTGTTTTGGCATCTCATGACCATATTTTCATCGAAAATGAGCCAACGGGAAAAACCCATAGCCTAAGGATGTATGCCTCACCCTATTTTGCCCTAATTTTGTTGTCTAGGATCTTAAAAATACGTTTAGTAATTTTTACGCGGTTTTAACTTAATTTTCTATGAATTATTTTTTATTTATTTGACCTAATTAATGGATTTCTAATCTGTAATTAGGTAAAAAAAGTAAAAGATAATTAGTAGGCAAAAGGTTAAAAGAACGTGAAAATCACATTTTCAAAACTCTAGATGATGGAATTCGGCCAAAAGAGAATAGGACTCATGAAAAATCTTAAACCTTTAATCGCACAATGAGATTTGGTATTAGACTTTTGAATACTTAATTCGAGATCAATTTAGTCCAAAATGGTCCGGGTAGGAACACATGTCAAATTAGGGTTTAGGATTTTTTGGGTTTTCAATTCGTGTTATGATCGGAAACAGGCCAACAGTCAAATCAGGCAGCTTTTTGTCCTATTCTCTCACGTCATCTTCCATCCTTGGCCAATAATAATTGCATTAGAAAAGAGCTAGCATATGATGCCATCCTGGATGACCTGCCCATACTGTGCCATGACATTCCTTCATCAATATCTTCCTCAAATTGGCACATAAACTCTTTCTTTAGTTGTTAACAACAAGTCGTTGCTGATTCAGAATTGTCATGTTCTTTCGGATTTGTTGCCACAATGAGGAGGATATAGTTGGCTACAGTATAAAGAAGCCATTTGTGTCAACCCTGCTAGTTCTGACTTCCGACTCAGTGCATTAGCAATGTGGTTTGTTTTCCCTGAGTGATATTCTAGTACATAGTCGAATTCTGCTAAGAATTTTTACCATTGAGCCTGCTTTGAAATCAATAGATGTTGGGTCAGAAAATGGCTGACTGCTAAGTTCTCCATCTTCACCAGAACTTGGATCCTAATAAATAGTGGCGCCAATGCACAACTGCAAGTAGTTCTTTCTCATGAGTAGAGTATCTTCATTTTGTGTCACTGAGCTTCCTACTTATTGGTCGACCCTCTTGCATTATGACTCCCTGTAAAGCAAAATCTGACACAACGGTGTGAACTTCGAATGGCTAATATTGGGTCTGCAATGGCTGCTTGTTTGAAACTCTCGAGGGCCTTTTGACATTGGTCCGTTCAATTCCATTGTGTTCAAAGGGGTTTTCCAGCCGACTATAGTTCCATACAAGAAATTTTTGGTACATTTGTTTATTTTTTTCGGTACCATGCTTTTACATATTTCTAGAAGCACATTTGTTTATTTTTTCAGTATCATGCTTTTACATGTTTCTAGAAGCACATTTGTTTATTTTTTCGGTATAATGCTTTTACATGTTTCTAGAAGCACATTTGTTTATTTTTTCGGTATCATGCTTTTACATATTTCTAGAAGCACATTTGTTTATTTTTTTCGGTATCATGCTTTTACATGTTTCTAGAAGCACATTTGTTTATTTTTTTCGGTATCATGCTTTTACATGTTTCTAGAAGCACATTGGCTTATTTTTTCGCTATCATACTTTTACATGTTTCTAGAAGCACATTTGTTTATTTTTTTCAGTATCGTGCTTTTACATGTTTCTAAAAACAAAAGGATATGGGATATAAACTATTACCCTATAAGAATAGATTTATTATTTTGAATTAAAATTATAATTCCTAATCAATAATAATAAAAAAAATTTATTACTACATATGTGAGTTCCTTTTTTATACTATCTCTTGTCTTTTTCAATTCTTTAACATATTGTCTAACGACGTCAAAGCTTGGACAGTAAATGAAATAAGTAAGACTGTAGTAGATAGCATTCGGGATATATAATTATTTATTTTTTTATTATGCATTTAGGTGTTTCCAAAAAGGAAATAGATATATAATATACTAATCCTATTAGGGATATAAAATTACCTAATAGGAATGAGATTTATTACTTCAATTAAACTTATAAATCAATCCTAATAAATAAATAAATAATACAGATATTGTATTTTCCAAATTATACCAAGGATGTATTTGATGGAGAAGGTCAGGTTATCGGAAAACGGCATATGCTCCGGTTTGAGTATAAGAGTTGAACTGGTAACAGAGGGGATTGGATTATGCACCAACTTTGTCGTCTTCAATCCGATGATCTTGTGGTCTGTCGAATCAGAAACAAAGCTTGTGGCAAGAAGAGCACTAGTAATCCGGTCTCCCAGAACCAGGAGTTCCTCACCTGCATCAAGTCCCTGAATCAGGAATTCCTCAGCCGCATCAAAACATTGAAGAGTCGGATTTTTTTACACAGATAATGGACCAAAGCATTGCAATGGAGTGGGATTGGGATTTTATTAATGATGTATGTAGGGATTGAAGAGTGTAATCTTTTGTTTGTTTGAAAAACTTTGAAGTGGACTGATTTTTTTCAAAGGGGTATACATTTTTGGTATACATTTGCCCATCCAATTCGATTGTGTTCAAAGGGGTTTTCGAGCCGACTATAGTTCCATACAAGCAATTTTGGTACATTTGTTTATTTTAGACCTCGACATGAACTGATGACACTACACCATAGATGGCCTATTGTAACATTAAAAATGAGTTGCAATTGACTGTAAAAATGTAACAATAGGTCAAAAAATGAGATAAGGCAACACATTAGGTCATATTTAAAGTGTTGGTATATTCACCATTGTCTTTGATGTCAAATGCAATATTATGGTCTTTAATGCAACATAAAGAAACGTGTTGCCTTATTTTACAACAAAGACAACACTATATAAAAAAAAAATGTAAGACAACATTTTTTCATCGTTAAAGCAACACTTCTAATATTTACAATATGTTGCCATTGTTAAGTAAAGACAACATTTTGTAGTTTAAGGTAACACTCTTTTAGAGTAAATGCAACATGTTTTGAGCTAAAGCAACACAATTTTTTACACAATAGCAACGATTGTTTATAAACAATGCAACATTTTATAACCAATAACTACACTTTTTATTTGAGAAATGCAATGATATTTTTAAGTAAAAGCAGCGGTAATTTATAGTAACAATATTTAATAATCCAAAATGCAACTTTTGAATAAAACACAACATATCATCTGTTTATATAAAAAGGAAATTGTCTATAAAAAATAACTAATATTATTATTCAAGAGTACAATAAGTATCCTTAAGATTGAATTTGATGCATTTAAGCACCTTTGCAGCAATTCCAGTTCCTTCACCAATAAGAGCCAATAGAATTGCTCTATGCGAACAAAATTATGACCAATCCGCATTGCTTCCTTTTGGGCAGGTAGAATTACTTTAATTGCCTTTTTTGTGAAGCGTTCAAACATAGTCCTAGGTACAAATTGCTTAGCCTTTTGTTGCCTATGTGACATAGAGAATGCAACCTTGTAATGGAAATCTTGACCTGACTTTAGCAGTGAATCTAAGCAATTTGCACTTCGTAAAGCTGAGATCCCTCTCATAGTCAATGTGGTTGGATGCGAACTACACATCATTTTGGCATCAATCTTTCTTGACGTTTCCAACTCTTGAGATTGGCCATTCTTTAAACCATGAGCTAAGGTAGGAATATTAGTTGAATGGACTAGAAGCCTCGCCATCTAATGCCAAATTAACCTTCATTTATGATTCTATATATCAGCAAAAGTGCTAAACATAAAGAGAGAGCGAGAAGAATAAGAAAAGAAAATCCATATAATTGACATGGAAAATCGCAGTTGAGTTGATAGCTAAATTATAAACTCCAAACAACCAATTGAATTTCAGGAAAAGAAGACTATTGGAATGTGAAGCAAAATAGAAAATGAACTCTTTTTTACTAATAGGTCATCTTCAAATGCTTACATCGTTCAAAGCAACCTCAAGTTTGAAAATTTCTTGTTTATGTATAGTTATCAAAGAAAGGTACTTCCTCCTTAACAAAGCACTACCAATCTACTAATTCAATCTCGCTTCAATGTGACATGGATGAAGAGTACAAATTGAAAGGCTTAGGACACAAACCTTTCTAATTACAACTCACCTAGCATGCTACAGATCCGCGAGAGAGATGCTGAATTTTGGTTAGGTATGGGATTGAAGTTCTCATAGCAGGAGGGTAGTCCCGAGGGATGACAGGTCTTAAATTCTGCAAAGATATAACAAATGATCCCATGTTAGAACTAAGTTCTCAACAAAAGTCTCAATTCACTAATGAAAAAAGAAGTAAGCAGTAGCAACATAACTTATGATAATATAATACTCCTGGTGAATATATCAGCATTAAACAATCGTATCATTTGTATTTTACCAGCCCGATTCTATAACATCGAAAGGTTCGTAGAGATTTTAATTTTCCGAGTGAAATCTATCCAACAGCATCATCAAATATAAAGGAGAATATGAAGAATGCAGTTGCAAAAACAACACCAAATAGAAACTTAAAAACCATAATTTGGACTTTGCACAAGCTAGTTAAGACGATGGTTATGAGTATATAGCATTTACAAAACAACAAAAGAGGCACATTTGAACTTTTTGAAATCATATAGATGGAAAAGGGGGTAAAATCTATGACTATAAAAGGAGGTAAAATTTATGACTATAAAGGGGTATAATTAACGGTAAGATACTACTACTCTTCTAACTTTTTTTTTCTTTTATCCTATTTACTTATTAAATTTGTTTGTTCTGTTTTGTGTCGGTCAATCTGATCACTAAACATAAACTAGTTAGATAATTGGTTCTCTAACTCTGTGTTTGATCATTGATAGAGCGGAAGAATCACCAAACGATGTCGATATCTTCCTACTTTCTTGGAAAATAGGGGACAAGTACTTACTCCTAATCATAAAGGTCGATTCTAAATCCTATTTGTACAATGACGATTAACAAAAACATAAAATGGGTTCTAAAGTAAAGAAGACGAATCTTTATTTTTCTTTTCTTTTTTTGTCTATAATTTTATGTTCTCCTCAAAATCTTGAAACCGGAAAAGATTTATTTGGATTTAGCCCAAAAATGGTAGATTATATGCACACAAAGGTATACCCGAAAAGGTTAATTAAGAACAAAATCCACCACAAAAATTTGCTTGCTTATAGGTAAGTATAAGCTAATTAAGACAACAAACACTATAGTACACACAAATTCCTATCATCTTAAGCCTTTCTATAACATGGTATCACAACCTCCTAGACCAAGTGGTTAAGGGTTTAAATCCTAACAACTCTATTTATCAGTCGTATTTCAACATATTATAGGATGAGTTTATGTTGTACACGCTTCAAACCCAATGGACATACACATGCGGGGATGTCAGACATTATAATAAAAGCTATTACTACCAGTTTAAGCTTTTGGTTCTAATGCTTCCTTGATATCTTTGTATAACAAACTTCTATAATTTCTTATTACAAATAACTGGTCAAGCTTTTTATATCTATAGTAACATTCAGGATCGGGTATTCTTTAAGCGTAGCATATACATCGAGAATTATATAACATGGATATTAGGTACCAATCAGTAGCAGAACAATGAAGAAGAGAGAAGCCTGACTGACTATTATAATTTTATACTAAAATGGTTGAACTATGTTATTTACAGAGGGAAAAGTGACGAGCATGTGCAATATTTGAAGGCTTTTCAAGTGGACTAATTTTCATGGCTTTACAAAACCTCACACTCTAATTTCAATAAAGTTTACCCCAATATCCTAATTTTTCTTTTCAATGTATCCATCCTTAATTCTATTCTACATAATATATTAATTAATTAATTAATTAATTAATGCATGATAGGAGAATATGCTTATCATATCTAAACCTTTCCAGATCATATATATTGGACGCCACATCGATCAATTTTCATAATCAGACAGAATAGGAAGTTGGTCAACCTGATTTCAAACTTGTATGCTCTAAAGAAACTTCATTGAAACTGCACTAATGATAAAATGAACTGGAGTGATAATTATAAATAATAATCTTATTAAGTAGATGATAAACAGGAGTGATAATTTAAATTTAATGAATATGTGTGGACTCATGTCAAATAACTGCTTACCAAAAGAAGCTCTAAGCAACACATGGACTCTCCCAGCTTCACTCTCTACCACTACATCCACACCGGTACGTATATCCTTCACCATATATTCAGCAAACCCACCAGACCGCAAGCCTCTGCCAATCATTCTCTCCTCAAACAATTACATCACCATTGAACCTGTTGCCCCACCCCTTATGACATCCATCCATTTGTCCATATCCAACCTTGCCTTCTCTCCAAACATCACCCCTTCACTTAATTAGGTCCCACTATAATATGATTAACAATTTGTAAGGAATTAATTGTGCATTGTTCCATATTAAGAATTATCTATATATCAAAAAAGGATAACACATTGATCACATAAATATCAGCAAGTTGGAAAAAAAATCATCACATCCATTCAACAATCACCAAACCTCATGCTTTGTTCAATGATGATAGTAGTAATCGTGCATTGTTCAATGATGATAGTAGCAACACTATAAAACCCCAAATGCTGAAGATACAACAATAAAAACCAGAATCCCTAAGTTCTGAAAATGTAACCCTATTTCCAGCAACTCAATCAAATGCTATATTTGACACTAACAAACACCTTGGAAACAATCAAACACAAGAATAATCAAATAAGAAAGACTGAAACAAAAATGCAAAATACAAAGTTGGAATTTAAACTAAACTAAAAGGCCAACCTGAACCGATTTACTGATTTGGAAAGACCGAAATGGAGAATCGCAATCGTGAATCGACCACTTGAGGGTGAAAGGGCAGCCGTCCGTCCATCATATTGTTATTTTTGTCAAATCTGAGCCAGCAGAATCAGAAGCCTCAACAGTTAGTGGAGGTCGACATTCAGACGAGCGGTGAGTGGGGAGGTGGAGGTCGAAGCGGTAACGGCGCCAGATGCTGGGTTCCGCAGAGAAAACGTAAGAGAGAGAGCGTCTGAGAGTGTTTGAGAAAAACGTGTGGAGGAGGGAGAGTTTTTCAATAAGTGCTTTTTGGAAAGAAAGAATTAAGTGGAGGGAAATTTTAGAGCAAAAAGGCTACTCAAATTTTAGAGTTAAAAAATTGGTGGGAAATGGGAATTATTGGGTGTGAAATTTTGGAGGCTTTTTTTTTTTTTTTGAATCGTTTTGGAGCCAAAATTAATTGGTGAGAAACACTTTAGTGGTTTTTTTTAAGAAAAAAAGGAAAAGAATTTAATGAAATTTTAATGTTTTACAGAAACAATGCATAGACTATGGTAGTATTTATTTTAGTTAGAATTTTGAATCTAAAACTTCAACTTTAATAACAATATTATTATTTTTAGTTGTTTTATTTTTATTTTGGTGGAAATATTTGAAGCCAAAATTTCAAGAAAGTATTAATAAATAAATAAATATATATATATATATATTTAGTTGTTTTTTGTGGGAATATTCGGAATATTAATAGTTTTTTTTGAAAGAGGAATATTAATAATTAGTGTTTAATTTTGTTTAACTTTTTTATTTCTAACATTATCTTTTTTTACTAATATTATACTTAGTTGTTAAATATATTTAGTCTTCAATATATAATTTTTATCATTTACTAACAATTTTGGAAAACTCTTATTTGAATAATAAATATTAATCACTATTTAATAGATTTTCAGCTATAGTTTTTATTTACTTTCATTATATTATAACTATATTTTTGTTATTCTTTCTTATTATTTGTTTTTCTAGTACGATGGAGGGATAATTAGATATATAAAATTAGGTATATTTATTTTATTTTTATAAAATGCAACACTTGAATTGTTTTTTTACATGGTAAAATATTGCTTTATCTAATTATCAAGTTAAAGAACACAACATTTATTGTAAATGTTACCTTAGGTCAAATAAAACAACTCAAAAAATATTAAAAGCAACACTTTATAAAGAACAGTTGCATTAGACATACATGAACAGTTCCAGTCAAATAATTTTTGCAATGGCAACGTTTTAAGGCAACACTTTCTAATAAATAGTTGCTCATGAGCCCACCCGCCCGGCCCAAGCCCATGCCTATTTAGCCGGGTCCGGACACATAACATTGGTGTCAGGCCCGACCTGGCCCAAGCCCGAATACACCCATCTAGAAAATGTACGGGCTTGGACTATATAAATACCTGTCGGGCATGGCTCGGCCCGACCCATTCTCTATATATACATTTATAAATTATATTTATATATAATATTTAATAAGTAATATAGCCCAATTAGAAGTTCTAGCGTGTTCTGTTTTGTAATGTTTTTTGGATTCATAATTTTTTTTTTTTTGTAATATAGTTCAATATATAAACTCGCCATTTTATATGAATCCAATTTATGAAACAAGTTAGTATTTCATTTTAATTGAAATTTTTTTAATATAGATATTGGCTTGGATGGGCGGGTTTGGGATTCATGAACATGTCCGAGCCCGACTCTAATTAGTGTCTGTTTGAGCCAGGCTTAGGCTTGTCGGATTTTATTAAAAGCCCGACAAGTCCGGCGCCGAGCCCGGCCGAACCCGAGGTCTAGTTTATTTTTCTGGTACCATATTTCTAAAAGCACATTTGTTTATTTTTTCTTACATGTTTCTAGAAGCACATTTGTTTCGGTATCATACCTTGACATGTTTCTAAAAATGAATGGATCGGGAATGTAAAGAATTACTTTAAACGAATGGATACGGAATGTAAAGAGTTACTTTATTAGAATAGATTTTATTACTTTAAATTAAAATTATAATTCTAATCAATAAAAAAAAATTACAAATGTAAGTTAGATTGTACTAGACCTCGGGATGGGCCGGGCTCGGACCGGACCTGTTGGGCCTGTGATAAAACCTGATAAGCCCACATTAATTAGAGTCGGGCTCGGGCCTAAACAAGGGATCCCAAGCCCGCCCGTCTAAGCCCATATCTATGTTTAAAAAAATCAATTAAAATAAAATACTAATTTTTTTTAATAAAAATAATAAACATAATACTTAATAAGTCTTAGAAAAATATAACAAACTAATTGTAAATTGTAATACTGGTTACTTATTTAACTATATCTATAAATTATATATGAACTCATTTAATTTATATAATTAAATGCATAAATATATATATATATATATATATATATATAACGGGTCGGGCCGGGCCCGCCGGGTATTTACATAGCCCAGGCCCGTCCATTTACTAGGCGAGCTTAATCGGGCTTGGATCGGGCCGGGCCTGACACTAATTTTATGTGTCTAAGCCCGGCTAAATGGGCATGGGCTCGGATCGAGCGGGCGGACGGGCTAATCGACCCATGGCGAGGTCTACGTCATATTATGGCCTAATTTGATCAAGGTTTCTCTTAATGTTACTAGATATAATAACAATAAATTAATAATATAATCATAAATCAAATTTATCAAGGTTTCTCTTAATGTTATTAGATATAATAATAGGTAGTCATTTAACACAAGTCATATTATAGACTAATTTGATTTCAAACTATTAGAAATTTAAAAGCTTATAACCAATTTTTAATTTGGATTAAATTGAGACCGTTTCCAATCAAAATAGGGTCTGAACCCACCAAAACCCTAATTTAACATGTTCACTTTTAATATTTAGGTGTCCAGGTCGTTCTGGACTAATTTGATCTCACATTACACTTTCAACGATTTAACAAAATTTAATCTTGGATTAAATTGATCATACTAGCTAGAGGATTAAATTTAAACAGAGTATGAAATTATTTACATAAATAACATGTCAATCAATAAGTACTTAGTGTGTTAAAATATCAAAGCGGGCTTAATATATTAAAAATAATTGATTAACAGCTTAGTATATATATCTTGTTAAAATGCGTAATTAATATGTTGAAAGAATAATTCAATGTATTAAAAAATAACTTACTAGATCTTACCCAAAAAAAAATAACTTACTAGATCTTTAATAATAATATAGCAAGATTTCTATTTTTGAGTCGAATAGTAAGTTACTAACCTTTATATTTATGAATATTCTGTTAATTAGTGTCTGTCTTTAAAACACATTATAGACACTACATAAAAAGGTCTATTTTTTAGCAACTTTCGATATATGTTTCCATATTTTAAAATTTAGCCACATTTTTATATTTATGTTACTTAATGACGCTTCATATTATTTAATGGCATTTTCGAAAAATTAACTGCATTTTTAAAAAAGCGTCGTCATTTTTTTAATTTAAAGACGGTTTTCAATTTGCGCCTTAGGTTTTGAGTTTACCGTTTTATGTTTCGTGTTTTGAATTTTAGGTTTTTTAATTTAAAGACGGTTTTCAATTTGCGCCTTAGGATTTTAGTTTAGCGTTTTACGTTTCGTGTTTTGAATCTTAGGTTTTTAATTTAGGGTTTCATATTCTGGATTTATAGTTTAAGAAGGGTTGATATTTATTCAGTAGTTTTTACATTGACCTTGATTGACCAAATGAATATAGTCACTAATCATTAAATCTAAATTTATTAAAATTTTAGGATAAAGTAATATTAAACGAAAATTAGGGTGTAATTCCTACATTTAGCTATGATCACGTCATATCATACTCTCTCACCTATGATCTCGTCATATTCCACTTTATATATATACATAGTAGAGCTTCATACATTTAAGGTATTAAAACCATTGGAGGTAATTTATCAAATATGATCAACTTCAAGAGCGAATTGATACATAAAAGTTTAATGGATTTCCATTATAAATTTTACTCCTCGATCTAATTAATTAATTAATGGTTGATATGCAAGAATAAGCTCAGTTTTAGAGCATCCAAATTCACTTAATACCAAAAAAGAATATTTGAAGCAACAACCGGTCAGGAATGAAAAAAGAGAGAGCCACACATACGAAATTAGGGTTTAAGGTATCCAGACCCTATTTTGAACTATTAATTTTAGATGTTTAGGGTTAGGGTTTTGAATAGTTAGTTTGAGATCAAATAGGTAAAAATGACCATTTTAGGAATATATAAAAAAAACAAAACATGCCAAATTAGGGTTAGAGTTTCAGCAACTCGGTACGTTATTTTCATCGGAAACGGACCAATAGGAAAAACCCATCGCTAAAGACGATGGGTCCCACCATATTTTGGCCTAACTCCTTCGTCTAAAGCCTAAAAAATATGATTTAGTGACTTTCGCACGGTTTTAATCTAATTTTCCTTGAATTATTATTTATTCTTTTAACCTACTTAATGGATTTCCACCATTAATTTTACTTCTGTACATAATTAATTAGTTAATGGTTGACATGAAATAATAAACTCACTTTTAGACCATCCAAAATCACTTGATACAAAAAAAAAAACATTTGAAGCAATGTCCAATTAGGAATGGAAAAAAAGAGAAAGACACATGAGAAATTAGGGTTTAGCGTTTTCGGACCTTATTTGGAACCATTAATTTGAGATGTTTAGGATTGGAGTTTTGAATGTTTAGTTTAAGATCAAATAGGTCAAAAATAACCCTTTTATGAATATTAAAAAACCCAAAAAGTGTCAAAGTATGGTTTGTATTTTGGCATCTCATGACCATATTTTCATCGAAAATGAGCCAACGGGCAAAACCCATAGCCTAAGGATGTAGGCCTCACCCTATTTTGCCCTAATTTTGTTGTCTATGACCTTAAAACTACATTTAGTAATTTTTACGCGGTTTTAACCTAATTTCCTATGAATTATTTTTTATTTATTTGACCTAATTAATGGATTTCTAATCTTTAATTAGGTCAAAAAAAGTAAAAGATAATTAGTAGGAAAAAAGGTTAAAAGAACGTGAAAATCACTAAATCACATTTTCAAAACTCTGGATGATGGAATTCGGCCAAAAGAGAATGGGACTAATGAAAAATCTTAAATATTTAATTGCACAATGAGATTCGGTATTAGGCTTTTGAATGCTTAATTCGAGATCAACTTAGTCCAAAATGGACTGGGTAGGAACACATGTCAAATTAGGGTTTAGGGTTTTTTGGATTTTCAATTCGTTTTTTTGATCGAAAACAGGCCAACAGTCAAAACCCAATGCTTCACGTTGCGCCCCACCCTCGTTTGGCCGAATTCCACCGTCTAGGGTCTCAAAAAGGCGATTTTGTGATTTTCCCGCCTTTTTAATGCGATTCTTGATATCTGTTTTCTCCATTTGACCCAATTCACAAATTCCAACCATTAATCACTAGATTTTGCAATACTATAAACCATTAATCAATTTCTTTTTAAAAGACTAAGCCTTTATCTCGTTTGACACTATAACACTTTATGTCCCGAAACCCTAATTTGAGATGTCATTTATATAAATAATTTCAAACTCTGTGTAAATTCAAAATGATATTTGGTATTACACTTTTGAAAAGGTTTAATTCGAAATTCTATTTTGATTGGAAACGGATCAATGGATAAAACTCAGAGCTTTGCAGTGGGCTCCGCCCTCTTTTGGTCGAATTCGATCGTCTAGGACCTCGGATATGCGATTTAGCGATTTTCATATCGTTTAATGATTTTTCAATGAATTAATTTTTTATTTTTTTACCTAATTAATGAATTTCAACCTTTAATTTTAGTTTTTCACCTAGTTAATTGTTGAAAGGTAATAAACTCACCTTTAGAGTATCCAAATTCACTTAATAATATAACAAAAAAAGGTGTATATATTTGGACATCAATCAATTTATTTTTTATTGATTAATTCCCTAGATGTATTGTATTGTAGGATCAATTTAATCAATCCAAAATCGAATTTGGTTGGATAATTGGATTTGTGACCAGCAAATGAAAAACAAAGCATTAGAATTTAGAGGAACTAACATTAGGAATTAGTTTGTTCTTCCGTCAATGTATTTATTTATGGTTGTTGATGTTACAATAAGACGACCAAATGTGAATATATTTTAATAAGAAAATATATTTTCCTCTTGTCTGACTTGTATTTGGCATCAAAGTCTATTCATTGTAGTTATTTGACATTACTAGAATTTACGTGAGAGATTTATTGGAAAAAGGTACCTACCACATCAGTAGGTTGAGTGAGAAAGGGACATGATATGTCATAGGAGAGAAATTGGGATGAGTGCGCCTTAGAGGTTGGTAAAGATAGGCCTGGAATTAATGAGTTGTCCGAGTTTTTTATTAGGAAGACAGAAGATTGAGTGACACTAAAAGCAGAAAAAGGAAACAAATGGAAGGATTTTACATGTCTGCATGCATGGGATCAAAAAACCATAATGGATGAGAATAAATTTCAAATTGGTATCTAGAATAAATTTCAAATAAGTAAAACAAAATATTGGAAAGTTTTGGAACTAAATCCCAATATTTAATACGGGTTAATTCGAGATCAAAATAATTAGCTTTAATTAGGATTCAATTGAGATCAAAATAATCAAGTAAAAAAAATTGTCAAGACTAAAAATTAGGGTTTAGTGTTCGTTTTAGGGTTTCGTTCCCCTAATCCCATTAGAAACAGGCCAACGGTCAAAACCCATAGCTATGTTATGGGCCCCATCCTCTTATGGCCAAATTCGTCCGTTTAGGACTTTAAAAATACGATTTAATGATTTTCGTGCGGTTTTTACTATTTTTTTCAAAGCAATGAATTATTATTCACTTTTTTTAATTATGAATTTCAATCTTAGTGTTTGACCTAATTAATTAATTAGTGGTTGACTTTAATTAGAGTTAATTTGAGATCAAAATAATTAGGTCAAAAAAAGTACAAGTCTCAAAAGTGATTTTCGCGAGCATTTAACCAAATTTTTCATGAATATTCTTTTTACCTAATTGGTGGATTTCAACCATTAGTTTTACTTCGTGATCTAATTAATTAATGGTTGAAATGAAATAATATGCTCACTTTTAGAGAATCCAATTTCACTTCAAACATGAAAAAAAACATATAAAATTACTCATACGCAGATGTCTTCTTGTATGTAATAAAAACACAGTTATTTCTTGAAAGTTGGAATAAATCTTTGAAATTTGAATTTTTGGTTGACTTTGAAGATGGTTAATTCGAGATCAAAATAATTAGCTTTAATTAGGGTTAATTCGAGATCAAAATAATTAGGTAAAAAAAGCATCAAGATTCAAAATTAGGGTTTAGTATTCGTTTTAGGGTTTCGTTCCCCTAATCTCATTGGAAACGGGCCAAGGTCAAAACCCACATCTATATTGTGGGTCCCACACTCTTTTGGCCAAATCCCATCGTGTATGACTAAAAAATGCGATTTAGTGAATTTCGCATGGTTTTTACTGTTCTTTTTCAAAGCAATGAATTATTTTTTACTTTTTTTAACCTAATTTATGAATTTCAACCATTAATCTTAACTCTTGACCTATTAATGGTTGGCTTTAATTAGGGTTAACTCGGGATCAAAATAATTAGGTAAAAAAAGTGTCAAGTCTCAAAATTGATTTTCGCGCACGTTAACCTAATTTTTCATGAATTATATTTGATTTTTTTTCCATCTAATTAATGGATTTCAACCATTAGTTTTACTTTTTGACCTAATTAATTAATGGTTGAAATGAAATAATAAACTCACTTTTAGAGGATCCAATAAATTCACTTGATACCGGAAAAAACATATAAAATTACTTATAAGAAGACGTCTTCTTATATGTAATAAAAACACGAGAAGAAAAAAGTTATTTCTTGAAAGTTGGAATAAATCTTAGAAGTTTGAATTTTTGGTTGACTTTAGTTAAAGTTAATTCGAGATTAAAATAATTAGCTTTAATTAGGGTTAATTCGATAGCATAATAATTAGGTCAAAAAAGTGTCAAGTTTCAAAATTAGGGTTCAGTGTTCTTTTAGGGTTTCGTTCCCCTAATTCCATTGGAAACGGGCCAACGGTCAAAACCCACAACCATCTTTTAGCCAAATTCGATCATTTAGAACCTCCAAAATGCAATTTAGTGATTTTAACCAATTAATTATTTTTTACCTTTTTTAACCTAATTAATGAATTTCAACTATTACATGACGTCAGAGTTTAGACACAAAATTAAATAGGTAAGGTTGTAGTAGGTAGGATTCGGGATATACAATTATTCATTTTTTTTACTATGCATTTATGGTGTTTCCAAAAATGAAATAGATAAACAATGTACTAATAGGATTCGAGATATAAAATTACCTAATAGGAATGGATTATTATTGGGATTTATTACTTCAACTAAACTTACAAATGCTAATAAATAAATAAAAAATACAGATATTACATTTTACAAATTATTCTAGATACATAGACGTGTAGCTCCAGCGATGAAGAGCTGATCGAATTCTACCTAGAGAAGAAACCAAAGGGAGAATTCGTACCTGCCATTGAAGATTGTGATCTATACTCAAGCCATAATCATTCAAACCAGAAGCTTCCTACAAATGGCCATCCTTGTCACTAACAATACTCTTTGGGATCCCCCAATATTTCACTAAATTCTTGAAGAAAGCTTGTGTTGTTACTTCTGCGGTCGAGTACTTCAATATCAAAATGAAAGTCCCATATTTGGAAAATCTATCAACCACCACCAAGATGGAGTCAAAGTCTCCCACCCGAGGGAGGCTCGAGATAAAGTCGAGGGAGACACTTTGCCATGGTCATCTTGGCACTAGTAAAGCTTGCAATAATCCTATAGGTTTCTTTATTTCGGCCTTATCTTGTTGGCAAATCAGGCAGGTTTTTGTCCTATTCTCTCACGTCATCTTCAATCCTTGGCTAATAATAATTGCATTAGAGAAGAGCTAGCATGTGATGCCATCCTGGATGACCTGCCCATACTTTTCCATGACATTCCTTCATCAATATCTTCGTCAGATTGGCACATAAACTCTTTCTTTAGTTGTTAACAACAAGTCGTTGCTGATTCAGAATTGTCATGTTTTCCTTGTTTTACTAGATTAATGATAGCAACGTGTTGAGCGATTTCCGCAAGTGCACGGTATACGCTTGTAGTAATAAAAGATATCGAACCCACAGGGAACGCTTTTTAACTAAAACTTTATTTAATTTGGTTTAGTCACGTGTTTAGGTTTAACAAAAGAAATACGTTTTAATTGATGGAATTGGTTTTGGTAAATTAGGATTAGATAGAAAGATTATATCGAGTTTAGAGAACAATTCCGTTTTGGAATTTTGATTATAAAACAGATACTTCCGTAATTGGAATAAAATAGATCTTTATTTTCATAAAGCAAAGTAAACAACTTTAACTTTGTGATATTATGGACATGAAACAATATATCAATTTACTCAATTAAATGGCTTTGAACCGTAGAAATGCCCCTGATCTTGAGATGATTCCTACCTTAATCAAACTAGTGTTTTACTTCTGATAAGCCGCGATCAGCGATCATGTCATCCATAAAAACTAAATTTGTTAAGTGTTCAACAAAGTTCTTATATGAATAAGATGGAATAGAACGTTTTAATAAAAACACCAATATATCATTTTGAAAATCATTTTGTCAGAACAACATCAAAATAACAATAGTAAGAATATATTGAATAAAGAAGTATAGCATTAATTGAAATGTGAATTTTCACAATTTAACAGAGAAGTAGAAACTTGGATAGCATGGTAACGAAGACTTTGAGATCCGGGTCGTCAATCTTTCTCTCAAACTTCGTAGGTTCGTCAAACCGTGGGCGCTTCAACCGTTAATTCTTCTCGCTCGATCTTTGGAATAGAGACTGATCTCGTCTACTACCAGAATGAAAACTAAACTAATACTTTGTTTGTAACTAATCTAAATACAATTCGTGTTCAACACGATTGCTTACAGAAATGAACTCTAACTTCCTGATTCTTTTCTGAATCAGAAACTTAAAATAACAACTCTCTTCTCTAATTTCTCTAATTTTTCCAACATTTGCTAACTTGAAATGAATCACTTATTTATAGTTGTTGAAGGGTTGTGAATGATGGGTCGTGTCTGCTGGTGAAGGGTTGCTTTTATCCGAACGAACAGACGCGTTTTTATGAAATTAACATGTGTTTAGTGTGCAGGAGGGGTGTCTGTCGCGACTGAGATTCTGAAAATCTCAGTCGCGACAGGGGGTATAGAGGCGAGCTTTGAGACTTGATTTCCCCCGGTCTGGGCTCCACAAGTCGCGACTGAGATTTTGAGAATCTCAGTCGCGACAGAGAGTATTCCTCCCTGGCGTTCGACTGTTTTTCGTCCTCCTCGAGCGTTCTTCTGACTGATATGCATTCTCGGTACGTTTTTAAGGTTTTTCCTCCATTTTAGCTCCGTTTTTGCTCCGTTTTTGCTCCTATTTGGATTTTACCAAATATTTAGGTACCTTGCATCAAAGAAGTAAATAAAGACGTAAAAGTATTCTAAATGAATATAATTAACACGATTTCAATGTAAATTTAACGTATTTATATAGGATATTTTAGGTATATTTTGGGCTTAACAAACTCCCACACTTAAGCTTTTGCTAGTCCCGAGCAAAATTTCACTGAATTTATTCTTTAATCAATCTCTTTATAAATAGAATATATATCCATATATTTCTTTTTGAATTAGTTAAACCGAAAGATAAACTTTTCATGGTACATTTATACGCAAAGTATCAAACTAGCTAGTATAAAAGAGATATATCATTCGTCTTGTATTTCAATTTTTATATTGAAGTATTCGGGACGGTGTAAGCACGCATGTTTTTGAATCTTTCGTCTCAAGGCATTTCTAAGCACAAAATTTCCTTTCCCAAACCTAAACTATTACAAATATAGATTTATTAAGGACTTATGTTTAATATATTTGCTTAGTTACGCCCAAGATAAGGGTGGTCTCGATCATAACTTTATACGCATTTATTGGCTTTCGTGTTCTTTTAAGAGGTACCGACCATACCATGGCTGGACGCAATCGTTACTTAAAAATTTAAACACTTTAATTTTGCTTTAATTTCTATCGTTCCTTTCATACCTCGATTGTGATAAGGTTGGTCTCAATCGTGGCCAAAAGTTAAGAATACGACTACTTGATTAATATGAAAATAAAATTGGGAAAGAAAAATAGCACATTCATCCTATATTGACTTGAAATTCAACATGTATTATGGCTAAAGTTTCCTTAAAAACTTTAATTGGTTTTTAATGTAAGACGAAAAATAATATCGAGCTAAAAAGCTAAAGTTGTTAGTTCGATTTATGCCTATAAACCTAATTGAAAATTGAAAATAAGATTTATATTTATCATGAATTCATGATATAAAATAGAGATTTAAAACTAAAGAAATTTTACTTATATACATTTACTCGAGACGTTTTTGATAAAATCGTATCGGAGATTTGTAAAAATATTTGTAAAAATATAGCCCGTATAGAAATATTATTTCTATAAATAATGATAACCTTAAAATATGCTTAACATTATTTTGAAAGCAGAATTGTTTGAAACATATGAAATATAGTTAACAAAAATTTTACATTTTACGTTTATGAAAAATTGCTATTATTTTGGAAAAGTGTTGCACATTATATAAAAATGTTGCATTGTTTTGAAAAAAAATGTTGCATATTATATTTGGCTTAAAATTGAATAACATGTATTTATACTTAAAATAAATAGCA
Source organism: Euphorbia lathyris (assembly GCF_963576675.1). Classification (NCBI taxonomy): domain Eukaryota; kingdom Viridiplantae; phylum Streptophyta; class Magnoliopsida; order Malpighiales; family Euphorbiaceae; genus Euphorbia; species Euphorbia lathyris. Next base: position 83,935,060 of record NC_088917.1, on the reverse strand, counting down.
TTCATTCTCATTCGTTGCATTCATTCGTACTTAAAAATAAAATGGATATGAAATACCTCCTCCCACACTTAATTTGGACCATGTCCTCATTGGTGCAAAAAGCGATAAAACACGAAAAATAGTACGAAATAAATCATACGAATTAGAAATGAAAAATATAGTACCATAACATTCAAACATTAATAATAAAAATTGTACCAAACATAATTAAAAAGATTGTACCAAACCGAATAAAACATAATAATAAGAACGAAAATGAGTTAAAGAGAGAAACGATAAAACCTATCAAGGTGATGGTGGTGGAGAAGGCGTAGTCTCAACTCCTTGACGTCGGAAGAAAGAGAGCATCCGGCGACGAGTAGACTTGTGCTCACGACTCAATGTAGTGATCCTTGAACTCATTTCGGCATTATTGGCAACGACTTCATCTAACCGCAAATTCATGTGACGGTTATGCTCGTTCATTTGTGTCAAAACACGTTGCCAACCAACTTGTTCTTCTTCATTCGGTTCCACATTTGCTTGCTCTTGTGCATTGGCATCAACATTCTCCTCCTCCTCTTCTTCTTCATCAAATTCCTCTTCATCCTCCTCATCATCATCTTGGGCACCTAAACCTTGAGAACCCGAGGCTTCACTACTCATGGTAGCAAAAACACGTCTTGTGCGATCCGCATAAGATATAAAGGCGGGCGGTCCCATTTTCTTCAATAAATTGGCCCTTTGAAGTACCGTGAGATCCAATGAAGTTAAACCAACATGAGACATATTTTGATAATCCGCTAATTCACCTCGAGCGCCCAAAACAATGTCGGTAATCAAATTACCCATAGGCACTTGCTTATTGCGGGACTTGGAAGCTCGAACTAAATTAGTAAATATCATCTCAATACTATCAATTGTCAAACCTTTAAAAATCGCATCAAACACAACCAAATCACGAACTTGCACTTTTGAACTTTCAACCCGACCAAATAAGGAGAATGATAAAAACTTGTGAAAGAAGAATACACAATCATCCTTAATTAGCTTGCTAGATGTATTCTTTGGACTAAAAACATCTAAACCGGTTAAAGAATTCCAAACCGTGTGTGAATCAAAAGGCTTTTGGTTTGGAATAAAAATTCCGAGTAGGAAAACCAAACCAACGGTTCATAGCCGCATAATTAACATTATAACGGACTCCATCACTCCGAAAAGAGATAACTCCTTTCTTTTTGTCATAAGTTAGAGTAACCAAAAACTCAATAATATGCGTTTTAAGACTAGGAAAACGCATACTAGCAAATCGTTTCCAACCAAGAACGGTAAGAAATTCATCAATACGCTCGGTAAAAGAAAGAGTATTTACCGTATCGGTGTCAAGAAAAGGCATGTCCACAAACTCTACAAGGACATTAGAAAACCGGCGATATAGGCGTCCTTCGGCTTCCGACGTGATATCGAACGGTGCTCCATATTGAACCCATAATCTATTGATCTCGGTAGCCTTGGCTTTGTTTGCAACGGTCTTTTGTCTAGGCATATTTTTTTATTTGTGAAATTGGGTGAAAATAGATGAAATTTGGGTGAAATAGGTGAAGAAAATTTGAAAGGATGAAAGTTAGAATGAAAGAGAATGGTAGTGAATTGGGGAAAAAGAAGATGAATAGGGTAAAGATTTATGGGGAAGATGAGTGAATCTTGTTATTGGGAAGAGAAAAGATGATTGATTGGTGTAAAAATAGGTGATTTAAATAGGTGTAAGTAATAGGTATTGATTAGGATAGTTGAATAGGTAGTAAATAGAGTAGGAATGGGAAAAGATGGCCAAAATTTCGCCCAAATCCGTGACTGCAGGTCGTAGGTCGCGACTGAGATTTTCAAAATCTCAGTCGCGACAGCAAGTACGTAGGGGGTCTAAAATTTTACTGAAAGTGGTCCTCTTGCTGTCTCAACTGTGAATTCGGAATCTCAAATGAAATTAAGTACCACAATGTGAACATTAATCCCTGAAACTGAGATAAACAAAACTAAAACATTAAATTAAAGGAAAACCAAAAGTTGTTCCTTAAGAAAAAAGAAATAAACTAAAGAATTAATGCACTTTTATTTATCTTTATCAAAATATAAACAATACCATTTATACATCTATATAGAAACATTATAAAAACATAATTTACAATCAAGCACTCATATATATATTAAAAACAACAAACAGAAACACATAAAATATATATATCCCTAACTAAATGACAGACGACGTGTATTGGCCCTTTTAATCTTCGTTTGAACGAAGACTTGCCTCTCTGGTGCAGAAAGGAATGTTGGACCAGAACGGAAAACTCGTTTAACAAGTCCCTCGTTCTCCAAGAACTCGTAGTCTAAAATAGGGTATGGTTCTATATCAGTCCAAGGAACAGAAATGGTTCCCTTGGCTCCTAATATTATTCCACATATGATGTTGGCGAACCCAGTCTTCCGTTTCTTCGAACGGGAAGCAGCAACTAACCCCTCCATTAGAATCTTCGAGGAGTTCACTGAGTTGCCTTGGAAAATGTCGCCCAACACATAAAGATCAGTATCTTTCACAATATTGCTACTGACTCGACCAAAAAGGCTATGACAGAGGAATTTGTGTAGATACAGCATGGAGTTTAGAATATATTGATTTGTTGTAGGTAAGACTTGGATTAAGTCTCCAAAATCCTGTCAACATTCTCCAGATATCAGTATAAGTCATATCTCTGCCAGGATGATGTGGAGTGGTGTCCCGTGGTGGAAAACCAAACCAACTATGAAGTTCTGGATATCCAAAAGTGAATACCTTCCCCTCACAATGAAAACTGAGACGAACACGTCTCTTGTTGACGAACCGAATAGTAGAAAAAAACTTTAATACCCAGTTTCCAATAATAGAAAACTTCATTGATGCAAACTTGTCCCATCCTAAGTTTGTCAGATAACGATTCATGTCATCGCTTATCCCCGAGTTCATCGTTCAGGAACTCATATACAGCATTCCACAAAACTGTGCATATCTAAACTATAAATAATGTTTCCCCTCATCATTATTGTAGATTGGAAACCATGCTCCATAGCGTGAAGAAATGTCAACACGCTTGCTATGAGCAGAGGTGTGTTTTCGAACATTTTTCAAAGACGTAGTCATGTCTGTGGGAGAGAAGAAAATGATGTCTGTAGGATTGAGAATTTGAGAAAGAAATTCAAGAAGATGAAATGAAATGGAATAAGTCTGATCCTACAGGAATATAAGACATTTAAGTGAAAGGTTGTGCCTGTTAAAAAGAAAAGATGCAAGAAGTGATACCTCTTCGAACCAACTGACGGAATTTTTGAAATCAGATGTCTGTAATCTCTTACAGGTATATCAAAATGTTTAAAATACAGAAAATCTCAACTGAGATTTCCGGAATCTCAACTGAGAATTCCCAAATCCTGAAACATGGAGAATCTCAACTGAGATTTCTATATATTTATTTTTCTCAAAAACACTTAACACTTTATGAAAATAGATTTCAAAACATGACTAAATTTGATTTTTATTTTACAAAACTTATTTGTACACAAAAACCAGAAATAAAATTAATTGTATAAAAATAAAAATAAAAGTAAACTAAAAATAAATAAAAATAAAAAATAAAAATTAGGCAAAACGCATCATTTGGTTCTTGATCTATCTAAAATTTGTGTGTTTGGCCCCTGACCTATTATTTGGTCACATTTGACCCCTCACCTATCCGAATTAATAAAATCTCACCCAAATTGGATGGAAAGTTAACTTAGATTGATTCTGTTACCACAAAGACAATCTATTGTGCCATTAGTAAAAATTACAAAACCTTATTGAGTCTAAAATGATATTTTACATCCTAACCATAATTGAGTCTTCGTCTTCCTTCTTTCCCGGCGTCTTCTGCGATTCCTTCAAACGCCCTTCCAACTCAGACTTCTGCCATATAAACGAAGCAGCAGCTCCCGTTTCATGTAACTCCGGTGACAGCAGCTGCGCCAACCGCGATGCCGCAAAATTTAGTACCGGTTTGGACTGTCGGCGGTGCTACAGGTATGATGTTGCCTGCAGGTGCTTTTTGAATTATACCGCAAACTGCTGCAACGCCGACGGCAAGTTCGAGCTCTCGCGACGGAAGAAAAGTTCAGATGCTAAGGGATTTTGCATTAGACACATGTAATAAGCAAGAACTGTAGTTACTAGACCGTCCTTCTAACCAACAATCTAAAAAGCATGTATTGAAATTGCAATTCCTCCATTTTTAAAGATTAGGTGTTAATTTTGTAGAATTGTAATTTTATAAAATTTATTTCTTCCTTATCATAATAACAAATCTCAGTGTTATCGCGGTTAGATTTTCTTCTTTCTTCTTCGTATTACAAGAAACCACAGGAAATCATGAAATATATATATGCCCTTTGAAGGAATTGAAGAGAAGTCGGGAAAGAAAGAATTGCAGAAGAGGACTGGAGTGGTTGCAGAATCCAAGACGATGAATTAGGATGTAAAATATAGTTTTAGACTCAAATAGGTTTTAAAGTTTTTACAAATATCACAATAGATTGGGTATATGGTAACAGAATCAATCTCAGTTAACTTTCCATCCACTTTAGGTGTGATTTTACTAATTAGGATAGGCGATGGACTAAATGTGACCAAATAATAGGTAAGGGATCAAATACACAAATTTTGAATAGGTCAAGAGCCAAATGGTGCGTTTTGCCTAAAAATTATGAACGAAAGATAAGAAAAACTAAAAATTAAAAACATAAAAACTAAATAAATTAATTTTCATACAACAAAAGATAGCGTATTGAAAATTATGCGTGTCATGAATATCGATAGAGAATTGTAAAATCTCAGTTTGAGAATTAAAAATTCTCAGTAAGTTCAGAAATTTATAAAACTTCAAATAAAAATCACTGTAGAGATTTGTTTAAAAATCTCTATACAATCAAAAACTTAAATTACATGTGATTTTAATTCAATTGAGATTTCTTTAAATCAAAAGACATTTGCCTCATTAAGTACAAATATTTAAGATACATAGCATATTTTCAATATCTTTCAATGAATTTTTTTTTATTTCTAATCTAATCATTATTGCTAAACTAAAGATGAATATAAAAATTAAACTAAAATGAAATATAAAAATTAGAATATGAAATATTAAAAACTAAAGATGTGATAATCCTTAAAAATTCTCAAGGAGAATCAAAATTGTGGACAGAGTCAATTACCTAGACCGGTTCTAAATAATGGTTCTGTTTACTTACCTGAGAATAACTTCAAGCAGGAATAAAAGAAAGTAGAAATGTACCCCCAACTTGAAATTATTATTATATATATTTTTTTCTTGTTTTTTTTCTTTTTGCATTTTTTTAAGCGCTTTCGTTTTTAGCGTTTTCTCAATTTAAGGATCTAATGATTTCGGTAGAATGCCCGAACTTTTGGTTCTGGCCACGAATAAAAACTACGCACATGAACCGAAACTTTCAAAACTATATTAAAAGTATACAATTCCTTCCTGGCGGATAAGATAATTCCATCCTACTTCTGATATATCTTTCTTTGATCAGCTGTTTATTAGAGAGATAAGTGTAGGTGTTTGTAAGGAAATGATAAAAAGGGAAATTATTTGGGTTTAGTGTAGGAATTGATATCTTCTTAACAAAGAGATATGATGTTTTGGTGAAGGATTAAGTGTATAGAAAAGAGGTAAAGGTGTTTGGGAAAAGGTAAATTTGCTGGAAAAAATAATATGTCACGTCTGACATGTTGCTTCAAAAATTTTGTTTTCCCTTCGGATGTATCTGCATGCTGAATTTCTTTCCTGTAAACTCCTTCTGTGAATTTCATTGATAATCAAATCTCCAGTCTATCTTTGAAAAAACTTGAATTTTTTTTTATCTACAAACATCTAATTGCAAACGTTAAATAACAACGAGGATTTAGTCCTAGTGACCATCCTCAATAAAAAAAACTATAAAATAAATAAATACATATACTATAAACCAAGGTTCGGAATAAAACACGAAAAATATAAATTTTTGTTAAAAATTTGGCGTTCCCCGGCAACGGCGCCAAAAACTTGTTGAGCGATTTCCGCAAGTGCACGGTATACGCTTGTAGTAATAAAAGATATCGAACCCACATGGAACGCTTTTTAACTAAAACTTTATTTAATTCGGTTTAGTCACGTGTTTAGGTTTAACAAAAGAAATACGTTTTAATTGATGGAATTGGTTTTGGTAAATTAGGATTAGATAGAAACATTATATCGAGTTTAGAGAACAATTCCGTTTTGGAATTTTGATTACAAAACAGATACTTCCGTAATTGGAATAAAATAGATCTTTATTTTCATAAAGCAAAGTAAACAACTTTAACTTTGTGATATTATGGACATGAAACAATATATCAATTTACTCAATTAAATGGCTTTGAACCGTAGAAATCCCCCTGATCTTGAGATGATTCCTACCTTAATCAAACTAGTGTTTTACTTCTGATAAGCCGCGATCAGCGATCATGTCATCCATAAAAACTAAATTTGTTAAGTGTTCAACAAAGTTCTTATGTGAATAAGATGGAATAGAACGTTTTAATAAAAACACCAATATATCATTTTGAAAATCATTTTGTTAGAACAACATCAAAATAACAATAGTAAGAATATATTAAATAAAGAAGTATATCATTAATTGAAATGTGAATTTTCACAAGTTAACAGAGAAGTAGAAACTTGGATAGCATGGTAACGAAGACTTTGAGATCCGGATCGTCAATCTTTCTCTCAAACTTCGTAGGTTCGTCAAACCGTGGGCGCTTCAGCCGTTAATTCTTCTCGCTCGATCTTTGGAATAGAGACTGATCTCGTCTACTACCAGAATGAAAGCTAAACTAATACTGTGTTTGTAACTAATCTAAATACAATTCGTGTTCAACACGATTGCTTACAGAAATGAACTCTAACTTCCTGATTCTTTTCTGAATCAGAAACTTAAAATAACAACTCTCTTCTCTAATTTCTCTAATTTTTCCAACATTTGCTAACTTGAAATGAATCACTTATTTATAGTTGTTGAAGGGTTGAGAATGATGGGTCGTGTCTGCTGGTGAAGGGTTGCTTTTATCCGAACGAACAGACGCGTTTTTACGAAATTAACATGTGTTTAGTGTGCAGGAGGGGTGTCTGTCGCGACTGAGATTCTGAAAATCTCAGTCGCGACAGGGGGTATAGGGGCGAGCTTTGAGACTTGATTTCCCCCGGTCTGGGCTCCGCAAGTCGCGACTGAGATTTTGAAAATCTCAGTCGCGACAGAGAGTATTCCTCCCTGGCGTTCGACTGTTTTTCATCCTCCTCGAGCGTTCTTCTGACTGATATGCATTCTCGGTACGTTTTTAAGGTTTTTCCTCCATTTTAGCTCCGTTTTTGCTCCTATTTGGATTTTACCAAATATTTAGGTACCTTGCATCAAAGAAGTAAATAAAGACGTAAAAGTATTCTAAATGAATATAATTAACACGATTTCAATGTAAACTTAACGTATTTATATAGGATATTTTAGGTATATTTTGGGCTTAACACAACGGCCTAAGGATCTTTTTGTAGGCTCTCTCGTATTTGTTGCCACAATGAGGAGGATAGTTGGCTACAGGATAAAGAAGCCATTTGTGTCAACCCTGCTAGTTCTGACTTCCGACTCAGTGCATTAGCAATGTGGTTTGTTTTCCCTGAGTGATATTCTAGTACAAAGTCGAATTCTGCTAACAAGTTTTGCCATTGAGCCTGCTTTGAAGTCAGTACATGTTGGTTAAGAAAAGGGTTGACTGCTAAGTTGTCCATCTTCACCACGAACTTGGATACTAATAAATAGTGGCGCCAATGCACAACTACAAGTAGTTCTTTCTCCTGAGTAGAGTATCTTCGTTTTGTGTCACTGAGCTACCTACTTTCAAACGCTATTGGTCGACCATCTTGCATTATGACTCCCTGTAAAGCAAAATCTGACACATCGGTGTGAACTTCGAATGGCTAATATTGGGTCTGCAATGGCTGCTTGTTTGAAACTCTCGAGGGCCTTTTGACATTGGTCTGTCCAATTCCATTGTGTTTAAAGGGGTTTTCCAGCCGACTATAGTTCCATACAAGCAATTTTTGGTACATTTGTTTATTTTTTTCGGTACCATGCTTTTACATGTTTCTAGAAGCACATTTGGTTATTTTTTTCGGTATCATGCTTTTACATGTTTCTAGAAGCACATTTGTTTATTTTTTTCGGTATCATTCTTTTACATGTTTCTAAAAACGAAAGGATACGGGATATAAACTATTACCTTATAAGAATAGATTTATTACTTTGAATTAAAATTATAATTCCTAATCAATAATAATAAAAAAATTTATTACTACATATGTGAGTTCCTTTTTTGTACTATATCTTGTCTCTTTCAATTCTTTCACATATTGTCTAACGACGTCAAAGCTTGGACAGAAAATGCAATAAGTAAGACTGTAGTAGATAGCATTCGGGATATATAATTATTCATTTTTTTATTATGCATTTAGGTGTTTCCAAAAAGGAAATAGATATATAATATACTAATCCTATTAGGGATATAAAATTACCTAATAGGAATGAGATTTATTACTTCAATTAAACTTATCAATCAATCCTAATAAATAAATAAATAATACATATATTGTATTTTCCAAATTATACTAAGGATGTAATTGATGGAGAAGGCTGGGTTATCGGAAAACGGCAGATGCTCCGGTTTGAGTATAAGAGTTGAACTGGTAACAGAGGAGACTGGATTATGCACCAACTTTGCCATCTTCAATCCGATGATCTTGTGGTCTGCCGAATCAGAAACAAAGCCTGTGGCAAGAAGAGCACTAGTAATCCGGTTCTCTCAGAACCAGGAGTTCCTCACCTGCATCAAGTCCCTGAATCAGGAATTCCTCAGCCGCATCAAAACATTGAAGAGTCGGATTTTTTTACACAGATAATGGACCAAAGCATTGCAATGGAGTGGGATTGGGATTGGGATTTTATTAATGATGTATGTAGGGATTGAAGAGTGTAATCTTTTGTTTGTTTGAACTGGATTGATTTTTTTCAAATGGGTATACATTTTTGGTATACATTTGCCTGTCCAATTCCATTGTGTTCAAAGGGGTTTTCCAGCCGACTATAGTTCCATACAAGCAATTTTGGTACATTTGTTTATTTTAGATCTCGACATGAACCGATGAGCCTGCCCGTCTGGTCCAAGCCCATGCCCATTTAGCCGGGCCCGGACACATAAAATTGGTGTCAGGCCCGGCCTGGCCCAAGCCCGAATAAACTCGTCTAGAAAATGTACGGACTTGGACTATATAAATACCTGTCGGGCCTGGCTCGGCCCGACCCGTTCTCTATATATACATTTATAAATTATATTTATATCACTACAAAAAAAATGATTTTTGGGGACGGTTAAAATTGTCCCCAAAAATAAGAAAAATTGTCCCCTATATTTTTGGGGAAGATTTTTTTCGTCCCTTATGCGAGCGTACCCGATGCTATAGGGGACAAAAAAACTTGATGTCGTCCCCGTTTTGTGGGACGACTATCATCCCTACCAATAAGGACAAATGTTGTCCCTAGTTTGAAGGACGATTGTTGCCCCTGTTTGTAGGGACTATTATCGTCCCATGCAAAGGAGACAACTTTTGTCCTCATTCTTAGGAGGCGGTTTTTGTCTCCAAATAAAGTGATGATTTTTTGTCTCCTAAAGAAAGGGACGATTGTCGTCCCTGTACAAAGGGGATGACTTTTGTCCTGTTACTAAGAGACGATTATTTGTCCAAAAATAAAAAGACAATAATCATCCCCATTCAATGTTTCCCCTTTTATACATATAAATTCAAACCAACCTGTCAATATTGAAAAGTAACTTCAACAAAATTATGAAATAGAAACATTACTAAGAACAAACAACTGTCAAAACATATCATACAACGAGAGTACATTAAATTCAATGAATCCACAAATTACTAACAATTTTCAAAAAGTTACATGCTAGTTTAGTAACTTAATTTAAATATCTCCGTTAAGTGCTCAACTATTGAACCATACCACGAAACAAGAAGTGTACCCGCTCAAAGATACTGAGGATCTATGGCTTGTCCTCGTCTTGCTCGAACTCTAGGGCCAACTGTAGGTGGTTGCGGTATAGCAGAAACTGCTGGTGTTGGCTAAACATGAAATGGCTGTAATGGAATTAGGCAAATTTAATCAGAAAGGAAATGCACAATCAATGAAAAGAAAAGAAAATATAAATCAAGTAAAGTCATTAAAGAAAACATAAAATGCTCAACATTTATATAACCCCGATGAAATGTACAGACTATTTTATTTTTAAGCACAACTATCAAGTTCAAAGCTAATTAACAACAGAATTCTTGAGGATCCTATAGTTGTCTAGTAAAAAACTCATTGACTGGATCACTAATATCCTTGCCCACTATACTCCAAGACTATTTAAAGAGATAACTATTAAAGCCATCGATCCTTATTTCTCTATCTATAATATCAACAATCAACATAGTTGACTCATCATTATTAACCATAGCAGCAGATTGAAAAACCTCACTCTCACAATGAACCATCCCAATTATTTCATTCCCTTGTTAGAGATAATAAGAGCCCTAACAGTTTCTTGTAGAATGCTACCATTTTATTACCAATTTGCTCTTGGTCTGTAATCAAAGATCCATCCTCATCTTTCAGATTCGCAATTCTATTTCTAGAATTTTTAATTTTGAACAGTCTATGAAAATAAGTTGTGTTAGAGTCCCACAATTTTACTCAATTTTGTAGCCAATGTATTATAAAAACAATATAATATTATAAACTTACCAGCAGAGCTTGTTTGGTTAGGCCGTCTCCATCCGATAGACCAAGCCATCAATGTTAGTCCTATCATCTATGTACAAGGTTAAGTTATCAGCATTTTCTGGTGTAATTAGCAGAACTTTTGCTAATTCTTCCACCACCTTCTCCTCTAGGCATCTTATAGTCGGTCGTGCTCCATAAGCCTGCAATGTAACAGAGATCATGTGTTTGTCCATTTACTGCATAAAAAAACTAAAAAGAGAGCTTCTCCATGTTCTTATATACTCACATGATCATAACTCTCTTCCATAATATAATCTAAAGCAGCATAAGTGATTTCCAATGCAACAGGATTCTCAACAAGTTGTTGTCAGAATGCTATTTCCTTCAATTCCAGTCCAGCAACTTACCTTAGTTGGTCATATGAAAGTGGGTCAAATACCAAAATTTTGTATATCACCAGACACGGACACGAAACATAAAAACATTACTGAAAAGGTCTATTACCTGTTGCAGCAGCAGCAGTAAGAGTGATTAGATAACCAGGGCTTTGAACATCGAAATAATTTTTCACCTGCAACAGAAATAATAATATATGAAGTAACCATGTAAACAACCTGTAGAGACAATCATATTAGTACCAAGTATGCAGTAATGTAACTTTCTAATTCTAATTAAAAGAAAGCCTGAAACCATTCAGAGAAAGCCAATCCTCTTTCACAAATCTGCTGAACTTGTGAAAGAGGAGAAAGCTTTCTCTTTAATGAAATTATATTCTTTGCTGGATGATAAGCAAGCAATATCCAACATCATTGTAATCATTGAAGATGGGACAAACGAAAGCATAGGCATCATCAGGTTCCACAATCACACTGCAAAAGCTTGTGCTTACAACACTCAATACATGCCAATGAAGTATGGTTGATGCTCTGTAACTAACCCTTTACCTAAAGGTTAAAGGCTTCCATCAAAGAATTTCGACCCCCCATCCAAGTACAAGCTCAAATGTGTAACATTCATGGTGCAAAATCCCAACTAAGTGGGGCATAGCTATTGAATCTGACCTTGTTAAGGTACCGGAAACCAGAGTAAAAAGGAGAACCAACTACTAACAGCCCCACACAGTGATCAAGTCACATGTCTAGAACAAACCAAACCAGAAGGCGGGCATTGCCTCTCTCTTCGACATAGGCTGCCATTTTCGAAAACCATCTTCTCATTTAGAGTAGATGTGATGAGAGAAACAACCAAGCACTCAATACTGGGAAGATTACTAGAGCAGAAGCCTGGATAACATCACCAAATCCAATGTAAATGTAATGATCAATTATGTTTGAATAAAGGTAAAAGCATCCTCAAACCGCTCATCAGGCTGATTTCAGGGCTCAATCCACTGAAATCGAAATGATCTAGGGCCTTAGGATGCTTTTTGCCTTAAAGAAATAACTAAACAATGGCTCCATTAGTACCAAGATGCCCAGATAAACATGAAACAAAGGGGTCAATTTTTTTTAAAAAGAAAAATTTATCTAGCTGACATGTTATTGCCTGTGTGTTTATATAAGTGCGGAACAACTTGGGTGGAGAAATTGAAGAGCAATGATGCGATGTATATACCACAACAAATACTAGCTCCTCGTTGGCAAGATGTGCAGTAAATTCATGTCTTTTCATTTCTCTTTTGATGAAACCTTGCAGCTACAAACAAAATGAGAGTGGAAAACGCATTATTACAACACAATACCACTATCCAGGCAACATTATCAAGGTTAAAGTCCCTAAGATTACGATATTGATCATTACGTCATTGCAAACTAAGAAACCAAAAGCACACAGATATGTAACACTTAGTCATGTGGATGCACCATATCCACGAATCCAAACAGAGAAGTATTATACAAATAGGAAGTCACTGCTCTTAGATCTAATTTCGTAATTTATTTAGCTAGTTGAGAGAAACCATAAGCAACCACTAACTTGGGAGCTATTAAATCCAATCTCACCTGTTCACCCTCCATACTAGCATGGTATTATATTCTGATAATTGAAAAACACCAAATAGCATAATGCACTGCCTCAGAAAAACTCACTTGTCATGCAGAATCTTATAACTTTTATTGAAGTAAGAATCGATTAGCATAGTACTTTTTACAGGTTATCTTTAGAAGAGTGCAAGATAGAGATAACTAGATAAGGACCGGAAATATTGTAAAATTTGACAAGAGTTAGTACAAACCTCGTGATGGGATTCCTTCAATCTTGAACAAAAGATTGTGAAATGATGTACAGTTTGAGACCCGAAGGATCTCAAGGCAGAGTCCTTGCCAAACAAATATAAATCGAATGGCCCAAGATACTTTGACAAATATTTGCTGGAAAGATCATCCATAAACTGCAACCAAATGAAGCGCAAAATTGCTGTCAAAACCAACATCAAAGACGTTCCTCTCTCTCTCTTCTTTTGGAGCATTGGGCATAGAAAATTTTGAATAGTATCTAAATAGTTTCAGTTTAACCACTAAGTTAAGGTATCCATGTACAACTAAGTTAATACATTAGAAAACTTTTAGAATTCCATTGTTGCTAGTCAGTAGTCATAATGTATGGTAAAATTTGTAACAGACAAACCAAAAAAGATAGGATGCATAGAAATATCACCTTCAAGAATGAGCATCTTTCGGGGCTCAACATTATGCTGGAAGTAAATAAATAAAATGTACCCTAACAGTTGTAAACAAATAGGTCAAAAAAAACAGGATCAAATAGCAAAAATTACCTTCAAATTTTGAAAAGAAGACGACATTCATAAACAAAAAAACTAAAAAGGCAGAGGTATAAATTTTGTATGTTAAGAACCATTAAACAATTCAAGATAGTACTAACATTATACCACAAAGCAATTAATCAATAGTACATCTATTTTACTAGCATTCGACACGAGAAAATAATTATATTACTTTAAGCTTATGTCCTCTATTTCTAGGGCTAATGGTTGAAAGTTAGAAAAATTAATTTCAAGAGAATCTATGCATGCATAAGAATATCTTAAAAAGCTAAAAGCATGTAATTATATATATTCCATAACTGAAACTTCATTACTTTTATCTTTTGAAGTAGTTGTTCCACCTCTAGTTGGCCCTAAATGCAGTTTGAATCCATGTGGCAGCAAAGTCTTCAGCTGGAATGGCAACAACTTCTGAATTTCTATTGATAGAATATATTGTTTGCGTATCCAATTCTTTGCATTGCACCCATTAGATTTTGCAAAATGTGAAGAGCATTGTATCAAATTGTAGAGTAGAATATATCATGTTCAAGAGAGATGAAAAATTCATTAGGCATTAAGAGTTAAAAACCCATGCTTTATGATTCAATCCCAAACCAAATGAATAACTAGAATATCTCTTGAAACAAAATCAAAATTTATTAAGTCTAAGGGGAATTACCTGTAAACTGAACTCAGACATCTTCAAATTGTTAAATCTCTGTTAGATACCCTGCTTCCACATATCCTCCTGTAGAATCCTAAAATTCGACATGAAGATGATTTGAATTTCACAAATTAACAAGAATTTGAGTAATACTAGAGGTAAGCAGCAAGCCACAATGGAGAAATAATAATAATAATAGAGTATATACATTGAAACAGTGATAGAAATACCAAAAAAGGAAATCTGAACACAGCCAGAACCATGTTCTCATTAACGAGAACTCGACACACAATTTTACACAAAAAAAAGGAATTTGATTATTAGCTTACATCTTCTATTTGTTCATGTAGACAAATTCCCGAAAAGTAGAAGTGTAAATGGCCACTAATAATAGGAAGAAAACAATTTACATAGGCTTTAATAGAGATTATCCTAACATTTTAACTCTTCTTGTAGGTTTTGTGAGTGTAGGAGCATAAACCTTAGTTGGGGGTGAGAGCATCCAAGACCTCAGCTTTCCAAATTAAATTCCCATACAAAAGAATATAAGAAATTCATATTGTAATATTTAGTAGAATCACATAGCTAATGGTTCAAACATGTCTCACTTATCAAGGAATCATTTGATAACTGACTTAAAGACAATTAGATAAACACAAACCAAAATTTCAGTTGTTACCTAGCATATAAGCAGAGTTTGCAATAATAACTAAACCATTAGAATCAATTTTAAACAGAGACTATAAAAAGAATCATCTAGGTTAAAAATATTCCATCTCAAGGACATTTTCCATTTCAGATTCAATGTATTCTTATAGTTAATCTTTAACAAATAATATAGTAATAATAATATATTACAAATACTTTTAGCAATCAATTTGCTAAAGGGGCACTAAAATAGATCCATTAGAGGGAGACAAATACAAAAATAGTGAAACAAATATGTTACCTCACTAATACAACAATAAAAGATGAGATATGGAGCTTCTGATTTAGGAATGATGAAATTAACTAAAGAAAGAATTATGTTCCAAAAAAATTAGTAGCATCCAAATATAAATTGAAGGATATAGTTGCAATTATTGCATACCATCACATGAACACAACAAAATATCCACACGCTAGCAAACTAAGATTGGGGTAAAAAGACTGCCCTCAAATCAAATACCTTTATCTCATTTTCAACAACCAAAAATAGAATGTTTGTTCAAGCACCTGAATAGATGAATCTCAAGGTTACACGGATCCTTCATAGTAGCAAAAGACAATGTGTTCAATCTACCATGGTACAATTTCTCCTTGACCGCATCAAGCTACTATCTCGAAGAGGAGCAGGTCGAGTGAAGAAGGAGCAGTTGAGAGGAATAGCTCGAACTGTCGAAGGGCTACACATACTAGCAGGTCGAAGACAAGATGCGAGGACAAATAGCACTAAAGTTTTTTATTAGAGCCATGCCGGAATTTGGACTGGAACAAGGGAAACGACTATTAGCAAAATTATTTAAACTATACTGAATTAAATTTTGTGCAAAGGAATAGCCACAATTTGGCCGGCTTCAGTAGGACTATAGGTTCATAATTGGAAAATATCAAATTCATATATGCTTAAGGAGGAAATAATGAATGTAAGAAAATATTAGAATGTCGAATGAATCTGCCAAGTATAAAGTTTATTTTATATTTATAGGAGGAGGATCTCATGAGTCCCTTCAAAAATTCTAATCTAGATCCTCTACATCTTATGAAGAGGTAGGTAGTACAAAGAAAGAATCTATATATATATAGGAATGTATAGTTTTAAGCATACAACTCTGTAAAAAAGAAGAAATTAAGAAATTACCCATACCATCTAGAATTCTGAAAATTCAAGAAGTTTCCACACTCAAACAAGGCCTTAGTTGTCATCTCCTTTTCCAACCTCCAAATATAAATCAAAACCACTAAATGTTCAGTAATGGCAACTTCAATATTCTGTTTATTGGAAAAAAATAACGTTTCTATAAGGCTCGTTCTGTGATTCTGTTAAATCTTTGCTAATAACATCACGAAATCAATTCTTCAAATTAAAACAAAAACCCTAACATGCGATTGACCCAAAATTGTTCAAAACCCTAAAAAAAGCAATTCATAAAATTAAAAAACAAAAACCTGTTGTTCCACACGCAGCTTCTGTCGTTAGACTAGAGAAGAAGGGAAGAAGGGGAGAAGGTAGAAGGGTCAGGGAAAGGAAAATAACGAGAGAGCCAGCTTGGATTGAGGGAGCGAGAGAGAGAGAGAGGGTGATGTGATATCAAAAGCACAAGAGCATGGAACAAAGGAGCTTGGAGTTAAGGAGCCTAGTAGAAGCATGAGGGATCCATTGGAGCTGTCAATTGGACCTATGACGAAGAATCGTGCAAAGAAAGACCAACAAATGCTTAATGGACTCATCTTGAGCTTCTTTAAACAAGGAATGAATTCTAGCGAAGTCATTAAAGATGGTGTGTTTTTGTGTTGTATCCAAGCCCAAGCCCATAATAGTGATATGTAAAAAGGTTGATCATATTTTAAGAGAAGCTTTGGACTTGCATGTGTTTGGCATGTGCAAAACCCATTGGGACTCATTAAAATTAATGCTATGACCTTATAGGTTTGATTGGGCTTATTTCTAGCTAATTAAAAGGCCCAAATAATGTTAATTAATGGGCTGAAATTGGGCTCTAAAGGACAAAAACGAATTTAATGTTTTTCCTTGTCTAATAAGGATTTCTTTTACCTTGATGCACTAGGTTTATTTTGTAGCCTATATAAAGGCTTGTATTCTTCATTATTTTCATCAATCAGAAATCAATATTTTTATGAACAAAAGTTCTTCTTTTCCTTTGGGAATTATTTTCAATCCGGGATTGAATTCTTTATTGTGAGCTTGAGAGACCGGGTCATCATTCTTGCAATATTATCTTGATCGTGAACAAGTATTTTGGTAAGGTACTTGTGAATCGCCAAACACTCAGGTTCCAATTTAATTATTCGAAGGTGTAAGGTCAGATCTCCTTTCATTGTCTTTAATTCTTTGGGATTGGTTTGTTATCACCAATTTATGTTTGTTATTTGATTCTATTAATTCCTTAAGATAGATCGGGAAAACTTGTTGATTTGGTTATTATCTCTTTTTCATAACCAATATCACATCAATTGGTATCAGAGCTTTGGCTCTTAAGGAATTTGTTGTTTTTGTTTTGTTTGTCGAAATTAAAAAAAAAAAAAAAAATTACCCCAATCTAGAGTCTTTAATTATTGATCGAGTTCCTCATATCTTTGCATCTAGTTATTTAGGTTCTTAGTTGTAGCGAACTGATTATTTTTGGATTCTATTCTTACTAGCCAAACCCATTTATGTGTGTGAATTTCTTCAATTTTTTTTTGCATGCTAAATCATTAGTGCAAGTTTAATTTGTTAATCAATTCCAATCTAGTTTAAAAAAAAAAGGGAAAAAAAAGAAAAAAAAAGGAAAAAAAAAAGGAAAAAAAAAAAAAAAATCGGCTCATTGTTTGTACTAAAGTTACAAGTTTTCTAGAATTTGCATGCTAAACACACATTCTTAAAATTTCTTTCAAACATTTGTCTCTTCTTCGAAAATCGTCTTTTATTCTATTCTTAGTGTGCTAAACTTTGGTTATCGTTACAATATTAGTCTTCTTTGCTTCTAGTTTCTGCTCTACTTTATTTTGTCATTCTTTTGCTTCATTGGCATTTATATTACCCGAGATAATCCTTGTGATCTATCAAGATAATATAAAAGAGTGATTGAACCGGTTGTGAGGTACTTCTTTTACTTTCTTTTTCTTCTTTTCTTGCTTTAGACTAGATTTCACTTTTCTTTCATTCTTTATATATTTTGTCATGTCTAACGAACCTAAAAAGGACAATGTTAACGATGTTGATTCTAAAGAATGGCAACAAGCTATTGTAGGTGAGATGAAGAGGTTAGGGGCTATTGTGGCTGATTTGGTTTCAAACCAAAAGAAATCAAGCCAAAAGAAAGGAGGACGCGGGAGATTGAATTTTGATGATGAACTATCCGAGTCTGAAGAGGAGGAGCAGTTTGGATACCGAAAAAGGGGTAACGATCGAAAAGATAGTAATCTTAATGCTATCAAACTTAAAATGCCTACTTTTCGAGGAGCTAGTGACCCAGAGGCGTATCTTGATTGGGTACGAAAGGTTGAAACAATCTTTGACATACATGAGTATTCCGAGGAGAAGAAGGTGAAACTTGTAGTATCCGAACTAACTGAATATGCGGCTGTTTGGTGGGACCAATTAAAGCGCACAAGAAAAAGAGATGGTGATGAACCCATAAGAACATGGGGTGAATTGAAGAAGGTCATGAAAAAGAGATTTGTGCCGGCTCACTATTATAAGGAGTTGTTGAAAGAACTCCAATCCATGTCTCAAGGTAACCAATCTGTTGAAGATTATCACAAACAATTGGAGATGGCACTAATCCGAGCTGATATACAAGAAGATGAGGAAGCTACCATGGTTAGATTTCTCATGGGAATGAAGAGGGAGATTCGCAACCCTCTTGAGCTACAAACTTATTTCCACATGGACGAGATGCTCCATAAAGCGATAAAAATTGAGAGACAACTTCAAGAGGTTGAGAAAGGGAGATCAAAGTTCAAAGGCACTACTTCCACTCCATGGAAGTCAGATCCAAGAGGTAATTTCAAAACTAAATCTGAATTTAGCTCTAAAAGTGACCAAACGCCTCAGGTTGATTCAAAAGCATTTGGGAAGTTGCAAATTGGTGGAACTACTCCAAAATACAAAACTACTGAAAAACCCACAAGAACTCGTGAAATTGTGTGTTTTAAGTGCCAAGGGAGAGGGCACTATGCAAGAGAGTGTTCGAATCAAAAGGCGATGGTTATGAAGCATGGTGAGTTAATATCCGAAAGTGAGTCCGAACATGAATCAGATGATATGCCCACCTTAGAAGATTGTAGTGATATAGAAGAGGTGGATAGTAAAGGAGGACATGGAGTTAACTTAGTCACTCGTAGAACATTGAAGATGGGAGTGAGTGGTGACATTGAGCAACGAGAGCACATCTTTCATGCTCATTGCAACATACTTGGAAAAACATGCTTACTAATTATTGATGGAGGAAGTTGTTGCAACGTGGTAAGCAATGTGTTAGCAAGCCGATTAGGGATATTAACAATTCCACATCCCAATCCTTATCGGTTACAATGGTTGAATGATAGTAACGAACTCAAAGTTACTAAACAGGTGCTTCTGAACTTTTCTATTGGTTCTTTTTCTGATGAGGTATTATGTGATGTAGTACCTATGCAAGCATGTCATGTGTTATTGGGGAGGCCTTGGCAATTCGATCGATCAGCACTACATCATGGTCGAACAAATAAATTTACTATTGCTAAGGATGGGAAGAAGTATATTTTGCCACCTTTATCACCTGCTGAAGTGTTTGAAGATCAGCTCTACATGCAAAGAATGTTACAAGAACAATCTGTGAGAAGGGAAAAGGTTAAGGCGAGAGAAAATAAGAGTGATAAAATCAGTGAGGGTGTGAAGAGAGAAGAGGTGAGTGAAAAGGCATTAGTGAGGTCGAGAAATGAGGGTGAGAGGAGAGAAAAAGAGAGGAGCATTAACAAAAGCCAAAATCTATCTTTATATGCTAAATTGAGGGATGTAAAGCAAGCTGATTTTGAAAACAAAAATTTATTATTATTTTATTGTAAGAGTTTTTGTTTATCTTCTGTAAGTCAGTCTAACCTTCCTTCTAGTATTTCCCCTCTTTTGCAGGAATTCAAGGATTTATTCCCCGAAGAGATGCCTAATAAGTTACCCCCGATTCGAGGAATTGAGCATCAAATTGACTTTGTTCCCGGAGCACAAATTCCAAATCGACCAGCCTATAGAAGTAACCCTGAGGAGACAAAAGAACTACAAAGGCAAGTCGAGGAACTAATGGCAAAAGGGTTGATTCGTGAATCTATGAGTCCGTGTGCTGTACCAGTCATCCTAGTACCAAAGAAAGATGGAACTTGGCGGATGTGCATCGATTGTAGAGCCGTCAATAAAATCACGGTAAAGTATCGTCATCCTATCCCTAGGTTAGATGATATGTTGGATGAATTAAATGGGGCTGTTATTTTCACTAAAATAGATCTTAAGAGTGGGTACCATCAGATTCGCATGTCATTAGGAGATGAATGGAAAACGGCTTTTAAGACTAAGCATGGTTTATATGAGTGGTTAGTTATGCCTTTCGGTTTAACAAATGCACCTAGTACTTTCATGAGATTAATGAATCATGTTTTGAGAGAGTTTATAGGTAAATTTGTTGTTGTTTATTTTGATGACATTCTTATCTATTCTAAATCTGAGGCAGAACACATAGAACATGTTAAGGTTGTATTAGATGTTTTGAGAGAACAGAAATTATACGCTAACCTTTCTAAGTGCTCATTTTGCATGGAGAAAGTTGTGTTTTTGGGTTTTATTGTTTCAGCACAAGGAGTTTCTGTTGATATTGAAAAGGTGAAAGCCATTCAAGAGTGGCCAACGCCAAATTCAGTTACCGAGGTGAGGAGCTTTCATGGCTTGGCGAGTTTCTATAGGAGGTTTGTGAAGAACTTCAGTACCATTGCCGCACCACTAACCGAGGTAATAAAAAAGAATGTTGGCTTTAAGTGGGGCAAAGCACAAGAGGATGCTTTTGAGATGCTTAAGGCAAGACTAACTTCTGCCCCCGTTTTAGCACTTCCAAACTTTGATAAATCGTTTGAAATTGAGTGTGATGCGTCGGGAGTAGGGATTGGTGCTGTTTTAATGCAAGAGGGTCGACCTATAGCCTTCTTTAGTGAAAAACTTAGTGGTGCAACCTTAAACTATCCCACTTATGATAAAGAACTCTATGCATTAGTTAGGGCTTTGCAAATGTGCCAACATTATTTATGGCCTAAAGAGTTTATGATCCACACCGATCATGAATCCTTGAAACATCTTAAGGGTCAACAAAAATTGAACCGAAGACATGCCAAGTGGGTGGAATTTATAGAGACGTTTCCTTATGTGATTAAGTATAAGCAAGGGAAGGAAAACGTAGTTGCTGATGCATTAAGTAGGAGAGTTAGCTTATTGAATGTGATGCATGCTAAGTGTTTAGGATTTGAGTATATCAAAGAATTATATGTTGATGATCTAGACTTTGCATCTATTTATAAAGCTTGTGAACTTACTGCTTTTGGAAAATTTTATAGACATGAGGGCTACTTATTTAGAGATAATCGATTATGCATGCCTAAATGTTCACATAGAGAATTTCTTGTGAGGGAAGCCCACGGTGGAGGCTTGATGGGGCATTTTGGGGTTGCTAAGACTTTGGACATGATTTCTGAACATTTCTTTTGGCCTCATATGAAACGTGATGTGGAAAGAATATGTGCTAGTTGTATTAATTGTAAGAAAGCTAAGTCTAGAGTTATGCCTCATGGTTTATACACTCCATTACCTGTGCCGAATGAACCTTGGACTGCTATATCCATGGATTTTGTGATGGCTTTACCTAGGTCTAAGAGAGGTAATGATTCCATATTTGTGGTTGTAGATCGCTTTTCTAAGATGGCACATTTCATACCATGCCATAAAACTGATGATGCTATTAATATTGCTAACTTGTTCTTTAGAGAGGTTGTTCGTCTGCATGGGATGCCAAAGAGTATAGTTAGTGATAGAGATCCTAAGTTTTTAAGCTATTTTTGGAAGACTTTGTGGAATAAATTGGGGACTAAACTGTTGTTTTCTACTTCTTGTCACCCTCAAACTGATGGTCAAACCGAAGTAGTAAATAGAACTTTAGGACAACTTCTTAGGGCAGTTATTCAAAAGAATCTTAAGTCATGGGAAGAATGCCTACCATTTATTGAGTTCGCTTATAATAGGGCTATACATTCATCTACTAACTTCTCACCATTTGAAATTGTTTATGGTTTTAATCCTTTGACACCATTAGACTTGATCCCTTTGCCTGTTGATGAAAGGAAAAGTTTAGATGGAAAGAAAAAGGCAGAAATGGTGCTTAAGTTACATGAACAAGTGAAACAACAACTGGAGAAGAAGAATGAGCATTATGCAAAGCAAGCTAACAAGGGTCGACAATGTGTTCTATTTGAACCCGGTGATTGGGTGTGGTTGCATATGCGCAAGGAAAGGTTCCCCGCTCAGAGAAAATCAAAGCTACATCCTAGAGGCGATGGTCCATTTCAAGTAGTCGCACGAATTGGGGATAATGCCTACAAGCTCGACTTGCCAGGTGAGTATAGTGTGCATGCAACTTTTAATGTGGCTGATTTATCTTTGTTTGATGTAGGAGATGAAGATTTGAGGACAAATCCTTTTCAAGAGAGAGGGAATGATGTGATATCAAAAGCACAAGAGCATGGAACAAAGGAGCTTGGAGTTAAGGAGCCTAGTAGAAGCATGAGGGATCCATTGGAGCTGTCAATTGGACCTATGACGAAGAATCGTGCAAAGAAAGACCAACAAATGCTTAATGGACTCATCTTGAGCTTCTTTAAACAAGGAATGAATTCTAGCGAAGTCATTAAAGATGGTGTGTTTTTGTGTTGTATCCAAGCCCAAGCCCATAATAGTGATATGTAAAAAGGTTGATCATATTTTAAGAGAAGCTTTGGACTTGCATGTGTTTGGCATGTGCAAAACCCATTGGGACTCATTAAAATTAATGCTATAACCTTATAGGTTTGATTGGGCTTATTTCTAGCTAATTAAAAGGCCCAAATAATGTTAATTAATGGGCTGAAATTGGGCTCTAAAGGACAAAAACGAATTTAATGTTTTTCCTTGTCTAATTAGGATTTCTTTTACCTTGATGCACTAGGATTCAACTTTCTTTTTAGTTTAGGTTTAGGTTTATTTTGTAGCCTATATAAAGGCTTGTATTCTTCATTATTTTCATCAATCAGAAATCAATATTTTTATGAACAAAAGTTCTTCTTTTCCTTTGGGAATTATTTTCAATCCGGGATTGAATTCTTTATTGTGAGCTTGAGAGACCGGGTCATCATTCTTGCAATATTATCTTGATCGTGAACAAGTATTTTGGTAAGGTACTTGTGAATCGCCAAACACTCAGGTTCCAATTTAATTATTCGAAGGTGTAAGGTCAGATCTCCTTTCATTGTCTTTAATTCTTTGGGATTGGTTTGTTATCACCAATTTATGTTTGTTATTTGATTCTATTAATTCCTTAAGATAGATCGGGAAAACTTGTTGATTTGGTTATTATCTCTTTTTCATAACCAATATCACATCAGAGGGAGAGAGACAGGCGGTAGAGAACTTGAGGGATTTTCAATTTCAGAATTTTTATTTTACTGAATTTCTTTGATTTTGTTTTTGGGGACTTGTTCCCGCTGATTATTTTGGGACAATTAATGGAGAGATATTTTTATATAAACACTGCGTCTAATTAAATTTGTCCCCTATTCTCACCTTAGAAGTTAGTATTTCATTTTAATTGAAATTTTTTTAATATAGCGGGCGTGCTTGGGATTCCCGAATCCGTCTGAACCCGACTCTAATTAGTGTCGGCTTGAGCTAGGCTTAGGCTTGTCGGGTTTTATTAAAAGCCCGACAAGCACGGCGCCGAGCCCGGCCGAGCCCGAGGTCTAGTTTATTTTTCCGGTACCATATTTCTAAAAGCATATTTGTTTTGATATCATACCTTGACATGTTTCTAAAAATGAATGGATGCGGAATGTAAAGAATTACTTTAAACGAATGGATACGGAATGTAAAGAGTTACTTTATTAGAATATATTTTATTACTTTAAATTAAAATTATAATTCTAATCAATAATAATAATAAAAAATTACAAATGTAGGTTAGATTGTACTAGACCTCGGTATGGGCCCGGCTCGGATCGGACCTGTGATAAAGCTTGATAAGCCCAAGCCCAGTCCAAGCCCACACTAATTAGAGTCAGGCTCGGGTCGGGCTAGGGCCGGGCTCGGGCCTAAACAAGAAAACTCAACCCCGCCCGTCCAAGCCCATATCTATATTAAAAAAATCAATTAAAATAAAATACTAACTTTTTCTAATAAAAAATAATACACATAATAGTTAATAAGTCTTAGAAAAATATAACAAACTAATTGTAAATTGTAATACTGGTTACTTATTTAATTATAGTAAATGCATATATATATATATATATATATATATATATATATATATATAACGGGCCGGGCCCGCCTGGTATTTACATAGCCCAGGCCCGCCCATTTACTATGCGGGCTTAATCGGGCTTGGGCCGGCCCGGGTCTGACACTAACTTTATTTGTCCAAGCACGGCTAAATGGGCATGGACCCGGGCCGAGCGGGAGGACTAATAGGCCCATGGCGAGGTCTACGTCATATTATGGCCTAATTTGATTTCAAACTTTTACAAATTTAAAAGCTTATAACCAATTTTTAATTTGGATTAAATTGAGACCGTTTCCAATCAAAATAGGGTCTGAAACCACCAAAACCCTAATTTAACATGTTCACTTTTAATATTTAGGTGTCCAGGTCGTTTTGGACTAATTTGATCTCAAATTACACTTTCAACGATTTAACAAAATTTGATCTTGGATTAAATTGATCATACTAGGTAGAGGATTAAATTTAAACAGAGTTTGAAATTATTTACATAAATAACATGTCAATCAATAAGTACTTAGTGTTTCAAAATATCAAAGGAGGTTTAATATGTTAAAAATAATTGATTAATAGCTTAATATATATATCTTGTTAAAATGCTTAATTAATATGTTGAAAGATAATTCAATGTATTAATAAATAACTTACGAGATCTTACAAAAATAAATAACTTACTATATCTTTAATAATAATATAGCAAGATTTCTATTTTCGTGTCGAATAGTAAGTTACTAGCCTTTATATTTATCAACATTCTGTTAATTAGTGTCTGTCTTTAAAACACATTATAGACACTACATAAAAAAGGTCTATTTTTTAGCAACTTTCGATATATGTTTCCATATTTTAAAATTTAGCCACATTTTTATATTTATGTTACTTAACGACGCTTCATATTATTTAATGACATTTTCGAAAAATTAACTGCATTTTTTAAAAAGCGTCGTCAATTTTTTAATTTAAAGACGGTTTTCAATTTGCGCTATAGGTTTTTAGTTTAGCGTTTTACGTTTCATGTTTTGAATCTTAGGTTCTTTAATTTAAAGACGGTTTTCAATTTGCGCCTTAGGATTTTAGTTTAGCGTTTTACATTTCGTGTTTTGAATCTTAGGTTTTTAATTTAGGGTTTCATATTCTGGATTTATAGTTTAAGAAGGGTTGATATTTATTTAGTATTTTTTACATTGACCTTGATTGACCAAATGAATATAGTCACTAATCATTAAATCTAAATTTATTAAAATTTTAGGATAAAGTAATATTAAACTAAAATTAGGGTGTAATTCCTACATTTAGCTATGGTCACGTCATATCATAGTCTCTCACCTATGATCTCGTTATATTCCACTTTATATATACACATAGTAGAGTTTCATATATTTAAGGTATTAAAACCATTGGAGGTAATTTATCAAATATGATCAACTTCAAGAGCGAATTGATACATAAAAGTTTAATGGATTTCCATTATTAATTTTACTTCTCGATCTAAATAATTAATTAATGGTTGATATGCAATAATAAGCTCAGTTTTAGAGCATCCAAATTCACTTAATACCAAAGAAAATATTTGAAGCAACAACCGGTTAGGAATGAAAAAAGAGAGCGACACATACGAAATTAGGGTTTAAGGTATCCAGACCCTATTTTGAACTATTAATTTTAGATGTTTAGGGTTAGGGTTTTGAATAGTTAGTTTGAGATCAAATAGGTAAAAATGACCATTTTAGGAATATATAAAAAAAACAAAACATGTCAAATTAGGGTTAGAGTTTCAGCAACTCGGTACGTTATTTTCATCGGAAACGGACCAATAGGAAAAACCCATCGTTAAAGACGATGGGTCCCACCATATTTTGGCCTAACTCCTTCGTCTAAGGCCTAAAAAATATGATTTAGTGACTTTCGCACGGTTTTAACATAATTTTTCATGAATTATTTTTTATTCTTTTAACCTACTTAATGGATTTCCACCATTAATTTTACTTCTAGACATAATTAATTAGTTAATGGTTGACATGCAATAATAAGCTCACTTTTAGACCATCCAAAATCACTTGATACCAAAAAAAAAACATTTGAAGCAATGTCCAGTTAGGAACGGAAAAAAAGAGAGAGACACATGAGAAATTAGGGTTTAGCGTTTTCGGACCTTATTTGGAACCATTAGTTTGAGATGTTTAGGGTTGGAGTTTTGAATGTTTATAGTTTAAGATCAAAAAGTGTCAAATTAGGGTTTGTGTTTTGGCATCTCATGACCATATTTTCATCGAAAATGAGCCAACGGGAAAAACCCATAGCCTAAGGATGTATGCCTCACCCTATTTTGCCCTAATTTTGTTGTCTAGGATCTTAAAAATACGTTTAGTAATTTTTACGCGGTTTTAACCTAATTTTCTATGAATTATTTTTTATTTATTTGACCTAATTAATGGATTTCTAATCTTTTAATTAGGTAAAAAAAAAGTAAAAGATAATTAATAGGAAAAAGGTTAAAAGAACGTGAAAATCACATTTTCAAAACTCCAGATGTTGGAATTCGGCCAAAAGAGAATAGGACTCATGAAAAATCTTAAACCTTTAATCGCACAATGAGATTTGGTATTAGACTTTTGAATACTTAATTCGAGATCAAGTTAGTCCAAAATGGTCCGGGTAGGAACACATGTCAAATTAGGGTTTAGGATTTTTTGGGTTTTCAATTCGTGTTTTGATCGGAAACAGACCAACAGTCAAATCAGGCAGGTTTTTGTCCTATTCTCTCACGTCATCTTCCATCCTTGGCCAATAATAATTGCATTAGAGAAGAGCTAGCATATGATGCCATCCAGGATGACCTGCCCATACTGTGCCATGACATTCCTTCATCAATATCTTCCTCAAATTGGCACATAAACTCTTTCTTTAGTTGTTAACAACAAGTCGTTGCTGATTCAGAATTGTCATGTTCTCTCGGATTTGTTGCCACAATGAGGAGGATATAGTTGGCTACAGGATAAAGAAGCCATTTGTGTCAACCCTGCTAGTTCTGACTTCCGACTCAATGCATTAGCAATGTGGTTTGTTTTCCCTGAGTGATATTCTAGTACATAGTCGAATTCTGCTAAGAAGTTTTACCATTGAGTCTGCTTTGAAATCAATAGATGTTGGGTCAGAAAATGGCTAACTGCTAAGTTGTCCATCTTCACCAGAACTTGGATCCTAATAAATAGTGGCGCCAATGCACAACTGCAAGTAGTTCTTTCTCATGAGTAGAGTATCGTCGTTTTGTGTCACTGAGCTTCCTACTTATTGGTCGACCCTCTTGCATTATGACCCCCTGTAAAGCAAAATCTGACACAACGGTGTGAACTTCGAATGGCTAATATTGGGTCTGCAATGGCTGCTTGTTTGAAACTCTCGAGGGCCTTTTGACATTGGTCCGTTCAATTCCATTGTGTTCAAAGGGGTTTTCCAGCCGACTATAGTTCCATACAAGAAATTTTTGGTACATTTGTTTATTTTTTTCGGTACCATGCTTTTACATATTTCTAGAAGCACATTTGTTTATTTTTTTCAGTATCATGCTTTTACATGTTTCTAGAAGCACATTTGTTTATTTTTTCGGTATAATGCTTTTACATGTTTCTAGAAGCACATTTGTTTATTTTTTTCGGTATCATGCTTTTACATATTTCTAGAAGCACATTTGTTTATTTTTTTCGGTATCATGCTTTTACATGTTTCTAGAAGCACATTTGTTTATTTTTTTCGGTATCATGCTTTTACATGTTTCTAGAAGCACACTGGTTTATTTTTTCGCTATCATACTTTTACATGTTTCTAGAAGCACATTTGTTTATTTTTTTCAGTATCGTGCTTTTACATGTTTCTAAAAACAAAAGGATATGGGATATAAACTATTACCTTAAAAGAATAGATTTATTACTTTTAATTAAAATTATAATTCCTAATCAATAATAATAAAAAAAATTATTACTACACATGTGAGTTCCTTTTTTATACTATCTCTTGTCTCTTTCAATTCTTTCACATATTGTCTAACGACGTCAAAGCTTGGACAGTAAATGAAATAAGTAAGACTGTAGTAGATAGCATTCGGGATATATAATTATTCATTTTTTTATTATGCATTTAGGTGTTTCCAAAAAGGAAATAGATATATAATATACTAATCCTATTAGGGATATAAAATTACCTAATAGGAATGAGATTTATTACTTCAATTAAACTTATAAATCAATCCTAATAAATAAATAATACAGATATTGTATTTTCCAAATTATACCAAGGATGTATTTGATGGAGAAGGTCGAGTTATCGGAAAACGGCATATGCTCCGGTTTGAGTATAAGAGTTGAACTGGTAACAGAGGGGATTGGATTATGCACCAACTTTGTCGTCTTCAATCCGATGATCTTGTGGTCTGTCGAATCAGAAACAAAGCTTGTGGCAAGAAGAGCACTAGTAATCCGGTTCTCCCTGAACCAGGAGTTCCTCAGCCGCATCAAGTTTCTGAACCAGGAGTTCCTCAGCCGCATCAAGTCCCTGAATCAGGAGTTCCTCAGCCGCATCAAAACATTGAAGAGTCTGATTTTTTTACACAGATAATGGACCAAAGCATTGCAATGGAGTGGGATTGGGATTTTATTAATGATGTATGTAGGGATTGAAGAGTGTAATCTTTTGTTTGTTTGAAAATATTTGAACTGGATTGATTTTTTTCAAAGGGGTATACATTTTTGGTATACATTTGCCCGTCCAATTCCATTGTGTTCAAAGGGGTTTTCCAGCCGACTATAGTTCCATACAAGCAATTTTGGTATATTTGTTTATTTTAGACCTCGACATGAACTGATGAGCCCACCCGCCCGGCCCAAGCCCATGCCTATTTAGCCGGACCCGAACACATAACATTGGTGTCAGGCCCGACCTGGCCCAAGCCCAAATACACCCGTCTAGAAAATGTACGGGCTTGGACTATATAAATACCTGTCGGGCCTGGCTCGGCCCGACCCATTCTCTATATACACATTTATAAATTATATTTATATATAATATTTAATAAGTAATATAGCCCAATTAGAAGTTCTAGCGTGTTCTGTTTTGTAATGTTTTTTGGATTCATAATTTTTTTTTTTTGTAATATAGTTCAATATATAAACTCCCCATTTTATATGAATCCAATTTATGAAACAAGTTAGTATTTCATTTTAATTGAAATTTTTTTAATATAGATATTGGCTTGGATGGGCGGGTTTGGGATTCATGAACATGTCCGAGCCCGACTCTAATTAGTGTCTGTTTGAGCCAGGCTTAGGCTTGTCGGGTTTTATTAAAAGCCCGACAAGTCCGGCGCCGAGCCCGGCCGAACCTGAGGTCTAGTTTATTTTTCTGGTACCATATTTCTAAAAGCACATTTGTTTATTTTTTCTTACATGTTTCTAGAAGCACATTTGTTTCGGTATCATACATTGACATGTTTCTAAAAATGAATGGATCGGGAATGTAAAGAATTACTTTAAACGAATGGATACGGAATGTAAAGAGTTACTTTATTAGAATAGATTTTATTACTTTAAATTAAAATTATAATTCTAATCAATAAAAAAAATTACAAATGTAAGTTAGATTGTACTAGACCTCGGGATGGGCCGGGCTCGGATCTGGCCTGTTGGGCCTGTGATAAAACTTGATAAGCCCACACTAATTAGAGTCGGGCTCGGGCCAGGCCGGGCTCGGGCTCGGGCCTAAACAAAGGATCCCAAGCCCGCCCGTCTAAGCCCATATCTATGTTTAAAAAAAATCAATTAAAATAAAATACTAATTTTTTTTAATAAAAAATAATAAACATAATACTTAATAAGTCTTAAAAAAATATAACAAACTAATTGTAAATTGTAATACTGGTTACTTATTTAACTATATCTATAAATTATATATGAACTCATTTAATTTATATAATTAAATGCATAAATATATATATATAACGGGTCGGGCCGGGCCCGCCGGGTATTTACATAGCCCAGGACCGTCCATTTACTAGGCAAGCTTAATCGGCTTGGATCGGGCCGGGCCTGACACTAATTTTATGTGTCTCAGCCCGGCTAAATGGGCATGGGCTCGGGTCGAGCGGGCGGGCGGGCTAATCGGCCCATGGCGAGGTCTACGTCATATTATGGCCTAATTTGATCAAGGTTTCTCTTAATGTTACTAGATATAATAACAATAAATTAATAATATAATCATAAATCAAATTTATCAAGGTTTCTCTTAATGTTATTAGATATTATAATAGGTAGTCATTTAACACAAGTCATATTATAGACTAATTTGATTTCAAACTATTAGAAATTTAAAAGCTTATAACCAATTTTTAATTTGGATTAAATTGAGACCGTTTCCAATCAAAATAGGGTCTGAATCCACCAAAACCCTAATTTAACATCTTCACTTTTAATATTTAGGTGTCCAGGTCGTTCTGGACTAATTTGATCTCACATTACACTTTCAACGATTTAACAAAATTTAATCTTGGATTAAATTGATCATACTAGCTAGAGGATTAAATTTAAACAGAGTATGAAATTATTTACATAAATAACATGTCAATCAATAAGTACTTAGTGTGTTAAAATATCAAA
Organism: Euphorbia lathyris; assembly: GCF_963576675.1. NCBI lineage: Eukaryota > Viridiplantae > Streptophyta > Magnoliopsida > Malpighiales > Euphorbiaceae > Euphorbia > Euphorbia lathyris. Next base: position 83,903,845 of record NC_088917.1, on the reverse strand, counting down.
GCGGGTTTAATATGTTAAAAATAATTGATTAACAGCTTAGTATATATATCTTGTTAAAATGCGTAATTAATATGTTGAAAGAATAATTCAATGTATTAAAAAATAACTTACTAGATCTTACCCAAAAAAAATAACTTACTAGATCTTTAATAATAATATAGCAAGATTTCTATTTTTGAGTCGAATAGTAAGTTACTAACCTTTATATTTATGAATATTCTGTTAATTAGTGTCTGTCTTTAAAACACATTATAGACACTACATAAAAAGGTCTACTTTTTTAGCAACTTTCGATATATGTTTCCATATTTTAAAATTTAGCCACATTTTTATATTTATGTTACTTAATGACGCTTCATATTATTTAATGGCATTTTCGAAAAATTAACTGCATTTTTAAAAAAGCGTCGTCATTTTTTTAATTTAAAGACGGTTTTCAATTTGCGCCTTAGGTTTTTAGTTTAGCGTTTCATGTTTCGTGTTTTGAATTTTAGGTTTTTTAATTTAAAGACGGTTTTCAATTTGCGCCTTAGGATTTTAGTTTAGCGTTTTACGTTTCGTGTTTTGAATCTTAGGTTTTTAATCTAGGGTTTCATATTCTGGATTTATAGTTTAAGAAGGGTTGATATTTATTCAGTAGTTTTTACATTGACCTTGATTGACCAAATGAATATAGTCACTAATCATTAAATCTAAATTTATTAAAATTTTAGGATAAAGTAATATTAAACGAAAATTAGGGTGTAATTCCTACATTTAGCTATGATCACGTCATATCATAATCTCTCACCTATGATCTCGTCATATTCCACTTTATATATATACATAGTAGAGCTTCATACATTTAAGGTATTAAAACCATTAAAGGTAATTTATCAAATATGATCAACTTCAAGAGCGAATTGATACATAAAAGTTTAATGGATTTCCATTATTAATTTTGCTCCTCGATCTAATTAATTAATTAATGGTTGATATGCAATAATAAGCTCAGTTTTAGAGCATCCAAATTCACTTAATACCAAAAAAGAATATTTGAAGCAACAACCGGTCAGGAATGAAAAAAGAGAGAGCCACACATACGAAATTAGGGTTTAAGGTATCCAGACCCTATTTTGAACTATTAATTTTAGATGTTTAGGGTTAGGGTTTTGAATAGTTAGTTTGAGATCAAATAGGTAAAAATGACCATTTTAGGAATATATAAAAAAAACAAAACATGTCAAATTAGGGTTAGAGTTTCAGCAACTCGGTACGTTATTTTCATCGGAAACGGACCAATAGGAAAAACCCATCGCTAAAGACGATGGGTCCCACCATATTTTGGCCTAACTCCTTCGTCTAAGGCCTAAAAAATATGATTTAGTGACTTTCACACGGTTTTAATCTAATTTTCCTTGAATTATTTTTTATTCTTTTAACCTACTTAATGGATTTCCACCATTAATTTTACTTCTGTACATAATTAATTAGTTAATGGTTGACATGAAATAATAAACTCACTTTTAGACCATCCAAAATCACTTGATACAAAAAAAAAACATTTGAAGCAATGTCCAGTTAGGAATGGAAAAAAAGAGAGAGACACATGAGAAATTAGGGTTTAGCGTTTTCGGACCTTATTTGGAACCATTAATTTGAGATGTTTAGGATTGGAGTTTTGAATGTTTAGTTTAAGATCAAATAGGTCAAAAATAACCCTTTTATGAATATTAAAAAACCCAAAAAGTGTCAAAGTAGGGTTTGTATTTTGGTATCTCATGACCATATTTTCATCGAAAATGACCCAACGGGCAAAACCCATAGCCTAAGGATGTAGGCCTCACCCTATTTTGCCCTAATTTTGTTGTCTATGACCTTAAAACTACATTTAGTAATTTTTACGCGGTTTTAACCTAATTTTCTATGAATTATTTTTTATTTATTTGACCTAATTAATGGATTTCTAATCTTTAATTAGGTCAAAAAAAAGTAAAAGATAATTAGTAGGAAAAAAGGTTAAAAGAACGTGAAAATCACTAAATCACATTTTCAAAACTCTAGATGATGGAATTCGGCCAAAAGAGAATTGGACTAATGAAAAATCTTAAATATTTAATCGCACAATGAGATTCGGTATTAGGCTTTTGAATGCTTAATTCGAGATCAACTTAGTCCAAAATGGACTGGGTAGGAACACATGTCAAATTAGGGTTTAGGGTTTTTTGGATTTTCAATTCGTTTTTTTGATCGAAAACAGGTGAACAGTCAAAACCCAATGCTTCACGTTGCGCCCCACCCTCGTTTGGCCGAATTCCACCGTCTAGGGTCTCAAAAAGGCGATTTTGTGATTTTCCCGCCTTTTTAATGCGATTCTTGATATCTGTTTTCTCCATTTGACCCAATTCACAAATTCCAACCATTAATCACTAGATTTTGCAATACTATAAACCATTAATCAATTTCTTTTTAAAAGACTAAGCCTTTATCTCGTTTGACACTTTAACACTTTATGTCCCGAAACCCTAATTTGAGATGTCATTTATATAAATAATTTCAAACTCTGTGTAAATTCAAAATGATATTTGGTATTACACTTTTGAAAAGGTTTAATTCGAAATTCTATTTCGATTGGAAACGGATCAATGGACAAAACTCACAGCTTTGCAGTGGGCTCCGCCCTCTTTTGGCCGAATTCGATCGTCTAGGACCTCGGATATGCGATTTAGCGATTTTCATATCGTTTAATGATTTTTCAATGAATTAATTTTTTATTTTTTTACCTAATTAATGAATTTCAACCATTAATTTTAGTTTTTCACCTAGTTAATTGTTGAAAGGTAATAAACTCACCTTTAGAGTATCCAAATTCACTTAATAATATAACAAAAAAAGGTGTATATATTTGGACATCAATCAATTTATTTTTTATTGATTAATTCCCTAGATGTATTGTATTGTAGGATCAATTTAATCAATCCAAAATCGAATTTGGTTGGACAATTGGATTTGTGACCAGCAAATGAAAAACAAAGCATTAGAATTTAGAGGAACTAACATTAGGAATTAGTTTGTTCTTCCGTCAATGTATTTATTTATGGTTGTTGATGTTACAATAAGATGACCAAATGTGAATATATTTTAATAAGAAAATATATTTTCCTCTTGTCTGACTTGTATTTGGCATCAAAGTTTATTCATTATAGTTATTTGACATTACTAGAATTTACGTGAGAGATTTATTGAAAAAAGGTACCTACCACATCAGTAGGTTGAGTGAGAAAGGGACATGATATGTCATAGGAGAGAAATTGGGATGAGTGCGCCTTAGAGGTTGGTAAAGATAGGCCTGGAATTAATGAGTTGTCCGAGTTTTTTATTAGGAAGACAAAAGATTGAGTGACACTAAAAGCAGAAAAAGGAAACAAATGGAAGGATTTTACATGTCTGCATGCATGGGATCAAAAAACCATAATGGATGAGAATAAATTTCAAATTGGTATCTAGAATAAATTTCAAATAAGTAAAACAAAATATTGGAAAGTTTTGGAACTAAATCCCAATATTTAATACAGGTTAATTCGAGATCAAAATAATTAGCTTTAATTAGGATTCATTTGAGATCAAAATAATCAAGTATAAAAAATTGTCAAGACTAAAAATTAGGGTTTAGTGTTCGTTTTAGGGTTTCGTTCCCCTAATCCCATTAGAAACAGGCCAACGGTCAAAACCCATAGCTATGTTATGGGCCCCATCCTCTTATGGCCAAATTCGTCCGTTTGGGACTTTAAAAATGCGATTTAATGATTTTCGTGCGGTTTTTACTGTTTTTTTCAAAGCAATGAATTATTATTCACTTTTTTTTAATTATGAATTTCAATCTTAGTGTTTGACCTAATTAATTAATTAATGGTTGACTTTAATTAGAGTTAATTTGAGATCAAAATAATTAGGTCAAAAAAAGTACAAGTCTCAAAAGTGATTTTCGCGAGCATTTAACCAAATTTTTCATGAATATTCTTTTTACCTAATTGGTGGATTTCAACCATTAGTTTTACTTCGTGATCTAATTAATTAATGGTTGAAATGAAATAATATGCTCACTTTTAGAGAATCCAATTTCACTTCAAACATGAAAAAAAACATATAAAATTACTCATACGCAGATGTCTTCTTGTATGTAATAAAAACACAGTTATTTCTTGAAAGTTGGAATAAATCTTTGAAATTTGAATTTTTGGTTGACTTTGAATATGGTTAATTCGAGATCAAAATAATTAGCTTTAATTAGGGTTAATTCGAGATCAAAATAATTAGGTAAAAAAAGCATCAAGACTCAAAATTAGGGTTTAGTGTTCGTTTTAGGGTTTCGTTCCCCTAATCTCATTGGAAACGGGCCAAGGTCAAAACCCACATCTATATTGTGGGTCCCACCCTCTTTTGGCCAAATCCCATCGTGTATGACTAAAAAATGTGATTTAGTGAATTTCGCATGGTTTTTACTGTTCTTTTTCAAAGCAATGAATTATTTTTTACTTTTTTTAACCTAATTTATGAATTTCAACCATTAATCTTAACTCTTGACCTATTAATGGTTGGCTTTAATTAGGGTTAACTCGGGATCAAAATAATTAGGTAAAAAAAGTGTCAAGTCTCAAAATTGATTTTCACACACGTTAACCTAATTTTTCATGAATTATATTTGATTTTTTTTCCATTTAATTAATGGATTTCAACCATTAGTTTTACTTTTTGACCTAATTAATTAATGGTTGAAATAAAATAATAAACTCACTTTTAGAGGATCCAATAAATTCACTTGATACCGGAAAAAACATATAAAATTACTCATAAGAAGACGTCTTCTTATATGTAATAAAAACACGAGAAGAAAAAAGTTATTTCTTGAAAGTTGGAATAAATCTTAGAAGTTTGAATTTTTGGTTGACTTTAGTTAAAGTTAATTCGAGATTAAAATAATTAGCTTTAATTAGGGTGAATTCGATAGCATAATAATTAGGTCAAAAAAGTGTCAAGTTTCAAAATTAGGGTTCAGTGTTCTTTTAGGGTTTCGTTCCCCTAATTCCATTGGAAACGGGCCAACGGTCAAAACCCACAACCATCTTTTAGCCAAATTCGATCATTTAGAACCTCTAAAATGCAATTTAGTGATTTTAACCAATTAATTATTTTTTACCTTTTTTAACCTAATTAATGAATTTCAACTATTACATGACGTCAGAGTTTAGACACAAAATTAAATAGGTAAGGTTGTAGTAGGTAGGATTCGGGATATACAATTATTCATTTTTTTTACTATGCATTTATGGTGTTTCCAAAAATGAAATAGATAAACAATGTACTAATAGGATTCGAGATATAAAATTACCTAATAGGAATGGATTATTATTGGGATTTATTACTTCAACTAAACTTACAAATGCTAATAAATAAATAAAAAATACAGATATTACATTTTACAAATTATTCTAGATACATAGACGTGTAGCTCCAGCGATGAAGAGCTGATCGAATTCTACCTAGAGAAGAAACCAAAGGGAGAATTCGTACCTGCCATTGAAGATTGTGATCTATACTCAAGCCAGAATCATTCAAACCAGAAGCTTCCTACAAACGGCCATCCTTGTCACTAACAATACTCTTCGGGATCCCCCAATATTTCACTAAATTCTTGAAGAAAGTTTGTGTTGTTACTTCTGCGGTCGAGTACTTCAATATCAAAATGGAGAAGGCTGGGTTATCGGAAAACGACAGATTCTCCGGTTTGAGTATAAGAGTTGAACTGGTAACAGAGGAGACTGGATTATGCACCAACTTTGCCATCTTCAATCTGATGATCTTGTGGTGTGTCGAATCAGAAACAAAGCTTGTGGCAAGAAGAGCACTAGTAATCCGGTTCTCCCAGAACCAGGAGTTCCTCAGCTGCATCAAGTCCCTGAATCAGGAGTTCCTCAGCCGCATCAAAACATTGAAGAGTCGGATTTTTTTACACAGATAATGGACCAAAGCATTGCAATGGAGTGGGATTGGGATTTTATTAATGATGTATGTAGGGATTGAAGAGTGTAATCTTTTGTTTGTTTGAACTGGATTGATTTTTTTCAAATGGGTATACATTTTTGGTATACATTTGCCTGTCCAATTCCATTGTGTTCAAAGGGGTTTTCCAGCCGACTATAATTCCATACAAGCAATTTTGGTACATTTGTTTATTTTAGATCTCGACATGAACCGATGAGCCCGCCCGTCTGGTCCAAGCCCATGCCCATTTAGCCAGGCCCGGACACATAAAATTGGTGTCAGGCCCGGCCTGGCTCAAGCTCGAATAAACCCGTCTAGAAAATGTACGGGCTTGGACTATATAAATACCTGTCGGGTCTGGCTCGGCCCGACCCGTTCTCTATATATACATTTATAAATTATATTTATATATAATATTTAATAAGTAATATAGCCCAATTAGAAGTTCTAGCCTGTTCTGTTTTGTAATGTTATGGGATTCATAATTTTTTTTTTTTGTAATATAGTTCAATATATAAACTCACCATTTTATATGAATCCAATTTATGAAACAAGTTAGTATTTCATTTTAATTGAAATTTTTTTAATATAGCGGGCGTGCTCGGGATTCCCGAATCCTTCTGAACCCGACTCTAATTAGTGTTGGCTTGAGCTAGGGTTAGGCTTGTCAGGTTTTATTAAAAGCCCGACGCCGAGCCCGGCCAAGCCCGGCCGAGCCCGAGGTCTAGTTTATTTTTCCGGTACCATATTTCTAAAAGCATATTTGTTTTGGTATCATACCTTGACATGTTTCTAAAAATGAATGGATGCGGAATGTAAAGAATTACATTAAACGAATGGATACGGAATGTAAAGAGTTACTTTATCAGAATATATTTTATTACTTTAAATTAAAATTATAATTCTAATCAATAATAATAATAAAAAATTACAAATGTAGGTTAGATTGTACTAGACCTCGGCATGGGCCCGACTCGGATCGGGCCTGCCGGGCCTGTGATAAAGCTTGATAAGCCCAAGCCCAGTCCAAGCCCACACTAATTAGAGTCTGGCTCGGGTCAGGCCGGGCCGGGCTCGGGCCTAAACAAGGAATCTCAAGCCCGCCCGTCCAAGCCCATATCTATATTAAAAAAATCAATTAAAATAAAATACTAACTTTTTCTAATAAAAAATAATACACATAATAGTTAATAAGTCATAGAAAAATATAACAAACTAATTGTAAATTGTAATACTGGTTACTTATTTAACTATATCTATAAATTTATATATGGACTCATTTAATTTATATCAGTAAATGCATATATATATATATATATATATATATAACGGGTCGGGCCGGGCGGGCGGACTAATAGGCCCATGGCGAGGTCTACGTCATATTATGGCCTAATTTGATTTCAAATTTTTACAAATTTAAAAGCTTATAACCAATTTTTAATTTCGATTAAATTGAGACCGTTTCCAATCAAAATAGGGTCCGAAACCACCAAAACCCTAATTTAACATGTTCACTTTTAATATTTAGGTGTCCAGGTCATTCTGGACTAATTTGATCTCAAATTACACTTTCAACGATTTAACAAAATTTGGTCTTGGATTAAATTGATCATACTAGGTAGAGGATTAAATTTAAACAGAGTTTGAAATTATTTACATAAATAACATGTCAATCAATAAGTACTTAGTGTTTCAAAATATCAAAGCGGGTTTAATATGTTAAAAATAATTGATTAATAGCTTAATATATATATCTTGTTAAAATGCTTAATTAATATGTTGAAAGAATAATTCAATGTATTAATAAATAACTTACGAGATCTTACAAAAATAAATAACTTACTATATCTTTAATAATAATATAGCAAGATTTCTATTTTCGTGTCGAATAGTAAGTTACTAGCCTTTATATTTATCAACATTCTGTTAATTAGTGTCTGTCTTTAAAACACATTATAGACACTACATAAAAAGGTCTATTTTTTAGCAACTTTCGATATATGTTTCCATATTTTAAAATTTAGCCACATTTTTATATTTATGTTACTTAACGACGCTTCATATTATTTAATGACATTTTCGAAAAATTAACTGCATTTTTTAAAAAGCGTCGTCAATTTTTTAATTTAAAGACGGTTTTCAATTTGCGCTTTAGGTTTTTAGTTTAGCGTTTTACGTTTCATGTTTTGAATCTTAGGTTCTTTAATTTAAAGACGGTTTTCAATTTGCGCCTTAGGATTTTAGTTTAGCGTTTTACATTTCGTGTTTTGAATCTTAGGTTTTTAATTTAGGGTTTCATATTCTGGATTTATAGTTTAAGAAGGGTTGATATTTATTTAGTATTTTTTACATTGACCTTGATTGACCAAATGAATATAGTCACTAATCATTAAATCTAAATTTATTAAAATTTTAAGATAAAGTAATATTAAACGAAAATTAGGGTGTAATTCCTACATTTAGCTATGGTCACGTCATATCATAGTCTCTCACCTATGATCTGGTCATATTCCACTTTATATATACACATAGTAGAGCTTCATATATTTAAGGTATTAAAACCATTGGAGGTAATTTATCAAATATGATCAACTTCAAGAGCGAATTGATACATAAAAGTTTAATGGATTTCCATTATTAATTTTACTTCTCGATCTAATTAATTAATTAATGGTTGATATGCAATAATAAGCTCAGTTTTAGAGCATCCAAATTCACTTAATACCAAAGAAAATATTTGAAGCAACAACCGGTTAGGAATGAAAAAAGAGAGAGCGACACATACGAAATTAGGGTTTAAGGTATCCAGACCCTATTTTGAACTATTAATTTTAGATGTTTAGGGTTAGGGTTTTGAATAGTTAGTTTGAGATCAAATAGGTAAAAAAGACCATTTTAGGAATATATAAAAAAAAACAAAACATGTCAAATTAGGGTTAGAGTTTCAGCAACTCGGTACGTTATTTTCATCGGAAACGGACCAATAGGAAAAACCCATCGCTAAAGACGATGGGTCCCACCATATTTTGGCCTAACTCCTTCGTCTAAGGCCTAAAAAATATGATTTAGTGACTTTCGTACGGTTTTAACATAATTTTCCATGAATTATTTTTTATTCTTTTAAACTACTTAATGGATTTCCACCATTAATTTTATTTCTAGACATAATTAATTAGTTAATGGTTGACATGCAATAATAAGCTCACTTTTAGACCATCCAAAATCACTTGATACCAAAAAAAAAACATTTGAAGCAATGTCCAGTTAGGAACGGAAAAAAAGAGAGAGACACATGAGAAATTAGGGTTTAGCGTTTTCGGACCTTATTTGGAACACCATTAGTTTGAGATGTTTAGGGTTGGAGTTTTGAATGTTTATAGTTTAAGATCAAATAGGTAAAAAATGACCCTTTTATGAATATTAAAAAACCCAAAAAGTGTCAAATTAGGGTTTGTGTTTTGGCATCTCATGACCATATTTTCATCGAAAATGAGCCAACGGGCAAAACCCATAGCCTAAGGATGTATGCCTCACCCTATTTTTCCCTAATTTTGTTGTCTAGGATCTTAAAAATACGTTTAGTAATTTTTACGCGGTTTTAACCTAATTTTCTATGAATTATTTTTTATTTATTTGACCTAATTAATGGATTTCTAATCTTAATTAGGTAAAAAAAAAGTAAAAGATAATTAGTAGGAAAAAGGTTAAAAGAACGTGAAAATCACATTTTCAAAACTCTAGATGATGGAATTCGGCCAAAAGAGAATAGGACTCATGAAAAATCTTAAACCTTTAATCGCACAATGAGATTTGGTATTAGACTTTTGAATACTTAATTCGAGATCAAGTTAGTCCAAAATGGTCCGGGTAGGAACACATGTCAAATTAGGGTTTAGGATTTTTTGGGTTTTCAATTCGTGTTTTGATCGGAAACAGGCCAACAGTCAAAACCCAATGCTTCACGTTGCGCCCCACCCTCGTTTAGCCGAATTCCACCGTCTAGGATCTCAAAAAGGCGATTTTGTGGTTTTCTCGCATTTTTTATGCGATTCTTGATATCTGTTTTTCCATTTGACCCAATTCACAAATTCCAACCATTAATCAATTGATTTTTAAAAGACTAAGCCTTTATCTCGTTTGACACTTTAGCACTTTATATCCCGAAACCCTAATTTGAGACGTCATTTATATAAATAATTTCAAACTCTGTGTAAATTCAAAATGATATTTGGTATTACACTTTTGAAAAGGTTTAATTCGGAATCCTATTTCGATTGGAAACGGATCAATGGACAAAACTCACAGCTTTGCAATGGGCTCCACCCTCTTTTGGCCGAATTCGATCGTCTAGGACCTCGAATATGCGATTTAGCGATTTTCATGTCGTTTTAATGATTTTTTAATGAATTAATTTTTACTTTTTTTATCTAATTCATGAATTTCAACCATTAATTTTAGTTTTTCATCTAATTAATTGTTGAAAGGTAATAAACTCACCTTTAGAGTATCCAAATTCACTTAATAATATAACAAAAAAAGGTGTATATATTTAGACATCAATCAATTTATTTTTTATTGATTAATTCCCTAGATGTATTGTATTGTAGGATCAATTCAATCAATCCAAAATCGAATTTGGTTGGACAATTGGATTTGTAACCAGCAAATGAAAAACAAAGCATTAGAATTTAGAGGAACTAACATTAGGAATTAGTTTGTTATTTCGTCAATATATTTATTTATGGTTGTTGATGTTACAAGATGACCAAATGTGAATATATTTTAATAACAAAATATATTTTCCTCTTGTCTGACTTGTATTTGGCATCAAAGTCTATTCATTATAGTTATTTGACATTACTAGAATTTATGTGAGAGATTTATTGGAAAAATGTACCTACCACATTAGTAGACTGAGTGAGAAAGGGACATGATATGTCATAGGAGAGAAATTGGGATGAGTGCGCCTTAGAGGTTGGTAAAGATAGGCCTGGAATTAATGAGTTGTCCGAGTTTTTTATTAGGAAGACAGAAGATTGAGTGACACTGAAAGCAGAAAAAGGAAACAAATGGAAGGATTTTACATGTCTGCATACATGGGATCAAAAAACCATAATGGATGAGAATAAATTTCAAATTGGTATCTAGAATAAATTTCAAATAAGTAAAAGCAAATGGAAGGATTTTACATGTCTGCATGCATGGATCCAAAAACCATAATGGATGAGAATAAATTTCAAATTGGTATCTAGAATAAATTTCAAATAAGTAAAACAAAATATTAGAAAGTTTTGGAACTAAATCCCAATATTTAATACGGGTTAATTCGAGATCAAAATAATCAAGTCAAAAAAAGTGTCAAGACTAAAAATTAGGGTTTAGTATTCGTTTTAGGGTTTCGTTCCCCTAATCCCATTAGAAACGGGCCAACGGTCAAAACCCATAGCTATGTTATGGGCCCCATCCTCTTATGACCAAATTCGTCCATTTAGGACTTCAAAAATGCGATTTAATGATTTTCGTGAGGGTTTTACTGTTTTTTTCAAAGCAATGAATTATTATTCACTTTTTTTAACATAATTAATGAATTTCAATCTTAGCATTTGACCTAATTAATTAATTAATGGTTGACTTTAATTAGAGTTGATTTGAGATCAAAATAATTAGGTCAAAAAAAGTACAAGTCTCAAAATTGATTTTCGCGAGCATTTAACCAAATTTTTCATGAATATTCTTTTTACCTAATTGGTGGATTTCAACCATTAGTTTTACTTCATAATCTAATTAATTAATGGTTGAAATGCAATAATATGCTCACTTTTAGAGAATCCAATTTCAGTTCATACTGGAAAAATCATATAAAATTACTCATAAGCAGATGTCTTCTTGTATGTAATAAAAACACAGTTATTGCTTGAAAGTTGGAATAAATCTTTGAAATTTGAATTTTTGGTTGACTTTGAATATGGTTAAATCGAGATCAAAATAATTAGCTTTAATTAGGGTTAGTTCGAGATCAAAATAATTAAGTAAAAAAAGCATCAAGACTCAAAATTAGGGTTTAGTGTTCGTTTTAGGGTTTCGTTCCCCTAATCTCATTGGAAACGGGCCAAGGTCAAAACCCACATCTATATTGTGGGTCCCACCCTCTTTTGGCCAAATCCCATCGTGTATGACTAAAAAATGCGATTTAGTGAATTTCGCATGGTTTTTACTGTTCTTTTTCAAAGCAATGAATTATTTTTTACTTTTTAAACCTAATTTATGAATTTCAACCATTAATCTTAACTCTTGACCTATTAATGGTTGGCTTTAATTAGGGTTAACTCGGGATCAAAATAATTAGGTAAAAAAAAGTGTCAAGTCTCAAAATTGATTTTCGCGCACGTTAACCTAATTTTTCATGAATTATATTTGATTTTTTTTCCATCTAATTAATGGATTTCAACCATTAGTTTTACTTTTTGACCTAATCAATTAATGGTTGAAATGAAATAATAAACTCACTTTTAGAGGATCCAATAAATTCACTTGATACCGGAAAAAACATATAAAATTACTCATAAGAAGACGTCTTCTTATATGTAATAAAAACACGAGAAGAAAAAAGTTATTTCTTGAAAGTTGGAATAAATCTTAGAAGTTTGAATTTTTGGTTGACTTTAGTTAAAGTTAATTCGAGATTAAAATAATTAGCTTTAATTAGGGTTAATTCGATAGCATAATAATTAGATCAAAAAAGTGTCAAGTTTCAAAATTAGGGTTCAGTGTTCTTTTAGGGTTTCGTTCCCCTAATTCCATTGGAAACGGGCCAACGGTCAAAACCCACAACCATCTTTTAGCCAAATTCGATCATTTAGAACCTCCAAAATGCAATTTAATGATTTTAACCAATTAATTATTTTTTACCTTTTTTAACCTAATTAATGAATTTCAACTATTACATGACCTCAACAATAGTATTGGCTAATGACTTCAGAGTTTAGACACAAAATTAAATAGGTAAGGTTGTAGTAGGTAGGATTCGGGATATACAATTATTCATTTTTTTTACTATGCATTTATGGTGTTTCCAAAAATGAAATAGATAAACAATGTACTAATAGGATTCGAGATATAAAATTACCTAATAGGATTGGATTATTATTGAGATTTATTACTTCAATTAAACTTACAAATGCTAATAAATAAATAAAAAATACAGATATTACATTTTCCAAATTATTCTAGATACATAGACGTGTAGCTCCAGCGATGAAGAGCTGATCGAATTCTACCTAGAGAAGAAATCAAAGGGAGAATTCGTACCTGCCATTGAAGAGTGTGATCTATACTCAAGCCATAATCATTCAAACCAGAAGCTTCCTACAAACGGACATCCTTGTCACTGACAAAACTCTTTAGGATCCCCCAATATTTCACTACATTCTTGAAGAAAGCTTGTGTTCTTACTTCTGCGGTCGAGTACTTCAACATCAGAATGAAAGTCCCATATTTGGAAAACCTATCAACCACCACCAAGATGGAGTCAAAGCCTCCCATCCGAGGGAGACTCGAGATAAAGTCGAAGGAGACACTTTGCCATGGTCATCTTGGCACTGGTAAAGGTTGCAATAATCATGTAGGTTTCTTTATTTCGGCCTTATCTTGTTGGCAAATCAGGCAGATTTTTGTCCTATTCTCTCACGTCATCTTCCATCCTTGGCCAATAATAATTGCATTAGAGAAGAGCTAGCATGTGATGCCATCCTGGATGACCTGCCCATACTGTGCCATGACATTCCTTCATCAATATCTTCATCAGATTGGCATATAAACTCTTTCTTTAGTTGTTAACAACAAGTCGTTGCTGATTCAGAATTGTCATGTTTTCCTTGTTTTACTATATTAATGATAGCAACGGCCTAAGGATCTTTTTGTAGGTTATCTCGGATTTGTTGCCAAAATGAGGAGGATAGTTGGCTATAGGATAAAGAAGCCGTTTGTGTCAACCCTACTAGTTCTGCCTTCCGACTCAGTGCATTAGCAATGTGGTTTGTTTTCCCTGAGGGATATTCTAGTACAAAGTCGAATTCTACTAACAAGTTTTGCCATTGAGCCTGCTTTGAAGTCAGTACATGTTGGTTCAGAAAATGGCTGACTGCTAAGTTGTCCATCTTCACCACGAACTTGGATCCTAATAAATAGTGGCGCCAATGCACAACTGCAAGTAGTTCTTTCTCATGAGTAGAGTATCTTCGTTTTGTGTCGCTGAGCTTCCTACTTTCAAACGCTATTGGTCTACCCTCTTGCATTATGACTCCCCGTAAAGCAAAATCTTACACATCGGTGTGAACTTCGAATGGCTAATATTGGGTCTGCAATGGCTGCTTGTTTGAAACTCTCGAGGGCCTTTTGACATTGGTCTGTCCAATTCCATTGTGTTCAAAGGGGTTTTCCAGCCGACTATAGTTCCATACAAGCAATTTTTGGTACATTTGTTTATTTTTTTCGGTACCATGCTTTTACATATTTCTAGAAGCACATTTGTTTATTTTTTTCAGTATCATGCTTTTACATGTTTCTAGAAGCACATTTGTTTATTTTTTTCGGTATCATGCTTTTACATGTTTCTAGAAGCACATTTGTTTTTTTTTTGGTATCATGCTTTTACATGTTTCTAGAAGCACATTTGTTTATTTTTTCGCTATCATACTTTTACATGTTTCTAGAAGAACATTTGTTTATTTTTTTCGGTATCATGCTTTTGCATGTTTCTAAAAACGAAAGGATACAGGATATAAACTATTACCTTATAAGAATAGATTTATTACTTTGAATTAAAATTATAATTCCTAATCAATAATAATAATAAAATTTATTACTACATATGTGAGTTCCTTTTTTGTACTATCTCTTGTCTCTTTCAATTCTTTCACATATTGTCTAGCGACATCAAAGCTTGGACAGAAAATGAAATAAATAAGATTGTAGTAGATAGCATTGGGGATATATAATTATTCATTTTTTTTATTATGCATTTAAGTGTTTCCAAAAAGGAAATAGATATATAATATACTAATCCTATTAGGATATAAAATTACCTAATAGGAATGAGATTTATTACTTCAATTAAACTTATAAATCAATCCTAATAAATAAATAAATAATACATATATTGTATTTTCCAAATTATACTAAGGATGTAATTGATGGAGAAGGTCGGGTTATCAGAAAACGGCAGATGCTCCGGTTTGAGTATAAGAGTTGAACTGGTAACAGAGGAGATTGGACTATTCACCAACTTTGCCGTCTTCAATTCGATGATCTTGGGGTCTGTCGAATCAGAAACAAAGCTTGTGGCAAGAAGAGAACTAGTAATCCGGTTCTCCCTGAACCTGGAGTTCCTCAGCCGCATCAAGTCCCTTAATCAGGAGTTCCTCAGCCGCATCAAAACATTGAAGAGTCGGATTTTTTTACACAGATAATGGACCAAAACTTTGCAATGGAGTGGGATTGGGATTTTATTAATGATGTATGTAGGGATTGAAGAGTGTAATCTTTTGTTTGTTTGAAAAAATTTGAACTGGATTGATTTTTTTGAAAGGGGTATACATTTTTGGTATACATTTGCCCGTCCAATTCCATTGTGTTCAAAGGGGTTTTCCAGCCGACTATGGTTCCATACAAGCAATTTTGGTACATTTGTTTATTTTAGACCTCGACATGAACCGATGAGCCCGCCAGCCCGGCCCAAGCCCATGCCCATGCCCATTTAGCCGGGCCCGGACACATAAAATTGGTGTCTGGCCCGGTTTGGCCCAAGCTCGAATAACCCCGTCTAGAAAATATACGGGCTTGGATTATATAAATACATGTCGGGCCTGGCTCAGCCCGGCCCGTTCTCTATATATACATTTATAAATTATATTTATATATAATATTTAATAAGTAATATAGCCCAATTAGAAGTTCTAGCCTGTTCTGTTTTGTAATGTTTTTTGGATTCATAATTTTTTTGTAATATAGTTCAATATATAAACTCGCCATTTTATATGAATCCAATTTATGAAACAAGTTAGTATTTCATTTTAATTGAAATTTTTTTAATATAGATATTGGCTTGGATAGGGGGGCTTGGGATTTCCGAACCCGTCCGAACCCGGCTCTAATTAGTGTCGGCTTGAGCTAGGGTTAGGCTTGTCAGGTTTTATTAAAAGCCTGACAAGCCCGGCGCCGAGCCCGACCGAACCCGAGGTCTAGTTTATTTTTCCGGTACCATATTTCTAAAAGCAAATTTGTTTATTTTTTTCTTACATGTTTCTAGAAGCACATTTGTTTCGATATCATACCTTGACATGTTTCTAAAAATGAATGGATGCGGAATGTAAAGAATTACTTTAAACGAATGGATACGGAATGTAAAGAGTTACTTTATTAGAATAGATTTTATTACTTTAAATTAAAATTATAATTCTAATCAATAATAATAAAAAAAATTACAAATGTAAGTTAGATTGTACTAGACCTCGGCATCGGCCGGGCTCGGACCGGGCCTGTAATAAAACTTGATAAGCCCAAGCCCAACCCAAGCCCACACTAATTAGAATCAGGCTCGGCCGGGCCGGGCTCGGGCCTAAACAACGAATCTCAAGCCCGCCCGTCCAAGCCCATATCTATATTAAAAAAAATCAATTAAAATAAAATACTAACTTTTTTTTAATAAAAAATAATAAACATGATAGTTAATAAGTCTTAGAAAAATATAACAAACTAATTGTAAATTGTAATAGTGGTTACTTATTTAACCATATCTATAAATTTATATATGGACTCATTTAATTTATATAATTAAATGCATATATATATATATAATGGGCCGGGCCGGGCCGGGCCAGGCCCGCCTGGTATTTACATAGCCCAGACCTGCCCATTTACTATGCGGGCTTAATCGGGCTTGGGCCGGGCCTGACCTGACACTAATTTTATGTGTCCAAGTCCGGCTAAATGGGCCTAGGCTCGGACCGAGCGGACGGACTAATCGGCCCATGGCGAGGTCTACGTCATATTATGGCCTAATTTGATTTCAAATTATTACAAATTTAAAAGCTTATAACCAATTTTTAATTTTGATTAAATTGAGACCGTTTCCAATCAAAATAGGGTCCGAAACGACCAAAACCCTAATTTAACATTTTCACTTTTAATATTTAGATGTCCAAGTCGTTCTAGACTAATTTGATCTCAAATTACACTTTCAACGATTTAATAAAATTTGATCTTGGATTAAATTGATCATACTAGCTAGAGGATTAAATTTAAACAGAGTTTGAAATTATTTACATAAATAACATGTCAATCAATAAATACTTAGTGTGTTAAAATATCAAAGCGGGTTTAATGTGTTAAAAATAAGTGATTAATAGCTTAGTATATATATCTTGTTAAAATGCTTAATTAATATGTTGAAAGAATAATTCAATGTATTAATAAATAACTTACTAGATCTTACAAAAAAAAAAAAAAAAAACTTACTAGATCTTTAGTAATAATATAGCAAGATTTCTATTTTTGTGTCGAATAGTAAGTTACTAACCTTTATATTTATCAACATTCTGTTAATTAGTGTCTGTCTTTAAAACACATTATAGACACTACATAAAAAGTCTATTTTTTAGCAACATTCGATATATGTTTCCATATTTTAAAATTTAGCCACATTTTTATATTTATGTTACTTAACGACGCTTCATATTATTTAATGACATTTTCGAAAAAATAACTGCATTTTTAAAAAAGCGTCGTCATTTTTTAATTTAAAGACGGTTTTCAATTTGCGCCTTAGGTTTTTAGTTTAGCGTTTTACGTTTCATGTTTTGAATCTTAGGTTTTTTAATTTAAAGACGGTTTTCAATTTGCGCCTTAGGATTTTAGTTTAGCGTTTTACATTTCGTGTTTTGAATCTTAGGTTTTTAATTTAGGGTTTCATATTCTGGATTTATAGTTTAAGAAGGGTTGATATTTATTCAGTATTTTTTACATTGACCTTGATTGACCAAACGAATATAATCACTAACCATTAAATCTAAATTTATTAAAATTTTAGGATAAAGTAATATTAAACGAAAATTAGGGTGTAATTCCTACATTTAGCTATGATCACGTCATATCATACTCTCTCACTTATGATCTCGTCATATTCCACTTTATATGTATACATAGTAGAGCTTCATACATTTAAGGTATTAAAACCATTGGAGGTAATTTATCAAATATGATCAACTTCAAGAGCGAATTGATACATAAAAGTTTAATGAATTTCCATTATTAATTTTACTTCTCGACCTAATTAATTAATTAATGGTTGATATGCAATGATAAGCTCAGTTTTAGAGCATCCAAATTCACTTAATACCAAAAAAAAAATATTTGAAGCAACAACCGGTTAGGAATGAAAAAAGAGAGAGCGACATACGAAATTAGGGTTTAAGGTATCCAGACCTATTTTGAACTATTAATTTTAGATCTTTAGGGTTAGGGTTTTGAATAGGTAGTTTGAGATCAAATAGGTAAAAATGACCATTTTAGGAATATATAAAAAAAACAAAACATGTCAAATTAGGGTTAGAGTTTCAGCAACTCGGTACGTTATTTTCATCGGAAACGGACCAATAGGAAAAACCCATCGCTAAAGACGATGGGTCCCACCATATTTTGGCCTAACTCCTTCGTCTAAGGCCTAAAAAATATGATTTAGTGACTTTCGCACGGTTTTAACATAATTTTCCATGAATTATTTTTTATTCTTTTAACCTACTTAATGGATTTCCACCATTAATTTTACTTCTAGACATAATTAATTAGTTAATGGTTGACATGCAATAATAAGCTCACTTTTAGACCATCCAAAATCACTTGATACCAAAAAAAAAACATTTGAAGCAATGTCCAGTTAGGAACGGAAAAAAAGAGAGAGACACATGAGAAATTAGGGTTTAGCGTTTTCGGACCTTATTTGGAACCATTAGTTTGAGATGTTTAGGGTTGGAGTTTTGAATGTTTATAGTTTAAGATCAAATAGGTAAAAAATGACCCTTTTATGAATATTAAAAAACCCAAAAAGTGTCAAATTAGGGTTTGTGTTTTGGCATCTCATGACCATATTTTCATCGAAAATGAGCCAACGGGAAAAACCCATAGCCTAAGGATGTATGCCTCACTCTATTTTGCCCTAATTTTGTTGTCTAGGATCTTAAAAATACGTTTAGTAATTTTTACGCGGTTTTAACCTAATTTTCTATGAATTATTTTTTATTTATTTGACCTAATTAATGGATTTCTAATCTTTAATTAGGTAAAAAAAAAGTAAAAGATAATTAGTAGGAAAAAGGTTAAAAGAACGTGAAAATCACATTTTCAAAACTCTAGATGATGGAATTTGGCCAAAAGAGAATAGGACTCATGAAAAATCTTAAACCTTTAATCGCACAATGAGATTTGGTATTAGACTTTTGAATACTTAATTCGAGATCAAGTTAGTCCAAAATGGTCCGGGTAGGAACACATGTCAAATTAGGGTTTAGGATTTTTTGGGTTTTCAATTCGTGTTTTGATCAGAAACAGGCCAACAGTAAAATCAGGTAGGTTTTTGTCCTATTCTCTCACGTCATCTTCCATCTTTGGCCAATAATAATTGCATTAGAGAAGAGCTATCATATGATGCCATCCTGGATGACCTGCCCATACTGTGCCATGACATTCCTTCATCAATATCTTCCTCAAATTGGCACATAAACTCTTTCTTTAGTTGTTAACAACAAGTCGTTGCTGATTCAGAATTGTCATGTTCTCTCGGATTTGTTGCCACAATGAGGAGGATATAGTTGGCTACAGGATAAAGAAGCCATTTGTGTCAACCCTGCTAGTTCTGACTTCCGACTCAGTGCATTAGCAATGTGGTTTGTTTTCCCTGAGTGATATTCTAGTACATAGTCGAATTCTGCTAAGAAGTTTTACCATTGAGCCTGCTTTGAAATCAATAGATGTTGGGTCAGAAAATGGCTAACTGCTAAGTTGTCCATCTTCACCAGAACTTGGATCCTAATAAATAGTGGCGCCAATGCACAACTGCAAGTAGTTCTTTCTCATGAGTAGAGTATCTTCGTTTTGTGTCACTGAGCTTCCTACTTATTGGTCGACCCTCTTGCATTATGACTCCCTGTAAAGCAAAATCTGACACAACGGTGTGAACTTCGAATGGCTAATATTGGGTCTGCAATGGCTGCTTGTTTGAAACTCTCGAGGGCCTTTTGACATTGGTCTGTTCAATTCCATTGTGTTCAAAGGGGTTTTCTAGCCGACTATAGTTCCATACAAGAAATTTTTGGTACATTTGTTTATTTTTTCGGTACCATGCTTTTACATATTTCTAGAAGCACATTTGTTTATTTTTTTCAGTATCATGCTTTTACATGTTTCTAGAAGCACATTTGTTTATTTTTTCGGTATAATGCTTTTACATGTTTCTAGAAGCACATTTGTTTATTTTTTTCGGTATCATGCTTTTACATATTTCTAGAAGCACATTTGTTTATTTTTTTCGGTATCATGCTTTTACATGTTTCTAGAAGCACATTTGTTTATTTTTTTCGGTATCATGCTTTTACATGTTTCTAGGAGCACACTGGTTTATTTTTTCGCTATCATACTTTTACATGTTTCTAGAAGCACATTTGTTTATTTTTTTCAGTATCGTGCTTTTACATGTTTCTAAAAACAAAAGGATATGGGATATAAACTATTACCTTATAAGAATAGATTTATTACTTTGAATTAAAATTATAATTCCTAATCAATAATAATAAAAAAATTTATTACTACATATGTGAGTTCCTTTTTTATACTATCTCTTGTCTCTTTCAATTCTTTCACATATTGTCTAACGACGTCAAAGCTTGGACAATAAATGAAATAAGTAAGACTGTAGTAGATAGCATTCGGGATATATAATTATTCATTTTTTTATTATGCATTTAGGTGTTTCCAAAAAGGAAATAGATATATAATATACTAATCCTATTAGGGATATAAAATTACCTAATAGGAATGAGATTTATTACTTCAATTAAACTTATAAATCAATCCTAATAAATAAATAAATAATACAGATATTGTATTTTCCAAATTATACCAAGGATGTATTTGATGGAGAAGGTCGGGTTATCGGAAAACGGCATACTCTCCGGTTTGAGTATAAGAGTTGAACTGGTAACAGAGGGTATTGGATTATGCACCAACTTTGTCGTCTTCAATCCGATGATCTTGTGGTCTGTCGAATCAGAAACAAAGCTTGTGGCAAGAAGAGCACTAGTAATCCGGTTCTCCCTGAACCAGGAGTTCCTCAGCCGCATCAAGTTTCTGAACCAGGACATTGATTTGAAGCAATGTCCAGTTAGGAATGGAAAAAAAGAGCGAGACACATGAGAAATTAGGGTTTAGCGTCTTCGGACCTTATTTGGAACCATTAGTTTGAGATGTTTAGGGTTGGAGTTTCGAATGTTTATAGTTTAAGATCAAATAAGTCAAAAATGACCCTTTTATGAATATTAAAACCCCCAAAAAGTGTCAAATTAGGGTTTGTGTTTTGGCATCTCATGACCATATTTTCATCGAAAATGAGCCAACGGGCAAAACCCATAGCTTAAGGATGTATGCCTCACCTTATTTTGCCCTAATTTTGTTGTCTAGGATCTTAAAAATACGTTTAGTAATTTTTACGCGGTTTTAACCTAATTTTCTATGAATTATTTTTTATTTATTTGACCTAATTAATGGATTTCCAATCTTTAATTAGGTCAAAAAAAGGAAAAGATAATTAGTAGGAAAAAAGGTTAAAAGAATGTGAAAATCACATTTTCAAAACTCTGGATGATGGAATTAGGCCAAAAGAGAATACGACTCATGAAAAATCTTAGACATTTAATCGCACAATGAGATTTGGTATTAGACTTTTGAATGCTTAATTCGAGATCAAGTTAGTCCGAAATGGTCCGGGTAGGAACACATGTCAAATTAGTGTTTAGGGTTTTTTGGGTTTTCAATTCGTGTTTTGATCGGAAACAGGCCAACAGTCAAAACCCAATGCTTCACGTTGCGCCCCACCCTCGTTTGGCCGAATTCCACCGTGTAGGATCTCAAAAAGGCGATTTTGTGATTTTCCCGCCTCTTTAATGCGATTCTTGATATCTTTTTTCTCCATTTGACCCAATTCACAAATTCCAACCATTAATCAATTGCTTTTTAAAAGACTAAGCCTTTATCTCGTTTGACACTTTAGCACTTTATATCTCGAAACCCTAATTTGAGACGTCATTTATATAAATAATTTCAAACTCTATGTAAATTCAAAATGATATTTGGTATTACACTTTTGAAAAGGTTTAATTCGGAATCCTATTTCGATTGGAAACGGATCAATGGACAAAACTCACAGCTTTGCAATGGGCTCCACCCTCATTTGGCCGAATTCGATCGTCTAGGACCTCGAATATGCTATTTAGCGATTTTCATGCCGTTTTAATGATTTTTCAATGAATTAATTTTTACTTTTTTTTTTATCTAATTAATGAATTTCAACCATTAATTTTAGTTTTTCATCTAATTAATTGTTGAAAGGTAATAAACTCGCCTTTAGAGTATCCAAATTCACTTAATAATATAACAAAAAAAAATAGATATATTTAGACATCAATCAATTTATTTTTAATTGATTAATTCCCTAAATGTATTGTATTGTAGGATCAATTCAATCAATCCAAAATCGAATTTGGTTGGACAATTGGATTTGTAACCAGCAAATGAAAAACAAAGCATTAGAATTAATGAGTTGCCGAGTTTTTTATTAGGAAGACAGAAGATTGAGTGACACTGAAAGCAGAAAAAGAAAAAGGAAACAAATGGAAGGATTTTACATGTCTGCATGCATGGGATAAAAAAAACTATAATGGACGAGAATAAATTTCAAATTGCTATCTAGAATAAATTTCAAATAAGTAAAACAAAATATTGAAAAGTTTTGGAACTAAATCCCATATTTAATACGGGTTAATTCGAGATCAAAATAATTAGCTTTAATTAGGATTAATTTGAGATCAAAATAATCAAGTCAAAAAAAGTGTCAAGACTAAAAATTAGGGTTTAATGTTCATTTTAGGGTTTCGTTCCCCTAATCCCATTAGAAACGGGCCAACGGTCAAAACCCATAACTATGTTATGGGCCCCATCCTCTTATAGCCTAATTCGGCCGTTTAGGACTTCAAAAATGACCATTTTCTCTGATGGAGACCAGATCCTGAAGCCTTTAACTCCATCTCCATAGCCTACGAACACTCCCTTCTTGGCTATTGGCTCTAGCTTACCCTCATTAACATGATAGTAACTGTGCACCCAAAAGCTTTCAAATTTGAGTAATCAGCAACCTTTCCTGACCACATTTCTGTAGGCGTCTGGAGCTGTATGCCGGCGTATGGTCCACGGTTAATCAGATAACATCTTGTGTTCACTGCTTCAGCCCAGAATCTTCTATCTAACACAGCGCTAGAGATCATGCACCTCGCCCTCTCTAGTAATGTCTGGTTCATTCGTTCAACTACACCATTCTGTTGCGGTGTATTCCTGACTGTGTGATGCTGAGCAATCCCATCATCCTTACAGAACTGATCAAACTCAGACCATTATCAGTTCGCAGCCTCTTTATCTTCTTTCCTGTTTGGTTTTCCACCAATGCTTTCCACTACTTGAAATTCTTGAAAGCTTCACTTTTATGCTTCATCGTGATGACCCAAGTCACCCTTGAATAATCATCAATTAGAGACACAAAATATCTGTGACCTCCCAAAAACTCAACTCAAGATGGACCCCAACAATCAGAGTGGATGTAATCAAGTGTTCCTTTTGTTATGTGAATAACTTTGGGAAACTTGCTATGATGTAGTTTCCTAAAGACACATTGTTCACAAAACTCTAGACTCTTTGATTTTAGGACCACCAAGAAGATCATCCTTTGATAGAATCTGCATCCCTCTTTCGCCCCATATGACCAAGTCTCATATGCCATAGCTTTGTGATATCTTCTTGTTCAATCTCTGATGATGCCGCATTAGCTGAACCTGTAACAGTGGAACATTGCAGGAAATACAAAGTATCATGCTTCAAACCTTTCAGAATCACATCAGAACCTTTACAAACATGTAGAACTCCATCTTTTCCTGACCAGCTGAGACCCCTGCTGTCTAGCAGACTCAGAGATATCAGATTCTTTGTCATCAACGGAACATGCCTGACTTCATTCAACGTGCAGAAATTACCATCATGTGTCCTCAACTTGATCGAGTATTCCAACTACCTTACAGATATGACTATTAGCCATGGAAATTCTACCTCCATCTATATGCTTATAAGTTGAAAACCACTCTCTCCTTGGACAAATATGATAAGATGCTCCTGAATCAAGAACCCACACATCAAAGTGATGAGTGTGTCCATCAGCAACTAGAGCAATATCATTTTTAGAGCTGGTGTCTCCATCTACTACAACAGCAGAACCTAGTTGATTTTCTGATTTCTTCTTCTTCTTTGGACAATCGGTTTTCCAATGTCCTTTCTCCTTACAATAATTACAGGTGTCGTCTGGCTTGGGACCCTTTGAGAATGGCTTCTTAGACTTCTTCTTTACACTGTTTCCTTTTTTCTTACTGCTGCTGGCAAACAATCTAGAGGCCTGATTATCTGTACTTGTATTGTTCGCCTTATGGCGCAACACCCTAATATAAAGAGACGACCTAACTTCTTCCAGAGTCGCAATATCCTTACCAACAATAAATGATTGAACAAAATTCTCATTTGAAAGCAGTAAAGACGCCAACAGAATCAAAGCAGCATCTTCATCTTCAATTTTCACATCAATATTACGTAATTCTAATACTAATGTGTTCAATTGATCTAAATGATCCCTGAGTTGCGTACCTTCCTACATTCATAGGCCAAATAGACGTTGTTTCAGAAGAAGTTTGTTTGTTAGAGATTTTGTCATGTATAGGCTCTCTAACTTCATCAACAGACCAGCAGCAGTCTCTTTGTCCGATACCTCATGACGTCATCTACGAGGCACAACATAATTATCGAATGTGCCTTTTATTCTAGAATCGCCATCTCAACAGTGACCTCTCCGTTGTCTTCTTCAATCGCGCCCACATACCTTGTTGTTTTAATAAAGCCCGCATTTTAATCTACCATAGACTAAAACTATTTCTCCAGTAAACTTTTCGATTTTCACGTTCATAGCAGACACCTTTCTCTCCACAAAACAAAACACCGATCGGAAACCAAAAGCTCTGATACAAGTTTGATGTGCGGAATTAACTAAAGATAAATAAGTAAATAATCGAAACACAGATTTACGTGGTTCACCAACGTTGTGTTGGCTAGTCCACGGGCAGAAGGAGAATAGTATTTATTAGGAGGCAGAAAAACAGATTACATGATTAGGTTTACATAATGGTAATCTAACCTAATAACCCATGATCCCACAATGTCCCCACGATTCCAAATCCAAGTAGAAATCCAAAACACAATACTAGTCCGAACAGGATATACTGATTCAAGGCATTATGACAGGGGTAATTGAATGTAATTAGATATGGAGTTAGAGAACGAAATTAGACAAAAATAGAGACTTATTGCTTGCAATTCAACAAGAATTTAGACATTGGAACTTTTGAAATTTAGAGGACATTATTAGTTTTCGACAAAGTATAAAGGCAATTGATGTATTCAGCCTATATAATTATTTGGTACTAATGATATTGATTCAGTGTCAGGAAGAGACAAGTTGCATGCACAAGGATTCGAACTGCTGAAACTAGTTTTACAGAAAATGGTGTCGGTTATCGAAGAAGAAGGAAATTCAGTGTTGATAAAGAAAGCACTATTTATAGCAGTAAAACAAGGAAACTAGGAATTTTTAACTACACTTCTACATTCAGATCCCGGTTTAGCATTGAAGTGGATGAGAATTGTTACACCATATTTCATATTGCGGTTCTATATCACCATGTGACAGTGTACAATATAATACATCAGATACATTCTATTGAAAATGTTATAAAACTGATGAAAGATAATGAAGGAAATAACATTCTACATTTGGCTGGAAAAATGTCATTAAGTGGAGTTGAAGGTGTACCAGGAGCAGCTCTTCAACTACAACGCGAGTTACTTTGGTTTGAGGTATAAGAATGACTTTTTTTTTTATTATTATTATTATTATTATTATTATTATTATTATTATGTCTCATGTCAAACAACCAATTAAACTAATAAAAAAGTTATGTTACAGGAAGTGAAGAAAATGGTTGGAGCACATCAAATGGAAGCAAAAAATGATCAAGGAAAAAGTCCAAGGGAGTTATTTGCAGAAGAGCACGAGGAGTTACGAAAGAAAGGGGAGAAATGGATGAAAGCTACAATTAATTCAGGTATGGTTGTGTCGACGCTTATTGCAGGTGTTGCTTTTGCATCATTGATGGCGTAGTATCTATGGTAGAGCTTTTCTACGACGAAATATATATTATGCTGAATGTGTTACGACTATGGATGTGATCTTTCAAAATGCTCTAACTCTACTAGACGCCACTACTTAGGGGCAAGTGTGTCCCGTCGTATCAAGTAATAATCCGGTTAAGACCCGGTATCGAATCCACGGGATTTATAACTACAAGTATTAGACGACTCGACTTTATACGTTATCTAAGCGGTGAATACTTTGAGTTGATTCGGGGAATAACTACAAACTACTCCTAACTACGGGTGAGACGAGTTTATATAACAAAACTCTACGAAATGATATGGATGGCGATAAGTTATAAATATGACAAATAACGACTCTCAATAAATAAACGGTTAATGTTTTACTCTTGCAATGACGACTACGTGTAGTGTGACCGATCCGTGAAGTACTTAGACTACGTGGTTCCTAGTCAAGGCGTGTCTAATGCTTGGGACCAGAAATTAGGCCCCGTAAGTTCCGTGGTTTGTGAATTCCTACGTTTTCCGGAGCGTCACTTCCGGTAAGGCAACACCTATATGAATCCCTAAAGATAACCCGAATGGCGTCGGAAATCGCGTTCTCCTACACAAGAATCAATTACGAGTATCAAAACAAGTAGCAAACATCAACACAAATATAAAGAAAGAGATTATGAATCATAAATTATAAATATGGAGAATGTAAATGTGAATCACAACCAAGCCTAGTACATAGGAAGAGTACAAGCTAGTTAGCAAGTAAAAAGGGAAGAATCCACCCTCGAAACTAGCTAACCGGACTCAAGGCCGTCTCTTAGGACTTGGAGGTGGAGCTTTCGAGCTTGGTGAACGGAGATGGAACGGAACTTTGATGGAACGCCAGAATCAACGAACAAGCTCTCAAGGTGGAAGAGAATTGTTATGTAAACTCCAATCTCCAACAAAAGAACCTAAACTATAATATAACAAAAGTATTTAGAGATATCAAGAGGTAAAAAGTGGTATCTAAACTTAAGGTTAAGCCCCTATGTATACACATCAAGCTAGGGTAAAGTTGTAATTTCATAAGATACAAGCATGGAGGAACATGATTATGTGCAAATTTCCCATGATACGCCTCGCGTATGGTCGAGTACGCCCCGCGTAGTTTCCCATTCTGTCAGAAATCTCCTGCATGTGGACCAAATCCAGATCTTGTTGTCTTAATCACGCCCCGCGTAGTCTGTGGTGCACGTCGTGTGTTTGAGTTTCTGAGATTTTATTGCTTGATTTGGCCCTTTTACGCCTTGCGTGGTCGAAACACGCCCCGCGTAAATGAGTCTCTGAGCTTTTTGTATTGAAGAATTTCCTTACACGCCTCGCGTGTAAGGTGGTACGTCCCCCGTAGGGTAGTTGACTCAGGGAGACCGTGCAGTCTGCCTTTCAGGATTAGGCTTATCATTTTTGACACCTGTTTCCACGCCTCGCATGGTGGTTGAGACGCCCCGCGTATTGATGACTAGATCCCACGTGGTGCCTGTGGATAGGGCAATCATTTCTGACTGAATGTTCCACGCCCCGTGTGAAGGTAAATACGCCTCGCGTATATTGGTGGATTTTCACTCCTTGCTCGTACCTGAAATACAATTCTCGAGAGCAGAGTTAGCTTGACGTTTTATTTTCTAAATTAATCAAAAAATAGGGGAAATTAACCGTAAGTACGGAATTTATTTTTATTTCGTTATTTTATTTAAAACACTATATTTTTGCAATTAAACTTATTTATTTCATCTATAACTAAACCGTAAATCACGCTAAAAGATAGGGACGAAACAGCCCTATCAAACCTCCTCGGACTTTAAAGTTTTACTTGTCCTCAAGTAAAAAATCAAAAGACAAGGGATTGAGATTATTAAGAAACAAACCGTCGGTTGGTT
The DNA here is from genome assembly GCF_963576675.1 of Euphorbia lathyris. NCBI lineage: Eukaryota > Viridiplantae > Streptophyta > Magnoliopsida > Malpighiales > Euphorbiaceae > Euphorbia > Euphorbia lathyris. Next base: position 83,875,346 of record NC_088917.1, on the reverse strand, counting down.
TTACCAAGTGCGTGATTCCGAAGCTAAAGTTTTATCCGAAGTTTTCGGTAAGTACCTACGCAAACAAATGAATAACCAAAACTTGTTTGAAACCTCCATGGTCAAATTTAATAGGCAATATTAACGGGGGTCGATTATCTTTTGAGAACCCGATAGTACCTCACCAAGGGATTTCACTCTTACGCTCAAAATTTTGATGGGTCCGTGTTTTTGCACTCTTCTTTGCACTTACTCGAAGTCACTTTGAGTTTGCATTTTTATCCGGGTTTTTCCTCCTATGTTATGATTTAGGCAATATTAAAAATGAACCCGGAGGGGGGTTGTAATGCGGGTGGATTTTTAGTGGTTAATTTTTGGAAACTCGAGTTTAAACACCATTTTGATGATCGCGCCGTGCTTTTATTTTGGCCTTAGTAAGTTCGTAAAATAATCTCGAAATTGCTCGGTTTGAGCTTGAGAATGCCTTGTGCTCTTTATTGCATTTTTCTTTTTTCTTTTTGTTTTGAGAGCGGCACAAAAACGATCTCGAGAACTTATGGTGCTTACTTATCAAGGCCTTGGCTTATTTTGGGTGCGAATTGATTTTGTTGGTATTTAAACAAGAGAAAAAAGGGTTAATTGTTAAAAGAATGTTAACAAGAAAAGTCGGTTAATAGGCTCGAGGGGGTTTCCTAGAGGTTGATGAAAAACGAGAAAAATAACTTAAGAAAAGAATTACACTAAGTGGGTTCGTTTTATCATCTATTGTCATTTTGATCAAAATAAGTGTACTTAACCCGGTATTAGGTGCAAACTCTATGAGTCGAGTGAAGTCAAAGCTCTCGAAAAATTGTGAAAGAATTAGAGTTCTCGTACGAACTCTTTTAGGCTCAAAAATTATCTCACAGAATTTCGGGTTACTTGTGTACGTTCAAGCTCTCATCACATTTTCAACTATCCCGTTTTATTGCCTTTTAAAATTTCATTATAGAGATAACCTTTGGGTTAGGACTCAATGCTTTTATTTAGTACGAACCTAGTCTTTGTATAAATTCTAGAGCTTCAGAATTAGGACTAAAATTTCTTACTAAAACCGATCCTTTGCATTAATGACTTTACATCTAAGGACAAATAACGGAACTTTGATTAATTTTCGAGGGAGGGTAGCGTGTCGAAAAACTTAAAGAATCAAGAAATCAGTTTAATTATTTTGTTGTTTAGTTAATTTTTTATTTTTGTTTTTGTTAGTGCAAAACAAACGTTAAGTGCGGGGTTGCACGACCCTCCGCGTTATTAAAATGACGCCTATCCCAAGGGCGTCGCAAAAGAAAACAAAAAACAAAAACAAAAATAAAGAGGGAAAATAAGACCCTTGAAGGTCAGGTCCTACGCGAGGCGTGCCCAGAGGGGCGCCCCGCGTAGGAGGTGTATTTTAAGCAATTTTTGGCCAGAGACTCAAATACGCGGGACGTACAACGAGGGGCGCCCCGCGTGGCTGTTAATGTGAACTTAGTAAAAGTTCAGAAACTTGGCTACGCGGGGCGTACTGGTACGTACGCCTCGTGTGAGTAGGCAAAATAATGCTAGAGACTCGGCCGTGCGGGGCATGATGGTGTGTACGCCCCGCGTAAGAAAGTTGGATTAGTATGGGATTTGTTTTTTAGTTGATTTTTAGTTGAAGGGGATAAAAGAGGAAAGAAACAAACGGATACGATACATATATACAAGGGGTTTTAGGTACACAAACTGAGGCTACGTTTAGAGTCGGACTAGCTCGACTTTCTCATGATGTGTGCATGCTTACGGTGTTTGGAGGAATGTGGCTTCGCCTTGTGGTGGAAGAGTACCTCCGCAATATATTTTCAGACGGTGGTCGTTCACCCGGTGGGTTGCATTGTCGGAACCTTGGATGTTGACCGCTCCGGAGGAGTGGGCGTTAATGACGGTATATGGTCCCGACCACCGACTTTTTAACTTTCCTGGGAATAGACGGAGGCGAGAATTATATAGGAGAACTTGATCTCCTTTGTTGAATTCCCGGATTTGCACGTGCTTGTCGTTCCATTTCTTCGTACGTTCCTTGTAAATCTTGGCATTTTCGTACGACCCGAGACGAAGTTCATCAAGGGTATTGAGTTGGAGGAGATGTTGGTCCCCCGCGGCCTGCATATCAAAATTTAAAAATTTTAGAGCCCAATAGGCCTTATGGTCCAATTCCACCGGTAAATGACACGATTTCCCGAAAACTAAACGATAAGGAGACATCTCGATAGGCGTTTTAAACGCCGTGCGGTAGGCCCAAACAACGTCATCAAGCTTTAGGCTCTAGTCTTTCCTAGAGGAACTAACCGTTTTTTCTAAGATACGTTTTAGTTCGCGGTTAGAAACCTCGACTTGCCCGCTAGTTTGCGGATGGTAGGGTGTGGAAACTCGGTGTGCAACCCCGTATTTTTGTAAGAGTTGGTCGAATTGGCGATTACAAAAGTGGGAAACCCCGACACTAATGATAGCTCGAGGGGTTCCAAACCGAGTAAAGCTGTTTTTCTTTATAAATTTCCCTACCACCTTAGAGTCGTTTGAGGGTAAGGCAACGGCCTCGACCCATTTGGAGACATAGTCAACTGCCACAAGAATGAAGGAGTTGTTATGCAACTTAGGGAAAGGCCCTATAAAGTCTATCCACCAAACATCAAAAAGTTCGCAAACTAGGATTCCTTGTTGGAGCATTTCATGTTTACGGGAGATGTTCCCGCTCCGTTGACAATCGTCACATGATTTGACGAAGTCTTGGGAATCCTTGGACAAGGTAGGCCAATAAAAACCATATTGTAGAACCTTTTCCATGGTCCGACTAGGGCCAAAGTGGCCCCCCTGCTCTTAGGTGTGACATATATGCAACATATGATTTACCTCTTCTTCCGGTATGCACCTACGAATGATATTATCAGCACAAGATTTAAACAAGTAAGGTTCTTCCTAAAAATAGTTCTTAGCGTCATGAAAGAACTTTCTACGTTGCTCGTAAGTAAGGTGCGGAGGAAGAATATTACCGGCTTTGAAATTCACCATATCAGTGTACCAAGGTAAAGGTGTTACCGCATAGAGAGTTTCATCGGGAAAGGTCTCCTTGATATCCACAACTTCCGGAGATGTGGCTGGCTCGCTTTGTAATCGGGAAAGATGGTCGGCTACGGCATTCTCCACTCCTTTTTTATCCATAATTTCGATGTCGAATTCTTGTAGGAGTAGAATCCACCGTATCAACCGTGGTTTGGCATCCTGCTTAGTCATTAGGTACTTGAGAGCTGCGTGGTCAGTGTATATGATAATTTTGGATAACACGAGATATGATCTAAATTTATCGAAAGCAAAAACGATAGCAAGCATCTCTTTTTCTGTAATGGAATAGTTTTGTTGGGCTTCATTGAGCGTTTTGCTCGCATAAAAAATGGGGCGAAAAATTTTATCCACCCCTTGGCCCAAACAAGCACCTACAGCCAAATCACTCGCATCACACATAAGTTCAAAGGGGAGACCCCAATCAGGTTTCACCATGATGGGTGCATTAATTAGTTTTTCCTTTAACGCGTTAAACGCAAGCAAACATTCGGAGGAAAAACTAAATTCTGCATCCTTTAAGAGGAGTTGGGTCAAAAGGGTTGCTATTTTAGAGAAATCTTTAATGAATCGCCTATAAAACCCCGCATGACCTAAGAAACTCCGAATTCCCTTAACATTGATTGGAGGAGGCAATTTCTCAATCACCTCGATCTTGGCCGGATCAACCGCGATTCCCTCCCTGGACACCTTGTGTCCTAAAACAATACAATCTTGAACCATAAATTGATATTTCTCCCAACTAAGAGCTAGGTTGGTGTCCTCGCAATGTTGAAGGACTTTATCAAGATTGTTCAAACAAATTTCGAAGGACGACCCAAAAACAGAAAAATCATCCATGAAGACTTCCATGAAATCCGCAATCATTTCGGAGAATATAGCCGTCATGCACCATTGAAAGGTGGCGGGAGTGTTACAAAGCCCAAACGGCATCCGCCTATATGCAAATGTCCCATACGGACAAGTAAATGTTGTCTTTTCTATGTATTTGCATATAACGGGACATGCCATCGAGGGTACAAAAGAATTTATGTCCCGCCATTCTTTCCAACATTTGGTCAATGAACGGCAAGGGAAAATGATCTTTTCGGGTGGCTTCATTAAGTTTCCTATAATCAATGCATACTCGCCACCCCGTTATTTTTTCGTGTGGGAATTAATTCCCCTTGATCATTTTCCATCACCGTAGTGCCCCCCCTTTTTGGGGACACATTGGATCGGACTAACCCATGGACTATCGGAGATAGGAAAGATTATACCTGCGTCGAGGAGTTTGATTACCTCGGCCTTCACTACCTTTTTCATGTTGGGGTTAAGTCGTCGTTGCGGCTACACGGAGGGTTTGACTTTGTCCTCCATAAAGATGCGATGTGTGCAAATGGTGGGGCTAATCCCTTTAATGTCGTGAATGGTCCATCCAAATGTGCCCTTATGTTTTTGTAACACCGCAATCAATGCCTCCTCCATTTCCACTGTCAAAAGTGAAGATATAACAACGGGTAAGAAATTAGGAGGTTGCAAAAACACATATTTTAAATTAGGAGGCAAGGTTTTAAGTTCCAAAGTCAGAGGCTCTTCGAGAGATGACTTTGGTTTTGCTTTGCTATCCCGGTCCAAACCCTCGAACCGGCTCCTTGCCAATAGACATTGTTCAATCTCGGAGGAGTATTCAAATGGCTTGTTTAATGGCTCCTCATCCAAATGCTCATGACCATCTATTTCCGAAGAGGTTCCCATCGAAGACCTATGACAAAAATCCTTCACAAAAAGATCAATAGAGTCTAAGGAATTTAAAAAGTTGCAATCCTCTATGGTGTGAGACGGGAATTTCATGGAGTTGTACACGTTAAACTCTACCTCTTCGTCTTGCAACCGTATGATTAGCTTACCTTTGTGGACATCAATGAGAGTCCTACCCATTGCAAGAAATGGCCGTCCTAGGAGGATTGGTACCGAATCGTCTTCCGCCATGTCGAGCACTACAAAATCAGCGGGGGAAATAAAATTGTCCACTTTCACTAAAACATCCTCCACAACTCCCTTCGGCCGGACAATGGATCTATCGGCCAATTAAAGTGTTATATTGGTAGACTTTGGTTCTCCCAAGCCGATCTTCCTAAAAACAGACAAAGGCATTAGATTGATACTAGTACCCAAATCACACAAAGCTCTACTAAACTCAACATTACCAATTGTGCATGGGATAGAAAAACTTCCCAAATCCTTAAGTTTAGGTGGGAGTTTATTCGTTATGATTGCGGAGCATTCCTCCATAAGCGCTACCATTTCATTATATTCTAACTTCCTCTTTTTGGCGAGGATTTCCTTAAGAAACTTCGCATAGGTGGGCATTTGTTCCAATGCCTCCGCAAATGGGATGTTAATGTGAAGTTTCTTAAAGATCTCCAAAAATTTGCCATATTGATGGTCCAATTTTTCCTTTTTGAGTCATTTTGGAAAAGGGAGCTTCGGTACGTAAGCCCCAATTGGATCACACGCATTTTTATTCTTATCCGAGGAAGTCGTGGGTTTCAGATCCGAACCGGGGTTGCTTACCACTTCCGATTCGTCACTTACCTTTGGAGCGATTGGAGTCGCCTTTGGAACCGGTGGTTCCAAACCCTTACCACTATGGAGAGTTATTGCGTGTGCGGTCTCCCGGTTCTTGGGTCTCGGGTTTTGCTCGGTGTTAGTTGGGAGAAACCCATGTTGTCTCTCTTATTGTTGGCGACTTAATTGGGCCACTTGCTGTCCCAAATCCCTGCAAAAAGCCTCATTGTCAGCAAGATGGGAAGATATTTCCTTGAGAAGATTGATTACCGTGGAGTCTTGCGCATTGCTAGGAGGTTGAGAACTTTGTCCTCCTTGGGCTTTGGGGAATTGGCCCAAACCTTGCTCCCTGAACTCATTATGGAATCCGGATGGGGGCTTCAACACCTTTTGATTATTGCCATAAGACAAACTCGGGTGTTGGTGTTGAGGCCTCCATCCGCTGTTATTATTATCACGGTGGTGGTAAGCATTCGATTTATGAAAGGAGTTGTGATTAGAATTATACCTTGGTTGTCCCCCTACATAACTTACGTTCTCGATATCGCCGGTGAAAGGGCTTCCGACTTGACAATCCTTACCATGGTGGTCACCATCGCAATGTGAGCACAATAGGACTTGTGCGGTCTTCTGGAGGCTCAACCGCGCTATTAAGGCATCTAGCTTTTTACTCATTTCGCTCATGGAGATGTTAGGAGCCTCGTCTTCTACAGTAAAAGTTTGATATCGCGAGGGCCCGGCAAGCCGATCTTCTTGCCATTGGACACTTTTCCTAGCTAATTCGTGGATGAGCTCGTAGGCCTCGCTTGCCGATTTTCGAAGCAAATCCCCACCTGCGGCGGAATCAACAGTTGCACGATTAGTGGGAGTTAAACCATAGTAGAAGGTACTTACCAAATCGTGCTTAGGGATGTCGTGGTGGGGGCAGTTTCGGAGCAACTTCCGGAACCTAGCCCAAGCTGAATGGAGGGCCTCGTGTTCAAGTGGCCTAAAGGACGTGATGTCATTCCTCAACTTAACCGTTTTGGAAGGCGGGAAGTAGTACGAAAGGAACTCCTTCTCGAGCCCCTCCCACGATGTGATCGATCCCGCCTCCAACGAATGCAACCATTCCAACGCTTGCCCTGTCAAGGAAAAAGGAAATAACTTTAGTTGGATGGCCTCAACCGGAACACCATTTTGCCGAGAAGTTTCGGCACACATAAGAAATTTATCAAGGTGTTCGTTAGGGTTTTCATGGGGTTCCCCTCCGAATTGACCAAGTTGTTGGATTAATTGGATCATTCTAGTCTTTATTTTGTATGTGTCGGCCGGAATGGTGGGGGCAATGATTCCATTGCGGTTTTGAGGTCGGTGCGGAGCAAGGATCTCCATCATTGATCGCATGTCATTGCCTCCACCATTTCGGTTGTTATTCACGGGTTGCACCGGCGGCCTTTGGTTGCCTTCGGGCTGGTGAGCTTCATTATTGAGGTTTGCCATTTTCTCTCTCCAAATCCTACAAAGAGTATGTTCAATTTCAAGATCAATAGGAACGCGAGTATCACTACGAGATCGGGTATGCATAAAATAAATAAATGAAATAATTATAAACAATAAAGAATGAGGTTAGTAGAAGGTATATATAACAAGTATATATAAACAATTTATACAAAAATAATGCCTAGACTAACAATAAAACGTTTTTGTCTAATATTGCAAGAAATTATAAATCCCCGGCAACGGCGCCAAAAATTTGATGGCGTAGTATCTAGGGTAGATCTTTTCTACGAAGAAATATATATTACGCTGAATGTGTTACGACTATGGATGTGATCATTCAAAATGCTCTAACTCTACTAGACGCCACTACTTAGGGGCAAGTGTAATAATCCGGTTAAGATCGGGTATCAAATCCACGGGATTTATAACTACAAGTATTAGATGACTCGACTTTATACGTTATCTAAGCGGTGAATACTTTGAGTTGATTCAGGGAAAAACTACAAACTACTCCTAACTACGGGTGAGACGAGTTTATATAACAAAACTCTACGAAATGATATGGATGGCGATAAGTTATAAATATGACAAATAACGACTCTCAATACATAAACGGTTAATGTTTTACTCTTGCAATGACGACTACGTGTAGTGTGACCGATCCGTGAAGTACTTAAACTACGTTGTTCCTAGTCAAGGCATGTCTAATGCTTGGGACCAGAAATTAGGGCCCGTAAGTTCTGTGGTTTGTCGATTCCTACAGTTTCTGGAGCGTCACTTCCGGTAAGGCAACAATTATATGAATCCCTAAAGATAACCCAAATGGCGTCGGAAATCATGTTCTCCTACACAATAATCAATTACGAGTATCAAAACAAGTAGCAAACATCAACACAAATATAAAGAAAGAGATTTTGAATCATAAATTATAAATATGGAGAATGTAAATGTGAATTACAACCAAGCCTAGTACATAGGAAGAGTACAAGCTAGTTAGCAAGTAAAAAGGGAAGAATCCACCCTCGGAACTAGCTAACCGGACTCAAGGCCGTCTCTTAGAACTTGGAGGTGGAGCTTTTGAGCTTGGTGAACGGAGATGGAATGGAACTTTGATGGAACGCTGGAATCAATGAACAAGCTCTCAAGGTGGAAGAAAATTGTTATGTAAACTCCAATCTCCAACAAAAGAACCTAAACTATAATATAACAAAAGTATTTAGAGATATCAACAGGTAAAAAGTGGTATCTAAACTTAAGGTTAAGCCCATATTTATACACATCAAGCTAGGGCAAAGTTGTAATTTCATAAGATACAAGCATGGAGGAACATGATTATGTGCAAATTTCCCATGACACGCCTCGCGTATGGTGGAGTATGCCCCGCGTAATTGCCCATTCCGTCAGAAATCTCCTGCATGTGGACCAAATCCAGATCTTGTTCTCTCAATCACGCCTCGCGTAGTCTGGGGTGCGCCTCGCGTGTTTGAGTTTCTGAGATTTTATTGCTTGATTTGGCCCTTTTACGCCTTGCGCAGTCAAAACACGCCCCGCGTAAATGAGTCTCTGAGCTTTTTGTATTGAAGAATTTCCCTACCCGCCTCGCGTGTAAGGTGGTACGTCCCGCGTAGGGTAGTTGACTCAGGGAGACCGTGCAGTCTGACTTTCAGGATTAGGCTTATTATTTCTGACACCTGTTTCCACGCCTCGCGTGGTGGTTGATACGCCCCGCGTATTGATGACTAGATCCCACGTGGTGCCTGTGGATAGGACAATCATTTCTGACTGAATGTTCCACGCCCCGCGTGAAGGGAAATACGCCTCGCATATATTGGTGGATTTTCACTCCTTGCTCGTACCTGAAATACAATTCTCGAGAACCGAGTTAGCTTGACGTTTTATTTTCTAAATTAATCAAAAAATAGGGGAAATTAACCGTAAGTACGAAATTTATTTTTATTTCATTATTTTATTTAAAACACTTTATTTTTGCAATTAAACTTATTTATTTCATCTAAAACTAAACCGTAAATCACGCTAAAAGATAGGGATGAAACGCCCCTATCAATCATCTGTTACACTTGCTGGTGGTAATAAAGGCGATACAGGAATTCCCAATTTCCTTCATAACATTTGGTTTAAAATATTTGCAGTAGCAAATGCAGTATCATTAATATCCTCAGCTTCTTCCATATTATTCTTCTTGACTGTTTTCACATCTCATTATTCCATAAACGATTTCAGGAGATCGTTGCCAATCAAATTCATTGGTGGACTCTTGTTACTTTCAGGGGCGATGCAGGCAATGATTGTTTCTTTTATTGCTGGTTTTTTCATAATATTCAAACACCAATTGCTTGGTTTTGCTTATCCCGTTACTGCTATTGCTGTTATCCCTCTCATTTTCTTTATTGTACTACATTTTCCTCTCTTTGTTCAAGTTGTTTACTCTACCTACACGGGCTTCTTCGTTTTCATGGATCCCAAAGTACATATTATTAATGCTTTTATTTTTGGTCTCTGTATTCCTTATATTTTGTCCAGATTCCGTATCCTGACCGAAGCTAATAATACCTATTAATTAGTATATATGCTTTAATTTGACATTCTTCTTGTTGCTTTAAGACAAACTTATCTTAATTTGTTAAACTGTTTATCTATGTTTGTAATTTGAATAAATATTACTTATGGACATACCTTTGAGAATATTTCATATTGATATCACCCGGTTGAATTTTCATCGGAGCTCCACCTGTGGGGGCGTCGTTGGGTTCGGCCGGGGGGACTCCGATGCTAAAGTTAGTAAAGTATGAAAAATGATAAACTGAAAGCACGAAGAATAGTGTTGGAATGTATGTATCTCAATAGCTTGGGTTGCAAGGCTATTTATACTAGGATAGTTGTAACCATCAACATTGTAACTAGAAAGTCTCCATTAATGCCTCATTAATGGTAGTTACTATGTCCATTCAAGTATGACCGTTAGCTCATTTATGGATCTATTACTTATCATTAATGATTTCGGTTTCCATCCAGGAAGACGGCGCTGACATCTCTTGGGCGTATTGTTGCCAGATGACGGGTCTCCCAAGATATGGCGAGTTTGATCCTTCTTAAGATGTCTGGTCTCCTTGAGGTGTATCCATGAATCCAAGGATCCTTCATAACGTATGACTTGTCTCACACGCCATCTTGCATGCGTATCATTTGATTGACTCTAATAGCCAAATGCCCCTTTTGGTCCTTCGATTCTGTGAAACTTTATGGATTGGCCTCTGAATAATATCTGGATGTTATCAGAAGCCCCTCCCTCCCAAATGTCAATAAAGTCCTTTACGGCTTTTCAACTTGTACGCGTGCTATCCGTTGTCGGCCTATTAATGGGTGCACTATCCCAAGCCATTGGATTGGTGACACGTGTCTCCTGTGTGCTCGAACAATGAGATAATGATGTCATACCTTCCTTTATAACCTTGAGTTTTTCTCTCTCTTTGGCTCTTTATCTTTCTGGATTTTTCGAGTTCATTCCTCTGCGTTTTCTTCCTCTTTCGCGTGGAGCTTTTCTTCCCCAGAATCCTTTGATTTCGTCATCATTCTTCTCTCCTTTTAATCATTATCGTAAGTTTGTACAACCCTTCTTGTCTTTTTCTTCCGTTTTACTTTCACAGGCTCGAGTTCTGAGCTTTTGGGCACTAGTGAGAGCTCTTCAAGTGGGAATTCCTCGTGCAAGGGTTCTTCTGCGAAGACAGTGAGTTGCGAGTTTACGAACTTGAGAGGCCTTAGGGAGAGCCAGGAAGTTAGTGAATCTAGGTCTTTAAGAACCCATAGTCCTTCCGTTGTGGCAGCTCCGGTTGCAATGATGGCAGAGCTTAGATCGGCTTCTGGAAAAGAGGCCACCTCCTTAATTCCTTACAAGAGGAAGAGGAAGGGTCCCAAGATGGAGATTACTCCAATGCGGATGAGCTTTGGGGATTTGACCGCACTGGCTGGTCTATATCCCTGGATGAAGAAAGTGGAATGCGTGCTGGCGGATGAGACACATCGTCCCAGTATGCCCCAAAAGGGGTATTTTGTGGTATACAAAATCCATGTCGAGAGGGGGTTCGTTTTTCCAATCCCAAGGGTGATTAGTGACATCTTAGGCTATTTTGGGATTCATGTTTGTCAGCTGCACCCAAACGGCTGGTTAGATATAGTGTTAAATTCTTATCTTGCGGCGAATCTAGGGGTGGTCTTAGCACCTCGGGTCTTTAGGTTCCTTCACACGCTGACCAAGATAAAAATTGAGGATCACATGACCTTCTCTAAGTTGAAGGCTTATTCGTCCTTCTGCGAGAAAATGTCCAATGTCCATAATTGGAGTGATAAGTAGTTCTTCATTAAGCTACTGGAGGGCGTATAGTTAGGATTCCAGGCGTCTTGGAACTACAATCCCAGTGGTAAGGCTGGGGAGACTATCATTCTTTCTCCCACCGAGGAGAGGGTCATCGGGCTCTTGAGGTCCGTAAAGACGAATTTTTGGTCGTACACCCAAGCCCTAGAGTTTGTGGCCGAAGGTGTTCCCTTGGTTCACCAGGTGCTTTGATCGTCTACAAGACATACCCCCAGTTTATTGAAGGTTCTTGACTTTCTTTTTTCATAATTTTGACTTTTCTTTTTGTTCCTTTGGCAGGGAGATGCTTAATGCTAATGATGCCATTATAGAGCGTCGTAGGCGGATGAATGACTTGGAGGCCAAAAAGAAGGCCGAATTGGCGGCTGCTGAGAAGAAAGAGGGGAAACTCCCTCGCGTGGATGAGGAACTTAAGGCCGATAAAAGGGCCAAATCTACTTTGGTTAGCGGAATGAAGCTGATGGAGGCGACCACTAAGGCTGACAAGCCAAAGATGGACTGGTTTCAGTCAAATCTCGAAGGGGTAAGATCTTCATCCTCTTGGCTCAACCTTTGATTATTTCTAGGCATTGGCTCATATTTTCCTTTCTCAGCTACAGAAGCCGGATGTTGGTGGGTACTGGCTTGGCAGCATGGCAACAGGGCTACTGTCGAGAGTGAGGCCATCATGAATGACCTCGACGAAGCCTTTGGGCGGTTATGCACGGTCCAGGAAGTAAAAGCCAAATACCCTGGGACCACCCATGCTAAAATGGCGAAGAGGAAGCTCCTTGCGGTAACTTTTCTCATTTTTACTTTAACTCTCCTCTCGGTGTCAACTTCCAACTCTTAGCTTCCCGTGTTGGCAGGTGTTGTCCTCAGATTAGACTCTAGCAAGTGCACTAGATACAAGTAATAAAATGATAAGTCCAGTATCGTATCCACAGGGATTGAGGATCAAAGCTTACAAGAAATACCTTGTAGAACAGGGTGCGTGGTGTGTGTCAATTCTTTAATTTGAGAGGAGTTGTTCAAACATAAGCAAGATCGAAGATTTAGTTAATTTCAAAAGTACTTAATGATGGTAAAAGGGCAGAACAGGTTAAGCACAGCAGAACAGATTACTTTTAGTCTCTAAACATCCTATTTATTCATGAATGACGTAAAGTGATGCCAAGGTCTCTGTTTTAATGCTCACTCAAGTCAACTCTCGTGTGTTCTTAAGATTCTAAGACGTACTGCAACCTTAAGCGTCCCTAAAGTTGGTTCTTTCTTGCATTATGAACGAAACATCATTTCAAAGAAGAAAACCCTTGGTGCAACCTCCTAACATCTCTGCTTCGGGGTTGAATGCGTGACAAGTAGCTCCGTGAAGATGAAAGCAGTGTCCTATCATGCATCTAACACTAACATACATGCATTTAGCAATAGAGTTAAGGATTTGTCAAGCACATCATAATGTATCAACATTCATTCATAAATAAGATAAAAGAGGACTTACATAACCGGCCCTAACTGGCCAAACCCATTCAAAATGACTACTCACTCATAGTGTAGAGTGAATAGCCAAACTTAATTCCACAGACCTCCATTGTTGGAGTCATCGTCCTAAGAGAGCTTCGTCTCTCTCCCCAAAAGTTCTAACTAAAACTGATTGTCTAAAAATAAAGGTTTTCCTTTTCCTTCCTCTGCTACATCTATATATAGGAAGAAAAATGAACCATGCCACCAAATATTACAAAAAGATTGTTTTTCCTATAGCTATCTAACACTAGGGAATGATTAACATTAAGTTGACCCTTGAACACTCAAAGGGTGATCCATCTTATCATCATGTTGCTTTCCTGTCTTTCCTGCCTTTCCTGCCTTTCCTGCAATAGCTGCCACGCCGCTCCTGTCACTTGTCTAATCGCTATCCGTCATCGGGTACATAGCGGAAATCCGCTAGATCAAATGGTGCTCAACTCCTTACGGTTTGTTGCAAAACAGGTTGTGGTATAGCCCATTTTGACTTAATTAATACACATTTGCATAAAACACTTATAAGTCCATATGTTTCGGAATATTTTTGCCTGAAATGCACATAAATTGTTATTAAAATGTTGTTTAATTATAGTCATATTCATGCCTAACAGTAGTCGTATACTAATATATGTGCCCTGGAGGCGGACGTCGTCCAAAATGTTGCTGATAAGGCAACAATAAAGAGTCTAGAGGCGGAAGTTTCCAAGGCCAACTCCAATATTGCTGCAGCGGTGGCCCTTAACTCCAGGAAGGATGCCAAGATAAAGGAGCTGGAGGATAAGTTAGCGGCGGTCACAAAAGACCTTAAGGCTGCTCAGGCTGAGTTGAAGGATTCGGATGTCTTGTGTGGCAGCCGAGCATTTTACTATGGCATCGGATCATGGCCATCGTCAAGAGCAGCTACACAGAGTTGGGCTTTGTCGATCCGGAGCTGCGCATTCCTAGTGCCAAGGAGGCAAAAAAGTATGACACGATGGAGAATCCTCGCGATTACATCTACGGCAGGTCTTAACTGAGATGAAAAGGAATGCTGGTGATGACGTCAAGTCCTTCATCAATCTGGATGAGGAGACTGGCCGCCTTAACGAGACGTCGGAGGAGAAGCTCCCATCCCCAAATGCGCAGGCGGGCTCTAAGGGGGCGGATGCCAAAGACTCCTCGGTGACAAGCGTTGGGAAGGCGGATGATTTGCTTGAGAAAGATGCTCCTTCTGTTCTGGTAGAGAAGACAACCGCTTCTTAGCTTGTTGTATTTTTTGTTTGTAATAGTTGTAGTTTGAATACAAAATTTGTTTTGAGTTTATCCATTACAATTCTCTTATATAAAAAATCATGCTTTATTTCACAAATATTTTATAAAAGTAGGGAAGATTTTGGGTAGGTGGCCAACCAGATCCCAATGAGTGAACCTTAAAAAAGGTTTTTAGTTTTAAGTCCTAAAGGAAATAAAACTGCCCTTAGTTTTTAGTTTTAAGCCCTAAAAAAAAAAGAATTACGCTCCTGTTAAGAAAATATTCCTTTTTCGGCTTATTTTAAAATACTTCAATTGGTAAACGCAAAAAATAGGCTAATTTTGCTACTTTTTGCTCAATTTCTTGACACCATGTTAATCGAATTTTATGTTGAAAAATGATTTTTTAGGTTACTACAAACTTAATATGACCAAAGTTAAAATATTCGAATTTTAATATATCTAAATTAAAAAAGTAAAAGGCATAATAAACAAAAAAAAATATATATATATAAGGGCCTATTACTTTTTTTATTAGGGAAATTTACATGGAAATTTATCTTTGAAAAATTATTTACGATTATATAAAGTAAGAATTTTAATTTTATCAAACTAAATAAATCATTTTTTTGATTGAAGATGGAGAGGGAGCAGAAAGATCCCAACTAGGTTAGCACGTCCCTTAAAACTCCGACCCAGATATTATTCAAGAGAAAATAAAAAAATCATACAAAAGACCAAAGAAAATAAAGAAAGCTAAGTGAAACGAAATGAGGGTCATTTCCACAGGTTATCTCTGATCAAACCAAAACAGAAGTCCGGGGCAGTGTTCCAACAAATGATCTGGGGCTGCAGACGACCGTAGTTTGCTAATTTATCCGCTACTTAGTTTCCTTCACGGAAAATGTGAGAGGCCACGACACTGATATTGGATAGCAAGTCTAAGCACTCAAGCCATTCACCACGTAACATCCAAGGGACCCTCCTCGAGCGAGAGTGAAACATTGCAACGACATAAGACGAGTCGCATTCAAGCCAAAGGTGGTTCCAATTATTTTCTGCCGCAATACGAACTGCAAAGATTGCTGCCTCTAGCTCGGCCATGTGCGCAAATCTGTAATTCGACGGCATTGCAAAGGCCTCGATGACCGTCCCTGAGCTGTTCCTAAAAACCCCACCACCTTCGGCCGAGTTGCTAGTGACCGACGCGTCAGAGTTCACCTTGACCCAGCCCACAGGAGGAGCCGTCCAGCAAACTGGGATAATTCGCGGCATACGGCGAAGGCAAGGATGAATAGCTAGAGAATTTATAATACTTCTCTCCACCTGCGAATTCCAAACAGTACCAATCCTAATTGGGTCTGTCTGCCGCAGCCTAGTCCATAGATTTCTCAACGCTCTGTGAATATTTGGCTCAATGTTTTCAAAGAAACAATCGCAAAGGTTACGGATTTGAGGGCTAAACCGATTCTCCAAAGTATCCGCAATTCTTGTGTTAAGGTCCGTAGCAACCCCTATCCTGCGACCAAAAAGCGATGAAACCGCATTCCACAGCTCAACGGCAAATTGACAGTGAATTAAAAGGTGAGCTACTGACTCCTTGTTGTTCCGACAAAGGCAACATCTAGAAACGATAATCATCCCCTTACGTTTTAGCAGATCATGAGTGGGGAGGCTATTCTGAACCGCTCTCCAAGCGGTTAACGAGTAAGACGGGGGCACAGAGGGATGCCAAAGGTGCTGTTTTATGTTCATTGGCCTGAATCCCATGAGCCAATTATAAAACAGGCGAACCGTGAAAATACCATCTGAACTGGGCTTCCAGGCTCACATATCAGTCATCCCTGTGTATCTTAACTGTGCATATATCCGCTCTGTACTCGTCGGTCATAGGTGGCAAATTGGACCAGACCCCATCATGAATGAAATCAGAAAATTTCTCACGGCTTTTATCCCTCGCCGATTTGCTAAGACCAAGGCGCTCTGCCATCATTGGGTGAATCCAATCTGCATTCCAGAAATTAATATTTATACCATTGCCAATGAACCACTTACAATGATCCCGAAGCGCCTTATAGGCCGATTTAATAGAAGACCAAACATAGGATGAGGCAATTAGCCTAACCAGACCTCCAGTATTCATGAATCTAGAGTGGAGAATGTTGAAACAAAACGAAGTGTCAGCCAACACGCCCCAAGTAAGTTTTCCTGATAAAGCAGTATTCCAAATGTCTAGTTTTTTTACACCAAACCCCCCTTCTTTAAATGATGGGTAACATTCAGTCCAGCGTGGCGTTATTATCTTTTTTCCAGAGGTGGAGCCTGACCAAATAAAGTTCCGAATTTGTCTAGATATTTTCTTGATCAACTTGCTCGACCATTTATAAATCAGAAAAGAGTGCGTTAAAGAGCCGTGAATCACTGCTTTGACCAGCGTAAGCCTCCCGGCCATTGACAAAGCTGAACCTTTCCATTTTGAGAACTTCCCAACGATTTTATCCGCTAAAGGGGTAAGCAGGGATGATCTTAGGGCTCCAACAAACAGCGGAACGCCTAAATAGTTAAACGGGAGCTGACCTTGGCGAATTCCTATCACATCCGACAGCTTTCTCCTTCTCCTAGCTGTAACCGAGTCAGCGAAGAACACCTCTGATTTCTGCCAGTTCACCCACTGACCAGAAATTGAACCATAATATGCAAAGGCAGCTGCTAAGGACTTCACATTCTCCATGCTCGCTCGGTAAAACAGAAGAATGTCATCAGCATATAACAGATGAGTGGGGAAGTTGAAAGAGCTTGAATACGCTGATTCAGTGAGATTACCTTCTGCAACCAATTTATCTAACCATCTGCTAAGGAATTCCTCCGCCAGGCTAAACAGGATTGGCGATAACGGATCACCCTAACGGACACCACGCGAACAAGCAAAATATCCATGAAGGCTAGAGTGAGTCATAATGGATATCCTAGCTGAAGATAAAAGATTAAGAATCCAATCCCTGAACTGCAAAGAGAAACCAAAAGCCTCCAGAACAGCGAGGAGAAAATTCCAATCCAGGGTGTCGAAAGCCTTAGCAATGTCGATTTTCAAGCTCATATTACCGC
Organism: Euphorbia lathyris; assembly: GCF_963576675.1. Taxonomy (NCBI): domain Eukaryota; kingdom Viridiplantae; phylum Streptophyta; class Magnoliopsida; order Malpighiales; family Euphorbiaceae; genus Euphorbia; species Euphorbia lathyris. The sequence goes on along the minus strand of NC_088917.1, from coordinate 83,857,990 downwards.
CGAAACACTTCTTCCGCATGGTATTGATCCCTTCTGAAGCCAGAATGATGCATTGATGAATATTCCGGCCTTTGATAAAGCCGAATTGATTAGGGGAGACAATAGAATTTGCCACTTCAGCTAACCTGTCCGCAAGGATTTTAGAAAGAACTTTGAAGTTGAAATTGCTCATAACTATCGGTAGGTATTGTTCAATGCGAAGAGCACCATCAATCTTGGGAATTAGAGATAGGACATTCGAGTTTAGACCGGTACTGATTTCCCCATTCTCAAAAAACCAGCGGATCATACGGCAAACATCTGGACCAACAATCCCCCAGAAGCTTTGATAAAACTGACCCGTAAAGCCGTCAGGCACAGGGGCGCTTGTCGGGCTCATCCCATGACTATTTTCATAATTTCTGAATCCAACGGACAGCGGAGAAGCTCCTCATTCATTTCACTGGTAACCAAACCCAGGACAACCTCCGCCACTCTCGAAGTATCCACCGGCCGACTTGTGACAGGATTAGTGAATAAATTGCCAAAGAAGTCCATTATATGGGCCGCGATCTGGTTCTGATCCGTGACTAAGGTACCGTCAATCATCAGAGCAGTAATGCCATTAGACGCCTTTCATTGGGTGGCCATTCGGTGAAAAAACGTGCTGTTACGGTCCTCGACAGCCAACCATTTTACCTTGCTCTTTTCTTTCAGATAAGTTTCCTTTTGCATTAAATGAAAATCAAGTCTCGAGTGAGCCTCAAGTTCCTTTGCATGCAGCTCCTCCGTAAACCCATGAGCCATCTGAAGCTGAATCTCATTTAGCTCGGATTCATTATGTTCAAAGTTCCGATACAGATGACCAAAGCAATCCCTATTCCACTACCTTAAGACATGCCTGAGCCCTCTTAATTTGTGACTATGGAGTTGTATAGGACCCATGGATGGTTCCCAGAAATTTCTTATCACATCCCTTAGACCCACATAGCTTGAAAGCGAAACCTTGAGACCCTTCGTTGATCACAATAGAAACGGAACAACAACGAATGGTGGTCTGAATGATGCCTTATCAGCGAAATGCAATTGTAAGACCATAATTGAGAAAATTCCTCTAATACCATAACTCTATCCAGTTTGCTCTCAACTCTGGCTTGGCCATGCCTGCCATTGGTCCAAGTGAAAAATGAGCCTGCAGTTGGGACGTCACGCCATTCCCCACTATCTACAAAAACACAAAAATCCCGACAGGGGCGCAGAGAAGGAGGACCCCGAGATTTTTCGTGAGCCCCCAACACCACGTTGAAATCACGAATGGAGACCCAGACGCCCGGATTTCTGCGTTGAATACTCATTATTTCCTCAAATAATAGCTTACGTTGGTTTGACCAGTTACTTGCGTAGACGGAGCAGAAGAAATGCGGGTTCCCCTGTAAGCTGCAGCTCATAACCAGACATTGGTCACTTCTGTGCAGAATATCGCTCTGAACCTTCAAGTGATTGGCCTGAAACAACCACATTGACAGCTTATCTCTGTCATTGTGTGCTATCAAATTCATACCCAACTGATCCCAGAACCTGTGACTTATTGAATCAAAATCTCCCATCGGCTCGGCTACACATAACCAATCTGGTTTGTGAGAATCGCAGATGTTGTAAAGATATCGTTGTGTGCCTGCGTTCATCAGGCCTCTGCAATTCCAAAATAAAATTGTCATCTGAGATAAGCCAGTGGCTTGTGGACCCGTCCCGCACGAGTTATGTCCCTGCCCACTTCCTGCTTTGTAACGATTTTCTTTCCTCTGACTGTTTCCCAACCCTGAGTTTCCTCATCTGATTCATCTGCCCAACTACTCTTTGCATTCAATGGAGTCACGATGTTAACACTTCCGGGTGATGGGGCTCTATCACATAACTCCTCCCAACATTCCACTTCCTTATCCTGCGCCTGCATAAAAGGAGATTGGGCATTTAAGAGCTCAGTGTTGAGTTCTTCATCCGGTTCAGAGTCTGCTTCCGGAAGCGCTTCTGCATTGTCCATAGTAGTTTCCCCAAGGGCATCAATAATTTTTGTGGTGATTTTAGAGAATGTAACTAACGAATTGTCTAGCCCAACCAGCGCAGGCTTGTCGACTCGAGATGGTTTTGCTTTGTACTCAATACCTGGCACTTTATCGGAGTGTTTAGGAGTGGCATGTTTTGAAATTTTCTGACATTCATACGCCATATGCCCAATGTTATAGCATACTTTACAGAAACTAGGTAGATTTTCATATGATACATCAATCCAAAATTGTTTACCCTCCCTTTCAACACCAAGTTGAGTGGGAATTTCATCTGCTAAATCAATGTCAATCAAGAGTCTAGCATAATGCCCAACCTCCCCTTCTAGAGTCCTCTTATCAAACCTAATCAGCCCTCCAAGTCCCCGGGCAATGTCCGATAGGATTTGAGGATCCCAATACTCCCAAGATAACCTATAAAGGCGAACCCATACCTGAGCATGTGTGGACTTTTCCACAAAAGGATCGAAATCTGCCTTCCAAGGTTGTAACCGGAAGATGCCTGGTCTTAAGTTGAGGACGCCTTTGCTCATAGCCATCTCATTTACCATGTTCGAGGGAAGAAATACCTGATAATAACCCCTTCCAATGAAGATTAATTTCCAGGGTTCCAATAACCCCCATTCTGTAGCGAGTCTGGCTTTTAACTCTGTAGTTTTCCAAGGGACTTCTCCTTTGGTTAGGATCGGTCACCCGATGAGGGAGTGTTCGCAGAGAGCGAGGCGCTTTTCATACGCCGATTGTGATATTCGTACAGATCGAATACCACGGATTTCAGTGATGGTGGCCATTGATTGAGTCTTTATTGGGAGGTTGCGGCGCAAAATTGCAGAGAAAGAAGGCGTTTATTGAGGGGCGGGCTTGTCTATGACTCCAAAGCGGAGATTTGGATTCAAGAGAACTCGGATTCTGACATGATCTTCAAGCGTTGAGGCCATGGTGTAGTTCAGAGAGTAGGACGGGAAATTGTAGCGGTGGCGGAGGAGCTAAGAGCTAGGTCATTGCTTTGAATAACCTGCATAAATCATTATTTTTACTATATTTTAAGGATTAAGGTTTATTAACTAGAGGTCTAAGATTTTGATCAGGACATCCTAACTGGGATCACTGATAACACGCGCCTTGGCGGATCTCCTGTCATCGTTCCCATAGAGGTTGTATCTAGGAGGGCGGATCCCCTGAACACACGAGCGGGGCGGATCTAGGCGTACGCCAGGTGGCGTACCAACAACTACCCTGGGCGGATCTCAGGTTTACTTCCTGCCGAAGGAATTCACCAACAACCCCTGACGCTCCGTACCTGCACCTCTGTCCCATCTGTCTGGGCGCATTACCTATTTTACCCTTTAGTTTTTAACCATATTGTAACCCTAATAGGGGTAGTCCCTGTCCTTTGCTGATCTTTTAGAGTTTGTATTTAAACCCTCATTTTGTAAGGATAAGCCAACTTTTATCAATCCAAAACTATTTCTCATTGAGATTAAGGTTTATACCTTGTTTATCGGGATTCACTCCTTCTAGTCTAGCTAGAGAAGAACATCTTTGTTGGTTTACGACTAAAACCTCCATTTATCGCCTTCAATCTGTATCAGTTGGTATCAGAGCCAATCGTTTCCTGACCCGAAACTTCTTTTGGCAATGGTTCAACCCCTACAACCGCAAGATTCCATGGAAACTAGTGACCGGGGATATGAGAAGCTGAGGGAGCACCTCGCGGAACAAATCCAGGCCAGCCTTGAGCGGCAGAAGCAAAACGACCAACGGTTCCAGGAGCTGACCGCTTCCCTGGAAAACCTCAGATTGGAGATCCGTGTAGTGGTCAGACCAGCCACCGGGGAGTCCGACCAAAGGAGGGAAGGAGTCCTTGAACAACGACCCCAAAGGCAACCCACGCCACCTCGACTACCATTGACAAATGTCCAACTTCCACGAATGGGTCCTAGGGATCCTGAGGTAAGAAGACCCAACTTTGTCCTTGTGCATAACGCTGATAGTGATAGTGATGATTTTGAGGATATTGGGGATAATGGTGCCTTTAGAACTATGAGGAATGTTGGTCCGATTGATGACAGACGTGTGGGTATTGCTAGGGCAGAACCAGATCTAAGGAACTTTGATAGAGATGATGCCTTTAAGCTAAAAATAGACTTACCGTCTTTTGGAGGCGAATTGGATATAGAGGGGTTCTTAGACTGGTTATCGGAAGTTGAACGTTTCTTTGAGTATGCTGGTATTCCTGATGAGAGGAAAGTTAGACCGGTGGCGTATAGCCTGAAGGGTGGGGCATCAGTTTGGTGGGATCAGATGAGGGAAGAGAGAAGAAGAGGGGGCAGAGATCCGATTAGATCTTGGCTACGGATGAAGGCGATGCTGAGGGAGCGGTTCTTACCGCCGGATTATGAACAATATATCTACAGCTCCTACAGGGGATGCTCTCAATGGACCCGAAGTGTCCATGAGTATACCTCAGAGTTCTTGAGGCTTTCGGCAAGAGCCAACTTGTCAGAAACCGAAAGCCAAAAGACCTCTAGGTATCTAGAAGGGTTGAGATACAACATCCAGGATCGTATTGGCACACAGATGGTGGTCCGGGCACAAGATGCCAGGAATTTAGCCCTCAAGGCTGAATCTCAACTAATCGGTAGATCCAGGAGATCCGCCACTACTGAGTATACGTCTGGAGGAAGAGATAACGTGAGGTCTTATGACAAAGGCAAGCAAGTGGCGAGTGCCGGTGGGGCCAAGGTCAACAGTGTGGGCAGAGGATCTGTCGGAGACACTAGGCCGTACAAGGAAGCACCTATACCACCTAAGAGCAACAATCCGTATGCGAGGCCAGCGCCTTTCAAATGCTTTTGGTGCAATGAACCAGGCCACAGATCCAACGAGTGTCCTAGGAGGAAGAGCGCCAACATGGTGGAGAGGTATAAAGATGACTATGACGAAGGGGATGAAGTATTTTGTGAACCCTTGGGAGAAGATGATGATGAGGCGGGTGAAGAGAGATACGCCATTCATGTGGTACGGCATTTGTTAGTCTCCAATCGGATAGCGGGAGATCAGAGGCACTGACTATTCAGGACCCGCTGTCTTGTGAAGGGCGGGCGATGTAATGTGATAATAGATAGTGGGAGCCAAGAGAACATTATGAGTAGCAGCGCCGTTCGGAAGTTCGAATTGTTGGCAGAGGCGCACCCTGATCCCTACAGGGTGGGATGGATAAAAAACGTGGGCGAGTTGAGGGTGACCTAGAGATGCAGGGTACCTATTGAGATTGGTAATTATCATGATGAAGTCTGTTGTGATGTGGTTGATATGGATGCATGCCACCTATTGTTGGGCTGACCCTGGCAGTTTGATAACGACGCCATCCACGCCAGAAGAGAGAACACTTACAGATTTGTGAAGAATGGGGTGAAGTTTGTACTTACGCCAATGATGAGAGAGCCAAAGGCCGATGAGAAGTCTACCTTAGTAGTTTGTCCTACACACAAATCGTTTGTCAGCAAATGTGAGGAGAGCCAGATGGTGTATGTGGTAATGGTTAAGGCGAATCACGAGTCCGCCCGAAGGGGCGAAAGAGAGATGCCGACTGAAGTGACCCGCTGATGGAGATTTTCCCAGGTATCACACAGATTTAACAAACAAACAACAGAAATGGATGAATGAAAGGATTTGTATTGATTGAACTAAATAAAAGAAAATGGAAGGAAAGGTATAGACTCAGGGAGAATTTCACTCCCCTCTCTACGTAATCGCAGAGCCCTGCTACAAGCAGAAAAACACACAACAAATAGCCTGCCCTCCTCCCTCTCTCTAAACAACTTATAATAGATATTCTTAGGCTGCCAGCTCACCACCTACCTGTAGCAAACGTCCAAGATAACATAACTAACTAAAATGGAATAATACCCAAAGTGACTTCCCCACAATTGCTAAGTATTCTTAATTGGTGTTGCCCTGCTCTTCTTACGTTCATAAACCCTTAGGACTTTAGGCCCATTTGGATTCTGATCCAATAAAGGATGCTCATTAGCCTGTTCTCTATCATTGCCACCCTCTTCAAGAATAGTCTTATCCTCAAGACGTAAAGTTGGATACTCACTTTTAATCACAAATTCATCCTCCCAAGTGGCCTCATCGATGCTTTTAGAATGCCATTGAATGAGTCATTGAGAAACAGTATCTTCATGTTTCTGAATGGTGCGAGTAGCTAATATCTTCTCCAGGAAAATAGTAGAATCCGAGTCAACAGCAAGTTCAGGAGGGAGGTCAGCACAAGGAGTGTGGTTGCCAATTGCCTTTTTAAGTAAAGAAACATGAAACACAGGGTGTATGCGGGAGGAATCCGGCAATTGGAGGCGATATGCTACTGAACCAATACGAGCGGTAATCTGATAGGGGCCAAAGAAGCGGGAGGAAAGCTTGGGATACACTCGGCAGACAACCGATTGTTGGTGATGAGGCTTCAGCTTCAAATACACCCAATCACCTACTGAAAATTGAATATCGCAACGATGCTTATCTGCTCGAGATTTCATGTGTTGCTTGGCACGAAGAAGATGTAGTTTGAGTTGGCGAATTGCCTCATCGCGATCAATTAATGACTGTGCCACCGCTGCCACTTGGATTTCATGAGGTCCGTAGCGGAGAATAGAAGGAGGAGGCCGCCCATAAACAGCTTCGAATGGGGTGGTGCCGGTGGAGATGTGGAAAGCAGTGTTGAACCAAAACTCGGCCCAAGGGAGCCAATGGATCCAGAATTTAGGATGATCAGAGGCAAAGCAGCGGAGATAGGATTCAAGGCAGCGGTTGACCACTTCAGTTTGGCCGTCGGTCTCCGGGTGGTAGGAAGAGCTGAACTGGAGTCGGGTGCCTTGTAGTTTGAACAACTCTCGCCAAAAACTACTCATGAAGAGCGGATCCCTATCACTTATAATGGAGGAAGGAAACCCGTGTAAACGCACAACCTCTTTAACAAAGACTTTAGCAAGGGACTTAGCAGTGAAAGGATGCTTGAGAGCAATAAAGTGACTATATTTAGTCAGACGGTCCACCACCACCATGATGGCATCGAAGCCCTTAGATTTAGGCATTCCACTGATGAAATCCATCGAAATATCAGACCAAACGTTATGTGGAATTGGGAGAGGTTGAAGCAAACCGCCCGGAGAAAGAGTAGAAGCTTTTGATTTTTGGCATACACCACACTGTTGCATGAATTGTTGAACATCTTTGACCATTCCTCTCCAATAAAAAGAACCCAAAATTCGACGATAGGTACGATAATAACCTGAATGCCCACCAGTTGCAGTTATATGGAACTCAGCCAATATTTGAGGAAGCCATTTGGAGTGGTTAGAAATCACTAGGCTGTTCCTGCGATATAAAGCTCCGTTACGCAAATTATAAACGGTTCTATAAGAGGGGTCCTTTTGAAGGGCAGCCACAGTAGCACCAATAAAAGGATCAACCTTAGCTTCTTCCACCAATTGAGATGCATCTAACCAAGATGGCAAAGAGATTAGAGTGAAGTATTCACCCGAGTCGTGTTGGCGAGAGAGAGAATCCGCTGCACTGTTTGATTTACCCGGTTTGTATTTTACTTCAAACGAATAACCCATCAACTTAGCAAGCCAATTCTGTTGGTCCATAGTGGTGATTCGTTGTTGGAGGAGATGGCGCAAACTCTTTTGATCAGAGAAAACCAAAAACTTCCTTCCAAGTAAATAGGGCCTCCAATGTTGGATCGAGAGAACTAGGGCCATCAACTCCTTTTCGTAGGCTGATTTAGCTAGGTTATTAGGAGACAAGGCCTTACTATAATAGGCAATGGGCCTGCCATCCTGCATCAATACCGCACCTAGTCCGGAACCGGAGGCGTCACACTCAATGCAAAACTCCTTGGAGAAATTGGGAAGAGCCAACAGAGGTGTGGAAGAGAGTTTGTGTTTTAGCAAATCAAAAGCCGATTGGGATTCAGTGCTCCAAGAAAAGTTGTTTTTCTTAGTTAATTCCGTAAGGGGTTTGGCCAACTTCCCATAATCCTTAACAAACTTTCGGTAATAACCAGTCAATCCCAAGAACCCTCGAACACCTTTAACATTTCTTAGTATTGGCCAATATTGGATAGCTTCTACCTTTCCTGGATCCACAGAGACTCCGTCAAAAGAGATCTGATGACCCAAATAATCCACCGTAGTAAGACCATATGAACACTTCTTCTGATTTACCTTGAAACAGTTTGCTGCTAAGGCTTGAAGAACCAGCTGTAAGTGTTGTAAGTGGGATTCCCAAGTGGTACTGTAAATTAAGATATCATCGAAGAATACCAAAACAAATTTCCTCAACCAAGGCCGGAACATGTCATTCATGACACTCTGAAATGTGGATGGAGCGTTGGTTAAGCCGAAAGGCATAACCAAAAACTCATAATGGCCGTCGTGCGTCCGAAACGCTGTCTTCGCTTCATCACCCTCCTTCATTCGAATCTGATTGAAACCAGACTTTAAGTCAAGTTTCGAAAAATACTTCGCCCCATTTAACTCATCAACGATTGGGATGGGGTATTTATCAGGGATTGTGACCTTGTTCAGGGCTCTGTAATCGATACATAACCTCCAGGAACCGTCCTTTTTCTTCACCAGTAGGACCGGGCTAGAAAAAGCACTTTGGCTTGGCCGGATTAATCCCATTTGCAGCAATTCTGTGACTTGGCGTTGAATCTCCTCTTTCTGAATATGTGGGTATCGATACGGACGAACGCTGACCATCTCCTGACTTGAGAGCAAGTTGATCGCATGATCATGTGCTCGCTTTGGTGGCAAACCAGATAAAGGTTCGAAAACCTTAGGATGTTGGAGAAAAAGGTCCTGTAGACTCGCAAGTTGGTTGTTAGACAAATTGGGCACTGCCTTAGACTTTGTTGTTTCCTGTAAATGCAATTCCCCTCCTAACCAGACCTGCAGAGCCGCTAATTCTGAATTAGAGGCCTCAATACCCTGCAACTTCACCTCCCGACCATTGTGGACAAATTCCATCCAACGTTGGTCCCAATTATGCAGGACTTCCCCCAAAGATCTTAACTAAGCCATCCCTAGCACCACATCCAATTTCCCAACTCAAAGATCAAAGCAACAACAAAAAATTCAACTGACCCAATTTGAATTGTTATAGAGCACTGCTCGTGAACCTGAATTGTGTATCCATCTCCCAAACGAATTTGTAGCGATGGAATGGATTCCGTTACGAGCCCCAAAGAACAAACAAGTTTAGGAGAAACAAAGTTATGTGTAGCCCCCGAATCGACCAGTAGAACAATAGGAATTCCTGATAATTCTCCAGTTAATTTCAGAGTTTGTGGACTATTGTGATGAGTGTTGGAAACTGTCATCAATTCGAGCACTGTACACTCACCGTCGACGGCAGCTTCTTCATCTCCGGTGATCTCACCGTCATTGATTTCCGAAGGAGATTTCGACTCAAAGATAATTTCAGTTTCTGATAGGGTAAGTCGTAACTCACCAACACTACAACGGTGTTGGGGATTGTAGGGTTGGGCGCACTTGAAACAAAGACCCTTCTTCCGACGTTCCTCTAATTCTTTTACAGAGAGATGGTGAGTGCCACGATTCCGAGGTGGCAAGGCGGTTTGAGGTGAGCGATTAAATCATTCACGTTCTCCATTAGGTTTAAATTGGGGGACCCGTGGGTCTCGGTCGGGTTTGGAGGTTTGACCCAGATCCTTTTGGATATTAGGTTTCCACAAATGAGATGTCACATGGGGCCCAGATGTCACTCCACCGCTTGAACCTGCTCTTTCACGTGAAATTGAACATTCGCTCTGCAACCCATAGGACAATTCCACATCCCTAGCAAATTCCATTGCATCATCACAAGTTTGGGGTTTAAGAGTACGTACCCAAGGTCGAATCGCCTCTTTCAAGCCGCCGATGAAGAAACCCATGAATTCCGCTTCAGAATTTTTCGGGAGAAAGGCTGTGGTTTTCTCAAAAGCTTCGATATAGTCATTCACAGACCCTGTCTGGCGCAAGGTGGAGAGCTCCTCATAAGCGTTTTGGACTCGTCGATCATTAAACCGATGTTGTAATTTGGTTGTAAACACCTCCCAAGGCATTTGAGGATCATCTCTAATCAAACGAGAGAACCAATGGAGGGCAGCACCGGACATACACATTTGAGCCAAAGTCAGTTTCATAGACGGCTGAGTATGGTGGACGCGAAAATAAAGATCGGCCTGAGCAAGCCAAGATCGAGGATCGTCGGTACCGTAGAACATTGGAATCTTCACTTTGGGCATAGCCATGATTGAACCATCGTAATGGTTGGGTCGAATATGAGATGCTAAATTGGTAACAACAAGACCCCCTGATTTGCTACAGGGCCAGTACCAACAAGTGGAGATGTAATATGAATAGTTTCAGAAAAGTTAGAGGTACCTTCATCAGAATGTTTTCCCTGAGTCTGGGTGGTGAGACTCTCCATTCGAGTATCCAAAGCCATTACTAGCCTCTGCAAATTATCCATGGTGTTTCGAATGCCCCCAAGGGTCTGATGAACAATTTCGAACCGGGCAGCATGTTCTTCAAGTTTGGTATTCACTTCGATCAAGGACTGTTGGCGGGTTTGAGGTGGTGGCGGTGGTGGAGGAGGATTAGTCATGGTATTGAGAAAAACAGATGAGGAGAGAGTTTCCCACAGACGGTGCCAAATGATGGAGATTTTCCCAGGTATCACACATATTTAACAAACAGACAACAGAAATGGATGAATGAAAGGATTTGTATTGATTGAACTAAATAAAAGAAAATGGAAGGAAAGGTACAGACTCAGGGAGAATTTCACTCCCCTCTCTACGTAATCGCAGAGCCCTGCTACAAGCAGAAAAACACACAACAAATAGCCTGCCCTCCTCCCTCTCTCTAAACAACTTATAACAAATATTCTTAGGCTGCCAGCTCACCACCTACCTGTAGCAAACGTCCAAGATAACATAACTAACTAAAATGGAATAATACCCAAAGTGACCTCCCCATAATTGCTAAGTATTCTTAATTGGTGTTGCCCTGCTCTTCTTGCGTTCATAAACCCTTAGGACTTTAGGCCCATTTGGATTTTGATCCAATAAAGGATGCTCATTAGCCCGTTCTTTATCACCCGCCTACTTGGCGAGTATCAAGATCTGATCCCCGATGAACTGCCAAGTGGGTTACCACCTTTGAGAGATATCCAACATCATATCGATCTTGTGCCTGGGGCTAGTTTGCCAAGCCTCCCACATTATCGAATGAGCCCAAAGGAGAATGATGTCATAAGACAGAAAGTGGAGGAACTCATCGAGATGGGATACGTTAGGGAAAGTATGAGTCCTTGCGCCATTCCAGCTTTACTTACGCCGAAGAAGGATGGTTCTTGGCGAATGTGTGTTGACAGTAGAGCTATCAACAAGATCACTATCAAATATAAGTTCCCTATTCCAAGGCTGGATGACATGCTGGACCAACTTGGCGGATCTCGAGTCTTCTCCAAGATTGATCTCAGGAGTGGCTATCATCAGATACGGATCCGATCTGGGGATAAGTGGAAGACCGCCTTCAAGGCGAGAGATGGATTGTATGAATGGTTAGTTATGCCCTATGGGATGACCAACACCCCCAGTACTTTTATGAGGCTGATGAATCAGGTGCTTCGCCCTGTGACTGGGAAGTTCGTAGTTGTGTATTTTGATGATATTTTGATTCATAGCCAAACCTTGGTGGAACATGAGGAGCACTTGCAGACGGTGTTTGACCTGCTAAGGAAACACCAGCTATACGCCAACACCAAAAAGTGTGACTTTGTCATGGAGAGCTTGGTTTTCCTTGGATTCGTGGTCAGTGGGAATGGAATCCAAGTTGATGGGGAGAAAGTGAGAGCCATCCGAGAGTGGCCTACACCGAGGAACGTGGGGGATATCAGGAGTTTTCATGGGCTAGCAACGTTTTATCGGCGATTCATTAAGAACTTCAGTTCCATAGTGGCCCCGTTGACGGAGTTTTTGAAGAAAGGAAAAGGGTTCGAGTGGGCGGACGCCCAAGAAGAGAGCTTCGCCTTGTTCAAGGAAAAATTGAGTACAGCACCCGTGCTGGCGTATCCTGATTTTGATAAACTATTTGAAGTTGAGTGTGATGCCAGTGGAATTGGGATTGGTGGCGTCCTGATGCAAGAAAAGAGGCCCATTGCGTATTTCAGTGAAAAGCTCTGTGAGGCAAGGCAAAAGTGGGCCACGTATGATCAAGAATTTTATGCTGTGGTAAGGGCGTTGAACGTATGGGAACATTACTTGGTGGGGAAGGAATTCATCCTATACACTGACCATTAGGCCCTTAAGTACCTGGGAAGTCAGAAGCAACTTCGAAGCTCCATGCATGCCCGATGGTCCGCCTTCATAAATAAGTTCCCCTATAAGCTTATCCATAAGGCGGGAAAACAGAACACAATGGCGGACGCCTTGAGTAGAAGGGTTGCACTAATAAAAACAGTCAACCTGGAGACCGATTGTTTCGAACACATCAGAGGAGAGTACTTGGCGGATCCTGACTTTGGAAGTATCTAAGAGAAGTGTCAGCGCCAACCTGGGATGGGGCGTATCACTTGATGGATGAGTATCTAATGAGGGGCAACCAACTTTGTTTACCCTGCACTTCTATTCGCGAGAAGGTTGTCCGAGATCTACATGGCGGATCCCTAGGGGGACATTTTGGGCGAGACAAGACATATGAAGCAGTAAGTTCCCGTTATTTCTGGCCCAAAATGAGGAGAGATGTGGCGTACCTGGTAGAACGATGCTCTATCTGCCAGACCACCAAGGGACACACTACAAACGCTGGCTTACAGCTACCCTTGCCTGTACTAGAAACCATATGGGAGGATCTGTCCATGGATTTTGTCCTAGGGTTACCCATAACTCAGAGAGGCATGGATTCCATCTTTGTGGTTGTTGACCGGTTTTCGAAAATGGCACACTTCATACCATGCCGTAAGACTAACGATGCCTCAGCAACTGCCAAGCTATTCTTCAAAGAGGTTGTCAGACTACATAGCGTACCAAAGAGCATTGTCTCAGACCGTGACACAAAGTTCCTGAGTCACTTCTGGCGGACCTTGTGGGCTCTTTTTGATACTTCTCTGAAGTTTAGTACCACCACCCACCCTCAGACAGACGGACAGACAGAAGTGGTCAATCGAACTTTGGGAAACTTACTGCGCAGCAAGTGTAAGGATAAGCCCAGGATATGGGACGTGGTTTTAGCACAAGCTGAGTTCGCCTACAATGGATCTGTACACTCGGGGACTGGGAAGTCACCCTTTGAGGTGGTACACACTAAGACCCCGAATCACGTCCTTGATATAGCCCATCTTCCCAAAGGAAACGTGACTGTGAACCAGCTAGCCAGAGACTATGTCTAGATGCATCAAGAGGTGAAGGAAACTCTTGAGGAGAGAAACCAGAAATTAAAGGCTAAAGCGGATGAGCACTGCAGGGACCTACAGTTCGAAGTTGGAGATGAGGTTATGGTACATTTGGGCAAAGAGAGACTCGCCAACGCCACAAGCAGCAAGCTTCGACCTAGAAAGTACGGGCCATATAAGGTCACCAAGAAGGTCAATGCCAATGCCTATCATATAGCTTTGCCGAATTGGCTTGGTAAAATCTCACCGGCGTTCAATATTCGTGACTTAGCCTATGGAAGTCGGATGATCCTTTGGAGAACAACACAGACAAGTCAATGCCAAATTCTTTTAAAGAAGGAGAGAATGATGCGGACATCCTAACTGGGATCACTGATAACACGCGCCTTGACGGATCTCCTGTCATCGTTCCCACAGAGGTTGTATCTAGGAGGGCGGATCCCCTAAACACACGAGCGGGGCGGATCTAGGCGTACGCCAAGTGGCGTACCAACAACTACCTTGGGCGGATCTCAGGTTTACTTCCTGCCGAAGGAATTCACCAACAACCCCTGACGCTCCGTACCTGCACCTCTGTCCCATCTGTCTGGGCGCATTACCTATCTTACCCTTTAGTTGTTAACCATATTGTAACCCTAATAGGGATAGTCCCTGTCCTTTGCTGATCTTTTAGAGGTTGTATTTAAACCCTCATTTTGTAAGGATAAGCCAACTTTTATCAATCCAAAACTATTTCTCATTGAGATTAAGGTTTATACCTTGTTTATCGGGATTCACTCCTTCTAGTCTAGCTAGAGAAGAACATCTTTGTTGGTTTACGACTAAAACCTCCATTTATCGCTTTCAATCTGTATCAGATTTATTTTTCAAGGTTTATGACTTATGAATTGAAGTAAACAATTCTTACATTAGGGTATAAAATCTTACTTTATTTATGATATATAGGAAATAGTGACATATTTAGAATTAATTTTAGCAATATGATTTGGTTATAATCTTATAGTCAAATATGATTTCTTAATGTAAATAGCCTTTTTTATTATGGACAAATTATAGACTATATATCAAAACAACTGAAATATCATATTAACCGGACTAACTCCATTCATTCATTTTTTTATGTTGTTTTAATGCGGATTTGCTAAAACCAATGGAGAAGAAGAAGAATTTGGTAATTGCATTTCATACTCTCTTGCATTTTACATTGATACAGATAATGTCTTATATACAAAAGGTAAAAGTAAAGTAAACATGCCTTATTCATCAACCGTAAAATACGGTAACTAATTAGTATAAAGTCTAACAGAGTTGCCAGCTGGCATATTCTCAAATCTACATTTCAGCTTGCAACTTAATATCTTCTACTGCCCCCCCCCCCCCCCCCCCCCACAAGCTGAAGTTTGAGGTCTTGTTCTTATAACTACCATTTTGACGATTGAAGGTAACATCAGATTATGACTCAAAGGCTTTGTAAAAATATCAGCAAGTTGATTTCGGGAATATATGTGTGGTGTTTTGATAAAACCAGCTGAAATATGATATATTACCACATGGATATCAATCTCTACATGCTTGATATTTTCATGGAAAACAGGGTCCTTTGCAATGGTTATGGCTCTTCATCATCACAGTACAACGAAATTGGTTGTTTGCTACAAATTCTGAATTCTTCAAGTAGGTAATTAACCCATTTCACCTCGCACGCCGTTCGTGACATGCTTCTATATTCGGCCTCTGCCAATGACCTGCTCACCACATTATGTTTTTTTGTTTTCCAAGAGATGAGAGAATGTCCAAGAAAAACACCATATCCCGTCAGTGACCTCCGAGTAGATTTACATGTACCCCAATCTCCATCGCAATAAGATGTAATGTTCAACTGGTCATCAACTATAATTTGCAAGCTGTAATGTTCAACTGGTCATTAGCTATAATTGTAGTTTGAATACCATGTAGAAGATATTAAGTTGCAAACTGAAGTGTAGATTTGAGAATATGCCAGCTGGCAACTCTGTTAGACTTTATACTAATTAGTTACCGTATTTCACGTTTGATGAATAAGGCATGTTTACTTTACTTTACTTTTACCTTTTGTATATAAGACATTATCTGTATCAATGTAAAATGCAAGAGAGTATGAAATGCAATTACCAAATTCTTCTTCTTCTCCATTGGTTTTAGCATAGTATCAGAGCCATGGTTCAATGTTGGGGCTCCCGCTGATATTAGCGTCACGCACCAAATGAATTGGGCGTGACGGAGGCGTGTTAGACATCCCACATTGCTAAATGAGGAAGCTATATGGCTCTTTAAATATGTGAGGCAATCCTCACCCTTTGAGGTACCTTTTGGGGTGAGTTAGGCCTTTGTTTACAGACTTAAAACATTATATTCAAAGATACTTCTATAAAAACAATTATTGATACTAAAAACTAAATAATGAACTCTGAAATGTAGAGTACAATATTAACAGACTTCCATAGTATAAAACTAATATTAATTAATAACAAATTACAAAGATAAAAGAAAATTGACTAAAATAATAACATCATAATTTAACTTTTATTAACATATTTTAATATATGGATGACTACATACTTATAAAGCATGTTGAACATCATTGAGAAGCTTAATTTTTATCTTGTTGAGAGCACTTAGAACATCTTTGCTATTAATTCTGTCCTTAGGTATATCTACGCAACACATCAATGCTAAGTTCATAATCGAAGATGTGCAATCATTCTTAGCCAAATAGTGATGTTCATCGATCATAAGCAAATTTGGATCTACAAGTTGAGCAACTCCAGAAGGCAACGAATTTTTGACCCATTGCTTCATAGTTATATCTTCGTTAAACATCGCATCTGTAGGCCTTTTTCTTGTGAAAGTTTCCATCAACAAAATACCAAAACTGTACATATCCCCCTTTATGGAAACAAGTCCTTCTGATCCATATCTGCATCAAAATTTGATTTAGTCAGCCTCGCAAGAAAGCAATTCCTATTTGAAGTATAATATATATGTAGAAAATCAAACATCACCTGGTGCCATATATCCAATGGTTGCAAGAGTTATAGTTTGTATGAAAGATTGATCTTCTCCGACGAGCTTTGCTATGCCAAAATCAGTTACATGAGCAACCATATCCTTATCTAAAAGGATATTACTAGGCTTTAAATCACAATGAACAATAGGATGCATAGAACCATGATGAATATATTCAACTGCTGATGCAACATCGATCATTATATTCAATCTTTGAAACATGTCTAAAAAGTAGTTATTCCAGGCTCCAATTGGGCATGAACTCCATGACTAAAGCCTTAAATTCAGTGGCACAACAACTAGTGATTATTTTCACAAGGTTTCGATGTCGAATCTCACGCAATACTTCACACTCCACATCAAAACTCTTGAATGCTCCTTCTGACTCCAAATCGAAAACCTTAACTGCAATTGACATCCCATTTGAGAGAGTCCCTCTATATACTGAACCAAAACTCCCCTTACCAAGCAAGTTCGTTTCATGAAACTTATTTGTTGCCTGTTGAAGCTCATGAAGAGAAATTATTTGCCATGTTGCTAAAGCTCGAAAATTCGCTTGGTGTGTCAACAATCTTGGTTTCCTTTTGCAATACCAAACTAGGATGATAATAATAGTTCCAAATGCCAAAATTGTTATTGCAATTGCAACCAGTACTAATTTGGCTTTCTTTGGGTGGTTCTGATTACTAGTTGTGAATGGATTGACTTGGAATTTACGTTTCCCACAAAGTGCTTTATTTCCTAGAAAGGATTGGGCTGATAACCTTGTAAATGGTCCATCATTAGGAATTTCTCCTTGTAACTCGTTGAAGGAGACATTAAAACTCTTGAGATATTTTAATTTCTCTATGGACTTGGGTAATTCTCTGGAGAGACCATTGATTGATAAATCCATGAATTCCAAGCTTATGGCATCACCAAATGATTCAGGAATGGAACCCTCCAATCTATTATTAGATAGAGAGAGACGCTTAAGAGATTGGAGGCCTCCAAATGTGGGTGGGATACTACCTGATAATTGATTTCCAGACAAATCAAGTAATATAATATCTCTCAAGCTGCCAATATCTATTGCCAGATCACCGCTTAAGGAATTTGATGATAGGTTGAGTTCAAGGACATCTTTAATCTTCCATAAGCTTGACGGAATATTAGAATTGAGTTTGTTAGAATCCAAAGAAATCTTTCTAAGAGAACTGAGATTACCCCAACAAGAAGGAATATTTCCAGAAAGCTCATTTTTTCCAAAATATATCTCACTCAATCTCTGTAAACCACATAATTCAAAAGGTATGGACCCTTGGATTCCATTTGAGTTAAGACCTAATCCTTGAAGCTTCTTCATTTTTCCAATTGTCTTAGGAATGAATCCTTTTAAATTATTATATTCTAGATCGAATAAAATCAAGCTAGTCAAGTTGCCAATTTCCTTGGGAATGGTTCCTGTTAATCCCGAACCATACATAATGAAATACTGAAGGGAAGAAGATAGGTTTCCTATGGAAATTGGTAGAGTAGCATTAAATGGATTTTCACCCAAGTATAAAAATCTCAAATTTTTTAAATTGGCTAATGAAGAAAATAAAGTCAATAAAGATTGACTAGTGAGTTGATTGTTCCATAAACTGAGAAATTGAAGGTTTCTTAAATTGCCAAGAACAAACGGAATAAAGCCAGAGAACATGTTTGAACCCAAGTCCATATCAATGAGTTTAGAGGCATTAGAGAGAGATATAGGAATAAGACCATGAAACTTATCTCCTGCAATATAAATTCTTTCAAGATTGGGAAGATGGAGACCAAAGCTTGGAGGAAGACTGTCTGTGAGATGATTATCAACCAATACCAAATCTCTTAATGTTGAAATATTAAAAATGTTGGAAGGAATCATTCCATCAAGGTTGTTAGTTCCAAGATGTAATCCTTCGAGATAACCAATGTTACCAATGCTAAATGGAATGCTACCTGTAGTCACAATTTATTTAAAAGATTTTAAATTAAAACTCTATTATAAAAAAATTCAAATAAAATTTTAAAGAAGATATTTAAGCCAAATAATAAAAATGAAGTTATTTTTATGAACACATGCATATCATATAAATGATCTATAGGTGAATACAAATTTAACATGTGAGAGTTTTAGAAATAGATACTTCTCATTTCTCAACTTGTTTTCGCCAAAATCAAGAATCCTTTTAATGAAAGAACTTTAACATGTATGAGAATTATGATAAGTGCATAATTCAACAACAAATAACCCCGCTTTTATGCTTTATTATTGTCGTGTTTTGTTATTTTTGCGGGTTTTATTGTTTGTTCTTGGTATTTTCATCTCTACAGGCCAATAATGACTAAAGGGAGATAAATTGGGCTTAATTTGGGCCGAGCTGATGTCGGATCGTGATCCAGAGCTGATTGGACAGATATTGGTTTGAGTCAGAGTTAGTCTTGCACAAGACTAAGGCAGTTACAGGCTGACAGTTTCCTAGTTCGAATAGGATTGCTTTCCTGATCCGGATTGGACAAATTGAGAACAAGATTTTCACCAGAAGCACGAAATTGTAGGAGAAAAATGAGGAAGCAACCAATTTCAAATTTGAAAGAAGATTCCAAAGCAATTGAAAGGGATTTAGTTCCCTATTTTGAGGAGCCGTAATTAACATAAGAACGGCAGATTTTCCAAGTTCAGAAGATCAGTTTTTACATTTTATTTTTGCAGCAGAAAAACACATACATTCCATGGCTATTGATAGCTAATTTCTTTAATTTCGGTTAAGGGATAGTTCAAGGGATTCTTCTCCGTTATCGTGAGATCGTTGTATTTCACTCTTCTCATTTATTAAGTCGTTTATTTGTTCATTGTGTTCAGAGTATTATTCTCAACTGATTATTTGTTCCATGAATGGTTACTGCAGGATCGTTTATTAGATTGAATAATCATAAGGCTGATTCGGTTTATTAGAGTTTCACATAGGACAACCGAACTAAGTAGCTACCGACTATTTGAACCAAGCTAGGTTTGTGTTTGGAAGAACGGATTCAAGTCTGACAAACCAGAATTCGTATTCCATGTGACATTAACACGAATCAAGTTAGGCTTATCTAAGTCGAATGAACAGATAAGTTAGTTTATAATCGCCGACGCTGAGAGACGATTAACTAAGATCAGGTTCTTCTGTTTCTTAAAGCTGTAAGTAAATTAAATCCTAGGCGCTGAGATAGGATTGTTTTTTGATTATGAACAAGTTATTTGCAGTGCTTAATTAGTTCATTATTAAGGAAGAACATTCAAACTGACCCGGCTTAAACATGAGAATGTAAACATGAGAATGTAACCTTGTCTGTCAATGATCGTTAACGAAAGAATTATCCCACGATTCTCCTTAACTGAACTTTTTCAAATATTATTCACAAACCCAATTCAAGCTCTGTTTTGTTTTTGCAATATCTTTTAATTACTACCTTTAATTTAATAAGTTTCACAAATTTAACCCCCCATTTAATTATTTTGTTAGGCCATTAGAGGTTTTAAATCAATATTATTCCATTGGGTTCGACCTCTACTTACTCTATCGCAATTTATTCGTTTAGGGAAAGTTGGGATTATTTTTGGTGGATTCGGCACTCATCAAATTTTGGCGCCATTGCCGGGGAATAATCTAATTTGATTTGATTTCTTTTATGACCAGGTCCAACAATTCAGAACAATTGCTCTTTGAATCAGAAATTGAATTACTAGCTCGGAAGTTTCGCAAAGGAGTAAGGTTACAGAAGTTAGAAAGTGCCAGGAATTCGAGTTCTAGTGAAGAAGAAACAATCTCCAGTGAAAAAAGTGAACAGTCCGAAAAAGAGACAATGGCAGACAGAACTCTAAGACAGCTTCAAGCGCAGGAAGTCAATAATCAGCCCCTCTGCATCACATATCCCAACTTGGATGTGTCGTTTGAGCTGAAATCCGGGTTAATCCACTTGCTGCCCAAGTTTCACTGCATGGAGAGTGAAAGTCCTCATAAGCATCTCAAGCAATTCCATGTGGTGTGCTCCAGCATGAGACCGCAAGGAGTAACGGAGGAACAAGTAAAGTTGAGAGCGTTCCCATTCTCGTTAGAGGACGCGGCCAAGGATTGCCTTTTAAATTTGCCATCAGGGACCATTACTACCTGGAATCAGATGGTACAATCATTCCTAGATAAATATTTTCCAGCCTCCCGAGCAGCATTAATTCGGAGAGAAATCAGTGGAATCAAGCAAAAGGATGTGGAGTCGCTTCATGAGTATTGGGAGAGGTTCAAGAAGCTATGTGAAAATTGCCCTCAACACGGGATAGCTGAAAATTCCCTAATCTAGTATTTCTATGAAGGGATGCTTTGCATGGAAAGAAAAATGGTAGACGCGGCAAGTGGGGGATGTTTCCTCGATAAAACGCCAACCGCGGCTAAGGAATTGATCAGAGTGATTGCAGCAACATCTCAACAGTTTGGGAAATCTCAGGAAGGTCCCAAAAGGGCGTATGAGGCAAGCAGCTCTAACATCGAAGAAAAGTTGAATAAGTTGACTAGTCTTGTGCAGAACTTAGCTATGGGAAAGGTGGCCCAGGTGAAAAAGTGTGGGATCTGTACTGCCACTGAACATGCCACTGATGAATGCTCTATTTTGTATGAAGACAATGCTGAACAAGCCAATGCACTTAATGGGTACCAAGGGCAGAATCAAAGGAAGTACGATCCATACTCCAATACGTACAACCTAGGGTGGCGTGACAATCCAAACCTCAACTACGGACCAAGACAGCAAAATTATCAACCACAACAGAACTATCAGCCGCGACCTCACCAGTCCACCCAAAACTCAGGTATGCCTTTAACTGATGTTGTCCATAATCTCGCAACTAACGTGCAAGAACTTCAGAAACAAATGACTCAAATAGCTATTGCTCTAAGTGAAATTCAGTCTCAAGGTAAGATGCCCTCTCAACCGGTAGACAATCCAAAGCCAAACCCAAATGTGAGCGCAATCACCCTTCATAACGGAAGAGAAATAGAGAAGCCCGTTTTAACCAAACCGGCCAGCAAGAAGAACATTGTTGAGGAAAATAAAACTCATGAAGAAGAAGCGCAAAAGCGAGACAAAGTCCCTCCTTTAGTTACTCCAGCACCTTTCCCAAATCGGTTCGACAAATCAAAGAAGGAAAAGGAAGAGAAGGACATCTTTGAGGTATTTCACAAGGTTGAGGTAAACATTCCGTTAATTGATATTGTCAAACAAGTCCCTCGATACGCTAAGTTCCTTAAAGATTTGTGCATTAATAAAACTAAAAGGGTTGGGTATGAAAAGATTACCATGGGTGCTAATGTATCAGCTGTACTTTAAAGAAAAATGCCCCCAAAAAGTAAGGATAGAGGTATGTTTGCTGTTCCATGTCAGATTGGGAATACTAGCATTAAACGAGCAATGTGCGACTTAGGAGCGTCTATAAATGTCATGCCTAAGTTTGTTTATTCTTCTTTGAATGCTGGCCCCCTTGAAAAAACTGGAGTCGTTATTCAACTTGCTAACAGATCTATTGTTTACCCTGAGGGGCTGTTAGAAGATGTTTTGGTGCAGGTTAACGGGCTAATTTTCCCAGCTAACTTCTTCGTTCTCGATATGGAAGATGACGGTTGTTCGTCGGAGTCATCGGAAATCCTATTGGGAAGACCGTTCCTGCAAACATCCAACACGAAGATTGGCGTCAAGCAAGGGACGCTGACTATGGAATTCGATGGTAAAATGGTTCAATTTAACGTTTATGATGCCATGAGATTTCATAATGAAGTATCTTCAGTTTGTGGAATAGATATCGTCGAACCAATAACCCAACGAGCTTTTGAGGTTTTTAGTAAAGATGAGTTGCAGGTGGTCATCGAAGAGAGCATTGGAATCGAAGGCAAAATCGACTTTGAGATGGGAGAGGATATATGCAATGTTGTGCATGAATTGGCAGCCTTGAAACAAGATGGTAAAATTTGTGAAGTTAATAAATTAACAGCCTCTAACGAAAAACCTTTACCCTCTATTTTGCAGGCGCCAAAGCTAGAATTAAAGCTGCTGCCCAGCCATCTAAAATATGCATTTTTGGGCAGCGAGAACACTCTTCCAGTAATCATCTCGAACAAACTAAGAGCCAAGCGAAGAGGAGAGGCTAATTGAAGTTTTAAAAGTGTACAAGGAGGCTATAGGGTGGACCATAGCGGATATTAAAGGAATCAGCCCCGCTACGTGCATGCACAAAATTCACATCGAAGATGATGCAAAGCCTAAACGGGAAGCATAAAGAAGATTGAATCCGCCTATGATGGAAGTTGTTAGGAAGGAAGTTCAGAAGATGTACGACGCCAGTGTAATTTTTTCGATATCCGACAGTAAGTGGGTAAGCCCAGTACATGTCGTGCCAAAGAAGACCGGAATCACTGTGGTTGCTAATGAAAACGGAGAATTGGTTCCCACCCGAGTTCATAATGGGTGGAGGGTTTGTATCGATTACAGGAAGTTGAATACTTCAACTAGAAAAGACCATTTTCCTCTTCCATTTATCGACCAAATGTTAGAACGTTTAGCTGGAAAATGTTTTTATTGTTGTCTTGACGGTTATTCAGGTTTTTATCAGATTCCAGTAGCACCGGAAGATCAAGAAAAAACCACTTTTACCTGTCCCGTTAGCACTTTCGCTTATCGGAGGATGCCGTTCGGACTTTGCAATGCACCAGCGACGTTCCAGCGATGTATGGTAAGTATTTTCTCTGAGTATGTTGAACAAATAATTGCGGTATTCATGGACGATTTCACGGTATATGGAGACTCGTTTAATCACTGTTTGTCTAACCTTGTTAAAATTTTAAAACGATGTTTGGAGTCTAATCTGGTTTTGAACTATGAGAAATGCCATTTTATGGTTGATCAGGGAATAATTTTAGGCCATATTGTTTCAGCAAGAGGAATTGAGGTAGATAAGGCAAAGATAGATGTTATCCAAACTTTACCTTACCCCGTTAGTGTTCGGGAAGTCCGTTCTTTTCTTGGCCATGCAGGTTTTTACCGGCGATTTATAAAGGACTTCTCGAAGATCACTCAACCGATGTCACTTAGGTACCTAATGCAGAAAAAAGAGTCCAAACCTCGGCTGATACGGTGGATTTTACTCCTCCAGGAGTTCGACGTCGAGATTAGAGACAAAAAGGGGTCCGAGAATCTCGTGGCGGATCACCTAAGTCGTCTACCCAACAGCGAAGAAGCACCACCAATGAGTGAAGAATTTCCGGATGAGAATTTATTCAGCGTAAGTGAAATAACCCCATGGTATGCTGACTTAGTGAATTATTTGGCTACAGGTGCTGTACCGGACGATCTCAGCAGGCACGCAAAAGATAAACTCAAAGCTGAAGCCAAATATTACATTTGGGATGACCCATACCTATGGAAACACTGCTCGGACCAGTTGTTAAGACGATGCATTCCCGAAAGCGAGGTGGAATCAGTGTTGAAATTCTGTCATACAGAAGCTTGTGGAGGCCATTTTGGCCCAAAAAGAATGGCTCGCAAAGTACTGGATAGTGGTTTGTTTTGGCCTAATTTATTCCGTGATGCTTACCTATTTTGCAAATCTTGTTTTCGTTGTCAAAAAATAGGAAATATAGGACGACGGGATCAAATGCCACTTACACCAGTTTACTTTTGTGAAATTTTTGACGTTTGGGGAATAGACTTCATGGGTCCATTCCCCATTTCGTTTGGTAATCTTTATATATTACTTGCTGTGGATTATGTTTCTAAGTAGGTCGAGGCCAGGGCCACCAGGGCCGATGATGCTCAAACGGTGATCCAATTTGTTCAAACTAACATTTTTTTGCAGGTTTGGTACGCCTCGAGTACTCATAAGCGATAGAGGAACCCATTTCTGTAACCGGATTATGACAGCCCTCTTGAAGAAATATGGCGTACAACACAGGACGTCAACAACCTACCACCCCCAAGCCAATGGCCAAGAGGAAGTGTCAAACAGAGAATTGAAGTCCATCCTGGAAAAGACAGTGAATTTCACTAGGAAGGATTGGAGTACTAGACTAGAAGCAGCTTTATGGGCTTACTGGACGGCGTACAAAACACCCATCGGGACCACCCCATTTCGACTAGTATACGGGAAGGCCTGTCATCTCCCAGTCGAGCTCGAACACAAAGCGTTCTGGGCAATAAAGTGCTGTAATATGAACCTTGATGAAGCGGGGGAAGCTCGGAAACTTCAGATTCAAGAGCTTGAAGAGCTGAGGAATGATGCTTATGAGAGCTCAAGGATATACAAGATGAAGACTAAAAAGTTCCATGACGACATGATTGTCCGGAAACAGTTTCAGGTAGGACAGAAGGTATTGCTATACCATTCTCGATTAAGACTATTTCCCGAAAAATTAAAATAAAAATGGATAGGGCCTTTCATAGTTGTCCAAGTTTATTCACATGGACCTGTGGAAATTCAGAGTTTGGAGAATGGTAAAGTGCAAAAAGTGAATGGTCAACGACTCAAGTTATTTTACGAGAACATCACCGTTGGATCCCCTGAAACAGTGCAGTATCTTGACCCAGGAGATGAGCCTTAGTGCTCGGGTGTGTCTGGCCGAAGACGTTAACTAAAGGCGCTACTGGGAGGCAGCCCAGAGTTAGTCTTGCTCAACACTAACACGTATCCTTTGTTCTTGTTTATTTTTGTAATTTATTTTTATATTCTTTTTTTATTTTTTTTGGACTAACTAACTTAATTGACATCTTCTTCTTCAGTGGGCTTTGTCTTTCCTTTGATAATTTCTTTTTGCAGGTTAAAAATGGTGATTTAAATACATGGGCTAGGAAGTGGTTCAAATATTAATAAGGAAGAAGATGCCCAACATTGAGAAAATGAGGGTAAAAAAAAAAGGGGTCAATGGGTCCCTTAAACCTTATGACTTAACCAAAATAGAAAGGAGACCCTACCACCTTCACTCACCGCCCCTTTCTCTTCCATCTCCCACTTTCACCAGGTTACGCCACTCATCTTCCTTCACCACTTCCACTTCCCATCTCTTTAATTTCCCAAATTTAATATCCTACAAGTCTACCTACACCAACCCTTCGTTTCAATTTAAATTTCTTTTTGATTCTTCAAGAAACATCACCGCCATCTTTTTCTACTTAGACTCAACCACTCACCATCATTACTTCCTGCAAGTTCTATTTTCATCTCTTCACTACCAACCCATCACCGCCATCTCCACTTCACTCCTCAAATCACCGCCGTCGACATCAAATGGAGGAGCAGCCGCCGCCTCTGTCAATAGTGCCACCATCACCCGAACACTCATCGCCGTCGAACTTGAGACTGGTAGTCTTTAACGAATCTGCTCCGACCGTTGCCGTTTCTCCAACGCCGACCACTCTGCCAACTCAAACAGAGAAGGCGAAGGAGCAAAGAGTACCCCCTACTCGAGCCGCAACAACTTCGAAGAAGCGGAAGCCGAGTCCTTCTCCGTTGCCGACCGCTTTACCAACTCAAACAGAGAAGGCTAAAGTGCAAAGGAAGCCTCCTGCTCGAACCACGGTAACCTCAAGACAATAGAAGCTGAAACCCTTCCCCTCCACGTTAACCCGGAGGTCTACTCGATCCGAGTCTGGCAAAGAAACGACGATGCACAAGCCGAAGCAAGCAAAAGCGAAAACTCTAGCCCCAGCTTCGAGTTCAGATGACGAAACCGCAGAAGTTTCGGTTAGTTCAGACGGTTCAGACTATTCAAACAGTTCAGATAGTTCAGCCGGTTCAGACAAGCCTGACAGTTCAGACAACTCAAGCCCAGAACCAAAAGCTCCATCAAAGAAACGTGCTCGGCTCGGGCACGGGAAGAGCAAATACGGTTCACTTAGAACTCCATATGTAAGTGACCTGAAATTCTCCAATCCTGAACACACAGTGAGGTATAAATTTCTAAAACCCCTACGAATTGTCCATGCCTACAGTGTTGATAAGGATGCTTTGACTCATTTGAAAATGCATGCTAATTTTTATGGGTTAGTAGACGGGATTGGTTGGAGGGACTTATTTGCCATGAAATTTCTTGTGTTTGTCGATTTGGTTCATGAGTTCTATAGTACATATGCATTTCATTGTGATACGAGGAAGTTAGATTTACACTCTAAATGCATTCGTTTTAGGTTGTTAGATAAGGATCATCATTTATCTATAACTGAGTTTAATGTTGCATTAGGACTAATGAATGACACCTATGCTGCCTCTGACGATTACCTTGACCTGCTATGTGACTATCCCTCCAACTTTGATGACACACATATTTATAATGAATACACGATTGAGTCTGCACCAGAATTTTCCCCGTCTAAAACTTCGGCCCACTACTTTCGCAATCCTATTGTTAGGGTTATGCATCGGTTTTTGGCGGTTAATTACTCGGCCAGAAATAGGGATTCAACCAAAGTCTCAAAAGCTGAACTGTTTTTCTTATGGTGTATGGTAACAAGTCGAAAGGTGAACTTGGGTTATTGGCTAGCCGACAAATTCCAAAGGCTAGTCCAAAAACCCAAGTGTATCTATTTAGGACATTTGATAACATCACTGGCTGTACACCTATGTGGATTTGATGTTGCACACACTGACAAACATATTGCATGCTCTACACCACCCCTTAACTTAAAAGTCCTACAGAACATACAATTATTACGCCGAGAAGGGCAAAATTTTGTGTTTGTGGATGCAGGGAGATTGGCAACAGATAAGGAGCTACTGCCAGATAATGGTACTAACGGGACAGCAAGCCAACGTCCTCGTTTCACCAAGGCAACGGCAGCAAGGAAAGCCACAACTGAGTTGCCCCCTCCGGAACTTCAGTTTCTGCAAAGGCAATTACAATCCTTAGGAGGATTCGTTCAAGATTCTACAACTGCCATAGAAGCATCTCAACGCACCCAGGAGCGTATACTGCAAGAAATCCAAGAAATGCGTGCCAACCAAGAGGCTTATTTCAAGACGGTCAATTTTGACCCACCCTTCCCTCGGAAAGATTGAGGCTCGGGGTCCCCTCCCCTAACAAGGGCAGTAAGCTTCTCAATCGCTCGTTAATATTTTACCTTTTCATTTACTTAGTTGTTGAGATTGCTGCCCTTGCCCCTATTTGATTGAATTCCGCACCGAGGACGGTGCGAGGAGAAAGGAGGGGGAGGGATGATATTCTAGAAGTGCTTATATGTGAATATGGTTGTTTTTGTTGACCTTTTTGTTGATTTCTGTAGATGTTTTGCTGTCCATGAGATGTTTTACTGTCCATGATGTTTTGCTGTCCATGTCTATTTTGTTAGTAGTTTTGCGCATGATTAACATATTCTTTAAGCTGAAAAGTTGTGCAACTGTTGGTATAAGTCTAGGACAATGTGAGGTGGCTTCCTTTTGCCTTGTCCCTTTGAGATTCTACCATTGCTAGCTCATTATCTTTCAAATGCTTGATAAAGTTGCTTGTTGTTATAGTACTGAGTCCCCTGAAGTGTTATCGAGTCTTGCGATCACCTTTCTGAATAGTCGGAGTCAAGTAAATGTTTGCTTACACGCTGACAAACTGAATTGTTTCCAACATTGCATGAAAAATCGTTTTAATAAGTTGACTTAGAAGCAGCAACGCCGCTTTACACCCCATTTCTGGTAAGCATTTGAGCCTAATGGAAAGAGCAAACACATTACGTATTTGCTCTATTTCTTTTCTGAGTGCGTCTGCATAGCATGATAGTTCTAGAACTTGCCATGACATACGTTTCAAGGCCCGATTGATGAATTCGAACTGTTAAAATGATAAGGGCATTAGGTTTCTTTTGTTGTTAACCTTTCCACACTTTTGAACCCTGAAAAATAAAAAAAAATTTACCAAAATTTAACCCGCCTTTAGACTGCCAATTTGAGCCTTTTTCCCCATTTTTTTTATACCTTGTTTATTCCTTTGGCCAATGATAAGTTTTAAGCCTTCAGAGTCCAGTTGAAGTTTATAAAAAGTGTTGAGTCGTTTATGTTTCGTGTCACATTTCG
Organism: Euphorbia lathyris; assembly: GCF_963576675.1. Taxonomy (NCBI): domain Eukaryota; kingdom Viridiplantae; phylum Streptophyta; class Magnoliopsida; order Malpighiales; family Euphorbiaceae; genus Euphorbia; species Euphorbia lathyris. Next base: position 83,829,346 of record NC_088917.1, on the reverse strand, counting down.
AACCACAAGCTCTTTAAAGAAGAGACAACAAACTGTTGTGCTCTATAATTACTTATTGTGGTTATAAAAAAAGAAAGAGAAAATAGAGGCAGAAAAAAAATAAAAATGAAAAAAAAAGTAGAAAAGAAAAAGCCTCAAAGAAAAAAAAAGAAAAAAAAGAGATAATTAGGATACAGTCATTTGTCTGTCCTAGTTCGTTTAATGTTTTAGTTTCTTTTGTTTATGTTCTCATTAGTTTCCATGATTATCTCGAATTGTTTTCTAGATATTCATTTGAGTTTACGAGTTTGTCGTCTTGTAAATATGCAATTTTACTTTTGTTTTGGCCTAGTTTGGAGTAGTTTGCACTATTCTACTACTCTCGGATCCCCTAAAGTTTCATTCCCTTCTCTCTTTTCCAACCCATGAGCCTAACCTACATTACACCCCTGTTAAGTCCCTTTGATTTTCTGTTTGAATTCATACTATGTGGTGGAGATTCGATTGATTGGCAAGCTTATGGTAACTACATTCTATGATTGTGACTTGAGTGAATCCTCTAAAATGAATTATAAGCCTAAACACAAGAGTGCATAGAGTGATCACGTGAGGGTGTTGTTGCTTCTAGTTTCTTGTTTTACACATTACGTGCGGTGTTGTTGAGACATTTTTGGGAGTTAGAAGTATTCTAAAATTCGAAAGATTCTTGACTTGGATGATTGGTAGTCAATGTCTTTATAACGCTTAGGGGAATTAGGAACGAATGGCAAGACAACCTAAGAGTATGCGAAGTTAATGCCATGATCTGGTATGCTTGAGGGCAAGCATTGGGCAAGTGTGAGGTGTTTGATAAGTGCATAATTCAACAACAAATGACCCCGCTTTTATGCTTTATTATTGTCGTGTTTTGTTATTTTTGCGGGTTTTATTGTTTGTTCTTGGTATTTTCATCTCTACAGGCCAATGATGACTAAAGGGAGATAAATTGGGCTTAATTTGGGTCGAGCTGATGTCGGGTCGTGATCCAGAGCTGATTGGACAAATATTGGTTTGAGTAAGAGTTAGTCTTGCACAAGACTAAGGCAGTTACGGGCTGACAGTTTCCTAGTTCGAATAGGATTGCTTTCATGATCCGGATTGGACAAATTGATAACAAGATTTTCACCAGAAGCACGAAATTGTAGGAGAAAAATGAGGAAGCAACCAATTTCAAATTTGAAAGAAGATTCTGAAGCAATTGAAAGGGATTTAGTTCCGTATTTTGAGGAGCCGTAATTAACATAAGAACGGCAGATTTTCCAAGTTCAGAAGATCAGTTTTTACATTTTATTTTTTGCAGCAGAAAAACACATACATTTCATGGCTATTGATAGCTAATTTCTTTAATTTCGGTTAAGGGATAGTTCAAGGGATTCTTCTCCGTTATCGTGAGATCGTTGTATTTCACTCTTCTCATTTATTAAGTCGTTTATTTGTTCATTGTGTTCAGAGTATTATTCTCAACTGATTATTTGTTCCATGAATGGTTACTGCAGGATCGTTTATTAGATTGAATAATCATAAGGCTGATTCGGTTTATTAGAGTTTCACATAGGACAACCGAACTAAGTAGCTACCGACTATTTGAACCAAGCTAGGTTTGTGTTTGGAAGAACGGATTCAAGTCTGACAAACCAGAATTCGTATTCCACGTGACATTAACACGAATCAAGTTAGGCTTATCTAAGTCGAATGAACAGATAAGTTAGTTTATAATCGCCAACGTTGAGAGACGATTAACTAAGATCAGGTTCTTCTGTTTCTTAAAGCTGTCAGTAAATTAAATCCTAGGCGCTGAGATAGGATTGTTTATTGATTATGAACAAGTTATTTGCAGTGCTTAATTAGTTCATTATTAAGGAAGAACATTCAAACTGACCTGGCTTAAACATGAGAATGTAACCTTGTCTGTCAATGATCGTTAACGAAAGAATTATCCCACGATTCCCCTTAACTGAACTTTTCCAAATATTATTCACAAACCCAATTCAAGCTCTGTTTTGTTTTTGCAATATCTTTTAATTACTACCTTTAATTTAATAAGTTTCACAAATTCAACCCCCCATTTAATTATTTTGTTAGGCCATTAGAGGTTTTAAATCAATATTATTCCCTTGGGTTCGACCTCTACTTACTCTATCGCAATTTATTCGTTTAGGGAAAGTTGGGATTATTTTTGGTGGATTCGGCACTCATCAAATTACTTGAATTATTTGTTAAACTTGGTCAATACTCCATGTTTCTAAAATTTAGTCTTTAAGATTTTAACTCATACACTTAGATTTGATGTTAACAAATTGGTTAGTTAAGTTCCAATGATTAAAAATATGTAAATACAAGTAGGTGTGAAGATTCAATACTTTGATATAAAGCAATAACATGATAACTAAGTACTACTAATAGAAATTTCTTGCATTCACAAAATAGTAAAGGTTGGATTGAGATTAATTATAATTAACATTTACGACTATAAACATATACCTGTCAACTTGTTTTCTCCGAATTCAATAATTCTTAGCCTGGTAAGATTTCCAATAGATGAAGGAATTTTACCACTAATGGAATTCCTTCGCATGATTAATATCTCCAAATTTTTAAGATTACCAATAGACTTTGGAATTTCTCCTGTAATAATCAAACAAAGTATACATTTATAACTGATTAGTTTAGTTCATTTGTTTTAAATATATATGAGATTGTAAGCAGAATATGTAATGCAAGTAGGTTCTATATATATGGAGTTATAGTTTATATATGGATTTAAAATATTTATTCAATTTTTCTATTCGTAGTTATAGAAATTATGTTATCTGCAACATGTCAATTGAATTTGTCACGTGTGAATTGATTGTTCGACCACATTTTGTACTAAAAACAACGTCTATATATATTGATACAACACATTTAGATGAGCCTGTTGCATCTAGAATAGAGGTACTGTATTTTTTTTTAGAAATAAAAGAATTGATACGATAAATTTGGCTCAGTTTTACGATAAATTATTAAAGGAACCGGGTCTTTTAACATAAATGAAGGACTATCCACATACAAATTCATAGATAAATAAATAAAATGATTTTTTAATTTGTTAATATGTTGTAAGGTATACAACACATGTCAATTTTTGTATAGAAACAGGTTAGTTTCACACAATTTAATTAAATAGAAAAATGTAAGTTAATGCGACAAAAAATAACGCAACTTCATTTCTTGATAGTTTTATAGCATTTTCATAACACTTTATACTATGGCATATTGTTTTGTCAAATTTCTAAAAAAAAAAAAAAAAAAAATTAAAAAAGATATTCTCTCATTTAAGAGAGTGTCATTCATTTTACTTGTATGTGAAATTTTACTCTTTTTTTTTTCACAAATTGAAATAAGATTTTTATAGCTTCTCTATAACCATATCACACATATAAATCAAAATGCAAACACATATAATTTGAATAACATTATGTTAATCGAGTTTTATGTACAAGTTTACTTTCTTAGTTGTCAGGGCTTAACATGATCAAAAATAAAAGATCCGGAACTTAATACATCAAAATCAGAATGATCAGAGATATCATGTTTGTTTTTTCCATAGTACTATAATTACTTTCGATGAAATTTCAAGAGGAAATGAATTTGATACGTACCTTTGAAATTGTTATCGGCAAGATATAATTCTTGAAGTATGGTGAGATTCCCAAAATCATCATGTAAATCTCCTTCTAAATTGTTGTAAGACAAGCTTAAAATTTGTAACATTTTGCATTCGAACAAAGTGGATGGAATTGGACCACTAAATGAGTTGAAACTTAAATATAATCTTTCCAGAACATGAAGATTGGTAAACATTATGGACGGAAGACCACCTGTAAATTTATTTGTTCAAAATCCAAAAAATGAAGTTAAAAAAATATAAGTATGCAACAAGTTGCTGGGGAGAAACCCGACAACCAATTATTATTAATATAATTTTTTTTGCAACAAAGAAATGTTTAAGATAGGAACCTGAAAACTTATTATTGGCTAAGGACAATAATTCCAAATTTTGAAGATTTCCAATTGTTTCTGGAATTTCGCCTTTAAAATTATTCATTCCTAAGCAAAGATGGTAGAGCTTTGATAAGTTACACAGAGATATTGGAAAGCCACCTGTAATGATCCGTGAAAATTAAGATATGACATTGATAATAATGTATATTAAATAAATGGGTAATTAATTTATTAGTCTCTATATTTTGACAAAACACAATGTTTAGTTCCTGTATTTTCAAAAACACATGATAAGGTCTCTAACCTTTTTCTCAGTGAACTGTTTAGTCCTTCCGTCTGTTTGTTAGATTTTTTACCATTTATGACTTCAGAAATGACTAAATTACCATTTACTATTTACCTTCAAACTTCATAAGAGGAAATCCAATTTAGAAAAACAAGCTATTTGTATGGAGAACAAGAAAAAGAACAGGTCCAATGCTTACGAATTTGAACGATTAAGAAGAAAATCAAGAAGAAGAACACTCAAAGTTGATTTCAGATGCATTACAGTTTAAAGGAAATGAAAATAAAGGAAAAGAAGAACGCAAATCCAAATTGACTAACGAAATCTTCATGAGAGTCTAACGTCAGGGACTAAACAGTTCACCGAGAAAAACGTTTGGGACTTTATCGTATGTTTTTGAAAATACAGGGACTAAACAGTGTGTTTTGTCAAAATATAGGGACTAATAAATTAATTACCCTAAATAAATAGACATTGATGAAAAAGAAACGTTGAAAAACATTTTATGTGCAACCAATCTTTTTGTGGGATGTCTCTATTAATTTGTTAAACTTTGTATTTTAATAATTTACTAATGCATTTACTAATTTAATTAATAAAATTTGAAAAATAGTAACTTAGACTAATTTATTTATGCAATTTCAAACTTGATAAGGTGGTGAGAACACTCGATGTTGTAGAATGGTCAGAATCTGAAATTACCTATTAAAAAAACTCAGTTTCGGTTAGTGAATCTTAAAATTGAACTATATAATAAACGTTAGTTATATGATTGCATTATTTTATACGTGGAGGTCAAATCTCCAAAGTTACGCTTAAGATTGGAATATTTTTAAAACATGAAAAAAAAAGAGGTAGAGATAAGGGAAAGAAAAAATTAACCTCCAAAATTATTAGAGTAAAGAGCAAGATATTGAAGTTGGGAGAAAGATCCAATCCATGAGGAGATACTTCCATTGAAAAGATTGTATGACAAGCTCAATTGTTTCAATCGGGGTAAATTGACAAATTCAACAGGCAGAGAGCCATGAAATGAGTTATTGAATAAAGAGAAAGTAATTAGGAATGAAAGGTTTCCAATTTATGGAGGAATATTCCCTGTTAATCCTATGTTTTGGAGTAGTACACGTCTAACTCTGCGATGACGAGTTCCACAAGTAATACCAGACTGATGTACCCTTAGACCAGTTGGATGCTAACAGATTTTGAGAATCATTTATGATATGAGCTTTCAAAACAAGCAATGCATCCTCATCAGTGTTGATATTACTTGTGGCACGACTTTCATGTAAACATTTTATCAAACATATAAAACACAACATAATTATCACTGATAAAAATTTCATTTTCCCTATAGAACACCAAACACTGAGAAATGTTTTGAGGAATTATGAATCAAATAAAACATTTGCAACCAAATATGTAACCTTATATTAATCCAAAAACTCAATTATTCTCTTATCCCACTCCTTGACAAATGAAAACTTTATAGAAAAACAATTAAAAATATTTAATTTAATGTATTCATTAATGAATGACAATTGTCATTCAATTAAATGATGCTTGTTTATTTAGTTTCATGTTTATGGAATGTGAGATTAAGATATTACTTGATGTAATAGAATATGGTAGATTTAGATTTATTATTATTATTATTATTATTATTATTATTATTATTATTATTATGCAGGCATGGAATATTTCAAAAACTAAAAATAAATGGATGGACAGATAATTCCAGGAAATAGTAATTAAAAAAAGGTAACTCTTTTATTTTATTTTTTTACTAATTGTATATGTTTGATTAAACAAGAGAAATAAATTTTATTTGAAAGCTAAAAACGCCATATAATAGCATTCGATTTTTTATTTTTAAAATTGATGAATATATTTTTCTAATCTTTTCAAAAAAGATATTTGATATTTCTTCTATACTATTTATAACAGTATAAAGTGAAAAAAATAAGAGGAGTTGTTTTACACCATTTTATTACGGGAAAATTATAAAAACGGATCAAATGGGAGACCCATTTATATATTTAACCCATTTGCTCAACCTATTACATATCTAAACTTTATTTTTGTGACTTACCTAAAATACTCAAATCTTTCATCTTCCCCTTTCCCTTTCTCTTCAAAATGCACGATTTTTGTGGCTTCAGCCAAAATGGCTCCTCCTACTCCTTCCACAAGGATCTAACTTGCAAAATCTTCAACACGTTTTCCCCACCTCTCTCTCCATTCTCGACTAAGACAGCGTCGTCTACAGCCAATCCATTAGACATATTACTTTTACCTCCGTCGGGCCATAAAGATTGCAAAGAATACCTAAAAGAGAATTTAGACGTCGCTTTCTGAGGCTGAACGGCAGCCACAGTAGATTTCTCTCGATTCAACTTACTTACATGCAATGTGTTTATACGAGCCTCCAAAGATCCACGAACGGAGATCGGCAGAGCAATACCGTGAATCCGTGTTTTTAAATAGAGAGTATTCATTTCTGATTAATATTAATTTTGGCTTTGAGTGATATTTATATACAGAAGAAGAATCAGGAGAAATAGGTTGAACGATGTAGAAAATGAAAGCTAGCGTGCAACACCGCGGATTAAGACGTTTACGATCGATTGTTATGCTTTGAATGTTACGTCTCACTTCACATAATGTGCAATATGCGAAGTCTGCTAATTAGCATATTTTGATAATGTTATGATTTTAATGTTGTTACTGTGGCAACTTTGTTGTAAATTTTGATAATGTTATGATTTTAATCTTGTTGTAATATATAGACCAAAATCTTTCAATCAATCAACTAGAAGTCATTTTTTCTGAAAAAATGCATCTATAGTTGATTGTTTTTTTTTTCACCTAAACCAAAATGAACACCATCCTTAACTTTTTATAATGTAAACACAACTTCTGATATATTTTGCTCATGTTGTAACAAGTAGTTGTTTAAGATGACCATTGTTTGAAAGGTCTCTTTTGACAATACATTTACAACAATGTATATATTTTACAATGAAAAAGTATCTATAAAATAATAAATATTGATTTATCGATAAATAAATAAGTTATTCATTTATCGATAAATAAATAATATCGCTTAATAAATATTTTTTTTTTCGATCTTAAAAATATGCATTTATCGAGGTTTTAATGTACTTGCAATTAAATAGTTACTCAATTATTCATTTTTAAACCTTATATAGGTGCAAATTGAAGTCAAAGACAAGTCATTGATTCTTTCCATTACCCACCTATCTTGGTTGAAAAGTCTATGGGAAAATAATTAAATATCCACTTGTGGAAATATATTTAATTTAATGTACTGATTTAAAATATTTTAATTGCTGAATGTGGAGTATGTTGTTGTTTTGAGTACAATTTCAACATATTAGGCTTTTATTGGATTAATTTAATATACTAATTCAAAATATTTAATAATTGCTATGTGGAGTATGTTGTTGTTTTTAGTGACAAATTGCAGCAATTTAAACATATTGGAACTATATATAATTTAATGTGCTACTTCAAAATATTTTAATTATGTGTATGTTGTGGTTGTTTTGAGTGAGAAGTTTATGCATTTTTTTCAACATATTGGGAAAATATATAATGGCTTATTACATCATCTGTCTCTTGAACTTGTCCAAAAAAAATTATTGGCCTCTAAACTTTCAAAATGTTCGGATAGCTCATCAACTTACATAAAATGTTCAGTTAGTCCCATGAACTTGCATAAAATGTAATCAATTAATCATTCGGTTGCAAAACAGTAAGTTAAATGTGGAACATGTATTCCACACATGAATGTTACACATAATTCGAAAAATAGATTAAAAATAAAGTTATTACTTGCTCAACTATAAAAATTTGTCTTCTCTAATATAGAACCGCATACCCCGATCTTGGTCGTTTTTTTTTTATGATGCGTGTAATACATCTTTGGCATTTAACTTACTTTTTTTTTTGCAACTGAGTGATCAATTGATTACATTTTACGCAAGTTTAGAGGGCTAATTGAACATTTTATGCAAGTTAAAGGACTATTGAGACATTTTAAAAATTCAGAGGGTCAATCAAATTTTTTTGAACAAATTCATGGAACAAATGATGTATTAAGCCATATATAATTTAATGTACTATTCCAAATTATTTAATTAATTAATTATAAAATGTTACTCAATTTTAACATATTGTATCTTATTTTATACAGTTTAGGTTGGACATTTGGTGTAAGTTCAGAAAACATTAATTAGCATATTATAGTTTGGTTATAATCTAGAAAATGTATTACGCCATTTTTGAATTTTCTTTTTCTTCTTATAATTGACTTCTGACCTGGTTGAATAAAAACAATTGACTTCTGACGTAATGCATGTTATTTCCAAGTTAGAACAGCTTTAATGCATGTTATTTTTATTATTATTTTGCTTAAAAACATGGTAACCAACCATTAGAATGATGGTCCCTAATTTTAATTGGTTAAATTACACCTATGGCCACTAAACTTTGCCTATTTTAATATCGTGGCCACTGAACTTCAATTCTTAAAAGTATGACTATTAAACTTTATATTTTTTAACACCGGTGGCCACTCAATTTTACCCGATAAAGAAAAAACTCATTAAAAAATCAAGATTGAAGCACATGGAGGCTCTGGATGAGGTGAACCTGGCGCCTCATAAAGCCCTGATAATATAAGTTCCTACTGGCCAACTATATTTTCCTGATCCTAGTTACTTCTCTTATTTCTCATATTGATCCGAAGACTGATAAAGATTAATTTCGGAACGTGTTAGTTTTAATCGTAAACTAACAAAGATGTTCTTCTCTAACTAAAGTAGAAGAAGTGAATCCCAATTTCATGGAACAAATCCATAGGAATTATAAAATCCCCATTGTTGAAGGTAGAACCTTAACAAAGCTTCACAAAGTAGTTGATAATTTGATTGATAAAAAGTTAACTATTACAAAGAGAAAGAGATGAATTTATATCATCTAAAACCTAATTGACAAATTACATAAAAGGCTAACCTAGCATAATTAATTAAAGAGTAAGGTTAGGGATAAAATGGGGTAATAATAAAGGGGTGGCATGGATGGTAAATAGGGAGTGACATGGATTGTAAATAAGGAGTGATAGAGTTGTAATTAAGGAGTGGCAAAGGTATAATTAAGGAGGAAGCGGAGCAAGTTCCTTAAGCTGAAGGCACGCGGGGCGTGCCTAATTCTACGTGGGGCGTGCCTTGGCTGTTGAGCTCCTCTCTGGATCAGTACTCACTTTACGCGGGGCATGCCTAATTTTACGCCGAGCGTGCCCAAATCTACTCGGAGCGTAGATTGGTTGCTGAACTTTCTCCAGATCAAACTTTCCTTCATGCGGAGCGTGCCCGAGCTGCTGGTGTGTTGTGTGGCACTGTTTGTGCCTCTTTACTCGCTTGTTGCTCGTACTTGGTTCTTCCTCCGACCTCTCTTCGTACGGACCTGGTCCCAGAGGGAGATGCTCCGCATCAAAGACTTAATAAGATTTTCTGTCACCAAATTAACTCCAACATAAAGCAAAGAAAGACGGAAAACAATACTTATAGACTATACAAGAACTTCTCATATATTATGATTTCGACACTAATTAAGTACCGAAATGAGTTATAATATTGCCCATTAGTGGTTTTCTTTGTATAGAAGAAATATTGCTCATAACAGTTGTATAATTTCTTAATTGTAAGTTGTTGATATAAGCCTCTGAAATCTTAATTTGGCAAGTTTTGTATGGAAGATTCTGAGCACATGAGTTGAAAGAATTTAATTATTAGCTGGGGGAAAAATTAATTAACTGATTTACGAGACCGAGTTAAACCTCAGTTGAGTCGAGTGTGACGTGGATTATCATTCATTGCTTTGTAAAATTAAATACAAGGGTCTCGAATCATTTTATTTAGAATAAAAATAAATTACCTAACATTAGCACTATAAATTAACTTTTGTTGATATATTTGAATATATGAACGATTACATGCCTATTGAGCCTATTGAATATCATTGAGAAGTTTAAGTTTGATCTTGTTGAGATCACTTAGAATATCTTTGCTGCTAATCCTTTCCATAGGTACATCTACACAACACTTTAAGGCTAAGTTCATAATCGAAGATGTGCAATTTGTCTTAGCCAAATAGTCACGTTCGTTGACCCTGAACAAATTGGGATCAACAAGTTTAGAGACACCATAAGGCAACAATTCTTTAGCCCATTGATTCATACTCATATCTTCATTAAACATCTCATCTGTGGGCCTTTTTCTTGTAAAAGTTTCTATCAACAAAATACCAAAACTATAAATATCACCTTTTATAGAAACAATTCCTTCCGATCCATACTCTGTATAAAAATTTGATATAGTCAGTTTCATACAAACAATTACTATTTTAAGTATAATATATACGTAGAAAATCAAACATCACCTGGTGCCATGTATCCAACAGTTGCAAGAGTTATAGTTTGTATGAAAGATTGCTCTTCTCCGACGAGCTTTGATATGCCGAAATCTGTTACATGAGCAACCATATCCTCATCTAGAAGGATATTACTAGGCTTCAAATCACAATGAACAATAGGATTCACAGAACCGTGATGAATATATTCAACTGCTGATGCAACATCAATCATTATGTTCAATCTCTGAAATATATCCAAAAAGTAGTTGTGAGAATACAACCACTTTTCCAAGTTCCAATTAGGCATGAACTCCATGACTAAAGCCTTAAATTCAGTAGTACAACAGCTGGTGATTATTTTCACAAGGTTTCGATGTCGAATCCCACGGAGTACTTCACACTCCACATCAAAACTCTTGAATGCTCCTTCTAACTCCAAATTAAAAACCTTAACTGCAACAGACAAGCCATTTGAAAGAGTCCCTCTATATACCGAACCAAAACCTCCCCTGCCAAGCAAGTTCACCTCATGAAATTTATTTGTTGCCTTTTGAAGCTCGTGAGTAGAAATTCTTTGCCATGTTGCTAAATGTGGAAAATTTACTTCATGAGTCAACAATCTTGTTTTCCTTTTCCTATACCAAATTAGGATGACAATCAGAATTCCAAGTGCCAAAATTGTTATTCCAATTCCAACCAGTGCTATCTTGATTTTCTTTGAATGGTTTTTATTGCTAGTTTCGCATGGATTGACTTGGAATTTAGGTGCCCCACAAAGTGCTTTATTTCCTAAAAAGGATTGGTCTGATAAGTTCATAAATGGTCCTCCATTAGGAATTTCTGCTTGTAATTCATTGAAGGACACATTAAAATCCTTCAGATATTTTAAGTTCTCTAAGGATTTTGGTATTTTTCCTGAGAGATTATTGAATGATAAATCCACGAATTCCAAGCTTATCGCATCACCAAATGATTCGGGAATGGAACCCTCTAATCTATTATTAGATAAAGAGAGATGCTTTAGAGATTGGAGGCTTCCAAAGGTGGGTGGGATACTACCTGAGAATTGATTTTCAGACAAATCAAGTAATTTAATAGCTCTCAAATTGCCAATATCTATTGGAAGATCACCACTTAAGGAATTTGATGATAAGTTGAGATCAAGGACATCTTTAAGCATCCACAAGGTTGATGGAATAGTAGAATTAAGTTTGTTGGATTGAAAATAGATACTTCTAAGAGAAGTGAGATTATCCAAGCAAGAAGGAATATTGCCAAAGAGCTCATTTTCTCCAAAATATATCTCACTCATTCTCTGTAAACCACATAATTCAGAAGGTATGGACCCTTCAATTCTATTTGATTCAATATGTAATACTTGAAGCTTCCTCAATTTTCTAATTGTGTTAGGAATGGAACCATTTAAATTGTTATCTCCTAAATTCAATGAGATCAAGCTGCTCAAGTTGCCAATACCTTGGGGAATGGTGCCTGTAAGTCCGCAACTATCAATGTGGAGATATTCAAGGGAAGAAGATAAATTTCCTATAGAATTTGGCAGAGTAGAATTTAATGGATTATTTCCCACAGATAAATATGTCAAATCTTTGCAATTGGCCATTGACGAGAATAAAGAAAGAGATTGGCTACTAAGTTGATTGTTATCCAAAAGGAGACGTTGAAGATTCTTTAAATTACCAAAAGCATCGAGAGAGCCAATAAACATATTTTCAGACATGTCTATTTCAATGAGGTTAGAGGCATTATAAAGAGATATGGGAATAAGACCATGGAACTTATTTATTCCAATATAAATTTTCTCAAGATTGGGAAGATGGAGACTAAAGTTTGCAGGAAGATTGCCGGAGAGATGATTATCCGCCAATACCAATAAAGTCAACGTTGAAACATTAAAAATACTCGAAGGAATTACTCCAACAAGATTGTTCACTCCAAGATATAGTTCCTGTAGGTAAGCAAAGTTGCCTAGTTCAAATGGAATGCTACCTGTGACAATTTATAAATCATTAAAAAAATGAAATAATTTATACATATAGGTGGATAAAAATTTCACATGAAAGAATTTCATGATAAAATACCTATTAAGTTGTTGTATGACAAGTCAAGAATCCTTAGCCGTGTTATATTTCCAATAGATGAAAGAATTGTACCATTAATGGAATTTTTTGACATGGCTAATATCTCCAAATTTATAAGATTGTCAATGGACTTTGGAACTTCTCCTGTACCAAATAAAAAATAAATTTATTTGTAATAGTCAGAAAAAACTATCCATGCTAATTAAGAGAATTTGAAATTGACATGGTTTTTGAAGTGGAATTTATATATAAAAGGCTTCGGAAAGACATGAAATATTTTACACAGTCCAAATATGAATAGTTTATTTGATAAATGGAAAATAAATTAATTTCAGTTTATTATTCTGGATAGGTTCAAGTTTATATACAAGAAAAAAAAATGAAATTATGAAACTATAGGTGTAAATGGATTTAGGGGTTACAAATTTTTATTGTATTAGAGCCTCTCTTCAATCAAGTGATCAATTAATATTGGTGTTAAATTGCACAACGTAGTAATATAAATCTATATTGTGCACGTTTCAAATCCAGTAAAAAATGTAGATATGATTGATATTTTAAGAAAATTAGAAGCTTTTATTATTGAGGATCTTAGTTTCTTAAGCAACGTTATCCATTTCAAAGGGAATGATAGCTTCGTCACAATTCAATAAAAAAATCCTAAGTTAAATATGTGTTTACAAAAAAAAAATCAACTAATTTTTTTAAGAAAGATATTTAAATCCAATATAAAAAATGAACAAGTTTTACGAACATATCATATGACATAAATTGTCTATAGGTGAATAAAATTTTATCATCTTCCAGTGTCTTACAAATATATCAATATGATAGAGTGTTAGGTATTAATACCTGTCAACTTGTTTTCTCCGAACTCAAGTCGTCTTAGTCGAGTCAGATTTCCAATAGATGAAGGAATCTTACCACTTATAGAATTACCTCTCACTGTTAACACCTCCAAAGATATAAGATCGCCAATGGAATTTGGAATTTCCCCTGTAAAATAAATAACTGGTTACTTAAGCTCAAGTAATTATAAGTATGTAAATGCAAGTATGTGTCACGATTTAATATTTTTATGCAAAATAGTAACCTAATAATCAACTAATATTTTTTAATTTCAGGTTTTATTTTTAGTATTTTATATTTAGATAGATAACAATTAATACCATTTATAATATTAATCAATGGCGAAGCTAGGACTTTAAATGAGTGGGCCTAACTCATCCAAAAAAGATGCCTAAAATTTATAAATGACTAAATAAATATCTTTATAGCTAGCCAACTTGACACGGGTGTCCAAGGCTAGACATAAGGAGTGAACTTTGTAGGAGTGACCATCGGCAAGTAGCCTAATAATAGATATATCAATATTGGACTATAATAATAAAAAAAATTAATGCATGATAAAATGGTATTTGTTATTTGTTATACACGCTTATTTTTTTTAAAAAAATTAAAACGCACGATGATTATAGTCATTAAATTGGAGATTATAGGTAATATTGTTTTTTAAGTCGTATTTAATGACTTTTTAATTTACAAAATTTTGTCTTAGATGTCATATAATTCAAAATAGGGAAAAGTTCAAATAAAACCCATATGGTTTCACTAATTTTTAGATAAAGGACTGTGGTTTACTTTTTGTCAAAACGAGGACTGAGGGTTCACACTTTTAATAATGCTATTAAAATTATCTTTAACGACCTGAAAATGAAAATTTTCAAGAATTAAAGTTGTTCAATATCATATTTTCTATGGAACTACATTTTCGATTTTAGAAAATCATATTTTTTGGAACTTTCTCTCTCTAAACATTAACTTTCTCTCTCTTTACCAAACATCATCTAAATAATCTCGAAATAAAAAAGTTGAAGAATTAAAGTTGCTTAGAATATTAGTAGTTCTTAAAATATGTCATTTTTGAAGTTGTTAAGGGTGATTTAATAGTATCAATTGAAAATGTCCTTATTTTGCTAAAGTTGCAAACCTCAGTCCTCGTTTTGACAAAAAGTAAACCACAGTCCTTTATCTGAAAATTAGTGAAACCACATGGGTTTTATTTGAACTTTACCCTTCAAAATAAAAGGGTTATATATTTTTAAAACAAATAAAAGAATTTCATGATAAATTTGGCTCCGTTCTACGATAAATTATTAAAAAAATCGGGTTTTCTAACATATATGAAAGACCTTCCATATAAAAATTGATATATAGATAAATAAAATGATTTTTTAACGAGTTAATGCATGTATGCCAAATTTTTTTATAGAAAATCCTCCATTTGAGTTGGAGAAGCTGATTTCTCTAATAATTCTACAATTCCATTAAATTTAAAATTACTCATTCTTAATTCTTAAAATTAGTTCTATTCATTTCCATAAAAACATTTTATTGATATAGGCTTAAGATTGAAATGTTTTTACAATATGAATAAATGTACAGCTAAAGAAAAGAAGAAATTAACCTCCAAAGTTATTATAGGAAAGAGCAAGATGTTGAAGTTGGGAGAAAGATCCAATCCATGAGGGGATATTTCCACTGAAAAGATTGTATGACAAGCTAAACTCCTTCAATCGGCGTAAATTGACAAGTTGAAGAGGCAGTGTGCCATGGAAAGAGTTCCCGAATAAAGAGAAAGTCACTACAAATGAAAGATTTCCAATTTCTGGAGGAATGATCCCTGTTAAACCCATGTTTTGAAGTAGTATGGTTCTAACTCTGCGATGACGAGTTCCACAAGTAACACCAATCCAATTGCAGACTGACGTGTCCTTAGACCAGTTGGATTTCAACACATTTTTAGGATCATTTGTGATATGAGCTTTCAAGGCAAGCAATACATCCTTATCAGTGTTGATATTACTGATGGCTCGACTTTTATCTAAGGATTTCAGTAAACAAATGAAACACAAAATAATTATGATTGACAAAGAATTTATTTTTTCCATAGATCCCCAAATACTGAGAAAGGTTTTAAGGAATTGTGATCCAATAAAATATCTGCAACCATATATATAGGCCCTGTATTAATCTAGAAACTCAATTATTCCCTTACTCTACTACTCGACCAATTAAAAGTCTATGGAAAAATCCAAACTAGAAAAGTCTATGGAAAAATAATTAAAAATATTCAATTTAATATATTTATAATGAAACTCATCCAATTAATGAAAAGTCTAAGAAACTAACACATACTGTTACGAAGGGTCCATGCATTTATGTGTTAATTGTGGTTTTTTTAATTAAAAATTTCTAAAATTATAATAAACTATTTATTTTAACTTTTAAAATCTAATATCATTATATTTTAAATATAATCAATAAATAATTTATTAAATAATCATTATAAAAGTAAAAAAAAAAAAAACCAAGAAGCCTTTTGAGGGTCACATTATTTCGATTTTAGTGTATTGAACTCATAATTTCTCATTTCAACACATTAAAAGGAATACATCAAATTCTTGTTTCAAAAAAAAAAAAAAAAGGAATACATCAAATTCTTCATCTTTTTTATTTTTCGACACTATATAACATTGATGGCAGAATACCCAGTTTTTTTAGTATAAAACTCAGTTAAGATTCATTTCACGTGCGTTGAAAATTTGTATTTATAACCATTCGAAAGTAATTTTTATATTGTGTGATGTGATTATAGAAAAATTTTATTTTAAACTGTAAAATATATAATTTCAGACACATATTAAATAAGTAATTATCTTTATACCAAAAAAATAAGTAGTTATCTGTTAATCAAATTTTATATTCACAACTAACTAATTCGATAAATTTAATATCACCAAACAAAAAAAAACTAATATATTGAAATAAAAGGTCATATATTCAATGTACCAAAATCAAAATTATAAGGGCCATGATGTTCTCTTTTCATTTCTTGTTTAATTTTTCTCCTATATTATATATACTCTAGTCTACGGAAAACAGCTGGAAAGAGAGAAAATTTTTTATTTTTTATTTTTGAAAAAAAGCTGGAAAGTGAGATTAAGATATTATTTTATAGTCAATTATGTCTGCTGAAATGTAATAAAAAATAATTAAATAATTTGGAATCTTATGCAGTGATGTAGTATTTCAAAAACTAAGTGCATAATTTGGAACCTTATGCAGTGATGTGGTATTTCAAAAACTAAGTGCAAGGGAAGATAATTCCAGGAAATATACCTATAAATTTATATATCCAACTATAAATTGGTATGTGAGATTAGATATTATTTTATAGTAAGGGGCGGAGACATGGAGGGGCACGGGACTGCGCCCTTCCGGCCGTTGGAACCACACCTTGACTAAGAATGGTTTCGGCTCCCGTTTCCATAAAATTTAAGATTGCGAGAGTGCTAAATTAGTAATTTGATTAAACTATGACTGGGTATTCGATAAATTGAGAATTTGACCTAGAATTTTGATTGGGTATTTGATAAATTGAGAATTTGATTTAGAACTTTGATTGAATATTTGATAAATTGGTGATTTGATCTAAAACTTTGATTGAACATTTGATAAATTGGTGATTTCATAAATTAGAGATTTCATAAATTAAGGATTATTATATGATTAATGAAAATCAACTCATTGAGGTTGTATTTTTTTTAATTGAAAGCTTGGAGGTCGATCCAAAAGAACCAAAACATCCTAAAAAGGTTAGCACACTTCGAATCAGATGGAGCCGAGCCCAAAATATTATTAAAAGAGAAGAGAAGATCCGTACAAAATAAATAATAAAAGACAAACAAAAAGGCGAAATAAAATACAAACAAACTAGCGGAATCGATACTGGGGCAGTCCCGCCAAGTCATCAGACACAAGGTTCTAAGTGGTTAATTAACTCATTGAGTTTGTATTTCATTACAAAATCAACTAGATTAACATATGATATTCGATAAATTTTTCAAAATTCGTTTAAAACGACTCAATCTTACTTTTACAGTCCAAATCTAGCTTAATTTTGAAAAAATTTACATAGGTGTATACGAAAAAATTCGTTTTGGACCACTCAGATGATAACACGTATATATTCAAAAGAAAATTGAGTAAGTTCGATGTAGCAAAAAAAGAAATTTTACGTATGCAAGCGTAAAATTGGCCCCTCCAATGGACCAATCATGTATTCCCCACTGTTTATACTCAAATTGAGTTTTTATATTAAACACTGGTTTTCCATGTCACTTTAAAAATCCCAAATTCAAATTTGGACACGTATATTGTGGATCTACTTAATATTTAAAACAATGGATCCTCTTATAAATGAATACAAAGAAGAAACTGAAGCTTTTATTATGAAAACTCTTAGAAAAAAGTAACTAAGAATCACTGCTTATATAGCAAGTGAAATTAGTAATCTGTTACAAAAGAAGATGGAGCCAAAATGCAGTTATGATCTAACTGATTTAGCAAGTTGATGAAACAGAAAAGAAAGGGAAAAATAGGGTACATTATGTTGTATTGTATGAATTCTGTTACAACAAAAAAATACACAGTTGTACAACTGCTCCAACACGCCCCCCAAGAAGAATCGAGATGAATACTGCGAAGATTCATCTTGACAAGAGCAGGAACCATTTGAGAGTGGCTGAGTGTTTTAGTGAAAACATCAACAATCTGTGAGTGTGTTGAGAAATGAACCAATTTGATAAAACCTTGATTGACACACTCCCTTACATAGTGGCAATCAATTTCGAAATGTTTGGTTGTATCATATAAGACTGGGTTTTTGGCAATTGAGATATATAGCAGCTTGACTATCACAGGAGACCAGAATAGGAAGTTAAAGTTTGAACTTAAAGTTACTCAATAAGTAGGAGATCCACTTTAACTCAGCACGTGTAGCAGCAAGAATTCTATATTCAGCTTCAGCTGAAGATTTACTCACAACACTTTGTTTTTTTTGTTTTCCATGTTATTAAGGATTCTCCAAGGAATATGCAGAAGCCTGTTAAAGATCTTCTTGTTATCTGGCATCCTCCCCAGTCGGAATCACAAAAAGCCTGTAGAATATGTGTTGTATGTGAAGGATAAAAGAGGCCAATGTAAAGAGTGCCTTTTAAGTATCTGAACACATGTAGAGATGTATTAAGATGATGGACACAAGGCCTCTGCATATGTTGGCTGAGTTGCTGAGTATAGTAGGCAATGTCTGGTATGCTGAAACCAAGGTACAACAATCAGCCAATAATTCTTCTATAGAAAGCTGTATTAGAAATTTCTTCTAATGTCATAGATAAGTTGATTCCTCATGGCAGAGGGCTAGAAGGAGGTTTAACATCCATCATGCATGCATCTTTAAGCATGTCAGTAATATACTTAACCTGTGACAGCATCATTCCAGATGAAGTTTTGGCTATCTCAATGCCAAGGAAATAAGTGACTGATCCCATGTCTTTTATAGTAAAAAGACTATGCAAGAAAGTTTTAACATCTGAAATTTGTTCATCACTAGAACTAGTTAGAATATCATCTACATAGATGATTATGGATGTAAGAAAAACTCATGAACTGCTTTGCTTAATAAACAAGCAGTGATAAAAAAAACAGAACGAATGAACCCAAATTTCTCCAAATTAATCGATAGCTCCTTGTGCCATTGCCTTCCTGCCTGTTTTAGGCCATACAAAGACTTAACTAGTATGTAGACTTGACCATTTTTAGCTTTCAAATACCCTTGTGGTGGAACCATATTGAGCTCTTCATCAATGGTACCATGTAAGTAAGCATTGTTAACATCTATTTGATGAACATTCTAGGAATATATAACAGCAATAGCAAGAAATAGTCTTACTGTTATTGTTCTTGCAACAGGACTGAAGGATTCATGAAAGTCAATGCCCTGAACTTGATTGAATCCTTTTGCAACTAATCTTGCTTTGAACTTGTCAATTTCACCACTTGGCTTGTATTTGATTTGAAAAACCCATCTAGATGCAATAGGCTTCTTTCCTTTTGGTAACTCTGTAAGTATCCATGTCTCATTTTTCTCTAATGCTTCAATTTCATTTTTCATAGCTTGTGTCCAGGCTGGATTTGCAGCTGCTTTCTGGTAAGTTGCTAGTTCTTTGTGTTGTTAAATTAACAACAAAGGCTTTATGTTCTTTTGAAAAGGTGCAAGAGGAAGTAAGGAGGTTGAAACTTGTGAAGTATCAACTATGAGAGCATTAGCATTAGAAAATTGAGTGTCTGCACATAGATAGACATAATCAGTCATCAAAGCAGGTGGTTGTCTACACCTTTCTGACCTGCGCAGAGAGCTATGTGGTATAGTGGGTGAAATATCAGAATTTGAGTGTTCATTTGTTATATCATCAAAAATTAGCAGTCTAGAGGTTCCAAGCATAACAGATTGAGGCTCATAAACTGTACTTTGCATATCAGTAGTGCTTTTCTGCATATTAGAATAAGGTAATATTTGTTCAAGCAATGTCACATGTCTAGAAGTAAAAATCTTACCAGTCTCGATGTTGTACACCTTATACCCCTTTTTTCCAGGAGTATAGCCTAGAAAAATACCTCTTACAGCTCTCGTATTCATTTTATCAGATGAATTTGGATCCCTGTAGAAACAAAGGCTGCCAAAAATGTGAAAAAGAGAGTAATCTGGCTGAGTATTATGGAATCTGAAGTATGGAGATTGCCACCCTAAAATTCTGCTAGAAAGAGTATTTATGATTGTAGTTGCCATCAAAATAGCTTCACCCCAAAATTCCACAGGCAGACAAGCATGAAGAGTGATAGCCCTTGCTATTTCTAGCAAATGCATGTGTTTTCTTTCAACCACTCCGTTTTGTTGTGGAGTGTAAGAACAACTCCTTTGATGAATGATTCCTTTTAATCTAAAAAATTCACTGCATTGATGATTCATGAACTCTCCTCCATTGTCTGATCTAATAATCATCACTGAGGCATTATACTGGTTAGATATCATAAGTAGGAAAGTTTCTGTAGCTTTGTAGACTTGAGATTTTTGTTGTAAAAGCAAATCCAAGTTACCCTAGTGAAATCATCAACTATTGACAGGAAGTATAGCACCAGTAATTGCAACTATATTATAAGGCCCCCATACATCTTGATGAAGTAACTGAAAATCTTTCTGTACTTTTAATTTCACTTCTTGTAAAAGAGAATCTATGCATTTTTGCACATGGGCAAGTCTCACAACTTGTGGAATTTGACTTCAACTCAATGGCTTCTATGTGACTTAAGGAGTCAACAGAAGCATGCCCTAATCTTAAGTGCCACATATCAACACTATCTTTAAGATTTTGTTCACCAGGTTTTACAGAAAATGCTTTATGCACATTGCATTTTAGAAAACTACTAATTACCTTTTCTGAGAATGAAGTGTCATCTAAGAGATACAGACCATCAATCAACCATGCTACTGTAAGCACCTGATTGCTCTTAGATTGTTGTAAGGAACAACAATTATCATAGAAAGTTATCTCAACCTCGGATTGTTTAAGGAGCTGACCTATAGATAGTAAGGTGTATTGAAAGCCAGGTACATAAAGGACATTATTTAATGTCAAATCTTTATGCAATATAACTGAGCCTATATGACTAACATTCTGTAGTGATCCATTTGGAAAAGTTACATTTTGTGAAGATGTAACCTTTTGTAACTTATTGAACCATTTTTCATTTGAACACATATGGGAAGTGGCTCCACTATCAATGATCCAGTAAGAAGAATTTGATGTAGTTAAAACATTCTTATTTGCACATCCAGCAAAAGCATTGAAATCGAAGTTCTGTAAAGGAGAATCAGTGGAAACTTTACCTTTCATGAACTTGTACATCTCACTGACCACATTCTGGCCATTAGTTTGGAATCCATCTCCTCTTCATCTGAACTGTCATTTATGCTAGAACTAGCTTGATTGGCTCCAGTAACAATATTAACTTTTGCATTCTTCTTCTTGTTCTTCATATCTTTCCACCAATTTGGATATCCCACCAACTTAAAACAAGTTGATCTTGAATGACCAGATGTATTGCAATGATCACAATACTCATTTTTCTTAGATTTGTTGTCTCTAGCTTTAGTTTCCCAAGAACCATTACCATGAGTTTTGCTTAAGCTTGCAATCTCAATATTTTGACTGTTCATAACCTCTCCTTGCTGCTCTATTCTAAGAATCATGGAATAAGCTTTATGAATATCTAGTAAAGGATCCATTAAGAGAATTTGGCTCCTCACATGGCCATAGTGATCATTTAGCCCCATTAAAAACTGCACAAGCTTATCTTTATCATTTATTTCTATAATTCTTTGAAAAGCATTGCAAGCACAAGATCTAGCAGCATTACAAACACATCCTGGCACAGGCCTAAGCATGGACAATTCATCCCAATTTTTCTTCAATTTATTATAGTAAATCATAAGGGAAAGATTACCTTAGTTAAAAGCACCAATTTCTCTTTTGATTTTGTAAAACATAGGGCCATTACTCTGCCCAAATCTTCTTTTCAATTCTTTCCACAAGTCACAAGCTGATGTGATGTAGAGGAATTGTTAGGCATGAAATTGACTACATTTAAAGGTGTTAATTATAATGAATTAAGGGTGTTTATAGTGTTTTATTACATGAAAGAATGTCTTATAGGTGTTTTTATGCAAATAAGGAAAGACTTAGCCGAATAGACTGGAAGCAGCCTGTTCGCACAACCAAGAGGAGATTATTCTATTCTTTGATCCAACGGTCAAATGCCGGAACCCCTGATGATGGACATCGACTAGACAGGAAGCAGGTACGACAGGAGCTACTGGCAGAGAGGCGGATAAGTGCAGGCGTAAAGTAACATGATGAAAAGAAAGCTCAACCCTTGAGTGTTCAAGGGTCAAAATTATATTCACCACTTTTAGCAATTTTTAGATTTCTGAACATTTGACTTTGTTTTGTAATATATTTTGTGCGGATACTCTTCTAGTACCATTTTAGACCTTAACCTTTCCTTTAAATAGAGGTAGTAAGGAAGGAAAGGGGTCGCACTTTTTGGGTAGAACAAAAGATAGACTTTGTAAAAGGAAGAGAGCTCCATCGATGGAGTTTGAGAACTTCGAACTATCAGATTGCTCACTCGCCTGTATGAGTAAGTAATCCTTTTGAATGGGGTCGGCCAGTCGGGGCCGTTAATGTAAGTTTTTCCGAGTCTAGCAATGGATGAATGATGTTAATGCATGAAGTGTTTGTTGAGGCTTTATATTCCAATGCTTGAGCATGTATGTTTGTGTTAGATGAATGATAGGAAACTGCTTTCATCTTCGCCGAACTCTCTATCAAACATCCAACCCCAAAGCAGAAATGTTAGGTGGTTTTATCAAGGGTTTTCTCATAAGAAATGTTGTTTCAATCTTAATGCAAGAAAGAACAAACCTTTAGGGCGCTACGGGTTTTAGAAAATTTTAGAATCTTAAGAACACACGAGAGTTGACTTAAGTGAGAGTTAAAACAGAAACCTTGGGTTCAGTTGCATCATTCATGATTTGTTAGGTTGTTTTGAAGCTTACAGTAACCTGTTCCGCTGTGCTTAGCCTGTTCTCCTTATTATCATTATCAAGCAATCATTTTCACACGTAAAGCAACTTGTTTAGTCATTATTCTTCACAACCACCAACATCTGTCAACATAAAAGAGTCACATACAACGGACACCCTGTTCTGCAAAGTATTTCTTGTAAACTTTGGTCCTCAATCCCTGTGGATACGATACTCGACTTATCACTTTATTACTTGTATCTAGTGCACTTGCTAGAGTCAATTCACCAGACAACAGGAATCCTTCTGCCAAATCTTTAGAGATTGTATTCACAATCCATGAAGATACAAGACAATCCTTCTTCTGCCATTTCTTAAATTTTGCAAAAGCGGAAACAGGGATTTCATTATCCTCCAAAATGTACTTGAGTTTTCCTTTTGCCGTTAACACCCGAATCATTGCGCTGTACCAAGCCAAGTAATTTGTACTTGTTAAGGCGATGTTTATCAACACCAACCCAGGGTTCTCTGATGAAAATGAAGGAGAATTTCCTGAGTAATTTCCAGAATTTGCAGAAGCTTTCTCTCTCGTATAAGAAGAATCATAATTGTCTTCTTTGTTAGAATCACTGGGATTATCAGAAACGTCATCTTCTTGGCGATGAGATCGAGTGAAATGTTTTTTCTTTGCAATATGCTTCTTCTTTGCCATGATCGAACCAGATTTACTGACCTAATGTTCTGTACCATATGAACACAAAGAAGAAACTGAAGCTTTTATTATGAAAACTCTTGAAAAAAAATTAACTAAGAATCACTGCTTATATAGCAAGTGAAATTAGTAATCTGTTACGAAAGAAGATGGAGCCAAAATGCAGTTATGATCTAACTGATTTAGCAAGTTGTTGAAACAGAAAAGAAAGGGAAAAATAGGGTACATTATGTTGTATTGTATGAAGTCTGTTACAACAAAAAAATACACAGTTGTACAACTGCTCCAATAATATATATGGATTCATATAACAGATAATAAAATATATATGGAAGGTCCTACATTTAATATAAAGTTTTAAAGTTTCTCGATAGTCCTCTCAAATTATTTAAAATTTCTCGAAGGTCCCTTAATTTTTTTAAATATAATCAATTAATTATTCAATTATAATACATGCTCTAAACTTTTTTAGGTTTAATACATGCTCTAAACTTGTCTAAAAATCTTAATTGCCCCTCTAAAATCTTAATTGCCTTCTATGGTTACTTTGTTTTTGACAAAGTAACCATTACTTGGTGTGTTTTCACCATTGGATTAGTTTTATACTCCATCATCCAATGGTGAAAACACACCAAGTAATGGTACTTTGTCAAAAACAAAGTAATCATAGAATGCACCATGTTGTTAAATATAGCCTCCATTTCCCACCCCTAGCCCCGTGAAAGGACGAAAATACCCTTAGAGCTTTCAGAGTGCTAAATGGAGGTTTTTTCCTCTCCTAGCACGCGGGTGTGAGGTAATCATATAATTATGTCAGTTTCGTGTTAAAACTATGTTAATTATATTCTTTTAGAAATATTTTACGTTTGTATTTGTTTGTATTGTGCAAGGTGCTAAATTATTTGGAAAAATCGAAATAGGAGCTAAAACATAGTAAAAACGAGAGAAAAATCAAGTTTACAAGTAAAAGACGCATACGAGATTCAGAGGCCGCGCCGAAGACTAACGAATCAACTCAAGGAAGAGATTCAAAGTCTCTATCGCGACCGAGATTCCCATAATCTCGACCGCGACACGTGTTTTCATGGGACATAAACGCGAATTCCAGCACTTTCTCCCTCACTCCAAAGCTGCAACAGAGATTCCTAAAATCTCTATAGAAACAGCAACACATTCAGACACATTTTACATGTTTTAATTCCAAAACAATGCGTCCATTCATCCGGATAGAGACGACTCTTCACCTGCGGACACGCCCCTTCAACACAATTCTTCAACAACTATAAATAAAGGATACATTTCAACATTCAAAGAGTTAGAGATTTTTTAGTTTCAACTTTGTAAGAAGCATACTTGTTATACAAGTTGTTTAAATAGTTAGATACAAGTTGCAGTTATTATCGTTTACGTTAGAGTTTTGTTCGAAGACAAGTTTACACTTTGGTAGTGACCGAGTAGGTTCTATTCCGAGGATTCAGCGAGAGGAACCAGTGTAGGAGGTGCCCCAGGGTCCGACAAACCTACGAAGTTGAGGAAAGGATTGACAACCCGAAACTCAATTAGTTAAAATGCCATCCAAGCTTCTTCTTTTTTGTTAACTTGTGACGTTTCAAATCAAACTAATGAATTATATTTTCAATATAATTATTTCTTTACTGTTGTTATTTTAAGTCTGATCTAACGATATTTTTAAAGTAATTTATTTGATGTTTTCATAAAAACCTTTTTAAACAAATCTTATATTTTCCATGAAAGCCTTGTTGAACACTTAAGAAAATTCGGATTTATATTTGATCATTGCGAGAGATTGATTAATCGGATATAAACATCGAATTTGATTAAGGTTTTCAATCTTAGGCCGAAAGAAAAGATTGACTACAGTTCAAAGCCTATTAAATTGAATTATCGGATAAATTGTTACATGTTAATAATCAGATCAAAGTTATAAGTTGTTTTCTTGCTTAGTGTAAATAAGCATTGAATTCTACTTTGATCTAAACATAATTTCTATAAATTGTAATCTAAACTATTGGCAAAATTAGAATCAGAATTCATACCATTTAAACCACTTAACGATTTTTCTATTAACCTCGAGAAAACGAATTTAATCAAAACTATAAGTTTTTATTTATCAAAACTTTCCCTGTGGGATCGATATCTTTTTATTACTACAAGCGAAAGCCGTGCACGTGCGGAAATCGTCCAACATTTACCAAGCCTAGTTTGAGGTAGGGTAAAACGATTATCGAACTACGTTTGTTTCCGGGAGAAGATTACAAACAAAAAGGGAAAGCAAGAGGAAGAAGAAAGAATCCTCAAAGTACAAACTGAAGATATCGAATGGTCCAAGGCTTCTTATTTGATCGAAGCCAACCTTTGAGTTGCCAATGGTTCTTTGGTAATTCACACTCAATCAAGGGCATTTATGTCTAAACCCACCAATAACACCTCCCAAAAGATAGTGCACGTGATACAATACACCTCAACACACACAATCAAATCCATCCTCAATCACAACCACCCAATGTAATCCCTAGAATGAAGGCATCAGATTATGCCAAGTATTACTGTCCTTTCAGTCCTTTAATTCCTTAATGATGTTGCATTTCTTGTAGAGCACACCTAAGAAGAATATAAATATGTAAGTTCTAAGGTTTTATTTTATTTTAATGAGAATCAAACAGTAAAAGGGCCTTCACCTTGTTACCTCATTCATCTCTTTAGTTTATTATCTGAACAACAAAAAAAAATTAAACTTGTAAAATCATATATATATATATATATATATATATTGAATAAGAATAATTTGGTGCGGTTCGAGTTTTTTACATCTTATGCCAAATAATATTGAATAAGAATAATTCTGTGTGATGACTAGACTAACTGAATTATGCCAAATAAACTTACCGTTCAAATAATAATATATTTATCTACGAATTATGATGATATATTTAACTAGTGCAGAGCCAACCTAGTGCTTGGACGACTCTGACCCCTCTGACCACCGGCTCCACCATTGAGTAGTGGTGGCTCGGTAGATTGCAGCCCTCCTAATTTTTGTTCATATTGGTGTATTTGTAGCGTTATCAGAATAGTTTAAAATAGTTTAGTTGGTTAGATTGCACTTTTTAACCCAAGAGATCATGAGTTCAAATCCCATGAAACTCTATTTTTAAAGATTTTATTTATTTATTAAATTTTCTATGTCCTCTTTAACTTCTTAACTTGGGATGCAAACGGGGCAGGGCGGGGAATGCATTTACCATTCCGACTAGTCGGGGATTCCCCATCCCCATCCTCATCCCCGCGAGTTAGACGGAGATAGATTTGTCCCCCCACCCTCATCCCGTGAGGAATTCCCGTTCCCGTTTAAAAACACTTTTTGTCTATTCCACAACCTCATCCTTGCGAGGAATTACCATTTGTATTTTAAAAAAAATAAGTATATATTTCTTTTCTCTTCTCATTTCTAACTCTAGGTTTTATTCCAAATAATGAAAAGATACTATGCCTTTAGTTTAGTTTAGGTTAGGAAAAATATCCATTTAGTCATTGACTAATATTTTATTTATCCCATTTAATTTTTTATTTGAAAATAAATCTATTTAATTTAAGTTAAACGTTATAAATTATAATATTTAAAGTATAATTTTAATTATAATGGGGATCGGTCGGGGATTAACGGGGCGGGGATATCGTTTCTCATCCCCGCCCCATCCCTGTCATGGAGGATAAAATTATTCTCATCCCCGTCCCTTAGGGGATTCTAATCGATCATTTCCCATCCCCATCGGGGCGGGTCACCGACGAGGACGGGGAATCTCTGTCCCACTTGTATCCCTATTCTTAACCTTTTTAAATTAATTTCTTTTTCCTAAATCATTTTTTTGTGAGACTTAAAAAAAACTTAATTTTTAAATTAAATTTTATTTTATAAAAATTATAAGAAATTTATATTTAAAAATAAAAGAATTGGTAAGAAATTATCGTTAGATTTGTAAAACATTAAAGATATCTACTCCTTTTAAGCCAAACAATTTTAATCTTTTAGCATTTAACACCAACACGATGAAGTTTTAGGATGCTCAAAGCAAAAAAAAAAAAAAGATAGCCCTCACGGGCTGAACTTCGAAAGTTACATCTGACGGTAACTGCAAGGATAAAATTAGCCTTTCTAAACATAAATTCCTGGATCGCCACTATATTTAACTGTTTATTTTGATATATGAGAATATGTAAATAGAATAGATAAATACAAAAGCATATATTCGTATTCCTAAAAAGCGAAATATATTAAATTACAAATATACGGCTTAAAATAACTGAAGCGCATTGGTACGATTACTTTCAATATATTGTATTTTATTTTCTAAAGTTTAGATTGTACTTATATTTTATTATAAGTTTGGAAAACATTAACATGAGGTCTAATATATTTGTATATTTGGTCCAAAATTTCAACTCACCAACTTTTATAAGTTTTAAATTACACAATATTTTTATCCAATTGCAGTAATCTCTTTATTGAATATAGTTGAACAAAAATACGAGACCATTGAATTTAATTGGACATCAATATGAAGTTATTGAATTCAATTGGATAAAAATACGAAATTGTTTGAAAATTTTAAAAATTCAGAAGGTTAGTTGAAGTTTTAGGCCAAATATAAAAAACATTAGATGTAATAATCGATAATTATAGGTTTGTATCTTATTTTCAACCTATTGTATCAGGTTTAGATTCAACATTTATATTATAAGTTTGGAAAAACATTAATCACGAATTTCAATACATACGTAACCTTTTATATTTGATCCAAACTTTGAAATGAACTCTTAAATTTTCATAAGTTTCAAATTATATCCTATTTTTATCCAATTGTAGTCAGTAATCTCTTATTCTTTTGGATGTAGATAATATAAGATACGTACTACCACATATCAAAGTGCTTGCAATCTGTCAAAGTTTAAGGATTTATAGGTCATGTAATGAAATTTAAGTATCATAATACTAATTTTACCTTTAAGTTGCAATTTTTTTAAAAATACTGATTTAATTGTTATTTAATTATCACATCAGACATGCAAATATCATTGTTTTAAAATGATGGTGCCCAAATTTCTGTTTTTGTCTGGGCTTCTAGCTTTCCAACTCTTAAAAAAATTATTTTTAAGATATTTAATGTGTCACTAACACAGTTACAATAAACATATTATTGAGAATGTTGCACGTGTTCAACTAGTGGTCATAATAATAGACCCCAATTCTGGCGGGAAAATTAGTTGTTAGTCTCACAGCTAATGTTGAGCTATATTTTGATATTTCCTATTATACCCCTCATTGTCGATTATAAATATTCAGACTACAATAATAAAGGGCAGCGATTTTCATTTACTTTCTTTCGGCTTTACATGGTATCAGAGAAGGAAGATTATTCTTGATCGATTGCATCTGGAATGCGCTCAAAGAAAGCGAAATCAAAGTCTTACGCCGATACCGTGCGAAATTCTGCAAGTTCCGAATCAGAAGATTCCGGCGACGCTGACGGTTCCGGCAGTGAGAACTCTGAGCAGTTTTCTGAACAATCTGGAGATCTCCTATCACACAATTCAAGATCTGATCGGTTTCAAAACATAAAGATGACAGAAACAAACAATACGCAACAGGTAAACCCTAGCGCTGATAATCCTAGTCTAAACATAGTTTCTACTGTGTTGGCAGGGAATAATTTCATTTCATGGAAACGATCTATGTTGTTAGCCTTGAATGCAAAGCGTAAATTGAAATTTATACAGTCTGATGAGAAACCTGCTGATAAGAAATCTGACGAGTTCTTGAAATGGAGAGAAATTGATGATTTAGTTTTTTCTTGGATTATGAATGGATTATCAAAGGAACTTGCTGATGTGTTTTTATTTGCAAAAACTTCTTATGGATTATGGAAAGAGATAGAACAGAGGTATGGTGAGAGTAATGGACCTCTAATTTTTCAATTACGCAAAGATATTTGTAGCATGACTCAAGGTAATCTGAGTTTGGTAGATTACTTTAACAAAATCAAAAGGAAGTGGGATGAATATGCAGAAATTCGTCCATTACTTAGTTGTACTTGTGGAGAATCCAGGAAACAAGCTCAGGATCAACTTGAAGAAGAACAGTTAATGCAATTCTTGACAGGATTACATACGGATTTTGAGAATGTTCGTGAACAAATCCTCTTGATAGAGCCTTTGCCACCGGTGAACAAGGCTTACTCTATGCTGATACGAATTGAGAAGCAAAGATCTGTTGTCAAAGAAGTGAAAGATGAATTTGTCAATATGACAACTGGATCTGCACAATATCAGTCAAAGAATAATTCTAGAGGAAAATTTGGCTCTAAGAAATCCGGTCAAGGTCAAAAGGAAGATAAGTTTTGCAAGTATTGTAAGAAACCTGGACATGAGAAGGAAGAATGCTTCAAGTTAGTGGGATATCCTGACTGGTATAAGGGAAAGAAGAACAACAATATCAAGCAACAGGCTCATATGACTAGAGATCAGCAGTCTCCAACTGATGATTCAGATTCTGAGAATGACAAGCCAGAATCGATGCAAGTTATGGTGCAGAGAGAAGTTCAGAGAGCTTTGAAAGGGAAGAATGTTGCAGATAATAGCAACAAAAACCATGAGTTTTCTGCTTTTGCAGGCATGAGTGCGGCATGTATTACATCTGAAAACTTAAATTCTGATTTCGAATATGCATGGGTTATTGATTCAGAAGCAACAACTCACATGACATTTGCTGATCATATGATGATTCATGTAAGTAAGGCTGATGCAAATAGGAAAGTTTTTCTACCTACAGGTAATGCACATAAGGTAGTAAAACAAGGAGATATCATGTTTAGCAATGGTTTTGTATTGAAGAACGTATTGCATATACCAAAGTTTAAATACAGTTTACTTTCAGTAAGTAAATTATTGAATGATGAGGGAATTGGGATTTAATTCTATGCTAAGCACTGTGTTTTGCAGGACCAAGTTTGTAAGAGGACATTGGCAATTGGATTCCTGGAGAATGGATTATACTACCTTACTAGAAGATCTTTTAATAAAGATGTAATAAATAGTTTCAATGTCAAGTTTGATCATTGTATTTTGAGTGTTCAAGAAGATGTTACAGATATGATGACCATTTGGCATCAAAGGTTAGGTCATTTATCTGGGAATAGGATGAAGTATGTGCAAAATATACAAAGTCAGGGGGGAAATCCGGATGTTGACTTTGTACACTGTGATGTTTGCATACGTAGCAAAATGACCAGACAACCATTCTGTAATAGCACTTCAAAATCAATAAAATTGTTTGATTTGGTTCACATGGATGTATGGGGACCGTATAAAGTAGTTTCTCTCACTGGTGATAGGTTTATATTGACTATTGTGGATGACTTCTCCAGGGCTATGTGGCTCATTTTGTTCAAAAGTAAAGATCAAGTACCGGAGTTGATTGACAACTTCATAAAAATGGTACAGACACAGTATGATACATTAATCAAATGTATCAGGTCAGATAATGGTACTGAATTTGTTGGTCAGGAAACTCAAAGTGTTTTGAAAGAATGGGGGATAGTTCATCAAAGAACCTGTATAAATAGTCCACAACAGAATGGGAAAGCGGAAAGGAGACACAAGAGTCTTACAACTGTGGCAAGGGCTTTGTTAAAACAAGCAAGTTTGCCTCAAAGGTTTTGGGGAGAAGCAATGTTGCATGCTGCAACGTTGATAAATGTTCATCCAACCAAAGTTTTAGATTGGAAATCACCTCATCAAGTTCTATATGGGAAGATGCCAGATTATGATAAATTGAAGGTATTTGGTTGTACTGCATTTGCAGCCAATACAAGTGCACAAAAGGGAAAATTTGATGATAGAGCGGTAAAGTGTGTGTATTTAGGAGAATCTCCTGGACAGAAGGGCTGGAAATTGTTCAATATCCAAACACAGAAATTATGCGTTTCAAGAGATGTACACTTTATTGAAAAGGAGTTTCATTATTCATTTAACAAATTTCCTGTTTTGACAGATACAGAACAAAGATCCATTACAATACACACAGTTATACCAAATTGTGCTGAAGAGAGTATTATATCGACAAATACAGAAAATGCAGTTCCGGACTTACATCAACATTTTGAAGATCACACCAATAATGAAATAGTGCCTGTAAATTCCCAGGTGCAGACTCTAGAGCAAAGTGAAGTTCAAAGAGAAAAACACGATGATCTAAATGAACAAGAAGCTATAGCGCCTAAAAACACACAAGAACCACAATTGAGAAGATCCATAAGACAATCCAAACCACCAACATGGATAACTGATTTTGTGTCCAACAATGCCAGTGAAACTATAAGTTCAGAAAAGAAAGCAAAGAAGAAGATGCCAAGTTATACAATACAACATGCTGCCTTTTTGAGTCGCATTGCAAAAATCCCAGAACCAAGCAGTTACTCAGCAGCTAGCAAGGATCCTAATTGGGTTAAAGCAATGGATCAAGAGTTGAAAGCACTTGAAAGCAATGGAACATGGGAGATGACAAAGCTACCAAAAGGGAAGAAAGCAATTTCATCAATGTGGATCTTCAAAGTGAAATATAAAGCAGATGGCAGTTTGGAGAAATATAAAGCTAGGCTTGTAGCAAGGGGTTACAATCAAAGATGGGGGATAGACTATCATGATAGTTTTTCCCCAGTTGCAAAGGTGGTAACTGTGAGATTCTTACTTGCTATAGTAGTTCATTTTGGTTGGGAAATCTATCAAATAGATGTAAACAATGCATACTTGCATGGTTACATTGAAGAAGAGCTCTATATGGAGCCACCTGAAGGATATAATGCAAAGAAAGGGGAAGTTTGCAGACTTGTGAAATCCATTTATGGACTCAAACAAGCTGGAAGGCAGTGGAACAAAGAGCTAACTTACACATTGATGCAATTGGGATTCAATAGGTCTGTACATGACTATTGTATGTTCTATAAAACTGAAGGGAATGAATTTACTATGTTAGTCGTGTATGTGGATGATATCTTATTGACAGGATCGTCATTGAAAATTATCAACGATGTAAAGCAAGAATTGCACAAGGCCTTTACCATCAAAGACTTGGGAATTGCTAAGTATTTTTTGGGAGTAGAATTATCAAGATCAGAGGATGGGGTGGTGTTATCTCAACATAAGTACATCAATGATATGATCAAAGAGGCTGGATTAACAGAAGCAGAAGTTGCATATGCTCCTTTACCCGCAGGAGTGGACCTTACTGAAGATAGTCCTGTTATCGATAATTGTGATCGATATAGGAGAATCATTGGGAAGCTTCTTTATCTTGGTTTCACCAGGCCTGACATAAGCTATGCGACTCAACAGCTTAGTCAGTTTCTGCAACAACCTACCAAAATTCAATTCAATGCAGTAGTACATGTGCTGAGATATTTAAAAGGATCAACAACTATGGGGCTGTTTTATCCTACCAGATCAAATTTAAGTATTAAAGCTTTTTGCAAGAATGATTATGAAGAGCAGGATAAACAAAGCCAAATGAGAATGACTGCATTCAGTGATGCTGATTGAGCAAGGTGCAAGGAGACAAGAAGGTCAGTTGGAGGTTATTGTGTATTTCTGGGCAATTGTCTTATTTCATGGAAGGCAAAGAAACAGCCAACTGTGAGCAAATCTTCGGCTCAAGCAGAATATAGGGCCATGGCAACCACTTCGTGTGAAGTGAAATGGATCACATATTTGCTGACAGAGTTAGGATTGGATATTGAAAAACCAATTCCTTTGTTCTATGATAACAAAGCTGCAATTCATATTGCAGAAAATCCGGTTTTCCATGAACGAACAAAACATTTGGACATTGATTGTCACATAGTCAGGGAACATTTACAGAGTGGGCTCTTATGTACTCCATATATAGCTTCTGAAAACCAGCTGGCAGATGTCTTCACGAAGCCATTAACATTTGCTCAAATGTTACCTATGATATCGAAGATGGGAATTGTTGAAATGGAACAAGTAAAAGATAGAAAAACAAGTATAAAGGTGAAGGATATTTCACACGTGAAGATGGAGTGTTGAGAATGTTGCACGTGTTCAACTAGTGATCATAATAATAGACCCCAATTCTGGCGGAAAAATTAGTTGTTAGTCTAACAGCTAATGTTGAGCTGTATTTTGATATTTCCTATTATACCCCTCATTATCGATTATAAATATTCAGACTACAATAATAAAGGGCAGTGATTTTCATTTACTTTCTTTCAGCTTTACACATATTAAAATGCTAACAACTAAGTCTGACATATACAAATTAATTACTAATATAGTTACATATATGTAACACGAAATATATGAAATTGTTTTAGTTTATCAATAAATTTGTTTGGAAGATCCGAGATGTGATATTTAAATAATAGCCAAATCAGTTTTTAAAATTTTCAGTAATGTAATACTAAAATTGATCTTAATTGGAAACATTAAAATTAAATTTGCATAATTTCATTCGTTGAGCCTAAATCTACATTTCTTGTAAAACGTTATACGTAATATTTGATACTTATCCAAGTCCATATGTAAATAAATATAGTTATCCAATAGCTCAATATATCAATTTAATATCAATTTAGGAAAATAAGACATTAAATATATAAACATCCAAAAAAAATAAAAAAAATCAAAGCAATCATAATGATTTTTTTTTTTTTTTTTTTTTTTTTGCTTAATACACCA
The DNA here is from genome assembly GCF_963576675.1 of Euphorbia lathyris. NCBI lineage: Eukaryota > Viridiplantae > Streptophyta > Magnoliopsida > Malpighiales > Euphorbiaceae > Euphorbia > Euphorbia lathyris. The sequence goes on along the minus strand of NC_088917.1, from coordinate 83,794,553 downwards.
CTTGCCTTCGGAATTTGTCCAAAACGTGTAATTGGTTCTCTAAACATGCTTAGTGTCATGATTAAGTTACTAAATCTACAAAAAAACCGCTATAAAAATATATAAAATAGAAAGTTAATTTATTTTAGAGATTTAGAATCACGAATTAGACCCATATTTATTAATTTTGAATTTTTTACATATTCGGACAAATTGAATTAAACAAGTTTAAGGAGTACATGGATCACTGTAAGCAAGTTTAGCGAACCAATAGATTAGTTTAGGCAAATCCAAATGGGCAATAAGTTATTTTAAACAAGTTGATGGAATTTTAGAAAAACACTTTGTAAATTTAAGGGGTAATCAATCTTTTGGTAGAAGTTTATGAGAGTATTAAACAATTGTTTATGATAACCTGTGAATTTTTCAATTTCCTGATTTTTCTAGAAAAATGACTGAAATTTTTCGAATTTCATTTGTCGAGCTGCTGAATTCATTGGTAGGGAAGAGGATTCAAGAGTTGATATTATTAGTGGTTATATTATCTTAAAAAAAATATCAAAAAAGATTTGATATTCACTTTTTATTATTTTTTCATTAAAATTGTTATGTATTGTTATATTTGTCAATATTAAAAATAAAAAAAATATTCAATAATAATTATTATATTTACTAACAGTGTAAAAAGACTCCTCAATAATAGAGAGTAAATCAAAACTTTTAGTGATTTGAGGAGTGACTAAAATTGTGTTTGTTTCAACTTTTCGAATGAATATGTAGTGTTTCATTCCACATCGCATGAAATGTAGCATTTGTTAGGTTTATGAGTTTTTTTTATGAAAAGTTGTTTGTATATATTTCATGCACATTATTGCAGAATAACAAGGTTTTGGCCGACTCAATAAATTTTTTTATTTTGGGTTTTTATTTAGTTATTTAGATTTTTTTTTATTAATTTCGATTGTATTTTTTATTGGGCGAATTTCAAATATAACTCTATAGTTTTACCGATTTATAAATAGGTGTTTACGATTGTTTCTGCTAAAACAGGACTAGGGTCCTCGCCAAGTAAGTCATGTATGAATTGTTGAAACACCTTTCCACATAATTTTGATTTGACAAAATTGTTTAAGTATAATTTAAAATACATATTCTAAACACACTAAGTTTAAATGCTTTGATTTATTCTACTAATGTATTTGTTCAATGTTAAGTTAAAACTGTTATAAGACATAAGAATCAAAAGGCTCAAGCCCAATACGGAAGCCAAGGCCCAAGTCAAACAACTCAGTACAACTCGGCCCGCATATGTCAAGACGTTGCCGTTTTGAACAAAACGCAACTCAGCAAAAGGAAGGATCTAGAAGACCTTCGGGAACAACTTCAAGATGAAGCTGCTGAGTAGTCTCGACAAAGCGTACAAGACAGCAGCTGGCAAAGCAAAACTTCCAGACAAAGTATTTCCCCTTTGGGCAAAGTTCAGACGACACAGTATGCTGTCCAGTTGACTTTACCATAAAAGGAGAGACAGTCTGCTGAGCTGACCGAGGACAGAAGATACACAATTCTGATTGGCCGAGAGCTCTGAGCAAGTCAGGATGATAACGACATATAGCCGTTTCCCTCCAACGGTTATTTCGAAATTCGAAATGACCGATGCCCAGATGTCTCTATAAATAGTGCCATCACAAGCTTCACTCAACACAGAACTTGATCAAGCCATTACGCTGACCAAATTTCTACAAGTTCTGCAAGCAAAGAAGCAAAGCAAAATCTTACACTACAATTCTTATATCCGTGTAAAAGTCTAGAGTGATTGTTTCAATCGTCTAAAGTGTCTTAGCAAATCTTTGTAAAGGACAAAACACTTATCATTTCTAGAAATAGAAAGGAGAGGCTGAGTACTCGATTTTAGTACTTAGCGAGAGATTATGATTGAGTAGAGGTATAGAGGAAGGTACTCTTGTCATACTCAGTTGCTGATATTGTAAAAGGTTTGAGGCTCTACCTTTAAAAAGCTCAGTAGAGGATTTGAAATCTCGGAACGTGTTCCGGGGACAGGACGTAGGCTTAGAAGAAGCCGAACCTGGATAAATCTGCTGAGTGAAGTATTTCTTACCTTCAACTCCTTATTTATATTGCTTGCTTAAAATAACCAAAAACTGACCAAGTAAAGAGGTCAAGTTGAGTTGTGCGCGTTGAACGTCTGAGCTCAGGAATAGACTCTAAGTGCTATCTCCTGACTCAAGCTAAGAAACTGACCTAGTCACCAGTTGACTAAGCCAGTATCTTGCTGTTTACTCAGCGCCGCTGTTAAAACCTTTTTTTCCTTAGAAAAAGAAGTCTGCCCTAATTAAAAAAAAAGTTTAAATAGTTCCTAACCCCCCCTTGGAACTATACTTGCAACCTTACAAGGGACCAACAAGTGGTATCAGAGCTTAAAAGCTCACGGTAAAAGGTCTAACAACCTTGAGCTGATCCCTACCATGGGCGAAAATAGCACTCGGTTTCTACCTGGAAACCAAACAACTCAAATACTGCCTGAGGGGCTGTCCATTACTAGGCCTCCCCTATTCTTCGGGTCAAACTATACCTTTTGGAAGAATAGGATGAAAAACTTCATTCAGGCTACAAACATGAGTGCCTGGCTATCTATAGTCCAAGGCCCATTTGTACGTGTTGAGGTTGTGGCTGGCCAAACAGTTGTAAAAGCTGAGGCCAAATGGACAGAGGATGATCTTAAGAAGCTTCAAAATCATGCTTCGGCTATCAATATGCTTCACTGTGCGCTCGATGCTGCAGAATATAATAAAATCTCAGGTTGTGAGTCGGCACAAGAGATCTGGAAAAAGCTGGAAGTCACCTACGAGGGAACCAATAAAGTAAAGGAGTCCAAGGTGAATCAGCAGATGAGATTGTACGAGCTGTTCGAGATGAACAATGATGAGGGCATTTCAGACATGAATGCAAGGTTTATGAACATCATTAATGAGCTCAAGAGACTTGGGAAAATCTTCACTGAGGAAGAACAAGTCAAAAAGATACTCAGGAGTCTTCCTAAAGACTGGCAAGCAAAGAAGACAGCAGTTGAGGAAGCTCGGGATTTAACCACCTACAAATATGACGAACTCATCAGTTCATTGCTGACCCATGAGATATCCATGAAAAACTTTGAGGTGAAGGAAAAATCTGAAGACAAGAAGCAGAAATCCCTTGTCATGAAAGCTGACTCCACTGACGGGAGTTCAACTGACGATGAGGAGATGGCTATGTTCACAAGGAAGATGAAAAGGCTATTCAGGAAGAGTGACAAATACTCTAAAAAGCCTTACAGAAAGTTTGATAAGTATAAGGCTGACTCAAGTGACAGCAAATACAAAGAGGACAGCTCAAAGCCCGTTACATGCTTTGAGTGCCATCAAACTGGCCATATTAAGTCAAACTGCCCCACGCTGAGGAAAGACAAGAAGAGTGGGAAGAAGGCAATGGTGGCAACTTGGAGCGACAGTGATGAGTCTTCATCTACAGAAACTGAGGCCACCGAGTCAGCGAAGATATGCTTCATGGTTGACGAACTTGCTGGGCCATGCGTCTCTGAGCATGCTGACCTATCAGATGACGAGGAGCAATCAAATAAGGTAATTTCTCTTCCCCAACTCAGAAACAATATGGTTAATGCCCTGAGTGATCTCTATACACTTGTTAAGAAGTGTAATAAGAAAGTTAGAGCACTCAGCAGGCGTTGTGACGAAGTGGAAGAGGTCAAACTGAGTGACCTCAGATTCCTTCTTCAGGACAACTCCACTCTGCATGATAACATGAAGATCATACATGAGTCTGTCTCTGAAGTCCAGTCAGTTTCAAAGAAACTGGGAAAGGACGTCACAACTATCCAGAACCAACTAAAGGTTCCAAATAAAAGAAACAGTCCTTTGAGAACTCAGTACCAAGGTACTCAGCAGAGATGGAATCCCCAGCGAAAAGTCCAGTGTGACTTTTGTGGGAAGTTAGGACACACCACTAAGGTGTGCTGGCACACTCAGCACTGGGGTGCTGACAAGTCAGTGAAACATCCTAAACAGAAGGTCAGTTGTGACTTATGTGGAAAGAATGGCCATACCGTCCATGTATGTCGCCATAAAATAAAATATGATGCTTTACCTGTTGCACCTAACAAGCAAGGACCCAAAAAGAATTGGGTACCTAAAAGTAACTAGTTACAATGCAGGTAAGCCTGAGATGTGCCGAGAATTCAAAGATGTGGTATATTGACAGCGCATACTCAAGGCATATAACGGGTGATGAAACTCAGTTCATCACGTTTGAACGTAAACGAGGAGGAAGTGTAAGTTTTGGAGACAACAAGAAGGGTAAGATAGTAGGGTCAGGAACCATCGGACGTAATCCTACTATTGAATCTGTCTCCCTAGTCAGCGGACTCAAATATAACTTACTCAGCGTAGCTCAGCTATGTGACAATGGGAGAAAAGTTATATTTGATACTACTGGATGTAAAATATACGAGGGTAAAACAAATGAGTTAATATTAACTACCCCTCGAATAGATAATGTCTTTATGCTAGATTTAAAGAAAAAGTTTTCAAAAACTGTGTGCTTAGTATCAAAGGAAGAAAATTCCTGGCTATGTCACAGGAGACTTGGTCATGTAAGCATGAACCTTCTGGCCAAACTAGCAAGAAAGCAATTGGTTGAGGGACTGCCTGAACTTAAATTTCAAAAAGATCAATTATGCCACGCTTGCCAAGCTGGAAAACAAACCAAACAATCTTTTCACAGAAAAAATATTGTCTCAACTAAACGTCCGTTAGGGTTGCTACACTTGGATCTCTTTGGTCCAGTCCAGCCGCGGAGTCTGGGTGGAAGAAGATTTTCCTTGGTCATTGTAGATGACTTCTCTCGGTATACGTGGGTTATCTTACTGACCAGCAAGGATGAGACCTTTGAGACATTTTCAAATTTGGTTAGAAAAATTGAAAATGAAAAAGACCTAAAATTAGCTCACATCCTTAGTGATAACGGTGGAGAATTCAAAAACCAAAAGTTTGTTGAATTCTGTGAAGCCAGCGGCATTGACCACAATTTTTCTGCTCCTAGAACACCTCAGGAAAATGGGGTTGTAGAAAGGAAGAACAAAACTCTGGTTGAAATAGCCAGGACAATGCTGGATGAGCATAGGCTTCCAAAGTATTTTTGGGGAGAGGCTGTTAACACAGCATGCTATATTCTTAATAGGGCTCGAGTTAGACCTATATTAAAGAAAACCCCTTATGAACTTTGGAAAGGACGAAAGCCCAATATTGGATACTTTCGTGCCTTTGGCTGTAGATGTTTTATTTTAAATACCAAAGATAGCTTAGCAAAGTTTGATTCAAAAGCTGATGAGGCTATCTTTTTGGGCTACTCAACAAACAGCAAAGCATACAGAGTTTTTAATAAGCGAACTCAAGTTTTAGAAGAGTCAGTACATGTAGAGTTCGACGAAACTGACCCTGCAGGTAGATACCAGCCGCTGACCGAAGATGATCCACACTCAGTAACCACCGCTGACCAAGAACCAGCTACTGAGTCATTCACCAAAAGGCTGACCAAGAGTAAGAGTGAACCTAAGATTACTTTTACTGACCCATCTACTTCTGCAGAGATTGTTGAAACAAAAACAGCACAAGACATGAATCTACCTAAAAAGATAAGGATCCCAAGAGGGCACTCAGAAAGTGCAATCCTTGATTCTGCTGGGAATACCCTGATGACAAGGAATCAACTCAGGAAGTACCTCAGCAATGTTGCCTTCGTCTCAGTACAAGAACCGAAGAATTTCGCTGAAGCTGAGTATGATGAATTCTGGATGATCGCAATGCAAGAGGAGCTCGATCAGTTTAGAAGAAACGATGTATGGGAGTTAGTGCCTCATCCAAAAAGTCAAAAGACCATCGGAACAAGATGAGTCTTCAGGAATAAGATGGATGAACAAGGAAACGTAGTCAGGAACAAAGCAAGGCTAGAGGCAATTAGAATTCTATGTGCATATGCATCTTACATGAACTTTAAATTATTCCAAATGGATGCAAAAGTGCATTTGTTAATGGAGTTATAAACGAGGAGGTTTGTGTAAATCAACCTCTAGGTTTTGAGGACCCTAAGTTCCCAAACTATGTTTACAAACTCAAAAAGGCTCTGTATGGCCTCAAGCAAGCACCACGTGCTTGATATGAGAGGCTGACCAGTTTCCTACTTCTTATTCATTAAGAGAAAGGGTAAAGATACCCTGCTGGCCCAAATTTATGTTGATGATATAATATTTGGTGCAACTAACGAATCAATGTGTAAGGAGTTTAGCAAACAAATGCAGACTGAGTTTGAAATGTCCATGATGGGAGAACTCAACTTCTTCCTCAGTCTTCAAATTAAACAAGGAAAGAATGGCATCTTCATCAGTCAAGCCAAATATGCCAAGGAGATATTAAAGAAATATGACTTGGAAAATTGCAAGCCAATATCCACTCCTATGGGCACTGACACTGTCCTCTACGCTGACGAGAATGGTAAGTCAGTAGACAGCAAATTATATCGAGGTATGATAGGCTCTCTACTTTACTTAACAGCCAGTAGACTGAACATTCAGTTTTCAGTATGCTACTGTGCTAGATATCAATCTAACCCTAAGGAATCTCATTACATTGCTGTAAAAAGAATCCTTAGATATTTGCAAAGCTCAGTGAACGCAGGTCTATGGTATCCAAATACTCATGATTTTACACTCATCGGATACACTGACGCTGACTATGGACGGGATAAGCTAGAACGTAAAAGCACCTCTGGAGGATGTCACTTCTTAGGAAGCTGTCTTGTATCCTGGTTCAGCAAAAAGCAGGCGTCAGTAGCCTTGTCTACCACTGAAGCTGAGTACATTGCTGCTGGTCATTGTGTTGCTCAAGTCCTATGGATTAAGCAACAACTTGAAGACTATGGTGTTCAAACGAAGACAATTGAAGTCAAATGTGACAGCAAAAGTGCAATTGATCTCTCAAAGAACCCAATTCAACACAGCAGAATGAAGCATGTCAGCATCAGACATCACTTCATTAGAGACCATGTACTCAAAGGTGAGATCAAGCTGACCTTTGTCCCAACGGACGAACAACTTGCGGATATCTTCACGAAGCCACTGGCCCGTGAGCAGTTCAGCATACTGAGAGAAGCAATTTGTATGTTTAATCCTCTTCAGTAAATTCCTGTGCTAAATGAATATGAATGCTGAGTGAATTACTATGCTGAATGATTGATTGTTTGCTGAGTAACTCATCGAAACTGACTGAACATCAAATACTGAGTAAACTTGCACACTGAGTAAATTAGTTTTTAAACTTAAACTTAAAAATCATCCGTAAATGCAATACTGACCACTCAGAATATCAAACGCTTGACATTCTAAACGCTGAGTGTTAGATCCGTTAGCATAAATGCAATAGCACGCGTATAGCCCTAGGATGACGTATTCGCCGTATGTGTCATAAATGCCAGGATCTTTGTCGGTACACAATCCCAAGGCAAAACTGACACATGGATTTGATCAAATCCACACCGCTCATTCCATCTATAAATAATGGGTAATTCTCCATTTTTTATTCGTTACGCTTAATCAAATTCTAAGGCAAAGAAAACTCTTTCTCTCTCAAAATCCTTCTAAACCTTCCCCATCCTCGAAAATGACTAAGGTATCCTACAACGTCTCCAGTGCCGGCCACCAAAAGACTAGCTCTGATGAACCTACTGGAAATCCTCCTACGCCGAGCAAGGGAAAAACTGGCCAAACCTCTGGTCAAGAAAAGCCTGTGAAAGTCCGAACCTACTCCAAAGTTTTTGAGAACGTACGAGAATGGAAAGTTGAGCCCTCCAGATGGGTCTCAGAACACTTCGTACAGAACGAACAACCTTTCTGCGAATGGATTTCACAAAACGGCTGGACGGAGCTGTTTTCGGTTAGGGATGAAACCTATCCTGACCTAGTGAGGGAGTTTTACCACAACCTCAAAGTTGCAAATGACAACACTGACTACCTGTGCACTGAGGTGAAGGGCAAAACCATCTTCGTCAACCCTCTCTACATAGGAAATCTTCTCAAGCTAAAAACTGAGGGAGCAAGGCTGAGAAGATCGGGAGATCAGGATAAAACTGACTATGCACACAACTTTTGCAAACCTGAGGGTCACTCAGGAGAAGTCTCAGCTTCATCAATGGGTCAGCACCAGAAGATGGCTCATTACTTGCTGACCTATTTCATCTACCCGAAGATCAACTGCACTACATCAGCAACAAATTTCGAGCAGTGCTTTATATGGCACATGCTGACGTACACTCCCATCAACATGCCCGTCTTTCTCATTGCTGGTTTCCTTCGAAGTACTAACACGCTGAGTCTTGGTTCAATCATCACCAGAATCCTGATTGACCACAAAGTTGACCTCGAAGGTGAGGAGAAGACTCGAGGAACTGAGATAACTGCTTCCTCGCTGAGGGCACTAAAGTTTGGACAGCCCTTGAAGAAAGGTAAAGTTGCTGCTGCTGCTGGCCAAGCTGAAGAAGCTGTTGGGCCAAAGAAAGGAAGAAGGACTAAGGCCCCTGCTTCCCACAAAAGGAAAACTGCTGAGACTCCTTCACAAAACGTTGAGTCTCCAGCAAAGAGGCAGAAGTCAGCTGGTAAGTCAGCTGAGAAAAGAAGCAGGCAAGGTGAGCCTGGAACTGAGGAAGCTGCTGAGCAACCTCAGAAGAAGCAGAAACCGTCTACACTGACTCCCCTCAACGCTATACCAACTGATTTTGTTGTACCGGGTGACTCTCACTTCACCCAGTGTCAAGGTACTGTTGCTGAGGATGATGAGCACGATGTACAATTGGATGATCATTTTATCTCCCAAGTTGAAGAAGAACTTGATGGTGATAGCTCAGAGGAAGAAGAAGAAGAAGCCAGCGGTCAGGATGACGCTGAGGACTCTGAGGAAACAGCCAGTGAGATTGAGGTTGAGCATGCCGATACTGAGTTTGCTGCTGGAGTTGAGCAAGTACTCGACCAACACACTGTTGATCCAGCTGAAGAGCAAGCTGACCAGCCTCATACTGAGCACCAAGAATCTTCCCCTTCTCACTCAGGAGAACCTGATCATACTGTCACTCCACCTCGTAGAAGGCGAAAGTTGGTCAAGGCCAGTGAGAAGCTAGTCAGTGAACCTCCTGTGCAACTACCAACTCTTCCTGACTTTGTCGTCTCAAAGACAACTAAGGACCCTTCTACCGTCCAACTTAAGTTCTTCAAACGCCAAACCACTTCCACTACATCGGCGCCATTAGAAAAACAAGCCTCTGTTTCTTCTCAACAGGAACATGCCGACCCCAATGCTTCTGCAACATCAACTAGTCAGGTTGAGCCGTCTACTGTTCATGCTATTTCCTCAAGCATGGTGCTGACTCCACACACTTCTGCCGTCAACACGAACAGTATTCGCATTACAACTTCTCCAACTCAACTCTCTGCTGATCAATCAACTATCCCACAAACACAAGTGCAGATTGGTTCATCACTTCCAGTCACTGACCTGGTAACTCCTTTCACTCATTTTCCTTCCGGTCACACTGATGTCCCTGAAGGATCACAAAGCTATCTGAATGCCACTGAGTCCGGTAAAAAGATCATTGACTCGGTGCAAGCATTAATCAGAGACCTTCAACACTCCACTCCTCCTGCTGCTGGATCTTCACTTCTTGAGACCACCCAGCTTTCCCAGGTCACTCAGCTTCTCAATGAAGTTAAGGGACTCAAGGATCTGCTGAACGTTGTCTTATCCTACCAAGCACAGCAAGCTAAGCAGGATTCAATTGCCAAGTTGGCTGAGATTCAGCTGACAACCGTGCAACACCTGAACTCTCTCCATCAACAAGTCCAGAAATTGTCAGCTATGAACACTGACTATGCCACTTCATCAGAAATCAAAATGCTCTTTGCTCAGCTTCATACTGAGCAACTTAAGACCAACGAGCAAATGGTGTCGCACAGTCAGTGCTTAGTAGAGCAAATCGGTGAGGCTATAAGGTTGCTTAATCTGAATAAGCAAGAGATGGATACTGACGCAATGAAGCAGAACGAGATGATGACTCTCGCACAACAGACCTTCAATCACATTCGTCATAACAACATCCAACGTCAGTACTATGACACAGCTCTCTTAAAAACCTTTCACCAAATCTTTGCTGGCCTCACGGAAGCTCTTATCTGGCAAGGCAAAGCTCAAGCGTTCATTATAAATATGCTCAGTGCTGCTGATCTCAAAGTACCCGAAGAAGTCTCAGCTGATAGAGTTGCCATTTTTGATGGCGTAAATGAAAGCGCTGAGAAGCTTAAGGAGCTGTCCCAAGAACTGACTCGCGCTATATTAACTGATGCTTTCAGACTCCCTGAAGTTGACAAAACGGGGGAGAAAGAACATGCAGCTAGAGCTCAGCATGAGCGAAGTCAGTCGTCGCAACACAAGAAAAAGAAATAGATAGGCTAGCTCAGTATAGGCTAAGACAGTTGTAATCTATTTGCCTTATCTATAAAAAATTTTGATGTGTAATTACTGAAATTTTGCTGTGTAATTACTGACTTCTATCTATATATCATATTTGCATCTCTTATTCAAATCCTGATTTATGATATATGTTATTAAGTACTGAGTCATTATGTATCTTCAATTAAATCAGCTATGTTTAATACTTGTAACATTTATTGACTAAATGATATGCTGATAACATGTTTGACATTGACCTATGTGTTTATAAAACATTCTGATAAGAACTCATTGAACAACAAATTACTCAGCGCGCTCTATATGACTAAACCTTCCGCTTAATACTGAGTAAATAGAATATGTTGATATAGCTGACCTATATCTGAAAACTGACCTTAGACTTACTCATTTAAACCTTTTGAGTAAAACTAAGTCAGTAGCTCAACCCTTACGGGGGAGTTTGCTAAATTATACTAGGTCAACTATCATGGGGGAGCTCATACTGAGTTCCTCGCTGAATAGTTTTTGCCAACATCAAAATGGGGGAGTTTGTTGAAACACCTTTCCACATAATTTTGATTTGACAAAATTGTTTAAGTATAATTTAAAATACATATTCTAAACACACTAAGTTTAAATGCTTTGATTTATTCTACTAATGTGTTTGTTCAATGTTAAGTTAAAACTGTTATAAGACATAAGAATCAAAAGGCCCAAGCCTAATACGGAAGCCAAGGCCCAAGTCAAACAACTCAGTACAACTCGGCCCGCGTATGTCAAGACGTTGCCGTTTTGAACAAAACGCAACTCAGCAAAAGGAATGATCTAGAAGACCTTCGGGAACAACTTCAAGATGAAGCTGCTGAGTAGTCTCGACAAAGCGTACAAGACAGCAGCTGGCAAAGCAAAACTTCCAGACAAAGTATTTCCCCTTTGGGCAAAGTTCAAACGACACAGTATGCTGTCCAGTTGACTTTACCATAAAAGGAGAGACAGTCTGCTGAGCTGACCGAGGACAGAAGATACACAATTCTGATTAGCCGAGAGCTCTGAGCAAGTCAGGATGATAACGACATGTAGCCGTTTCCCTCCAACGGTTATTTCGAAATTCGAAATGACCGATGCCCAGACGTCTCTATAAATAGTGCCATCACAAGTTTCACTCAACACAGAACTTGATCAAGCCATTACGCTGACCAAATTTCTACAAGTTCTGCAAGCAAAGAAGCAAAGCAAAATCTTACACTACAATTCTTATATCCGTGTAAAAGTCTAGAGTGATTGTTTCAATCGTCTAAAGTGTCTTAGCAAATCTTTGTAAAGGACAAAATACTTATCATTTCTAGAAATAGAAAGGAGAGGCTGAGTACTCGGTTTTAGTACTTAGCGAGAGATTATGATTGAGTAGAGGTATAGAGGAAGGTACTCTTGTCATACTCAGTTGCTGATATTGTAAAAGGTTTGAGGCTCTACCTTTAAAGAGCTCAGTAGAGGATTCGAAATCTCGGAACGTGTTCCGGGGACAGGACGTAGGCTTAGAAGAAGCCGAACCTGGATAAATCTGCTGAGTGAAGTATTTCTTACCTTCAACTCCTTATTTATATTGCTTGCTTAAAATAACCAAAAACTGACCAAGTAAAGAGGTCAAGTTGAGTTGTGCGCGTTGAACGTCTGAGCTCAGGAATAGACTCTAAGTGCTATCTCCTGACTCAAGCTAAGAAACTGACCTAGTCACCAGTTGACTAAGCCAGTATCTTGCTGTTTACTCAGCGTCGCTGTTAAAACCTTTTTTTCCTTAGAAAAAGAAGTCTGCCCTAATTAAAAAAAAAAGTTTAAATAGTTCATAACCCCCCATTGGAACTATACTTGCAACCTTACAAGGGACCAACATGAATTACCGATGAAAAAAGTTATTCGAGCCTTAAACGTCGGTGAGGAAAGGTCAAGCTAAAGGGGTATGATTCCACTGACTTGTGAAATGATGCATTAAAAAAGACCATTTATGCTAAGACTATGAGATTGTCGTTGATCTGCTAAAAACTTTTAGATTGACACAGTAAATTTTGACAGTTAATATCCTTAAATTAGAAAATTTCAAGAATTGGAATATGTCTATGTTCGATAGTTTACATACTAACGGCAACAATTATCATAATTTTATCAAACACTAATAATTAATCAGCTAATAACAAACAACTAACAGAAACACCAAACAACAATAGCTATTAGTTAACAGTTGAATCAAACAGAATCTAAAGTCTGTTGGAGTTGGTTTTAAACACAAACTCGTGAAGATTTAACTTAAGAGTCCAACAAAGGAGTCCATTGGATATGCTCTTAGTTCCATAAATTAACTTTTATTGATATATTTTAATATATGGATGATTAAATACTTCATAAATTAACTTTTATTGGTGTACTTTAATATATGGATAATTACATACTTATTAAGCATGTTGAAGATCATTGAGAAGCTTAACTTTGATCTTGTTGAGAGTACTTAGAACATCTTTGCTACCAATCCTCTCCATAGGTATATCTACACAACATTTCAAGGCTAAGTTCATAATCGAAGATGTGCAATTTGTCTTAGCCAGATAATGTGATTCGTTGACCCTAAGCAAATTGGGATCAACAAGTTGAGCGACTCTATAAGGTAAGAACTCTTCAACCCATTGCTTCATACTTATGTCTTCATTAAACATCTCATCTGTAGGCCTTTTTCTTGTGAAAGTTTCAATCAACAAAATACCAAAACTGTATATATCCCCTTCTATAGAAACAATTCCTTCAGATCCATACTCTGCATCAAAATTTGATTTAGTTAGCCTCGCAAACAAGCAATTACTATTTCAAACATAATATATATGCAGAACATCCAACATCACCTGGTGCCATGTATCCAACGGTTGCAAGAGTTATAGTTTGTATAAAAGATTCATCTTCTCCGACAAGCTTTGCTATCCCAAAATCAGTTACATGAGCAACCATATCCCCATCTAGAAGGATATTACTGGGCTTCAAATCACAATGAACAATAGGACTCATGGAACCATAATGAATATATTCAATTGCTGATGCAACATCAATCATTATGTTCAATCTCTGAAAAATGTCTAAAAAGTAGTTGTGAGAATACAACCACTTTTCCAGGCTCCAATTAGGCATGAACTCCATGACTAAAGCCTTAAATTCAGTGGTACAACAACTAGTGATTATTTTCACAAGATTTCTATGTCGAATCCCATGCAGTACTTCACACTCCACATCAAAACTCTTGAATGCTCTTTCTGACTCCAAATTGAAAACTTTAATTGCAACGAACAACCCATTTGAAAGAGTCCCGCTATATACCGAACCAAAACTCCCTCTGCCAAGCAAGTTCACCTCATCAAATTTATTTGTTGCACGTTGAAGCTCATGAATAGAAATAATCTGCCATGTTGCTAAAGGTGGAAAACTCGCTTGGTGAGTCAACAATCTTTTTTTCCTTTTTACATACCAAATTAGGATGACAATAACAATTCCAAATGCCAAAACTGTTATTCCAATTGCAACTAGTACTATCTTGGTTTTCTTTGGATGGTTCTGATTGCTAGTTACGCATGGATTGACTTGGAATTTAGGTACCCCACAAAGTGCTTCATTTCCTAGGAATGATTGGCCTGATAAGCTTGTAAATGTTCCTCCATTAGGAATTTCTCCTTCTAACTTGTTGAATGAGACATTAAAACTCTTAAGATATTTTAATTTCTCTAGGGACTTGGGCAATTTTTCGGAGAGACTATTGATTGATAAATCCATGAATTCCATGTTTATAACATCACCAAATGATTCAGGAATGGAACCATTTAATCTATTATTAGATAAAGAGAGAAGCTTTAGAGATTGGAGGTCTCCAAAGGTCGATGGGATACTACCTGATAATTGATTTTGAGACAAATCAAGTAATATAATAGCTCTCAAACTTCCAATATCTATTGGAAGATTACCACTTAAGGAATTTGATTATAGGTTGAGTTCAATGACATCTTTAAGCCTCAAAAAAGTTGACAGAATAGTAGAATTGAGTTTGTTGTAATCCAAATAGAGCTTCCTAAGAGAACTAAGATTACCCAAGCAAGAAGGAATACTTCCGGAGAGCTCATTTTCGCCAAAATATATCCAACTCAATCTTTGTAAACCACATAATTCAAAAGGTATGGACCCTTGGATTCTATTTGACTGGAGATTTAATACTTGAAGCGTCCTTATTTTTCTAATTGTCTTGGGAATAGATCCTTTCAAATTGTTATGTCTTAAATTCAATAAAATCAAGCTAGTTAAGTTGCCAATTTCCTTAGGGATGGTTCCTATTAATCCAGAACCATACATAAAGATATCTTGAAGGGAAGAAGATAGGTTTCCTATGGAAATTGGTAGAGTAGAATTCAATGGATTAACACCTAATTCTAAATTTTTCAAATTTTTGCAATTGGCCAATGAGGAAAATGAAGTCAATAAAGATTGACTAGTGAGTTGATTGTTCCATAAAATGAGAATTTGAAGCTTTCTTAAATTTCCTAGACCAAAGGGTATATAGCCAGAGAACATGTTTGAATTCAAGTCTATACTAGTGAGCTTAGATGCATTAGACAGAGATGTGGGAATAGGACCATGAAACTTATTTCCTTCAATATAAATTTTTTCAAGACTGGGAAGATGAAAACCAAAGCTTGGAGGAAGATTGCTTAAGAAATGATTATAACCCAATGACAACACTCTTAATGTTGAAACATTAAAAATGTTAAAAGAAAAAATTCCATCAAGGTTGTTAATTCCAAGCTTTAGTTCCTCTAGGTAAGCAAAGTTTCCCTTTTCAAAAGGAATGCTACCTGCAGTGAAAATTCACTTAAGAAATTAATAATTAAAATTATGTTTATAAAAAAAGTTTATGTAAAATTTTATTCTAGTTTCTTTTTTTTTTTGTTAATCTTTGAACATCGTCAGATTAACACTTATAATAAAGACATATAGTTCATTGTCAATTTAAACACATAGGTTAGATAATACAAGAAGCTAGAGCTAACAATAATATATGAGTTCATTATCCGTTTGAAAATATACTTAGATGTTTTTCATGTAAGTTTGAGGTTTTTGGTTCATGTAAAAAGTTGCATTTGGTATATTAGTTGTAAATTTTAGTTTTTCATCATTTCCAAATGAATTCTGAATATGGCTCTCTTTGCATAAGTTGGTATTTATTGGTTTGCTTTTATATAAGTTGAAAATTTCTTTACAGTCTTCATATTTTACCTGTTTATTGTCCTTGTTGAGGTATCATCTAACATTGCAAATTGACAATGACAAGAGATATCAAGTGTGTTTATGGCTATCTTTTAACAATTAATACTATATTTTTCTACTGATTTTAAATCGGCCCAATATAATCCTTGTACTTATTTTAAAAAGACAACTGTCTCCATATACTTTCAAAATATCCTATTTGCCATTTGAACTTGTTTAAAGTAACTTATTAAATGCTAAAATACACATGGTAAGGAGAGATTTTAGAATAGTTGAAATGTGTACATTTTAAGCAAGTTCACGAGGCCAATAGATCATTTTTAGGGGTTAGCAAAATCGAACGGAAAATTGAAAAATCAAACCGACTAAACCAAACTAAAATGTGGTTTGATTCTTATTTCTCAATTAGTTTATATTTTCGGTTCGGTTCGGTTTTGTTTGGTTTAAAACAGAACAAAAGTGAACTGATTTTTATTTTTAGAGATACAGAATTGTGGCGATAATGGTGGTTTTGATCTTAAACCAACAAACATTGGGCTAAAATACTTTATTTGATAAAGTTGCTTATTCTTACAAACATTGGGCTAAAATACTTCCCCAACCCTAGGGAATTACAACCACAAAACCCTGCATTTTTACTAACAATAGGGGGAAAAGGGTTTACAACACAATGTAAATGTAGTAATTAAACATAAATGGCAAGACATTAACTAAAGTAATGACAAGACAGTAAATAGGTAGTGGCAGGCTTGTGGTAGGCTTGTCTTTCTTGGCTGCGAAGTTGAGCCACATGGTGTGTGTTCTATCTTACACACCACGTGCCTGGATTTTTGAGCCTATTCAGACAAGTACCAAGATTTTCTCGGCATGTGGAGGGTCTTCCAACATAATTACAAAGGTTGTCATCCTTTTAACCCACACTACATGTGGAGTAAGTGACATACCATGTGTTTTAATCAAGGAAGAACCAAAGAGCAAGAACTACGGTGTGTGGAGGCTCCAAACCATATGAACCTTCTCACATTGAATTCCAGCCTTCTAAATTTCTCACATGATGTGTTAAATAGGACACACACCGTGTTAGCCCATATTTACTCTTGGGTCAGCTTGTTCATTGTGATGCCCTCATCATTCTCTCATTTTCTAAAGGACTTGGACCTTAATTATTCTTTGGTAAACTCAAGAGGTATATCCGGCTTGTATGGGCTTAGGTCACGTATGTTAAAGGAAGGTCACATCTTACCTAGCCCATTCAAAAGTGCAATATATATGGTAGGCATTCACATTACTATCTTGGTGACTTTGTAAAGGGCATACTTCTTTAGTTAGAGTTTGCTACTTGGTGAGCTTGCAAGTTTCTCCTTACTCAAATACACCATCACTTCATCTCCAACCTAAAATTAAAGGTCCCTTCAGTGCATGTCAACCTTTGTCTTTAACTTATTGTTCTGCTATTCAAGAGTCTCCTTCACCTATTGCTGCATTTGTTGATACTTATTGGCAACCTTGTGAGTGGACATGTTCCCCTTATCCCTTTTGGAAGGTCTACAATGTTAAGATTGTGCTTAAGAGTCTTCATTTATACCATCTCAAAGGGTGAATTTCCCATTCCCGAAACGAACAACCTCATTGTAGGCGAATTCTGCTTAGGCCAACATTAAGTCCCACATTTTTTGCTTGTCTTTGAACTTGCTCATCAATAGGTTCCCCAATGTCTAGTTGACCACTTCGGTTTGGTCATCGGTTTGAGGGTGAGTGGTGGTACTGAACTTCAAAGTCATAACAAATAAAGCACACAAAGTCCACCAAAAATGACTTAGAAACTTAGTATATTGATCTGATACAATGCTTTTTGGAACCCCATGTAGCCATACGATCTGCTGTAAGAAAAGGTTGGCAATGGTCGAGGCGTCATTTGTTTTTCGGCATAGAATAAAGTGTAACATCTTAGGGAAGTGCTGAAGCACTATAAAGATAGTGTCCATCCCTCTTTGTGTCCTTGGTAAACCCAACACAGAGTCCATCGATGAGTCTTCCCAAATGGTATCTAGCACGTGTAGAGGTATACGTAATCCAGATTTGGTAGCATGTCCTTTACCAATTTGGAAAACATAGCACCGCTCCACTAGATATGCTACATCTCTCCTTATCTTCAGTAAAAAATATTGGGAGCTCACCGCTTTATAAGTCTAGACCCTTCCGAGGTGTCCTCTATATCTTCTTCGTAATCCCCTCTCACATGTTCAAAACATTCCACTTCCAGAGTTAAAGTCTTGAGAAGTGAAATTCTCCAGCTTAGAGCATCCGCCACTTTATTTTGTTGCCTAACTTTGTGAAGAAGTTTATAGGGGAACTTATCCAAAAAGGCGGACCACCTATCATGCATCGAGCTTCGAAGTTGTTTTTAGCTTCCCAAATACTTCAAATCTTGGTGGTCATTATAAAGTATAAACTCCTTCCTCACTAGGTAATGCTCCCACATTTTCGATGCTCTCACCACGAAATAAAACTCTTTGTCATGCGTGGCCTACTTTTGCCTCGATTCACATATCTTCTCACTAAAATAGCCCATATACCTCTTTTTTAGCATGAGTACCTCATCAAAGGGCTCCTTAAAATTGGGAAAAGCTAGTACCAGAGTTGTACTCAACTTCTCCTTAAGCAATGCAAAACTTCCCTCGTGCTCTTCCTCCCATTTAAACCCTCTTCCCTTCTTCAGATAACCCATTGAAGCTACAGATATCTCCCACGTTCTCAGGTGTCGGCCATTCCATGATGGCCCGAACCTTCTCCTCATCAAGATCTCCATAACAAAATCACATTTTTTGGAAATGGCATACGATTGGTGCTTTCTCAACAAGTGTAGTACAACCCTCAAGTGTTCAACATGTTCTTCCAATGTTTAGCTATGTATGAGGATATGATTAATGTATACTACCATAAACTTCTCGATCACCAGACAGAGTACTTGGTTCATCAACCTTCTAAAGGTTCTTGGAGCATTTTCATCCCAAATAGTATCACTAGCCACTCATACAATCCATCCATTATCTTGAAGGTCGTCTTTCACTCATCCCCGACTCAGATATGAATTTGGTGATAACCGCTTTGCAAATCGATCTTAGAGAAGACCTTCAACCCACTAAGTTGGTTTGACATATCATCAAGCCTCGGTATTGGGAACTTATGACAGAAAATAATCTTGTTAATAACACAGCTATCAACAAACATATGCCATTTTCTTTGGTGCAATAAAGGCTGGAACCACATATGGACTCATACTCTCCCATACATACCCCATCACCACTAACTTGCCAACCTTCCCCTTCATTATCTCACTTTCTTTCGGCTTCATATAGTATTGTGAAAAGGTTGGTAAACTAGCCCCGACCACCAAATCGATATGATGTTGGATGTCCCTTAACGGTGGTAATCTGTATGGAAACTTTTTGGGAAATAAGTCCTTATAATATTCAAGCATATTGTTCACTTCATCTAGAACTTCTCTCTACTCTTTGCCCTTTGGCCCCCCAATAGCTTTCACCAGAACCATATAGACAAGTTGGCTCTCCTCACACTCATTGATAAATGACTTATGAGTAGGGCACACAATCAATGACGCATTCTTCTTCGAGTTCGGTTCCCTCGGCATAGGGGCGAGCACATACTTTACCCATCCTTTATGAACGGATAAATGTTTCTCCTCTTGATATGAGTAGCATCTCTATCAAATTTCTAAGTTCGTCCAAAGAATAAATGACATGCATCCATATCCATTACATCATAATAAATATCATCTCGATAGTCCCCAAGGGAAATCTACCGATTTATACCTTTGATCCACTCTCAACTCGCCTACATTTTTAATCCACCCATATATAGGCTTGGATGGGCCTCCATAACTAACCCAAACTTCCAGATGATTGTATTACTTATGATGTTCTCTTTACTCCCACTATCAGTAATCATATTGCCCCTTTCCTATTGCACTAAGCAACGAGTTTAGAATAATTGATATTGTTGATCCTCATCAACCTAGTTAGAAACTAATGGTCTCCTCACAACATGCATAGTATGCCATCATCACATTCTCTGTCATCCTCTTCATCTATTGGCTCGCAAAACACCTCATCATCCTCATAGTTGTCTTCATAACATTAAACCATATTAGCACTTCTCCTTTTGGCACATTCTTTAGAATGATAACCCGACTCATTACATCAGAAGCATTTAAAATGTGTCAGTTTCTTGTTACCCCTAGGTGATGGTGGCGCTCCCTTAAAAGGTCTCACATCCCCTACTAGTGCCTTCCCCATAATTGGAGGTTTCATGGTGCTAGAACTTACCAATTGCTTCCCTTTGTCTATCGGCTTCTACACATCTCTTCCTATAAAAACGAACTATCTCCCTCGGACTGATGGTAGCTATCTCAGATCCTTACACTCAATTGTACCCAAATAATCATTTTCGTCCCAATCATATCTTAGATATTATACCACAAGCGTTATACGTACCTCAAAGTCTTTTGAATTTCGGTTTCAGACAAGTTAGCCCTTACCGAAAGTTGAAAGAATTCTGAAGTGTATTCGTGGATGCTCCTGGTGCATTATGAACATCCCTAATATGAGGTGTAATTGTATTTTTCATAGTCCAATGGTAGAAATTACTCTCGAAGCATCATCTTCATTTGAAGCCAATACTGAATCGCCTCCCTTCCCCATATTATTCTTCCCTCTCTCAATTGGTCCCACTATACGGAAGCACCCCCTTTCAAATGGTAAGCTAGTAACCAAAACTTCGTTCATCTAGAATAACGACATACTCAAAGAACCATTCCAAATGAGGGCAAAACAATTTTTATCTTGAAAAGAATCGTCCCTATCAAAATTTCTAGCATTACCTCCCTAGTATAATCAACATCAACATATGGATTTCTCCTAACAACATCAACATTCTTATTATCAATAAACCTAATATTCAACACCATCATATCCATCACGATCACCATCTTTATTACACACAACTACAAAGTTCGGTCTTCTTACCTCGTCAACCCTTGGACCCTTTGATGCATGTTTGGCGATGTTAGGTTCCTCTTTGGTGGAAATGGAGATGACATTGTTGGTTGTCGTTGTGGTTGAGGAATTAGAATCTCTTCATTTCGTCGTTGATGACATCCGGCGGGTTGTTGGATCATATTTCACATTTCTAGTTGGAACCTCTCCATGGATGCTCTCACCTCCCATATTTCATCGGTAAACACCTGGTGTTGCTCCCTTACTTCAGCTCTCAAGTCTTCAATCTTCTTATCTACTTCCATTTGCTTCCTGTGGTAACCTCGATTGAGCCATTTCTGAAAGAAGTCCCGGTTTAGGAAACCACCACATTCGATACCAACTGATATGGGTCTTGGAGATAATGGTGATTTTGATCTTAAACCAACAAAGAAATAAATCTTCACCAGCTTAACTAGTAGGAGATAATCATATTCAAGGTTGAAGACCTTACTTCTAAGATCTTTGGGTCAGTTCACACGTCGTGTGGCTAGATCTTTGGGCCAGTTCACACAAGTAGCAAGCTTGACTTAGTGTGTTGAGGGTCTTCCAATGTAATTACAAATTTTGATATCCTTTTAACCACACGACATGTGGAGTAAGTGACACAATGTGTGGCTTAATCAATGAAGAAATAGAGAGCAACAACTGCGACATGTGGAGGCTCCACACCGAGTGGACCTTCCCCATGAATCCGCTCCTTCTAACTTGCCGTGTGAGCCTAAATTTACTCTTGTGTCGGTTTGTTCATTGTGATTCCCTCATCATTTAGGTTTTCGACTTTTATCCATCATATCTTTAGTATCAATTGAAACAGATGAATATAATTGCAAAGCAAGAAAGGATAAAAGTTAGAAAAACCTAAAGCTTTTTTGCAATACAAATTGAAACAGATGAATATTTATTATATATATATATTTGGAAGTTAGGAGGCATATTTATCACACAGGAATATAAATATTATATAGGTTTTCAACTTTTCCTTCTCAGCCCTCAAAATATCACTTGAAACATACAAATATTTATTACATGTATACAACTTTTAGTATTTTTGTTGGATAAATCACATATGAATATTTATTTATTTTTTTTGGTAGAAAATGAAAGGAAAGCAAAGCAAAACAAGCAACTACACCGGGATTAGCCTAGGAAAGCTAACCCCAATCCTATCCTCTAAAAGAAGAGGAGAAAGAGCGATAGGGGGAACGGTAAGGGTAGAAACACCTAACACCCCCTCATGGCCTGCCGCCGCCAAGTGATCTGCAACACGGTTCTGCTCCCGAAAAATGTGGCTGAACTCAAGCATATCAAATGAGCGGCTAAGCCTCTTAATAGCTTTAATAAGGTTGTGGCTATGAAGACCCATGGCATGACTACCCAAAATCATATTGATGGCCTCCAAGTTATCTGACTCCACAGAAAGCCTCTTAACACCCAGCCTAATCGCCAGCTGGATCCCAGAGAGAATTCCCTAGAGCTCCGCAGAGAAGGAAGAACCCAAACCCAAATTCTGGGTAAACCCAGAAAGCCAGGCGCCTCCCGCATCCCTAAGAACACCTCCGGCAGTAATCTTACCATTACTGAGGCAGGAACCATCAGTATTCAGCTTCACAACCCCCTCTCTCGGCCTGCTCCAGCTCACGAGGTGGACATCACTACTCGGGGAAGATCTGGCAAGGGACTCACCTTTGAAACTATCAATAATAGAGGAGAGTTTCTTCAAGAAGAACTCAGCTAAGTTAGGCAAAAGCACAACTTTATTATCAAAAATCTCCTCGTTCCTCCATTTCCACACTTGATGACAGATAATGGCAAAGAAAATGTCCCCATGCTCCATATAAGACAATAACTTTCCCCTAATACCATCTGAGAACCAGTCATTCACAGAATGGGACATGAAGGAAGAGAAAGTATGATGAGGGAGAATTTTCTTCCAAACCTCTTCACTCTTAGGGCAATCCCTGAGAGCGTGGCACAACGATTCAATATGGCCTCTACATCTACCACAAGCTCCAGAGGTCGCCAAATGCCTTCTATATCTATCTGAGTTAGTAAGTAATCTGTCTTTAACGCCCAGCCACAGGAAGCTCCTCATGCGGTAGGGGATTTTAAGGGACCAAATGGTCTTCCAAATATCCGAGGGATTATTAGTCCTGTTAAGGGAAAAAGCTTCAAAGGCAGATTTGCAAGAATAGACTCCATTGTTAGTCAGCGCCCAGCAATGCTTATCCATGTCTTCCTCTTGATTACTCACCTTCACTCCTCTAATTCTAAGGAGAGTCTCAAGGCTAAAGAAAGAATCAAATTTAGGCCAAACCCAGTCCCCTTCAGAGTCCACCACATCGGCTAACCTCCAGTTTTGGATATCACTAGGCGGGGGGGAAGTGCACACATCCACTAAAGGTTTATCCCCAATCCAGGTATCAAACCAGAAGCTTATGGACTTACCATTACCCACATCCAGACCAACCCCCGAGCAAAACTCAGCAAAAACGGCGCTAAGCCCTTTCCAGAGGAAGGAACAATTGATAACTCTCTCTTTCGGGCCCCCAAAGATCTTATCTTTTCGATACTTACCACAAAGAAGGCGAACCCAGAGAGAGGAGGGGCATTGCCACATACGCCAAAGGAGTTTCATTAATAAAACTTTATTATTATCCTTAGCTCTCCTAATGCCCAAACCCCCTGAATCTTTGGGCTGACAAACCTCACTCCAAGGCACCAGGTGGATCTTTCTTCCCTCCGCAGCTTCCCCCCATAGGAACCTTCGGTTAATCTTATCAAGATCATTAAGCACAGGATTTGGAAGCTGACAAGCCTGCATGATGTGGTTGGGAGCAGCGGAATTCACAGATTGAATTAAAGTCAGACGGCCAGTGAGGGAGAGAGTCTTGGCTTTCCACGTGGCACACCTCGTATTGGCTTTGTCCAAAGTATCTTTAAAAGAAACTTTAGACACTCTCTCACTATGGAGAGGAATCACCAGATACTTCCCAAGAGAATTAGTAAGAGGAATACCAGACAAATCACTTAATCTTTTACAAATTCTCGAATTCATATTCTTAGAGCACACCATCCTAGATTTCTGGATATTAAGTCTCTGACCAGAGGCCGAACAAAAACAATCCAGAATATCCATAATGACACTCAACTGCTCCTCATTACCTTCAAGAAAGATAAGGACATCGTCCGCAAAGAATAAGTGGGTCACCTGGGGACAGAAACTGTTGATGGCCACCGGGTGGAAACTCCCAATATCAATGGCATCTTGAATAAGGTGGGACAGCCTCTCCATAGCAATAACGAAAAGGAATGGACTCATAGGATCACCCTGACGAATGCCCCGACCCGGAGAGAACTCCTCCGACATATCCCCATTCACCATAACCTGAAACACAGGAGAAGTAATACAAACCTTAATAAGATTTCTCCAACTGTCCGGGATCCTAGCTCTCTCCAGACTCTCCATCAGGAAGTTCCAGTTGATGCGATCATAGGCCTTCTCCAAATCCAGCTTAAGAGCCACAATGCCTTTCTTCCCTTTCCTAATCTTCATAGTGTGCACCATTTCTTGGGCAATCACCACATTATCCATCATTTGTCTACCGGGTACAAAACTACCCTGATTCTGACAAATGATCTCCGGAAGAATGCCACGGATTCTATTAGCCACAATTTTTGTAATCGTCTTGTAAAGAACATTATAAAGACTGATGGGTCTCATATGCAAAAAGGAAGAAGGCTTATCAATTTTAGGAATAAGGACCAGGAGAGTTCTATTAACCAGCTCAATTCCTTAGACCCATTGAACACACCTATGATAAACTCATAGATACCCTCCTTCACAACACCCCAGTGCTTGTGGTAGAAGCCAGCTGGAAGACCGTCAATACCAGGCGCTTTAGACGCCCCAATGCTGAAGATGGCATGGTCAATCTCTTTTTGGGAAATAGGAAGAAAGGCACTCTGACTGATATCCTCACTGATCAAAGGAAAGTTAGCAATAGAGTGAGCCCTCTCCAGCTGAACAGGATCCTCTTTGAAAAGCTCCTTATAGAACTCCAGAGCCAAATTCCGAGTCACCTCATCTTCATACACCCACTCCCCATCAGAATCTTTGATAGCCTCAATTCTATTCCTCTGCCGCCTAATCATAGTAGACAGATGGAAGTACCTGGTATTACGATCCCCATCCCTAATCCAGGATTTCCTAGACTTCTGGAACCAGAGAAGCTCCTCCTGCCTAAGCACAGCTTCCAGCTCCTTCTGAAGGGTTCTAAGGAGGCCATCTAAACTGTGATCAAACCTCACATCCAACCTACGCTGAACGCCCTCCATCCTTTTTAACAACTTATTCTTTCTTCTAATAATGTGCCCAAAGACATTCTTATTCCAACCAAGCACCTTCTTCCTGAACCCTTCAGAAGCTTGCAGGACATTCGAATGAGGTTTCCAATTATCTTGGACGAACTCCTTAAACTTAGGATGGGACTCCCACGTCAGCTGGTACCGGAACGGTCTCTTCCCCCTAGGCCGGTTGCCTCTCAAAAGTCTAAACAAAATAGGGCAATGGTCCAAATGACGGAACGAAAGATTTAAAATAGAACACTCAGAGAAAGAAGTCAGGGCAGCCACATTAGCATAGACCTTGTCCAAACGAACAAAGGTACTATTGCGTTTCCAAGTGAATCTATGACCCGAAGCCCCCAAGTCGGAAAGCCCACATAAATCCATATTATTTTTGTGGTGAAGACAGCGATTAACACAATGATTGGAACCTCCTCTCTGGTCACTCATAAGGCCGATATCATTAAAGTCTCCCGCAATAAACCAGGGCTCAGAGATGCTGCCACTCATCGAAAAGAGGATCTCCCACAGCCGTTTGCGATTAACTAAGATCGGATCAGCATACACAAGGGTAGTCAAGAAGGGAGTAATACCAAAAATGCTCACTTTACAGTGAATGAACTGTTTATCGATACTAATAACATCAAAATGAATCCGATCTGGCCTCCAGAAAAGCCAGATCCCACCAGCTCGGCCAGTAGCCTCCGATCTAACACACCTCCAGTTCTTAAACTTATTAACCACCTCATCTGCTTTCTCTCCACTAATCTTAGTTTCCAGTAAAGCAAAACACGAGGGGTTAAACTATTTAATTAGGTCATTAATATGGATACGGGTAGCCTTGCTAGCCGCACCCCTAACATTCCAGCACAACAAGTCCATAGAAAGGAGGAGACTGACCGCACCAACCTACCTAAGCCAGGTATTTACTAGGGGCTCCTGAGAGCCTCACCAAGGTACCCGCAGGTCCCCTCTTCTCTGAAAAAGCCAAGGAATTCTGGATGCTTTTTTGTTTGCCCTTTGGCTTTTTCAAGCCAGGTTTAATAACCCCCATTGGATTCCCAATTCCAGGTCCACCAATAAGAATAAAAGAACTACCCTCATTAGTTTCCTTCATCTTTCAGGCCGCCTGAACCAGGGGGCCCCCCTGAGCTTCATTCTTGGAAGCAAAGAGGGGATTAACAGAATCAACCACTAGCTCAGAAGACACAACAGACTCCAGACCCGGCAAACTGTGTTCCATAAGCTCATCTCCCTGGACAGGCTTATGAACGTCTTCAATAGATAGGGCACCAAACCTAGAGCCAGACCTAGGAGCGGAAATCCCCTTCTTGATAATATCAGGAGGAAGATTCTGCATAATAGGAGGCTGAGTTCTACGACGATTAGTCCGTTTAGCTACCATCCAAGGACCGAAGTTTCCTTCATTCCCTTGGTTACCTATAGAAATACTCCCACTCTCCATAACATTCTCCTTCAAAACACTCTCCCTTTTGGGGCAACCTTCCTGAGAATGACCATAAATGCCACAATCATAACAAATGTTATGTAAGCCTTCATATTCGATAAAGAACACCTTGTTCTGAACACAGAACTTAGATAATAAGGGTTTCGCAAGATCCACATCCACACAAACCCTAGCAAACTTGCCCCTAATGGCACCAATAGTAGTCTTATCCACATGGTGGACCTTCCCAACCATGCCTCCTATTTTGCTTAGGAATTTCTCACTGTAATACTCAATGGGAAGGCCCAGAAACCTAACCCAAGTCAAAATCCTGTTAACAGTAGGATCATGGGGATTAAAATTAGGAACCCAAGGCCGTAAAGCCAGAACGTGGTTGGAAATCATATATGGGCCCCTCTTGATCACAGTATTGTAATCCTCAACTCTAGTAAACTTGATGACATAGAAGTCATTTTCAAGGCCAGTAATACTGACTTTCCCTTTCCTAGCCCACTGGGCTTAAATCCTTTGGGCAAAATAATTAAAGCTGATCCTCTTCCCCAACACCTTAACTATCAAAGACACCTTCCACTTCTCTCTGAGTTCCCTCTTCTCTTCCGAAGACAGTCTAATAACCGAACAAAGAGGATCATCCTGGACACCATCCTCCTCGTCCGAATCAGAGAAAAGATCCGCAGAATCCCCTACCATCTCCACTTCCTCAAAGCAGAGCTCCTCCTCAAACACTCCCATAATCGTGTCTTTCCAAGACCCTTTACCTATCCCGTTATTGCCAACTGCAGTTGTTAGACGAGGTGCCGCGGCCTAATCTCCCGGGCGGACCGGGGGGTGGACAACCTCATGGCGATGTAAGCGGTGATTGGCGCCGAAAGCAACCAATCGTGGAATCAAGCTGCTCGGCAGGACCGGAGCTCGGAGATATGGAAGAGTCGCCACCCACGAATGGGACAATGAACACCGATCCCTTGCGGGAGACCGGTGTGGGTTCGGGAAACTTGGGTACGAGCCGAGAAGGCTAGCTCCTTTCAGGAGAAAGGCTACTAGGCACCCCGACATCGCCCGGTTATGAACCACCGACCTCCTACTCAGCATGTTAGGCGATAACAGACTAATCGCATATTTCTTTAAGTTTGAAATTCATTTGAAACCTTTTCTTTCTCATTTTGGAAACCGTTTTGAGCATATATTATTGAAAAGCCACTTTAGTAAAGAATCACCCATTTACATCAGTTCAATATGAAAGAGAGGGGAGGAAGGAAGAAGTAGTTTATTTACAGCGTGATTTACATGTCGTGTTGCGCGTTAATTCTACACTAACTTATTTCCCCAAAACGAGTTTATTTACATGGTTCGCACCTTAATCGCCGTTGGAACGATTTAGGTGCGTTTTAAAACCCCGTTAGATGAAGTTCACCCGAACCGCCGTTGGAACGACTCGAGTGTATGAAAACATTGAGATAAAAACCTTTAATAAGAAAACGTGGTTAAACATACAAGTCAATTTTATTTTTATACAAATCCTTTAAGAAAGCGCTTCAAAACTTCGTTATATACAATGAAAACGATTTTAATTACAAGGTTCATTTAATCCGTCGTTGGAACGGACTAAGGTTTTAAAACGTGGTATTTTAAGAAACGATTTGAAATGTCAAGAAAACACTATTTATTTACATTAGGAACCTCTAAAAATTCATTAGTTTAAATAATTAAGTTGAAAAACTCTTTTTTTGTGATTTATTTTTCCTTTTTTCCTTAATGGATTCTCTACTTGTCATAATTACAATAATAAACATATTTAAACCCAAAATTCACTCCCAAATAAAGCCCATTTGAAACATGGACCCATAAATGGTCCAAAAAAATAAAGAAAATAATATAAGCGTATATATATACATTTAAATAAAAAAAGGGAACATGAAAATAAAAGTTAATGAAAAGAGACCATATAATACATATATGAAAATACTAAATATAATACATTTGTACTTTTAAACATGTGAAATGGTAAATAAAATTCATAAATAAGCAAATAACATTTATTACTCAAAATAGCTTTATTTAATAATAACTAACATAGCCCAAATATCCCCAAAACTATATGTATACATAACTAACATAATTTTAAATGTCAAAAATATATTAACCCACTAATATCTACTAATTATCTACAAAATGCTCAAGTAAGTAACATTTAAAATAAAATCCAATATAACCCAAATGAACAAAAAAGGAAAATATATATATACATATACTTATATTTAAAAATAGAATAAAAAATGATATACAAACATCCTAAATAATTATACATACTAAATGCCTAAAATAGTTTGAAAATATATATTACATAACTATACATATATATAAAGGATTAAAAGCTTAAAAGTTAAGAAAGATGGACTAAAACAGCATTTTTTACATTCCGGCAGATTTACCGATGGCAATTCCGTCGGTAAACAGCAATTAGTGACAGAAATGGCAAATTACAGCAGCACTCCAATTATTTCCAGATTTATTCAAAAGCTTTAACTTGAATCTAATTCAATCGTTTTGGATTTCCGAACTACCAAATATGGATCATAGTCAATAACGGAAGTTCCTAAAACGACGTTTTTATTTTAAAACGTTATTTGGAAATTCTTTAGATTAAAACTCATAATTACAACGTTTTCAATACCCGAACTACCTTTTTATCGGATCACGGTTCGT
The DNA here is from genome assembly GCF_963576675.1 of Euphorbia lathyris. Taxonomy (NCBI): domain Eukaryota; kingdom Viridiplantae; phylum Streptophyta; class Magnoliopsida; order Malpighiales; family Euphorbiaceae; genus Euphorbia; species Euphorbia lathyris. The sequence continues at coordinate 83,765,151 of NC_088917.1, read as the reverse complement.
ATTGGGATATTAAAACGAGGTTTTTTTTTTATTTTAAAACAAAACCGAATTTTATTCAATACGAGATGAAAATTAAATAAATACGCCAAATTAAAAAAGTGACAAAATAAATGGACAATTAAATAAATAAAAACATAACATAAAAAATAAATAGAAGAAGGAAATAAATTAAATAAAAATAAAAGAGTCTAGTCCTCGGATAATACCTTAAATTCGGTATCTGACAGTCGAAGCCGATTGATTCCACGAGTCATGATTTTCCGTTTTTTGTATTTTTTTAGTAAAAATTTAACTTTGAGAAATTCGGAATTTTTGAGAAAAAAAAATATTTTTCTCAAAAAAAATCACTCTCTCTCTAAAAATGTCTAGAGTGAGAAAGGCTCCAAAAATCCCCCCCCCCCAAATGCATGGGGATCCGTGCCTTTTATAGGCAAACGGGTCCCCGGACCAATGGGCGACGCCCGAGTAAAATCGGGCGTCGCCCAAGGGGGTTGGGCGGCCGCCTAAGGCATGTTGGGCGGCCGCCCAACCTTGCGTTGGGCTACCGCCCAACATTGTTGGGCGCCCGCCCAACAATTGTTGGGCGGTCGCCCAACAGCGTTGGGCGAGCGCCCAACTGCCGTTGGGCGTCCGCCCGACGCGGTTGGGCGCTCGCCCAACAGCTTTGGGCGAGCGCCCAACGCGAGGTTGGGCGCGCGCGCCCAACTGACGTTGGGCGTCCGCCCGACGCGGTTGGGCGCTTGTCCAACGGCCGCCGAGGTGCGTCTCACGCCATCGGGCGTGCACGCCCCGCGGCCGTCGAGCTCGCGTTCCGCACCGTCGGGTGTCCACGCGTCGTGACCGTCGAACGTGTGTTCCGCGCCGCCGGGTGCACACGCCCTGTGGCCGACGAGTGCGCGCTTCGCGCTGTCAAGCTCGTGTATTGCTCGGACGTCGAGTGCGTGCTATTCGTGGTTGGATGCGTGCGTCCGACGGACGTCAAGCGCGCGCTTTGCGTTGTCGAGCGGGCATCCGACTGTCGTTGAACGCGCGCCGGCTGCCGCTAAGCACTCGCACCATGCCGCTAAGCATTCGCGAGCCATCCGATCAACAACAGCGACCCACCGTAACTTATTTATTTTATTTTTTTCCGAAACCTCCGGAATCAATCGCTTCAACCGTCTTGTTTTCAGGTTTTCGTCACAGGTCCTCCGACTCGGTGTCTACAGTTGCCCCTACTTTTCTATTTTGACAGTGATGTGTGTGTTTTGAAAACGTTTTTTGCTAACATAACACATGGAATGTAAAACATATAAAAGTAAAAGATACGTAAAGAGTAGGGGGGAACATACCTGACCTTCACGCTGCGCGCTCCGGTGTCGTTCTCTGATTCTTTCCATCCTCGCCTCTGAAGCGGCTGTCGGTGGATGTTCCTTTCTCGGAATCTAGCGTACGTTGACCATGGGTAAGAATGGCTCAAAAGCAATTTCGGTGCACGACCGTGAGTAAGAGGGCTCGAAAGCGATTTCGGCCTACGAATGCGGGTAAAATGGCTCAAAAGCAACTCCGGTCTGCGACCGTGAGTAAGATGGCTCAAAAGCGACCCTGGTCCGTGACCGCGGGCAAGGTGGCTCAAAAGCAACTCAGGTCTGCGACCTTGGGTAAGATGGCTCAAAAGCAACTCTGGTCTATGACCGAGAGTAAAATGGCTGAAAAGCAACCCTGGTCCACGACCGCGGGTAAAATGGCTCAAAAGCAACTCAGGTCTGCGACCTTGAGTAAGATGGCTCAAAAGCAACTCAAGCCTACGACCGAGAGTAAGATGGCTCAAAAGCGACCCTGGTCCACGACCGCGGGTAAAATGGCTCAAAAGCAACCCTGGTCCGCGACTGCGGGTAAAATGGCTCAAAAGCAACTCCGGTCTGCGACCGTGAGTCAGATGGCTCAAAAGCAACTCTGGTCTGCGACCGTGAGTTAGGTGGCTCAGAAGCGACCCTAGTCTACGACCGTGGGTAAAATGGCTCAAAAGCAACTCAGGTCCGCGACCGTGAGTCAGATGGCTCAAAAGCAGGGATTGTCTCTGGATTTTCTTACAACACTGTTGTCTGTATTTTCCCACTGGAGCTAGCGTCTCGGAGGTTTAGCGGGAACGTGTTTTAGTCTGGAAATATATAGACTAATGATAATTTTTCTGTTGACTATCGTCTGTACTTTGACTGGTGTCACTGTTTTGTAAAAATTGGCTGTTGTCTGGAGTTCATATCTTGACAATATCGGTTGCTGTCTGGGAGAAATACAGGCTGAAACAGACTGCAAATCGGAGGTCTATGCACCCGGTAATTAATTATTTACTTTTTACCTTTATGTCAAATCGTACCTTTTTCACTATTTACGAGAACGCCATTCCCTCTTCCTATATAAGGTGGTGGGGTTTCACTTCAACCCCACACCTTCTCTCTCTTGTTTCTCTCTCTAGACTTTAATTTGGATTATTCTCGGGATGGATTTAGATGAATGGGATGGCACGAGAGGTATGGACGAGGTTTACGTGAACCTAGATAGAGTGGACCCTTTCCACGACCCTACGACGCATCTGAGCCGGACACGCTGCAACGAGGTAAGTAATTTCTCACTTTTGTTTGATTCAAATTCTAGGCTATAGTATCCCTATCCGAACACGACTTGCATGTTAACCTTTAGATTGCCTTAGAGGACTTTAGCTAGAAAACATGGATTTCTTCACTTACAAGTAACACTTGTTTATTTCTATTTGAGAATGCGCGCTATATGCATGTGAATAGTGACACTACGAATTTTATGCATGCTAACAGTAAAAATGACGTGAATAGTAAAAAACGTGAATAGTGCACGTGAATAGTGCACATGAATAGTAAAAAATTAACTAATGCACGTGAATAGTAAAAACGTGAATAGTGAAAATGTAACTAATGCATGTGAATAGTACAACTTAACTAATGCGCGTGAATAGTGAAAACTTAACTAGTGCACGTGAATAGTAAAACATGAATAGTGCACGTGAATAGTAAAACGTGAATAATGCACGTGAATAGTAAAAAACGTGAATAGTGCACGAGAATAGTAACAACGTGAATAGTGCACGTGAATAGTGAAAACGTGAATAGTAAAAACTTAACTAATGCATGTGAATAGTATAGCTTAACCTATGCTCCTTGCCAATGCGGACGAGAGTGGATTAAAGAATTAACTAAACCTTACATGAACGACCCTAAAGGAGAGATTTTTACAGGAAGTTGGTCCTAACTGACCAAATGTCTCTAGGTTAGATCATGAAAGAATACTTAGTCTTAACGCGTTCTCATCAATCGTATACTTTAGGAATCGTATTTAAATTTTCCTGTCTTGTTCTTTCTAGTTCATCGAGATTTCTGGGACTACGGCCGAGATTCATTCGTGGTATGCTAGGCTGGGCGCCGCGGCGAGAGCCCGTGTGCGCGAGTTGGGCTTCGAGCCCTTTATTTCAGCATTGCCCCGCACCAACGGGGTGTGCGATCGCTTTGGCTTGCGTGCCTTATGCGAGCGGTGGGTTGACTCGACCCACACCTTCCATCTTTCTTTTGGGGAGATGACTATCTCGCCCAGAGATTTCTCTTTGTTGATGGGGCTGCGGGGGAGCAGCACTCCAGTTCCCTTTCATTTTGACATGATGCGATCGCGGGTTGACCTCGCTAGGCTTGCTGCTTTGATTGGACCGGGAGTTTGTCCAGGCGCCAGATCTACTCCGGCGAAGTTTGTTTCTACTGCGAGCCTTTTGAGTCGCCGGGATTTTTGCGAGACAGACGATACTGACTTGGCAGTTCGTAGTTTCCTAGTGTATACCCTGAGTGAGACGATTTTCCGCACCAAGAGCGGAAAGGTACACGCTGGTCTTATTCAGGCTCTCAGTGATTTGGATGCGGCAGCGTCTTATGATTGGGCGGGAGCGGATCTAGCCTTCTTATATAAATTTTTGGATTTGACTTGCCGGAAGCGCAAGGACTTCGGTGGTTACAACTTTGCCCTGCTGGTACGTGACGCACCCTTGACTCGCCCATTTTATCTTCTTCGCTCTTTTCACACTTATAATCCTTGTTTTTACCGCAGGTTTGGGCGTATGAGAGGCGGATTCTTCCTAGCCAGTCTCGGCCTCGGCCATGAGTACCGAGGCTCCCTCTCATGACCCGATGGAGAGATTTTGACCTAGGCGCCGAGAGGAGACGGACTGTGGCACGACTCCTAGATTGGATTGACTCGCGGACCCTGGGACAGGTAGATGTCGTCTAGTCGTGCTAGATTCTTGTTTGATCGGCTCTGACCTTTCTTTGTGTTTTTTAGATCAAGTTTAGGTGGGACGACCTTGACTTTGGTCCCGACTACATGTTTGTGACCTCGATCCAGGAGCAGCAGTGCGTGCTCACCGGCCCCTGCGTGCGGGCTTGGTATTTGGGCGACCGGGGCATCATCAGTATTAGGGACTCACACTGGTCACCGGGCAGGATTCCCGTTTCCATGTTCACGGTGCGGACCATGCCTTTGTCGGTTATCCGTCAGGACTTGACCCGTCGGTTCGTCGGTAGAGAGGTGTGGGTTCATGCCGGGGGTCGTGATCTTTACCTATCGACTCTGTTGAGCGCGAGGGATGCCCCAGCGGCGGTGATGGAGGTGGATCCTGTGGCAGACGTATTTTCGCGGGAGGCGGTCGCGGCAGTCTTTGGTCAGGAGGAGGTTCCGGTGAGTGGTTCAACCTATTTACCTTTATCCATGAGATGGTTAGCGGTATTTATTGTGTTTTCATTTGCAGGAGGGGTCCTGGAGGAGTGCCCATCTATCCGATTTTTTTGACGGTACTCGAGCTCAGACATCCGTAGACGAGCCACCCTATTATATCGGCGAGTCCTCCAGCGCCGCCTGGCTGGAGAGGTCTTCCCTAGGTGTGCCCGTACCGGACTACGGGAGAGATTTTGCCACGGTTTGTTACGATGAGTCCGGGGCAGCTTATGCGAGGGTCGAGACGGCTCCTTCTATCTTCACCTCGAGGGTCCCATTTGATCCCTCAGATGCTTCTCTGACTACGAGAGAGACCTGTACAGATTATGTGGGACTGTCCGGTTACCTCCGAGACCGCTTTAGCTTGCGTTGCTCCGATCACCTGGTATGTATCTTTACTTTATTTTAGTGTAGTGGGATGTATGCATGTATGTATGATTTCCGTTCTTGCCTATGCTGCTTCTCACTTATTATTATTTTTTATCATCTGTTTTTCCTTTCTTTTTCTATAGAGCGACCTTCGCGCACATGAGCGGAGGCGAATTGAGTCGGTGCAGGAGTTCGATGCCAGGGTTGGTCAGGTTTATCGAGAGAGGAACGACCACTGGTCGGAGGTGATGCGGAGGGAGACTGCGGGCCGCCTTGTTGTTGAGGAGAGAGCCCGAGTCGCCGAGGAGAGACTTCGAGTCGCCGAGGAGGCCTTATCTGCGGAGCGGGCGTTGCACCTAAGGGATTTTGAGGACTACTGGGATATCCCTCCTTATTAGGCTTGTTATGTATGGTTTTGTAGTAGTTTTTTTTATTAGGATTACTCCAATGTATAGCTGATGTATAGGGAGTGGGATAGGTGGTATGTAGGCTTTTTATTGTGAAGAGTAAAGTAGGAAATGCATAACTCATGATTCGTATTACCATGCAATCAGTAGATTATGATGATTCCAATCATTCTCTTCAAATATATTCATGCCTTTATTTATTTACAAACAACAGAAATACTTAGCCGCTTATACATTGTTTTTGCAATTGCTCAAGTTATAACTATTGTTACCAGGACCCGCTTTTCGGTTTTCGGATCCCGCCGATTTTTCTCCTCTCCTTTTACTATCCCGGAATTTTCAAATGAGTGCCCTTTCGGGTTTTCACCCATTGGGATGTCCCTGACTGTTGCATAGGTCGCCCTTTTCGGGTTTTCAACCTATCGGGAATTTTTCTTTCTTTTTTTTTTACGAAAAGTATTTCTTAAGCCTATCCAGGTTGGTAGGTTCGGAGAATTCCATGCCATCCATAGTAGTTAACTTCACCGCTCCTTTGCTTAGTATCTTCTTCACGACAAATGGCCCTTCCCAGTTAGGTTTAAACTTGCCCCTAGGGTCGGTGTGCGTCACACGGATCTGTTTCAGCACCAAATCTCCTTCTTTGATAGGGTTGGTCTTGACTTTTTTATTGAAAGCTCGAGCCATCCTTCTTTGATATAACTGTACATGGTAAAGGGCTTCCATCCTTTTTTCGTCAACTAACGCCAACTGCTCACATCGCCTCTTCACCCATTCCATCTCGGGGATTTCTGCTTCCACTGCGATTCTCAACGATCGCTTTTCGATTTCAATCGGCAGGACTGCTTCTGTTCCGTATACCAAGGAGAAGGGCGTTGCCCCAGTTGCGGTTCTAACTGTCGTACGATAGGCCCATCACGCGAGTGGGAGCTGCTCATGCCAATTCCGATGTGATTCCACCGTTTTTACGAGAATTCTCTTAAGGTTCTTATTAGCTGCTTCTACTGCCCCATTAGCTTGTGGATGGTATGGAGAAGACCTGTGATGTTCAATGCCATATTCTCGAAAGAGACTTCTTACTTCCCCCTGAAACTGGACCCCATTATCCGTAATCATGTGATGAGGCACTCCGAACCTGGTGATCAAGTGTTTCTCAATGAACTTTCTCATCTGCTTGGATCCCAATTTGCTAAACGACTCTGCCTCTACCCACTTGGTGAAATAATCGATGGCGACTGCGATAAACTTGTGCCCATTCGAAGCATTAGGCCTTACCTCGCCAATGATGTCAATGCCCCAAGCAGCGAATGGCCAAATAGGTGCTAACACATGTAATTCCATGGCTGGAAGATGACTACAATCGTCGTGAATTTGACAATCGCGACATTTCTTCGCATACTCGTTACAATCTCTTTCCATAGTGAGCCAATAGAAGCCTTGTCTGATGATTTTCTTAGCTAACACTGCTCCTCCCATATGGGCCCCACAAATTCCCGAGTGTACAGATTCCATCGCTTCACGGGCTTTTCCCGCATCCAAACACCTTAGCTGTAACCCATCGATGTGCCTTTTGTAAAGCAAATCGTTGTGGATGACGAACTGCTGAGCCAATCTTCTAATCACAGCTTGATCCCTAGGTTCTGACTCTGCCGGATATGTTCCACTCTTTATGAAGTTCACGATGTCGAAATACCATGGCTTTTCATCTGCCCCTAACAGCATTACGTCTTCGTAGCATGGTTTGTGAGATCTCTTCAATACCAACGGTTTCGAGGCGAGGTTCCGGGGATTGTCCCAAACTGACACCAAAGTGGCCAAAGCATCTGCTGCCTGGTTCTGTGCTCGAGGGATATGATGAAAACGACATTCCTTGAATCTTTGTGCCAACCCATCTAGTTGGTCTAGGTATGGACATAGCCTTTCTTCCCTTACTTCCCAGTTTCCTTGTGCCTGTTCGATGATCAGCTTTGAATCACCCCAAATTTCGACATGCGATGCTCCCAGTGCTGCTAATGACTCTAAACCATAAATGCACGCTTCATATTCGGCCATATTATTGGTGAGAGGGAAGGATAACTTTTTGGCCATCGGGATCCTTTCTCCTTCCGGTGAAATAAGTAGTACTCCAACTCCAGCTCCATTCGAATTAACTGCTCCATCGAAGAACATTTTCCAGGGTATGACTTCTATTGCGTTCAAGTGTTCATCGGGGAAATCATAGCTTATCTCTTCCTCTTCTGCATTCAGGGGTTGGTTGGCCAGAAACTCTGCCACGGCCCTCCCTTTGACAACCTTCTTCGTTACATATTCAATGTCAAACTCGGATAAAAGTAGTAACCATCGGGCTAACTTCCCTGTCAAAAACGGAGTTCGGTACAGATACTTCACGGGGTCCATCCGAGAAATAATGATTACTTTATATGATTGAAAATAATGCCGTAGTTTCTTCGTTAGCCATACTACCGCCACACACGTCTTTTCGATCATGTTGTACTTGAGCTCGTACTCCAGGAACTTCTTACTCAGATAATACACCACGTGCTCTACACCGGTGTCTCCCTCTTGGGCCAGCATTGCCCCAATAGATCGCTCTTCAATCGCTACGTAGAGGAGAAGCGGTTTTCCTAGTTTAGGCGGTCTCAGCACGGGCGGATTAGACAAATAGTTCCGGACGCTCTCCAAAGCTTGCTGACACTTATCATTCCAGATTGTGGGTTGGTCTTTCCTTAACAACTTAAAGATCGGCTCGCAGATTGCGGTGAGTCTCGCTATGAACCGACTGATATACTGAACCGGCCCCAGAAACCCCCTCACTTCTTTCTCATTCTTTGGTGCCGGAATTTCCTGTATAGCCTTCACTTTATCGGGATCTACTTCGATTCCTTTATTTCCGATTACGTAGCCTAAGATTTTCCCCTGTGAAACGCCGAAAAAGCACTTCTTCGGATTTAACCTTAGTTTGAATTCCGCAATTCGGGCCAAAAACTTCTCAAGTGCAACAAAATGCCCCTCTCTTGTCTCTGACTTGACCATCATGTCATCCACATAAACTTCTACCTCCTTGTGTATCATATCATGGAACAATGCTGTGGCCATTCGCTGGTAAGTTGCCCCGGCATTTTTCAAACCAAACGGCATCACTCTGTAACAGTATGTCCCCCACTCAGTTGTGAACGAGGTTTTTGCTTTGTGTTTTTCGGCCATCTGAACTTGCATGTAGCCCATGAAACCGTCCACATTCGTGTGTAAGACGCTTGAAGCTGCACTGTCGATCAACACGTCGATATGAGGTAATGCGAATTCATCCTTGGGGCATGCCTTGTTAAGGTCTCGATAATCGACGCACATTCTCACTTTGCCATCTTTCTTTGCGATGGGCACCACATTTGCGACCCAAAAGGGATAGTCAATTACTTCGATGAACCCTGCTTCTAACTGCTTCTTCACTTCTTCTCTGATCTTATCTGCCCATTCCGGTCTCATGCGTCGGAGCTTCTGCTTTACGGGCCTCACCTCGGGATATGTTGGAATACAGTGAGTTACGATTGATTGATCAATTCCAGGCATGTCTTTGTATGTCCAAGCAAACACTATTTCGTACTTTTTAATTATTCTCTCGAATTCTTTCCTCTCTTCAATAGTTAATTCTTGAGCAATTTGTATAAGTTTAGGATTTTCATCCGTACCAAGATTGAAAGTTGACATTTCTATTGCATTGATTTCAAATGTAGGCATGTTATATGAATGAGAATGCATGGTATGATCACGATCAACATCAAGCAAGTAAGCAAAATCAGAATTCATTTCATTGATAGTATTGGCGATTACATCATCTGATTCAAACAAAGCAGTAATACAATTTTCATCATCAAGGTTCTCGGGTTTCTCATATGCTTTGGAGGTACTGGGTTCATTCGCTCGCTCCTGCAGTTGCTTCAATGGTGATGACTTGCTCCTCGGCATTCAAGTCTAACATCATAATCTCCTCGATAAAGCAGCTCGCCTTTCCTTTGCCCCAGTCGGCAACATCATTGAAGATTTCGAAGCCCGACAGAATCTTCCCTTTGGTGCTAGTCCACGACTCGGGGGTTCCTGAATACACCTTTCCATGCCCCTCCTTCACAAAGTATTTTCTTAGGCCCACTTTTCCTTCACTACTTGCATTGGACGGACCTCCGTGCTCATATCCCAAACCCCTCCGGGTTTTCTGACTCTTAAAGTGCGGAAATTCTGGCAACCCCTGATGGTGTGCTCCTAAGCCCATTCCTGGGATGAAACCTCCCTTCATCATCTTCACCACATCGGTGGTCATGCTAGACTCGTAGATCCCAGAAACTTAGAATCCGGAGAAAAGCTGAGGCTCGATCCCCAATGCCGCCACTGAGCTCAATTTTTCTGCTCTGATTGTCACTATCTCTTCCCCGAAGGGAAACTTGATCATTTGATGGAGCGTGGAGGGCACACCTCCCAACTTGTGGAACCATGGGCGTCCCAACAATACAGCAAAGGTTACCGGGATATCCAGCACTGTGAACTCAGTTTCTTCTTCATGCGGCCCCACTTTCAACTTGGCCTTAAAGACTCCTTCAATATGCCTACGACTATCATCATAAGCCCTAATCACAGTTTCCGAGGCCGTCAAGTCTCCTCTTTCCACTCACAGTTTAGACAAGAGTTTCAACGGGCAAACATTAATAGCCGATCCGTCATCGACCATCACACAGCTAGTCTTCTTCCTGTTAATCTCAGCTCGGATGTACAAAGGCTTGTTGTGAGCTTTTCCCTCCTCTAGGAGATCCTCGTCAGTAAACGTGATCTCGGTTTTCTTTCGAGCCATAATTGCCCCTACTAGCGCTGTCGGCTCAGTATCGGTAGAAATGACCAAACTCTGCAGCTCTTTCATTAGGTTCTCACGATGATACTTAGAATGGCATAAAACTTCCCACACCGTGGATTTAGCTTGTGTCTTCTTCAACTGCTCGAGAACTTGGTCGTCGGGCTTAGGAGCCGACTCTTCCCCTATCTCAGTCTCTACCATAGGTGCCTTTCCTTCGGCCACTCGACCTGATCTTGTCATGACGGCAATTTCCGGCTCATCCTCCGATTCGTCCCAAATGTTAATAGGAATCCTCCGATTAGCATCTTCCTCATCCGAAGAGCTCTCCCAAATGTCCACAATCATTAAATTCATAACGTGAGGAACCACTACAACAAATATCTAATATTGTGACAAAAATTCGTCTGACAAAATAAATTTTGTCACAATTAATGTAGTTATTGTGACAAAAAAATAATTAATAAAAAAATGTGAAAATTCCAAACAAAATTATGACAAAATAATGTTTCGTCCAAATATTTATCACAATAAAGCACCAGTCAATCGATATTATGACAAAAAAATGTCACACATTTTTGTCATAAATACATAAGGTTGTGACAAAAATTCATACGTAAAAATAATTTTTTATCACAACTAATGTATTTATTGTGATCAAATAATTAGTAAGAAAAGGTAAAAAAACCAAAAGAAATCGTGAGAAAAAAATATTTTGTCGAAATATTTATCACAAGAAAGTAGAACTTAATACGTATTATGAGAAAAACAAATTGCCACGTCATTTTTGCCATAAATATATAAAGATGTATCGAAACATTCATACGATAAAATAACTGTTTTCGCAATTAATGTACTTATTATGACAAAATTACAATTAGTAAAAAAATGAAAAAACAAAACCAAATTATGACAGTAATATTTATCAAATTAGACTAATCTATTGTTTCGGAAATCAATTTACAAATTTTCATATTTATTTGGGGATTAGAATGTGTCAGAGATTAATATAAGATATACGATTAAGCCTTAATCATCTTGAGCTTTTAGTTCAAACGGTTCCATGACATGGTATTAGAGTTACTTGGACCAAACGGTCGAGGGTTCGAGTCCTGGCAACCTCATAAATTTGTAGAATTAAAAACACATGGCGGGTTGGGCCTGTGTTGTACACGTTGTAAGCCCAATGGGTATTTGCATGTGGAGGTGTGTCAGAGATTAATATAAGATTTACGATTTAGCGGGTTGGGCCTGTGTTGTACAAGCTGCAAGCCCAATGGGCATTTGCGTATGGGGGTGTGTGTATGTAACATTTTTCTTACTATATTATGTAGTCACAATAAATCATATTTCACGGTTATTTAAATTTTGTCATAATAGCTAGATTAATGACAAATTATAGTTGTAACAATAATTAAAAACTAATTATGAGGTAATACAATTTTGTCACTAAAAACTTATTAAGACGGGCTTATTGTGACTAGGATGGTGACAACACACTTTGTAACAAGAAGTTTCTTATGACAAAAATATAACTTATTTTGACAAATTAAATTGTCGCAACAAGCTTGAATTCTTGTAGTGAACGTTCGGATTCAAATAAAAAGGATTCGCCGATCCATACAATGCCCAGCCTATCAGATCATCATAATCCCGGAGGGATACTCTACTCATCCTTCTAGCTGCTAACGGAATAGCTCCTCTCTGTATGCACATAAGCTGCACCTTATTGCTCATTGTTTCGTGACACTGCTCATAATGGTGCCTCCACCTCCTAGCATAATCCACAAATGGTTCCTCGGGGAATTGCCTGATCCTATCCAGATCCTCCAGGGATCCCGTCCACGGGACATACATCTCATATCTTGCCACAAAGGCGCTCCTAAGCGGTACCCAATGACCCATTTCCTCTTCTGATAGGCCTTGATGCCACAACAAGGCTTCTCCCCTTAGGGTTTCTGGAAAATGTTCATGTAATTCACATTGCGGAAATCCGGCGTCGTACATATGGTTGCGGAATAACCTCGCATGCTCAACAGGATCCTGGTATCCACCATACCTAGGCATCGCTAACACCGCATCGGGTGTTTGATAAGAGGGGGAATCCGGGGTTCGCTCTGCCAGCATCCATACCGTATACTCTTTGATAAACCTCTTCGTCATTGCCGCCCAATCGGTCTTAACATACATTGGAAGTGACATATACCACATTAACGGCTCATCCATCAGCGAATTACAGAACAAGCTGGTGATCTCTTCTTCCTTAAAACCCAAAGGCGCCATGGCCGATAAGTAGAAGTGAAGGTGTTCCATAGGATCATTGTTGCCATTATACTTGCTAACCCTCGGTAACGGACGTTTGATAGGTCCGATCTGCATTGCGAAGCGCTCTGCGGTCCTATCCTCGGCTCTTTGGTACTTTTCTAAGAATAAATCTGATAATTGATCCCAATCGTGCTTACAAGAGTCGGGTAATGAGTGGAACCACCCCAAAGGCTCGCCTACTAGCGAATGGTGAAACCATTGAGCAATCTCGTCCACCCCGAAGGATTCCACAAACATGTCGCACATATATTCATGCAAGTGCACCTCGGGATTACCTCCGCCACTAAACAGACCCAATTCTGGCACAATAGTTCGAGACGACCCTTCTCCGGTCTCTTCGGCACTATCTTCATCATACGGTGCCCCACGGTCCAACCCTTTATTCATCAGTTCATCCTCCTGTTCCTCGCCAAGGAGGGACACATATATACCATTTCCTACATTGCTCTTTTCGTCGGAGTCCAACAACTCCTCTACATTCTCCTCAAAGGATTCCAACACTACACTTTCTGCCAGACCAACTCCGATCATGCTCACCCTATGATTAGGCAATGGATTACGCCTAACGGAAGGGTTCGCTGACGAGGGATCAGCTATCTTCTTCTCCTCGATTAGATCTTGGATTTCGTGTTTCAGCCTCTCGCAATTCTCAATTGTATGCCCATAACTGCTGTGGAACTCACAATACCCTCTAGCCCGTATCTGCGGAGTAGGTGGAGCTTTGTTATACGGAGTAAGGGCTTTCAACAATCCCTTTTTCTGCAAACGCTCAAAAACTTTCGCGTAGGTTTGATCAAACTTGGCGAACCTCCTCTTTTCAATAGCATTAAGATCAAGTACTTTCACTGCTGCGGATTCCGTACTCGCACTGGGCCCTCCGGCACTATATCCAGACTTCGTCCACTTGGTATAAGCTTTCTTTGGCTCTCCATCCCCCTCAACGGTCAAGGCACAACTATACATCTGATTGAAATCGGTAAACGGCATGTACCGCAACTCATTCTTAATATACGGCAATGTGTTGCCGACCACCATTCGGATCTGATCTTGCTCAAGCGGCTTCTGTTTCATGACCGCGGCCTTAGCCCTCCATCTTTTCATAAAATCGGGAAAAGATTCCCCAACCTGTTGCTTAGTGCTCTCTAACTCCTTCAAAGTGACCTCAAGCATGGTGTTAAAGCTATACTGAGCGATGAATGACTTCGCTAATTCCTTCCAATCCCTTTTTGTTACCATCGGCAATGCATGAAACCATGTGAGGGCAGCCCCCTCTAGGTAAGTGTTGAACAACCCTAGGACTTGATCCTCAGTCAGGATCGGTGCTTCATCACAGCAACATACTGATTCATGTGGGCAGTGGGATCCCAGTTCCATCGAACTTCTTCATGTCAGGGAGCCGGAATTTCAAAGGCAAAGCCGTTGCCGATAAACAATTCTTCAAATTATAAAAGTCCTGACTCCCGGAACTTCCTCCACGTAGATCCTGCACCTCCTGAGTGATGTGTTGCTTCCACTCCTCTTCCTTAGCTTTCTCTTTCTCGAGCTGCTTTCGGATATAATCTTGATAGTCATCTTCATTCCCAAAGCGAGGGCCGTCGTTCACCTCATTCTCAGCATGCTTGCTGCCACTCTTGTCATCCTTCATAGCCAACTTAGCTATCTGGGCCACTATCACAGCCAATTGCTCATTAATGTTGTTCATAGAGTTTTCCAATCCGGCCACTTTTTCGTCGGTTGCAGACATACTGACGGAAGAATGAGAATACTCGGACGAAGATGAATTAGAAGCCACAATTGCTGATTCGGGATTGTCAATCTGTAGCTGATCAAACTGCCTAACTAGCCGACTGCTCTCTCGGTACCACAACCGCTTAATGATGACGTCTGCGCGAACGGTATCCATTAGTATGTATGCATGATTTTATATGCATGATTCGTGGTGTGTGCGTTTATTATTTACGGATATATAAGATAAGAAGAACAAACGTTAGTCTAATTACACGTATCACAACATCTCTCTTCCACCCTTATTCCTCCACACACTCGATGGTCCAAGTCTCTTTCCTAGGATTTTGGTTTGGGGCTCACATTGCGGTCCAGGGGACGCGTGATGCCGTCGATTATTGCGGAAAAAGTAAATCATCCATCAAACAATACAGTTCGTTTTGACGTATCAACGTTCAGTGACTAAGAAATCGACCAAGTTGGATTGACCTTTCGGAATAACTCGTCTTTTGTCCTTTCGCGAGACGTATTAGTTCGAGTTTTGACTCCCTTTGAGCGCATCTCGGTTTTTAGACGTGGTACAAGTTATTCTTTTAGTCTAATCGTCCATTATTATCAATGACTCGTTCCCTTTTATTCGCGTGGGTTCGTGTCTCGATTTTTGGATTACAACGGGATCTTTTGGATCTATCGAGAGACGTAACCACGTGTTTATTTAGTGATGGGATCACTTTTGAATTTAGGGAACGGACTCATCGCGTAACGCGTTTGTTTTTAGCGTTAAGAATCCGTTTGCTCATTTTAGCTACGTGAAAAGACGGCGAGTCTTATTTGAGCGCACGGTAATCTTTCGGCTAATCACAATTTTTTTTTATTCCTTCCAATCTACGGGATATATCACCTTAGCGTGGTTATAGAAAATTAACGTTTCGTTGAATCGCGTGCTTATTCGAAGCAGGGATATTACCGTTCTTTTTCATTTAGGCACGAGTTTAAGCAAACGTGCATATCGGGCCATATTTCTTGTAGTTTTGGTAACCGTCGAAATGATCGAGTCATTAGTCAAATCCACAGTCTCGTCCATATGGTGCGATAATGCGGTTTAGCTTAATTCGGCTTTGTGATTTTAAACGGCGTATATACCAGTTCGAGGCACGTATTTAACGGCATTGGTTTATTTTCTTTAACCACTCTCGGGATTGACCTATATCGTAGATACAGAAGGATTTTGGTCGTTTATTTATTTTTGTTTTTCTTTTATTTTCTTAGTCACTTTTACCGACACGTCCATTTCTCTTAAGAACGACACACGGCATAACGTAAGAGCTCGTCTTTTATTCGGAAGGGACGGGTCATGTTTGCGAAACTCTTTACGTTACAACAGGGTCATTCGAAACAGAAATGTTCTTCGTTTTCGTTTCGCCATAATTTCGTTTTATCCCAACCTATTTAAAGAATGTGAATAACGGCTACTCGTTAATATAGTCTTCTGAATCGAGATATAACTATCCTTAATATCAAACCGATTCATGCTAATACGTGCTTACGTCATAACGTATTTCCTGAACATGTGCCTTCTTTGGGACACGGAAAGGGACCAGGCGGGTCGCACAAGTTCATTCATACGAGATGACTAAGTCGTCTTTAGTTCGAATTGTTTCAATATTTGGGGTAGTTTATATATCGGTTTAAGAGTATATATTAACGTATCGTTTCATTTTCTTTACATATGTTAGGTTTAGACACGTATCATAGCGTTTTGAAAACACGAACTGATTCATTTATCACATCAAAAATAGTAACAGGTAATCCTATGGCAACTTCTAAGGCTACTATATGCTGACACGGCTGATCGCGGGACCTCACAGGACCGAACAAATTCGCCCCTAACGAATGGATGGGGACCCTTTGGCGCCTTACTGTAAGGGGGAACTTACACTAGCGTCTTTCGAGCGACGAATGGACTCTCGCTAGAGGTTTCGCCGAAATTACCCAAAAGGTTTGCAATAATGCTTATGAATGCATACGAAAAGAAATAATACGATCCGTCCCCGTTAAGGGCTTAATACACGCCTTCCGGAATCAAATTTCTCGCTTCCCCAGCAGAGTCGCCACTTGTTAGACGAGGTGCCGCGACCTAATCTCCCGGGCGGACCGGGGGGTGGACAACCTCATGGCGACGTAAGCGGTGATTGACGCCGAAAGCAACCAATCGTGGAATCAAGCTGCTCGGCAGGACCGGAGCTCGGAGATATGGAAGAGTCGCCACCCACGAATGGGACAATGAACACCGATCCCTTGCGGGAGACCGGTGTGGGTTCGGGAAACTTGGGTACGAACCGAGAAGGCTAGCTCCTTTCAGGAGAAAGGCTACTAGGCACCCCGACATCGCCCGATTATGAACCACCGGCCTCCTACTCAGCATGTTAGGCGATAACGGACTAATCGCATATTTCTTTAAGTTTGAAATTCATTTGAAACCTTTTCTTTCTCATTTTGGAAACCGTTTTGAGCATATATTATTGAAAAGCCACTTTAGTAAAGAATCACCCATTTACATCAGTTCAATATGAAAGAGAGGGGAGGAAGGAAGAAGTAGTTTATTTACAGCGTGATTTACATGTCGTGTTGCGCGTTAATTCTACACTAACTTATTTCCCCAAAACGAGTTTATTTACATGGTTCGCACCTTAATCGCCGTTGGAACGATTTAGGTGCGTTTTAAAACCCCGTTAGATGAAGTTCACCCGAACCGCCGTTGGAACGACTCGAGTGTATGAAAACATTGAGATAAAAACCTTTAATAAGAAAACGTGGTTAAACATACAAGTCAATTTTATTTTTATACAAATCCTTTAAGAAAGCGCTTCAAAACTTCGTTATTTACAATGAAAACGATTTTAATTACAAGGTTCATTTAATCCGTCGTTGGAACGGACTAAGGTTTTAAAACGTGGTATTTTAAGAAACGATTTGAAATGTCAAGAAAACACTATTTATTTACATTAGGAACCTCTAAAAATTCATTAGTTTAAATAATTAAGTTGAAAAACTCTTTTTTTGTGATTTATTTTTCCTTTTTTCCTTAATGGATTCTCTACTTGTCATAATTACAATAATAAACATATTTAAACCCAAAATTCACTCCCAAATAAAGCCCATTTGAAACATGGACCCATAAATGGTCCAAAAAAATAAAGAAAATAATATAAGCGTATATATATACATTTAAATAAAAAAAGGGAACATGAAAATAAAAGTTAATGAAAAGAGACCATATAATACATATATGAAAATACTAAATATAATACATTTGTACTTTTAAACATGTGAAATGGTAAATAAAATTCATAAATAAGCAAATAACATTTATTACTCAAAATAGCTTTATTTAATAATAACTAACATAGCCCAAATATCCCCAAAACTATATGTATACATAACTAACATAATTTTAAATGTCAAAAATATATTAACCCACTAATATCTACTAATTATCTACAAAATGCTCAAGTAAGTAACATTTAAAATAAAATCCAATATAACCCAAATGAACAAAAAAGGAAAATATATATATATACATATACTTATATTTAAAAATAGAATAAAAAATGATATACAAACATCCTAAATAATTATACATACTAAATGCCTAAAATAGTTTGAAAATATATATTACATAACTATACATATATATAAAGGATTAAAAGCTTAAAAGTTAAGAAAGATGGACTAAAACAGCATTTTTTACATTCCGGCAGATTTACCGATGGCAATTCCGTCGGTAAACAGCAATTAGTGACAGAAATGGCAAATTACAGCAGCACTCCAATTATTTTCAGATTTATTCAAAAGCTTTAACTTGAATCTAATTCAATCGTTTTGGATTTCCGAACTACCAAATATGGATCATAGTCAATAACGGAAGTTCCTAAAACGACGTTTTTATTTTAAAACGTTATTTGGAAATTCTTTAGATTAAAACTCATAATTACAACGTTTTCAATACCCGAACTACCTTTTTATCGGATCACGGTTCGTATTGGGATATTAAAACGAGGTTTTTTTTTTATTTTAAAACAAAACCGAATTTTATTCAATACGAGATGAAAATTAAATAAATACGCCAAATTAAAAAAGTGACAAAATAAATGGACAATTAAATAAATAAAAACATAACATAAAAAATAAATAGAAGAAGGAAATAAATTAAATAAAAATAAAAGAGTCTAGTCCTCGGATAATACCTTAAATTCGGTATCTGACAGTCGAAGCCGATTGATTCCACGAGTCGTGATTTTTCGTTTTTTGTATTTTTTTAGTAAAAATTTAACTTTGGGAAATTCGGAATTTTTGAGAAAAAAAAATATTTTTCTCAAAAAAAATCACTTTCTCTCTCTAAAAATGTCTAGAGTGAGAAAGGCTCTAAAAATCCCCCCCCCGCAAAATGCATGGGGATTCGTGCCTTTTATAGGCAAACGGGTCCCCGGACCAATGGGCGACGCCCGAGTAAAATCGGGCGTCGCCCAAGGGGGTTGGGCGGCCGCCCAAGGCATGTTGGGCGGCCGCCCAACCTTGCGTTGGGCTACCGCTCAACATTGTTGGGCGCCCGCCCAACAATTGTTGGGCGGTCGCCCAACAGCGTTGGGCGAGCGCCCAACGCGAGGTTGGGCGCGCGCGCCCAACTGCCGTTGGGCGTCCACCCGACGCGGTTGGGCGCTTGCCCAACGGCCGCCGAGGTGCGTCTCGCGCCGTCGGGCGTGCACGTCCCGCGACCGTCGAGTCGCGTTCCGCGCCGTCGGGTGTCCACGCGTCATGACCGTCGAACGTATGTTCTGCGCCGCCGGGCGCACACGCCCTGTGGCCGACGAGTGCGCGCTTCGCACTGTCAAGCTCGTGTATTGCTCGGACGTCGAGCGCGTGCTATTCGTGGTTGGATGCGTGCGTCCGACGGACGTCAAGCGCGCGCTTTGCGTTGTCGAGCGGGCGTCCAACTATCGTTGAACGCGCGCCGGCTGCCGCTAAGCACTCGCACCATGCCGCTAAGCATTCGCGAGCCATCCGATCAACAACAGCGACCCACCGTAACTTATTTATTTTATTTTTTTCCGAAACATCTGGAATCAATCGCTTCAACCGTCTTGTTTTCAGGTTTTCGTCATAGATCCTCCGACTCGGTGTCTACAGCAGTCCTGGGGGAGGCCATGTTCCCCTGTCCCTGAATATCATGCCCAGCCTCAAAAGGGCTTTGAATCGAGGCAACCTGCCCCCCAAATGCAGCCTCAGCCTGCCCAGCACTGACCGAAATAGGACAATCAATGCCAGGCACAATGTCGGAAAAACCAGGCCAACGCCCAGCCCCAGCATCGGCAGGCCCCCTGCGGTGCCCGGCGCCATCGGCAGGGAGGACAGGCGTCGCACAATCCGCAGGCGGCAACTTGCCCACCCGTCCATCATCCGGGACCGCTGGGAGCAAGGGGCGGGCAACCGCGTTACCCGATCCCATGCGCCCACCCCCCAAACATCCTGCAACCACTGCTCCAGGCACAGGGCACCGCTCGTCCAACCTCCCTGCCGATGAATCCCCCTCCAGCGGCGCCGCCTGCGTCCCAGCCGAATCCGCAAGCCAGGCAACTGATCCAGGCGCCATGCCCCTGTCCCCACGATCCCAGGCCCCTCCAGCCCCCCAATCCCCTAAACCGGCACCGCATCCTGCCGGATCTAACCCATCGGACCCTTGCCAAGCCCCCCGACCCCGCTCCCGGGAGCAGTCCCCCACCCGCCTCCCCGAAGCCACAACGCCGCCAGCCGACACTCCATCCTACACCAGATCCGACGCCCGCCCTACCCCAGTCGCCCGATCCGCCTCACCAAGATCGGAATTGCCGCCATCACCGCCCCCCTCCAAGGTCCGCCTAACCCTTGGTCTCTCTCTCTCTCTGTCTTTCGCCATCAGATCTGCGAGAGAGAAGACAGATCTGAGAGAGATAAGATAGATCTGAGAAAGAGAAAACAGATATGAGATCGAATGAAGACAGATCTGAGAGAGAGAAGACGAATCTGAGAGAGAGAGAAGACAGATCTGAGAAAGAGAAGACAGATCTGAGAGAGAGAAAATAGATCTGAGATCGAATGAAGACAGATCTGAGAGAGAGAAGACAGATCTGAGAGAGAGAAGATCGATCTGAGAGAGAGAATAGATCCGAGATAGAATGAAGACAGATCTGAGAGAGAGAAGACAGTTCTGAGAGAGAGAAAACAAACCTCAAAATAACCAAACCACAAGCCGTAGCTCCCACGAGAAGGAGAAAACCATAGCTCCCATGAGAAGGAGAAAACTTCTCTAATGAAAGAAGGAGAAAACTTCTCTCAAGGAGAAAACTTTATAATGAATATTTATTAGTTACTCTATAATGAAATATTAATTTGTTAAATATATATATATATATAATATAAAGATAAAAGTGATAGAATTAGAAGTCGAAAAACTTAAAAAAATGGAACAGATTACTAGAGGAAAGGTGCGTGTCCGATTAAAATATAAACCGAAATGAATTATATTTGTCAAAGATTAACATAAGATCTATGATTGGGCTTTAACTATCAGCTTGACATGTTGGTTTAATTAGTTGCATGACATATTATCAAAGCCTCTTAGACCAAACGGTTGAGGGTTCGAGTCTTGCAAGCCCACGTGACATTTGCGTGTGGGGGTGTCGAAGACTGTAAACTTTTTTGGACAAGTACAAGGGTAAATATATTAACCTTGTAAGTATGTAAATATGTGTAGGTGTGATGACTTAATACTTTGATATAAAATAGTAACCTCATAATCAAGTACTACGAATAGAAATTCTTGCATTCACAAAATACTAAAGATTGGATTTAGATTAATTCTAATTTAATATATAAGAATACGAATACATACCTGTCAACTTGTTTTCTTCAAAGTTAAGAACCCTTAGCCCGGTAAGATTTCCAATAGCTGAAGGAATTTTACCATCTATGGAGTTTCTATTCAGATATAACTCCTCCAAATGTATAAGATTCCCAATGGATTTTGGAATTTCTCCTATATCAAATAAAGAAATTTCAATATTTATCCTCAAATTTAATTTTATATTTGTCTACACACCATGACATGAAAAATGTATTGTCATGACAAAATTTAATTATATTCACTACAAGAGTAGCTTAATTCAAGTTGATAAAATTGAATTTAAATTCATTTGTTATATATATATATATATATATATAAATATAATTGCAAGTAGGTGCTATATATATGAAGTTACAGTTTATGTATTAATTTAAAATATCTATTTGTTTTTTCTTTTCATTGTCAAATAAACTATGCTATCTGCAAGATGCCAATCGAATCTTTCACATGTGAATTGATTGTTCGGACAAACTTTTCTAATAAAATTAGTGTCTACATATTTCTACAATATATTTATAGATGAGCTTATTACACCTAGAATAGAGGGATACAACAAGTTTGACTCTGTTCTATGATAAATTATTTAAGGTATCAAGTCTTCTAACATAAATGAACAACCTCCATACAAAAACTGATATGTACTTAAATAAAATGATTTTTTAACTTGTTAATGTGTTGTGATGTATACAACACATGTCAATTTTTGTATAGAAAATCTGCAATTTGAGTTGGAGAACCCGATTCCTCTAATAATTTATACAATTCTATTAAATTTAAAATTACTCATTCTTAATTCCTGAGACGATAGAAATTTAATTTTATTGATTTCTATAGAAACATTTTATTGCTATATGAACTTTTGCTGGAGATAAATTCTTATCCACTTGCTTTGTCCATTGAAATTTCTTGTCAACATCAACTAAAAAATTTTAAAATATTTTTAGGCAAATTACTTTATTTACAATATACTGATTTATAAGAAAACGCTAAACTAGATTCATGTTGTAAGTGAACTAGCATAAGTTTTTGGCTTTTTTGTAAACAAGAGAAAGAAAAGGGGAAAATATTATATATTTAAAAGTAATTGGTAAAAAGCATCGTCAACTCCATGATCGTTAATGTCTTGGTGCATTGAATCGATGATGTTTCATTTGAACACATTAAACCCTTGTTATTTTTTTAAATTTCACATTAAGTCTCTTCCTTGTGAAATTAGTTAATAATGAACATGAGTTAACAGAGTTTTTCATTTTATTTAGGTCTACAATTTTTTTTTTTTTACAAATTGAAATAAGATTTTTATAGTTCCTCTACAACTACATCACATTTATATAAAAAAAACTTAGTTTTGAACTATCATAAATAAAATTGAATGCATATGAATTGAATAATGCTCCATTAAGCGAGTTTTATATAAAAGAAGACTTTTTTGGTTACCAGAGCCTTAACATGACCAAAAATAAAAGATCGGGAACTTAATACATCACAATCAGAATGATCATAGACCTTATGATGCTTTTCTTCATAGTAATCATCTCCAATGAGATTTCAAGGTCAAATGAATGTTATAGATACCTTTAATCAAACAAACGTTTAGTGTCTAAGTACTTATTTGGTTTCATTCTTCAGAACTACTTTTTGCCTTTTAATAGTAAATATGAGTTAGAAAGTGTTTAGTAAAATTTTGAAATACCTGGTTTTAGGAGAAAAATCAACTAACATCTACTATCTATTATGAACGACAAAACAACTAATAACAACGAGTCTTAAGCATGGCTTGATGATCAATTTTGTTGAGAATCAATTTTAAGTGTCAATTACTCTAATATACTTTTAAGTATAATTAGTTCATAATAATATATTTCTTACTATGTAATTAGCATTTTTTACGCGTTTCAAGTTTGTATATTAAGACATGTTATTTGAACTAATTTAATATAAATATAAAGTTCAAAATCAAATTAATATCTAAATCCAAATAAAATAGGCTTCTATTCATATTTTGTTAAACGTACGAGTTTTTTCTTAAAATATCATAAAAACGAACTTTTATTTTTATAAAATATAACAAAAACAAGTGGTTCAACACCTTTAAATAATTAAAAAAGTTCAACCTTTATATAATTTTATACATACATATGTTAATGTTTTAGGTTAGTTTTATTGATTTTTTTTAGTGTTTGTAGTGAGTTTTTTTATACGAGTTATACTGAGTTTCTCACGATTTACCTAAATTCTAGATAAGTTTCACTAAATTTCACATGAAATTGTGCACATGAATTTCAAATAGAAAACTATAAGATGACAAAAGTTAATCTAGCTTCATTTCTTAATAGTTCTATAGCATTTTCAATAACACTTAATAATATGGAACTCTGTTTTATCAAATTTTTAGAACAAAATACATGAATAAAAATGATATTCACTTAATTAATAGAGTTTCATTCATTTTATTTGTGTCTGAAATTATATTTTTTACAAATTGAAATAATATTTTTACAGTTCCTCTATCACCACATCGCACATATAGATGAAAATTTGAACGCATTTGAGTTTAAAAAAAATGCTCTATTGTTATATTACATTAAGTAGTTTGAAGAGTATTTTTGTTATTAGCCATTTAGAGGTTGTTAGTGACACCAGTTTGTTTCTCGATCGTATAAATAGTTGTAGTATCAACCGTTGTTTTTTTCCTAATGAGAATCGGTTCCTTCTTCTCCAATACCCGTTTTCATGGTATTAGAACACATGGTAGATCAACAAATGCATGTTGCTAAAATCGATCATGACTAAGAAATGTCGATCATATGTAGAAGCGCTACATTCTAGCGGTAACGTAAGAGAAGAAGAATTAGGTGATTATGAAATTAGATATTAAAATACCGACTCTAATTCAAGCAGTTCAGTATTTTTCACATGGACTCTGATGACCAAGTGAATTTGGTCATTCACCGTTAGATGTATGCTGATTAAGTCTAAACCTTAGGATGCTTTGAATTACCACCTTTGGATTTTACTCAGCCTACATCTAACGGTGAATGATCAAATTCACCGTAGTCATTAGGGTCCATATGAACACTATTGCAAACAGTTATTGTAATCCGAGATATGAAACAAAAGAAATAGCAATAAATTCAAATCAGAATTCATTAAAAATAAAAAATGCTGGCTACAATCCTGGGCTAGTTCTCGTTAGTGCAGTCCTTAATGGAAATAATTTGATACCATATAAGTTATCAATGTTGTTAGCACTTAGTGCTAACCGAAAATCATATCACATCCTGGAGGATGATGAGCTTCAGGACAAAACTGTTATGGATCCAGCCCATATTTAAGGTCCATTTATTATTAACTTTTGTCTTCTTTGAGAAGCTTAGGTTAATATGTATTTAAGTGTATGAGTTGTCATTATTGAGACAAATGAAGGAAGAAGAAAAGACACACAAAGGAAGATTTTTGGTTTTGGCCTTTCTCTCCTTTGGCCAGTTTATGTTTTTTGTCGATTTCGGAAGATTGAACCGTCGGATCGTCACGACGATTGGGCAGGAGCTTCTTGACATATTGTTCATTGTTCTCACCATAGTGATTTTCGTTCGGAGGTCTGGAAGGTCTTTTCAAGTCTCGGGCAGATTGTAGACAGTTTCTTCTCTTTATGGTATTTGTTTTCTTCTGAATCTCTTGTTGTTTATGATTGTTGTTGGTGGGTTATAAACCTTTGTAAGACTTTGTTGGTTTGTTTTGCCCTCAATATCATAATAAAAGAAGAAGGGTGGACTCCTCAAAAGTCCCGTGGTTTTTACTCTTCACACCGAAGATGTTTTTACTCTTCACACCGAAGAGGTTTTCCACGTATAAATCTCGTGTTGGTGATTGTGGTTTAGATTTCCATTCTTGTGGTTATATTTGCTGTTTTGATTTGGAACTTGAGTTGTGCTTTGGTTGATTTTTTGTGAGATAGATCCTTGTGATGTTGTTATTGGTATTCCGCGTGTTATTGGTAACCCGTCTTTTGGGTCCTTCAATTGGTATCAGAGCAAGGTTAATTTGAAGTTAGCTATGGAGTCTAATAGCAGTAATAGTTCTATGGTTAAATTGACATCAACCAACTATTCTATATGGAGACCTATGATGGAAGATTTGCTTTATTGCAAAGACTTGTATGACCCAATTGATACAAAAATTAAAGAGAATGGTAGTGTGTCTAGACCGGTTAAACCTGAAAAGATGGAAGATAGAGAATGGGAAAAGTTGAAAAGAAAGACATTGGGGACTATTAGATAATGGGTTGACGTTAGCATTTTGAACCATGTTTCTCAAGAATCCGACCCATATGATTTGTGGAAGAAATTAGAAGGTCTTTATGAAAGAAAGACTGCTCATAATAAGGCTTCTTTGATTAAGAGGCTTGTTAATTTGAAGTTGAAAAGTGGGAAGTCAGTTTCTGAACATCTAAGTGATTTTCAATATATAATCAACAAACTTACCACTATGAAGATTATTCTTGATGATGAGTTGTATGCTTTATTTCTGTTGAGTTCATTGCCAGACAGTTGGGAAACTCTTGTTGTGACTATTATTAACTCTACTCCGGATGGTGTACTTTCTTTGGATGTGATCAAAGAGAGTATGTTTAATGAAGAGATAAGAAGAAAGGAGATGGGAGTTGATAATTCACAAGCTCTTGTTGTTGAGAACAGAGGTAGAGGCAAGAGTAGAGGTCCAAAGAGGCGTGGTAACTCGAGAGGTAGGTCTAAGTCAAGAGATGGGAAAGAGCCTATGGTATGTCATCACTGCAACAAACCGGGACACATAAAGAAATATTGCTATCGTTGGAAAAGAGAACAAGGCAAGAAGCAAGATTCTAAAAAAGGAGGGAGATGACAAAAATACTGCAGCTCTCACTTCTAAAAGTGATGATGGTGTTGCTTTGATTTGTGCAACTAGTGAGTGTCATCATATTGATGGTTCAGACACAGAGTGGCTTGTTGATACATGAGCTTCTTACCATTGTGTTCCTAGAAAGGAATACTTCTTGAACTACAAAGCTGGAGATTTTGGTAGTGTCAAGATGGGAAATCAAAGTTCGGCAAGCATTGGGTGATATTCGGGTAAAGACAAGTGTTGGGTGCATGCTTTTATTGAAGAATGTGCGCCATATTCCTGATTTACGCCTTAACTTGTTGTCTGCAAATGTTCTTGATCTAGAAGGATTCAGACATACCTTTAGAGATGGCAAATGGAGATTGTCCAAAGGTTCATTGACAGTTGCTTGAGGAGAGTTGTGCTGCTCTTTATATAAAACATACTTGAATGTATGTTCTGGTGAGCTAAGTGCAATTGGAGAAAAGAACTCTCCAAATTTGTGGCATAGAAGATTGGGACACATGACAGATAAAGGGTTAAAGCTTTTGGTAGGTAAATCTCTTATTCCTGTTGATAAATCTGTTTCTTTTGACCCTTGTGATTATTGTTTAGCAGGAAAGCAACATAGAGCTTCTTTTCCTAAGAAGTTTACAAAGAAGGAAGGAAAGTTGGAGTTGATACACTCTGATGTTTGTGGTCCTTTAGAGGTGGAGTCTCTTGGTGGCAGTAAATATTTTGTCACTTTTATTAATGATGCTACTCGGAGAACATGGGTTTACATGTTGAAGACAAAGAGTGAAGTGTTTGAAACTTTCAAGAAGTTTCATGTCATGGTAGAAAGAGAGACAGAAAGAAAATTGAAGTGTCTTTGATCTGATAATGGTGGTGAGTACACTTCTAAAGAATTTGAGAACTATTGTTCACACCATGGAATTAGACATATAAAAACTGTGCCCGACACCCCTCAACATAATGGTGTAGCAGAGAGAATGAACATAATGCAGCAGACATGTTAACCAAGGTGGTTTCTGGAAGCAAACTTGAGCTTTGTAATAAGCTCTCTGGGATGAGATTCAAACGTTGAAGAATTTGAGTTTCTTCCTCTCCGTGATGGGCTGGAGGGAGAGATTATTATGGGTCCAGCCCATATATAAGGTCCATTTATTATTAACTTTTGGCTTCTTTGAGAAGCTTAGGTTAATATGTATTTAAGTGTATGAGTTGTCATTATTGAGACAGGTGAAGGAAGAAGAAAAGACACATAAAAGAAGATTTTCGGTTTTGGTCTTTCTCTCATTAGGTCAGTTTACGTTTTTGTCGATTCCCGGAGGTTGAACCGGCAGATCGTCACAATTTTTGGATAGGAGCTTCTTGACATATTGTTCATTGTTCTCACCGTTGTGATTGTTGTTTGGAGGTCGGGAGGTCTGTTCGAGTCTGGGGCAGATTGTAGATAGTTTCTTCTGTTTGTGGTATTTGTTTTCTTCTTGATCTCTTGTTGTTTATGATTGTTGTTGGTGGGTTATAAACTTTTGTAAGACTTTGTTGGGTTTGTTTTGCCCTCAATATCATAATAAGAGAAGAAGGATGGATTCCTCAAAAGTCTCGTGGTTTTTACTCTTCACACCGAATAGGTTTTCCACGTATAAATCTTGTGTTGTTGATTGTGGTTTAGATTTCCATTCTTGTGGTTATATTTGCTATTTTGATTTGGAACTTGGGTTATGCTTTGGTTGATTGTTTGTGAGATAGATCCTTGTGGTGTTGTTATTAGTATTCGGCGTGTTATTGGTAACCCGTCTTTTGGGTCTTTCAAAAACTTCAGATGCACATCTAAAAGGGAAGGAGCTAGACGATCTAGTGTTTTCCTTGATCATGAACTCATTATCGAGAGGTTTGGCTGATGTTTTCCTTTATACACATATAACTAGGAAGTTATGGAAGGAGTTCGAAGAGAGATATGGTGAATGCAATGGACCGTTATCTTTCAGTTATGTTGTGAGATCTGCAGTGTCACCTAGGGAGGTATTGTTGAAACACCTTTTCACATGATTTTGATTTGACAAAATTATTTAAGTAATGATAAAAAATATTCTAACACATTAAATTTAAAATGCTTTGATTTATTACACTAATGTGTTTGTTCAATGTTGAGTTTAATTGTGTATAGACATTGAGATTAAAAAGCCCAAAGGCCCATAAAGTGGAAGTCAAGCCCAAGTCAACACATCAATACCATTCGGCCTAAGAGTTCAAAACGAAGCCGTATCAACTAAAACGACGACTCAGCAAGAGAAGGATCGAGAAGCCTTCGTGGCAAAAGCTTCAAGAAGAAGCTGCTGAGTTGGATGACAAAGCAGTCTTCTGCGCCTTCTGAACTTTTCCCAAAGTAGAAATACTTTGTCTAGAAGTTGAACATTGCCTGCCGCTGTCCAGATTCTGCCGAAGACTGACGAAGACAGAAGATGCAAGAATCCTATTGGCCAACGACGCTGAGCACGCCCAGAGTGACAACGACAGGAAGCCGTTTCCCTCCAACGGTTATTTCGAAATTCGAAATGACCAGGTGCCTCAAGTGTCACTATATAAAGGCCATCCATTTGCTTCAATCCATGCAGAACTTCAAGCAGTCGAAATGTTGACCAAATTCATACTCGAAGATTCTGTGAGAAAAGCAAAGCAAATACCTTACACCAATTTCCATATTATTGTGTAAAAGTCTAGAGTGATTTCTAATCATCTAAAGTGTCTTAGCAATCATTGTTTAGGACAAACACTTTATCATTTCTAGAAGAATAGAAAGGAGAGGCTGAGTACTCGGTTATAGTACTCAGCGTAGATATAGGAGTTAGTAGAGGTATAGAGGAAGGTACTCTTGTTATACTCAGCTTCTATTTGTAAAAGGTTTCGTGCTCTAACTTTAAAGAGCTCAGTAGAGAATTCAAAAAGCTCGGAACGAGTTCCGGAGACTGGACGTAGGCGGAGAGGCTGAACCAGGATAAGTCTGCTGAGTAATATCTTTCCAACCCTTAAACTCCTTTAATATATATTGCTTGCTGTGAAAACTGACTAAGTAAAGAGCTCACATTGAGTTAAGTTTACTAAGAAGCTGAGTTCAGCAATAGACTCTAAGCGCTATTTCCTGACTCAAGTAAAGAAGCAGACTTAGTCACAAGTTGACTAAGCTTGTGTCTTGAATCTACTTAGTGACGCTGTGTAATCCTTTTCATAGAAAAAGAAGTCAGCCTTAACGGACAATTTTTTAAATAGTTCCTATCCCCCCCCTTGGAACTAACTTGTCACGTTATAAGGGACCAACAAGTGGTATCAGAGCTTAAAAGCTCACTGTTCAAGCCCCACTATGGCTGAGAACAGCACTCGGTTTCTCCCAGGAAATCTGACAACTCAGATTTTGCCTGAGGGTCTGTCCATAACTCGGCCTCCTCTATTCTTCGGGTCCAACTATACCTTTTGGAAGAATAGAATGAAAAATTTCATTCAGGCAACATACATGAGCGCATGGCTATCTATAGTCCAAGGCCCATTTGTTCCTGTTGAAACTATTGATGGCCAAACGGTTGTCAAAGCTGAGACTAGATGGACAGAGGATGATCTCAAGAAGCTACAAAATCATGCTTCGGCTATAAACATGCTTCACTGTGCGTTAGATGCTGCAGAATACAACAAGATTTCAAGTTGTGAGTCAGCGCAGGAGATCTGGAAGAAGCTCGAGGTTACCTATGAAGGAACCAACAAGGTGAAGGAATCCAAAGTCAATCAGCACATGAGGTTGTACGAGCTGTTCGAAATGAATGATGATGAAGGAATCTCTGACATGAACGCATGGTTCACAAACATCATCAACGAGCTCAAGAGACTTGGAAAGATCTTCACTGAGGAAGAGCAAGTCAAGAAGATTCTTAGGAGTCTTCCTAAAAGCTGGCGAGCAAAGAAAACTGCTGTTGAGGAAGCTCAAGACTTAACCACCTACAAGTATGATGAAATCATTGGCTCGCTGCTAACCCACGAGATATCAATGAAGAATTTCGAGGTGAAGGAAAAGTCTGAAGACAATAAGCAAAAGTCTCTTGTCATGAAAGCTGACTCCACTGATGGGAGGTCAACAGACGATGAAGAAATGGCTATGTTCACTAGAAAGATGAAAAGGCTTTTCATAAAGAATGACAAATATTCTAAGAAGCCTTACAAGAAGTTTGATAAGTACAAAGCTGACTCCAGCGACAGCAAGTACAAGAAGGACAGCTCAAAGCCCATTACATGCTTTGAATGTCATCAAACTGGCCATATCAAGTCAAGCTGTCCCACGCTGAGGAAAGAAAGGAAGAACGACAAGAAGACAATGGTGGCAACCTGGAGTGATAGTGATGATTCATCATCATCTGAAGCTGATGCCACTGAGTCAGCAAAGATCTGCTTCATGGCAGATGAGCTCGTTGAGCCGTGTGTTTTTGAGCATGCTGACCCCTCCATTGCATCTGACGATGAGGAACACTCAACTGAGGTAATATCACTACCCTTGCTCAGAAATGATATGGTTAATGCCCTGAGTGACCTCTACACACTTGTCAAAAAGTGTAATAAAAAGGTTAGAGCACTCAGTAGGCGATGTGATAAGGTTGAGGAGGTCAAACTGAGTGACCTTCGATATATTCTCCAGGATACTTCGATTTTGCATAGTAATGTAGAAATTATGCAAAAGCTTGTCACTGAGGTCCAATCAGATTTTAAGAAACTGAGAAAGGACGTCACATCAATTCAGAACCAACTTAAGGTTCTGAATAAGAGAAATATTCCTCTGAACACTGAGTACAGAAGTACTAGTCAGCAGAGATGGAATCCTTAGCGGAATGTCCAGTGTGACTTCTGTGGGAAGAAAGGACACACCACAAAGGTGTGCTGGCACGCTCAGCATTGGGGTGCTGACCAGTCAGTGAGACATCCTAAACGGAAGGTCAGCAATGTTATACCTAACATTTAAAATGGTGCAATTTTATCCTAACATTGGTAGCTAAGAGCAATTTCACCTCTAACGTTGTCAAGTTGTGTCAATTTCACGCATTATGAAAACACGGATATTTTGTTCCCCTTTCCTCATCGATAACATATATGTTTGTTTTTTTTTCATAAAAATTTAGATAATAATATGTTTTTAAATTTTAAGAAATATTTTGATTTTTTATTTTCTTGTTCAACCTATACATAACACATTATAATTTTTAAATTTTTTTTTCATGTCTGCATATGTTTGACATTTGTTACTATTGAGTGATAAAATGATACACATGTGCAGTAGACATAACAAAATTAATAACTAAAAAGATAATTCGATGAATTATTTCTCAAATTGCACTATTTTTGATGTTAGGAGTAAAATTGCTCATAGCTGTCAACTTAATAGCATTTTTGCACCTTATCCCTAATAATAATAATAATAATAAATAAGGATAAATTTGACTCTAATATTTTTGAACAAATGCAAATTTAGTCATGCAAATTTAATCCTAACGTAAGATCAAATTTAATCTTTATTACTTGAAAAATTTGAAAATTTTGATTTGACTATTATTTGATTGTCACATTACACATTTTAAATAAGTTTGTTAATAAAATGTAGTAGTTTCGCATATTTTTTATTTGCTATTTATGAACATATTAGTAACAGAGTAAACATAATGGAGAGAAGTCATGATGTATTAATTTTTTCCATTATCTACTTTCAAACGTTGTAGCAGTGGATCATCCATTATTATCTACTTTAATTGATTCTCACTTGTTCTAATTTCCACCCTCCTTTGTATGATTTTCTTTATGGTTAGTGGAAGAATATACATATTCTTCCTTTTAATCATTTATTGTTAATAGTGATAATTAAATATATATGGTAATAATTTTAAATATTTTATATCGTTTTGTATTATAATATTAACAATGATCATTTAGAAATTTGCTAATATCATGTTAAATTTGTGAAATTATTTTATTAATTATTATATCTATAAATTTTAAGAATTGAACTTCTAATCATTTGTTTTTCAAACAAACTTTTAAATTTTAATTTTAACATACATTGAACCCCTCACTAAAGATTGTGTTAGTTAAACGGCTACACCGTTAGTGAACGACTCAATAGTGTGATAAATAAAGATCAGATGCTTCATTAAAAAAAGTTACAAAAAATCGCGGGTTATTAATAAAAAGAGTTATAAGGGTTAAGAGCTCAAGAAAAATTATAAACTTCTTTATCTACAATAACAAAAAAAACTATATATATATAAGCATAAATTGAATATACTCAATTTATTACAACGTATAACCAATTTTACTAATATTTTTTATTAATTATTTTTATATATTAGTTTGAAATTATACATTATTCTGAATTCAAATAGATTTATTTAAATTCGGAAACACAAATTCATATATTTTTATTTTCATTTCATATATTTTTATTTTCGTTTCCATTTCTTTGATATTAACAGGAATTATTTATTCATCTTTAAAAAATAATATAATTAAGCAAACAAATGCTAAAACACATCATTAAAGGCTTGAAATTTTAAGATTTTAAACTCATAGTGAGTGATTCAGACTAAATAATTTGTGTGAAATTTGAATGGTAAGAGAGCAATTATTCCAATCTTATAATCAGAATAATAATCATCACAAATTCCTATTAATATTTCTCTTACAAATTAATTAATAAAAATCTATATTTACAATTATCAACTCAGAAATTGTAACATAAGTGACCCATAATACAAGACCAGTGTTATCGTCGTTATTTATAGTATTTTTAGTATCTAGTTACTAGTTATTTTGTACCATTTTAATAATTTTTAATAATGATTTTTGTATTTTTTGTTCATTTTATGTATCTAAGCCACTTTGTGTGGTTTCTAGGCACTTTTGCAAGGTTTGGCACAAATAACCAAGTCGGGACTTACAGCAACTCGGGAGTAAAAGGGACCAGAAAAAATGAGTTTTAGTGACATCAGCATGCACCTCGTCGTGGATGGGTGTTGTAAGATAAATTTTGTACCATTTTAATAATTTTTAATAATGATTTTTGTATTTTTTGTTCATTTTATGTATCTAAGCCACTTTGTGTGGTTTCTAGGCACTTTTGCAAGGTTTTGGCACAAATAACCAAGTCGGGACTTACAGCAACTCGGGAGTAAAAGGGACCAGAAAAAATGAGTTTTAGTGACATCAGCATGCACCTCGTCGTGGATGGGTGTTGTAAGATAAAAGTCTAATTGTTCACACTAGGACAGATTTGACACGTTTTCGTATTTTCAACTTATCTCCCTCATACGAACTCGGATTGAAGCGATTCAAACTGCGTTGGAAATCTAAGAGAAAGATGAACAAATGATTAATAATAATCACCTCCAAATTTGAAGTGTATCAAGCCCAAAAAATTATCCAAAGTTGATGAACATGTTGAAGCGTATGATTCCTTTTCCTCCTGTACACATTTCAACTCCTTGTCAAAGTCTTCCACCACCCTCTCTTAAATGCTGAATTCAGAAGATTATGGAGTGGGAAGCCATAATGAGACTTGGTCTTTGAAATTATGTGTGCCATTTTACTATAAAATGAGACATTGGGAGCCATTTGAAGACACACCAAGCTTAGACTTAATTTTTTCCCCCTCTATATTAGTTTGTTGATTCTTCTCTTCAAGAATCATTTGTATTATCTTTTGTAATTGTTGTTATTATTCTCAAAGTATTGTTTGTGCAAAAGTTCATCCAATAAAAGTAAGTTTTAAGTTACCGAAGAAGTTCGTTAGGCAATCGTCATTACGGTTTCTTCTAAACTTCAATCTCTTTTATTGCTATGAAGTCCATTGTCTATCTTTTTAAAGTGTGTTTTAGTCTAATAATGGGCTAAAATCCCCTTAACTAAGGCTAAAAGCGGATCTTAACCTTAATTATGTGGTAATTACGTTTAACCTATTTATGCTATGTATCCTTTTTTATAACTAACTTATGTTTCTTAATGCTTGTAGGAGATGGGCCAACTTCGTATTTGAATATAATTAGGCCCTTTTCTTTATCACTTAATTTCAGTAACAATCAGTTCAGTTTAATTCAGTTCAGTTCAGTTCAGTTCAATTCAATTCAGTTTAGTTCAGTTCAGTATTCAATTTCAGTATTCAGTTTCAGCATCGAGTTTGAGCATTCAGTTTGAGCATTCAGTAATTTATCATTATTTATTATATTATAATTATAATTATTCTATAATTTATCATTATTTATTATTATTATTATATATTATTATTATTATTATTTATACTTTATCATTATCTATAAATTAGATAAAAGTCAAGAAATGATAGTTTATTAAAGTATATATTCGTTTAATAAAAAAAATTAAAACTAAAGTATGCATCCATATTTAAAAATTAGGAATTGCATCCATATTATGAATTATTTCTAAAATTTACCGAATTTATCAATGTTAGGAATAAAATTGCACTATTTTAGACGTTAGGGTTAAAATTACTCCTGACCCAAAACATTATGTTTGCACTTTAACCCTTAATTAGAATAATAAATTAAGAGTTTATATTCATATGAAAATTTGTATTTAATTTCATACGTTTTAAATTATATGTAAATTTGTGTTTGTATGTAATTTGTATTTTTAATTTAAATTAGACTGATTTTTATTTAATTTCATAGGCTTTTATCGAGCCAAGATTTTATCAACCCGAGCTTTTATTTGATATTCAATTTAGTTTTATCTTTAATAATATTTTTATTTATTATTGATATTATTAAATTTATTCGAACCATTATTCTTATTATTTTTATAAGTTTATTAATGTCCAATATTATCATTAAAATTATTTTAAAGTCTAATATCATCATTATTGTTAAGTTCGGTTAAGTTCGGTATAATTCAGTTAACTTCAGTAGCATTCAGTTCAGTTCAATTCAGTTCAGTTTAGTTCAGTTCAGTTCAGTTCAGTTCAATTCAGTTTAGTTCAGTTCAGTTCAGTTTTTTTCAACGATAAAGAACAGAGCCTTAGTCGTTTATATTGATCATGATTAAATTGATTATTCGAAATTCATAAGTTGGACCTAATGACCATTTAGTGTGGCTTATTGGTTTTCCAAGGTTTTTCATGAATCTTATTACAAATCTTAGATTTATTACTTGAGCCGGACCAAGGGAAAGTAATAAATCGAATGTTTCGAACTAATAAAACTTAATGCTTCTTTGGGTTAATTACTTGAGTCGGACCAAGGGAAAGTAATTAATCGAAAGTTTAGAACTAATTACTCGAGCGGTTTTTCTTAAATCTTAAGTAATCACTTTAGCCGGACCAAGATAAAGTAGGTTAAAAAGGTTTAGATTAAACTTAATGTTTCTCTAGATTAATTACTTGAGCCGGACCAAGGGAAAGTAATTAATCGAGAGTTTAGAGCCAATCTCGAGAATCTATTAGTTAATAAGAAAAATTGTCATCTTAAAAGGGGTAAAACAACTTAAAAGGGGTTAAGTGTTATTTCCAAGCAAAGAGGTTAAGTGAAGCTAGAAGCCTTAGTTTCTTTCAATATAAGTAATCTAATTTGTATAATTTTCATTTCATTTCTTACTTAAGTCTTAACTTGGTTGTCAAACAAACTCTACATTTCGATTGTTTAAATAGTAGATAGTAAGCAAAGAGATTAGTACTTATAATCACCATCCTCGTGGGAACGATACTCTACTTTCACTTTATTACTTGATACACGACTAAGGTACACTTGCCTTCACATGTACGTATACATAAAACACGCATCAAGTTTTTGGCGCTGTTGCGGTGGATGATTGAATTGTAATATTAATATAGTCGAACTTCTATTAATTTAAACATTTTTTAGGAGACGTTTTCTATTAATTTAAACACGCATCAAGTAAAAACGATAAGTTTTTGGAAAATATGATACGATAATTAAATAACTATCAAATTAGATTATTCAATTTTTTTTTTATAAAATATGGATAATTTTATTTTATTTCGACACATGAAAATAAATTTTTTTTGATAAAATATGGATAGTATTGATTTTATTTCAAAACACGAAAATTAAATTTATAATTATTAGACTTTAACTAGCTTTTAGATTTCTTGAAAAAAAAAAACTAGCTTTTAAATTAATTGGTTCCTTAACAATGTTATGGAATTACTGTACTCGTATAGGTAAATAGTTACCAGTCAAAAGTGAGATTGAATAGGCGGGAAAGGTTTCCAATTTATAGTAGGAAACATGGATCCATCAAATAAATCTAAATTTGAAATATAATTTAATTAATTAGTGATTAGATAAAAAAACTAAATAATAATTAAATTTTGAGAAAATTTTGTAGAGAATGAAGTAATTAATTATTAAGAACAAGGTTCAAATTTAGCCCTATGTTTAGTGAAGAAGAATATATTTACAATTTTAATCTTAAAGCTAACATTTAAAATCAAGCCTCATTAATAAAAGATAAAATCAAGCCTCATTAAACAGTGCAAAATCAAGTCTCATTTACAAATTTAGCTTACTCATTTGCAATTTTATGTTCTGCCTAGGGTTCTAACTATCCAATAGGTAAAGGCTATAGTTACTTTGTTTTTAACAAAGTAAGTCTTACTTTATGTGTTTTCACCATTCGATTAATTTTTTAATCTATCATTCAATAGTGAAAACACACAAAGTAATGATACTTTGTCAAAAACAAAATAACCATAAAAGGCACCCATCCAATAATATTTGAAATTGCATATTTTGTGTTAATTAATGAAAATAAACTTATCTTATACTAATGGGTATCTATCATTATGACATTGGAAACTCACCATTTAGTAAAAGTTACTTTTAAAATTATACTATTTTGTATGTAGAAACTAAATTTGCTCTCCTCTAATAAGCTTGTGACTTTGCAACTTATCCATATATTTTTGAGAGATAAGTTGTAAATTAGCAACCGATGAGGCATGTCGAGCTACTAAGTAAAAAATACTAGCAACGACGAGGCATGTCGAGCCACAATATGAACAACCTCGTTAGCTAATCTAGAAACAAATGACACTGTAATGTCCGGTCTATTGCAAATAAGGGACTTATATTCGCCAATAACCTCACCAAACTCATTTTAATAACTTTTAATAATGGTTTTTGTA
The DNA here is from genome assembly GCF_963576675.1 of Euphorbia lathyris. Taxonomy (NCBI): domain Eukaryota; kingdom Viridiplantae; phylum Streptophyta; class Magnoliopsida; order Malpighiales; family Euphorbiaceae; genus Euphorbia; species Euphorbia lathyris. Next base: position 83,727,742 of record NC_088917.1, on the reverse strand, counting down.
TATTTTCTTCATTTTGTGTGGTTTCTAGGCACTTTGTGTGGTTTCTAGGCACTTTCGCAAGGTTTTCGGCACAAATTACCAAGTCGGGGCTTAAGGCAACTCGGGAGAAAAAGGGACAAAAAAAGGTGTTTTAGTGACATCAGCGTACACCTCGTCGCGGATGGGTGCTGTAAGATAAAAGTCTAATTGTTCACACTAGGACAGATGTTGAGCGATTTCCGCAAGTGCACGGTTTCGCTTGTAGTAATAAAAAGATATCGATCCTACAGGGAACGTTTTTTAACAAAAACTTATTTTGAATCGATTAAATTTACTTTTAAGGTTTATAATATGTAAATCGTTGAATTGGCTTTTGGTTTTGAAATTGCTAGAATAAGAATTAGATTAGAGTATGAAGATGTTAGAAAATATTCTGTTTTAAGAATGAATTTGCAAGACAGGGACATTTAGTATTTTTAGAAAAGTAAACAAATATATTTGTTTGCATTAAGCAAAGAAAACAACTTTAAACTTTGTATGAATTATAAAGATGAAATAAATGACGGAACCTCTAATTATTAGGCTTTGAACATGACAAAACCCTTTCGGGATAATTGCCCTTAATCAAATGAAAACTCTTTCGAGATAATAATTTGTCTAAGTGTTCAACAAAGTTTCCTTGTAAAGATTTTGGATTAAATACGTTTTAATGAAAACACCAGCATCCACTTTAGTGGATTGGTTACCATAAGTGCTGCATAAAAATCTATCGAATAGAACGGACTTTATTAGATGAAATATAAATTGATACAAGTTTACAGAGAACATGGAGCATGGAAACATTCGACGGCTTGCAAGTGAACGGGTTGATCAATCCTTTCCTTGGGTTTCGTTAGAGTTTGTTAGGCTCAGGGGCGGATCCTCTACTCAATCTTCTCGCTGTAACTTCGTAATAGGGATACGGTCGGCCTCTACCAAAATGAAAACTAAACTGGAACAATGTCTAAATGCTACTAAACTTGTTATTATTGAATAAACAATGTGTGTACAGCATATTGCTTTTTACAGAAATGAAATCTAAACTCTGACTCATTTCCGAGTCAGAGTTTCTGCATAACCCTTGCACTAATCTCTTTCTTCTAACTCTCTCTATATTTTTTTCAACTCTCCATCAACTCTTTATTTATAGATGTTGAAGAGTCGTGATTGAAGTGTCGTGTCCATTGTGAAGAGACGTATCCGTTGTGGAGAGTCGTACCCGTTGTGGAGAGACGTTTCTATCCACCCGAACGAACGCGTTTCTTGGCATTTAAACATGTGTTTGTTGTGCTGCAAAGGCTGCTGATCTTACCGAGAATGGGGAAGCATTTATTTGGTCTTCGGACGGAAGAAGAAAACATCTGGAAAAGGCGTGTCGCGACCGAGAATTTAGGATTCTCGGTTGCGGCCTCCGAATTCTCTACCGAGAATTTGGATTCCCTGCGCGGCCCACAATTCTCTACCGAGAATTTTGGATTCTCTGCCGAGAATTTGCATTTTTCTTAGTTTCTGACTTCGTCTTTGTCCTCGTTTTGGTGTAACTTGATCTTCGTCGTTTTTAACTCCCTTTGTAGGGTTTTTCTTCTGTTTTTGAGCTCTTTTCGTTCCTATTTGGATTTTACCAAATATTATGTACCTTGCATGAAAGAAACATATTCGAGAGTAAAACCTTTCTAAACAGTTATAAACAGCACAAATTCGTAGCAATATTGATGTAATTATAGATGGTATATTAGGTATATTTTGGGCTTAACAACAGATTTGACACATTTTTTTTTATTTTCAACTTACCTCCCTCATACGAATTCGGATTGAAGCGATTCAAAATGCGTTGGAAATCTAAGAGAAAGATGAACAAATGATTAATAATAATCACCTCCAAATTTGAAGTGTATCAGGCCCAAAAAATTATCCAAAGTTGATGAACATGTTGAAGTGTATGATTCCTTTCCCACCAGTACACATTTCAACTCCTTGTCAAAGCCTTCCACCACCCTCTCTTAAAGGCTGAATTCAGAAGATTAGGGAGTGGGAGGCCATAATGAGACTTGATCTTTGGAATTATGTGTGTAATTTTACTATAAAATGAGACCTTAGGAGCCATTTGAAGACACACCAAGCTTAGACTTAATTCTTCCCCCCTCTATATTAGTTTGTTGATTCTTCTCTTCAAGAATCATTTGTATGTTCTTTTGTAATTGTTGTTATTATTCTCAAAGTATTGTTTGTGCAAAAGTTCATCCAATAAAAGTAAGTTTTAAGTTACCAAAGATGTTCGTTCGGCAATCGTCATTACGGTTTCTTCTAAACTTCAATCCCTTTTATTGCTATGAAGTCCATTGTCTATCTTTTTAAGGTGTGTTTTAATCTAATAATGGGCCGAAATCCCCTTAACTAAGGCTAAAAGCGGATCTTAACCTTAATTATGTGGTAATTACGTTTAACCTATTTAAGCTATGTTTATCCTTTTTGATAACTAACTTATGTTTCTTAATGCTTGTAAGAGATGGGCCAACTTTCTACTTGAATATAATTAGTCGTTTATATTGATCGCGATTAAATTGATTATTCGAAATTCATAAGTTGGACCTAATGACCATTTAGTGTGGCTTTTTGGTTTTCCAAGGTTTTTCATGAATCTTATTACAAATCTTAGATTTATTACTTGAGCCGGACCAAGGGAAAGTAATAAATCGAAGGTTTCGAACTAAGAAAACTTAATGCTTCTTTGGGTTAATTACTTGAGCCGGACCAAGGGAAAGTAATTAATTGAAAGTTTAGAACTAATTAATCGAGCGATTTTTCTTGAATCTTAAGTAATCACTTTAGCCGGACCAAGGTAAAGTAGGTTAAAAAGGTTTAGATTAATTAAACTTAATGTTTCTCTAGATTAATTACTTGAGCCGGACCAAGGGAAAGCAATTAATCGAGAGTTTAGAGCCAATCTCGAGAATCTATTAGTTAATAAAAAAAATCGTCATCTTAAAAAGGATAAAACAACTTAAAAGGGGTTAAGTATTATTTCCAATGGAAGAGGTTAAATGACGCTAGAAGCCTTAGTTTCTTTCAATATAAGTAATCTAATTTGTATAATTTTCATTTCATTTCTTGCTTAAGTCTTAACTTGGTTGTCAAACAAACTCTACGTTTCGATTGTTTAAATAATAGATAGTAAGCAAAGAGATTAGTACTTATAATCACCATATTCATGGGAACGATACTCTACTTTCACTTTATTACTTGATACACGACTAAGGTACACTTGCCTTCACATGCACGTATACATAAAACACACATCAAGTTTTTGGCGCTGTTGCCGGGGATGGTTGAATTGTAATATTAATATAGTCGAACTTCTATTAATTTAAACATTTTTTTGGGAGACATTTTCTTTTAATTTAAACACGCACCAAGTAAAAAGGATAAGTTTTTGAAAGATCTGATACGATAATTAAATAATTATCAAATTAGATTATTCAATTTTTTTTTTTATAAAATATGGATAATATTAATTTTATTTCAAAACATGAAAATTAAATTTATAATTATTAGACTTTAACTAGCTTTTAGATTAATTGGTTCCTTAACAATGTTATGGAATTACTGTACTCATATAGGTAGATAGTTACCAGTCAAAAGTGAGATTGAGTAGGAAGGAAAGGTTTCCAATTTATAGTAGCAAACATAGATCCATCAAATTAATCTAAATTTGAAACATAATTTAATTAATTAGTGATTAGATAAAAAAAAACTAAATAATAATTAAATTTTGAGGAAAATTTTGTAGAGAATGAAGTAATTAATTATTAAGAACAAGGTTCAAATTTAACCCTAGGTTTAGTGAAGAAGAATAAATTTACAATTTTAATCTTAAACCTAACATTTACAAATCAATGCAAAATCAAGTCTCATTAATAAAAGATAAAATCAAGCCTCATTAATCAGTGCAAAATCAAGCCTCATTTACAAATTTAACTTACTCGTTTGCAATTTCATGTTCTGCTTAGGGTTCTAACCATCCAATAATATTTGAAATTGCATATTTTGTGTTAATTAATGAAAATAAACTTTTCTTATACTAATGGCTATCTATCATTGTGACATTGGAAATTGCACCATTTAGTAAAAGTTACTCTTAAAATTATACTATTTTGTATGTAGAAACTAAATTTGCTCTCCCCTAATAACCTTGTGACTTTGTAACTTATCCATATATTGTTGAGGGACCAGTTGTAAATTAGCAACCGATGAATCTTGTCGAGCTACCGAGTAAAAAATACTAGCAACCGACGAGGCATGTCGAGCCACAATATGAGCAACCTCGTTAGCTAATCTAGAAACAATTGACACTGTAATGTCTAGTCTATTGCAAATAAAGGGACTTATATCCGCCGATAACCCCACCAAACTCATTTATATCAGATGAGCTTCTGTGAAAAACGTTAACCACAGTCTTGGCATCCGTCTCGCACCTCATGTTCCAGAGTTCGAGTGCCAAAATCCAAAAACTATTTTTAACTTGGTCAAATTGTGAGAAAAGTAATATTTTGTAAAAAAAATTAATTTTTTAATTTTTCTCTTTCTCTAAATTCTTCTCACTTTCTCTATTTCTTCTTTTTTTACTATTAAAAAATTATGGAATTCCATTAGAATCTTAATTTATATGAAAAAAATCTAAAGAAATGAGCAGTTTGCATTGTAGGGTTATTATTTACTTGTTAAACCTTATTATCTTATTTTATCCCACTCCTAAAGAAATAATTTAATAAGAAACAATAACATCATAACAAACTAACAGTTGCAAGTTAAGTTAGTAGTTAGTGACTGAGAATAATCATTCACTTAAAAACACAGTAAATAAAAACTGAAATAACAAAATAAAAAAATATTGATCATTGACAAATTGTTAGAATAAAAGGAAATAAATTAAAAAATTAGTACTATAAAATAACTTTTATTGATATATCTTAATATATGTATTATTACAGACTATATTAAACATGTGCAATATCATTGAAAAGTTTAACTTTGATCTTGTTGAGAGCACTTAGAACACCTTTGCTACTAATCATCTCCTCATGTACATCTACACAACACTTCAAGGCTAAGTTCATAATCGAAGATGTGCAATTTGTCTTAGCCAAATAGTGTTGTTCGTCGATCCTAAAAAAATTAGGATCTACAAGTTGATCGACTCCATATGGTAACCACGCTTCAACCCATTGATTCATATTCATATCTTCGTTAAACATCTCATTTGTAGGCCTTTTTCTTGTGAAAGTTTCAATCAATAAAACACCAAAACTATATATATCACCCTTTATAGAAACAAGTCCTTCAGATCCATACTCTGCATCAAAATTTGATTTAGTCAGCCTCACAAAAAAGAAATTACTATTTCAAGTATAATATATATGCAGAAAATCAAACATTACCTGGTGCCATATATCCAACAGTAGCAAGAGTTATAGTTTGTATGAAAGATTGATCTTCTCCGATGAGTTTTGCTATGCCAAAATCAGTTACATGAGCAACCATATCCTCATCGATAAGGATATTACTGGGCTTCAAATCACAATGAACAATAGGAACCATATAACCTTGATGAATATATTCAACTGCTGATGCAACATCAATCATTATGTTCAATCTCTGAAATATGTCTAAAAAGTAGTTGTGAGAATACAATCACTTTTCCAGGCTCCAATTAGGCATGCACTCCATGACTAGAGCCTTAAATTCAATGGTACAACAACTCGTAATGATTTTCACAAGGTTTCTATGTCGAATCCCACGTAGTACTTCACACTCCACATCAAAACTCTTGAATGCTCCTTCTGACTCCAAATTGAAAACCTTAACCGCAATGGACAAGCCATTTGAAAGAGTTCCTCTATATACGGAACCAAAACTCCCCTGCCAATCAAGTTCACCTCATCAAATTTATTTGTTGCCCTTTGAAGCTCGTGAATAGAAATTCTTTCCCATACTGGTATAGTTGGAAAATTCACTTGGTGAGTCAAAAATCTTGTTTTTCTTTTCCAATACCAAATTGGGATGACAATAACAATTCCAAGTGTCAAAGCTGTTAATACAATTGCAACTAGTGTTATCTTGGTTTTCTTTGAATGGTTCTGATTACTAGTTCTGCATGGATTGACTTGGAATTTAGGTTCCCCACAAAGTGCTTTATTTCCTAGAAATGATTGGGCCGATAAGTTAAAAAATGGCCCTCCATTAGGAATTTCTCCTTGTAATTCATTGAAAGACACATTGAAATCCTTGAGATATTTTAATTTCTCTAGGGAGTTGGGGATTTCTCCTGAGAGATTATTGAATGATAAATCCATGAATTCCAAGCTTATCACAACACCAAATGATTCAGGAATGGAACCCGTCAATCTATTATCAGATAAAGAGAGAAGCTTTAGAGATTGGAGGCCTCCAATGGTGGATGAGATATTACCTGATAATTGATTTCTAGATAAATCAAGTAATACAATAGCTTTCAAAGTGCCAATATCTATTGGAAGATCACCCCTTAAGGAATTTGATGATAGGTTGAGTTCAAGGACATCTTTAAGCCTCCAAAAAGTTGACGGAATAGTAGAATTAAGTTTGTTGGAATCCAAGTAGAGCTTCCTAAGAGAACTAAGATTACCCAAGCAAGAAGGAATATTTTTAGAGAGCTCATTTTCCCCAAAATGTATCTCACTCAATCTCTGTAAACCACATAGTTCAGAAGGTATAGACCCTTGTATTCTATTTGACTGAAGAACTAATACTTGAAGCATCCTTATTTTTCTAATTGTCTTAGGAATGGATCCTTTTAAATTGTTATGTCCTAGATTCAATGAAATCAAGCTAGTTAAGTTGCCAATTTCCTTGGGAATGGTTCCTATTAATCCGGAACCATACATAAAGAAATATTGAAGGGAAGAAGATAGGTTTCCTATGGAAATTGGTAGAGTAGAATTTAATGGATTACCACCCAATTCTAAATCTGTCAAATTTTTGCAATTGGCCAATGAGGAAAACAAAGTCAATAAAGATTAACAAGTGAGTTGATTTTTCCATAAAATGAGAATTTGAAGATTTCTTAAATTGCCAAGACCAAAGGGTATAGAGCCAGAGAACATGTTTGAATTCAAGTCTATACTTGTGAGCTTAGACGCATTAGATAGAGACGTGGGAATAGGACCATGAAACTTATTTCATTCAATATAAATTTTCTCAAGACTAGGAAGATGTAGACCAAAGCTTGGAGGAAGATTTCCTATGAGATGATTATAAAGCAACATCAACACTCTTAATGTTGAAATATTAAAAATGTTGGAAGGAAACATTCCATCAAGGTTGTTAATTCCAAGCCATAGTTCCTCTAGGTAAGCAAGGTTTTCTATTTCAAAGGGAATGCTACCTGCAGTGACAATTCACTTGATAAATTAGAAATTAAAATTATGTTTATGAAAAAGTGCATGAAAGCAAATTCAAGTATAATTATATGATTGTTTTTTTGGTTTCTTTTTGTTAATCTTTGAACATCGCCAGGTTAAAACTCATAAAGACATATAGTTAATTGTCAATTTAAACTAAGTTAGGTAATATAAGGAGCTAGAAGTAACAATAATACACTACTTCATTATCCATTTAAAAATATATTTGAGATTTTTCATGCAAGTCTGAGGTTTTTTTCTCATGTAAAAAGTTACATTTGGTATATTAGTTGTAAATTTTAGTTTTTCATCATTTCCAAATGCATTCTGAATATGGTTCTCTTTGCATAAGTTGGTAATCATTGGGTTACTTCTATATAAGTTGAAATTTCTTTATAGTCTTTGTATTTTACCTGTTTATTGTCCTTGTTGAGGTATCATCTAACATTGCAAATTTACAATGATAAGAGATATCAAAGGTTTTATGGCTATCTATTCACAATTGATACTATATTTTTCTAGTAATTTTAAATCGGCCTAATTTATTCTTAGACCCTTGCACTTGTTTTGAAAAGTCAACTGCCTTTGTAAACTTTTAGAATGTCCTATTTAGTATTTACCCTCTGAACTTGTTTGAAGTGACTAATTAATATGCTAAAATACACGTGGCACATTAATGAGAGATTTTGGAATAGTTGAAATGAGTACACTTTAAGCAAGTTCACGAGGCCAATAGTTCACTTTTAGGGATTAGCAAAAGAGAGTCGAAAATTGAAAAATCAAACCAATAATAGTTCGGTTCGATTTTTATTTCTCAATTAGTTTAGTTTTTGGTTCGATTCGGTTTTATTCGGATTAAAACTGAACAAGATCGAACTAATTTTTTTTATTTTTAGAGATAAGGATATGTGGCCATAATGGTGGTTTTGATCTTAAGCCAACAAAGAAATAACTCTTCACTAGATTAACTAGTACGAAATAATTCAAGGTTAAAAATCGTACTCCTATAAGAGAAAGTTGTATGTTTTATTTAATAAAGTTGTTTGTTCTTACGAACCTTGAGCTAAAATACTTCCCCAACCCTAGGAAATTAAAGACCACAGAACCCTCCCCTTTTACTAACAATTCCAACTAACAATAGGGGGAAAAGGGAATTTACAACATAATGGCAAACTAGTAATTAAACATAAAAGGCAAGACAATAATTAAAGGAATGACAAGACAATAAATAGGTGGTGGTAGACTTTTAGTAGGCTTATCTTCATTGTCTGTGAAGTTGTGCCCCACAGTGTGTGGTCTGTCTGACACACCATATGGATGGATCTTTGAGCTAATTCACACTAGTACCAAGCTTGACTCGGTGTGTGGAGGTTCTGCCAACGTAATTACAAAGGTTCTCATCCTTTTAACCCACACTATATGTGGAGTAAGTGACACCCCATCTGTCTTAATCAACAAAGAAACAAAGAGCAGGAAATTTGGTGTGTGGAGGCTCCACAATGTATGGACCTTATCCCTTTGAATACCCTCCTTCTAAATTGCTCACAAGGCGTGTTGAATAGGCCACATGCCGTGTGAGCCCAGATTTACTCTTTGGTCGGGTTTTCCATTATGATGCCCTCATCCTTCTCTCCTTTTTTAAAGGAGTTGGACCCTAATTATTCTTTGGTAGACTCAAAAGGTGCATCTGGCTTGTATGGGCTTAGGCCACATATGTTAAATGAAGGCAACATCTTGCCTAACCAATTCAAAAGTGCAATATGGTAGGCATTGGCATAACTCTCTTAGTGACTTTGTAAGGTCCATATATCTTCAGTCATAGTTTGCTACTTGGTGCACTTGCAAGTCGCCCCTTACTCAAATATACCATCACTTCATCCCTAACCTAAAACTAAAGGTCCCTTAGGTGCACGTCAACCTTAGCCTTTAACTTATTATTCTGCTCTTCAAGCGTCTCCTTCACCTCCTGCATTTGTTGATACTCATTGGAGAGGTTGTGAGTGGACATGTTCCCCTTATCCTCTTTTGGAAGGTCTACAATGTCAAGAGTGTGCTTAAGAGTCTTCTTATATACCATCTCAACGGGCAACTTTCTCGTTCCCGAGCGAACAACCTCATTGTAGGCAAATTCGGCTTGGGCCTATATTAAGTCCCACATTTTTTGCTTATCTTTCCACTTGCTCATTAAGAGGTTCCCCAAGATCCAGTTGTCCACTTCTGTTTGGTCATCGATTTGAGGGTGAGTGACCGTATTGAACTTCAAAGTCGTATCAAATAAAACACACAAAGTCCGCCAAAAATGACCTAGAAACTTAGTGACTTGATATGATACAATGCTTTATGTAAGCCCATGGATCATTACGATCTCTTGGAAGAAAATCTAAGTGATGGCTGATGCATCATTTGTTTTCTAGCATAGAATAAAATCTACCATCTTTGAGAACTGGTCAACCACTCTAAAGATAGAGTCCATCCCTCTTTGTGTCCTCGGCAACCCCAACACAAAGTTCATCAATAAGTTTTCCCAAACGACATCTAGCACGGGGAGAGGCATATGTAATCCTGATTTGGTAGCAATTTCCTTATCTATTCGGAAAAGATAACAACACTCCACTAGATAGACTACATCTTTCCTTATCTTTAGCTAAAAATACCGAGAGCTCACCACTTTATAAGTCTTGTCCCTTCCGAAGTGCCCTCCAAGGCTTCCCCCATGTAGTTCTTGAATCACCTTCTCCCGAATGGTGGTATATGGTGAGCATAATTGGTTTCCCCTTATAAGGTACTCATCAAACATGTGGTACTTTCCTTCCCGGGGTTGGCTCCCAAATAAACAAAAAATCTGGGTCTTCCTTGTAATCCCCTCTCACATGTTGAAAAAAGTCTACTTCAACAGTTAAAGTCAGACCACCTATCGTGCATCAAGCTTCAAAGTTTTTTTTTGGCTTTCCAAATACTTCAAAGCTCGATGGTTAGTATAGACCACGAACTCCTTCCCCACTAGGTAATGCTCCTATTTTTTCAATGCTCTCACTAAGGTGTGAAACTCTTTGTCGTGTGTGGCCCACTTTTTCCTTGATTCACATATCTTCTCACTAAAATAGGCCATATACCTACTTTCAAACATTGGAAACTCGCCAACATTAACTCCAATCGCATCACACTCAACTTCGAAAGGCTTCTCAAAGTCGGGAAAACAAGTACTGGGGCCATACTCAACTTCTCATTAACAATGCAAAACTACCCTCACACTCTTCCTCCCATTTGAACCCTCTTCCCTTCTTCAAACAATCGGTCAAGGGTGCCACAATAGAACTAAAGTTCCAGAATAACCTTTGGTAAAAAGTAGCTAGCCTATGGAAGCTATGGATATCTCCCACATTCTAAGGTGTCGGCCATTCCCGAATGGCCCAAAACTTCTCCTCATCAACTTGAATTCCATCTCCTCTCACAACATACCTGATGAATATCAAAATCTCCATAATAAAATCACATTTCATGGAATTCTCATACAATTGATGATTTCTCAACAAGTCTAGTACAACTCTTAAGTGCTCAATATGTTCTTCCAAAGTTTAGCTATGGATTAGGATATCATTGATGTATACTACTATAAACTTACCGATCATCGGACAGAGTACTTGGTTCATCAACCTTATAAAGGTTCTTGGAGCAATTTTTATCCCAAAGCCACTCATACAATCCATCTATTGTCTTGAAGGATGTCTTCCACTCATCCCTAGCTTGGATTCAGATTTGGTAGTAACCGCTTTGCAAATCGATCTTAGGGAAGACCTTCAACCCACTAAGCTGGTCTAACATATAATGAAGCCTCAGTATTGGGAACTTATACCAGATAATAATCTTGTTAATAGCCTGGTTATGAACACACATGGGCCATAAAGCTGTCTTTCTTTAGTGCAACCAAGGCTGGAACTTCACATGGACTCATACTCTCCTGCTTATACCCCATCTCTATTAACTCTTCAATCAATGGCGCCTTCTTCTTCGAGTTCGGTTCCCTCATCATAGGGGTGAGGGCATACTTTAACCTTTCTCCTCCCAGCATGAGTAACATCTCTATTAAATTTCTACGGTTGTCCCAAGAGTAACATGTATTTATGTCCACAACATCACAATTAATATCATCTAGTTAGTCAACAATGGCAATCGACACTTTGTACCTTTGATCCACTCTCAACTCTCCCACACTTTTAATCCATCCCCAAGTTATATGGGCTTGGATAGGCCTCCATAACTAACCCAAACTTTCAAATGATATTATTCCTTATGATGTTCTATTGACTCCCACTATCAATAATGATATTGCACCTTTCCCATTGCAACAAGAAACGAGTTTAGAACAATTGATACCGGTGATCCTCTTTAACCCACTCATTACATCGGAAGAATTTAGAAGGTGTCAGTTTGGCATAAGGCTTGTTGCCCCTAGGAGATGGTGGTGCTCCCCTAAAAGGTCTCCCCTCCCTTACCGGCCAAACAAAAGGAATAAGCAAAGGGAAAGACATCAAACCAAGCCCCCTTCCCGAAATGAGGCTAAGGTAGTTGGAAAGGAAGTAGGCAAGGATCGTTCGCTAGAATGAGCTTGAATAGGAAAACCCTTCACTATCAATCATCTATAGATATGCTGCTCTAGAGACATTAGGGGAGTTTACTTTATTCATTCGAAGGGGGATGAAGGTCGCAAGGTGGGATTTACCAACATGAGAGATTAGTTGGGCTCTTTTTCCTTAACTGAATAAGTAGTATCAGCTACTCAATGAGAGGAGACATTCGGGCATTCTAACGCTTAATCCGTTACAGAAACTGAAAAGATAGAAGAATGAAATGCATATACATATAAGCTTGCTTTAGGTGAGAATTCAAGCCATTCTACTTCGGAACAATGGGAAAGTAGTCTTATGGCTGCATGCTCTTCTTTCTTCCCGATCCCGATTTTCGAGTTATATAGCCTGGATGGGAGCTGCAGTTCAAATACCTCTTTTGAGTAGAGCTCCTTGTTCTATTTGAGTAGCTTGGAGTTTAGTAATTGATTGGGACTTGCCTGTAGTAAAGCATGCTGTTATAAGGCTTTGGGGGTAAGCATAGAATTGCTTGTCTAAAGCTGGGTAAGAGACAAAGAATTGTTGGTCCCGGGAAGAGGCCTAGAATATTGGTGTTAAAGCCGGGCTAGAGGCACAAAATAGACAGAAGAAAGCTAGGCTAGAGGCACTAAATCTTGGGCCGGGTAAGAGGCACTGAATCTTGGGGCCGGGAAAGCAAGCAGAAGGCTAGAGGTGAATAAGCGGGAGAAGGTTGTAACGGTCCTTCCCTATAATTGGAGTTTTCACCCCGCTAGAACTTGCCACTTGCTTCCCTTTGTCTACCAGCTTATACACATCTCTTCCCATAAAAACGAACTATCTCTCCTGGATCGATGGTAGCTCCTTACACTCAATTGCAACCAGATCACCATTTATATCCCAATCATATCTTAGATTTTATACCACAAGCCTTATAAGTATCTCGAAGTCTTTTAACTATTGGTTTCAGACAAATTAGCCCTTGACGAAAGTTGAAAGAATTTGAAGTGTATTAGTGGATGCTCCTAGCACCTTTTTAACATCCTAAATGTGAACTACAAATGTATTGTTCATAGTATGATGGTAGAAACCACTCTAGAAGGATCACTTTCATCAGAAGCTAGTACCAAATCGGCTCCATTACACATCTTCTTATTCCCTCTCTCAATTAGTCCCACTATGTTGAAGCACCCCATCTCAAACGGTAAGCTACTAAGTGAACCTTCCGTTCATCTAGAATACCTACATACTTAAAGAACTGTTCCAAATGAAGGAAAATCAATTTTTAACTTCAAAAGGATCATCCCTATCAAAAATTTCTGGCATAACCTCCCCTAGCATAATAAACATCATCATATGAATTTCTCCTGACAACATCAACATTCCTATTCTCAATAAACCCAATATTTCCAATATTTGCAACACCATCAGATCAATCACGATCACTATCTTTATTATGCACAACTACAAAGTTTGGTCTTCTTACCTCGTGAGCCCTTGGGCCCCTTTAATGGGGGTTTAGCGATGCCAGATTCTTCTTTGGTTGGGGTGGAGGTAATGGTGTTTATTGTCATTGTGGTTGAGGAATCAGAATCTCTTAATTTCTTTGTTGTTGACATCCGGCGGGTTGTTGGATCATATTTCACATTTCTAGTTGGAACCTCTCCATGGATTCTCTTGTCTCCCTAATTTCATCGGTAGACACTTGTTGTTTCTCCCTTACTTCAGTTCTTAAGTCTTCAATTTTCTTGTCTATTACTTCTATTGCTTCTTGTGGTAACCACAGTTGAGCCATTGCCGAAAGAAGTCTCGGTTGAAAACGATCGACTCTCATACCAACAAATATGGATCTAGAGATAATGGTGGTTTTGATTTTAAACTAACAAAGAAAGAATTCTTCACTAGCTTAACTAGTAGGAGATAATCATATTTACGATCGAAAACCTTACTTCCAAGAGAAAGTTGTATATTTTATTTGATAAAGTTGCTTCTTACAAACATCAGGCTTAAATACTTACCCAACCCTAGGGAATTAAAGAACATAGAACCCTTCCCTCTTACTAATAATTCCAACCAACAATAGGGCCGAAAAGCGTTTTACAACTTAATGGTAGAGTAGTAATTAAACACAAATGGCAAGACAATAATTAAAGCAAGGGCAAAATAGTAAATAGGTGGCTTGTCATCTTTGGCTGTGAAGTGGAGCCACACAACCGTTGGTCTGTCTGACACGCTGTGTGGCTGGATCTTTAGGTCAATTCAATACGAGTAGCAAGCTTAATTTAGTGTGTGGAGGGTCTCCCAACATAAGGTTGTTATCCTTTTAACCACAAAGAGTGTGGAGTAACCATGTTCTTTCTCACTTAATTTCAGTATAAGTAATTCCAGTTTAGTTTAGTTCAATTCAGTAGCATTCAGTTCAACAATTTATTATTATTTATATATAAGTTATATTATTTATATATATAATTCATCATTATTTATTATAATTATAATTATTTATATATAATTGTTTAGTATATATATATATATATATATATATATATATATATATATATATATTATATATTAGTTATAATTTAGAATTGTTTATATATATAATTTATCATGAATAATTCATCATTATTTATTATAATTATTTATTATAATTATTTATATATCATTTATAATTTATTATATATATATATATATATATATATATATATATATAATTTAGCATTCTTTATATGTAATTAGCATTCTTTATATATAATATATCATTATATATACATATAATTATCATTATTTATTATAATTATAATCATCATTATTTTATATATTATTTATAATTTAAAATTCTTTATATATAATTTATTATTATTTATTATAATTCATCATTATTTGTATATTTATGGTTGAGAGTCTACTTATAATTAAAGTGTGGTCATGGTTGAGAGTCTATTTATGGTTGAGAGCCTACTGATAAATTTAGTGTAAGCACATTGTGTGCATTTATTTATATATATATATATATATATATATATATATAGTTTATTATATATATAATTTATCAGTTGTATTATAATTATTTATATATAATAGATACTTTATAATTATTTATTATAATTATAATTATTTATATATAAAATATATTATTATATATAATTTATCATTATTTATTATTTTAATTATTGATATTTATAGTCTAATAATATCATTATTGTTAATTTCAGTTTAGTTTAGTAGCATTTAGTTTAGTTTAGTCCAGTTCAGTTCGGTTCAGTGTAGTGCAGTTTAGTTCTGTTCTGTGAAAAAGAACAAGACCAGTGACACGGCGTGTGGCTTAATCAATGAAGAAATAGAGAACAACAACTACGGCATGTGGCGGCTACATATTGTGTGAGCCAAATTTTACTTCTGAGTCAGCTTGTTCATCGTGATTCCCTCATCATTTAAGTTTTCAACTTTTATCTGTCTCGTTAGTGTTAATTGAAACAGATGAATGTTTATTTTCAATATATATATATATATATAATCGCAAGGCAAGAAAGGATAAAAGTTAGAAAACCTAAAACTTTGTTGCAATATAAATTGGAACATATGAATATTTATTATCTATATATATATATATATGGAAGCCAAGAAGCATATTTATCACACATGAATATAAATTTGGGTAAATTTTAAATAAAACACACGTGGTTTCACTAATTTTTAGGTAAAGAACTGTGATTTACTTTTTTTCAAAGTACGGACTGCGGTTTTCAACTTTAGCAAAATAAAAACTTTTTTTATTGATACTATTAAAATCACCCTTGACGACTTCAAAAATTACATATTTTAAGAACTACTAATATTCTAAGAAACTTTAATTCTTCAACTTTTTTTATTTTGAGGTCGTTTAGATGATGTTTGGTAAAGAGATAGAAAGTTAATGTTTAGCGAGAGAAAGTTCCAAAAAGATGATTCTCGAAAATTGAAAATGTAGTTCTATAAAAAAATATGAAATTGAACAACTTTAATTCTTGAAATTTTTCAATTTCAAGTCGTTAAAGATGGTTTTAATAGCATTAATCCAAAAGGTCATTGTTTTATTAGAAGTGCGAAACCTCAATCCTCGTTTTGATAAAATGTAAACCACATAAATTTTATTTGAAATTTACCCTATAAATTTTATATAGGTTTGCAACTTTTCGTTCCATGCTCGCAAAATATCACTTCAAACATAAAAAATATTTATTACATATATATATAATTTTTAGTATTTTTGTTGGATAAATTACATATAAATATTTCTTAGTTATTCTGGAATGAA
This sequence comes from Euphorbia lathyris, assembly GCF_963576675.1. Lineage (NCBI taxonomy): Eukaryota > Viridiplantae > Streptophyta > Magnoliopsida > Malpighiales > Euphorbiaceae > Euphorbia > Euphorbia lathyris. The sequence goes on along the minus strand of NC_088917.1, from coordinate 83,711,411 downwards.
ATATTAATTGTTATACATATATATATATATAAAAAGATAAAGGTGACCGAATTAAAAGTCGAAAAAACTTAAAAGAAAATGGAACAGATTTATAAAGGAAACGTGAGTGTCTAGTTCAAATATGAACCGGATTGAATTACATTTTAGTTCGGTTTGATTTATAAATATTTGTGTTATTCAATCCCGTTCTTTTTGATTCGGTCCAGTTTTTGAACCGAATTGTACAATGTTAACCTCTAATCATTTTAAGAAAGTTTAAAGGTTTAAAAGGTACTTTTAGAGAGTTAATGTGTCACTTTAAGCAAATTCAAATGTAAATAGAATTTTTCAAAGTGCATGGTGACTGTTAACTTTTTTGGACAAGTATAAGGGGCTAAAAATGTATTGAGCTTTTAAGTATGTAAATGCAAGTAGGTGTGAGGACTTAATACTTTGATATAAAATAGTAACCTCATAATCAAGTACTATGAATAGAAATTTCTTGATTCACAAAATAGTAAAAATTGGATTTTGATCAATTCTAATTTAACATCTACGAGTACGAATATGTATCTGTCAACTTGTTTTCTCCAAAGTTAAGAACCCTTAGCTTGGTAAGATTTCCAATAAATGAAGGAATTTTACCATTTATGAAGTTTCTATTCATATATAATTCCTCCAAATGTATAAGATTGCCAATGGATTTTGGAATTTGTCGTGTATCAAATAAACACAAATTTCAATATTCATTTTAAATATAATTTCATATTTGACTACACCATGACATGACAAAAGGTATTGTCAAGACAAAATTTATTTATATTTATTATTAAGAGTAACTTATAATTCATGTTGATAAAATTAAATTTATAACTAATTAGCTTAATTCATTTGTTATATATATATATATATATATATATATATATATATATATATATATATATATATATTTATTTATTGCAAGTAGATGTTATATATATGGAGTTACAGTTTATGTATGCATTTAAAATATTTATACAATGTTGTTCGTTGTCATAGAAACTATGCTACCTGCAACATATCAATCCAATCTTCTACATGTGAATTGATTGTTCGATTAAATGTGTCTACTAAAAACAGTGTCTAAGTTTTGCTATAACACATTTAGATGAGCTTATTGCACCTAGAATAGAGGAAATATATATATTTTTTAAAGATATAAAAGTATTGATACAATAAATTTGGCTTTGTTCTATGAGAAATTATTTAAGGAATCAGATCTTCTAACATAAATGAAGGACTGTCCACACAAAAACTATTATGTACTTAAACAAAAAGATTTTTAACTTGTTAATGTGTTGTGATGTGTACAATGTTGAGATTTTGATTTTTGATTCAAAGTTATTTTTGACCAAATCTAGTTCACTGGTTCCTAAAAATAAGTAGTCAATAACAAATAAGATTTTAGTATTTATTCTAATATCTATTTTTTTGTTGCATTATAAGCCTTTAAAAAGGTCATGAATCTGTATTTTTAAAGTATACACAACATTAACAATGGAATAAATTGTTAGCACCATGTCTTGTTATCAATTTCTTTTATACTTTTTCCACAAAAATTTCAATAATTGGTATCAGAGCTTCATTGATATCTGTGAGTATTTGAAACAAAACAGAACCATCTTCTAGAAAATGAACAAGTAGTTGAGGGAATTTTCTGGAAAATGGAAAATTAGGAATTTGAATCCATGATGTTTCATTTGAATTAAGCCTTTGAAATTAGTTAATAAAATTTCACATTAAGCCCCTTGCTTGTGAAATTAGTTAATAATGAATATAAGTTAACACAATGTCTCATTTTATCTGTGTCTACAATTTTTTTTTTACAAATTGAAATAAGATTTTTATAGTTCCTCTGCAACTACATCACACATATAAAAAACCTAGTTTTGAACTATTATAAATAAAAATTCGAACACATATGAATTGAATAACGCTGCATAACCGAGTTATATATAAAATAAGACTTTTTTGGTATCAGAGGCTTAACATGACAAAAAATAAAAGATTGGGAACTTAGTACATCAAGATCAAAATGATAAAACAACCAAATCGAATCTTTCACTGTTTAGATAATGTTAGAAGCCTAGTAGTTTGGTACTTGCAGTATAACTCATGTGGATTCGATACCTGGACTTGTCCAGATTATTACTTGATAATGAAGGTGTACACTTATCCCTCAGTGAGCCTTTGAGCGACAACTCAAGCGCATCAAGTTTTTAGCGCCGTTGTTGGGGATGTAGATTAAATCTATAAATACCCGACAACTGCAGCCATAAAGTTTTTAGCGCTGTTGTCGGGATTTATTTTCCATCAATATCGAACCAAATGTCAAATTTTTAGTTTAGGCATCACATTTGTCTATAATTGTTTATATTACAACTTGTTTATATCTTTTGATTATATGCCTTTCTATACTTGTTGATATTGAACTTATTTATAACTTTGATTCTATAGTTATTCAATTTGCTTTCGCATTATACATATACTTACTTGATTTAAGTTGTAGTTGATCTTTGATTACATACCTACTCTATTGCTGAAAATTTCTGTTATAAAAGATTGTAAAATTCTCCATATTATTCACTTGTTCATATTGTGTTTATAGTTTTGATTTAAGAACTCATTGACTTATTGTTTAGAGTGGTACATTTTTTATTATATTCATAGTTTAGATACATTGTTAATTGACATATCGTATGTTCTTGTAGAATCACCTTGTTAATATAATTGAGGATTCTTGTGAATTGTGTTTAAATCATATGATTGTGGATTGTGTGCTTTATAGCTACAACATTTATACCTTAAGCAAATAAATAGAACTTTAAATTGTGTACATTGTGAATCAGTGTTTTATTCATTCTTTTTAGCCTATGTATACTCGATCGAAGGGTGCATCTTGTGTTCCTCTCAACTTTGAACTTGAACATTCTCTTCACAGGACAGACAAGCTAAAAATATTCAGCCAATTGCAATGGAGACCAATGTTGAGAACAATACTGAGAATGTTCGCAACGAGAACACGCCCCTAGACAACTATTCGATGAGCGTGATTCTTGCACCATGCCGACACCACCACTTGGATGGGATTGTGGCTCCCAACATTCTAGCCAACTCTTATGAGATCAAGTCAGGGATGATCCATTTGATCCAACAGTCCGAATTGTTCGGAGGTGAGGTGCAAGAGAACACAAATGACCATCTTGACCGTTTTTTAATGTGCGCAGACACTACAAAGATGAACGGAGTTCCCCAAGAATGTATTTTTGTGCTCGTTGACTGGAAAGGCTTTGGAGTGGCTGATATCATTGGAGCCCGGCTCCATCACCACGTGTGCAGGCTTGGAGAAGGAGTTCTTATCCTACTATTTCCCACCTTCTAAGAGGGTGATGCTGAGGAGTGATATCAATATATTCCACCTGCCTGAGTATGATGCACTCCATACATCTTGGACCTGATTCACGAAGATGCCCCGCATTTGCCTGCATCATGATATTCCTAAACATATGTTAGTAAGAATCTTCTATCACGATTTGACACCTACTAACTGAGCTACTGTAGAGTCCATTGTAGGTGGAGATTTATTTAGGAAATCAGCAACTGTGGCATCTGAGCTGATCAATGAACTGGCCCAGAAGAGTGTGCACTGGCATGATGAGAGACTCGCTGGTCCAATAAGACAGTTGGTATTGTAGTAGAGTTAAGCAAGAAGATGGACGCTCTGATGGCTAAGCTTAGCCAGCCCTCATCGCCTCTTTTCTGCGTGTAGTGGCAGGATGAGAGACTCGCTGGCCCAACAAGACAGCTGGTATTTGATGTAGAGAACCAAAAGCTGAACCTAGTTGTGGTAGAGTTAAGCAAGAAGATAGACGTTCTGATGGCTAAGCTTAGCTGGCCCCCACCGTCTCCTTTCAGCGTGCATTATGGTAATGACCACCACGGAAAGGACTGCTAGTCCGACAATCCTTTCATCGGAGATGGGATGGACAATGTCAACTATGTTTGAGGATAGCAAATGTATAGTCAAAACCCCAACAATAACTATAACTCCTATAATAACAACTAGATGAGACCTCAACACCCGAACCTATCATATGGGAACTCTAAACGGAATGTGTTGAGGCCTCCTAGTGGGTTCGTTCATGAGCACAAGGAACAATGGATTGGCATGCCCCATATCAGCAGCAAGCTCAAGCTCATGCACTTCCTTCTGGCTCTTAAGATGAGGTGCTAACTCTCCTGAAGGAAATGCCAGCGATGCTTGCCAACAAGGAAGCCTTTTACAAGGATTTGAGCAATCATGTGGCTCAAATGAACCGGGAAAGGCAAGAAAGAGCTCAGGGTTCTCTTCCAAGCACTACGAAGAAGAATCCAAAAATCTTGAGGAAAGAGTAGGTAGTTGGGTGAGATAGTCGGTTTGTTTCGACTTATTTTTGAATAAAATGTTGAATTCTTAAATTCTTTTGTCAATTTAATTTAGGAATCATTTTCAAATTTTCAATAAATTTTTTGCATTACCTGCTTTTTCTTACTTTTTGTATTTTATTTGATTTAAAAAAATATATGTATATATTTAGCTAAATTCATTTTTAATATAATTTTTTTAAAGTTCGTTTTTTTTTATTTTTTTATTCGGATTTATTGTTAAAATAAAAAAAATGAAAATAAAAAAGAAGAGATAAAATTATCTCTTCCTTATCCTTCTTCCTTTTCTTTTTATTAATGCTCTCTCTCCTCAATCTCCTTCTTCTCAATTCTACCTAACCCTCACACTCTCTCTCTAAAAACCATAACCACAAATCCTTCAAACCTTACTCGAATTCAACGTTTGAGGTATGATTTCTTACTAATTTTTAATTTTATACGTGTTTCTAACCTTAGTTTTTCAATTTTTGATCTCTAACTTAGTTTTTTTTGTTAACCCTAACTTTTACACTTTTTTTTTTATCTTAATGGAGGGGACGAAACCCCTAAGCACAACAAAGAATAAGTTAAGTGATACAAGTACCACAAATATCAGAAAACAAGATATCCAGGATGCCTGTAGGGCACCTCACACCCCTGAAGACCCAGGGAAAAACTTCCTGCTTAATTCGCCATCCAGTCCGTGACACTGTTACCTTGGCGGAGAAACTTTTACACTTTTCTAATTTTTTGTTTCTTTGCATATTTTTGTTGATTTCCTGGTGATTTGTTTACTAATTAGTTAACATGTTTTGGTTATAATTTGCACCCTCTAACTTTGAATTTGTGCAAACCCTTGATTTTGGGCATTTACATTCTTAGTTTTTAGGGCTAACAATTTAATTTCGTTAATTTCTTGCTAATTATTTTGATGATTAGTTGTTCTAACATGTTTTGGGTTACTAATTGTGATCTCTAACATTAGATTTGTACAAATCCTTGATTTTAATTATTTACATTCTTTGTTCTTTAGGCTAAGTTTTTCTAGCTTTGCATATATCTAACCTTTAAGACTAATATTGAGCTTATTAATAGCCCCTAAATTTGCAAATAGTTATGAATTTTTGGGCTAATAACTAACCTTGAATTGTATAAATACTAAATGTTACTAACTTGTTCCAATTGGTGTTTTTCCTCTCAATTTGAGTCAATATGGGATGAAAATCTTCAGCTCTGATAGGTAAAGGCAATTGAACAGGAAGAGGAAATTGTCCCTGAGGTAGGAAAGATTTAAACATTTTTCCTCTCAAACTCATGTCCCCCAACATGTGCTTGATATGGTTCACTTAGCAACCCTGGGACTCGATAATGCGGTTCGAAAAGTCCTTAAATTTCAAGGAGGGCTCGAACTAGCCACCAAAAGAGGCGATTAGGAATAACGATGTCTATTCATTCCGCTTAAAAGGGCAATATTTTTATCGCCTAAGCCAAGAGCACATTTGTGCCTTTATGGGGTACAAAATCAAGAGTGTTCTTTATTGCGTTTTGAAAGGCCTATGACAGCCGAACTGACTAGGGATATGTACTTTAATCCTAGCTCTTCGAGACCCTATACTAAATTTGATTCATAAGTTTATAGCCCACAATTTACTCGGAAAGAAAGAAAACAACAAATTTATTAGACCTGAGGTTTTCATGTTGTGCTGTGTTGATAAAGGGATACCAACTAATAGAGCCGATGCTATTTTTACTTGTTTTTTTGAGATGCTGAGTCACAAGCATAGTTTCATTGGGTTAGGCTATTTAGTGACAAATGTTATCAAGGATTGTTGGAAAAATACATTCTTTAAGGAATCTGGCCCGAACCACCCTTATGTTATTGGCAACGACTTACTTAACAAGTCTACTTTTAGAAATGTTTTTTAGAATTTCAGGAAATCGGAAGTAGGAGAAAGTAGCCAACCATGGAAAAGGGCAAGAAAACTACCACAACAAAGAGAGGAAGTAGAAGAAGTTGAGGAAGAGGAAGAAGAAAACCATGAGGAAGAACAAGGGCCGATGGTCCAGACTCAATTGGAGTCCATGAAGGCCATGATGCTCGAGATGAGATATCTCAATCTTCGGACCTATAATATGGTCCAACACATGGATAAGCGCTTCTCAGCATTTGAGCATAGCATGGATCAACGGTTATCAGAACTTGAGCACATGGCGGAGGATTATTATAACTGCTACAACCTCCAGTTGCCCTAGCCCTCGGCCGATTAGTAAGTTGTCTTCTTCATCCTAACTCTTTACATTATGCACTTTTTTTGATTAAAATTGCAATGTTGGAAGTTATTGCAAATTTTGAATATGGGGACGAGCGGTAGACAAACTTATAAAAAAAATTAATTTTTGTCATCAAATTTTTTGTTGCGTCTTGTCTAGTTTAATTTGATGTTTGTTTAGCTTAATTTTGTGTTATTTGGGTTTTCGTTTGTTTAATAGGTCTTAAAAACCCACTTCCTTCGAAGTTAAACTTCGTTACTTGTCCCTAGAAATTGAAAATTGAGCCTAATATTGCATGCTAGGTAGTTTAGGTGTAGGACACAACTCTTGTATCTATAAAAGCATGAGTTAAGAATCACATATAGACCCTACTTTGGATAAAATGCTTAAATCATTACTTAGGTAGTTAAGTTAAGAATTGAAGGCATGTGAAGTTAAATTTGAGCTTGGGAGAACTAGTAGCACAAAATTAAACCCAATGAATTGTGACGTATATTTGAGCCTAAGAGCGAACATCAAAAAGCTTTTTCTTCTTGACATTTTTGTTGTGTATGCTTTGACTTGTGAGAAATTATAGATTTTGCACTAAATACTGAGTTGAGTCTACACACTTGTTTGAGACAATAAATGATGAAACAAGCCTCCGTAGAATTAACATTTTTCTTTACCAATTTTTATCTTTTTCATGAACTTTAGAAAGCCCATTTGAGCCTTATTTTGACAAATTGTAAGATGTTAGTTTTTCCTCTTTCTCACCCATATTTTTGCAACTCTCCCTGATTTTGTTTTCTAACCCATATTTTTGCGAACTCTCCTATCGAGTTTGTTTTAGCACTTTCTCTTTGTTTATGCATTTTTAAAGTACGCCACAAAACTAAAAGGTGGACGAACACATTTGTTCAAAATAAAGGACCAATCACCTGGTCCACACCTTGAAGAAAAAGAGGGAAAACATCATTTTGATCAAATCTCACAAATTTTGATCATACATTTTGATCCCCAAATTTCAATTATGATCAAATCTCACAAATTTTGATCATACCAAAAGAAGAAAGAAAAAAAAGAAAATAAAAAGAAAATAATTTTTTTCCTAAATTTCAATCAAAAGCTCGTTCATTTTATGCTTGCTAAAAGCCATTTAAACTTTTTTCTAGTGCTAAATTTCTTAACCTTTTAACTTACCTTTACCCTCTAACTACATTACAACCTGATTTTGAGGTCGTTTTTGATACTGTTGCAGTGATGTAGCTAAGTAGGGGTTACTCAGATGAACGTGCAAATTCACCGTAATTTTGAGCATGAACAAAAGTCGAGAGTAAACACTAAAGACACCTAAATATTATTTGACTCCAATAAGGGTTTTTACTAAGCTCCCTTAAGCTCGTTTAATTAACATGTATCATTTTCTAAAAAAGTATGACATATGCTAGTCGAACTATGACTTTTGGACATTGTATCTTTATTTTATGCTTCCGAATGTATGTAATTACATCTGCTTGAAATTGTGTCAGACACCTAGTCAAACCACGAGGTATTTCTAGCTTGACTAGTTGATTGTGGGTTTAGTTTTTAGTTTACTTCGGAACAAGTAAAGTTTTAAGTGCGAGGAGGTTTATAGGAGTCAAAAACCCATATCTTTTAGTATGGTTTTAAGGTAGTTTTACTTTAAATTCAACAAAGAAGTAAGAATTTCTTGCACTTTTATTTACTTATCACAGTTATTTAGCTTTCGCACTTACTTTTGCATTTATTATAGTTTTTATATCTTTCTAAGTGTTTTGAGGCAGAATAGCGTCAAAATAGCGCACACTTGAACTTCAACTTCTTTATTTTGGCCAATTGACTCACCAAAAGTCACACCAAAATGAGTTTTTACTCAAATCTAAGGACTAGTGGATCAATTTGGCCAATCGACTAACAATCTTTGAAGTTTCATGCTTGTATGCAGGTCAGACGTGGACAAAAATGGTGAAAAATTGCAGTTCAGGGACCCCTAGGACCAGTTTCAGCGAGTTGCGCTCACCAGCCCGTCGATGTGGCCATCAGAGGCCAACTCGGCGAGTTGGCTACCAAAAATCAGCCTCAAAGCTGATTTGGACCCCGCTTAGCGCAATTTTCGACCCGGACTCCCCATTAATGTTCACAAACACTATAAATTAGGTTTTTGGGTCATTTTGGGTCTATAAAAGACTCATTCTCTATTGCATTTTTCATCTTGAGCTTGTGTGATTTAACATATCCTTATCCTTGAGAACCTTTCTTCCTTCCTTCCATCTGCCATCATTGAAGAACTCCACCTCCAAGCTTTAAGGATTCATTAAAATTCCATGGAAGCATGTTTTATTCGAGACTTGCAGATCTCCTCGTCAAGCTCCAAACAAGTAATCAAATGTCTTATGCTCTCCATCGTATGAAATTGTATGTAATGTAGTTCATCTTAAGGAGGGAATGTTGGAATACATTTAGTAGTTTGTTATTAGCTATTTAGAGGGTGTTACTCATGTGAGTTTGTTTTCTTGATTGTATAAATAGTCATTATATCAAATGTTATTTTTTTCCCAAAGAGATTCAGTTTCTTTCTCTCCAATGCCCATTTTCATCTCTTAATCGAGTTTTGTGTAAAAGTTGATTTTTTTTTGTTATAATGGAGTTGACATGACTAAAAAAAAAGGGCGGCCCGATCGCACTACGCGTCCCCGTTGAGCGAGGGTCCGAAGAGGGGTACCACCATAAAGGTGTACTAGGGGCAAGCCTTCCCCTGCCAATTTATTTGGCAAGAGGCCGTTCCTAAGACTCGAACCCGTGACCTCTTGGTCACATGACAACAAAGATGTACCGTTGCGCCAAGACTCGCTCTCGGAGTTGACATGACTAAAAATAAAAAATTCAGAAACTTAATACATCAAAATTAAAATGATTGGAGACCTCAAGTTTGCCTTTTCTATAGTAATTATCTTCGATGAAATTTTAAGAGCAGATGAATGTTATATTTACCTTTGAAATTGTTATAGGCAAGATATAATTGTTGAAGCATTGTGAGATTCCCAAACTCCCCATGTAAATCTCCTTCAAAATTATTGTTTAAAATTTGTAATGTATTGCATGCGAAACAATGTGGAAGGAATTTGACCACTAAATGAGTTGGAAGCCAAATACAATTCTTCCAGAACATGGAGTTTGGCAAACATAATTGATGGAAGACCACCTGCCAAATTCAACAATAAACAGGGTTGTTGGGATGGAACCTGAGATTCAATTATTATTAATATAAATTTCTTGCAACAAAGAAATATTGAAGATAACAACCTGAAAGCTTGTTATTTATCAAGGATAACAATTTCAAGTTTTGAAGATTTTCAATTGCTTCTGAAATTTGACCTTCAAAATTATTCCTTCCCAAGTAAACATGTTGGAGCTTTGATAGGTTCCATATAGATATTGGAAATCCACCTATAGAAATTAATATTGATAACAAATAAACATTGATGAAAAAAAAATATTGAAAAACATTGTATGGTTAGCAGAAGTGAAATCAATATTTCTCTAGAATGTCTCCAATAATTTGTTGAAATTATCTTCATTTTATTATGTGATTTCATCTCAATTTTGTACTTGTTCTTCTAGACTTACCCCTTCTCCTCTGACATTCTGTTAGATATGTAAATATCTTGTATATCTTATCGGATTCCTTATTCTGTAATGGGAATATTTTATATATTTTCTAGAGTATCTTCTCCTATTTTATAGACTTAGACTAAGTCGGTAATTATTATTTATACTCTTGAGATTAATAAGAATTATTATTTATACTCTTGAGATTAATAAGAAAGGGAGTACGATTACTTTCACATCTAATTATTGTTAATATAAATTTCTTGCAATAAAGAAATATTGAAGATAACAACCTGAAAGCTTGTTATTTGTCAAGGACAACAATTTCAAGTTTTGAAGATTTCCAATTGCTTCTGGAATTTGACCTTCAAAATTATTCCTTCCTAAGTAAAGATGGTGGAGCTTTAATAAGTTCCATATAGATACTGGAAAGCTACCTGCAATAGATCCATGGAAATTAATACTGATAACAAATAAAAATGGATGAAAAAAATAATATTGAAAAACATTGTATGGTTAGTAGAAGCACAATGAATATTTTTCTAGAATGTCTCCGATAATTTGTTGAAATTATCTTCCTTTTATTATATGATTTATACTTATATTTGTTCTTCTCCATGTCTGGACTTATCCCTTCTGCTCAACTTTTACACATACTTAGTTCAGTAAAAAAAGAAAAAAAAGCTTTTTAAAATGTTATAGCTTGCCATTATATATATATATATATATATTCAGTGGCGGAGCCAGAGTTTAAAGTCCGGAGGGAGAAGATTTTTTTTCTTAGTAACGACTTAAGGCTTTGATTCACACTAGTCCAATCAAAATTTTCAAATTTTTGATAATATAAGGGTAAATTCTACCGGACGGTAATTAGACCAGCATTGTTATATGGTACGGAGTGTTGGGCAGTGAAACACTGCCACATCCATAAAATGTCGGTGGCGGAGATGCGTATGTTGAGATGGATGTGTGGTCATACAAGAAAGGACCGGGTGCGTAATGAAATAATTAAGACAAAAGTAGGGGTCACATCTATTGAGAATAAAATGAGAGAAAACCGACTAAGGTGGTTTGGACATGTGAGACGTAGAGCGCTTGATGCGCCGGTTAGGAGAACCGAAGAGTGGCAAAGGGATGTAGTGGTGAGGGGTAGGGGAAGACCTAAGCAAACTTGGAGGAGGGTGATAGGGAGTGATATGAGTTTACTGGGAATTGAGGAAAATATGGTAGTGGATAGGACGGAGTGGAGGGAGCGAATTTGTGTCGCTGACACGACTTGATTTTACGGTTTTATATGATGGTTCATGTTAGCCGACCCCGAATCATTTCGGGACTAAGGCTTTGTTGTTGTTGTTGTTGTATAAGGGTAAATTTGATCATAATTGGAAACATTAAGGTACAAAACAACTGAGATTCAATATAAAGTAAGGACACCTAAGAACAATTTTATCCCTAACGTCTAAAATGGTGTAATTTTACTCTTAACGTTGGCAGCCAAGAGCAATTTTATCCCTAACATTGACAAGTTTGGTCAATTGAAGAAATTATTCATCAAATTGTCTTCTCGGTCATGAATTTTGTAACTAAAAAAGTACAATTAAAAATAGGATAATTAATTTATTAGTCCCTATATTTTGACAAAACACACTGTTTAGTCCTTGTATTTTCAAAAACACAAGGTAAGGTCCCTAACCTTTTTCCCTGTAAACTGTTTGTTAGATTTTTTACCGTTTATGACTTCGAAAATGACTAAATTACCTTTTACTATTTACTTTCAAACTTTAGAAGAAGCTATATGTATGGAGAACAAGAAAAAGAACAGATATAATGCTTACGAATTTGAACGAAGAAAATCAAGAAGAAGAATACTCAAAGTTGATTTCAGATGCATTAGAGTTTAAAGGAAAAAAAGAACGCAAATCCAAATTGACTAACAAAATCTTCGGAAATGACTAAATTACCCTTTACTATTTACCTGCAAACTTTAGAAGAGAAAATCCAATTTAGAAGAAGAAGCTATTTGTATGGAGAACAAGAAAAAGAACAGACCCAATGCTTACGAATTTGAACGATTAAGACCAAAATCAAGAAGAAGAATACTAAAAGTTGATTTCAGATGCATTAGAGTTTAAAGGAAAGGAAAATAAAGGGAAAGAAGAACACAAATCCAAATTGACTAACAAAATCTTCATAAGAGTCTAACGGCAGGGACTAAACAGTTCACCGAGAAAAATGTTAGGGACTAAATAGTTCATCGAGAAAAATATTAGGGACTTTATCATGTGTTTTTGAAAATACAGAGTGTTTTGTCAAAATATAGGGACTAATAAATTAATTACCCTTAAAAATAATAAAGGAGAATGAGGTTAATAATGATTAAAAATGATACTTAATATTGATATTTTTAAAGGGAATGAGGTTTGAGGCAAAAAAAAAAATAAAATGAGATAAAAAGTGAAGAGAGGGAGATTCCAATATAGGACCAATTGTATGTAGAGATATTGCTTTAATTATCAATACAACCAACTATGCAAATTTAGTTTTATGTCATATAATCACATTCTACATTATAAGTACTAAATTTAACTATTTTGGGGACTGCTCGGGACTGAACCACTGTTCGTCAAGGGTGTTCCAGAGGGTCGGAGGGTCGGGAGACTCTCCCCTGCCACTCGCTCCGCCCCTGTATATATTAACTAGCTTTTCTAACATTATATTATTTTTGTTGATAAATATTTATCCAAAATTTTGGTTTGCATGATGAATTTTAAATATTAATTTGAAATGTATTTTAGTTATTTTTTTAATCAAATTAGTCTAAGATGACTATTGTTTTTTTTTTTTTTTTGAAAGGATGACTATTGTAAATATTATAAAGTAAAAAGATAAATAATATATATACAAAATATCCATATAAATTAATGCTTGTACAATTTGACAAATTTAATAATTTTTGTTTGATAATTAACTAATAACATCTTTTTGTGCATGGCAACAATGCAGAATAATGAACAAACTAACCATTTAATAAAAACGTCATGTGAATAAAAGTGATTGATAAAAACAATCATGTCAATAAAATTATTAATGGTTAGATATTAATAACTACCGGTTTAAATTTTTAATTCAATTAGTTTTATAATAATAAATTATTTTACTATATTTTAAACAATTAAATCAATTAGTTTCACGTGTCCATATTTTTTTAACAGATGAATACTTTTTTAATGATAGGATATGCATTTTACTTTCAACCATATTACTTAATATGTGGTTATTATTAAGATACATGGAAAAAGGTAGAGATAGGTAAAAGAAGAAATTAGCCTCTAAAATTATTAAAGTAAAGATCGAGATATTCAAATTCGGTGAAAGATTCAATCTATGAAAGAATAATTTCATTGAAAATGTCACATCCGTATCCAAATTTTTAGAATTTATACCTTGATAGTAAGATATATTATGTTTTTAGGTGAGAAAGTACAGGATATAGAGAAGATTACCGACCGATTAGGCGAGGATTGGAAGTTGTTACTTATTGTTAGAATTATTATTAGAACCTTAGTATTTCAATTGTAATTTAATGGAGTTGGTAAATATGTTGAGGTTCTTGAATGACTAATGTAATAAGGATATTGATTTATTTAGAATATATATCTAAGAGGAATACTTGAAAAGTTTGAAATTTATGATATTTGGATAATTTGGAGACTCCTAAATATTGATTATTATCTTTCTATTTCACGCCCGATGCCGATTGAGGTCGTCTAGGGTCGGGTGTGACAGAAAAAATTAAATTTCAAGTTAAACAATTTCAAAGGGCATAAAGACACCATTTGAACCGACAGTGAGTCATGAAAAGAGTTATTGAATAAAAAGAATTGGACTAAGAAATTCTTGGGTAGAATAATGAAAAGAGTATCTAATATGTACAAAAACATGTATTGAAGGAAAATTTGATTTTATCACTTAAGGTTGGCTTTAATGGTTAAAGACTTCAAATCGTTTAAACTAGATCTCTAGTTCGAATCCTAACGTACACAGAAAGCTTTAATTGGGAGAAGATCAACCAAAAGGGTACACGAGGATTTTCGAACTGAGAAATCGAATAAACTATAAAAAAAATGAACATCTGGTTTTCATATACAAGTAACAAACGTTATTAACTATATTGATTTGCGACATGGTAAGAGTTCCGCAATAGTTTAAATCTTGAAGTTCTGATATCTAAGAGTTTAAATCTTGAAGTTCTGGTTATAGAGTTTAACCATTGGAGTTATAGTTTAATAAAATGAAGCTTATTCATATATATTGAGTGGTTGTGAGTGTGAACCATTAGAGATGCTTAGCCCTTGTAATACTTATCCACGTAAAACGTAGATGGAGTCACTTTTGTTGTTTTCACTAGAATTAATGAATAATTAATTTTATCTTAAATTTAGAATGATTTAGTAAAACTCAAAATTATTTAATGCATAAACTTAAATAATTATTTAATGCATAAACTTAAATCTAATTGACGCTAAGTAATGAATTTAATATGGTTTCTAAATTCCAATACAGTTCCACAATCCCAATCTCAAGTTTAAAAAAAAGAATATTGAAAGTCTAGCGAAATCACTCATTTCTAGCAACTCTTTTTTTAAAACACCATCTACCAAAAATTATTTTAGTGATTCTTGTGCAAATTAATAGGATATACAAATATATCGAGTTTTACGACTGAATACGTCGCAAGTGCGCCAAATCCGTGGCTAAGCTGAGGATTGAAAATAAGGGAGCAATTTTGAGAAATTAAAAAGATTGTTTTTACAAATTATCCAAAATTCAAGACCTAATTTTGCTAATTAACGAAACCATAAGTATTGTTTAGCTGAAAAACTGACGCATACATCCTTTAACTTTAAAATTCACAAAGTACATATCTTTGTTTACAAATTTTTAATTATAAAGGCTGTTGTTGGAAATCAGCCAAACCATAAGGTTTATTTTTACCTTTTCCAACAAAACTTTCATTTCACAAAACTTTCATTTCACGATTTCAGATTTTGAGGATTTAGATTTGTTTTCTTTTTTTTTTTGTGACAATTATGGTACCATTGTCTTTTAGTTTAGCAAAAAAAAAAAAATAAATTAACAAATGCAGCCTTATTAATTGGGAGAACGCTCAATCATGCAGGACGGTCAGAACATGAAATTAAGCATTAAAAATATCCATCTTCCATTAATGAATCTTAAAATTGAACCACGTAGTGAATGTTAGGTTTAAGATTGTAGAGGCTAAATCTCCAAAGTTAGACTTAAAATTAGAATGTTTTAAAACATAAAAAAAATATAGAGATAAGTGAAAGAAAAAATTAACCTCCAAAGTTATTAGAGTCGAGACCAAGAAACCGAAGTTGGGAGAAAGATCCAATCCAGGAGGGGATAATCCCGTTGATAAGATTGAATCCCAAATCAAACGATTTCAATCGGCGTAAGGTGGAAAGTTGAACAGGTAGAGAGCCATGGAAAAAGTTATTGAATAAAGAGAAAGTAACTAGGAATGAAAGGTTCCCAATTTGTGGAGGAATGGTGCCTGATAAAGTCATGTTTCGAAGTAGTATCTCTGTAACTCGGCGATGGCGAGTTCCACATGTAATTCCAATCCAATTACAGACTGATGTATCTTTAGACCAGTTAAATGCTAACAAATTTCGAGGATCATTTGTTATATGAGCTTTCAAGACAAGCAATGTATCTTCGTCAGTGTTGATATTTATCGTTATCCTTCCATCTAAGCATTTCAAGAAACAAAATACATACAATATTAGCAAGAAAGAATGTATTCTCTCCATCAGAAATCAGAATGTAGTGTTTTAAGATATGATGGTGGAATTGGCCATTCTGCTAATTTAATATATAATGAATCAACTAAATCAAGCTTAACAATTAAAAAGTAATTAATTAGCACTCATCAAGCATTTTCAACAAACACAATAATATGATGATGGAATTCGCATTTCTGCTAATTTAATAAAAAGGTTTAATACATAATTTATCCCACTGAATTTCTCAAAAGGTTGATTCACTCTTGAATTTATACTGGTATTTCATTAGCACCATAAACTTATTTAAAATTTCATAATCAAATCCCCAAATATAAAAAAAAAACTATAAAAATGTGTACAACGGAAAGTTATTTTTTTTTTAAAAGATAGAATTATGAATTAGAACTTTATTTTTTAAATTTTGAATTTTTTTATAAATTTAGATAAATTGAAACGTATATATCATTTTAAACAAGATCAAAGGACAAACTGATCATTGTAATCAAGTTCATAACCAAATACCTTACTTAAAACAAATGAGAGCCAATGAGACACACCGAAAATTACAAACTTTTTGGACAATTTAAGGATGAAGCCTTTCATTGTAACCCTCTGGTCCAATACCATATACATATTGTCTGCTTTGGTCCAATTCCAACACATTGGACCTCACGGTTTTGTATTGGATTCTCATCTTACTAATAAGTCCCAATCATTTCCTCTACATCCCTTAGGGCCGCTCCTTGCTCAGGCCTTCTACCCCGGCGCCACCCACTCTGGACCGAGTCGTTACAGGTCCACCAGCTTCTGCCTGGTTCGTTCCCGAACCACACGTCGTACATGGAGAGCCGACTCTGGTACCAATTGTAAAACTCTGGTCCAATACCATGCAGATATTGTCCGCTTTGGACTAATTCCAACATATTAGGCCTCACGGCTTTAAAATGCGTCTGCATGTATTGGATTCTCATCTTACTAATAAGCCTCAATCACTTCCTCAACACTTTCGATGTGGGGTTCAGTTTATTCCTGTCCCCATCGTCATCCCTTAAGGCTGCTCCTTGCTCAGGCTTTCTATCCCGACACGACCCACTCCGGACCAGATTGTTACAGTAATGAATCAAATAAACCATAGGTTGGTTAAAACACACAATTGTCCTTCGGGAATGGAAAGAATATTCATGGCCAACAGTCCCACGCATAGAGGTACAAACCATCTGTTAAAGGGAATAGTCATTGCTGTTCGCGATGGATACCACCCTTACCAACCAAAAAAACACACAATTGTCAAAGTCATCCATTATAATAAACAACATAATATAACACTTAACAATAAAATAATAATTAATTAGTACTCATCAAACCCAGGATTTTCAACAAACACATAATATAAAAGATAAAGAATATTATCACTTGAAAAAACACTCAAGTAGTCGTCCCCTAAACTCACAATTATAACAATTTTAGATTTTAGATTAGTGAATTATATAGGCAGACTAAAAATTCTAACTTGAATTGGAAATTGGGCTTACTTACTATCAGTAAATCTTTTATTCTTCATTGATAATAATTATAAGAAAAATAAAAATACAAATAAATTATTTGATCCTAACGTTTTTTTTTTAAGAAGTGTAGATATATCCTTAACGTATGAAATTATGCAAATTTAACTTTAACGTTTTCAGGCAATATGAAATTTGGTTATATGTTACTGAAAATTTGATAAAGCTGATTTGACTGTTATTTAACTGTCACGTCAGAGCTTCCAAATAAGTTTATCCATAAACTGAAGCAATTTCGTACATTTTTATATTGGTTATTTGTTGTGATTAACTTGTTTGTGTTAGATTTAGTTGTTAGAATTTTAACAAGGTTTTTATAATTGTCCTAATGTTACATTAAATATCTTAAACGTAATTAATATATTTGGAAGGCTGATGTGACGGTAAAATCGGTTTTTTCAAATTTATAATGAATCAAATGGTTAAAACACACAAATTTCAAAGTCATCCATTATCCATTAATTAATTAGTATTCATCAATTCAGGGCCGGTCTTGATAATTTACGGGCCATATGCGGAATAATAAATAAAGACCCCTTTAATAAAAATATTTTATGTAAATAAAATTTAAAATATATTTCAATACATGATACATAAAAAGTATTTCATTAATTTTTTATTTAGCTACATATTAAATCTATTTGGTAAAAAATTAAATCAATTGCGATGTGTGATGTGATATCAAAAGCACAAGAGCATGGAACAAAGGAGCTTGGAGTTAAGGAGCTTATTAGAAGCATGAGGGATCCATTGGAACTGTCAATTGGACCAATAACGAAGAATCGTACAAAGAAAGACCAACAAATCCTTAATGGACTCGTCTTGAGCTTCTTTAAGCAAGGAATGTATTTTAGCGAAGTCATTAGAGATTATGTGTTTTGTGTTGTATCCAAACTCAAGCCCATAATAGTGATATGTAAAAAGGTTGATTATGTTTTAAGAGAAGCTTTGGACTTGCATGTGTTTGGCATGTGCAAAACCCATTGGAACTCATTAAAATTAATGCTATAACCTTATAGGTTTGACTGGGCTTATTTCTAGCTAATTAAGATGCTCAAATAATGTTAATTAGTGAGCTGAAATTGGACTCTAAAGGACAAAAACGAATTTAATGTTTTTCCTTGTCTAATTAGGATTTCTTTTAGCTTGGTGTACTAGGATTCAGCTTCCTTTTTAGTTTAAGTTTAGGTTTCTTTTGTAGCATATATAAAGGCTTGTATTCTTCATT
This sequence comes from Euphorbia lathyris, assembly GCF_963576675.1. Taxonomy (NCBI): domain Eukaryota; kingdom Viridiplantae; phylum Streptophyta; class Magnoliopsida; order Malpighiales; family Euphorbiaceae; genus Euphorbia; species Euphorbia lathyris. The sequence continues at coordinate 83,692,506 of NC_088917.1, read as the reverse complement.
ATTTAAAAATCGAACATCAATATTTTTATGAACAAAAGTTCTTCTTTTCGTTTGGGAATTATTTTCAATCCCGGATTGAATTATTTGTTGTGAGCTTGAGAGACTGGGTCATCATTCTTGCAATATTATCTTGATCGTGAACAAGTATTTTGGTAAGGTACTTGTGAATCGCCAAACACTCAGGTTCCAATTTAATTATTCGAAGGTGTAAGGTTATATCTCCTTTCATTGTCTTTAATTCTTTGGGATTGGTTTGTTATCACCAATATATGCTTATTATTTTAGGGTGTTAATTCCTTAAGATAGACCGGAAAAACTTGTTGATTTGGTTATTATCTCTCTTTCATAACCAATATCACATCAATTGGTACCAGAGCTTTGGCTCTTAAGGAATTTATTGTTTTTATTTTGCTTGTAAAAAAAAAGACCTTAATCTAGAGTCTTTAATTATTGATCGAGTTCCTCATACCTTTGCATCTAGTTATTTAGGTTCTTAGTTGTAGCGAATTGATTTTTTGGATTATATTCTTGCTAGCCAAACCTATTTATGTGTGTGAATTTATTCAAATTTTTACATGCGAATTGATCGGCTCATTGTTTGTACTAAGGTTACAAGTTTTCTAGAATTTGCATGCTAAACACACATTCTTAAAATTTCTTTCAAACATTTGTCTCTTCTTTGAAAATCGTTTTTTATTTTATTCTTAGTGTGCTAAACTTTGGTTATCGTTACACTATTAGTCTTCTTTGCTTCTAGTTTCTGCCCAACTTTATTTTGTCATTATTTTGTTTCATTGGCATTTATATTACCCGAGATAATCCTTGTGAGGTACTTCTTTTACTTTCTTTTTTTATTTTCTTGCTTTAGACTAGATTTCACTTATCTTTCATTCTTTATATATTTTGTCATGTCTAACGGACCTAAAGAGCACAACGTTAACGACGTTGATTTCTAAAGAATGGCAATAAGCTATTGTAGGTGAGATGAAGATGTTAGGGGCTATTGTGGCTGATTTGGTTTCAAACCAAAAGAAATCAAGCCAAAAGAAAGGAGGACGGGGGAGATTGAATTTTGATGATGAACTATCCGAGTCTGAAGAGGAGGAGCAGTTTGGATACCGAAAAAGGGGTAGTGATCGAAAAGATAGTAATTTTAATGCTATCAAACTTAAAATGCCTACTTTTCGAGGAGCTAGTGACCCGGAGGCGTATCTTGATTGGGTACGAAAGGTTGAAACAATCTTTGACATACATGAGTATTCCGAGAAGAAGAAGATGAAACTTGTAGTATCTGAACTAACTGAATATGCGGCTGTTTGGTGGGACCAATTAAAGCGCACAAGAAAAAGAGATGGTGATGAACCCATAAGAACATGGGGGGAATCGAAGAAGGTCATGAAAAAGAGATTTGTGCCGGCTCACTATTATAAGGAGTTGTTGAAAGAACTCCAATATATGTCTCAAGGTAACCAATCTATTGAAGCTTATCACAAACAATTGGAGATGGCACTAATCCGAGCTGATATACAAGAAGATGAGGAAGCTACCATGGTTAGATTTCTCATGGGAATGAAGAGGGAGATTCGCAACCCTCTTGAGCTACAAACTTATTTCCACATGGAGGAGATGCTCCATAAAGCGGTAAAAATTGAGAGACAACTTCAAGAGGTTGAGAAGGGGAGATCAAAGTTCAAAGGCACTACTTCCACTCCATGAAAGTCAAATCCAAGAGGTAATTTCAAAACTAAATCCGAATTTAGCTCTAAAAGTGATCAAAAGCCTCTGGTTGATTCAAAAGCATTTGGGAAGTTGCAGATTGGTGGAACTACTCCAAAATACAAAAGTACTTAAAAAACCCACAAGAACTCGTGAAATTGTGTATTTTAAGTGCCAAAGGAGAGGTCACTATGCAAGAGAGTGTTCGAACCAAAATGTGATGGTTATGAAGCATGGTGAGTTAATATCCAAAAGTGAGTCCGAACATGAATCAGATGATATGCCCACATTAGAAGATTGTAGTGATATAGAAGAGGTGGATAGCAAAGGAGGACATGGAGTTAACTTAGTCACTCGTAGAACATTGAAGATGGGAGTGAGTGGTGACATTGAGCAACGAGAGCATATCTTTCATGCTCATTGCAAGGTACTTGGAAAAACATGCTTACTAATTATTGATGGAGGAAGTTGTTGCAACGTGGTGAGCAATGTGTTAGCAAGCCGATTGGGGATATCAACAATTCAACATCCCAATCCTTATCGGTTACAATGGTTGAATGATAGTAACGAACTCAAATTTACTAAACAGGTGCTTCTGAACTTTTCTATTGGTTCTTTTTCTGATGAGGTATTATGTGATGTAGTACCCATGCAAGCATGTCATGTGTCATTAGGGAGGCCTTGGCAATTCGATCGATCAGCACTACATCATGGCCGAAAAAATAAATTTACTATTGCTAAGGATGGGAAGAAGTATATTTTTCCACCTTTGTCACCTGCTGAAGTGTTTGAAGATCAGCTCTACATGCAAAGAATGTTACAAGAACAATTTGTGAGAAGGGAAACGGTTAAGCCAAGAGAAAATAAGAGTGATAAAATCAGTAAGGGTGTTGTAGACACCGAGTCGGAGGACCTGTGACGAAAACCTGTAACGAAGCGGTCGAAGCGGTTGGTTCCGGAAATTTTAAAAAAAAAGAGAAGAAAAAATATATAATAAAAAAAAGAAAGGAAAAGTTAATGGGAGTCGCGGTCGTCAAGTGGACGGCTCGCGAGTGCTCAGCGACGTGGTGCGGGCGCCTAGCGGCAGCCGAAGCGTGTCCGACGACAGTTGGACGCACGCCCGGCAGCGCGGGGCGCACGCTCGACGTCCGCTGGACGTGCACGCCCGGTAGCACGGAGCACACGCGCGACGTCCGCTGGGCGCGCACGCCCGGCAGCACGGAGCGCGCGCTCGACGACCGTGGGACGCGCGCGCCCGACAGCGCGGGGCGCACACCCGACGGCCGCTGGGCGAGCGCGCCCGGCAGTCGCGGGGCGAGCGCCCGGCGACGTTGGGCGGACGCCCAACGCTCGTTGGGCGAACGCCCAACATCAGTTGGGCATCCGCCCAACTAGGTTGGGCGTTCGCCCAACCGGCTTTGGGCGACGCCCAATTTTATTTGGGCGTCGCCCAAAGCTTCCGGGATACGTTGCCTATTTAAGGCACGGATCCCCATGCATTTGAGGGGGGAGGAGAATTTTTGGAGCTTTCTCACTCTAGACATTTTTAGAGAGAGAGTCAATTTTTTGGAGAAAATATTTTTTTTCCCAAAAAAATTCCAAATTTTCCTAAGTTGAATATTTTATCAAAAACACGAAAAACCGGAAAATCATAACTCGGGGAATCAACCGACTTCGACTGTTAGATACTGATCTTGAGGTATTATCCGAGGACTAGACTCGTTTTATTTTATTTAATTTATTTCCTTTACTTATTTATTTTATGTGATAATTTTATTTATTTATTTATCACGCTTTATTTAATTTTTCGTATTTATTTAATTCTCTCCTCGTATTAAATAAACGTTCGGTTTTGAAATAAAAACCTCATTTTAATATCCCAATACGAACCGTGATCCGATTCAAAAGGTAGTTCGGGATTAAAAACGTTGTAATTATAAGTTTTCAAAATTTTCTAAATAACGTTTTAAATAAAAAAAACATCGTTTATGGATCTCCGTTATAGGCTATGATCCAATTTGGGTTGCTCGGAGATCCAAAACGATAGAATAGATCTAATTTAAGGTGTTTGAAGAAATCTGGAAAGTTTTGGACTGCTGCTGTAATTCTACCTTTTCTGTCACTAACAGCAGATTGGCGACGGATTTTCCGTCGGTAATCTGCTGGAAACCGAAAATCACCTCTTAAATCCATTTTCTCATTTTCTTTTATATTGAATCTCTTATATACATGTATATAATTATGTAATATATTGGTTAAAATTATTTTTGAGTTACATAACTACTAATTAGATGTTATGTAGCTACTTACTTCGTTTTGAGATTTAATTTGTTTTGGTCTAGTTTTATAAAGTAGTATATATGTATATATATGTAGTTTTGGCTTATTTGAGCTATATTAGATATTATTTAGGATGGAAGTTATTTTTATTATGTAAAACTAGTTTGAGGTAAACATGTTTTTTTTTATTTAGGAACTTTGTTCATTATTTTTACATGTTTTGATTATAATATATCATACTTAGTGTTATTTTCACTATTATACATATATTTAGCTATATTATATGGTATTCTTTACTTGGTTTTTAAAGTCATAGGTATATCATTATTTTTATCTAATATATATATATATATATATATATATATATATATATATATATATATATATTCTTTTCATTATCCTTTTGGCATTTGGGGATATATGTTTTAAATTGGTTTTCAATTGACAAATTTTGGTTTAGTTGGTTTATTGTTGTAATCATGATAAGTAAAGAGTTAATTGAGTGGAAAAAATGGGAAAATAAACCATAAAAAGAGTTTAATTTGTTAATTTAAACTTAAGTTTTCTAGATATTCTTAAAGTGTAAATAATGTTTTCTTGACGTTTTTTTTAAACCATTTCCTAAAACATCGTGTGTTAAAACCTTAATTCGTTCCAACGACGGATTAAGCGAACCTTGTAATTAAAATCGTTTTCATTGTAAATAATAGAGTTTTGAATCGTTTTCTTAACTAAATGTTTTTTTGAACAAAATAAATTGACTTGTATGCCTAATCACGCTTTTAGATTAAAAATGTTTGCTCAAACGTTTTCAAACGCTCGAGTCGTTCCAACGGCGATTCCAGTGAAAATCATTAACGGGGCTTTTAAACGTACCTAAATCGTTCCAACGGCGATTAAGGTACGAACCATGTAAATAAACTCGTTTTGGGGAATGAGATTAGTTTAGAGTTAATGTATAATATGAAGCACAAACACACTATAAATAAATCAATTCTTTCTTCTCCCCCTCTCTCTCTTGTATACTTTAGATTTGTGCAAAATGGGCGATTCTTTACTAAAATGGCTTTCAATAACATGCTCAAAACGGTTTTCAAAGCGAGAAAGAAAAGGTTTCAAATGAATTTTAAACTTAAAGAAATATGCGATTAGTCCGTTATCGCCTAACACGCTGAGTAGGAGGCCGGTGGTTCATAACCGGGCGATGTCGGGGTGCCTAGTAGCCTTTCTCCGGAAAGGAGCTAGCCTTCTCGGCTCGTACCTAAGTTTCCCGAACCCTCACCGGTCTCCCGCAAGGGATCGGTGTTCATTTTCCCATTCGTGGGTGGCGACTCTTCCATACTCCGAGCTCCGGTCCTGCCGAGTAGCTTGATTCCACGATTGGTTGCTTTCGGCGCCAATCACCGCTTACGTCGCCATGAGGTGTCCACTCCCCGGTCTGTCCGGGCGAGGCCGTTTCGGCACCTTGTCTAACAAGTGACGACTCTGCTGGGGAAGCGAGAAATTTGATTCCGAAAGGCGTGTATTAAGCCCTTAACGGGGACGGATCGTATTATTTCTTTTCGTATGCATTCATACGCATTATTGCAAACCTTTTGGGTAATTTTCACGAAACCTCTAGCGAGAGTCCATTCGTCGCTCGAAAGAGGCTAGTGTAAGTTCCCCCTTACAGTAAGGCGCCAAAGGGTCCCCATCCATTCGTTAGGGGCGAATTTGTGCGGTCCTGTGAGGTCCCGTAGTCAGCCGTGTCAGCATATAGTAGCCTTAGAAGTTGCCATAGGATTACCCGTTACCATTTTTGATGTAATGAATGAATCAGTTCGTGTTTTCAAATTGCCATGATACGTGTCTAATCCTAAAGTATGTAAAGGAAATGAAACGATGCGTTAATATATACTCTTAAACCGATATATAAGCTACCCCAAAGCATCGAAATGATTCGAACTAAAGACGACTTAGTCATCTCATGTGAGTGAACTTGTGTGACCCGCCTGGTCCCTTTCCGTGTCCCGAAGAAGGCACATGTTCAGGAAACACGTTGTGATGTAAGCACGTATTAGTACAAATCGATTTGATATTAAGGATAATCGTATCTCGATTCAAAAGACTATATTAACGATAGCCGTTATTCACATTCTTTAAATACGTTGGGATAAAACGAGATTATGACAAAACAAAAATGAAGAACATTTCTGTTTTGAACAACTCCGTTGTAACGTAAAGGGTTTCATGAACTTGGCCCGTCCCTTCCGAATAAAAAATGAGCTCTTACGTTATACCTTGCGTTGTTTTAAGGAGAAATGGACGTATTCGTGAAAGTGACTAAGAAAATAAAAGAAAAGCAAAAATAAACAAACGACCAAAATCATTCTGTATCTACGATATGTGTCAATCCCGAGAGTAGTTAAAGAAAATGAACCAATGTCGTTAAATACGTGCCTCGAACTGGTATATACGCCGTTTAAAATCACGAAGCCGAATTAAGCTAAAACCGCATGATTGCACCGTATGGACGAAACTGTGGGTTTGACTAATGGCTCGATCATTTTGACCATTACCAAAACTACAAGAAATATGGCCCGACATGCGTTCTTGCTTAACTCGTGCCTGAATGAAAAAGAACGGTAATATCCCTGCTTCGAATAAGCATGCGATTCAACGAAACATTGATTTTCTATAACCACGCTAGGATGATATATCCCGTAAATTGGAAGAAATAAAAATGTGTTGCTAGCCGAGAGATTATCGTGCGCTCGAATAAGACTCGCCGTCTTTTCACGTAGCTAAAACGAGCAAGCGAATCTTAACGCTAGGAACAAACACGTTACGCGATAATTCCGTTCCCTAAGAATAAAATCCAAAAAGTGATACTCTCACTAAACAAACACGTGGTTATGTCTCTCGATAGATCCAAAAGATCCCGTTGTAATCTAAAAAAAATCGAGAAACGAACCCACGCGAATAAAAGGGAACGAATCGTTATCGGTAACGAACGATTGAACTCAAAGAAATAACTCGTACCGCGATACGCTCGAAAGGGAGTCAAAACCCGAACTAATGCGTCTCGTGAAATAACAAAAGACGAGTTATTCCGAAAGGACAATCCAATTTGGTCGATATCTTAGTCACTAAACGCTAATACGTTAAAACGAACTGTATTGTTTGATGGATGATTTACTTTTTCCGCAATAATCGACGGCATCACGCGTCCCCTGGACCGCAATGTGAGGCCCAAGCCAAAATCCTAGGAAAGAGACTTGGACCATCGAGTGTGTGGAGGAATAAGGGTGGAAGAGAGATGTTGTGATGCGTGTAATTAGACTAACGTTTGTTCTTCTTATCTTATATATTCGTAAATAATAAATGCACACACCACGAATCATGCCTACATATTAATGGATATCGTTCGCGCAGACGTCATCATTAAGTGGTTGTGGTTTCGCGAGAGTAATCGGCTAGTCAGGCAGTTTGATCAGCTACAGATTGACAGTTCCGAATCAGCAGTTGTGGCTTCTGAATCATCTTCGTCCGAGTATACTCAGTCTTCTGTCAGTATGTCTGCGACCGACGAAAAGGTGGCCGAATTGGAAAACTCTGTGAACAATATCAATGATCAGTTGGCCGCAATTTTGGCCCAGCTAGCTGAGCTGGCTTTGAAGGATAACAAGAGCGGTAGTAAGCGTGCTGAGAACGAAGTGAACACTAGTCCCCGCTTCGGGAATGAGGATGACTATCAGGATTATATCCAGAAACAGCTTGAGAAAGAGCAAGCCAAAGAAGAGGAATGGAAGCAGCACATTACTCAGGAGGTAGAGGATCTGCGAGGGGGAAGCTTCGGAAGTCAGGACTTTTATAACTTGAAGAATTGTTTGTCGGCAACTGCTCTGCCTTTGAAATTCCGGCTCCCTGACATGAAAAAGTTCGATGGAACTGGGGATCCTACCGCCCACATGAATCAGTATGTCGCAGTAATGAAGCACACGATCTTGACTGAGGATCAAGTCCTGGGTCTGTTTAATACTTATCTAGAGGGGGCTGCCCTCATATGGTTCCATGCGTTGCCGATGGTTACGAAAAGAGATTGGAAGGAGCTAGCGAAGTCATTCATCGCTCAGTATAGCTTCAACACCATGCTTGAGGTTACTCTGAAGGAGTTAGAGAGAACTAAGCAACAGACTGGGGAATCTTTTTCTGATTTTGTGAGAAGATAGAGGGCCAAGGCGGCAGTTATGAAGCAGAAACCGCTCGAGCAGGATCAGATTCGAATGGTAGTGTGTAATACAGTGTCGTATATTAAGAATGAGCTGCGGTATATGCCTTTCACCGATTTCAATCAGATGTATAGCTGCGCCTTGACAGTTGAGGGAGACGGAGAGCCGAAGAAAGCTTATACTAAGTGGACAAAGTCTGGATATAGTGCCGGAGGGCCAAGCGCGAATACAGAATCAGCCACAGTGAAAGAGTAATGTTGGAAATGGTTTATATGTGTCCTTCCTTGGCAATGAGCAGGAGGGTGAACCGATGGATGAAGGGTTAGACAGTGGAGCACCGTATGATGAAGATAGTGCTGAAGACACCGGGGAAGGGTCGTCTCGGACTATTGTGCCAGAATGGAGTCTATTTAGTGGAGGAGAGAATCCCGATGTGCACTTGCGTGAATATATGCACGATATGTTTGTTGAATCCTTCGGGGTGGACGAGATTGCTCAGTGTTTCCACCATTCTCTGATAGGCGAGCCTTTGGGATGGTTCCACTCGTTGCCCGACTCCTGCAAGCATGATTGGGAACGGTTGTCAGATTTATTCCTAAAAAAGTACCAGAGAGCTAAGGACAGGACCGCAGAGCGCTTTGCGATGCAGATTGGACCTATCGAGCGTTCGTTACCGAGGGTCAGTAAGTATAATGGCAACAAGGACCCGATGGAACATCTTCACTTCTACTTGTCGGCTATGGGGCCTTTGGGTTTTAAGGAAGAAGAGATCACTAGCCCGTTTTGCAATTCACTAATGGAGGAGCCGCTGATGTGGTACATGTCTCTCCCAATGCATATTAAGCGCGATTGGGCCGCGATGATGAAGAGGTTTATCAAAGAGTATACAGTATGGATGCTTGCGGAACAAACACCAGACTCGCCCTCCTATGAGACACCTGAAGCGGTGTTAGCAATGCCTAGGTATGGTGGATACCGGGATCCTATTGAGCATGCAAGGTTATTCCGCAACCATATGTATGACGCCGGGTTCCCTCAATGTGAATTACATGAATATTTACCAGAAACCCTCATGGGAGAAGCCTTGTTGTGGCACCAAGGCTTATCAGAGGAGGAAATGGGTCATTGGATACCGCTTAGGGATGCTTTTGTGGCGAGATATGGGATGTATGTTCCATGGACGGGATCCTTGGAAGATCTAGATAGGATCAGACAATTCCCCGAGGAACCATTCGTGGATTATGTTAGGAGGTGGAGGCACCGCTACGAGCAGTGTCGTGAAACGATGAGTGATAAGGTGCAGCTCATGTGCATATAGAGAGGCGCAATTTCGTTGGCGGCAAGGAGGATGAGCAGAGTATCCCTCAGGGATTATGATGATTTAATATTTTGTATGGATCAGCGGATCCCTTTTATTTGAATTCAAACGTTCCTCACGTAATGGATCTGATGATTGTGGACATTTGGGAAAGTTCCTCGGATGAGGAGGATACTGATCGGAGAATTCCTATCAATATTTGGGATGAATCCGATGAAGAGCCGAAAATTGCTGTCATAACAAGATCAGGTCGAGTGGCCGAGGGAAAGGCACCCGTGGGTGAGACTAAGATAGGGGAAGGAGCGGCTCCCAAGCCAGATGACCAGGTCCTCGAGTAGTTGAAGAAAACACAAGCTAAGTCTACGGTGTGGGAAGTCTTATGCCATTCCAAATACCACCGTGAAAATCTGATGAAAGAGCTACAGAATTTGGTTATTTCTACCGATACTGAGCCGGCAGCATTAGTAGGGGCAATTATGGCCCGGAAGAAGACCGAAATCACGTTCACTGATGAGGATCTCCCAGAAGAGGGGAAGGCTCACAACAAGCCTTTGTACATCCGAGCTGAAATTAACGGGAAAAAGACTAGCTGTGTGATGGTCGATGATGGATCGGCCATTAATATTTGCCCACTGAAACTTTTGTCCAAGTTGGGAGTAGAAAGAGGAGATTTGACTGCTTCGGAAACCGTGATCAGGGCCTATGATGATAGCCGTAGGCATATTGAAGGAGTTTTTAAGGCTAAGCTGAAAGTAGGGCCGCATGAAGAGGAGACTGAATTCACGGTGCTGGATATACCGGTGACGTTTGCCGTATTGTTGGGACGTCCATGGTTCCACAAGTTGGGAGGTGTGCCCTCCACGCTCCACCAGATGATCAAATTTCCCTTCGGGGAGGAGATAGTGACGATCAGAGCTGAGAAATTGAGTTCAGTGGCGGCATTGGGAATTGAGCCTCAGCTGTTCTCCGGATTCCAAGTTTTTGGGATCTACGAGTCTAGTATGACCACCGATGTGGTGAAGAGGATGAAAGGGGGTTTCATCCCCGGTATGGGCTTGGGAGCCCACCATCAAGGGTTGCTAGAATTTCCGGATTTCAAGAGTCAGAAAACCCGGGGGGTCTGGGGTATGAGCATGAAGGTCCATCCAACACAGGTGGTGAAGGAAAAGTGGGCCTAAAGAAGTATTTTGTGAATGAGGGTCACAGGAAGGTTTATTCGGGGGCTCCTGAGTCATGGACTAGCACCGAAGGAAAGATTCTGCCAGGTTTCGAGATCTTCAATGATGTTACCGACTGGAGCAAATGAGAGGCAAGCTGCTTCATCGAGGAGATCATGATGTTAGATCTGAATGCTGAGGAGCAGGTCATCACTATTGAAGCAACTGTGGGAGCGGTGGACGAGCCCAGTACCTCCAAGGCTTATGAGAAACCTGAGAACCCCGATGATGAAAATTGTATTACTGCTTTATTTGAATCTGACGATGTACTCGCCGATACTATCAATGAAATGAATTCTGATTTTGCTTACTTGCTTGATGTTGATTCTGATCATTCCATGCATTCTCATTCATATAACATGCCTACATTTGAAATCAATACAATAGAAATGTCAACTTTCAATCTTGGCACGGATGAAAATCCTTAACTTATACAAATTGCTCAAGAATTAACTACTGAAAAGAGGAAAGAATTTGAGAGAATAATTAAAAAATACGAAATAGTGTTTGCTTGGACATACGAAGACATGCCAGGAATCGATCAATCAATCGTAACTCACCGTATTCCAACATACCCCGATGCTAAGCCCATGAAACAGAAACTCCGGCGCATGAGGCCGGAATGGGCAGATAAGATCAGAGAGGAAGTGAAGAAACAGTTAGAAGCAGGGTTCATCGAAGTAATCGACTATCCCCCTTGGGTCGCAAATGTAGTGCCAATCGCGACGAAGGACGGCAAAGTGAGAATGTGCGTCGATTATAGAGATCTTAACAAGGCGTGCCCCAAAGATGAATTCGCATTGCCACACATCGATGTATTAATCGACAGTGCAGCATCGAGCGTCTTGCACACAAATGTGGACGGCTTCATGGGCTACATGCAAGTTCAGATGGCAGAAAAGCACAAGGCAAAGACCTCGTTCACAACTGAGTGGGGAACGTACTGCTATAGGGTAATGCCGTTTGGGTTGAAAAATGCCGGGGCAACTTATCAACGGATGGCTACGGCACTGTTCCATGATATGATACACAAAGAGGTGGAAGTTTATGTGGACGATATGATGGTCAAGTCGGAGACGAGAAAGGGGCATTTCGCTGCACTTGAGAAGTTTTTGGCCCGAATTGCAGAATTCAAGCTAAGGTTGAACCCGAAAAAGTGCTTCTTTGGCGTTTCATCGGGGAAGATCTTAGGCTACGTGATCAGTAACAAGGGGATTGAGGTGGATCCTGACAAGGTAAAGGCCATACAAGAAATGCCAGCTCCCAAAAATGAGAAAGAAGTGAGAGGATTTCTAGGGCAGGTTCAGTATATCAGTCGGTTCATAGCACGACTCACTGCGATCTGCGAGCTGATCTTTAAGCTGCTATGGAAAGATCAACCCACGGTTTGGAATGATAGGTGCCAGCAAGCATTGGACAGTGTCCGGAACTATCTGTCTAATCCACCGGTTCTGAGACCGCCCAAACTTGGAAAACCGCTTCTCCTCTATGTAGCGATCGAGGAGCGATCTATTGGGGCAATGCTGGCCCAAGAAAGGGACACCGGTGTGGAGAACGCGGTGTATTATCTGAGTAAGAAGTTCCTGGAATACGAGCTTAAGTATAACATGATCGAAAAGACGTGCGTGGCAGTAGTATGGCTAACAAAGAAACTGCGGCACTATTTTCAATCTTACAAAGTGATCATTATTTCTCGGATGGATCCCGTGAAGTATCTGTACCGAACTCCGTCTCTAACAAGGAAGCTAGCCCGATGGTTGTTACTCTTGTCCGAATTTGACATCGAATATGTAACAAAGAAAGTTATTAAGGGGAGAGCTGTAGCGGAATTTCTGGCCAATCAGCCCCTAAATGCGGAAGAGGAAGAGATAAACTATGATTTCCCCGATGAGCACTTGAACGCAATAGAAGTGATACCGTGGAAAATGTTCTTCGATGGAGCAGTTAACTCAAATGGAGCCGGGGTAGGAGTGCCACTTATCTCACCAGAAGGAGAAAGGATCCCAATGGCAAAGAAGTTATCCTTCCCTCTCACCAATAATATGGCCGAGTATGAAGCGTGCATCTACGGGTTGGAGTCATTAGCGGCGCTAGGGGCATCATATGTTGAAATTTGGGGCGACTCAAAACTGATTATCGAACAAGCACAAGGGAACTGGGAAGTAAGGGAAGAAAGGTTGCGTCCATACCTAGACCAGTTGGAGGGATTGGCGCAGAGATTCAGCGAGTGTCGTTTCTATCACATTCCTCGAACACAGAACCAGACAGCAGATGCTTTGGCCACTTTGGTGTCGGTATGGGATAACCCTCGGAATCTTGCCTCGAAGCCTTTGGTGCTGAGGAGGTCCCATAAACCGTGCTATGAAGATGTAATGCTGTTGGGGGCAGATGAAAAGCCTTGGTATTTCGATATCGTAAACTTCATGAAAAGTGGAACATACCCGGCGGAATCAGAACTTAGGGATCAGGCCGTGATCAGAAGGTTAGCTCAGCAGTTTGTCATCCACAATGACTTACTTTACAAAAGACACGCCGATGGTTTACAATTGAGGTGCTTGGATGAGGGAGAAGCCCGTGAGGCAATGGAGTCAGTACACTCGGGAATTTGTGGAGCCCATATGGGAGGGGCAGTATTAGCAAAGAAAATCATAAGGCAAGGCTTTTATTGGCTCACCATGGAAAAAGATTGTAACGAATATGCAAAGAAATACCATGATTGTCAAATCTACGGAGATTATAATCACTTACCAGCTATGGAATTGCACGTGTTAGCGCCTATTTGGCCGTTTGCGGCTTGGGGCATTGACATCATCGGGGAGGTGAGGCCTAATGTGTCGAACAGACACAAATTCATTGCAGTCGCCATTGATTACTTCACCAAGTGGGTAGAGGCAGATCATTTAGCAAGTTGGGGTCTAAGCAGATGAGGAATGATAACATAGAGATATTATCCCAAGCACCAAAAGGGATAATCGCCTTGAGAACGCCGCGTATTAATTCCCGAAGGGGAACCGGCGGGCGGATCTCCACGGTTTTGCTCAGAAGAGATCCACTGGCGGACCTATGAGGCGAATCTCTTCATTCACCTGATTCGCCACTATAACGGCTGGCCGCCGACTCGGCCATAAAGATCATTAATGAGTTATCAATTAGCTAACCGCCAGGTTAAAGATAACTTGTAACCGCCATTAATGAAGCATTAATGGAGACTTTCTAGTTGCCTGAAGGTTACGACTTCCTAGCTATATATAGCCTGATTCCCTAGGCTATCAAGGTACACATTCTCACAACCTTTGTCAATTCAGTTTGTTTCCTTGATTCACCTTACTAACTTTGGCATCGGAGCTTCCCCCCGTCGAACCCAATGACGCCCCCACAGGGACGGACGTTGATCAGAATTTCCCTACTTGTTATCAATTGGTGCGGTGAACGTGGAGATCCTTAATCAAACAAAGGGTTTTTCGTTCACATTAAGAAACTATGACAACTGGAGATCAGAATCCCTCCTCAGGGATTGAAACACCATTAGTTACACCATCTAGTGCTGGCCGCACAGATTCAATTGCTCCTGCAACGCACGTCGAAAGTAATATGAACTCTGATGCTTTCATCAACATGTGTGCACAAGCAATCGGAGAGCGGTTTGGATCCGAGACGGGGAATCGCCTGCAGTCGTTCATGACCCTCCCTCCACATTGGAGCATGGCGTCCACATCGACTGTATCATCCTGGCCCTTGTTAAACTTTGGACCGAACGCCCAGAGTTCTTCATTTCTCCAAGCTCACAACACGGATTTCATGGTAACTACTACAGCGACGGTTGGAGAACAACAAATCAATCGGGAGTTATTCCCTAGTGGCACAAAAGGAAGTCAAAGGAATGATTCAACCCTTCCGGGCGGATCTAAGGGTCCTGGATTAAATCTAGGTGGGTTCGATATCCCAAGGCGCCCACGGACGAATCTCTCCCTTGGCGGATCCGAGGGTCGAACACACAAAAAGAGTAGAAGGGAGAAAAGTAGGCGGTCTAAATCACCCTCGCCTCGACGACCGAGATCCTCATGTCGGGGCAGATCGCCCCCATCTACTGGTCGTAGACGGAGTAAAAGGCTAGCGGAGATGCCCCATTTGAGTGGACCACCACCCCCACCACCCTCAGGAACTGTTGGACACATCCCGTCGGGAAGCCATAGAGGAGGTAGTGGGCAAGCTCCCCTAGGAGGGGGGGCGGAGGAGGCGGACGCGGAAGTGGAGGAAGGCGTTCACCATCAGATCCATCATCTGGGTTAAGTTCTTCTTCTCTCCAAGCAGATCTCCACGAAGAGGTCGCCCAAGGGCGGATCCGGAGAATTTCGATGATAGAGTTAGAGCTCTGGTGCTCCGTATGAATGAGGAAAATGCCAGGCATAATCCGTTCGCCAATAGAGATTCGCCTTTCGGAGCTTGGATTGAAGCAGAGGAAACTGATAGAGCTTTTAAAATACCTAATCTCGCTATCTACACAGGTGTTGATAATCCGGAAGCTCACGTCAGAAAATACCGAATACTGCTCAAACTCAACCGTGCCACCGAGCTTGTGCTCTGCAAAATGTTTATCACCACGCTAGGAGGTCCAGCCTACGGGTGGTTTCAGTCTTTACCTCCGGGCTCAATAAACAGTTTTGATCAATTGAGCAGGGAATTTTGTGCTAAATTCGCCGGTTGTATTCCCCCAGTGGTTAAATCAGGAAAGCTTTTTGAGTTAAAGAAGAAGGCGAATGAATCCCTTCGTGAGTACGTAGACACTTTTAACCAATTGTGCATACAAATCGTTGATGTGGATATCTCCGTAGCAGTGGAATGTTTTGTGAGAAACACCACTTGTAAAAGCTTACAAGAAGATCTAATTCGAAAGAAACCCACCAGCATGGAAGAATTGATGGAGCGTTGTAAAGACTTTATCGAGGTGGATGACATTCGCCGAGGATCACTGTCATCACCCAAAAGGGACAAGGGCGAATCTCGCCATCGAGATAGAGACAAAGACAAACATCAGGATTCTTCCTCTAGAAGCAGGCAAAGGGGTTCTAAGAACAAATCAACGTTTGTCACCTCTTTCACACCTCTCAACGCTTCTAAAAGTGAAGTCCTTATGTGGATCGAGAACAGTCAACACAAATGGAGCATTTCATACCCCGAACCAAAGGGGGGGGAGTACACCAATACTGCTAAAAATCCTAAAAATTATTGTAAATATCACAGGAAAAATGGCCATGACACCAATGCATGTTGGGAGTTAGCTCGGGAAATCGAGCGTCTCATCGAGAGAGGCAAATTGGATCGGTTCATCCAGAATGATGGCAAGAAAGGAGATGGTGATAAATCCAAAGAGGACCCAAAGAAGAAGGGGAAGGGTACCATTAATGTCATAGCAGGCGGACCTGGATATCAACCAACGCTGAAAAAGGCAAAGACTACCGCTCTTGATAGGGCATCGTTAAATCGCCCCTTTGCCGATGTAGGTCCTGAAATCTCTCCCTATGCGGATGCACTGGTCGTCACTATGATGGTGGAAGGCTGGGAGATGAAAAGAGTGATGGTTGATACTGGGAGTTCGTGCAATGTCATCACCAGAGGAGCTTTTGCCAAACTCATGATTGATCCAGTCTAGGTGGAGCCAACTGTGGTAGATATCCTAGGAGTGACAGGACACACTATCCAAACAAAAGTCCAAGTCACTCTAGATTGCGAGTTTACGGACGATGATCAGATCTGGAAAGGTGATCTGGAATTTTCTATCTTGGATGGTCAGTTAGCTTACAATATCATCCTCGGACGACCCTTTATCTCCGAAGTTGCAGCCCTTATCTCCATACGCCACTTAACGCTTTACATCCCCACGACCAAGGGAGGTGTAATGATCAGAGGTAGCCAAAAGGTGGCCCAGGAGACATATTCGGCATCACTAATGATTCGCCCCCAATCTAAGGAGGAGGAGCTCGTCACAATGGCCTTGGGCGAGACAGAAATGTACATTATGGCGGATAAAAAGCAGGTGCGAATGGCTAAAGGGCTCAAGGGCGAAATTAAAAATGCAAGCACCACGAAACATCAGAGAAGTACAACGCCTTAATGGGCGGATCATAGCCTTGGGCAGGTTTATCTCCTGTTCAGCTCGCAGATGTCAGCCCTTTTACGAGGTCATCAAAAAGCAAAAAGCGTTCGAGTGGAATGAGGATTGTGAAAAGGCCTTCGAAGGAATCAAACGGTTCCTCACAGAGCCACCCATGAGGAGCCGACTAATGAAGGGAG
Organism: Euphorbia lathyris; assembly: GCF_963576675.1. Taxonomy (NCBI): domain Eukaryota; kingdom Viridiplantae; phylum Streptophyta; class Magnoliopsida; order Malpighiales; family Euphorbiaceae; genus Euphorbia; species Euphorbia lathyris. The sequence goes on along the minus strand of NC_088917.1, from coordinate 83,675,473 downwards.
AGGACCTCTACATGTATGTATCGGTTACGGATAAGGCTGTGTGCATGGTCATGATACGAGAGGAGGATGGCCAACAGTTTTCGATTTATTATGTGAGCAAGGTTCTGAAAGACGCCGAAACCAGATATTCTAAGCTTGATAAAATGGCGCTGGCTGTTGTCACCACAGCAATCCGCCTTAGACCATACTTTCAGGCGCATATTGTGGTGGTTCGAACGAATATACCGATGAGAAAGGTGTTGCAGAAGCCAGACACTTCTGGAAGGTTGATGGAATGGGCAATCCGCCTTGGTGAATTCGATGTGAGATATGAAAGAAGGTCAGCTTTAAAGAGTCAGGTCCTAGCAGACTTTGTGAATGAATTCACTGAGGAAGGGATAGATTACCCCAAGCCTCCAGTAGAGGAATGGACAATGTACACCGATGGCGCCTCTTCAGCGGATGGAGCTGGCATAGGCGTTGTGATCAAGGGTCCCCAATACATAAAATTACGGTACGCAGCAAAATTAAATTTCCATGCAACTAATAATGCTGCTGAATATGAAGCTCTGATATTGGGATTACGCCTACTCAAGGAAATCACTCCTGAGCGGATTATGATCTATAGTGACTCTAAGCTAATGGTCAACCAAGTAATCAAGAATTACGAGGTGAAAGACGATGTTTTGGCCAAATACGTAGCAGAAGTCAAAAAAATTGTTGGATCACCTTGAGGCTAAGGAACCAAATGGGAACTGATTCACGTACCAAGGGAGTCCAACACTGAGGCGGATCATTTGGCCAAAATGGCCTCTTGCGAGGAGAACTGGACAGATCCAGATTGTCCCTTCGAAGTTAAAATAGCTCCAGCTTTCGCTTCAGAGGAAGTATCCCTACTCACAACGGTAGAAGATGATTGGAGATCGGTCATTCGCCAATATCTACTATGTGGAACTTTACCTGAGGATAAGGAAGAGGCACGACGGATAGTTAGGAGAGCGGCTTATTTCTCCATAATCAACGACGACCTTTACAGAAAATCTTTTAGCCACCCTTGGTTGAAGTGCATTCTGCCGGAACAGGGACAACAAATCCTCAAGGAGCTACATGAAGGATCATGTGGGGCTCATGAAGCATCCGCCACCATCTTGAAGAAATCCAGGTTAGCGGGTTTCTATTGGCCCACGGCCGAATTGGATGCCCAAAAATTGGTAGAATCTTGTCATAGCTGCCAGATTCACGCGAATGAATCACATACTGCCAAACATCTCCAGAGGCCCATCATAGAAGGACGGCCATTCGCCCTCTGGGGAATAGACATTGTCGGCCCATTTCCTCCAACTCGCCGACAAAGGAGGTACGTGGTAGTGGCAGTGGATCATTTCACCAAGTGGGTAGAAGCCGAAGCTGTCTCCTCCATCACTGCAGAACGAATGGTGGAATTCGTCAAGGACAACATCGTGGGAAGATACGGTGTTCCGCATACCATCATCATAGATAATGGAACACAGTTCAACTGTAGCGAATTCAAAACTTTTTGTGAAGAGTTGGGCATTTTGAACAGATTTGCCTCCGTTTATTATCCCCAATCCAATGGGATGACCGAAGTCACGAATCGGACGATCGTAAAAGGGATAAAGAAGAGATTGGGAGAGCATGATAAGAAGTGGGCGGATCAGCTGACAAGCGTTTTATGGGCTTATCGCACCACTCCTAGGACGGCCACAGGAGAAACACCATTCGCCCTCTCTCATGGTGTAGAGGCTGTGATCCTGGTTGAAATACAGGTCCCAAGTGATAGAGTGGCCTTTTATTGCGAAGAGGACAACGACAAAAGGCTAAGGGAAAGTCTGGATCAGGTAGGCGATCGAAGAGACCAAGCCTATGTACGCATGGCGGCGTATAAACAGCGGATCGCCGCTTACCATGATAAAAATGCCAAGCTTGTGGATCTGAATGTGGGTGATCTTGTGCTCCGAAAGGCCGACAAAATCCAATCTCGAGAAGGCAAGGGCAAGTTAGGGCTCAACTGGAAAGGTCCGTATCAGATAGTAGACAAGATTGGATCCGCCACATTCAAAATTCAGGACATGGAAGGCAACACATTGCCACGCATATGGAACCTCCAAAATCTCCGCAAATATTTTGTCAGAAAATGAGGTGTACACACGGTCTTGAGTACTCTTTTTCCTTTAGTAAGCTTTTTTTCCATGTGGTTTTTCTTACTAAAGGTTTTAACGAGGCTCACCTATAAGACCTGCTTACTGTAATAAAGCATTTCGCCCATTCATAAACATCATTTGTTCTATTATCTGTGTTCTTTTTAAAGTTTATTGCAGCAATATTAATATTCCAGTCTTAAAAAGAAGGGGGGCATCCAACACTCTCCACATCGACAAAGTATCGCTATCTCATAGCTACTTTTTCTCCTTAGACATAAGAGAGCCTATCTTATGGGCGGATCCATCTCTGAGAGGATCCCAATCGATGATAGAGTTAAAACGATCCTTGGACGCAAGGTCTTTACACTCTCTTACATATCCTTCCCAAAAAAGGATTCACAAGTCCTACGGGCGGATCACTTCACCTCAAAGACAGGTAGCAAATTGATCCCCTAGGCAGCTTTACTTCCTTTAATGGAATAAAACAGCTTCTAACCTTCACAAAGGTCCATGCAATGGAGTATGGCTGGCCACCTACTCCAAAATAAATCCTAAATGCCTATACATTTACTTACGCAAACGTAATAGTAAAATAAATAGTTGCCATAAAGGATTAAAACAAACTGTACTTAACGATTTTTTACAAACCACAAGTAAGCAACTAATTAACAAGGGGAGCATCCTCCTTTGCACTATCCTCGCTTACGGCGCTTGCCTGGAAAGCCTCCTTCTCCACAGTCTCAGATACGCCAACCAAAGCTACCTCCTTTTCCACGGAAGATGTGGGACCAAAAGGAAGGGCGTTATCGGTGATCGGTTGTTCACCCGCCTTGGGGGCCACTTCCTCAAGCTCCACTAGAGGGACAGTAGTAGAGGGTTTACTTTCTTCCATGGGTCCCTTCATCCATCTCCGAACATATTCGCGGATGTATTCCTTAGCGTCTGACATCTTGTCATATTTGGCTACGTCTTCTGGTTCGGGGACGGCGAACTGCGGATCTGTGAAATCAATCTCGGGATGCGCCAGGGAAAAGTACGCCATGAGCAGTTCGCCATAATAGAAGGCTTGCTCACCTGCCATATATTCAGCTTCTCCTAGGGCGTCCTCATGGTTCTTGGCTTCTGTCACAATCTTTTCCTTCAGCTTCTCGATCTCCGCATCTCTAAGGACTAAGGCGACTGTAGCAGAAGCAAGGTTCGCATTAGCAGAAGCAATGTGCGCATTGGCATCCGCTACCTCTTTTTCCAGTTTTTCAATGGTTGCCTTATCCGCCACCCCTTGAAGGAGCTCGGCCTCCATAGCACGTATGCGAGTATACATCTGTCAAAAACAAACAATCTCGGTAAGAGAAAAGAGCAAAGGGACAACTTTTTCTACAAAAAGAAATCCTTTCCAGAGGACACACCATAAGGAGCTCTGTTTTCCCCTTTTGCGCATGAATGGAACCAGGAATTTGGTTCTGATTCCTTTGCACTTCGCCCACCTGACCCAGGGCTTCATCTAGGTCGTTTATGATGGACTCATTCTCAAGAGATCCTTGAGCGCCATACTTGGCGGACCAGTATCCGCCAATATCAGGCTTCACCATCTGCACAAACATTCAAGGGTCAAAACTTAAAACTTGATGAACAGGTAAAAATAAAAGGCAACTTACTTGTTCTATCTCCCCAACAGGCCTGGCGGACCTCATGGCATCCGCCATAAGCTTAGGGCCTCCAGTGGCTATAGGCTTCCTCCTTTTTAGTGGTGGCTCGACCACTGTTTCCGCAGGGCATTTTCCAGTATTCGTTTGAGGATTCGCCACTTGATCTTTCCTACGCACTTCAGCCTCTAAAAACTTCCTATGCTTCTCTGCAATAGCGTGATTGGCCTTAGATAAACCCCTGCCAAAGAAAACATTGAATTAATCAAAGTTCGAGAAGGAATAAAAGTTACCTTGGTCAAATTGCGCAATCTTGGAGTAAATAAATTGCTCCCCCTCTCGACGAATCAACGGAATATCGCTCATCATGAAGGCTAAAGCGTCTGCATATGTCCATGCATCCGCCTTGATCTTCTTCATGAGCTCCGCCACCACTTCATCACTATCGGTCAATATTCGCATATCGCCCGCCATGTGTAAGGGCTTGGCATTCCAAAACGAAGGAAAACCCAGAGATTCGCCCTCTTTTATCTTCACGTAGAAGAATTTCTCATCCCAGCAGTGGACATTGGACATTTTGTCACTAAATGGCAAATATGCCCCGAATTTGGTGAAAATGAGATAAGATTCGGACTTCCGTTGCGAGGGTTTATGGAAAGCTCTAAAAACACGACCCGTATATACCACTCCTAAATTTGAGGCGAGGTAGCAGTCTAAAGCAATATCCAACCAACCGTTGGGGTGCCGTTGGCTGGCTGTAATATCAAAGTAGGAGAGGATGTCCGCCATCATCTTTGGGAGAGGAAGCCGGAACCCTCTCTTTACATGACTGCAATATACTGTTAGAAAGCCGCTGGGCGGACAGGAAGGTTGTTGATGGGCTGCGGCTAACTGAGTCTCATAATTATTGATCCAGGGGAAGCGACTCGCCAGATCCACTAGATCCGCGGCACTCATACGAGACGGAGTGGACTCCGCTCGAGCGTTCTTTTTCCTAGGTGGGATGGAAGAAGAGGCCATTGTCCCCGGAAAACACCTAGCCTTAACGGCCGGAGCGGTACCGGAGACAGAGGTAAAAAGAACTGGATATCTGGTGGAACGAGTTTGGTAGCGATTACACGCCGAGTTACTAAACCCAACTAAATCGGAGCTAACCGTGTCCTCGGAGGAAGAGGAGTTCTCCGATGATGAAGTGGTCCAACTAAAATCAACTACTATTTCGGGAGAAGGGGCCGAATTAAAAAGCTCTGAAGTTGATCTAGAAGATGAATACGAACTTCTAAACATTCAGAGAAAAGTTAAACAGAAAAAGATGAACTTACATGTGAAACCGGAAGCTTGGAACGAAACTCTGAAAATTCCCAGGAAAAGCTTCGAACAATAAAGGAGACAATGAAGAAGAAATGAAGAAGAAAGAGAAAGTGAAAGAAGAGGAAGGAGAAAACATCCTTCTTCCTGGGACAGTGCGTCCACTACACGTGTCATTCATCAATTGGCATCGAACAGGGTGCTCATTAATGCAGATGTTTATGACAGCGCGCGGAAGCTCAAAAGCCCTAAAGGACTTTAAGGGCATTTTGGGGGGGCTTCTGATAACATAGAGATATTATCCCAACGACCAAAAGGGATAATCGCCTTGAGAACGCCGCGTATTAATTCCCGAAGGGGAGCTGGCGGGCGGATCTCCACGGTTCTGCTCAGAAGAGATCCGCTGGCGGACCTATGAGGCGAATCTCTTCATTCACCTGATTTGCCACTGTAACGGCTGGCCGCCGACTCGACCATAAAGATCATTAATGAGTTATCAATTAGCTAACCGCCAGGTTAAAGATAACTTATAACCGCCATTAATGAAGCATTAATGGAGACTTTCTAGTTGCCTGAAGGTTACGACTTCCTAGCTATATATAGTCTGATTCCCTAGGCTATCAAGGTACACATTCTCACAACCTTTGTCAATTCAGTTTGTTTCCTTGATTCACCTTACTGACTTTGGCATCGGAGCTTTCCCCCGTCGAACCCAACGACGCCCCCACAGGGACGGACGTTGATCAGAATTTCCCTACTTGTTATCAAGGAAGTTCATTGAAAAACACCTAATCACCAGGTTCGGAGTGCCTCATCATATGATCACGGATAACGGGGTCCAGTTTCAGGGAGAGGTGAGAAGTCTCTTCCAAGAGTACGGTATTGAGCATCATAGGTCTTCTCCGTATCGCCCACAAGCTAATGGTGGAGTAGAGGCGGCTAATAAGAACCTTAAAAGAATTTTGGTAAAGACAGTGGAGTTGCATCGGAATTGGCACGAGCAGCTTCTGCTCGCTTTATGGGCTTATCGCACGACGGTTAGAACGTCAACTGGGGCAACGCCGTTCTCCTTGGTATATGGTGCAGAAGCAGTTCTCCCAATTGAGATTGAAAAGCGATCGTTGAGAATCGCAGTAGAAGTAGAGATTCCCGAGATGGAATGGGTGAAGAAGCGATGTGAGCAGTTAGCATTGGTAGACGAGAAAAGAATGGAGGCCCTTTACCATGTGCAGTTATATCAGAGACGGATGGCCCGAGCCTTCAATAAAAAGGTCAAGGCCAGCCCTATCAAAGAAGGGGACCTGGTGCTGAAGCAGATCCAAATGACGCACACCGACTCTAGGGGCAAGTTCAGGCCAAACTGGGAAGGGCCATTCCTCGTGAAGAAAATCCTAAGCAAAGGGGCGGTGAAGCTTACTACTATGGACGGCATGGAGTTCTCCGAACCTACCAATCTGGATAGGCTTAAGAAATACTTTTTGTAAAAAAAAAAGGAAAAAAGAAATGAAAATTCCTGATAGGTTGAAAACCCGCAAAGGGCGACCTATGCAACAATAAGGGACATCCCAATGGGTGAAAACCCGAAAGGGCACTCATTTGAAAATTCCGGGATAGTAAAAGGAGAGATGAAAAATCGCTGGGATCTGAAAACCGAAAAAAGGCGGGTCCTGGTAACAGTAGTTGTATCTTGAGCAATTATAAAAATAATGTATAAGCGGCTGAGTATTTCTATTGTTTGTAAATAAATAAAGGCATGAATATATTTGAAGAGGATGATTGGAATCATTACAATCTACTGAATGCATGGTAATATGAATCATGAGTTATACATTTCTTACCTCTCTTTTCACATAAAAAGCCTACGTACTATCCACCCCTTTCCCTATACACAAGCTATACATCGGGGTAATTCTAATAAAAAGCCATAAAGCCATAAATAATGAGCCTAATAAGGAGGAAGATCCCAGTAATCCTCAAAGTCCCTCAGACGGGAAGCCCGCTCCGCAGATAAGGCCTCCTCGGCAACTCGAAGTCTCTCCTCGGCGGCAAGGCGCCCCGCGGTCTCTGCTCGCATCCTCTCCTCAGCAGCAAGACGCCCCTCGGTCTCCGCTCGCATCACCCCAGACCAATGGTCATTTCTCTCCCGATAGACCTGGCCGACCCTGGCATCGGCCTCTCGCTGCGAATCACTCCTCCTTTGCTCGTTTGCATGGAGATCGCTCTGTAAAAAAATAAAAAAAGAAGAAAAAAGAAAAGAGAACATTGAAACAAGTCAACAACAGAAGTCATACATACATATGTGCATACATTCCACTACACTAAAATAAAATAAGGATACTTACCAGGTGGCTGGCGCAACGAAGGCCGAGTCGCTCTCGGAAATAACCAGATAACCCCACGTAATCCGTACATGTCTCCCTCGAAGTGTGGAGGGCGTCCGGGGGATCAAACGGTATCCTCGATGTGAAAGCAGAAGGAGCTATCTCAATACCGGCATAGGCCACTCCGGACTCGTCATAAGGAACTGTCGAGAAGTCCCTCCCAAATTCGGGGATAGGTACGCCTAAGGGGGGCCACTCCGGCCGGGCAACGCTCGAGGACTCGCCCACATAATAGGAGGGCTCGCCCGCAGGCGTTCGATCCTGAGCACCATCAAAGAAGTCGGACATCTGAGCACTCCTCAAAGAACCCTCCTGCATATGAAGACACAATGACTATCCCTAACCACCTCGCAAATAAAGAATGAAAAAGGGTCAAGCACTCACCGGGAGCTCCTCCCTACCAAAAACCGCTGCGACAGCCTCGGCTGAAAACACGTCCGTCCTAGGATCCACCTCCATCACCACCTCGGGAGCGTCCGCCGGGGTCAACAAGGTCGATAAATAGTGAGCACGACCCCCTGCGTGGTCCCACACGTCTCGGGGGGCAAACTAGTGGGTCAGGTCACGATGAATGTCCGACAGAGGCATGGTCCTCACCGCAAACATGGAGGCGGGGATCTCGCCCGGTGTCCAATGCGAGGCACTAACCCCGGTGATGCCCCGGTCGCCCAAGTACCATGCCCGCACGCAGGGGCCGGTAAGTACACACTGCTGCCCCTGGATGCGGGTGATGTATGCGTAATCGGGACCGAAGTCGAGGTCATCCCACCTAAACCGAATCTGAAAACAAAAGAGAAAAGTCAAGTCTGATCAAACGAAAATCTAGCGTAGTTAGAAGATGTTCACCTCCCCCAAAGTCCGTGAGTCGATCCACGCTAAGAATCGCGTCACCGTCCGCCTCTTCTCGGCGCCTAGACTAAAATCACTCCACCAAGCCATAAATGGAGGCCTAACCACCCGCGGTCTATGCCGACGCTCGCACGGGAGGATCCACCTCTCATAGGCCCAAACCTACTCGCAGAAACAAAGGTTACTAACAGAAATCGTGAAAAGAATAAAGAAACAAGTTAAGGATGACAGACATACCATGAGAGCAAAGGTGTAACCACCAAAGTCCTTGCGCTTCCTGCAAGTCAGATCCAAAAACTTATACAGAAAAGCCAAGCCGGCTCCTGCCCAATCATAAGACGACACTGCATCCAAATCACGAAAGGCCTGGATGAGACCCGCGTGTATCGTCCCGCTCTTGGTGCGGAAGACCGTCTCGCCTAAAGCATACAGAAGAAAGCTGCGAACAGCCTGATCGGTGTCATCCAGCCCGCAGGAGTCCCTGCGACTCAATAGTCCTGATGTGGTGATAAACTTCGCCGGGGTGGACCCGACCCCTGTATAGACTCCTGGTCCGATCAAAGCAGCTAGCTCATCGCGGTCGACCCGGGGACGCACCATATCAAAGAAGAGGGGAACCGGGGCACCGCTCCCCCGTAACCCGGTCAGCAGGGAGAAGTCACGAGGCGAGATCGTCATCTCCCCAAACGAAAAGTGAAAGGTGTGGGTCGAGTCTACCCATCTCTCACACAAGGCGCGCAGGCCGAAATGATCACATACTCCGTTGGCGCGTGGCAGTGCCAGGATAAAGGGCTCGAAGCTCAACTCTCGGACCCGGGCTTTGGCCGCCGGGCTAAGCATGGCATGCTAGAGGTGGATACCCTCGGTGGTCCCAGAAATCTCAAGAACCTGGAAGAAACAGGACGGGTAAGGAAAGAGGCCCAGCTAAAATCATTACTCCTCGAGAACCTCGCTTCGACGCATAAAAGTCTGTTAACCTAGTTGTTCTTTCGGTCATGCTTAGGTCTAACTTAGAACTACCAGTCAGTTAGGGTCGTTACCCTGTGAGGTGTCATTCATAGGATCATTTGTATAGAATTTAATTAATTCGTTATTCTCTGGCGTTCCACTCTCCTGCGTGTTCGCAAGGAGCATAATCTAATTCTAACTTAGGTTAAGAGTGTTTAACTTAGTCATTTTTGTATGATTCATGTTTTTACTATCCAGGTTTTCACTATTCACGTGCACATTTTGCGTTTTTTACTATTCACGTGCACTATTCACGTTTTTACTATTCACGTGCACATTTCGTGTTTTTACTATTCACGTGCACATTTTGCGTTTTTACTATTCACGTGCACTATCCACGTTTTCACTATTCACATGCACTATTCACGGGTTATTCACGTTTTTACTGTTGGCATGCATTGTTTGTATTTTTACTATCCACATGCATATAAGTCAAAATTCTTTTAAAAAATAAATAAAGCATTGCTCACGTGCATAGAAATTCGCGTTTTCTAACTAAAGGTCTTCTAAACGGCTTAGAGGTTAGCATGCAAATCATGTTCAAAGTAGGGCTACTAAAGCCTAGAAGTCTAGTCAAAGAATAAAAGAGTAAGGGGTACTTACCTGGTTAGCATGGGTCTTGCTCAGATGTGAAGCAGGATCCTGGAAAGGGGCCACTGTAGTCAGGTTCTCAAAACCCGCATCCATGCCCTTCGTACCATCGTATTTATCCAAATCCATCACGAGAATGATCCAAATTAGAAGTTAGAGAGAGAGAGAATAGAGAGAAGGTGTGGGGTTGAAATGAAACCCCACCACCTTATATAAGAAAAGGGAATGGCATTCCCGTAAATAGCGAAAAAGGTACGATGTGACATAAAGGTAAAAAGTAAATAATTAATTACCAGGGGCACAAACCTTTGGTCTGCAGTCCGCTTCAGCCTGCGTTTCGGCCAGGCGGTGACCGATAACATCAAGATATGACTCCAGATGATAGCCAAATTTTACAAAACAGTGGTGCCAGTCAAAATACAGACAACAGTCAACAGAAAAATATTTGTTAGTCTAAATCGTTCCAGACAAAAAGATAAGAACGCTCTTATCAAGCAACTCGAATACCCGAGACGATAGCTCCAGTAAAGATACCGATGACAACGCTTCAGAATTCAGAATTGTTAGAAAGAACCTTTTGCTTTTGAGCCATTTTACCCGCGGTCGTGGACCAGGGTTGCTTTTTAGCCATTTTACCCGCGGTCATGGACCAGGGTTGCTGTTTAGCCATTTTACCCGCGGTCGTGGACTAGGGTTGCGTTTTAGCCATTTTACCCGCGGTCGTGGACCAGGGTTGCTTTTTAGCCATTTTACCCGCGGTCGTGGACTAGGGTTGCGTTTTAGTCATTTTACCCGCGGTCGTGGACCAGGGTTGCTTTTTAGCCATCTTACCCGCGGTCGTGGACCAGGGTTGCTTTTTAGCCATTTTACCCGGGGTCGTGGACCAGGGTTGCTTTTTAGCCATTTTACCCGCGGTCGTGGACCAGGGTTGCTTTTTAGCCATTTTACCCGCGGTCGTGGACCAGGGTTGCTTTTTAGCCATTTTACCCGCGGTCGTAGACCAGGGTCGTTTTTGAGCCATTTTACCCGCGGTCGTGGACCAGGGTTGCTTTTGAGCCATTTTTACCAATAATCGATTTAGAGACTAGGGTCGCTAGAAAGAGTTTTCTACCCGCAGTCAATTTAGGCTAGGGTCCTTAAGAAGAATATCCGCCAGCAGCCGATTCGAAGGCAAGGACGAAGAGGATCAAAGACGAAGAGATCAGGTATTCTTCCTCCTACTCTTTACGTGTCTTTTACTTTAATATGTTTTACATTGCATGTGTTGCGTTAGCAAAAAACGTTTTCAAAACACACACATCACTGTCAAAATAGGAAAGTAGGGGCAACTGTAGACACCGAGTCGGAGGACCTGTGACAAAAACCTGTAACGAAGCGGTCGAAGCGGTTGGTTCCGGAAATTTTAAAAAAAAGAGAAGAAAAAATATATAATAAAAAAAGGAAAGGAAAAGTTAATGGGAGTCGCGGTCGTCAAGTGGACGGCTCGCGAGTGCTCAGCGACGTGGTGCGGGCGCCTAGCGGCAGCAGACGCGTGTCCGACGACAGTTGGACGCACGCCCGGCAGCGCGGGGTGCACGCTCGACCTCCGCTGGACGTGCACGCCCGGCAGCACGGAGCACACAAGCGACGTCCGCTGGGCGCGCACGCCCGACAGCGCGGAGCGCACGCTCGACGACCGTGGGACGCACGTGCCCGACAGTGCGGGGCGCATGCCCGACGGCCGCTGGGCGAGCGCGCCCGAAAGCCGTGAGGCGAACGCCCAACATCAGTTGGGCGCGCGCCCAACAATAGTTGGGCGTTCGCCCAACCATGTTGGCCGTTCGCCCAACTAATGTTGGGCGTCCACCCAACGAAAGTTGGGCGTTCGCCCAACATAAGTTGGGCGTCCGCCCAACTAGGTTAGGCGTTCGCCCAACCGGCTTGGGCAACGCCCAATTTTATTTGGGCGTCGCCCAAAGCTTTCGGGATCCGTTGCCTATTTAAGGCACGGATCCCTATGCATTTGAGGGGGGAGGAGAATTTTTGGAGCTTTCTCACTCTAGACATTTTTAGAGAGAGAAAGTCAATTGTTTGGAGAAAATATTTTTTTTCCCAAAAAAATTCCAAATTTTCCTAAGTTGAATATTTTATCAAAAACACGAAAACCCAGAAAATCATAACTCGGGGAATCAACCGACTTCGACTATTAGATACTGATCTTGAGGTATTATCCGAGGACTAGACTCGTTTTATTTTATTTAATTTATTTCCTTTACTTATTTATTTTATGTGATAATTTTATTTATTTAGTTATTTAGTTATTTATCACGCTTTATTTAATTTTTCGTATTTATTTAATTCTCTCCTCGTATTAAATAAATGTTCGGTTTTGTTTTGAAATAAAAACCTCGTTTTAATATCCCAATACGAACCGTGACCCGATTCAAAAGGTAGTTCGGGATTAAAAACGTTGTAATTATAAGTTTTCAAAATTTTCTAAATAACGTTTTAAATAAAAAAAACATCGTTTATGGATCTCCGTTATAGGCTATGATCCAATTTGGGAAGCTCGGAGATCCAAAACGATAGAATAGATCTAATTTAAGGTGTTTGAATAAATCTGGAAAGTTTTGGACTACTGCTGTAATTCTACATTTTCTGTCACTAACAGCAGATTGGCGACGGATTTTGCGTCGGTAATCTGCTGGAAATCGAAAATCACCTCTTAAATCCATTTTCTCATTTTCTTTTATATTGAATCTCTTATATACATGTATATAATTATGTAATATATTGGTTAAAATTATTTTTGAGTTACATAACTACTAATTAGGTGTTATGTAGCTACTTACTTCGTTTTGAGATTTAATTTGTTTTGGTCTAGTTTTATAAAGTAGTATATATGTATATATATGTAGTTTTGGCTTATTTGAGCTATATTAGATATTATTTAGGATGGAAGTTATTTTTATTATGTAAAACTAGTTTGAGGTAAACATGTTTTTTCTTATTTATGAACTTTGTTCATTATTTTTACATGTTTTGATTATAATATATCATACTTAGTGTTATTTTCACTATTATACATATACTTAGCTATATTATATGGTATTCTTTACTTGGTTTTTAAAGTCACAGGTATATCATTATTTTTATCTAAAATATATATATATATATATGTATATTCTTTTCATTATCCTTTTGCCATTTGGGGATATATGTTTTAAATTGGTTTTCAATTGACAAATTTTGGTTTAGTTGGTTTATTGTTGTAATCATGATAAGTAAAGAGTTAATTGAGTGGAAAAAGGGGAAAATAAACCACGAAAAGAGTTTAATTTGTTAATTAAACTTAAGTTTTCTAGATATTCCTAAAGTGTAAATAATGTTTTCTTGACGTTTTTTTTAAACCATTTCCTAAAACATCGCGTGTTAAAACCTTAATTCGTTCCAACGACGGATTAAGCGAACCTTGTAATTAAAATCGTTTTCATTGTAAATAATAGAGTTTTGAATCGTTTTCTTAACTAAATGTTTTTTTGAACAAAATAAATTGACTTGTATGCCTAATCACGCTTTTAGATTAAAAATGTTTGCTCAAACGTTTTCAAACGCTCGAGTCATTCCAACGGCGATTCGAGTGAAAATCATTAACGGGGTTTTTAAACGTACCTAAATCGTTCCAACGGCGATTAAGGTACGAACCATGTAAATAAACTCGTTTTGGGGAATGAGATTAGTTTAGAGTTAATATATAATATGAAGCACAAACACACTGTAAATAAATCAATTCTTTCTTCTCCCCCTCTCTCTCTTGTATACTTTAGATTTGTGCAAAATGGGTGATTCTTTACTAAAATGGCTTTCAATAACATGCTCAAAACGGTTTTCAAAGCGAGAAAGAAAAGGTTTCAAATGAATTTTAAACTTAAAGAAATATGCGATTAGTCCGTTATTGCCTAACACGCTGAGTAGGAGGCTGGTGGTTCATAACCGGGCGATGTCGGGGTGCCTAGTAGCCTTTCTCCGGAAAGGAGCTAGCCTTCTCGGCTCGTACCTAAGTTTCCCGAACCCTCACCGGTCTCCCGCAAGGGATCGGTGTTCATTTTCCCATTCGTGGGTGGCGACTCTTCCATACTCCGAGCTCCGGTCCTGCCGAGCAGCTTGATTCCACGATTGGTTGCTTTCGGCGCCAATCACCGCTTACGTCGCCATGAGGTGTCCACCCCCCGGTCCGCCTGGGCGAGGCCGTTTCGGCACCTTGTCTAACAGGTGTGAAGAGAGAATAGGTGAGTGAAAAGGCATTAGTGAGGTCGAGAAATGAGGGTGGGAGGAGAGAAAACGAGAGGAGCATTAACAAAAGACAAAATCTATCTTTATATGCTAAATTGAGGGATGTAAAGCAAGCTGATTTTGAAAACAAAAATTTATTAGTATTTTATTGTAAGAGTTTTTGTTTATCATTTGTAAGTCAGTCTAACCTTCCTTCTAGCATTTCCCCTCTTTTGCAGGAGTTCAAGGATTTATTCCCCGAAGAGATGCCTAATAAGTTACCCCCGATTCGAGGAATTGAGCATCAAATTGACTTTGTTCCTGGAGCACAAATTCCAAATCGACCAGTCTATAAAAGTAACCCTGAAGAGACAAAAGAACTACAAAGGCAAGTGGAGGAGCTAATGGCAAAAGGGTTGATTCGTGAATCTATGAGTCCATATGTAGTACCAGTCATCCTAGTACCAAAGAAAGATGGAACTTGGCGGATGTGCATAGATTGTAGAGCCGTCAATAAAATCACGGTAAAGTATCGTCATCCTATCCCTAGGTTAGATGATATGTTGGATGAACTAAATGGGGCTATTATTTTCACTAAAATAGATCTTAAGAGTGGTTACCATCAGATTCGCATGTCATTAGGAGATGAATGGAAACGGCTTTTAAGACTAAGCATGGTTTATATGAGTGGTTAGTTATGCCTTTTGGTTTGACAAATGCACCTAGTACTTTCATGAGATTAATGAATCATGTTTTGAGGGATTTTATAGGTAAATTTGTTGTCCTTTATTTCGATGACATTCTTGTATATTCTAAATCTGAGGCAGAACACATAGAACATGTTAAGGCTGTATTAAATGTTTTGAGAGAGCAAAAATTATACGCTAACCTTTCCAAGTGCTCATTTTGCATGGAGAAAGTTGTGTTTTTGGGTTTTATTGTTTCAGCACAAGGAGTTTCTGTTGATGTTGAAAAGGTGAAAGCCATTCAAGAGTGGCCAACGCCAAATTCAGTTACCGAGGTGAGGAGCTTTCATGGCTTGGCGAGTTTCTATAGGAGGTTTGTGAAGAACTTCAGTACCATTGCCGCACCACTAACCGAGGTAATAAAAAAGAATGTTGGGTTTAAGTGGGGCAAAGCACAAGAGGATGCTTTTGAGATGCTTAAAGCAAGACTAACTTCTGCCCCCGTTTTAGCACTTCCAAACTTTGATAAATCGTTTGAAATTGAGTGTGATGCATCAGGAGTAGGGATTGATGCTGTTTTAATGCAAGAGGGTCGACCTATAGCCTTTTTTAGTGAAAAACTTAGTGGTGTGACCTTAAACTATACCACTTATGATAAAGAACTTTATGCATTAGTTAGGGCTTTGCAAATGTGGCAACATTATTTATGGCCTAACGAGTTTGTGATCCACACCGATCATGAATCCTTGAAACATCTTAAGGATCAACAAAAATTGAACCGAAGACATGCCAAGTGGGTGGAATTTATAAAGAAGTTTCCTTATGTGATTAAGTATAAGCAAGGGAAGGAAAACATAGTTGTTGATGCATTAAGTAGGAGAGTTAGCTTATTGAATGTGATGCATGATAAGTGTTTAGGATTTGAGTATATCAAAGAATTATATGTTGATGATCTAGACTTTGCATCTATTTATAAAGCTTGTGAACTTACTGCTTCTGGAAAATTTTATAGACATGAGAGCTACTTATTTAGAGATAATAGATTATGCATGCCTAAATATTCACATAGAGATTTGCTTGTGAGGGAGGCCCATGGTGGAGGCTTGATGGGGCATTTTGGAGTTGCTAAGACTTTAGAGATGATTTCTGAATATTTCTTTTGGCCTCATATGAAACGTGATGTGGAAAGAATATGTGCTAGTTGTATTAATTGTAAGAAAGCTAAGTCTAGAGTCATGCCTCATGGTTTATACACTTCATTACCTGTGCCGAATGAACCTTGGACTGATATATCCATGGATTTTTTGATGGCTTTACCTAGGTCTAAGAGAGGTAATGATTCCATATTTGTGGTTGTAGATCGCTTTTCTAAGATGGCACATTTCATACCATGCCATAAAACTGATGATGCTATTATTATTGCTAACTTGTTCTTTAGAGAGGTTGTTCGTCTGCATGGGATGCCAAAGAGTATAGTTAGTGATAGAGATCCTAAGTTTTTAAGATATTTTTGGAAGACTTTGTGGAATAAATTGGGGACTAAACTGTTGTTTTCTACTTCTTGTCACCCCCAAAATGATGGTCAAACCGAAGTAGTAAATAGAACTTTAGGACAACTTCTTAGGGCAGTCATTCAAAAGAATCTTAAGCCATGGGAAGAATGCCTACCATTTATTGAGTTCGCTTATAATAGGGCTATGCATTCATCTACTAACTTTTCACCATTTGAAATTGTTTATGGTTTTAATCCTTTGAGACCATTAGACTTGGTCCCTTTGCCTATTAATGAAAGGAAAAGTTTAGATGGAAAGAAAAAGGCAGAAATGGTGCTTAAGTTACATGAACTAGTGAAACAACAACTGGAGAAGAAGAATGAGCATTATGCAAAGCAAGCTAACAAGGGTCGACAATGTGTTCTATTTGAACCCGGTGATTGGGTGTGGTTGCATATGAGCAAGGAAAGGTTCCCCGCTCAGAGAAAATCAAAGCTACATCCTAGAGGCGATGGTCCATTTCAAGTAGTCGCACGAATTGGGGATAATACCGACAAGCTCGACTTGCCAGGTGAGTATAGTGTGCATGCAACTTTTAATGTTGCTGATTTATCTTTGTTTGATGTAGGAGATGAAGATTTGAGGACAAATCCTTTTTAAGAGAGAGGGAATGATGTGATATCAAAAGCAAAAGAGCATGGAACAAAGGAGCTTGGAGTTAAAAAGCCTATTAGAAGCATGAGGGATCCATTGGAACTGTTAATTGGACCTATGACGAAGAATCATGCAAATGCTTAATGGACTCGTCTTGAGCTTCTTTAAGCAATGAACGGATTCTAGCGAAGTCATTAGAGATTGTGTGTTTTTGTGTTGTATCCAAACCCAAGCCCATAATAGTGATATGTAAAAAGGTTGATCATGTTTTTAGAGAAGCTTTGGACTTGCATGCGTTTGGCATGTGCAACATCCATTGGGACTCATTAAAATTATTGCTATAACCTTATAGGTTTGATTGGGCTTATTTCTAGCTAATTAAAAGGCCCAAATAATGTTAATTAGTGGGCTGAAATTGGGCTCTAAATGACAAAAACGAATTTAATGTTTTTCCTTGTCTAATTAGGATTTCTTTTAGCTTGGTGCACTAAGATTCAACTTCCTTTTTAGTTTAGGTTTAGGTTTCTTTTGTAGGCTATATAAAGGCTTGTATTCTTCATTATTTAAAAATAGAACATCAATATTTTTATGAACAAAAGTTCTTCTTTTCCTTTGGGAATTATTTTCAATCCGGAATTGAATTCTTTATTGTGAGCTTGAGAGACCGGGTCATCATTCTTGCAGTATTATCTTGATCGTGAACAAGTATTTTGGTAAGGTACTTGTGAATCGCCAAACACTCAGGTTCCAATTTAATTATTCGAAGGTGTAAGGTTAGATCTCCTTTCATTGTCTTTAATTCTTTGGGATTGGTTTGTTATCACCAATTTATGCTTGTTATTTGAGGGTGTTAATTCCTTAAGATAGATCGGGAAAACTTGTTGATTTGGTTATTGTCTCTCTTTCATAACCAATATCACATCAATGTGTATATATCACGTGTCAAAAATTGTGTTATTTGGCAAAAAAAAAAAAGAAAATTGAACAAATCGATTAATTTTTCATCCAAAATGGGTTAGATGTCACTTAAATACTTCAAGCGCAAAATGTTACCAAATTGTAGGACAAAATTTTACATACCATATAGGCTAAATATGAATTTAATTCTTAAATTAATCATCAATCTATATTCAAAAAGTCAATTGGATCTCTTTTAAGTTTAAAATATTAATTATTCGGATCCTTTAAAACTTAAATAAATTTTAGGACTTTTTACATGAATATCACAATTAGTGATAAAATTATAATTAAATCATATCATCAAAATTACTTTTCAATAGATCATTATTTTTCATATATAAAAAATTAAGTATGATTTTATGCTATAATTAGAAAAATTTAGACCAAATTCATAAATTTTAAACCCTAATAAATATATTCTAGACATGTAATTTATAAACCTTAATGAAAATTTATAACTATCTTTAACGACCTGAAAATAAAAATTTTCAAGAATTAAAGTTGTTCAATATCATATTTTCTATGGAACTAAATTTTCGATTTTAGAAAATCATCTTTTTTGGAACTTTCTCTCTCTAAACATTAACTTTCTCTCTCTTTACCAAACATCATCTAAATAATCTCGAAATAAAAAAGTTGAAGAATTAAAGTTGCTTAGAATATTAGTAGTTCTTAAAATATGTCATTTTTGAAGTCGTCAATGGTGATTTTAATAGTATCAATCGAAAAAGTCCTTATTTTGCTAAAGTTGAAAAGCTGAATTCTCGTTTTGACAAAAAGTAAACCACAGTCTTTTATCTGAAAATTAGTGAAACCACAGAGGTTTTATTTGAAATTTACCCTAGAAAAAATAATGATTTTATTAGTTTGACTTAATTTAAGTGGATATTTATGTAAATTTTTTAATATTAATATTTGTATTTTTTTAGAAAGCCAAATATTTGTATAATTTCTTTTCTAGAAAAAAAATCTAAAACTTGCTTTCTAAACCTTAATTTTTAAAATATAGTAAAAATAAGGATTTTATTATTTTGACTTAATTTAAGTGAATTTTTTATGTAAATTTTTTAATATTAATATTTGTATTTTTTTTCAAAGTTGTGCGCAATGCACTTACATTAAACAAAGAAAAACCCTCAAACCACCCTATGTGATTCGAACGCATGACCTCTAGGGTCATCGATTCATAGGTGAGCTCTCAACCAAACAGACTTGTATAATTTCTTTTCCATAAAAAAATCTAAAAAGTGCTTTCTAAGGGAGTTGAACTTGGGCATCCTTCAATAAATGTTTTTGAATTTAAACACTAAGACACTTATTTTGATATGTATAAAATGTGCTTTACATATTAGGATTATATATATACATGTGTAATAAAAAAAATTGGACCCCCTATAGCCATGGGCCCTACTCCTGTGCACTCCTGGCCTAGGCCCATGGCCGGCCCTGTTCTTAACGTATGAAATTATACAAATTTAATCTTAACATTTTCAAGCAATATGAAATTTGGTCATGATAACTAGTGGTGAATTTCCGATTAGTTTCCTTCCCTGTGGGGGCGTCGTTGGGTTCGACGGGGGGAAGCTCCGATGCCAAAGTCATTATGGAAATGGAGGATAAACTATATTGACAAGGTAGGGTTTAAGAGAGAGAATGAATGTGTGTACCTCAATAGCTTGGGGTGCAAGCTATTTATTGTCATCTGATCATAACTTTCAGTAACCCGAAAGTCTCCATTAATGCTTCATAGCGGTTACGGATCTTCCTTAGGTGTGGCCGTTGTTCCATTAATTGCTTTTATTGGGAATCGGCTCTATCGTTTGGCGGGTGGATCGAGGCATAATGGCGGGTCTCACGTAGGTTTGACTACGGATAACGTGTGGCGGAATCTAGGTGATCCGCCACAAGGACGACTTGTTTGATACGCCATTGCTTCCCTGGCGCTCCCAATACACTGCCGTTTCGATAAATATCCTCTTTGATCCCGTGGAGAATATCTCGATGTTATCAGAAGCCCCCCTAAAGTTCCATTAAAGTCCTTTAGGGCTTTTGCACTTCCTTACACGCCGTCATGATGAATCACATTTATGGTCACTCTGTTCCAAGCCATTCATAGAGCAACAGGTGTCCTAGGCGCGCTGCTCAAGGTGTGATGTGATATCTTCTTAAACTTCTCTCTTTTCTCTCCGATTCATTTGCATTTTCCTCCCTCATTTTGCTTCGAGTTCTTCCAGAGCCTTTTCCAGCGTCAAGAATCTTCAAAGCTTCCAACTCTCATGTAAGTGAACTTTTCGTCTTGTTTTCTGGGTTTTTATGAGTTCTTCCTCTGAGTCTACCATCGAACTCTTTAATCTGACCACTTCCTCTGAAACTATAATTAGCTGGACCAGTTCTTCTGACAGTTCTAATTCTTCTGAAAGTACACCTAGTTGTGATTTAACCGAGTTGTGCAACTCGGCAAGGGAGACTAGAAGTCGTCAAACTCGTTTAGTTAGGACTCAGAATTTTCCCGTCGTCGCGACCCATATTTTTCCAGCAATAGATTCTAGGAGATTTTTCGGAATGGAGGCTTCTCCTTCGACTCCGTTTAGGAAAAAGTTGCCTAGGGCGGAGTCTACTTCATCCCGTATGAGCGCTTCGGATCTAGCCAATTTGGCAGATTGTTACCCCTAGATCAAGGATTACGAGATTGAGTTGGCGGCTTCTCATCAGCGACCCGCCTGTCTACCCATAGGGTACCTGTCTGTTTATAGCTGTCATGTGGAGAGGGGATTCCGTCTTCCTCTTCCTAAAATGATGGCGGATATCCTGGAGTACTTTGGGATCACTGTCTGCCAACTGCATCCAAATGGCTGGTTAGATATGGCCCTAGACTGTTATTTAGCTTCGAACCTGGGGTAGTCTGTAATCCTCGAGTCTTCCGGTCTCTTCACAAACCCACGAAGCGAAAGTCCGAGTCTTTTTATACCTTCGCCAAATTCAAAACTTATTCGCCCTTCTGCGGTAAGATGTCGAACGTCCATCTCTGGGACGAAAGATTTTTCTTCGTTAAAATGAAAAAGGATGAACCCTTGGGATTTCCGTCGGTTTGGAATGCCAAACCTCTGCACATGGCTGGAGATTTGCGTATACTGACGGACAGTGATGAGAAAGTGGCGGATCTCATGAAAAGCATCAAGGCAGATGCTTGGACGTACGCTGACGCTTTGGAATTAATGATGAATGACATTCCACTGATCCTCCGTGATGGGGACAGGATTACTTACGTGAAGTTTACACAACTAGATGAAGGTAACCTTGTTTCTTCCTTGAACTTTAATTATTTCATTGTTCCCTTGTTAGGGGTTTGTCTCAGGCCAATCGCGCCCTTGTAGAGATGCGTAAAAAACAAAAAGAGCTGGAGCTGGAGGCCCAAAAGGATACGCAGGTGGCGGATCCCCAAAAGAGTGCTGGGAAACGTCCTGTTGAAGGCGTCGCGGATCCTCCCCTACAGAAAAAGAAGAGATCCGTTGCTTCTGGTGGAGGAAAGTTACTGGCGGATGCCATGAGAGCTGTGAAGCCAATAACGGAGCTAGAGCAGGTATGTTTGCCTCACCGTCTTTCCTTTTCCTACCATGAATCTTAATTTTGGCCTTTTAATTCTTGCATAGGTGGCGAAGCCTGACTTAGGAGGATATTGGCTTGCCAAGTATGGTGATAAGGGGTCCGTGAGGAATGAGTCCGTTATCAACGATCTTGATGAGGCTCTCGGTCAGCTTGGAGAAGTACAAGTGAACCAGGATAAGTTCTCCGGGTCAGCCCATGCCAAGATGGGTAAAAGGGATCTCCTACTGGTGAGTTTTTTCTTTATTCTATATTTTTGGATGAAAGAGTGATCTTCCTTGAGGAGATTTTTGTTTCTTACACCATCCTTCGTTTTGATAGGCTTACACGCACATGCGTTCTATGGAGGCGGATCTACTCCAAGGGGTGGCGGATAAGGCAACCATAAAAAGGATGGAGAAAGAGGTCGTCGTTGCCAACGCGAACGCTGCTTCCGCTATTGCTCTTAATGAGAGTAAGGATGCTGAGATCCGCAGCCTGAAGGAGAAGATGGAGGAGGATACTAAGGACCATAAGGCTGCCTTGTCAAACACTGAGATCCTGGCGGGGGAACGTGCTTACTATTATGGCGAATGGATCATGGCGTACGTTAAGCTTGCCCACCCCGAGATTGATTTTGTGGACCCTGAGTACGTGGTCCCCGAGGTTGAGGATTGCCTTAAGTATCGCAAGATCCCAAACGTTAAGGATTTCATCCGCAATCATATTCGCAAGGTGATGAGCGGATCTGCCGAAGAGAGCAAACCCCTTGTCGATCTCGAATCAGAGGACCTCGGTGAAGCATCCCAAGGGGCGGGTGATAAGAATAATGAGTTGATAGTTGATTGTACGGTTCCTCAGGAAGGAACCATTACTGTAGAGGTGGAGGCTCCACTGGAGGGCGCATCTGTTGAGAAAAATGCTGAGGAGGATGCTCCTATAAGTGTTTAGTTTTGTAACTTAAGTACAATTTGTTTTAATCCTTTTTGCAACCATTTCCTTACTTTACGCTTTATATCTTTCAGCAAGTAAAGTTATAGGTTTTAGGATTTATTCTCGAGGTAGGTGGCCAGCCGTACCCTGGAATGTGAGCCTTTTTAAAGGCTTTGAAGCTTTTATTCCTTTAGAGGAAGTTAAGCTGCCTTAGGCGATCAATTTGCTTCCTATCTTTGAGGTGAATTGATCCGCCATTAGGACTTACAACTCTTCTTTGGAAAGAGTATTCGAGAGTGTAAAGATCTCACGTTTGAGAAATGTTTTAACTCTATCTCTGACGGTGATCAATTATTTCCTATCTTTGAGGTAAATTGATCCGCCGCTGAGACCGTTCTCCTATCTTTGAGGAGAAAGTAGTTATGCCAAAGTAGTTATGCCTACGATAGCATTATTCTACTCTGGGAATGCGTTTGTTGCCTCCCCTCTTTTTGAATCCAGAATATTTATATTACTGCAAGGAAAGTACTCAAAGAAAGAATTTGCAAGATGAAAATATCTCTTCATTAAATGGCGATTCGCCTTATTACAACGAATTGGTCTTATGCGTGAGCCTCGTTAAAACGTTTAATAAGAAAAACCACATGGGATAAAAACTTACTAAAGGAAAAAGAGTACTCAAGACCCTGGTTACATTTTACTCTCTGGCGAAATACTTGCGGAGGTTCTGAATATTCCACGTCTGTGGTAGTGTGTTCCCCTCCATATCTTGGATTTTGAAAGTGGCAGGTCCAATTTTGGTGACTATCTTGTACGGCCCCATCCAGGTGATTCCCAATTTTCCTCTGCCTTCCAAGGATTGGATTTTGTCCGCCTTTCGGAGCACTAGGTCCCCTAGGTTCAGATCCACGAGCTTGGCCTGTTTGTCGTGATAGGCTGCAATCCTCTGTTTATAGGCGGCCATTCACACATACACCTTCTCCCTTCTTGCTTCCAATTGGTCAAGACTTTCTTTTAACCTTTGGTCATTCCTTTCTTCATAGTAAAACAAGACTCTGTCACTAGGAATCTGGACCTCGATGGGGATCACAGCTTCAACACCATAGGTGAGGGCGAATGGTGATTCGCCAGTTGCAGTTCGAGGAGTGGTTCTGTATGCCCATAGGACATTCATGAGGTGATCCGCCCACTTTTTATTATGCTCCCCCAGTCACTTTTTTATGCCCTTGACAATCGTTCGATTTGTTACCTCGGTCATCCCGTTGGATTGGGGGTAGTAAACGGAGGCGAACCTGTTTTGAATGCCTTGGCTTTCGCAGAATGTTCTGAACTCTCCACAATTGAACTGCGTCCCGTTGTCAGTAATAATTGTGTGGGGAAATCCGAATTTTCCGACTATGTTGTCTCTGACAAACTCAACCATCCGTTCTGCATTTATAGATGAGACAGCCTCGGCCTCTACCCACTTTGTAAAGTGATCCACAGCTACTACCACATACCTTCTCTGTCTTTTGGTAGGAGGAAAGGGACCGACAATGTCGATTCCCCAAACTGCAAAGGGTCGCCCTTCGATGATGGGATTTTGAAGATGCTTAGCCGTGTGAGATTCATTTGCATGAACCTGGCAATTGTGACAGGATTCTACCAGCCTCTGAGCATCAAGTTCCGCCGTGGGCCAATAAAATCCCGCCAGTCTAGACTTTTTCAAAATGGAGGCGGATGCTTCATGAGCTCCGCAAGTACCCTCGTGTAGCTCCTTGAGGATCTGTTGTCCCTCTTCCGTCGTGACACACTTCAACCAGGGATGTCCAAAAGATTTTCTGTATAGGCAATCATTTAGTATGGAGAAATAAGTTGTTTTTCTTACCGTCCGCCGAGCTTCTTCTTTGTCTTGAGGCAAAGTTCCATCTGCAAGATACTGGTGGATGGGTGATTTCCAATCGCTTTCAACGGACGTTAAAAGAGATACAGTTTCTGAGGCGAATGCTGGCGCCGCCTTGACTTTGAACAAACATTGTAGGTCCGCCCATTGCTCCTTGCTAGAAGCCAGTTTAGCTAGATGGTCAGCTTCTGTGTTTGATCCCCGAGGCACATGGACTAGCTCCCACTTGGTTTCCTTGATCTCAAGGTAGCTCAGCAGCGTTTTGACCTCTTCTACATATTTGGCCAGGATGTCATCTTTCACTTCAAAGTTCTTGATTACTTGGTTGACCATGAGCTTAGAATCGCTATAGATCACGATCCGCTCGGGTGTAATCTCCTTCAACAGGCGTAGCTCCAATATTAAGGCCTCATACTCCGCTACATTATTTGTTGCAGGAAAGTCTAACTTTGCTGCATAATGCAGTTTTATATAATGCGGCCCCTTGATCACGATGCCTATCCCTGCACTTTCAACTGAAGAAGCCCCTTGATCACGATGCCTATCCCTGCACCTTCAACCTTAGACTTGGGGAGATTCATGCCTTCTTTAGTGAATTCATTCACAAAGTCTGCCAAGACTTGGCTTTTCAGGGCTGATCTGCCTTCATAACGAACATCAAACTCACCCAGGCGGATTGCCCATTCCATCAATCTCCCTGAAGTCTCTGGCTTTTGCAGTACTTTCCTCATGGGTATGCTAGTGCGGACAATGACTGTATGAGCCTGGAATTAAGGTCTGATGCAGATCGAAGTGGTGACAACGGCCAGTGCCATCTTATCCAATTTCGAATATCGTGTTTCGGCGTCTTTTAGAACTTTGCTCACATAATAGATCGGATACTGCTGGCCATCTTCTTCCCTTATCATGACAGTACAAACTACTTTATCTGTAACAAAGACATACATGTAAAGATTCTCACCTTTCAATGGTCTGCTCATCAGAGGTGGTTCCGTGAGGAAACGTTTGATTCCTTCGAAAGCTTGCTTACAATCTTCATTCCACTCAAATGCTTTCTGTTCTTTGATCACTTCATAGAAGGGTAGGCATCTACGAGCTGAGCATGAAATGAACCTGCCCAAGGCTATGATACGCCCATTAAAACGCTGCACCTCTTTAACATTTTGTGGCGTCTTCATATCCAGAACAGCTTTAATCTTGTCTGGGTTTGGGCTCACCCCTTTCTGGCTGATCATGATGTTGGAAATTAGGCTAAGGTATAGCAGCGGAAATATAAAAAATTTAACCTATTTCCATTTAACCACAAGATCCGTTAACCGTTATTTCATATAAAGAAGGATAAGAAGAAATACCTTTTAGAAGTTCTATCTACCGTTGCAAACGAAGTGCCCACAACTTCGAAAGAGATAGAAGCTGTCTACCAATCTGCCCCTATCCGAAACAGGCCTTCCAGACCTCCGAACGACAATCCCTTCGGTGGAAACGTGGAAGAATATGTCTAGAAGCTCCTGTCCAAAAATCGCGACGATCAAACGGTTCACGCTCCGGAAATCCGCGAAATCGTGAACTGACCTGATGTAAGAGTAGTAAAACGAATTTCTCCCTTTTGTTTGTTTTTCTTCTTCGAGTTCCCAAACACGAAATAAAACACGGGAAGATTAATTTAGTATCAACCGTTGAATAGCAACCAAAGTAGATTGCCTCTAATTAATCAACACAAGATCAAGGATAAAAGAAATAGATGAAAATCAATTGATCAAACGAAGTCGTAGAGAAATCTCGTCCTCGAACTAGGGGTGTCGAATTTTCTCTCTCTTGGACTAGGTGAATTTCGAAAATCACAAGTAGGGTATGGCTTGCTTGGATTTCGAAAATCTCAAGGGAAGGGGTATTTATAATCTTTTGTATCTAATCCCTAGTTAGATAGAATTAGGTTACTGAATAGGAATTCCATTCGGAATAGAATTCCTAATTATTATCTCACTATATATCTAATATATTAAGGATAATAATAATAACCTTATTGGATAATAATAGGAGTATATTAATCTAATTAAAACTCCTAACTTAATTATCTCTTAATTAATTTAATTCATATTCCTAATCTAATTAGGATTAACAAAATCAAATTAATTATTCATGTATATCACTACATGAATTTCGACCCCCTTATGTCCATGGGCCTTATTGGGCTCAATTGGGCTTCTATCAATTAATTAACATCTATCTCTCTTTTAGGTTCCAAGTCTTATGTGTGATCCATTAGGTTCTTATTGCTTCTAGCCGTATGCAACGTTATTAAATTAATTTTCAAAGAATTATATTTAATCTTTGCATAACGGAATGATGTACAGAGTATGTGATTAGCAAGTCCGTAATCATTCCCCCAGAGCTATAAGAAGACATGTTGATTCTGTCGTTAACCTTTCCGTATTAGTTACAGTATAATTCGATCCTTTATCAACTACATCATTGAACTGAATCTTATGACTATGGGTGATGTAAAGTCACATATAGCGAGACGTTCGTTTTACTTGTACAGGCCGACTCAACTCAAAAAGATAGGTTAAGTGGAATCTTTATTTCTTACTCTTAAGCTATCACCTTGCAAGGATTTAGAGTCGAGTCTTCCACAAGCGATCCATGGATGTATCTCCCATTTATCAGGAGTGATAAATGCTCAATCCAATATATAATGACTCCGCAATTACTTCCTGTGATACCCAACGTCTACTGTTCACACCCCAGAGTCATCTCTGTTAAGGATCGTGTTACACTAGAGTCAAAGCATCACATTCCGTAATCCAGAATACCAATTAATATTCCTTTGAGTCTGAGGATTAGTTATACCTATTAATACCAATGAGATGAACAAGTGACAAGGATGAATCTACCCATCCTGTTATCTCAAATCGGATCCTCAATCCTAATGAACAACGTTTCATCGGATCTATGTAACTGTCCAGATATCTGTATATATGAAGCTTGTGAGATCAGCTTTCTGTCGGACAGAAGACATTGTTACATACAAGTCTCAACAGTGATATGTCAATCCCAAACATATCACTTGACTTGTGGTGGTTTTAAGTTTATCAGTTTACTATAAAGTTTTGTCTCACTTCATGCTTGTATGAACACTTTATAATCACTTTAAATAAACTTACGGATTTCCTTTTATTAGACTTTATTTAGTGCTTAAAAGGGATTGCCTTTATATAGTTATAAAACATATATCTCATTAAACAAATGATATAAAGAACAATTCATTTACATTAAGTTTGTATCCTAGAACAATTGTCTATAGGACACTAAACCCCAACATACTCCCACTTGGACTAAAGCCAATTGTTTCTAAAACTTATCCCAGTAGAAGTTAAATGACGATCATATATTCTCTGGGTTAAAGGCTTTGTCAACGGATCTGCAACGTTGTCCTCTGTAGGTACTCTTTCTATTCTCACATCTCCTCTAGCCACAATCTCTCTAATGATGTGGTATCGCTTAAGGTAATGCTTGGATGCATTATGAGACCGTCGTTCCTTTACTTGCGCAATGGCTCCATTGTCATCACAGTATAGTGTAATGGGATTGACAATGTCAGGCACCACACCTAGTTCTGTAATGAACTTTCTAATCCAAACCGCTTCCGCAGCTGCGATATACTCTGACTCGGTCGTAGAGAAAGCTACGCTTCCCTGCTTGGAACTCTTCCAACTGACCGCGCCCCCATTCAAGATAAACAGGTATCCTGATTGGGATTTATAATCATTCTCATCTGTGAGATGACTTGCGTCTGAAAATCCTTCTATTTTCAGATCACCTTCTCGGTACACTAGGAACATATCTTTATTCTTCTCAAGTACTTAAGAATGTTCTTGACGGCAATCCAATACTCGTCTCCCGGATTCCCTTGGTAACGACTCGTTATAGATAACACGAACGCTACGTCAGGTCTAGTGCATAGCATAGCATACATAATCGAACCGATTGCGCTGGCGTACGGGATTACAGCCATGCGTCGTTTATCATCATCGGTTTTAGGACATTGATGATTGTTTAACTTTACTCCATATAACATGGGTAAGTTACCTCGTTTCGAGTCAAGCATGCTAAACCGATTTAGCACCTTTTCAATGTATGTAGCCTGTGAAAGACCAAGCAGTCTTCTCGATCTATCTCTATAGATCTTTATACCAAGTATATAAGCTGCTTCACCAAGGTCTTTCATTGAGAAGTTACCAGATAACCATACTTTCACTGACTGTAAGAGAGCAACTTCATTTCCCATTAATAATATATCATCCACATATAGTATGAGAAATGCTATAGAGCTCCCACTTGCTTTCTTGTAAATGCAAGCTTCTTCGCAATTTTGTTCAAAACCAAATTGTTTTATGGTTTCGTCAAAACGCTTATTCCAGCTTCTAGATGCTTGCTTGAGTCCATAAATGGATCTCTGAAGTTTGCAAACTTTATTTGCATCCTTCGATATGAAACCTTCAGGCTGCATCATATATACATCCTCAAGCAGGTTTCCGTTTAGGAAAGCTGTTTTCACATCCACTTGTCAAATCTCATAATTGTAGTGAGCGGCAATTGCAAGCATGATTCTGATTGATTTGGACATAGCCACAAGAGAGAAAGTTTCGTCATAATCAATTCCTTGCTTCTGACGATATCCTTTCGCTACTAACCTAGCTTTGTAGGTGCTAACCTTTCCATCCATGTCTGTCTTCTTTTTGAAGATCCACCTGCACCCAATGGGTATTATCCCTTCGGGTGGATCAACCAAAGTCCACACTTGGTTAGTATATATGGAATCCATTTCAGAATCCATGTCCTCAAGCCATGCTTTAGAATCTGGACTAGTAAGAGCCTCTTCGTAGTTTTCGGGTTCGTCGTCTAACACGGGAACCTCATTATCATCTCCCACTAGAAAACCATATCTAACTGGGAGTTCACGAACTCTTTGTGATCTATGAATAGGTGGCACTGGAGTCTCATCTAATGGGACTCCTTCGGGTACCTCAACCGCCTCTGTTGTTTCAGTCGGTGTTTCTTCTTCTTGAACTTCATCAAGTTCAATCATGCTTCCCTTTTGTGTTTCTTCGAGAAACTCTTTCTCTAAGAAGGTTGCGTGCTTGGATACGATTACTTTCTGATCATCTGGATGATAGAAGTAATATCCCATAGTTTCCTTAGGGTATCCAATGAAGAAACATTTATCAGATTTTGAATCTAGTTTGTCGGACACAATGCGTTTGACAAAGGCTGAACAACCCCATACTCTCATAAATGAAAACACGGGTTTCCTACCAACGAACAATTCATATGGTGTGGAACTAGTGGATTTAGTTGGTACTCGATTTAGGGTGAAGAGGGCAGTTTCTAAGGCATAGCCCCAGAACGTCTTTGGAAGTAAGGCCATGCTCATCATGGATCGTACCATATCTAATAGGGTACGGTTTCTCCTCTCGGACACACTATCGTGTTGTGGTGTATAGGGAGGTGTCCATTGTGAGCATATCCCACATTCAGTTAGATAATTCAAAAAATCATCTGAAAGATATTCGCCACCTCGATCAGATCGAAGCGTCTTTATTTTCTTTCCTAATTGATTTTCTACTTCATTCTTGAAGCATTTGAATTTCTCAAAAGCTTCTGATTTGTGCTTCATCAAGTAGATGTAACCATATCGGGTATGGTCATCTATGAAGTTTATGAAGAATCTGAATCCTCCTCTTGCTTGGACTGACATAGGACCGCATACATCTGAATGAATAAGTCCTAGAGTGTCTGATACACACTCACCTTTATTGCTAAAGGGTGTCTTTGTCATTTTACCTTTTAAACATGATTCGCATGTTTCCAATGATTCAGGATCAATTGAATTTATAAGCCCATCTTGATGTAGCTTAAGCATGTGTCTTTTGTTTATACGGCCTAAACGACAATGCCACAAGTAAGTTGAATTATCTAGCTTATGTCTTTTGGTATCAATTGCGAAAACAGAAATTTTGTCATCTAACACATAAATCCCATTTTGTGATATTCCTGAAAAATAGAAGATCGAATCTCTATAAAAAGCGCAACGTTTGTCTTTTATTGAAATATGAAAAGCCGTCGTCAACAAGGCGGTTAATAGAAAAATATTTCTAGATATTCCTGGAATATCCTCAAGCTGCATCCGGTATCAAGTGCTAAAAGATTCAGACTGTTAAATTTCAATATAAAACATACCAGATGTTGAAGTACCGCCATTTCCCTTCTTGAGGGAGGCTAGGTACTCCTTGCAGTTCCTCTTCCAATGCCCGTCTTTACCACAGAAGTGGCACTCTCCTTTGGGCTTCTTCACTTCCTTTCCCTTAGCTTTGTAGGGCACGACTTTCTTACCTTTCTTGGGATAATTAGGATTGGGATAGCTCCCTTTCCTTTTCTTTGATCCCTCAATGACAAGAGCCGGTATGGCTTTGTCTTTCTTCATATTGGGCTCAACTGACTTGAGCATATTTGCAAGCTCTTCAAGAGAGGTTTGCAAGTCATTCATCTGATAGTTCATAATGAACTGTGAATAACTTTCTAGGAGGGATTGAAGAATTAAGTCTATACTTAATTCGTTATCCATCGCAAATCCAATACTAGAAAGTTTGGTAATGTAGCCAATCATCTTGACACAATGTGTCATGACAGATGTGCCCTCTTGCATCCTACTACGATATAGCAACTTGGATATCTCGTAGCGTTCGCACCTAGTTTGTTTCCCAAACAATTCCTTTAGGTGCATGATGATGGAATAAGCATCCATTTCCTCATGTTGCCTTTGTAATTCTGGTGTCATCGATGCAAGTATGATGCATCCTGCATGATCATCATCAACCTTATGCTTCTGGTAAGCATCAATTTCCTCAATGGGAGCATCATCAGCAGGGAGAGGGGGTATCGATGTATCAAGTACATACCCTATTTTATCGAACTTCAAAACAATTTTGAGGTTACGAAACCAGTCGGTGAAGTTTGAACCATTCAATTTGTTATCGGTAAGAATGTTTTGCAGATTGGTTTTAGTCATGGTTATAATAGTGGGTTTAATTAAACCTGAGAGTGAGAAAGAGTAAACGTATGTCATTCATTTGCTTAAAGTATATCAATCTAAAATTATAGGCCTTTTAGTTTATTTTAGATTGCTCCCACTATTTTGCCAAATTAATAGCCCTCCATATTAATTCGAAGAATTTCACAAATCCTTTAGTGAGCTAGGATCCTAACTCCTGAGATTTCGCCTTGAGTTTACTCAACAAGCTAGTCTCATTCATTAGGTAGATTCATGTAATCAATCACATCTTTAATGTGATTCCTAGGTTATTGGGTTACTAACCACATTAGTAACTAATATGCTATTCATATTAATCCCAACCATCTTGCCCATTAGTTTATGACAACATGAGTTTACTCATCCAATTATCATAATCTAATTTAAGTATTACCCCATATTCATGAAAAATGATTTTCGATAATTCAGGTGTTACCGAAAGGACCCCAAGCTTGAGTTTACTCAACAACCCAAAGGCCCTCAGCACTGCCGGCTGAATTATAATATTAGGGAGGGGCAACCGATTTTAATAACTTGTTTATTTACTTAACTTTTTAATGAGGGATTTTATTTTAGGTCTCATAATCTAACTTAGTCTTGATTTGCTTTAGCATACATCAGACACATACATTCACATACATTGGCGTTATGGACATATCATCTAAATTATTTCGTCGAGCCAGAGACGGAATAAAAGGACAAACCTAAGGAAATACTAACTATTACATATTTCTCTGTAGGTCCTCCGTCTTCTCCATGGCGCCTTGAAATTACTATTAATTTCTATACTACTAAAGAAAACTTCAATTGAATTGAAGGGAATTAGATGAGAGGAGAAATTACAATAGATAGTAGAAAGGCAGGACTCGTAGGCGTACTTCAGATACGCACGGCGTAAAAGCTCCAATTCAAGCAATAAAACTTCAGAGACTCAAGCACGCCCTGCGTAGCTAAAGTACGCCCCGCGTGTTTGA
Organism: Euphorbia lathyris; assembly: GCF_963576675.1. NCBI lineage: Eukaryota > Viridiplantae > Streptophyta > Magnoliopsida > Malpighiales > Euphorbiaceae > Euphorbia > Euphorbia lathyris. The sequence goes on along the minus strand of NC_088917.1, from coordinate 83,643,047 downwards.
GTCTCTGAAGTTTTATTGCTTGAATTGGAGCTTTTACGCCGTGCGTATCTGAAGTACGCCCCGCGTAAAAGAGTCTCTGAGCTTTTATCATTGAGGAATTGCCTGGTACGCCTCGCGTGTATGGGGATACGCCTCGCGTACGAAGAGTTGACTCAAGGAGACAGTGCAGTCTGACTTTCAAGATTAGGCCAATTATTTCCGACATGTGTCATACGCCCCGCGTAGGGTGGCATACGCCCCGCGTATGCTGAGTCAATTCCACATGGCGTCTGCGGATAAGGCAATTATTGCTGACACCATGTTTCACGCCCCGCGTAAAGGATTATACGCCCCGCGTATTTGAGTAGATTTTTGCTCCTTGCTCGTACCTGAAATACAAATCTTGCGAGCCAAGTTAGCTTGACGTTTTTATTTCCTAAACTAATCAAAAACACGGAAAATTAACTAAAAGTACGAAATTTATTTTTATTTCTTTATTTTATCAAAACGCTTTATTTTTGTAATTAAACTTATTTATTTTATCCAAAATCAACCCGTAAATCACGCTAAAAGATAGGGGTTAAATACCCCTATCAAACCTCCTCGGACTTTAAAGTTTTACTTGTCCTCAAGTAAAAGAAATCGAAAGACAAGGGATTGAGAAAATTAAGAAACAAACCGAAGGTTGGTTTTTCCAAGTGCGTGATTTCAAAGTTATGGTTTTATGCAAAGGTTTCGGTAAGTACCTACGCAAACAATTTGAGTACGAAACTTGTTTGAAACCTCCATGATCAAGATTAATAGGCAATATTAACGGAGGTTGATTATCTTTTGAGGACCCGATAGTACCTCACCAAGGGATTTCGCTCTTACGCTCAATTTTAGGTGGGTCAGTGTTTTAGCACTCTTCTTTGCACTTACTCGAGATCATGTTGAATTTGCATTTTCATCCGGGTTTTTTCCTCCTAAAATATGGTTAGGCAACATTAAAAATGAACCCGGGGGGGTTGTAATGTGGGTGGTTCTTTAGTGGTTAGTTTAAAGAAACTCGAGTTCGAAAATACCATTTTGTGATTGCACCGTGTTTTTGTTTATTTCGGCCTTGGCGAATTTTGCAAAATATACTTCAAAATTGCTCGGGTGGAGCTTGAGAATGCCTTTTTATTTTTATCGTATCCTTTGTTTTGATAGAGGCACAAAAACAATATTTTGAAGGCTTATGGTGCTCGTTTGTTAAGGCCGTGACTTTTTCCGAGTGATTTGGGTGCAAATTGATTTTGTCGGTATTCGAACAAGAGGAAAAAGGGTTAAATGTTAAAAGGGTATTAACAAAAAAAAGTTGGTTAATAGGCTCGAAAGGGTTTGCTAATGTTCAATGAAAACGAGAAAAATAAATTAAGAAAAATTAGCCTAGGTGGGTTCGGTTTATCATCTATTGCCTTTTTACCAAAAATAAGTGTACTTAACCCGGTATTGGATGCAAATTCTATGAGTCGAGTGAAGTCAAAGCTCTCGAAACATTGTGAAAGAATTAGAGTTCTCGTACGAACTCCTTTAGGCACAAAAATATCTCACAAAGATTCGGGTTTAAATTGTGTACTATCAAGTCTTCGCTAAATTCTCAACTATCCCGTTTTTATTGCCTTTTCAAAGTTCATTATGGAGATAACATTTGGGTTAAGACTCAATGCCTTAGTTTAGTACTAACCTAAGCTTTGCACAAATTCCCTAATTTCAAAACCAAAACTAAAATTCCTTAATTAGATCATCCCCTTGTGTCGACGTCTTTTATTTTTGATGACAAATAACGGAACTTTAATTAATTTCCGAAGGAGGGATAGCATGTCGAGAAAAATTTAAAAGAGTCAATAAAGTAGTTCAATTATTTTGTATTTTTATTATTTTTGTTTTTGGTAGTGCAAAACAAACGTTAAGTGCGGGGTTGCACGTCCCTCCGCCTTATTTAAAATGACGCATGTTCCAAGGCGTCGTAAAAAGAAGTCAAAACAAAAACAAAAATAAAGGTAAGGAAGGAAAAGAAGACCCTTAGTGGTCAGGGGCCCTACGCGAGGCGTGCCTAGGGGGGCGCCCCGCGTAGGGTGGCGTTTTTATATCTTTTTGAGTCAAAGACTCAAATACGCGGGGCGCGGGAACGGGACGCCCCGCGTGTTGGAGTTGCTGAACCTGGGAACCACGAAAAGGTACCCATACGCGGGGCATAATAGAGGATACGCCCTGCGTGAAAGGTGCCCCTTGCATTATTTGGATAAGAGGCACAAAGACGCGGGGCGTGCAGAGAGAGACGTCCCGCGTAAAATGATGGATTATGATTGGGATTTGGCTTTCCGTGGCTGTGAACTGAAATGAAGAAAACAAGGAAAAATTGAATAGATATATACAGAGGGTTCGAGAACATCAAACCAGTGCTACATTTATAGTCGGAGTAGCTCGACTTTCTTTGGTGATGTGTAAGCTTACGGTGTTGCGAGGAGTGTGGTTTCGCCTTGTTGTGGAAAAATGCCGCCGCGGTATATCTTTAGACGGTGGCCATTGACCCGGAGGGTTTCATTGTCGGGACCTTGGATTTCAATTGCTCCGGAGGAGTGCACATTGATGACGATGTATGGTCCCGACCACCGACTTTTTAATTTTCCGGGGAAGAGCCGGAGGCGAGAGTTGTAGAGGAGAACTTGATCCCCCTTGTTGAACTCCCGAACTTGGATGTGCTTGTCGTGCCACCGTTTTGTACGTTCTTTGTAAAGTTTGGCATTTTCGTATGACCCTAAGCGAAGTTCATCAAGAGTATTGAGCTGGAGGAGGCGGTGCTCTCCTGTAGCCTGCATGTCAAAATTTAAAAATTTCAGCGCCCAATATGCTTTATGTTCTAATTCCACGGGCAAATGGCATGACTTTCCAAAAACTAGACGATAAGGGGACATCCCGATGGGCGTTCTAAACGCCGTGCGGTAAGCCCAAAGAGCATCATCGAGCTTCAAGCTCCAGTCTTTCCTAGAGGAGTTAACCGTTTTTTCTAAAATGCGTTTTAGCTCTCGGTTAGAAACCTCAACTTGCCCATTAGTTTGCGGGTGGTAGGGTGTAGAGACTCGGTGTGCAACCCCATATTTAAGTAAGAGTTGATCAAATTGTCGGTTGCAAAAGTGGGAACCCCCATCGCTAATGATAGTTCGAGGGGTCCCGAACCGAGTAAAAATGTTTTTCTTTATAAATTTCCCTACCGCCTTAGAGTCGTTTGAAGGTAAGGCAATGGCCTCTACCCATTTGGAGACATAGTCAACCGCTATAAGAATGTAAGCGTTGTTATGCGACTTAGGGAAAGGTCCCATGAAGTCTATCCCCCACACGTCAAAAAGTTCGCAAACTAGGATTCCTTGTTGGAGCATTTCATGTTTTCGGGAAATGTTCCCGCTCCTTTGACAAGCGTCACATGATTTGACAAAGTCTTGGGAATCTTTGGACAAAGTAGGCCAATAAAACCCACATTGTAAGACTTTTGCCATAGTCCGACTAGGGCCAAAGTGGCCCCTCGGCTCTTGGGTATGACACATATGTAGCACATGATTAACCTCTTCTTCCGGTATACACCTACGAATAATGTTATCAGCACATGATTTGAACAGATAGGGTTCTTCCCAAAAATAGTCCTTAGCATCGTGAAAGAATTTCTTACGCTGCTCGTATGTGAGGTGCGGGGGAAGAATATTACCGGCTTTGTAGTTTTCCATATCGGCATACCAAGGTAAAGATGTTACCGCGTAGAGTGCTTCGTCGGGAAAGGTCTCCTTAATCTCAATAGTTTCCGGAGATTCGTCTTGCTCGCCTTGTAAGCGAGAGAGATGGTCGGCCACAACATTCTCTACTCCTTTTTTATCTTTGATCTCGATGTCGAATTCTTGTAGGAGTAGGATCCACCGTATCAAGCGTGGTTTGGCGTCCTGCTTAGTCATCAAGTACTTGAGAGCTGCGTGGTCAGTGTATACGATAATTTTGGATAACACAAGATATGATCTAAATTTATCGAAAGAAAAAACAACGTCAAGCATCTCGTTTTCCATGATGGAATAGTTTTGTTGGGCCTCATTGAGCGTTTTGCTCGCATAATAGATAGGGCGAAAGAGTTTATCCACCCGTTGGCCCAAACAAGCACCTACAGCCAAATCACTCGCATCACACATTAGTTCAAAGGGGAGGTTCCAATCGGGTTTCACCATGATAGGTGCATTAACTAGTTTTTCTTTTAGCGTATTAAATGCAAGTAAACATTCGGGGGAAAAACTAAATTCCGCATCCTTTGTAAGGAGTTGGGTCAAGGGGGTTGCTATCTTAGAGAAATCCTTGATGAATTGTCTATAGAGCCCCGCATGACCCAATAAACTCCGAATTCCCTTAACGTTGATTGGTGGAGGTAGTTTTTCAATTACCTCAATCTCGGCCGGATCGACCTCGATCCCCTCCCCGGACACCTTGTGTCCCAAAACAACGCAATCTTGAACCATAAATTGACATTTTTCCCAACTAAGTGCAAGGTTAGTGTCTTCGCAACGTTGGAGGATTTTATCAAGATTAACTAAACAAAGCTCAAAGGACGACCGAAAAACAGCAAAATCGTCCATGAAGACTTCCATGAAATCCTCAACCATTTCGGAGAATATAGCCGTCATGCACCTTTGAAAGGTGGCGGGGGCGTTACAAAGCCCAAACGGCATCCGCCTATATGCAAATGTCCCATACGGACAAGTGAATGTCATCTTTTCTTGATCCGAAGGATCGACGGGAATTTGCATATAACCGGATAAGCCATCGAGGGTGCAAAAGAAATTATGACCCGCCATTCTTTCCAACATTTGGTCGATGAACGGCAAGGGAAAATGATCTTTTCAGGTGGCTTCGTTAAGTTTCCTATAATCAATGCATACTCGCCACCTGGTTACTTTCCGTGTGGGGATTAATTCCCCTTGATCATTTTCCGTCACCGTAGTGCCCCCCTTTTTGGGAACGCATTGGACCAGACTAACCCATGGACTATCGGAGATAGGGAAGATTATACCTGCGTCGAGGAGTTTGATTACCTCGGAACAAAACAAGAGCTAAATTATTATTAAAGGCGAAGATAATTGTCACAAGATACAATAAGTCAAGTTCGGCAACTGTATCAAAGAGTACAAACATGGAAAGATAAAAGGAGATACAAAAATCCCTTTCAGGGAACCTGTTTACTCTGCAGCCGGCGACTTGATCTTAAGGACGGACCTTGATAATTCCTCGAGGAAAAGCTTTGAAGGAGCTTCAATAGAGGTTGAGGAAGATGGAGAAGATGAAGAGGAATTACAAGGGGAAAGCTAAAATAATTTACAAAAACGAAAGATATCTAATTTACATTGGAAAAACTCTATTTATAGACGCGGCTCGGCCCTCTTTTTGACCTATTTTCGTATCCCCATTGATGTAGGAAGTCGTGGGGTCCATCGTGGCTTCGTGGGGGCGGAATTGGTCTTTTTGACCAATTCCCGCAGGTCTGCTCGCCGAGCAGGGCGAGCTGCTCGGCAAGCAGGGCTACTCGCAACGAGCAGCGGCCTGCTCGGCGAGCAGGCTCCTGCTCGCTGAGCAGGCCTCTGGTGGCCTACTCGGCGAGCAGGCACAGCCTGCTCGGCGAGCAGGCACAGTGCCTGGGCAGTGCCTGGGCGGTGCCTGGGCTGCTCGCCGAGCAGCGCCCGGGCTGCGCGCCGATGCTCAATTCGCCGAGCGACTACCGGGGGTCCCCGAGACTCGATTTTTGCCTGAAATTGATCATGTTTTAACCTGCACACGCACATAAACTCCAAACAACATTAGTCCAATGGCTAAATTGACCCGCCAATCGCTTATTTGAGCAAACGCTTCGTTTGGTGCGACTTTTGACGGATCAATTAACTTCAAAAGATAACGGAATTATAATATGCATGCCATTTTGGCCGTATTTGCCTAAATTGATCATAAAACGAGCCTAAACAACGAAAAGTAAATAAAACGTTTCCAATTTCTAACTAACTCACACAAAAGCATTTAAATGCGAGAATTGCTCGCTTATTAACTAAATAACGCTAAAACCCGTCCTAAAACCGTACCCAAAGATAGGGGTTTTTGACCCCTATCAAACCTCCTCACACTTAAAACTTTACTTGTCCCCAAGTAAACTAAAAAAAAACTAAACCCGAAATCACAAGCAAGCTAGAAAACCTCCCGGTTTGACTAGGTGCTTGACACAATTTCGAGTATCTGTAATTACATGCATTCGGAAATACAAAGTAGAGACACGATATCCAAAAGCCGCATTTCAATTATCATAGGTCATAGTTTTAAGCAAAAGGACACATGTTCAATTAAACGAGCTTGAGGGGATCGCTAAGTAAAACACCTCACCATAGGTAGTTCACTCATTCACACAATTTTGGTGGCTAAAGTGTTTACTCTCGGCTTATGTTCTTGCTTAGGATTACGTTGATTTTGCACGTTCATCCGAGTTCCTCTACTATGCTATATGATTTCAATGATATCAAAAACAGCCTCTAATCGGGGTTGTAATGTGGTTAGAGGGTTAAAGGTACAACAAGGGTTAAAAGTTCTAGCGCTACAAAAACAAAGTTAAAATGGCTTTAGCAAATATGAAGTGACTGAGCTTTTTATTTATCCCTTATTGTTTTTCTTTTTGGGATGTTTTCTTGAGACATTTTTTATTTTTTTTTTTTTTAAAAAACTGGGGAATGAAGTTCTTCCCTTTTGTTCGTCTCTTTTCTTTTCTTTTCTTTTTTTTCTGTTTTTCTCTTTTTCTTTTTGGGATAGTGATGCTCATTCACTTCTTAGCCTTTTGGCTTGCTACTGTAATGCCATAAACAAAGATAAAGTGCTAGAAGAAAACAAAGGCTCAATTTGAGCTTTGCACAAGAAATTGGGTTAAGTAGCAAACCAAGTTGTGGTTTGCAAAAACAGGTTAGAACGAAAGAAAAATCTATAAACTACAAAAATATAGGCTCAAAGGGGCTTCCTAGAGTGGATGAAAAAGAAAAAATAAGGTAAAGAAAATGGTTAATTCTAATGAGGCTGATTCATCGTTTATCATCTCAAACCATCGCATGTAGGTTCAACACAGTATTAGGTGCAAAATCTGTAATCTTCCACAAGTCAAAGCTTTCACACAAAAATGTCAAGAAAAAGAGCTTTTTGATGTTCGCTCTTAGGCTCAAATTCAACTCACAATTCTTTGGGTTTCAATTTTGTGTTTACTAGTTTTCCCCAAACTCAAGTTTAATGTCACATGCCTTCGATTCTTAAGTTATCTACCTAAGTAATGATTTTAGCATTTCTTCAAAAGTAGGGTCTAAATGCAAACCTAAGCTCATGCTTTTACAGATACAAGAGTTGTGTCCCACACCTAAACTAGTTGTCATGCAATTTTAAATTCGGTTCTCAGCCCTCAAAGACAAATAACGAAGTTTAGATTCGAAGGAGGTTCACAGTTTTAGGTCCTAAACATGCAAAACCTAAATAAAACCCGAAAAACGCAAAACTAAAATAGACACGACGCAACAAAAATTTAAAAATTATACAATTTTTGTAAGTTTGTCTACCCCTCCTCCTCACATTAAAAATATACAATAAGTTCCAACATTGCATCACAAACCATAGAGTACAAGTGCAAAAAGTTAGGGTGGAGAAGACAAATTACTGATTTTAGCGCAATCGCCAAAAGCTTGACGATTTGCGGTGGCAAATCTTTTTATTATTATTATTATTATTATTTATTTATTTATTTCAGCTTCATTCGGGAAAAAAATCCCGAACCGTTGCTTATCTCGATCGAACGGCGGGCTGGGCGCCAGCGCCCAGCGGCGGGCTGGGCGCAGTGCCCAGCGGCGGGCTGGGCGCAGTGCCCAGCGGCGTGCTGGGCGCCAGCGCCCCGCGGCGTGCTGGGCGCCAGCGCCCCGCGGCGTGCTGGGCGCAGTGCCCAGCGGCGGGCTGGGCGCCAGCGCCCAGCTCGCGGCGAGCAGTGCCCTGCTCGCCGAGCAGGGCCCTGCTCGCCGAGCTGGGCGGCAGTGCCCAGCTCGCCCGAGCTGGAGTGCCCAGCTCGGCGAGCTGGGCCTCCTGGGCAAAATTTTTTATTTTATTTTAAACCTGAAAACTTCAAAATAAAAATAAGATAAAATAAAATAAAATAAAATAAAATAAAATAAAAGAAAAGAAAACTAAACAACTAAAAAAAATTATTTATTTATTTTTTTTTTTTTAAACGAACACTTTAAAAAAAAACGTAAAAGAAAACTAAAAAGACTAAACTAAAAGATCAATGTATAATCTAAATAAAACAAACCTGAAAAGTTTTATTAAAACTTGGGTTGCCTCCCAAGAAGCGCTACGTTATAGTCGGTGAGCTCGACATAGAATTTCCGCCTAGGTGTATGCTTCTACTCGGGTTAGGAATTCAAATTCCTGAATAAATAATCCGTACCTGCAAAACGGATTATCAGTTTCAAAGATTTTTATTGAAAACAAATGATCAAATTTAAATAAATTATGAAAACGTTTAGTTTGCTCCCTTTTTTATTCTCTAGGTAGATCAAAGAGAATGAAAGTTTCTGGACTTGGAGCAAAACTGAACTCTTCTATCTTTGGATTCTTCTCTAGAGGCTCAATTTCAACTGATTCCTCAATTAATATTGAAACTTTTGGTTTCTCATAATTAGGGATCAGTTCTTCATTGTTAATGGGAGGAGATATTACCTTATCAACCTGACCTACCAAATTGGGTTCTTTATTTGATTCGTCCGCGGTTGAATCAACTAGGATCCCTTTTTGTATGCATAAATTTTTAATTGAGGCATACAAATCGTCAGTTTGATCTCCGTGAGTAGATAGAAAGTTAAGCAAATGCGTAATAGACTCCTTATTTCCATTGTTTCTAGCCATTTTCTCAAAAAGGAAGAATCATTAGAAATAACAATAAAAATTAAAAACAAATATTCACAAAAAGAAAAGTATAAAGGATTATATATAAACAAGTATAAACGATTATAAACAAAGGATAATAACAAGGAATGCCTAAATTAACAATTCGACCTTTGGTTCGATATTGCAGAAGAAATAAATCCCCGGCAACGGCGCCAAAAACTTGATGCGGTTTCTGTGAAACCTCACTAAGGGATAAGTGTACCCCGTCGTTATCAAGTAATAAATTTCTGGTTTAAGTCCAGGTTATCGTCCACAGGATTTATTTCTGCAAGTATCAAGCTACTCGGTCTCGGATGTTATCTAGGCTTAGGGGGTTTTGAGTTTGGTTTGTTTAATTAATCTACTCCTAGGTTGAATTATGCTAATCCTAGCTAAGTTATCTAATTCTAACTAAGTTATCTAATCCTAGCTAAGTTATTCTACGCCTAACTAAGTTACTCTACCCCTAATTGATCTTTCATTAATGAAACTATTCGAAGGAACATGGTATGAATGATAATAATCAAGATAGATTATCAAGTCTATTGAATAAAAACCTAATCTGAGTCACTTGTATTCAAGGCGATTAACCCTACTTACCCTCCTGAGGTTCCTAGCGCGTGATTCCCTAAGGCCGAAACTAGGTCTAAGGCTCAGTAAATTGGCGCTTAATCAACTAAGAGGTCGTCAATCTCCTAGGCTCTGACTAGGTCAGATTCAGCTCGCAATATGTGCCTACTAGATTTTGGGGCTTTTGAATGAGTTAAACCAATTGAATAAAGCGTAAGACGGAGATTAGACAAATAATCATAGAACAAAACAAGAGCTAAATTATTATTAAAGGCGAAGATAATTGTCATAAGATACAATAAGTCAAGTTCGGCAACTGTATCAAAGAGTACAAACATGGAAAGATAAAAGGAGATACAAAAATCCCTTTCAGGGAACCTGTTTACTCTGCAGCCGGCGACTTGATCTTAAGGACGGACCTTGATAATTCCTCGAGGAAAAGCTTTGAAGGAGCTTCAATGGAGGTTGAGGAAGATGGAGAAGATGAAGAGGAATTACAAGGGGAAAGATAAAATAATTTACAAAAACGAAAGATATCTAATTTACATTGGAAAAACCCTATTTATAGACACGGCTCGGCCCTCTTTTTGACCTATTTTTGTGTCCCCATTGATGTAGGAAGTCGTGGGGTCCATCGTGGCTTCATGGGGGCGGAATTGGTCTTTTTAACCAATTCCCGCAGGTCTGCTCGCCGAGCAGGGCGAGCTGCTCGGCGAGCAGGGCTACTCGCGATGAGCAGCGCCCTACTCGGTGAGCAGGCCTCTGGCGGCCTGCTCGGCGAGCAGGCACAGTGCCTGGGCAGTGCCTGGGCAGTGCCTGGGCAGTGCCTGGGCGGTGCCTGGGCTGCTCGCCGAGCAGCGCCCGGGCTGCGCGCCGATGCTCAATTCGCCGAGCGACTACCGGGGGTCCCCGAGACTCGATTTTTGCCTGAAATTGATCATGTTTTAACCTGCACACGCACATAAACTCCAAACAACATTAGTCCAAGGGCTAAATTGACCCGCCAATCGCTTATTTGAGCAAACGCTTCGTTTGGTGCGACTTTTGACGGATCAATTAGCTTCAAAAGATAACGGAATTATAATATGCATGCCATTTTGGCCGTATTTGCCTAAATTGATCATAAAACGAGCCTAAACAACGAAAAGTAAATAAAACGTTTCCAATTTCTAACTAACTCACACAAAAGCATTTAAATGCGAGAATTGCTCGCTTATTAACTAAATAACGCTAAAACCCGTCCTAAAACCGTACCCAAAGATAGGGGTTTTTGACCCCTATCAGTCGCCGTTGCGGCTGCACGGAGGGTTTGACTTTATCCTCCATAAAGATGCGGTGTGTGCAAATGGTGGGGCTGATCCCCTTAATGTCGTGAATAGTCCACCCAAATGCGCCCTTGTGTTTTTGTAACACCGCAATTAATGCTTCCTCCATTTCCGCTGTCAAAAGCGAAGAAATAACAACCGGTAAGAAATTGGGGGGTTGTAAAAATACGTATTTTAAATTAGGAGAGGTCTTCGGCTTTGCTTTGCTATCCCGGTCTAAACCCTCAAACCGGCTCCTTGCCAACAGACATTGTTCTATTTCGGAGGAGTATTCAAATGGCTTGTTCAATGACTCATCATCCAAATGCTCAATACCGTCGAATTCCGAAGAGGTTCCCGCAGAAGACCTATCACAAAAATCCTAAACAAAAAGATCAATAGAGTCTATGGAACTTAAAAAATTGCAATCCGCCTTGGTGTTAGACGGGAATTTCATGGAGTTGTACACGTTAAACTCTACCTCTTCGTTTTGCAACCGTAGGATAAGTTTACCTTCGTGGACGTCAATGAGAGTCCTACCTGTTGCAAGAAATGGTCGTCCTAGGAGGATTGGTACAGTATCGTCTTCCGCCATATCAAGCACGACAAAATCGGCGGGGAAAATGAACTTATCCACTTTCACTAAGACATCCTCCACAACCCCTTTTGGCCGGGAATGGATCTATCGGCCAGCTGGAGTGTCATATTGGTAGGCTTTGGTTCTCCCAAGCCGAGCTTCTTAAACACAGATAAAGGCATTAAGATTGATGCTAGCACCCAAATCACATAAAGCTCTCCTAAACTCAACATTACCAATCGTGTAAGGGATAGAAAAACTACCTAAATCCTTGAGTTTAGGTGGGAGTTTGTTCGTTATAATCGTGGAGCATTCCTCCGTGAGCGCTACCGTCTCATTATAATCCAACTTCCTCTTTTTGGCGAGGATTTCTTTAAGAAACTTCGCATATGTAGGCATTTGTTCCAATGCTTCCGCAAGTGGAATGTTAATGTGAAGTTTCTTAAAAATTTCCAAAAACTTGCCGTATTGGTGGTCCAATTTTTCCTTTTTAAGTCGTTGTGGAAAAGGGAGCTTTGGTACGTAAGCTCCAATTGGATCACACACATTGTTATTCTTATCCAAGGAAGTCGCGGGTTTTGGATCCGAACCAGGGTTGCTTACCACTTCCGGTTCATCACTTACCTGTGGAGCGGGTGGAGTCGCCTTTGGAACCGGTGGTTCCAAACCCTTACCACTACGGAGAGTTATTGCTTGTGCGGTCTCCCAATCTTTTGGTCTCGGGTTTTGTTCGGTGTTAATCGGGGGAGACCCATGTTGTCTCCCTTGTCGTTGGCGACTTAATTGGGCCACTTGCTGTCCCAAGTCCCTGCAAAATGCTTCATTGTTAGCAAGATGGGAAGATATTTCTTTAAGGAGATCAATTACCATTGCGTCTTGTGCATTGCTAGGAGGTTGTGATTTTTGCCCTCCTTGGACATGAGGGAATTGGCCCAACCCTTGTTCAACAAATTTACCATGGGGTTCGGATGGGGGCTTCAATACATCCCGCTTGTTATCATAAGATGGAATCGGGTGTCGAGGCCTCCATCCGTTATTATTATTGTTATGGTGGTGATAAGCATGCGTGTTAGGATAGGAGTTATAATGAGAATTATACCTTTGTTGTCCCCCCACATAACTTACGCTTTCGGTGTCGCCGGCAAAAGGGCTTCCGGCTTGACAATCCGTACCTTGGTGGTCACCACCACAATGAGAGCATACTAGGACTTGTGCTGAATTCTGGAGGCTCATTTGCGCCATTAAGGCGTCCAGCTTCTTATTCATTTCAATCATGAAGATTGTGGGAGCCTCATCTTCTACGGCAAAGGTTTGATGTTGCGAGAGTCTGGCAAGCCGATCTTCTTGCCATTGGATGCTTTTCCTAGCTAACTCGTGAATGAGCTCATACGCCTCACTTGCCGATTTGCGAAACAAATCCCCACCTGCGGCAGAATCAACGGTTGCACGATTAGTAGGTGTTAAGCCATGATAAAAGGTACTTACTAGATCATGCTTAGGGATATCGTGATGGGGACAGCTTCGGAGCAACTTTCGGAACCTAGCCCAAGCTGAGTGGAGGGCCTCGTATCCAAGTTGCCGAAAGGAAGTGATATCTTTTCTCAACTTAACCGTTTTAGAGGGCGGGAAGTAGTAAGATAGGAACTCCTTCTCAAGTTCCTTCCAAGAGGTGATCGATCCCGCCTCTAACGAGTGCAACCATTCCAATGCCTGCCCTGTCAAAGAGAAAGGAAATAGTTTTAGTTGGACGGCCTCAACCGGAACATCGTTTTGCTGTGAAGTTTCGGCACACATAAGAAATTTATCAAGGTGTTCGTTAGGGTTTTCATGGGGTTCCCCTCCGAATTGACCGAGTTATTGGATTAATTGGATCATGCTAGTCTTTATTTCAAATGTGTCGGCCGGAATGGTGAGGGCAATGATTCCATGGCGGATTTGAGGGCGATGTGGAGCAAGAATCTCCAACATCGAACGCGTGTCGTTGCCTTCACCATTATGGTCGTTATTCACGGGTTGTTCCGGCACCCTTTGGTTGAACTCGGGCTGGTTAGCTTCATTGTTGAGATTTGCCAATCTTTCTCTACGTAACCTACAAAGAGTACGTTCAATTTCGAGATCAATAGGTACGAGAGAATCACTCTTAGATCGGGTGTGCATAAAGTAAAACAAGTATAAAAGAATTATCAACGAGAAAGAATAATGTTAGTGAAAATATATATAAACAATTTATACAAAAAGAATGCTTAAACTAACAATGAAACGTTTTTGTCTAATATTGCAAGAAATGATAAATCCCCGGCAACGGCGCCAAAAACTTGATAGTGCGTGGCGCCTAGTGTAGAGCCTTTCTAATGACGACTAAATGTGTATTACGGTGAATGTGCTATGAATATGGATGTGATCTTTTAAATGTTCTAACTCCACTAGACACTGCGACTACTTAGGGGCAAGTGTACCCCATCGTATCAAGTAATAATCCGGTTAAGATCGGGTATCGAATCCACGGGATTTATAATTACAAGTATTAGACGACTCGGTTTCGTATGTTATTTAAGCAGTGATTACTTTGGGGTAAAGTAAGACGCAACTACACACTATCCCTAACTATTGGCGACACAGATTTATGTAGCTAAAACTCTATGAAGTAGGATGAATAACGATAAGTTATAACCACGATAAATAACGACTCTAAATGTATACGGATAATAATTTACTCTTGTAAAGATGACTAAGTGTAGTAGGACCAACCCGTGAAGCACTTAGACTACGTGATTCCTAGTCAAGGCGTGTCTAATGCGGGGGAATTAGAAACTAGGGCCCGTAAGTTCCGTGGCTTGTCAATTCCTACGGTTTTCGGTTTGTCACTTCCGGTAAGGCAACACCTATATAACTCCCTAAGGATAGCCCGAATGGCGGTGGAAATCGCGTTCTCCTACACAATAATCAATTACGAATATCAAAACAAGTCGCAAACACTAACACGTAAAGGGAAATGGAGATTATAAATCATGAAATTATAAATATGGAATGTGTATAAACGGAATACAACCAAGCCTAGTACATAGGAAGAGTACAAGCTAATTAGCACGTAAAAAGGGGAGAATCCGCCCTTGAAACTAGCTAACCGGACTCAAAGCCGTCTCCTAGGTCGTGGAGGTGGAACTCTCGAGCTTGGTGATGAATGGTGGAGCGGAACTTCGATGGAATGCCGGAACAACCGAACAAGCTCTCGAGGTGGAGAGTTTAGCTACAAAAACTGAATCTATACTACAACAATAATCAAAACAAGTATAGTTTGCTCTCTAGTGTGTAAAAATTGGTATATAATGAAGTTCAAGAACTTCCTATTTATAAACATCAAGCAAGGGCAATGTTGTAACTTCACAAAGCACAAGTATGGAGCAACATTATTTGGTGCAGAAATCCCATAATATGCCCCGCGTGAGGTGGTCTACGCCCCGCGTAAGTGCCCATTCCATCAGAAATCTCCTGCAAGTGGACCAATTCCATGTCTTGTTATCTCAAGCACGCCCTGCGTAGCTAAAGTACGCCCCGCGTGTTTGAGTCTCTGAAGTTTTATTGCTTGAATTGGAGCTTTTACGTCGTGCGTATCTGAAGTACGCCCCGCGTAAAAGAGTCTTTGAGCTTTTATCATTGAGGAATTGCCTGGTACGCCTCGCGTGTATGGGGATACACCTCGCGTACGAAGAGTTGACTCAAGGAGACAGTGCAGTCTGACTTTCAGGATTAGGCCAATTATTTCTGACATGTGTCATACGCCCCGCGTAGGGTGGCATACGCCCCGCGTAGGGTGGCATACGCCCCGCGTATGCTGAGTCAATTCCACATGGCGTCTGCGGATAAGGCAATTATTGCTGACACCATGTTTCACGCCCCGCGTAAAGGATTATACGCCCCGCGTATTTGAGTAGATTTTTGCTCCTTGCTCGTACCTGAAATACAAATCTTACGAGCCGAGTTAGCTTGACGTTTTTATTTCCTAAACTAATCAAAAACACGGAAAATTAACTAAAAGTATGAAATTTATTTTTATTTCTTTATTTTATCAAAACGCTTTATTTTTGTAATTAAACTTATTTATTTTATCCAAAATCAACCCGTAAATCACGCTGACTATGGACGGGACAAGCTAGAACGAAAAAGCACCTCTGGAGGATGTCACTTCCTAGGGAGCTGCCTTATATCCTGGTTCAGCAAGAAGCAAGCGTCAGTAGCCTTGTCTACCACTGAAGCTGAGTATATTTGCTGCTGGACACTGTGTTGCTCAAGTCCTATGGATTAAGCAACAGCTTGAAGACTATGGTGTTCAAACAAAGACAATTGAGGTTAAATGTGACAACAAAAGTGCAATTGATCTATCAAAGAACCCAATTCAGCACAACAGGATGAAGCATGTCAGCATTAGACATCACTTGATTAGAGACCATGTACTCAAAGGTGAGATCAAGCTGACCTATGTCCCAACGGATGAGCAGCTTGTTGATATCTTCACGAAGCCACTGGCTCGTGAGCAGTTCTGCATGCTGAGAGAAGCAATTGGTATATTTAATCCTCTTCAGTAATTTCCAGCTCTTAACATATATCCATGCTGAGTGAATTACTATGCTATTACTTGCTGAGTGAATAGATGTATGCTGAGTGTTTTAAATGCAAAATGACAAAATATCACATACTGAGCAAATATGCGCACTGAGTGGTTATCTCAAGCTGAGCAACCAATCACTTAAACCATCCATTTGTGTAAAGCTGACTAACTCGGAATTTAGAACGATTAGGATTCCAACGCCGAGTAAGAAACCCGTTGCACTTAATGCTAGAGCACGCGAATAGCCACCTAGGATGACGTATGCGCCGAATGTGTCATAAATGCCAGGATCCTTGTCGGTTGACAATCCCAAGGCAAAACTGACACATGGATTCGATAAGATCCACCTTTCACAGCTATAAATAATGGGGAAATCCCCATTTTTGTTTCTTTACACTTACCGAATTCTCTGGCATAAGCATTTTCTCTCTAAGAACTCTCAAAACTTCCAAACCTCTCTCTGAAACTATGACTAAGGTTTCCTTGAACATTTCCGGTGCCGATCACTCTAAGACCAGTTCCGATGAACCCTCTAGGCATTCTACTCTGCCTGAAACGACTAAGGCCACCACACCGAGCAAAGGCAAAGCTGGCCAAGCCACCTCCTCTAAAGGAAAGCCGACCAAAGTCAAAACCTACACTAAGGTCTACGAAAACGTAAGAGAGTGCAAGATAGACCACTCAAGATGGTTCTCTGAGGCCTTCGTAAAAATCGAGCAACCATTCTGTGAATGGATATCGAAGAATGGGTGGACCGAGCTGTTCTCAATCCGAGATCCAACTTACCCTGACCTAGTAAGGGAATTCTACCATAATCTGCGGGTTGCTGACGATAACCAGGACTATCTAGTAACCGTGGTAAAGGAGAAAACAATCTTTATCAACCCTACCTACCTTGCCAACTTGCTGAAGCTGAAGAATGAAGGAACAAAACTGAGAAGGACTGGTGATCATGAAGGAACTGGGTACTCTACCACCTTCTGCAAGCCCGTTGGCCATTCTGGAGAAATCTCCAGTTCCTCAATGGGTCAGCACCAAAAGATGGCACACTACCTGCTGACCTATTACATCTTCCCGAAGATAAACTGCACCAGCTCAGCAACAAATTTTGAGCAATGCTTCCTATGGCATATGCTGACCTACAAGCCCATCAACATGCCAGTATTCTTAATTGCCGGATTCCAAAGAAGCACTGGAACTCTAAGGCTGGGCTCACTCATAACTAGAATCCTCAAAGACCATCAGATTGACCTAAACGAGGAAACTAAGGCCTATGGCTCTGAGATCATAGCTGCCGCGATGCGTGCCTTGAAGTTTGATCAGCCGATAGAAAGGAAAGGTTCTTGCTGACCCTAATGCTGAGGGGACTATTGTCCAAAAAGGGCAAAGAACTAAGGCTCCAGCTGCCCGCAAAAGGAAAGCTGTTGAGACTCCTTCAAAAGATGCTGAGTCTCCGGCTAAGAAGCAGAAGTCAGATTCTCAAAAAGGTCAAGTGAGACCTCAGTCAGCTGTGAAACGAAGCAGGCAAGATGAGCCTGATACAAAAGAAAGAATGGATGCTGATGAGCAACATCTGAAAAAGAAAAAGTCTTCAGAGCTGACCCCTCTTGATGCTGTCCCCACTGACTTCATTGTTCCTGGTGATTCTCACTTCACACAATGTCAGGGAACTGAAGCTGAGCATCAGCAAGACGATGTGCAACTGGATGACCAGTTCATCACACAGCTTGAAGAAGAGCTAGACGAGGATGAAGAGAATGATCAGAATGAAGAGGATGAAGAAAGTGGTCAGGATGACACTGAGGAGACCAGTGGAGAGGAAACTGCTGACCCAACTAATACTGAGTTGGCTGTAGAACAAGGACAAGAAGAACAAACTGACTAGCTCAACGCTGATCAAGAAGAAACTTCTCCTCCTCACTCAGTAGAGTCCATCCCTACTGACACTCCTCGAAGAAGAAGACTCGTAAAGGCAAGTCAGACAACTGTCCTTGACCTTCCTGTTCAAAGCCGACCAGAGATCCTTCTACACTTAAGCTCAAATTCTTTCGTAATCAAACTCCTTCAGCTCTAGAAAAGCAAGCCTCTGTTTCTTCACTACAGGAACAAGCCGACTTGAATGCTTCTGCCAACCCCCTAAGCCAACCCGAGCAAGTTCTCAAAAATGCTGCTGTTCCAAGCTCTGTGCTGACTCAGGACATTCCAGCCCCTGTCAGTACTGAACCTAGTCAGCTTATACCTGCACCAACAATCATTCCTGCCGATAAATCACCTCTCCAAGAGAACCAAATGCAGATTGAAAACCCCCTTCTAGTCACTGACCATGTCATCACTGCGACAAACTCGACTCCTCCATCAACTGGTCACACTGAGGAAACTAGGCAAACTGATGAAGGATCACTCAGCCATCTGCATGCCACCGAGTCTGGTAGACAACTCATCAACTCGGTGCAGTCATTAATCAAGGATCTTCATCACAATGCGGAACCTACTGCTGGGTCTACCCTCAATGAGCAAACTCAGCTGTCCCAAGTCACCCATCTTCTAAATGAAGTTAAAGGACTGAAGGATTTGCTAAGTGATCTGATCTTGATTCAATCACATCAGCCCAAGCAGGACTCAATAACGAAGCTGGCTGAGCTCCAATTGACAATGATTCAACATCTCAACACTCTTCAAGGCCAATTCCAAACCTTGTCAGCTGCGAACACTCAATATGCCACTTCTGCTGAAGTTAAGATGCTTTTTGAACAGCTTCATACTGAGCAAACCAAGACCAACAATCATCTTGCTTCCTACTCTCAATGCTCGGTGGAGCAAGTTAGCGAAGCCATTCGTTTGCTAAACTTGAATAAGCAAGAGATGGACATTGACCAAATGAAGCAGAATGAAATACTGGTCACTACCAAACATACCTTCACCCATGTGCGTCACTCCAATATCCAGCGTCAATATTATGACTCAGCCCTGCTTAAGACATTTCATCAAATTTTTGCTGCACTGTCAGATACAATTACTTGGGTAGGTAAGTCTCAAGCCTACATCATGAGCATGCTCAGCGTAGCTGAACTCAGTATCCCTCAAGCGGTCTTGGATGATGGCGTTGCTGTCTTCGACGGCATCAATGAAAGTGCCGATAAGCTTAAGGAGTTGTCCGCCTCACTGACCAACGCAGTTTTAACCGACTCCTTTAGAATTCCTCCTCCTCCCGATGCTGACAAAATGGGGGAGAAAGAACAAGCTAGAACTCAGCAGGAGGCTGCTAGAAGTAGTCAGCCTAAGCATAAGAAGAAGAAATAGAAATAGGCTTATGTTCTTTTGTTTTTTTTTTTGCCTATCCTTTTGCTGTATATGCTGACTACCTTATTTAAATACAATACTTGCATCCTTTATCCAAACCTGAGTTATTTTATATGATGCTGTGTATTATGTTATTATGTATCTTCTAATATATCAACTGTGTTTACTGCTTAAACTACTTGTTGATTGTATGCTATGTTGATAAACTGTTTGACATTATCTTGGATATTTATTAAACACTGTCTTATAAGACCCATTGAACAATAAAATACTCAGCGCTCTCTGAATGTTAAATCTTCCGCTTCACACTGAGTAAAATAGAATATGTTCCATAAACTGACCTATATACAAAAACTGACCTTAGACTCACTCGATTAAACCTTAAAATGTTCAAGAGTAAAACTAAGTCAGTAGCTCAACCCTTATGGGGGAGTTTATTAAGTTATAAAAGGTCAACTATCATGGGGGAGCTCAACACTAAGTTCTTCGCTGAATAGTTTTGCCAACATCAAAATTGGGGAGTTTGTTGAAACATCTTTCCACATGATTTTGATTTGACAAAATTATTTAAGTAAATTTAAATATATTCTAAAACACACTAAGTTTAAATGCTTTGATTTATTACACTAATGTGTTTGTTCAATGTTGAGTTAAATTGTTTATAAGACATAAAGACTAAAAGGCTTAAAGCCCAATACGGAAGTCAAAGCCCAAGTCAAACAGATCAAGATCACTCGGCCCGTGTGTGCAAAACGCTGCCGTTATGTACAAAACGCAGCTCAGCGAAAGAAGGATCGAGAAGACCTTCGTTGGACAACTTCGAAACGAAGCTGCTGAGTTGTATCGACAAAGTGTACAAGACAGCAGCTGAGCAAGAACAACTTTCAGACAAAGTATTTCCAGTTTGGGTAAAGTTCAGAAGACACAGAAAGCTGTCTAGTTGACCTTACCATAAATGGAGAGACATTCTGTTGGACTGACTAAAAGCTGCTCAGCACTGACCGAAGACAGAAGATACTTGAATCTGATTGGCCAAGAGCACTGAGCAGGACTGAGTGACAACGACAGGAAGCCGTTTCCCTCCAACGGTTATTTCAAAATTCGAAATGACTGATGCCTCAGACGTCTCTATAAATAGGGCCTTTCAATTGCTTCAAAAACACAGACAGAACTTCATCAATCCATTACGCTGACCAAAATTCTACTCAAAGTTCTGTGAGAAAAAGCAAAGCAAATACTTACACCAAATTCTATATCTTTCGTGTAAAAGTCTAGAGTGATTATTCAATCATCTAAGGTGTCTTAGCAATTGTTGTTTAGGACAAATCTTTATCATTTCTAGAGATTAGAAAGGAGAGGCTGAATACTCGGTTATAGTACTCAGCGAGAGATTAGGAGTGAGTAGAGGTATAGAGGAAGGTACTCTTGTTATACTCAGCTTCTGAATTGTAAAAGGTTTGATGCTCTACCGTTAAAGAGCTCAGTAGAGAATTTGAAAGCTCGGAACGTGTTCCGGGGACAGGACGTAGGCTTGGAGGCCGAACCTGGATAAATCTGCTGAGTAACATCTTTCTAACCTTAAGCTCCTTAATATATATATTGCTTGCTTAAACAAAACTGACCAAGTAAAGAGGTCACGCTGAGTTGGGTGTATTGAGTATCTGAGTTCAGGAATATACTCAAGTGATATATCCTGACTCAAAGAAAGAAGCTGACTTAGTCACCAGCTGACTAAGCTAGTGTCTTAATTTACTCGGCGCGCTGTGTAATCCTTTTTCAAAGAAAAAGAAGTGAGCCTTAACGTACTAAAATTTTAAATAGTTCCTATCCCCCCCCTTGGAACTAACTTGTTACGTTATAAGCGACCAACAGTCCCAAGATGACATTATAAGCCAACTGACCATCTATAATGGAGAACTCTAGATCTCCCTTCCAGACTTGATCTTCGTCCGCCAGCTCGCATTCCAACATTACCTGCCCTTTTGTCTGGATTGTGTGTTGTTGTCCTCAGATGTGACTCTAGCAAGTGTACTAGATACAAGTAATAAAGTGATAAGTCAAGTATCGTATCCATAGGGATTGAGATCAAAATGATATGAGAAAATCGTTGCTGAACAGAGTGTGTGTGTAAAGGTATCTTCTTAGTAGGATTGATTGTTTGAGTGTGGACAGTTAAGACAAAAGAGTGCTAAAGCTATGAAAGATATGACAAATAGAAGACAGTTTAAAGGATAGAACAGGCTAGGCACTACCGAACAGGGTGTGCAAGGCCATATAACACTCCAACGAATTTGCTACGATACCAACGAAGTCAAAGTATCAGCTTTAATGCCCACTTAAGTCAACTTTCGTGTGTTCTTAAGTTCCTAAGATTCACTAGAGCCAATAGCGTCCTAAAGGAACTTTCTTTCTTGCAGTAAGATCAAAGCTGCATTTTCGTTAAGCAAACCTTTGACACAACCATCTAACATGTCTGCTTCGAGGTTGCGAGATTGATAGAGATATCAGTGAAGATGCAAGTAGTGTCCTAACATTCATCTATCACATGCATATATGCTGAAGCACAAAAGTAAAGATCCTCATCAACACATCATTGGCAAAATATTACACATTCATTGAAAGAGTTATAAAACTTACATCACCGGCTCGGACTGGCCGTGCCTATTCAAAATGGATTACTCTCTCATATCGAGCAGTGAGCAATCAGAAGTTCTTGCTACAGTGAGAAACTCCATTGGAGCTCTTCTCTAACGCCTAGAAAGTTACTTTTCTATTCTAAACAATAAAATATCTGATGATGAACATGCCCCATCTTTCCTTTGCTACATCTATTTAAAGGAGAAAGACCAGGCCAAAACCGGTACCCGAAAGTACCCTAAAAGTATTATAGAAAATAAGTCAACACTAACTACACTAAACAAAATAGAAATGATTATGGATCCTTTTGACCCTTGAACACTCAAGGGTCGAAACATCTTTTCGTCATGTTACTTTAGGAAATGCCACCGAAACACTTTTCCACCTGCTGCCTCTGCCACGCCCACCTCTGATCTGTCGATGTCCGTCATCGGAATATCCGGCGTTTGACCGCTGGATCATAGAAAGGCTCTACTCCTCTTTGGCAGTTGTGAAACAAGCTGTTTCCAACGAGTTTGGCTTTAATCTTTGCTTATCTGAAAAAAACATTAATCAACCCTTTTTATTCTTGCAATATAACATAAAAACACCCCAATTCTCGTATAAATATTGTGATTAAACTAGTCAATTTCATGCCTAACAAATACCCCCAAATTGAATCTTTGCTTGTCCTCAAGCAACCAAATGTAAGAAGGAAAAAGAATTTAATCGGAAGAAGAGTTAGGAATGAAATATTACAGAGAAAGATATGGAGAAAAGAAATTGTTTTGTTCAGCAAGGTAGTTGACAGATGCAAGCTATGATCTCATTGAAAAGTTAAAGTTTGTTTTAAACTTGTGCCTTTAATCGAGAAATTCCTTAAAGCTTAAAATTAGACTTCTACTTTCACAAGAATCAACAAACTCGCCAGACATGCCTCACAAGGGACTGAAATAATTCACTCACTCTCGTATGGCATTTATTTACCATAGGGAAAAGAATGCAATTTCACTCCTTAGCTCAGTCACCACACCCTTAGGGTGTGAGTTTGCCTTTTGGTCCCGAATCTATGGGTCAAAATTCTTCCAAACATAGTCCAAAGGACTTGACAAAGGTTGAAATGTTAGGCTCAGGTTCTGGTTTGACAATGAGAGGCTATTTCAGTGTAAAAATTCCGTCTTTATGCAAATTATTTAACCTACTCAGCTTTCAACATCTTATCATTTCTTTCCTTACCCAACCCACACAGCTTGATTCTCATAACAAACTACCCTTTCTATTTATATCAATCATTAAAGATCTTTCCAACCAAACACATAATTCCAAGGTTCCTTTCTATCTTATCTTTAGCATTATCTGCTCAATTGCCTTTTGTTTTCCTGATTTGTGTGTCTTTAAAAACACATGATTTCTAATTAAGCAGTTGGTTTTGAAGCACAAGACAGAATTCAGGTTATTTAGGAATATCAGTGAAAGGAAGGGGTTTCTTTGCATAGTTTTCAGAAAGAACAGGTTATGTCTCAAGTTGGTTATCCTAAAATGTGAGTGCAAAGCACATGTGGCTCTTTGTGTAGCGGAAGGGGAATCTAATTGCCTTTTTCCTCCTATGATTGTCAAAAAGAATCTCCATTTCAACAGGTCGAACCAAGGCAAATTCTCCCTAAAGATAGTGAGTGCTGGCCCACTCAGAAAAGATTAATGCATAATTTAGATGAATTTGCAGGCTCGAGTTCTCACTATTTTTGGGGAAATGCAATTAGGCAAAGGTTACTAATTGTGAAAGAAGATTTAAAAATTTCAAAATTTTCGGAACTTCCAGACTCGGGGAGACAAAATTCAAACAACTAAAACTAGGCAAATCCATCATAAAATGCACAGTCTGTACAGTGATTCCCGTGAACACAAAACAATCAAATAGAGAATGAATAATCATGGAGATGAGAAACATGGAGAAAATATTTAATAAACAAGGAGACTAGACATCAACGAACAGATTTACAAAGGATATTTACATCAAATATTCTCAAGGGGATATTTGCTATACACCAAATCAATTAAATTAACAACCTACATAAACATTTATCATGTTCTTTCTACATATATTGTGATGTGTAACTCCCCACCCCCAAATTAAAACGGAACATTGTCCTCAATGTTATCAGGATGGCAGCAAATGATAGGCAATAATAGCAGAATAACATAGGCAGAGTGCATAATTTGAAAAAGTAAGGGTGTTAGATGTTACCAAATGCTAGGACAGCGACAAAGGTGATAGATCAGGCGGGTTGGGAAAGAGAGGAGTTAACCTCTCTATCTGCAGTGGCAGGAATGCCCTCCCCTTTCGAGGAAGCATCAACATTCGCATTAGCATTAGTAGGTGTTTCAGGTGTTTTTCTTACCGGACTCTTGACGGAAAAACCGGATTGACTCTCCTTGCCATGCTATATGGTTTTGAGCATGTCTATCGATCCCTATTGCGACTCATACTTCTGCTCAAGGGCAAATATCATTTCTCGGTTGGCTTGGTTTTGAGCAAACATGGCATTGAACTTGTCAAGGATGTCCTCGCTCGAAAGCTTTGCACATTTCTTATAGAAATTCAGATCCTTTGGCAGCTCGACCTGTTCAGAATCCGATGAGACCGACACAGTTGGTTCATTTTTCCTCTTCCGGCTTTCAACTTTCCTTGATGCAACAAAGTCCGACATCCAAACCCAATTACCATTCACCATCTTACCAAACAACATTTTCTGCAGACTCTTGAGATCAATCTGGTCTGGGTGGTTCACAATAGTGAGCCGAGAGTGGTCATCAGGCTTAAAAACTCTGATAGATTCAACAATTCTAGTGACAATGCTCCTGCAGCAGATGAGCGAAGAGTTTTTCTTACAAAAAGCACTGATGTACTCCCCAAACCAGTAACCTAAATTCATTCTGGGCCCGATTGCCATACTCCACAAGGCTGTAAGGTCTGCATGCGGCATAGTGGCTTGATTTTCTCGAGCAAAGATTGTGCCGGATACCAGCTTGTGCAAATAACGAACAACATAGTCATCGATATTTGACGCCTTGGACACGCTCCCATTATAATGTTGCTGACCTGTAAGAGAATTCCAGAAGGCAGTAGGGTCAAAGACATCAGGGGTCTTGGTGAATGCTTCCCTGTAGCTCTCGAACTCCAAGTCATCATCGTCCGCAGCGCCTAACATTTGGTTAAATAAGTTGAGCGAAGGGCTCCGAGTGTGACCCATAAGCCTGAAACTGAACTTCCTTTCTTCTTCAGGATCAGTGATCTCAGTATCGTGCTTGAAAGTAGCCAGGAATTCTAGCGTCAGTTCTTTGTATGCCGGTTCCTTCATCTCAAAGAAGTAGCCAAAATGGCCTGCCTCCATGAGCGTGCGCACACGTTTGTCAAGCTTTAGCCGCTTCAGGGTGTCCCAACAAACTATCCATATGGGCCCGAATTCAAGTTGAGCTAGATCTTCGTAGTACATTTGCACCTCAGCATCTTTGAACTGGGAAAGCTTTTTCACTAGCTTTTCATCTGGAACGAAAGCGACAGTGCTTGGTTCCGTCATCTTGCCTTTTGCCTTTTCTTTCTTTGTCGAGCCCTCGATTTTTATGTGTTTCCCCGACCCGCGAGTTCTCATCTGTAAATCAAACTAAATAGGTGCCTTCGCAACCGTATATGAGAGAAAAAAAAATCTTGGTAAAGGTGAGAGAGATGTGCGTAAAGACTAATTGGGGTACCAAGCAGTCTGCGTTCTTTAAGTAGAAAGGAGGAAACAGATCTCTTGAGCTACCGCCCTAAAGACCGTCTCCTAATCTTCCACCTGGACTAAGTCATATTGATGGATGATTACTCCAGGCGAAAAGACGCGAGGGTATCATAAAGCTTGCATTTACGGCACACTCTCTACTTTGTATTCTACCGAGGGGACGATTAGGCTGAAATTTCCGCCTAATGACAGTGGATTTGACGTGTCCCTCATCCTTCTAAAAAAAAATTATTTTGAATTTATTCTTCCCCCCAAAAACTCTTACGATTAGCTCCACATCCCTCTCAAAGATTACACAAGTAAAACTTAAAACTTCACTCTTATTGACAATGGTAGAAGTTTTATATCTTTCCTTGTGAATATATCGATTTGACTTGAATTGCATGGTTAAAGCAAAAAAAAATGAGACAATGTAATTGTTATCAGGATAATGACTTAACACATGCTGAGGAATATTAAAATAAAAAACTTGTTTGGAGGGGTACTTTCCTGCTGCAATTGGTGTTTGCAGCGAACACCCTGTGTTTTTGCTTAATGGTGAGGAGGGTCCTGGAAGTGAACAGTGTCAATCTTCCTCCTGTGGTCATTCTCAAAGTATGGTTTGAGACGCTGCCCATTCACTTTGAAAGGAGCATCACCATTTTTGAAAATCTCCACAGCTCCATGCTCGAACATCTTGTTTACTGTGAATGGCCCTGACCATCGTGACTTTAACTTTCCTGGAAAAAGTCTCAGCCTTGAATTGTACAAAAGGACATTTTGTCCTTCGTGAAAGACTTTTTCCTGGATCTTTTTTTCGTGCCACTGCTTGGTCTTCTCTTTGTAGTTTATTGCATTCTCGTACGAGAACAACCTGAACTCTTCCATATCACAGAGTTGAAGTTTTCGCTGATCTCCAACAGCCTGTTGCTCAAAATTTAAAAATGTTAATGCCCAAAAAGCCCTGTGTTCCATTTCAACCGGCAGATGACAAGATTTGCCGTATAACAATCTAAACGGAGACATGCCATTTGGTGTTTTATAGGCAGTCCTGTATGCCCAAAGAGCATCGTCAAGCTTGTTTGCCCAGTCTCTCCTAGAACTGCCAACTGTTTTTTTCTAAAATTCTTTTGATTTCCCGATTGGAAATCTCCACCTGTCCACTTGTTTGTGGATGGTAAGGTGTGGCAATTCTATGAGAGACTCTAAGCTTGCCCATCAGCTTTTCAAATTTGGCATTGCAAAAGTGGGTTCCTTGATCACTAATGATCGCTCGTGGAACACCGAATCTGGCGAACAGCCTTTTCAGGAATTTTACAACCACACGGGCGTCATTGGTGGGACTAGCCATTGCTTTGACCCACTTGGTCATATAATCTATAGCCACTAAGATATATTTATGCCCAAAAGATGTAGGGAATGGACCCATAAAATCTATTCCCCATATATCAAAAATTTCGCAAACAACTATGTTGTTGAGGGGCATGGCATTTCTAGCCGAGATATTGCCTGTTCGTTGGCACTCATTGCAAGTGTTAACAAATAGATGGGCATCTTTAAAAAGTGTTGGCCAGAAAAAACCTGATTGAAGAACCTTGGCTGCAGTTCTGCTAGCGCTATGGTGCCCTCCAGCTTCTCGATCATGACAATGGCTTAGAACATACTGTTGCTCCTCCTGAGATATACACTTGCGAATAATTTGATCAGCGCACAACCTGAAAAGATAGGGGTCTTCCCAAAAGTAATATTTAATTTCAGCAAAAAACTTCCTCCTCTGATTAGTGGACATGTTGTGTGGCTTAAGCGAACTTGCTAGGTAGTTAGCAATATCGGCAAACCATGGCGCATGCTGTGCGGCATATAGATGTTCGTCTGGAAATTTTTCTAGGATTTCTGGTTGTTCCTAGCTGCCTTTGTGAGAGATTCTTGACAAATGATCAGCAGCGACATTTTCCATTCTCTTTTTATCCTTAATTTCGAGATCAAACTCTTGAAGCAACAATAGCCAGCGGATTAACCTAGGCTTAGCATCCTTTTTCGCGAACAAGTAGCGCAACGCAGCGTGGTCTGTGTGCACAACTACTTTGGATAACACTAAGTAAGGTCGAAATTTGTCGAAGGCATACACAACTGCAAGAAGCTCCTTCTCTGTAGTGGTGTAATTCTTCTGGGCCTCGTTTAACGTCTTGCTCGCATAGTAAATTGGCCTAAACTTTTTCTCTATCCTTTGTCCAAGAATGGCTCCCATACAAGTATCGCTCACGTCGCACATCATCTCAAAAGGTTGCTCCCAGTCGGGTCCTGCCAGTATGGGTGAGTTGATCAGCTTGCTCTTTAAAAGTTCAAACGCCTTCAAACAGCTTGCGTCAAAAGAAAATTCTGCTTCCTTGTGAAGTAATGCGGACAAGGGTAGCGCAATCTTGGAAAAATCTTTGATAAACCTGCAATAAAACCCTGCGTGTCCCAGAAAACTTCGCACATCTTTTACATTGGTCGGAACAACCAGCTTTTCTATTACTTCCACCTTCGCTTTGTCCACTTCCATCCCTTTTTATGAGATTTTGTGCCCGAGAACAATTCCGCCCGTAACCATGAAGTGGCATTTCTCCCAATTCAAATGAGTTTCCATAAACCGAGAAGTCATCCATGAATATTTCCACGGTTCGCTCACCCATGTCATGAAAAATGGACATCATACATCTTTGGAATGTGGCTCGAGCGTTGCACAATCCGAACATCATTCGTCTATAAGCATAAGTCCCATATGGACATGTGAACATTGTCTTCTCTTGATCCTCACTATGGATTGCGATCTGGTTGTATCCTGAATAACCGTCGAGGAAACAATAGAAGGCATATCCTGCTAACCGCTCTAACATCTGATCAATGAAGGGCAAAGGGAAATGATCCTTCCTTGTGGCTTCGTTGAGCTTTCTGTAATCTACACAGACTCGCCATCCAGTTATTGTTCTTGTGGGTACTAACTCGTCTTTCTCGCTGAGGACTACGGTTGTTCCTCCCTTCTTTGGCACAACGTGAACGGGGCTGGTCCACACACTGTCAGAGATTGGGTAAATAATATCGGCATCAAGAAGCTTGATCACCTCTTTTCGCACAACCTCCTTCATGTGTGGATTCAGTCTGCGTTGCGGCTGGATAGATGGCTTGTGCTCCTTTTCCATCAAGATTCTGTGGACACAAACTGTTGGACTGATGCCTTTTATGTCATCTATTTTCCATGCGATTGCATCCTTGTTCCTTCGCAAAACGGCCATGAGTTGCGCCTTCTGATCTGGAGTTAACTTTGAGGATATGATGACTGGACTTCCGCTGGGTGGTTCAAGGAAAGCATACTCTAGGTGTGCAGGCAACGGTTTCAATTCAGGTTTAGACACCGGCACAGTTGGTATCTCCGGTGGTTCTTGATGAGTAGGAACAGTAGGATCGAAAGGAGGTGTCGGTAGGTTGGATTCAATGGAACAACCTGTTCCTTCACATATGTTCACCTCTTCTCCTAATAGAGTCTCTAGAGTGTCATGTTCCTGCAAAGTAGAAAGACTTTGAAAATCATCCAAGAAACAGCATGTGTCATCATTATTGTTTGCACGTCTTATTGCCTCGTTCATTTTGAAAATGACTTCTTCCCCATTAATCCTTAAGAATAATCATCCCTCTTCTACGTCTATCAATGCTCTACCCATGGCTAAAAATGGTCTACCTAGGATAATAGGAACATGCAAGTCTTCATCAATGTCCATTATAATGAAATCAACGGGAAAAATGAATTTTCCTACTTTAACTAGCACGTCTTCCACTACTCCCCTAGGATAACATACTGATCGATCGACCAACTAAATGGACATACGAGTAGGTTGGGGTTCTCCTAATCCAAGTTTAGCATATACAGAATAAGGCATCAGATTTATGCTATCTCCTAGGTCACATAGTGCATTTTCTATATTTAGCTTTCCAATTGAACAAAGGATAGAAAAACTCCCTAGATCTTTTAGCTTCTTGGGTAGCTGCTGCTTGTTTTGGAGTATTGACGAACAATCTCTGTTGAGTTGGATCATGGAAATGTTTTCCAGCTTCTTTTTGTTAGACAGGATGTCTTTGAGGAATTTGGTGTATGTAGGCATCTGTGCCAACGCTTCTACGAAAGGAATGTTGATATGCAACTTCCTTAAGGTATCCAATACTTTAGAATTCTGTTCTTCCAGCTTTTTGTTGATCAATCGCGTTGGATATCGCACAGGTGCAACATACGGCGCTGGTGGCTTATACATCTTTTCGTTTTCCCCTTGATCCTGCTTACTGGTACAGGTTGTCTTCCTACTTTCTTCTTCACTGGGAACAGCCTGTTCCTGCTCCCTTTCAACTTCTTTGGACATTCCTGTGCATTCATGTCCATGGATCGCTTGTGGAAGTCTTGACTCTAAATCCTTGCAAGGTGATAGCTTAAGAATGAAATTAGATTTCTCTTAACCTATCTAATTGGAGTTGAGTCGGCCAGAACAAGTAAAACGAACGTCTCGCTATATGTGACTTGACATCACCCATAGTCATAAGATTCAGTTCAAGGACGTAGTTGATAAAGGATCGAATTATACCGTAACTAATACGGAAAGGTCAACGACAGAATCAACCTGTCTTCTTATAGCTCTAGGGGAATGATTACGGACTTGCTAAACACATACTCTGTACATCATTCCGTTATGCAAAGATTAAATATAATTCTTTGAAAATTATTTAATAACGTTGCATACGGCTAGAAGCGATAAGAACCTAATGGGTCACACATAAGACTTGGAACCCAAAAGAGAGACAGATGCTAATTAATTGACGGAAGCCCAATTGAGCCCAATAAGGCCCAATTACTATGGGGGGCGATTTTTATGTATGGAGATACATAAATAATTAATTTGATTTTATCAAATCCTAATTAGATTAGGATCATGAATTAAATTAATTAAAGGATAAATAAGTTATGAGTTTTAATTAGATTATATTACTCCTATTATTATCCAATAAGGTTATCATTATTATCTTTTATATTTAGATATATTAATAGATAATAATTAAAAATTCTATTCAGAATTGAATTCCTATTAAGTAACCTAATTCTATCTAACTAGGGTTTAGATACAAGTGATTATAAATACCCCATACTAAGGATTTTCAAAATCCACGATTAATTCCAGGAGAGAGAATTTCGAACCCCCCTAACCGAGGACGAGATTCCACCGCTTCCTTTCGTTCAATTGATTTTCATCTTTTTCTCTTTATCCTTGATCTTGTGTTGATTAATTAGAGGCAATCTATTTTGGTTGCTATTAATCGGTTGATTTCTACTCGTTTACTTGTTTTGTTTTGTTGTGTTCATGAAAGAAGAAAAACAAACAAAAGGGAGAAATTCGTTTTACTACTCCTACATCAGGTCAGTTTACGATTTCGCGGATTCCCGGAGATTGAACCGTCGGATCGTCGCGATTTTTGGACAGGAGCTTCTAGACATATTCTTCCACGTTTCCACCGTTCGGATTGTCGTTCGGAGGACTGGAAGGTATTTTCGGGTAGGGGCAGATTGGTAGACAGTTTCTATCTCTTATGAAGTTGTGGGCACTTCGTTTGCAACGGTAGATAGAACTTCTGAAATGTATTTCTTTTATCCCTCTTTATATGAAATAACGATTAACGGATCTTGGGGTTAATGGAAATATGTTATAATTTTTATATTTCCGCTGCTATACGTTAGCCTATTTTCCTTCAGTGGTATCAGAGCCTGCGTTAAATCCATTATTTCATATATGAAAATTTAGAAGTTTTTCAATCAGATTGAATGAATATTTATAGTTAGGTTAATTAACAAAACTGTTTGATTAATTAGTTCTAAAAGATAAATAAGTTTTAATTAACTGTTAATTAAAATAAGTTATGCACATGTTCCTAATAATTTTGGTTGATAATCATTATAACAAAATCTATTAGTTTTATGGTTAGATTGATAAAATCAGTTTTATTTATTCTAAAAGATAAAACGGAAAATCTATGATAGTTTTTCCCATTTCTGAAAATCGTTTTAAAACCGATATATGTATATATATATATGTTTTATGTTTATGGAGAATAGTTCAGGGTCGAGATTTGGGGTTCTTTCAGTGGATGAAGGGGATGATTGCTTGGATGAGGATCCTAGTTCACCTCCTGAGCAGTCGAATTTGGGTATGCCTGACTTGGAACCTGCCGAACCTTTGGTGAATAATGTGGATGCAGTTAACCCCCTCTTTGAGTCCAAAGAAGAGATCCAGGGAGGTCCTCGAATCCAAATTATGCAGAAACTTGGAAGTAGTAGGGATGGTGTTATACCTAAAGTTATCAATGATTCCAGGAATGTTAAAGCCATTGGAATTAACAAGATGAGTATGAAAAAACTCAAAGGTTCTCACAAGAACAACCTAAATTCTTTTGGAATTTTAGAGAAAAGGGGGCCGGCCGGGACCTCTGCTAGGCTCGTAGGAGCCCCTAATAAATATCGAGTATAATTGGATGGGTCTGTTTGTGTTGTCCTCCTTTTTTATGGATTTTTTTGTTTGGAATGTTAGAGGAGCGGCAAGCAAGGCTACCCATCTCCATGTAAATGATTTAATTAAACAGTTCAACCTTTGTTGCTTTGCGTTACTCGAGACTAAGATCAGGGGAGCTAAAGAAGAGGAGGTAGTTAAGAAATTTAGAAGCTGGAAGTGTGTTCGGTCGGAGGCTATTGGCTGTGCTGGAGGGATTTGGCTTTTCTGGAAGCCTGATCGTATTCAGTTTGACATTATGAAGATGGATAAACAATTTATTCATAGTAAAGCTATATGTCCTGGTAAAGATCCTTTCTTTTTCACCATTGTGTATGCTTATCCTATCCTCGCAAATCGGAACGTCTTTGGGAAGTTTTATACCGTATTAGTGCTAGAATGGTGGAGGCTTGGTTTATTGCTGGTGATTTTAACGATATTGCTCTTATGAGTGATCAAAGAGGTGGAGGAAATCATTACATTAATCGGTGTCTTAATCATAAACATAATATGGATTTGTGTGGCGTGTCGGACCTTGGGGCAGCGGGTCATAAATTCACGTGGAAACATAATGGTACTTTTATTCGCTTGGACAAAGTTTATGCTAATATAACTGCCTAGAGTAGGTTTTCGGTGGCAGCTGTGCTGAATCTACCTTTCCATCATTCTAACCACTGCCATATCTTATTCAGACTTATTAGAGCTCCTCATCCTAAAGGGGAGAGACCTTTTCGGTATTTGGTGGCTTGGGATTCCCACCCGGATTTCAAAAAATTTGTTTATGACAATTGGAAGCCTCAGTCCAACTGCAGATGGTTTTAGAAGCAACGTTGTAGGCTGGAATAAAAAAGTTTTTGGCCATATTATTAAAAGGAAACATAGTATTCTGAGTAGAATTACTGGGATTCAACGTTCCTTAGAAATCAGGTTTGACCATAGTTTAAATTGTTTACTCAGATCTCTTCAAAACGAGTTAGAAGCTGTGCTCCGACGGGAAGAGTTGCTTTGGTTTCAGAAATCAAGGAAAGCTTGGATTAAGGACGGAGATCGTAATACTAGGTACTTCCATCTCTCTACGGTTATTAGAAGGCAGAAAAATCGGATTGAAGCTATCAAAAACCCCAATGGAGAGTGGGTTTATGAGGATGAGGAAATTCGTCATGTGGCTTTGAATTTCTATAAAGATTTATTTCAGGAAGATCAAGTGGATTTGGATAGAGCTCAGACTAGGGTTTCTTTTCCTTTGGTTAGTGAAGATAAGATTCTTGAAGCTTTTCACCTGATTAATTATAAAGAGATTGGCCAGGCTACCTTTAGTATCGGGGCGAACAAAGCTCCGGGTATTGATGGGCTCCCTGCTGGTTTTTATCATAAACATTGGGATACAGTCAAGGATGGGGTCTGCAACTTTGTCGAGGGGGTGTTTAGTGGCTCTGAGGATATTAGGCTAGTTAATAAAACTCTTATTGTTCTGATTCCTAAAGTGGAAATGAGGCCGATTAGTTTGTGTAATGTTCTTTATAAGGTTGTTACCAAAATTGTGGCCAATAGACTTCGATGTATTCTTCCTGATATTATCAGCCAGAATCAAGGTAGTTTTGTTGCTGGTAGACAGATGATGGATAATGTCGTTATTGCTCAGGAAATGGTTCATTCGATGAAAGTTAAGAAGGGTAAGCGTGGTTTTGTGGCTTTAAAACTTGATCTCGAGAAATCCTAGCTATGATCGCCTCAATTGGAGTTTTCTTCTTGAGAGTATTAAGAAAGCTGGGATCCCGGAGAATTGGAGGAGGATAATTGAGGTTTGTATTACTTCTCTTGTTTTAAAGTGATGATAAATTAATGGGGATATGTCCGATGATTTTACTCCGTCCCGGGGCATTCGACAGGGTGACCCTATGAGCCATTTCTTATTCATTATTGCCATGGAGAGGTTAACTCACCTTATTCAGGAGGTTGTGGTCTCTGGGAGATTTCATCATGTGTCCATTAACAAATTTTGTCCCCCGATGACTCATTTGTTTTTTGCGGATGATGTGATTATTTTTGTCAAAGGGAGTGAGGAGCAAATTGGTGTGATTATGGATATCCTCAATTTCTTTTGCTCTGCTTCTGGGCAAAAACTTAACATCCATAAGTCTCGAATGATGTGTTCTAAAAATATGGAACAAGGTTTCTGTAAAATGCTTAGTGATTTGTCTGGCATTCCTCTCACCAAATCTTTAGGCAATTATCCAGGGGTTCCGCTCCATAGTAACAGAGTGTCTAAAGCCTCTTTCAAGGATATTTTTGATAAAATTAATACCAAGTGTGCTAATTGGAAAGCAAAATCTCTTTCTCTTGTAGGTCATCTTACTTTGATCCAGTCAGTGAACTGTATGACGCCTAATCATATTATGCAAGCTTGTCGTCTTCCTGAACCTGTTCTTAACGGCTTAGATAAAATTAATATGCAAGCTTGTCGTCTTCCTGAACCTGTTCTTAACGGCTTAGATAAAATTAATCGGCGTTTCCTGTGGGGAGACTCGGTGGAGGGTAGGAAAATTCATCTTGTTCCTTGGAAGGAGGTCTGCCAGCCTAAAGGTATGGGTGGCCTTGGGATTAGACAGGTTGGGGATAATAACAAAGTGTTGTTAATGAAACTCCTTTGGAGAATGTGGAAATCTCCACTATAATATAGAAATGCTTACTTGTGTCGCACTTTTTCAGGTTGTTGTGTCACACTTTTGTGCGACACAACAGGGGTGCGACACAAGAACTTTGCATCGCTCTTGAGAGCGACACAAGCTACTCATCCGTTGTGTCGTTTGTCACGCGCACGATACAATAGAGCGATAACTCTTGTGATGCGCTTCTAGAGTGCGCGACACAACATATGATTATTCTTGTGACGCGCTCCAAGGGTGCGCGACACAAGCTCCCCGGTTAATCTGGTACACTTTGTATCGCTCCTTCACCACGCGCGACGCAAAATATTGATTTTTTTTTTAATTTTACAAAATTTTCCACCATCCACAATAAAATTTTATAATTAAAATTTACTTGATTCTATATGATATTATAGAACATACACAATAAAACTACAAGTACCACATTGTATAAATACATACATATTCAAAATATAATCACAACTTAATTTCTTCAAGAAATAGTTGTATATAACAATTAATTCAACTTGTCATATTCAAGTTTGTAGCAAAAAAAAAACTAGAAAGATGAACAAACACTAACAACTTCCACAAAAACACTTAAGCAAATATCTACCTACTTGTCATATTCAAGTTTGTAGCCAAATAAACTAGGAAGATGAACAAACACTAACAACTTCCATAAAAACACTATTGCAAATATCTAGCGACTTGTGATTTTGATTATAAAATAATCGGCCCAAATATCTGGAACATCATTAATCTCCTCCTCAAAATATGCCATTGATTTTGTTGCAAAATCCTTCAAAGAAAGTAAACATAAAATATCAATGTATTATAGTAGCAAATTAACTTAAGGAAAAACACGAAGGACTAGAATGAAAAAAATCGTAACTCTTACCCTTGTTAGATTCTCACTTTCAGAGTGATATTGCACTATTTCAAACATGTTGCACCTATTTGTTGAGGGCACTACATGTATTGAAATTTAAATATATTAATTCATATACGAGTAATTACATACAACTTGAGGTTGAAAAACAATATTATACCTAAGGTTAAAAATGGTCTAATTAAGCACCTAAAGTTATTAAATTAGTCCAATTTTATACACTCTCTGAACAGATTCCTTAATTTAGTAAATTTTGTAAGTGTGGATTATGAGGTGCATTAAGGATTGAAAATGATGTGTTCTTTGGTGTTTGGTGGAGAAAATTAAGGCAAACTTATCAAGTCTCTCGAGTCCTCACTTGCTACTTGACAAGCTTTTAATGACATCAATCGGGATGTTTTTGCGAAGGTCGCTGCTTTAATGCAAATGCAGAGTTAGACAACCAACTGTTCAGAATCATTATCATGGTACAAAACTATAAAGGGCGGTCCAGTGCACTACGCATCCCCGCTAAGTGAGGGTCCAAGAATATATTTTACTAAAAATAATTCAACAATAAAATTAGATAATAGTTCATGTTTTCTTTATCCTTGATACAAAGAGATAAATTATACAGATTTGACATCCATCGGAACAAGAACATTGTTTGTACATTGAATACTTGCAAAGTCATACAACTTTTTGCCTGATAAAAATTCTCTATTTTTAAACTCAACAAGACTTGGAATTTTCTAAACGTATACACCTTTCAAGCTTGAGATATGGGCAGAAATAACATACATAATAATCAAGGAAAAAACATCCCGAGGCTCCTAATAATTTCCAATTTTGGTGAATTGAGCCTCTGGAATTCTATTTCA
This sequence comes from Euphorbia lathyris, assembly GCF_963576675.1. NCBI lineage: Eukaryota > Viridiplantae > Streptophyta > Magnoliopsida > Malpighiales > Euphorbiaceae > Euphorbia > Euphorbia lathyris. The sequence continues at coordinate 83,606,398 of NC_088917.1, read as the reverse complement.
ACACATCAAACTCCTGATCATTTTTTTAGAAAGTGTTATTCATTTAATCTGTAGCTCCGACTCCATATCAGAATCGGAATGATCAGGTTCTAAGAATGCTTTCTTGTCTTTTATCAACATACACCTTTCAAGCATGGGATATGGACAGAAATAACATACAAAATAATCAAATAAAAGATATAAAAAAAATCTATGAATTGAGATTTGAGACCATTAAACTTACAAGATGTTCCTTTAATATGTAGATTTAGAGGAGAATAATGTATGGCCGAATTATTAGATGAAAACAAGCTGTAATCCTTGGAGGAAGAAGGGAGAACAGAAGGCCACTTGTCCTTGACAATAAATAGGTCCAAAGTAATGGCCTTTTTATGTAATGCAATTAATAAGTTAAAATACTATTCAAAGCTCTTTCCTTTGCCCATGTATTTTTTATCTCTCATTTATATATGTCAATGCAAACAGATGGCAATTTTGTTCAAACTTGGGATAAAATGTCATCATTTCCTTAGAAAATTAGTGCTATATGATGTGTTTGTTTAATGATGTTTACCTGTTTTTCCCCTATTATTAAAGCTTATCTGGATCATTTGAACGACTATTGAAGAATTTATTAATAGTCATATCCAATCACAAATGCATAAAGCTTTGTTCAAAACCAGGAATAATAAAGATGGTGATAGGAGCAATAATGAAATTAAACCCAAGTGATTAAATTATACTAGTAAGGTGGTGTATTTGTGGTTTCATCGAGAGCTCAAAGTAGATCCAATTTTGATGCAATTCATTCCTCTAGACTAACCAAAATTTCTATCACAAAAGCCATCTTTTGCTGTTTCATAATCAAAAATATTAATTGCTTCTACAACTCCCCTATGCTTTACGCATTATAAGCATCTTTATTTCTATAACTTTAGAAGCTTTTCATGATGACACTTGCCATAATTACACACAACAAGGATTTACCAACAGCACAAATCACATTCTAATAAAGCTCACCAGAAATGCAGAAGATGTATCAACCAAGACCAGATCTATGTCTTCTATTGATTTCTCATCTTCCTCAATTTTACTACTTCTAACACTAATCCATTTCTCATCCCAATTCAAACTCCATTCAATATCGCATCCGATCAAACACTTAATCCTCTCAGTTGGAGGATTTCGATTCAAAAGTTAGAATTTGATAAATGTTTAGCCACTTAGATCAGAGGAATGTAACAAGATTGGGTTTTAATTTCTTACTTGTTTTGAATCATTGGAATAGTATCCACTTAGAACCTAACTTTTAACAGAGTTAGGATGTCACGACCCAACCCAGGCCATTACCGGCGCATAAATTAAATTAACTTTAATCTATGCTAGCCTTAATTCTGAACTAATAGAAATTCCAAAATTTACTAACAGAATATCAAACCCGTCTTAATTACATTAATAAACCTTAAAAAATCAGATGTGCAAGTCTAAACCTCAATAATCAAAATTCTCTAACAGATAAAATAAAGCTAAATTCTAAAGCAGTCTTCTTCAACAACAATCCAAGGGTTACCTCACCAACATGGACCTTAATCTGAAAAAGAAAGATTCAACGTGGTATGAGATTTTCGTCTATACGAGCGAAAACCTCAGTGAACAATAGTTATAGCACACAAGAAAAGGAACAGGCAGGCAGACTCATACTTTTAAATTATGACAAATATAGTTCAAAATGTAATATTTCAAAATCAGTTAAACCAAAGGGGTCAAAATAATATAATCAATTCAAATACTGGTAATCAATTGTCAAACTTTCAAAATATCAAAATTTGGAATAATCAGAAAATAAGGCAAAAGCTTTAAAACACATGGTACAGTACCACCAGGGCCAGATAAATGGTAAGCGCGCTACCAATAACAGATACAAATAACAGATAATTGCCTTCACTGATCTTATGCATGATTCTAATGTTGACACAACTGACGACAAAATTGACAACAGACATCATGACTCGAAGACAAATGCAAATGCAAAGTCCTAATGTTATGAAGATCGGTGAGAGGCCAGATAATAGATACAGATATACTGAGCACTTGTACCAGTTTGAAAACATATAGTATACATATATAAATCAGAAAATCATAACTGATTGAACAAATTATCATATTTCTAAAAATAAAAGTAATAACGGCGATAAATCGCGTATCAGAAAGTATAGATCATATCAAATCAAATTTTAATAACTTATTTGTAACTGGTAATAAAACAAATCAAATATGAAGGGCATATTCCCAGAATATACGCTCTAATACTAACGATATTTAGTAAACGGAAGGTTCAAAATCTACGCTTTTATAAAAGGAAACATATAATCAAATGTTAATTTTTGATAAACAGTTTAAAGTCTGATATTTCAATCAAACAGTGTCATGCACTATAATTACCACATGAATTACGAAAGAATGTTTGGTCTACTATCACGACTGCCTGTCAGTTAAGAGTTTGGGGGAAAATTCCAAAGTTCCTATATCAAGAATGACAGGAGCCAATAAATTATTCTAATTCCTTTTAACTAAATTGAGTAAAGGAAAACTAATTTAAAGAAAGAAGGGTTAAGTTTCAAATAGGGGGTTCCTGGTTAAAATAAGGCAAGGAAAAATAAGTAGCACTAGAATTAATTCATGGTATAACTAATTGATTGAAGGTATGAAGTTGGGAGACAATTAATTCATAACAATTGATGATGGCGTAAAAGTATATATAAAATAAGGTTTTCTTTTTGTTTGTGTTGTTCAGAAAGTGGAAATTGGGAACCGTTGAAATTCAAGGACAAAACCTTTTTGACATTGGGTGAAGAGATTAAGAAATTATATAATGAAGGGAAAATTACAAAACTGGATCAAATGAGAGGCCCATTTACATATTTAACCCATTTACTCATCCTACTACATATCTAGACTGATTTTGTGTGACTTTCCCATAATTCCCTCAATATTTCCGCGCGTCTGTCTCCCCCCGTCTGACTTCACAGATTCGACCAAATGTGAAGCCTGCGAAGCTAATGTTTGGATTTACTTAATGAATTTAGTTCGCATATGCGAAGCCTGCGAAGCTGAAGTTTGTTTTGCTTGATGAATTTAGTTCGCATATGCGAAGGCTGGATATGTTTTGAAGCTAATTCGCGAAGTGGTATATAACAAAAAATGGCAAACAACAACGGATTCTAACATTAAAATCATAACATTATCAAAATTTACAACAAGATTGCCACAATAACAACATTCAAATCATAACATTATCAAAATTTACAAACAAGATTGCCACAATAAACTCCTAACAAATCACTTCAAAGTGAACTTAACTAATCCGGTACCAATTTTGAAGCGGATGAGTAATCTTGGTGTGCACCATGAGACACATCCACCCCAAAAGGTCTGGACTTCCATTTCTCATCCCAAAAGGTCTAGACTTCCAGACCTTTTGGGATGGACGTGTCCCACGGTGCACACCAAGATTACTCATCCGATTTAAAATTGGTACCGGATTAGTTAGGTTCACTTTGAAGATTGGCACCATGGGATGGACGTGTCCCATGGTGCACCCCAAGATTGACACAATCTCTCCTAACCAACCATTTTAGGAGTGAATGTGTCAATCTTGAGGGAAGTTAATCCCTATACAGGAAGGAAAATCATCTCCCCTGCAGCCCAGTACGTCGCCTTCCAGAAAGGGATGTTACGTATTCAACCACCTTCAGAAAAAATTAATCGTGTTAGGCAGGGAAAAAAGACGATTTTGGCTTCGCGAAATGAAGATTAGTGAAGCATGCGAATGTAAATGTGTAGAGAAAGAGGTGATTTTACTTCGCTAATCGATTTTTTCGTGAAGTCTGTGAGGTCTGAAACGTGTCTATCTACGGCGCATATCGATGCTTTCGCGAAGTCTGCGAGGTCTGAACCGTGAGGATCTATTCGCAGACTTCGCGAACTAATCGATTCGCGAGGTAGATCCATATGTTTCAGACTCTTTCTCTTCGCAGATCTTCGTGAAATCATCGATTCACGAAGTAGATCGTCACTTTCCAGGCTCTTTCTCTTCGCAAAGCTTCGCGAAACCATCGATTCACGAAGTGTATTCATGAAAAAATGCAGAAAAACAACAGATACTTACATTTTTCACCCCTTTCACCCCCAAAAGCGACAATAACAATATGATAACATGGGAAGAACGAAGGAAATAACGTAGAAAAACCATTTCTTTGATGGTAACAAGAAGAAAGAAACCAAGCAACGAACAGGAAGATGAAAAACCATGGCTTCATTTTCTAGGGCTAGGAAGTTGCAAAATCAAGAGATGAAGAGAGGAAAAAGAGAAATTTAAAGGAAGAAAGGAAGATCAAAAGTCTTCAAATCATTAATGCAGGAGCAATTTTTTGCGTAATCAAGGAGATAGGGGGAGCGGCCGTTCGCGAGTGGTGGGAAGTGGGAAGGTTAGGGGTATTATGGGAAAGTCACACAAAATCAGTCTAGATATGTAGTAGGATGAGTAAATGGGTTAAATATGTAAATGGGCCTCCCATTTGACCCAGTTTTGTAATTTTCCCTATAATGAATAAAAACAAAACCTACCCTAGAAACAATGATTAAACTAGGAAGAGCACTTTCATCATTGTGAGAAGGTTTATTGAAAAGATAGCCAAAAAAATAATAGAGTCCTAATTAGTTCTAGCTAAAAAAAACGTAACAGTAAAATAAAAACGCTAACCCGGAGATTTGATCAAAAGAAATCCAAGATGAAAAGCAGATGAAGGTATGACCATGGAAAGAAAGAAGACGGTGGCTCTTGAACCAAAGGATGAGCAGATTATTTTATTTTATCTTTTAGGGTTAGTTGTGGAAAGTTTGTAATTTTAAGAAGCCTGACTCAAAATTAGGTAAATAAAATAAAGGTGGGTAGTTTTTATGAAATAATAATAATAATAAATTATAAAAATTCAGGGTCATTATATTCTTTCCCCCTAAAAGAAATTCGGTCTCCGAATTTAACTTACGAAGGTACTAACCTGAAACATTGAACAAATAGGGATATCTAATGCACATTTCAGATTCGATTTCCCAGGTGGCTTCTCTACTGGAATGGTTTTGCCAAAGGACTTTAACCAAAGGAATTTCTTTTGAACGCAGCTTCCGAACTTGACTATCTAATATCCTTATAGGCTGCTCCTCATAAGATAGATCATCTCTAACTTGTATAATTTGAGGTTTCAAAACATGGGAAGCATCAGAATGTATTTCCTAAGCATCGATATATGGAATACCGGATGCACCTTAGAGAAATCAGGTGGAAGAGCTAACCAATATGCAACTGCACCAATCCTTTCAAGAATCTCAAACGAACCAACATAACGCGGACTCAATTTTCCTTTCTTGCCAAACCGCATGATTCCTTTCATCAAAGAGACCTTCAGAAACATATGATCACCGATCTGAAATTCTACATTCTTGCGCCTCGGATCAACATAACTCTTTTGCCTACTTTGATCTGTTAAGAGTCTATCACGAATAACACGAACTTTATCTGAAGTCAACTATATCAACTTAGGTCTAGTGAGTCTCCTTTCTCCAACCTCATCCCAACAAATCAGCGACCGACACTTACGACCATACAAAGCTTCATAAGGTGCCATCTCAATGCTAGCTTGATAGCTGTTGTTATAAGCAAACTCTACCAGAGGCAAATGATTATCCCAATTTTGGCCAAAATAAAAAATACAAGCTCGAAGCATATCCTCTAAAGTCTGAATAGTCCTCTCTGACTGTCCGTCCGTCTGAGGATGAAAAGCGGTGCTAAACTGAAGTTTTGTACCAAGTGCTTCTTGAAATTTCTTCCAGAACCGAGAAGTGAATTGAGTACCACGGTCTCACACAATAGAGACTGGAATTCCATGAAGTCTAACAATCTCATCAATGTATAACTGAGCAAGCTTAGAGAAATCATAAGTTATCTTCACATGAAGAAAATGAGCAGACTTAGTTAAACGGTCGACTATCACCCAAATGGAATCGTACCCTCCTCTAGTGCGAGGCAATCCTACCATGAAGTCCATAGCGATATTCTCCCACTTCCACTCAGAAATGGGTAATGGTTGGAGCAACCCAGACGGTCTCTGATGTTCTGCCTTGACTTGTTGACAAGTAAGGCATTTAGCAACAAAGTCTGCAACATCTCAGTATAACTCCCTTAAATCTCTATACATCTTAGTGGAACCAGGATGAACTGTATAAGCTAAACAGTGTGCTTCCTCCAAAATTTCCCTTTTTAAATCATCAACATCAGGAACACACAGTCTAGTCCCATAACGAAGAACTCCATCTTCATCAATCACGAAGTCTTGAACCTTACCCTAACAAACATCATTCCTAACTTTACACAATTGAGGATCTTCTTGTTGGGCTGCCTTGATTTTATCTAATAGAATAGGTCTAAAACGAAATTGAGCTACTAACGCTTCAGATGTTGCCTCAAATTTTACTCCTTGATCAATCAATTCATGAATGTCACTAATCAAAGGTCTCCACACTACGGAAAGATGAGCCAAGCTACCCAGAGATTTCCTACTTAAAGCATCTGCTACAACGATTGCTTTCCCTGGATGGTACTGAATTGTGCAATCATAATCCTTGAGAAACTCCACCCATCTTCTCTGCCTCAAATTCAAATCACGCTAATCAAAGATGTATTTGAGACTTTTATGGTCAGTGAAAATCTCACATGTCTCCCCATACAAGTAATGTCTCCATATCTTCAGGGCAAAGATCACTGCTGCCATTTCCAAATCATGAGTTGGATAATTCTGTTCATGTTACTTTAATTGGCGAGAAGCATACGCAATCACATGACCATGTTGCATCAATACACAACCCAGACCAACCCTTAAAGCATCACAAAATACTGTGTAGCCCCCCGATCTAGATGGAAGGGCTAACACTAGTGCTGAAGTCAAACGAACTTTCAATTCTTCAAAACTCTTCTCATATGCTTCTGAGCACTGAAACTTCACATTCTTCTGGGTTAACTTGGTTAAAGGAGAAGCTATTCGAGAAAAGTCTTGCACAAAACGTCGATAGTAACCCGTTAACCCAAGAAAACTTCGAATCTCCGACACTGAACTAGGCCTTGGCCAATGAAGAACATCATCAACCTTCTTCTCGTCAACACTCACCCCATCTTTGGATATCACATACCCTAAAAATGCGACAATATCCAACCAGAATTCACATTTTGAGAACTTAGCATACAACTGGTTCTCTCTTAGGGTCTGAAGAACAAGCCTCAAATATGAACACTATCACAAAACGATCAAGGAAGGGCTTAAACACCCTATTCATCAGATCCATAAAAGCTGCAGGAGCATTAGTGAGACCAAAAGGCATCACTAGAAATTTATAGTGACCATACCTAGTCCTAAAAGATGTCTTAGGTATGTTAACATTTTTAACCCTCAACTGATGATAACCGGACCTCAAATCGATCTTAGAAAAGTACTTTGGACCCTGGAGCTGATCAAGTAGATCATCAATTCGAGGAAGAGGGTATTTATTACGTATTGTGACCTTGTTCAACTGTCGATAATCAATGCACAACCTCATTGATCCATCCTTCTTCTTTACAAACAACACAGGAGCACCCCAAGGAGAGACACTAGGGCGAACCCTTGTCAAGCAAGTCTTGCAGTTGTTCCTTCAACTCCTTTAGTTCAGCAGGAGCCATTCGGTAAGGAGGCATAGATATGGGTCTTGTTTCGGGTGCTAAGTCAACACAGAAATCGATTACTCTTTCAGGTGGCAAACCTGCCAAATCTTCAGGAAAAACATTAGCAAACTCATTCACCACATCAACATTCTCCAACTCGACACCCTTTGCTTGAGTATCCTTAACATAAGCTAGAAACCCTTCACAGTTCTTATACAACAATCTTCTTACAGCAATAGCAGAAATAAGACTATGAGGAGCCATGCTACGATCTCCTTGAAATTGAAATTCTATCTCCCTAGGAATTTTGAAAGTTACTAACTTGCTATAACAGTTTAAAGAGGCATGATATGAGGCTAACCAATCCATTCCCAAAAGCACATCAAAATCTAACATTTCAAGTAATACAAGATCAGCTAAGAGTTCCCTTTCCCCTACTTTTACTAAGCAATTCTTAAAAGTTAGATTTATGTCAAGGACATCTCCTATAGGTGTTGCCACAGATAAAGGACAATCTAACATAGTGGGTGGTACACCAAATTTCATAGAAAAACAAGGAGAAACAAAGGAATGTGTAGCACCAGAATCAATCAAAACTCTAGCATCAAATGAACATACAGAAATGGTACCTGTCACCACTGCATTAGATGCATGAGCATCCTGATGTGTCAGAGCAAAGGCTCTAGACTGACCTCGACCTGCTGTTGCATGATTAGGAGCTGAATTGGGACCTCGACCACCCTGACCTCGACCTCCAGAACTCTGGCCTCTACCACCATAATGAGAAGATGGCTAAGTACTGATAAAAGGAGTAGAAATTGTATCCTGACTCACAACTAGTGTTGTGTTACTGCTTGGGGAATCCTTTCTTCTATGTCCCACCTGACCACAACCAAAACAAGCCCCAGTTGCTCGATGGCATGGAGAGTTACCATGAAATTTACCGCAAAGCTGACAAGTAGGGAATGACGACCTAGAGGAACTTTGACTATTCTGAGTACCAATAGACTGAGCTCTCTGACCATGTCTCTGATTATTCTTGGAGTATTTCCCTCCTTGACCAGGTAAGGAATGGGACCCATGAGATACTGAATAGTTACTTCCCCTGCTATGTTGACCACTCTGGTTGTCATATCGAGCACGTTTGTTCTGATCACGAGCCCTACGCTGATCATCAAACATCTCTATCTGCCTGGATCGATCCACCACTTCCTCAAAGCTAGACAATCGTAGAGGAGCAATTCGGTCTAACAGTCTGTCCCGAAGTCCCCTCTCAAACCTCCTTGCCTTCCTCTCCTCAGTTGGAATAAGATGCTCACCAAAATGAGCAAGTCGAGTGAATTTCATTTCATATTCACTCACAGTCATACCACCCTGCTTTAGCACTTCAAACTCTAAAGCTTTAGCTTCCTTAACACTAGGAGGAAGGAACCTCTCTAAGAAAGAATCACGGAACTGTGGCCAAAGGAAAGCGTTATCAAGTCCATTCCCTCTCTTGGAAAGATACCAACTACGCGCCACTCCTTGTAACTGATTCCCTGCTAACAATACCATCCTAGCACTGGTGCATCCCAAGACCTCATAACATCTGTCCAAAGCATCTAGAAAATCCATAGGATCTGTTACAGAATCCTCACCCGAAAACTTTGGAGGTTGTAACCTGAAGAAGTCACTGAGATCCTAGAATTGAGCTCTATCATTAGGTGTAACAGGTGTTGTAGTTCTTGGTTGTCTGTTTTCCCTTACCACATTTGTTAGTCTTTCAACTGCTTGAAAGACCCCTTGCAATCCAGCAGCCAAATCAGTGTTAGATATTTGAGCAGGCTGAGAGGTTGAAGCTGTACGCGTGGGCTGAGATGACCCTCCAGCTGGTTGGAATATTGGTTCAGATGTTGGAGCTGGTCCTCTAATAGGGTGTGAAGCTCCCCCATCAAGTTGGGATGAATTCTCAACGGTCACCCTACTCCTAGTACTAACATTAACCGTATTCTTGCCTCTTCTTCTTCCTTTAGGAGGCATGATTACCTATCCATGCAACAGAGTTAGACACTTTAGCAAATGAGATATTGAAAATGAGTAAATAGGAAGACCCAGATAGATATGCAAGATAAGGGGTACGAACAGAACACGTGAATCCTATACAGTAAGTCTATAAGAACCTAAACCTAGGCTCTGATACCACCTTTGTCACGACCCAACCCAGGCCATGACCGGCGCATAAATAAAATTAACTTTAATCTATGCTAGCGTTAATTCTGAACTAATAGAAATTCCAAAATTTACTAACATAATATCAAACCCGTCTCAATTGCATTAATAAACCTTAAAAGAATCAGATGTGCAAGTCTAAACCTCAATAATCAAAATTCTCTAACAGATAAAATAAAGATAAATTCTTAAGCAGTCTCCTTCAACAACAATCCAAGGGTTACCTCACGAACATGGACCTTAATCTAAAAAAGAAAGATTCAACGTGGTATGAGATTTTCGTCTATACGAGCGAAAACCTCAGTGAACAATAGTTATAGCACACAACAGAAAAGGAACAGGCAGGCATGCTGATACTTTTAAATTATGACAAATATAGTTCAAAATGTAATATTTCAAAATCAGTTAAAGCAAAGGGGTCAAAATAATATAATCAATTCAAATACTGGTAATCAATTGTCAAACATAATACTAAAGCCTTTCAAAATATCAAAATTTGGAATAATCAGAAAATAAGGCAAAAGCTTTAAAACACATGGTACAATGTAACAGAGTGGTGATACTGCACACCACCAGGGCCAGATAAATGGTAAGCATGCTACCAATAACAGATACAGATAATAGATAATTTCATTCACTGATCTTATGCATGATTCTAATGTTGACACAATTGATGACAAAACTGACAACAGACATCATGACTCGAAGACAATACCGATGGGTCTTGCAAAGACAACATAATTGTTGTCGGCGGTGTTTTGAGAGATTCTGGAGGTTCTTGGTTGTCAGGTTTTACTCAGAACCTTGGTTTGGGCTCTTCTTTTATTGTTGAGCTTTGGGGTATCCTTTAGGGTCTTAGGTTGGCAAAGGATCTGGGGATTAAGAAGTTACTCGTGGAGGCTGACAATCTCGAAGCAGTAAATATGGTTTTTGATAAGAGGGCTCTGTGTTTAGGGAGCCAGAATTTAATTAAAGCCATTTGAAGGACTTGCTCCTCTTTCGAGTCTATCAACTTTGGCCATGTCTACAGAGAGCAGAATCGGGTGGCAGATCGTCTTGCTGCTGAAGGTCATGAAAGGGCTATGGGCGTCTCTATTTTTTCTTCTCCCCCTGAGTTTATTGTGTCTTTGCTGTCTAAAGATAATGTGGGGGTTAGCTTTTCTAGGCTAATCTCCTGGGTTAGTTTTTCGTGGTGTTTTGTTTGTTTTTTTCTTTCTTGTTTCTACCCAAAAAAAATAGTAATTAGGAAATTTAAATAATATATTTACTATATTAATATCATTATTTCAGTTTTATCTTTAAAATAAATTCATTAATTACATAACCTATACAAATTCCATCAAACGGTTTCATCAATTCAAAACCTTGAATTATAGATAGAATCTCATGACTCTAACTCTTAAATCTCTAACTCTGTCGTTTCTTCATCGCTTAATAAAGATTTTGATGAATTTAGGGAATTCCTATTATCATATACAATCAAGTTATTTTATGTTCCTAATCAATCTTCTTCTTCTTTTCGAAAATTGTAAGCTAACTGCTACCAGTGGAGTCATTATATTTGGCTGATTACATATAAAATAAGATGATGAAGTGGTGGATTTCCAACCGATAGTGGTGGTAATGGAAACAGAGGAGGAGAAGAACACACTTTTGCTATTTAGGATCAGTCTTATTTATGAATCTGTATTTATGATTTTCTGATTCCTGGATGATTAATTGTGTTTGTACACTGTTACGATTTTGGATTCGTTGGATCATTTTTTTTTGTCATTTTTATTTTATCAAGTAAGGTTGTATCAAATATGAGAATGTCTCTTTGTGTTCTTTTTTTTGTATTAAAACTAATAAATCTTTGATGGTTAATCTGCTGAAAGTAGACATTAATGGTGATGAAAGAGAAAGAAGATGAAGGTGGTATGGATGAGAGCATGAAAGTGATAACATAACATATTTTTATTTGATGACTTATATTAAATATTTATATTTAGCTCAGAAGTGTTTTAGAGGCATTTTCGTTTAGTTGTCATCGTAAGAGAGAATATATGAGTTTAAATTATCTATATTAATAATAATTAAGAAATTTAAATATCATAACTACTATATTAATATCATTATTTCAGTTTTAAATTTTTAAAATATATTCATTAATTACACAGCCTATACAAATTCTATCAACGGTTTCATCAATTCAAAACCTTGAATTATAAATACCATCTTATGTTTCATATGCAAATTGAAATATTCATCCTCTGAATCTTTCAGAACTATTCTTTCATTTTTACAACCTTCCATCAAAATCTTCGATGAATTCACAGTATTTCCCTAAAATATATCTCCTAAAACATACAAATTCGTGTCATGGACTATACTACCATAAACACAACCAAATGAATTGTAGCAGAGAAATTTATGGAGATACAATATGGAGTTTGAATTAAAAGACTTGTTGAAAGCAAGACGTGGATTAAATCTCCATAATCCTATCAACATCCTCCAAATATCTCTTGATGTCATATCTCTACCAGGATGGTGTTGTGATGTATCCCGTGGTGGAAATCCAAACCATGCATGCAATTCGAGATAACTGAATGTAAATTCTTTACCATTGTTGCAAAAACTAATTCGAACTCGCCACTTGTCGACGAAACAAACTGTTGAAAAGAATTCCACTTCCCAATTGCCAATAATTGGGAATCGCATGGATGAAAATTTAGTCCATCCTAAATTGTTAAGGTAACGACTCATATCATCGCTAATTCCGAGTTCATCATTCAAGAAATCGTCCATCTACATCATGCCACAGAACATGACATAGTGCAATATCTACATCCCTCATCTTCATTAAAAATGGGGAACCACGCACCGTAACGTGCTGATATGTCAACACATTTTCCGCGAGCGAAATTACGTTTCTTCACTTGTTTTCGAGAAGAAATCATGTTAAAGGTAATTTTTGGTGTTTGAATACTTGAAAATTTTATAACAAAGAATCCAGAATTTCTGAAAGAGATGAAAAGATATGAAAAGGTGCCAAATGGTACCTTTTGGTGAAAATTTTATGTTAAAAATTCGAATTTATGCATGTGAACATAGGAAGGAAAAGAAAATAATGTCAACAGCACATTAAAAATGCCGTGTCGCGATTGAGATTCCTGGAATCTCGATCGCGACACGCTTTGCTCATGGGCAAAGACTGAATGTCGAACCTTCCCAAGTCGCGGTACATGAGTAGAAACTTTCTAAAAGCTGTAAAATGAAAATCTCAGTTGAGATTGTAAGAATCTATGTAGAGATTTTAAGAAAATTTCAATTAAGACTAAAAAACACATTTATTTTCTTTAATAAGATACAAAACATATTTTTTTAATATCTTGTTCAATGATAAAAATTATTTTCCTTCTAATCTAACTATTAATTTCTAATGAAGTAAACTTAAACTAAAATAAATTGAAATTCTAAAAAAGCTAAAAACTAAAAACTAAAAACTACGACTAAGAACGAAATTATGAAAATAATCCATTAAGAAACTTTAAGGGGTTTCCAGAAATTCCACAAATTCAATTACCTGGACTGGAGATCCATCATAATAAATTTTTCAACGATTACCGTTAACCTTAAATCGTTCTCCTTTAGAATTTTCTAATTCCAAAGCTCCATATTCAAATGTATTAGTACCTAAATGTGGTCCCGTCCATCTAGACTTAAGCTTACCTGGAAATAACCTCAATTGGGAATTGAAAAGTAAAACATTATCCCCAATATTGAAATTCTTGACCTTAATTCTGGCATCATGCCATTTTTTCACTTTCTCTTTGTACGCCTTACCATTTTCATAGGACAAGTAACGTAACTCATCCAATTCATTCAAATCGAACACACGCTTTTTACCTGCACTTTGTAAATCAAAATTAAGGGTTTTGATTGCCCAAAACGCCTTATGTTCTAATTCTACCGGTAAATGACAAGCTTTACCATAGACTAATCTATATGGTGTCATTCCTATAGGTGTTTTGAATGCAGTACGGTATGCCCATAACGTATCGTTAAGTTTGTGAGACCAGTCTCTCCTAGAAGATGAAACTGTTTTCTCTAATATCCATTTGAGTTCTCTATTTGAAATTTCTACTTGACCATTTGTTTGAGGATGGTATGGAGTAGATACACGGTGATGTACTCCGTATTTCTTCATAAGCGATTCAAATTTTCTATTAATGAAATGAGTACCTCCATCTCTTATCATTGCTCTAGGAACTCCAAATTGACAAAATATTTCGTTTAAAAACTTAACAACTACCTTAGCATCATTAGTCGGGGTTGCAATTGCTTCAACCCGCTTTGAAACATAGTCTACGGCTACTAAAGTATAATTTTTGCCAAAAGAAGGAGGAAAATGACCCATAAAGTCGATTCCCCACACATCGAAGATTTCTACCTCCAACATGCTCATAAGGGGCATTTCATCTTTCTTACCTAAATTTCCTATTCTTTGACACTTATCACAACGATTAATAAATGAACGAACGTCTTTAAACAGAGTAGGCCAAAAGAATCCACATTCTAATACCTTTGCAACTGTTTTACTTACACCATTATGACCTCCATAAGGGCTTCCATGACATTCTAACATAATAGAATTATACTCTGACTCACTAACACATATCCTAAGCATTCCATCACCACATGTTTTGAACAAGAATGGATCTTCCCAAAAATATTTTTTAATGTCTGAAAAGAATTTCTTCTTTTCTGGAAACTCAACCCATCAGGAACAATATTAGCAGTAAGGTAATTAGCTATATCCGTATACCATGGTGCTATTAAATTTTTTACTTGCATGAGATGTTCATCAGGGAAATCATCTCGTATGCCTACGGTCTCACCAATGGGACCATTTTCATATTCAAGTCTTGATAGATGATCGGCGACAAGATTCTCGACTCCCTTTTTATCTTTTATTTCAATATCAAATTCTTGCAATAATAAGACCCACCTAATAAGATGCAGTTTTGCATATTTCTTAGCAAACAAATACCTCAAAGCAGCATGATCGGTGTAAATGATGACTTTAGACCCTAACAAGTACGATCTAAACTTATCACATGCAAAAACTACCGCTATCATTTCTTTTTCGGTTGTTGTATAATTTAATTTTGCACCGGATAAAGTGTGAATTGCATAATATATGACATGAAGTTTCTTATCTTTCCTTTGACCTAATACACATCCTACGGCTAAGTCACTTGCATCGCACATAATTTCGAAAGGTAAATCCCAATCGGGCTTAGCAATTATGGGTGCACTCACTAAAGCGGTTTTCAATGTACTAGAGGCTTGTTAACAATTCTTGTTAAAATCAAAAGGAGCATCTTTTCATAAGTAAATTAGTAAGTGGTTTGGTAATTACAGAAAAGTTCTTTATAAACCTTCTGTAAAAACCTGAATATCCTAAAAATGACCTTACTCCCTTAACCGTGGTTGGTGGGGGTAAATTTTCAATTACTGAAGTTTTCGCTCTATCCACTTCCAATCCTTTTTCAGAAATTTTATGTCCTAAAACTATTCCTTCATCTACCATGAAATGACATTTTTTTCCAATTAAGTACAAGGTTTGTCTCTTCACATCTAGACAATACTTTATCTAAGTTTTGTAACATGCATCAAAAGAATCTCCATATACGGAAAAATCATCCATGAATACTTCCATGATATCTTCAATGAAATCATTAAAAATAGCAGTCATACAACGTTGAAATGTTGCGGGTGCATTACATAGAACAAAGGGCATTCTTCTATAAGCAAAAGTTCCATAGGGACATGTGAAGGTAGTTTTGTCTTGGTCATCCGGGTAAATATAAATTTGAAAGAATCTGAAATACCCATCTAGGAAACAATAAAATACATGAACGGCTATCCTCTCGATCATTTGATCGATGAAAGGAATAGGAAAATGATCCTTCCTAGTTGCCGTATTTAGGTTCCTATAATCTATACAAACCCTCCAACTTGTGGTGGTGTTAGGGATTATTGCCAGTTAATCAACTGTAGCGCAGCGGAATTGCGGTTTAACATTTATTTCTAATCCCTTTAATTTGATCTTTGTCCGTTAACCATTGATTGAATAAAACCTTTTGATCCGTTTAGGGATATAAACATACCCGGACTGTCTCTTCTAGAGATGGCTAAAGAATCCACAAGGTAGTAAGACCTCTGTAGTCAGGTGCACGAACAGCTATTGAGCCAGAACCGGTGCTAGCCGAAGAACGAAGAACAACTAGAGAGATTTTGTAATTAACCAAAATTCCCACTATCTCAAACTATGTGGTGGCTGTGAAAATCAATTTGATTTTCCTTTCTGTGCCGCCGAATACATATATGAATTAGATAGTTTTAGGTTTTAGGCTTTTATTATATATAGTGTAGTTATTCCTAAACCTAATTGGTTTAGGGTTAATTGGTTAATTACAAAACTAATCTAATCCTAACATAATTACTTAAATAAATACCAATAGTATTTATTCTATGCAATTAGTTATAATTAGATTAAATTTAATTACCCCAATTAAATAAACAACACTAATTAATAAATTGACGTATTAGTTTGATTAATTATTCACGAATGCAATTTCATTAATTTACAAATTAATTAATTACATCCCGTAAACTAATTAACCAATTAAATACTCAACGCCTAAATCTATTAATCAATTACATTGATACACAGTATCAATTAATCAATTAATTAACCACCAATTAATTACCTTGATATTTTACTGTCAACCAATTAATTAATCTCATCCCTCCAATGTACCGTTCTATAAGTTCTAACTCAGATGTTCAATGTGCACGATCCTATGGGACTGTCTTTAGCTAGCAGTGGGCTCACGGCCCACAGACAGTAAGTGGGTTCTAGCAAACCATTACTGCCCCTAACCAAGACAGAGTTTCAGCAGTCTAAAGATGCAGAGACCCTGTAGTTATCTCTTAACGTCTTTTACAATTTGATATCGATATTATAAACTAGAGGCATGGCAGCTGTCATCGTCTCTGATGTTTATGGTATTTCTTGATCTTAAGTAGATTAATGAATCAGATAAGTAAACTACTTATCAGGGTGTGGCCACACACTTATCAATCTCACTTATCAAGTGGCCTGTGATATCATCTCACTGTTATGTGAGTGGTAATTCCATCACTTCACTATCAATACTAATGTGTTCACCTGTTCACCCAATCATACCCGTATTTGGCATCCTGTTACAGACCTATTAGGCGTATGTCAAAGTGAACTGGATCCCACATTGATATTATAATGAAATCTAGTCTGAAGACAGTTAGAGACCTACTTAAGAAAACTAATGACACAACCACCATGTAGTTTTCTCGAGCGGATCGATCCAGTCACATGTATACAACATGTACCCATATTCACAACTGACTTATCAAGTACTATGGCTAGTATCAATTACTACCATACAGTCGTCGAATATACAAGTCTGTGGTCCTAATCATTCCCATGATAGAATAGACTTGGGATATGGTTTTACGATTATCAATCAATGGATTCTCTATTCATATTATAGCACAAGATATAAATGAACTAGATTAATGCCTTTATTAATGTGACACAAATACATTTTATAAGAACCAATGCCTATGAACTAGGGCACACCAACAGTCTCCCACTTGAACTAGTTCCAAGCGGGTATTGCCCTAAACACTATAGATCTAGTACTACCAATTGCCTTGGTAAACTGACCAACGATATTGTTCTCAGTGTCAGCCCTCTACAATGTAATGTCACCGGATAAGGTGTTACTATCTAAGTACGCGTTTGGATCTCTTGTGTGACATGGGATCCAACGCTTGTGCTATGGCCCCATTATTGTCACATAAAACATCAACTGATCTTAGGAGAGTTTGACCTACTCCTAAATCAGTTATGAACTTCTTAATCTAAACTTCTTCCTCTGCATCATCGCATGCAACGATGTACTTAGCTTCCATCATAGAATCGGCAATGGTTGGCTACTTTAAGGATCTCCAACTAATGGCATCGCCATTCAGGAGAAATCTATACCCAGTATGTGACTGGTTATCATCCTTAAAACCTCGGTCAGTGTAACCTGATATTGCCATTCCTCCTACTCATCAAATACTAAGAAAAACATCCTTGGTACTTCAGGATTGCCTTGACTATCTTCCAGTGTTCCTTATCGGGATCTGACTGGTACCGACTAGTCATATTTGGTGCAACACACAACATCTGGCCTTGTACATAACATAGAGTACATGATGGATTCTTGTCTATGTACGATGCCTGACTCAAGCCTAGAAGTCGGTTGGATCTAACCTTGTAGATCTTGATCGGCTTCTCCTAAGTCTTTCATTGTGAAGCATTTACTCAACCACTGCTTGATCTTGCAGTGTGAACATATTGCCTCCAATGAGTAGTATGTCATCGACATACAATATTAGGAAAATGGATATGCTCCCACTGAATTTCATATACACACAAGGTTCATCAGAATTCTGTACGAATCTACTTGAAACACCACATGTATTACCGATTTAGCCTCCTCAATGTTTTGAGGATCTATATCGGTTCCCAAAGCATCCTCAGCATGAGCTGCAGGAGTTTGTGAGTCTTGAATCTCAACGAGATCAATATCACTCCCACTATCTACTTTGGAAAGGAATTCCTTTTCCAAAAGGTTTGAAAACCTAGCCATGAATGTTTTATTCTTAGCTGGGTTGTAGAAGTAATAACCCTTAGTTTACTCAAGGTAACCCACAAACTGGCATTTCACAGATCTGGACTCAAGTTTGCCACTCATCAATTTCTTGATGTGTGCATTATAGCCCAAATCTTCATGAACGAAACATTGGGCTTTTGTCCCATCCATAATTCATATGGTGTTCCTTCAAATGCCTTGCTTGGTGTATAATTATGTGAGCAACGGTTTCCAAAGCAAATCCCCAAAAGGAGATAGGGAGAGAAGCTTGACTCATCATTGAGCGGACCATGTCGAACAGGGTCTCATTCCTCCTTTTCGACACTCCATTCCATTGGGGTGTACTAGGAGGAGTGAGTTGGGAAACAATCCCACACTCTCTCAAGAATGAGACAAACTCTTAGCTCAAGTATTCGCCCCCTCTATCAGACCGGAGCGCTTTTACTTTCTTGCCAAGTTGATTTTCTACTTCATTTTTAAAATCTTTGAATCTCAGAAGAGTTTCAGATTTATGTTTCATCAGATACACATACCCATACCGGCTATAGTCATCTGTGAAGGTAACAAAGTACAGAAAACCAGATCTAGCACTAGTGCTCATTGGACCGCATACATCTGAGTGTATCAGTTCCAATAGCTCCGTGGCCCTTACACTAGTTTTGGTGAAAGACGCCTTTGTCATCTTCCCTCTTAAACAAGATTCACACGTGTCATAAGACTGCATGTCGAATGAACCTAGCGCTCCACTAGAGTAAAGCCTAGTTATGCGTTTCTCATTTATGTGGCTAAGACGGCAGTGCCAGATATATGTAGGATTTAGTTCATTAGTCTTAATCCTTTTAGCATTTATGTTATAGATTGATTCACTACGTTTTAGATCAAGGATATACAAACCATTTTCTAGAAATGCGGTTCTATAAACAATATTGCCACGATGTATAGAAATCATACCACGTTCAATATTAAAAATTAAAACCATAAATATCCAACATAGAAACTGAAATAATATTCCTGCGCATTGTAGGTACAAGATAGCAATTTCTAATTTCTAAAACTAATCCACTAGGTATCTCTAAGAATAATCTTCGATCTTTAAGGCCTCTACATGAGCACCATTTTCGACTCGAAGATCCACTTCACCAGATCCCAGCAATCTCCTATTTCTTTGTCCCTGCACATTTGAACAAATGTAAGTACCGCATCTAGTGTTTACAACCCAAGATGTAGAAATAGCCAGATTAAATTCAACAACATAAATACCTGAACCAGAAGCTTCGTCCTTCTATTTCTCCCTTAGCTTTGGACACGCATTTTTCCAGTGTCCCTTCTCATTACACTCATGGCAGATATCATCTGCTGAGGCCAACCTACCTTTAGAAGCTACCGCCTTCCTAGCCTTGGGCTTGGCCTTTTGGGCCTTCGCTTTGGACTTGGACTTGGCCTTTCCCTTAGGCACGTTCCCTTTGTTAACCAGCAACACTTCTGGAGTCCTCTTGCAGGATTGCTCAGCAAGTTTCAACATGCCATGCAATTCTACTACAGACTTATCAACGCCCTGCATGTGGTAGTGCATGATAAACTGATTGTAGGATGCCGGAAGTGATCCAAGAATGATGTCGACTGCTAGTTGTGCAGGCACTGGTGAGCCAAGCCTTGATAATGTGTCAATAAAACCCTTCAACTTTAGCACATGTGTGCTAACAGAAGTCCCGGCTTGCATCGTAGTGCTGCATAGCGCCTTTGTTGTCAAGTATATTTCCTGACGAGCTTGATCTTGGAACATCCTTTTGAGTTGATCCATGATCTCAAAGGCGTGCTGCTCCATGAACTGTTTCTGAAGATCAGGAACCATGGTACCCAGCATAATGCATGACACATCTCTATCATCCTTAACATGTTGGTCGTACTCCGCCATTTGATCAGCGGTTACGCCCCGACCTGTAGGACGAGCTGCTGGTAAGGCAGCAGTCAGCACATATTCCTTCGACTCGTGTCTAAGAACTATTTGCAAGTTCCTGGACCAGTCAAGGAAATTAGTCCCTGAAAGCTTTTCCTTTTTCAGGAGTGGTCTGAGTGAGTTGTTGCTTGTTGCAGCCATTTAATTTTCTTTTCGTGTAATTTTG
Organism: Euphorbia lathyris; assembly: GCF_963576675.1. Lineage (NCBI taxonomy): Eukaryota > Viridiplantae > Streptophyta > Magnoliopsida > Malpighiales > Euphorbiaceae > Euphorbia > Euphorbia lathyris. The sequence goes on along the minus strand of NC_088917.1, from coordinate 83,585,603 downwards.
ATGTGGATTTTAATCTACGTGGAAAAATTACATTAGAGTTAGAATAAAGGACTTAAGCCAAAGATCAAATTAATAATCCATTTTAATTCGTTATTGGTGATATTTATTGGCTGTCTTGACCAAGATCCACAATCCATCAATAATCAACCGAGCTAGGGCTCCGCCGTCGACCATTGACGATTTGGTAGGATAAACTATCCAATCCTCCCTAAGGACTCTTGGTTTGATGGGCTTTGTGACACTTAGCCCATCTGTGCTTAGGGCCCGCTCTGAGCTAATGCTACCCACGTTGAGTTTAACCACCATACACACGTTAGCCATACCGAAGTATCCTAACCCTCGACGGCCCACTAATTACTACAGCATACCTGCTAGGGCATGTCATACACTGTAGCACTACTTGGGAGGAAGAGGTGTGAATCTGGAAAGCACTTTTAAGCGACTCAATATTTCATTATTCGGATTAATTAAGTGATACGGCTTTAACATATAATTATCGCGGGTGATGATCTGGTGATCGTTGCTATTCATATTTCATGTTATACTAAGCAATTGTATAATAAAATAAACATAGAGACTCTAAGGGCCTTATAATACATCCTAGTGAAACTAGATATACTATCTAATCTTCACGGGCTTGCTTCAAGTCTCCTTGGGCTCCCACCATGGGCTTGGACCATCTGGGCTTCTTCACGACCAATTACAATTTTATGAATAGAACCTATTCTAAAATTACATTAATGAAAGAATGGCACGCAGGCCATATTTCCCAAAATAAATTAAATTACAAACCGACTTTAATTTAAGGCCCATAGAACTCTATAACACATTGCTGCATGGTAAGACATATAAATATAATGCATGATCATGGCATTCCAAAATCATCTAATAAAGTTAAGCCGAGTTACTTAGGGTGAAATCGCCAATTTTACTATATGTGACTAAGGCCCATAAAAGCCCAAACAGTTAACATCCATTTATATGCAAAATTACAATTTTGCTCCCACTAAATTTTAGGGTCGTCACATATCTAAAATTTAGTCCTCCCAATTTAAACCGGTGTCACGTTCTATTGGGCTAATTTCACAAATTAACCATATTCAATTTTACACAAATTATCAATTCGATTAAAATTAAATATGCATGCCAATCAAAAACATTTTAATACCAATTAATTTTCATTCAAAAACACGTTTAATAAATTAAACGGTATTAAGGCCCTGATTTTATTAAAATTACCCGTGAAAAATTTTGAAGATTAAAATCAGTCCCGTTAAATCCAAAATTAGACTAATTTTGAATTTTTGACGGACCCGGGACGGCGACGGGGCTGCTGTTCGCGGACAGCAGTCCCGCGACTGCTATTCCGTGTCCGAAACTATTTTTTTTCCTTTTTTTTTAACAAAAAAAAAACACTGCTGTATTTTTTTTTAAATTATTCTAAAACCAATTTCATAACCAAACACACAAAAAAAAGGACAGAAATAAATTTGAAAACTTCCTAGAACAATTTCTACACGAGGAATTAATAGGAATTCTCAAAACTGATTTGGAAAAATAATAAAAACCAAATCTTATTAATTTTTTAATCAATCAAAACGGACTAAACCATGGCTCTGATACCACTGTTAGGGATTATTGCCAGTTAATCAACTGTAGCGCAGCGGAATTGCGGTTTAACATTTATTTCTAATCCCTTTAATTTGATCTTTGTCCGTTAACCATTGATTGAATAAAACCTTTTGATCCGGTTAGGGATATAAACATACCCGGACTGTCTCTTCTAGAGACGGCTGAAGAATCCACAAGGTAGTAAGATCTCCGTAGTCAGGTGCACGAACAGCTATTGAGCCAGAACCGGTGCTAGCCGAAGAACGAAGAACAACTGGAGAGATTTTGTAATTAACCAAAATTCCCACTATCTCAAACTATGTGGTGGCTGCGAAAATCAATTTGATTTTCCTTTCTGTGCCGCCGAATACATATATGAATTAGATAGTTTTAGGTTTTAGGCTTTTATTATATATAGTGTAGTCATTCGTTAATTGGTTAATTACAAAACTAATCTAATCCTAACATAATTACTTAAATAAATACCAATAGTATTTATTCTATGCAATTAGTTATAATTAGATTAAATTTAATTACCCCAATTAAATAAACAACACTAATTAATAAATTGACGTATTAGTTTGATTAATTATTCACGAATGCAATTTCATTAAATTACAAATTAATTAATTACATCCCGTAAACTAATTAACCAATTAAATACTCAACGCCTAAATCTATTAATCAATTACATTGATACAAAGTATCAATTAATCAATTAATTAACTACCAATTAATTACCTTGACATTTTACTGTCAACCAATTAATTAATCTCATCCCTCCAATGTACCGTTCTATAAGTTCTAACTCAGATGTTCAATGTGCACGATCCTATGGGACTGTCTTTAGCTAGCAGTGGGCTCACGACCCACAGACAGTAAGTGGGTTCTAGCAAACCATTACTGCCCCTAACCAAGACAGAGTTTCAGCAGTCTAAAGATGCAGAGACCCTGTAGTTATCTCTTAACGTCTTTTACCATTTGATATCGATATTATAAACTAGAGGCATGGCGGCTGTCATCCTCTCTGATGTTTATGGTATTTCTTGATCTTAAGTAGATTAATGAATCAGATAAGTAAACTACTTATCAGGATGTGGCCACACACTTATCAATCTCACTTATTAGGTGGCATGTGATATCATCTCACTGTTATGTGAGTGGTAATTCCATCACTTCACTATCAATACTAATGTGTTCACATGTTCACCCAATCATACCCGTATTTGGCATCCTGTTACAGACCTGTTAGGCGTATGTCAAAGTGAACTGGATCCCACATTGATATTATAATGAAATCTGGTCTGAAGACAGTTAGAGACCTACTTAAGAAAACTAATGACACAACCACCATATAGTTTTCTCGAGCGGATCGATCCAGTCACATGTATACAACATGTACCCATATTCACAACTGACTTATCAAGTACTATGGCTAGTATCAATTACTACCATACAGTCGTCGAATATACAAGTCTGTGGTCCTAATCATTCCCATGATAGAATAGACTTGGGATATGGTTTTACGATTATCAATCAATGGATTCTCTATTCATATTATAGCACAAGATATAAATGAACTAGATTAATGCCTTTATTAATGTGACACAAATACATTTTATAAGAACCAATGCCTATGAACTAGGGCACACCAACAAGTGGTTCGTGTAGGTATTAACTCTCATTCATCATTTCTTACTACAGTCATACCTCCTTTCTTTGGTACACAATGGATCGGACTAACCCATTCACTATCAGAAATTGGATAGATAATTCCATTATCCAAAAGTTTTGTGATTTCGTTTTTAACTACTTCTTTCATATTCGGATTTAGGCGTCTTTGCCTATCCGCTTTAGGAGGTTTTCCTTCTTCTAAATGAATCCTATGCATTATAATGCTGGGATGAATTCCCTTAAGGTCTGAAATTTGCCAACCTATACTTCTTATCCTATTTCTAACAACTTCTTTTAAACTTATTTCTTGTTCATTAGTCAATTTGTTAGAGATAATAATAGGTACAGTATCGCCTTCAGCTAGAAAAGCGTATCTCAAATGGCTGGGTAACTCTTTAACTCTAATTTCGGTGGTCTTAAAACTGAGGGTGGTATTGGTCCATCATCATGAACAAAGGCTCTGGAGCCTTATCATCCATTTCTTCTTCAATTATTGGTTCAATTATATTTTCCTCTTTAGCAATAGCACTGACACATTCGTCAACTAAATCAGGTTTCATACAAACGAACTCTTCCATAGGATATTTCATAGCTCTATTCATATTAAACTCAATTTCGTCTTCTCCTATTCTCAAAATTACTTTTCCTTCTGATACATCGACTAATGCATGTCCCGTATTCATAAACGGTCTACCAAAAATTAGTTGACAATTAATGTCATATGCAAAGTCAAGTATTACAAAGTCGGTAGGAAAAATGAATTTATCGACTTTAACTAAAACATCTTCAATTATACCATATGGCTTCTTTGTGGTTTGATCTGCTAATTGCAAAACCATATTAGTGCGTTTAATGTCTTCTTCTAGACCTAACTTTTTAAAAATTGACAATGGCATTAAGTTAATGCTTGCACCTAAGTCACAAAGACAACTTGGGAATTCGTTATCTCCCAATTTATAAGGGATGGTAAAACATCCTGGGTCTTTTAACTTAGTCGACAAATGACTCGATACGATTGAACTACAATCCTTCGTTAAAACTATGGATGAAATACCTTACCAACTTATTTTCTTAGAAATCAAATCTTTCAAAAACTTACCATAATTAGGAATTTGGGTTATTGCATCCATAAACATTAAATTAATATGTAATTTTTTTAGTTTATCTAAAAATGTCAACAGTTGTTTATCATAGTCCTTGTTTCAGAATTTTTGTGGAAAAGGAGCTTTTGGTTGAAATGCATTTGCATTAGCATCTTTTGGCGAACTCTTCGAATTTTCATTCACTTCTTTGGATTTTGCCGTCAAATCATTTTCCTGCAAAATGTTAGTAGCATTTTCGGGAATTTGCGGACCTAAATAATGTTTTCCCAATCTAAGAGTTATAGCCTTAACTTGCTCTTTAGGATTTTCTTCTGTATGGCTAGGAAGGCTACCTTCCTTTCGAGATGGAATTGACTTGGAAATTTGTCCAATTTTTACTTCCAAATTATGGATGCTAGACGAGTGGTTCTTAAATAATTGATCAAACTTGTTCTCAATACGTTTAAAACCTTCATCATGGTTGTTCATTTTACCACCAATAGCATCTATAAATTTGTCAATTTTAGAAGATAGTGTGCCAATAGTGTCTCTTGATTGATTTTGATAATTATTAGTTCTACCTTGAGTGGCACTGGTATTGTTATTCTCTTTCCAACTAAAGTTAGGGTTATTTCTCCATCCGGTATTATAGGTATTCGAATACGGGTTATTAATTTGATTATGTCCTTGGACAAAATTTACCTATTCTACCTGATCCGTACCACTATAGTACATATCAACTTGGATGGGGTTTCCATTAACATCACACGGTGTCATAAGCTTGTCAATTTTATGCGATAGTGTAGAAAATTGGGCTTGTACATCGCAATAGGGTCAAGATTAACTATACTTTTAATAGACGACGAAGGTGAGGACGATGGTTTTGGAGTAACCGGTGTATGTGCACGTTCTGCAGGCCACATGCTACTGTTAATCGCTATTTCCTCTAAAAGTTCTTTTGCTTCAGCAGACATCTTCTTCATAAATAACCCTCTCGACATAGCATCTAAAGAACCTCTTGCTGTGGGATTTATACCATTGTAAAAGGTTTGCATTAAAAGTTCATCAGGTAAATGGTGGTGTGGGCATAAACGTTGAAGTTGTTTGAAGCATTCTCATGCTTCATACAGGGTTTCATTTTTATGTTGTGTAAATGACGTAATCTCTTTAATTATTTTTGTTGTTTTGGCTAGGGGAAAATATTTGGATAAAAATGCTTGGGCTAATTGGTTCCAAGATTGGAATGCTCCGGCCGGCATAGAATTCAACCAAACTTTAGCCATGTCCTTCAAAGTGAAAGGAAAAAGGCGAAGTTTGACTGCTTCGGCAGAAACGTCCGTAATTTTAAAGGTGTTACAAATCTCAAGAAAGTTAGTCAAATGGGCATTAGGGTTTTCGTTAGGTAATCCATAAAATGTCACACTGTTTTGCAGCATATTTAATAATGTTGGTTTAATTTCAAATTGGTGTGCATTAATTTGGGGTCTAACTATACTATTGGTAACACTGTTAACCTCTGGTGTAGCGTAATCCATAGGTCTAGAAGGGGTCTGCCATTTCTACTGCTTGTGGTTCTTGATTCAGTGTCTCTTTGTTCTTTTTCTTTTTATTTTTATTTTTCTTAAGCGTTCTTTCAATTTCTGGATCAAGTGATTCCGGTTGAATGCCCGAACTTTTAGTACTGCGCATGAACAAAAATTACACGCACGAACTGAAATTACCTTAAAAAAAATTGAAAAATAAAATTGTAAGTAAATTTAATACATAAAATATAAATATAAGTATCTATAAACCAAGATTCGGAATATAATACAAAAATTATTATTTTTTAAATCAAATTGGTGTTCCCCGGCAACGGCGCCAAAAACTTATTGAGCGATTTCCTCAAGTGCACAGCTTTTGCTTGTAGTAATAAAAAGATATCGATCTCACAGGGAACATTTTGATAAATAAAAACTTATAATTTTGATTAAATTTTCTCGATGTTAATAGAAAAATCGTTAAATGGTTTAAATGGATATAGATTATGATTCTAATTTTGCCAATAGTTTAGATTACAATTTATAGAAATTACGTTTAGATTAAAGTAGAATTCAAGGCTTATTTACATAAAGCAAGAAAACAACTTATAACTTTGATCTGATTATTAAGATATAACAATTTATCAGTTAATTCAATTTAGTAGGCTTTGAACTGTAATCAATCTTTCCTACTCGGCCTAAGACTGAAAACCTTAATCAAATTCGGAATCTAAACCGACTATTCGTTACTCCCGCAATGATCAAATATAAACCCGAATTTGCTTAAGTGTTCAACAAAGTTTTCATGGAAAATGTCAGATATGTTTATAAAGGTTTTTATGAAAACACCAAATAAATTACTTAAGAATATCGCCTAGATCAGACTTAAAATAACAACAGTAAAGAATGAATTGCATTGAAAAGATAATTCATTATTAGTTTGTCATGAAACTTCACAAGTTAACAGAGAAGAAGAAGCTTGGATAGCAATTTAACTAATAGAGTTCCGAGTTGTCAATCCTTTCCTCAAGTTCGAAGGTTTGTCAGACCCTGAGGCACTTCCTACACTGGTTCCTCTTACTGAATCCTCAGAATAAAACCTACTTGGTCTCTACCAAAGTGCAGACTTGACGTCGAACAATACTCGAACTTAAACGATAATAACTATGTCTTGTATCTAACTAATTGAACAACTTGTACAACAAGTATGCTTTTACAAAATCGAAACTAAAAATCTCTAACTCTCTTGAATGCTGAAATGCATCCTCTATTTATAGTTGTTGATGAGTTGTGTTGAAGGGATGTGTCCATTAGTGAAGATTCGTTTCTATCTGGGTGAATAGACGCGTCGTTTTGGATTAAAAACATGTAAAAATGTGTCTGGCAAAGTTGCTATTTCTGTAGAGATTCTAGAAATCTCGGTCGCGTCTTTGGAGTGAGGGAGAAAGTGCACGAATTCGCATTTATGAATAATGAAAATGCATGTTGCGACCGAGATATTGGGAATCTCGGTCGGGACAGAGACTTTTGTTCTCTTCTTTGAGTTGCTTCCTTAGTCTCTGGCGTGGCCTCTGAATCTCGTATGCGTCTTTTACTTGTAAACTTGATTTCTCTCTCGTTTTTACTCTGTTTTAACTTCTATTTGGATTTTTCCAAATAATTTAGTACCTTGCACAATAGAAACAAATACAGACGTAAAATCATTCTAAAAGAATATAATTAACATAGTTTTAACACGAAACTGACATAATTATGTATGTTATTTTAGGTATATTTTGGGCTTATCATAAACTAATAAACTTAAAACCACCCCAAGTCAAGTGATATCTTTGTATAGGGATTAACATAATACTGTTGAGACGTGCATGTTATAGTGTCTTCTGTTATGAACAGAGAGCTGATCTCACAAGCTTTAGATATGGAGATATCTGGACAATTACATTGTCACGTCCGTGTCTAAATTTCTAGAATTTATACCTTGATAGTAATATATATTATATTTATCAGGTGGGTGATTTTTATTTGGAGCTATAGAAAAAGTTTGGAGTTAATTTGAGGGTAGCTGCACCAAATATCCATATTCCTCAATTACTATCGATTATTTCTTAGTTATCACCAAATATCGATATTCCTCAATTACTATCAACCTTAGGTCCGAAGAATTTAATCTAGAGCTCTGATACCAAACTGTCACACCCGACCCTAAACAACCTCAATCGACATCGGTCGTGAAATAAAAAGATCATAATCAATACTTAGGAGACTCCAATTTATCCAAATACCATTATATTACAATTGCAATACCAAAGTTCTAACCATAATTCTAATAATAAACAGCCAACTTCCAAATCTTGCCTAAACGGTCGGTAACCTTCTCTATATCTTGTACTTTCTCACCTAAAACCATTAAAACATTTAAAAATGTGAGATAAAAATCTTAGTAAGAAACAATCAGCTATAAAAACCAACTTTACTTAACATAGCTACATATATACCTTTATAAAGGGATTTAATCAAAACTTTATAAAATATACTCAAAACCAAAGTTCATAATATAGTCAAAGTAGTAAACCAAAAACCATAAAAATATAATCTTGTATCGTTTCTTGAGTTCAAAACCTTATAAAATATTATAATCAAATAAGCGTTTTATCAAACCAAATCGTAATCAATCAAACGTAAAACCTTATATCAAAATCAATCATAACGGAAAACATAATCCAAATGAACTTAAAACATTGTATCCATCCTCGAGTTTCTCCCCTTAAGTATCAATCCATAACCACATATATAGTCGAGACGTCTCTTAACATTGCCTATCCTATATGGTCTTACCCGACACTTCTTTGCCATACCCAATCCGGTGAAGGAGTTCATTTGGATTGGGGACCCGACTTAAGATAACAGGATGGATGGATTTATCCTATTTCACATGTTTATCACATTGGTATTAGTAGGTATAAGTAATCCTCGGGCTCAAATAAATATTAATTAGTGATTCTGGATTATGGATTGTGATGCTTAAACTCTGTTCAAACACGATCCATAACAGGAAGGATCATGGGGTGTGTGCGGGCAGGCGTTGGGTATCACACAAAGTAATTGCGGAATAGTTAATATTAGATTGAGCATTCATCACTCCTAATAAATGGGATATGTATCCATGATCACTTGTAGAGACTTGACTCTAAATCCTTGCAAGGTAATAGATTAAAAGTCGAAATGGAGATTTCACTTAATCTATCTATTCGGAGTCAACTCTACCTGCCCAAGTAAAATGAATGTCTCACTATATGTGACTTGACACTATCCATTGTCACAAGATTCGTTCAAGGATATAGCTGGTGAAGGATCGAATTATACTAGACCTAATACGGAAAGGTCAACGACGGAATCAACCTGTCTTCTTATGGCTCTGGGGGAATATTTACGGTTCTGCTATTCACAGACTGTGCACTCATTCCGATATACAATAGGTTGAATGTAATTTTGGAAATTAATTCAATAAATGTATACAGCTAGTAGCAATAAGAACCTAATGGGTCATTTATAAGACTTGGAACCAAAAGAGGGCAAGATAGTAATTATTGAATGGAGAGATAAAAAATGGATGATTAAAGGGGGCCGAAATTTATATATATATATATATATATATATATATTAATTTAGTTACCTTATTTAGATAATTATAATTGGATTATAATTATGTTTAAATTAATTGTAGGATAAATAAGTCAGGAGATTTAATTTGATTACATTCCTAACTGAGAAAATATTATCATATCTAAAATATACATATATTATGTATATCAATTTTGATTAATTTATTTATTTAGATAATTATAATTAGATTATAATTATTGTTAAATTAATTATATGATAAAATTAGTTAGGTGATTTAATTATATCCCTAATTGTTATCCTATCACAAATAAATAATATAAATATTATTTGTATTATATTTAGATATAATTAACTCCGCCTTTGAGGGTCACTTGGTGGCATTTAAAGCCAGTCCTAAGCCCGGACAAAGGAGGAGGGTTCCGGTAGGTTTGTGGCGGCCAACGTAAAACTTAGCCACATCTTATGACATGAACCAGAATATGAATATCGTGGGGGTGTTCCCTACTCAGCGATGTGATGCACTTACTAGACCCGGGTGTAGTGAAAAGTGTGAAAGGGTTGCTAGGTCGTCGCCCCGAAGTGGCGCGCCACCCCAGGACCCGGGGGTGGTGTCAAATATGCGAGGGTTGCGGGTAAATAAGCTAGTCCAGGGTAACGGTAATGGTAGGGGTAGGGGTAGTAGGTTACGATTTGGGACATGGAACATAGGCTCTTTGACAGGAAGATTAGTTGAAATTGTAGATGTTATGAAGAGGAGGAGAATAAATATAATGTGCCTACAAAAAACTAAGTGGGTTGGAGCTAAGGCTAGAGAGATGGGTCATTGGGGTTATAAGCTTTGGTACTCAGGAAAGGATAAGGGTAGAAATGGAATATGTATTCTTATTGATCGGGAGTATACTGATGATGTAGTAGCGGTGTTTAGAAAGATCGATAGAATTATAAGTGTTAAGCTCGTGATAGGGGATGAGGTTGTGAATGTCATAAGTGCATATGCACCACAAATAGGATTAGATGTCTCTATAAGACAAGCTTTTTGGGAGGACTTGGAAGAAGTGGTGCAACAGGTTCCTAGGGATGAAAAGATGGTACTGGGTGGTGATCTCAATGGACACGTGGCTTCTAGGCGAGATGGGTTTGAGAGTGTTCATGGAGGGCATGGTTTTGGAGATAAAATGAAGCAGGAAATGATATTTTGGAATTCGCATCATCCTATGACTTGAGTATCATGAACATATGGTTTATGGAAAGAACATCCCACTTAGTGACTTATCGGAGTGGCAGTAATGCAAGCCAAATCGACTTCTTCCTAGTAAGGAGTGCTTGGAGGAAGAGTTATATTGACAGTAAGGTGATCCCTGATGAGAGTACGATAACCTAACATAGAGTAGTAGTGCTTGATTCTTGAAGTAGGAGATGTATAAGAAAACGAACACCACAAGTGGAGACTAAGATTAAGTGGTGGAAACTGCAAGGGGAGAATCAACAAAAATTTGTGGATGAGATGGCCAAAAAATATATTTAGACTTATAATATGGATTCGATATTGACTAAGATGGAGCATAGTATAAGGGAAGTAGTGAAGGAAGTTCTAGGAGAATCTAAAGGTAGCATGCCACCACGTAAGGACACATCTTGGTGGACAGAATAAGTACGACAAGTAGTAAAGAGTAAGTGAGAATCCTATAAAATATTGGGGAAATGCAGGAGTGATGAGAACTACGAAAAGTACAAAGAGTCTAAAAAAGAAGTAAAAAAGGTCATACGAGAGGCTAGAGCAAAGGTGAATCGGGATCTATATATAAGGTTGGATATGAAGGAAGGGGAAGAGACATACATAGAATTACTCGGATGAGAGATAGGAACACGCGAGATCTCGGAAAAGTTAAATGTGTGAAGGATGTGGACCAAAAGTCCTATGAGATAAGGATATCAAGGAATGATGGAGGTCCTATTTTGATGACTTATTTAATGGAGATCGCGGACAAGATGTTGGAGATATAAGTATCCCTCACGATATGATAAATCGTGACTGCATACGGAGAATTCAAAAGGGTGAAGTCAAGATGGCATTAGATAAAATGAGATTGAAGAAAGCAGTAGGACCTGATGGCATCCCTATTGAGATTTGGAGATGTTTGGGAGAGAGAGGAATCGAATGGTTGACGACGTTCTTCAACAAAATTTGGAGACACAATAAGATGCCATCAGAATGGAGGAAAAGTATCCTAATCCCTTTGTATAAGAACAAAAGGTGATGTCCAAGATTGTGCCAACTATCGAGGAATCAAATTAATGAGTCACATTATGAAACTTTGGGAGCGAGTGATCGAACAAAGGCTAAGGAGGACAGTGAAGATCTTGGAAAACCAGTTTGGCTTTATATTGGGAAGATCAACTATGGAAGCCATCCATCTAATGAGACAATTAATGGAGCACTGTCGAAATAAGAAGAAAGATTTGCATATGGTTTTCATTGACTTGGAGAAGGCATATGATAAGGTACCAAGGGAAGTACTTTGGTGGGCCATAATAAAGAAAGGCATTTTGCAGAAATATATTGACATCATAAAGGACATGTATGAGGGAGTATGCACGAGTGTATGTACTGTTGGGGTTTAGTGTCCTATAGACAATTGTTCTAGGATACAAACTTAATGTAAATGAAGTGTTCTTTATATCATTTGTTTTAATGAGATATATGTTTTATAACTATATAAAGGCAATCCCTTTTAAGCACTAAATAAAGTCTAATAAAAGGAAATCCGTAAGTTTGTTTAAAGTGATCATAAAGTGTTCATACAAGCATGAAGTGAGACTAAACTTTATGATAAACTAATAAACTTAAAACCACGCCAAGTCAAGTGATATGCCCAGGATTGACATATCACTATTGAGACTTGCATGTAACAATGTCTTCTGTCCGATAGAAAGCTGATCTCACAAGCTTCATATATACAGATATCTGGACAGTTACGTGGATCCAATGAAAGGGAGTTCATTAGGATTGGGGATCCGATTTGAGATAACAGGATGGGTAGATTCATCCTTGTCACCTGTTCATCTCATTGGTATTAATAGGTATAACTAATCCTCAGACTCAAAGGAATATTAATTGGTATTCTGGATTACGGAATGTGACGCTTTGACTCTGGTGTAACACGATCCTTAACAGAGATGACTCTGGGGTGTGAACAGTAGACGTTGGGTATCACATGAAGTGATTGCGGGATCGTTATATATTGGATTGAGCATTTATCACTCCCGATAAATGGGAGATACATCCAAGGATCGCTTGTGGAAGACTCGACTCTAAATCCTTGCAAGGTGATAGCTTAAGACTTGAAATACAGATTTCACTTAACCTATCTATTTGAGTTGACTCGGTCTGTACAAGTAAAACGAACGTCTTGCTATATGTGACTTGACATCATCTATAGTCATAAGATTCAGTTCAAGAATGTAGTTGATAAAGGATCGAATTATACTGTAACTAATACGGAAAGGTTAATGACAGAATCAACATGTCTTCTTATGGCTCTGGGGGAATGATTACGGACTTGCTAATCACATACTCTGTACATCATTCCATTATGCAAAGATTAAATATAATTCTTTGAAAATTAATTTAATAGTTGCATACGGCCAGTAGTAATAGGAACCTAATGGGTCACACATAAGACTTGGAACCAAAAAGAGAGATAGATGTTAATTAATTGATGGAAGCCCAATTGAGCCCAATGAGGCCCATGGACCATAAGGGGGTCGAAATTCATGTATGGTACATGAATAATTAATTTGAGTTTAATCAATCCTAATTAGATTAGGATTATGAATTAAATTAATTAAGAGATAAATAAGTTAGGAGTTTTAATTAGATTATAATACTCCTATTATTATCCAATAAGGTTATTATTATTATCCTTAATATGTTTGATATATAATGAGATAATAATTAGGAATTCTATTCCGAATTGAATTCATATTCAGTAACCTAATTCTATCTAACTAGGGATTAGATACAAGAGATTATAAATACCCCCCACTATGTGATTTTCGAAATCCTTCAACCCTAATCCAAGGCTAGTGATTTTCGAAACCTACCCTAAAGAAAGAAAGAGAATTTTTGACCCCCAGTTCGAGGACGAGATTTTCTTCGGCTTCCTTCCGATCAATTGATTTCATCTATTTCTTTTATCTTTGATATTGTGTTGATTAATTAGAGGCAATCTATTTTGGTTGCTATTCAACGGTTGATTCTAACTTAATCTTCCCGTGTTTTATTTCGTGCTTGGGAACTCGGAGAAGAGTTGTGGGCACTTCATTAACAACGGTAGATTCATCATCAAAAGGTAATTCTTCTTATCCCTCTTTATATGAAATAACGATTAACGGATCCTACGGTTAATGGAAATAGGTTAAAATTTTTATATTTCCGCTGCTATACCTTAGCCTAATTTCCAACAGTTGTATCAGAGTCATCGTTAAATCCGTTATTTCATATATGAAAATTTAGAAGTTTTTCAATAGGATTTAATACATATTTATAGTTAGGATTAATTAACAAATTGTTTTGATTAATTAATTCTAAAGATAAATAAGTTTTAATTAATTGTTAATTAAAATAGATTATGCGTATGTTCCTAATTATTTTGGTTGATAATCATCATAACAAAATCTATTAGTTTTGTAGTTAGATTGATAAAATCAGTTTTATTAATTCTAAAGATAAAACGGAAATCTATAGTAGTTTTTCCTATTTTCTGAAAATCGTTTTAAAACTGTTTTAGAACTGATATATATATATATATATATATATATATATATATATATATATATATATATTTAAAATTATTATAAAAAAATTTGCGACAGCAGCTCGAGTCGCGCCTCGCGGCGCGACTGGCCGCTGTCGCGCGGCTGCTGCCTCGCGGCAGCAGCCGCGTGCGGCGCCTGGCTTGCGGCAGCGGCGGTTCAACCGTCCTATTAAATTGTTTAAAATCGGTTTTTATATATATTTGAATATATATGTTTCAGAAATTGATAGTTTTCTGTTTTGATTATCGAATGAAAATTTGTTTAAAAGTTTGTTTTACCAATTTGTAAATCAAAATGTCAAATGAATTGAAATCAAAATAATTGGGACGTGCATAATTGACGTTTTGTATAGTTATATTAATCTAAGGATTAATATAAAGATACGAAACTATTAGAAGTAAAATTGGATGAAAGTTAATTTAATAAGTTAATGTGATTAACCTAAATATTACATAAAATAGTTATGTAATCAACCAATTAAATTTATTTAATTGAGTCTATGCATGTTTGGAGTTATGGACATATTTGGACCCTCTTTTAGTCTTTTGGTATTTTTGAAATAGGGCCTGCGAGTCCTGCCTTTCTACTATCTATTGTAATTTCTCCTCTCGTCTAATTCCCTTCAATTCAATTGAAGTTTTCTTTAGTAGTATAGAAATTAATATGTAATTTCAAGGCACCATGGAGAAGACGGATGACCTAAAGAGAAATATGTAATAGTTAGTATTTCCTTAGGTTTGCCCTTTTATTCCGTCTCTGGCTCGACGGAATAATTTAGATGATATGTCCATAACGCCAATGTATGTGAATGTATGTGTCTGATGTATGCTAAAGCAAATCAAGACTAAGTTAGATTATGAGACCTAAAATAAAATCCCTCATTAAAAAGTTAAGTAAATAAACAAGTTATTAAAAACGGTTGCCCCTCCCTAATATTATAATTCAGCCGGCAGTACTGGGGGCCTTTGGGTTGTTGAGCAAACTCAAGCTCGGGGTCTTATGGTAACACCTGAATTATCGAAAATTACTTTTCATGAATATGGGGTAATACTTAAATTAGATTATGATAATTGGATGAGCAAACTCGTGTTGTCATAAACTAATGGGCAATATGGTTGGGATTAATGTGAATAGCATATTAGTTACTAATGTGGTTAGTAACCCAATAACCTAGGAATCACATTAAAGATGTGATTGATTACATGAATCTACCTAACGAATGAGACTAGCTTGTTAAGCAAACTCAAGGCGAAATCTCAGGAGTTAGGATCCTAGCTCAGTAAAGGATTTGTGAAATTCTTCGAATTAATATGGAGGGCTATTAATTTGGCAAAATAGTGGGAGCAATCTAAAATAAACTAAAAGGCCTATAATTTTAGATTGATATACTTTAAGCAAATGAATGACATACGTTTACTCTTTCTCACTCTCAGGTTTAATTAAACACACTCTTAAAATCATGACTAACACCAATCTGCAAAACATTCTTACCGATAACAAATTGAATGGTTCAAACTTCACCGACTGGTATCGCAACCTCAAAATTGTTTTGAAGTTCGAGAGGAAAGGGTATGTACTTGATACACCGATACCCCCTTACCCAACGGATGATGCTCCCTACCAAGAATTTTATGCCTACTTGAAGCATAAATCTGATGACGATCAAACAGGAGACATCATACTTGCATCCTTGACACCGGAAGTAAAAAGGCAACTACATTCAGATATGGATGCCTATTCCATGGTCAAGCACCTAAAAGAGTTATTTGTGAATGAAACTCGGTGCGAGCGCTTCGAAATAACAAAGGAGTTATATAAAAGCAAGATGCAGGTGGGCACATCTGTAATGGCACACTGTGCCAAGATGATCAGCCTTATCACCAAGTTTTCTAGTATTGGAGATGCGATGGACCATGAACTAAGTGAAAACTTACTTCTTCAGTCCCGCCCCGAGAGTTACTCACAGTTCATCATGAACTACCAAATGAGTGGCTTGCAAACCTCTCTTGTAGAGCTTGCACATATGCTCGAGTCAGTCGAGCCCATTATAAAAGAAAACGAGGAGATACTGGCCCTTGCTATTGAAGGATCAAGGAAAAGGAAAGGGATCTCTCCCAATCCAAACCATCTTGATAAAGGCAAGGAGCTGTGCTCACCGAAACGAAGGGAAAGGAATTAAAGAAGCCCAAAGGAAAGTGCTACTATTGTGGTGACTTGGGGCATTGGAAGAGGAACTGCATGGAGTACCTAACCTTCCTCAAGAAGGAAAATGACGGTGCTTCAGCATCTGGTATGTTTTATATTGAAATAAATACAGTTTCACAGTCTGAATCTTGGGTACTTAATACCGGATGTGGATCTCATATTTGTACAAATATGCAGGAGCTAAAACAGACTAAGGAACTAAAGAAAGGAAGCATAAACTTGCGAGTGGGAAATGGAGCAAGAGTTGCTGCCCTCGCAATTGGAGATTATGTTTTGAATTTGCCCTCTGGGCTTGTAATAGAATTAAGGAACTGTTTGTATGTTCCACAAATGTCTCGCAACATTATTTCTATTAGCCGTCTTGTTGACGACGATTTTCATATTTCAATAAAAGACAAACATTGCGAATTTTATAAAAATTCGATCTTTTATTTTTCAGGAATATCACAAAATGGGATTTATGTGTTAGATGACAAGATTTCTGTTTTCGCAATTAATACCAAAAGACATAAGCTAGATAATTCAACTTACTTGTGGCATTGTCGTTTAGGCCATATAAACAAGAGACGCATGCTAAAGCTACATTCGGATGGGCTTATAGATCTAATCGATCCCGAATCATTGGAAACATGCGAATCATGTTTAAAAGGTAAAATGACAAAGACACCCTTTAGCAATAAAGGTGAGCGTGTATCAGACACTCTAGGACTCATTCATTCAGATGTATGCGGTCCTATGTCAGTCCAAGCAAGAGGAGGATTCAGATTCTTCATAAGCTTCATAGATGACTATACCCGATATGGTTACATCTACTTGATGAAGCACAAATTGAGAAATTCAAATGCTTCAAGAATGAAGTAGAAAATCAATTAGGAAAGAAAATAAAGACGCTTCGATCTGATCGAGGTGGCGAATATCTTTCAGATGATTTTCTGAATTATCTAACTGAATGTGGGATATGCTCACAATGGACACCTCCCTATACACCACAACACAATGGTGTATCCGAGAGGAGAAACCGTACCCTACTAGATATGGTACGATCCATGATGAGCATGGCCTTACTTTCAAAGACGTTCTGGGGCTATGCCTTAGAAACTGCCCTCTTCACCCTAAACCGAGTACCAACTAAATCTGCTAATTCCACACTATATGAATTGTTCATTGGTAGGAAACCCCTGTTTTCATTTATGAGAGTATGGGGTTGTTCAGCATTTGTCAAATGCATTGCGTCCGACAAACTAGATTCGAAAAATCTGATAAATGTTTCTTCATTGGATACCCTAAGGAAACTAAGGGATATTACTTCTATCATCCAGATGATCAGAAAGTAATTGTATCCAGGCACGCAACCTTCTTAGAGAAAGAGTTTCTCGAAGAAACACAAAAGGGAAGCATGATTGAACTTGACGAAGTTCAAGAAGAAGAAACACCGACTGAAACAACGGAGGCGGTTGAGGTACCCGAAGTAGTCCCATTAGATGAGACTCTAGTGCCACCTATTCGTAGATCACAAAGAGTTCGTGAACTCCCAGTTAGATATGGTTTTCTAGTGGGAGATGATAATGAGGTTCCCGTGTTAGACGACGAACCCGAAAACTACGAAAAGGCTCTTACTAGTCCAGATTCTAAAGCATGGCTTGAGGCCATTGATTTTGAAATGGATTCCATGTATACTAACCAAGTGTGGACTTTGGTTGATCCACCCGAAGGGATAAAACCCATTGGGTGCAGGTGGATCTTCAAAAAGAAGACTGACATGGATGGAAAGGTTAGCACCTACAAAGCTAGGTTAGTAGCGAAAGGATATCGTCAGAAGCAAGGAATTGATTATGACGAAACTTTCTCTCCTGTGGCTATGTCCAAATCAATCAGAATCATGCTTGCTATTGTCGCTCACTACGATTATGAGATTTGGCAAATGGATGTGAAAACAGCTTTCCTAAACGGAAACCTACTTGAGGATGTATATATGATGCAACCTGAAGGTTTCATATCAAAGGATGCAAACAAAGTTTGCAAACTTCAGAGATCCATTTATGGACTCAAGCAAGCATCAAGAAGCTGGAATAAGCGTTTTGACGAAACCATAAAACAATTTGGTTTCGAACAAAATTGCGAAGAAGCTTGCATTTACAAGAAAGCAAGTGGGAGCTCTATAGCATTTCTCATACTATATGTGGACGATATATTATTAATGGGAAATGACATTGCTCTACTACAGTCGGTAAAAGTATGGTTATCTGGTAACTTCTCAATGAAAGACCTTGGTGAAGCAGCTTATATACATGGTATAAAGATCTACAGAGATAGATCGAGAAGACTGCTTGGTCTTTCACAGGCTCGAGTCAGTCGAGCCCATTATAAAAGAAAACGAGGAGATACTGGCCCTTGCTATTGAAGGATCAAGGAAAAGGAAAGGGATCTCTCCCAATCCAAACCATCTTGATAAAGGCAAGGAGGCTGTGCTCACCGAAACGAAGGGAAAGGAATTAAAGAAGCCCAAAGGAAAGTGCTACTATTGTGGTGACTTGGGGCATTGGAAGAGGAACTGCATGGAGTACCTAACCTTCCTCAAGAAGGAAAATGACGGTGCTTCAGCATCTGGTATGTTTTATATTGAAATAAATACAGTTTCACAGTCTGAATCTTGGGTACTTAATACCGGATGTGGATCTCATATTTGTACAAATATGCAGGAGCTAAAACAGACTAAGGAACTAAAGAAAGGAAGCATAAACTTGCGAGTGGGAAATGGAGCAAGAGTTGCTGCCCTCGCAATTGGAGATTATGTTTTGAATTTGCCCTCTGGGCTTGTAATAGAATTAAGGAACTGTTTGTATGTTCCACAAATGTCTCGCAACATTATTTCTATTAGCCGTCTTGTTGACGACGATTTTCATATTTCAATAAAAGACAAACATTGCGAATTTTATAAAAATTCGATCTTTTATTTTTCAGGAATATCACAAAATGGGATTTATGTGTTAGATGACAAGATTTCTGTTTTCGCAATTAATACCAAAAGACATAAGCTAGATAATTCAACTTACTTGTGGCATTGTCGTTTAGGCCATATAAACAAGAGACGCATGCTAAAGCTACATTCGGATGGGCTTATAGATCTAATCGATCCCGAATCATTGGAAACATGCGAATCATGTTTAAAAGGTAAAATGACAAAGACACCCTTTAGCAATAAAGGTGAGCGTGTATCAGACACTCTAGGACTCATTCATTCAGATGTATGCGGTCCTATGTCAGTCCAAGCAAGAGGAGGATTCAGATTCTTCATAAGCTTCATAGATGACTATACCCGATATGGTTACATCTACTTGATGAAGCACAAATCAGAAGCTTTTGAGAAATTCAAATGCTTCAAGAATGAAGTAGAAAATCAATTAGGAAAGCAAATAAAGACGCTTCGATCTGATCGAGGTGGCGAATATCTTTCAGATGATTTTCTGAATTATCTAACTGAATGTGGGATATGCTCACAATGGACACCTCCCTATACACCACAACACAATGGTGTATCCGAAAGGAGAAACCGTACCCTACTAGATATGGTACGATCCATGATGAGCATGGCCTTACTTTCAAAGACGTTCTGGGGCTATGCCTTAGAAACTGCCCTCTTCACCCTAAACCGAGTACCAACTAAATCTGCTAGTTCCACACCATATGAATTGTTCATTGGTAGGAAACCCCTGTTTTCATTTATGAGAGTATAGGGTTGTTCAGCATTTGTCAAATGCATTGCGTCCGACAAACTAGATTCGAAATCTGATAAATGTTTCTTCATTGGATACCCTAAGGAAACTAAGGGATATTGAGGCCATTGATTCTGATATGGATTCCATGTATACTAACCAAGTGTGGACTTTGGTTGATCCACCCGAAGGGATAAAACCCATTGGGTGCAGGTGGATCTTCAAAAAGAAGACTGACATGGATGGAAAGGTTAGCACCTACAAAGCTAGGTTAGTAGCGAAAGGATATCGTCAGAAGCAAGGAATTGATTATGACGAAACTTTCTCTCCTGTGGCTATGTCCAAATCAATCAGAATCATGCTTGCTATTGTCGCTCACTACGATTATGAGATTTGGCAAATGGATGTGAAAACAGCTTTCCTAAACGGAAACCTACTTGAGGATGTATATATGATGCAACCTGAAGGTTTCATATCAAAGGATGCAAACAAAGTTTGCAAACTTCAGAGATCCATTTATGGACTCAAGCAACATCAAGAAGCTGGAATAAGCGTTTTGACGAAACCATAAAACAATTTGGTTTCGAACAAAATTGCGAAGAAGCTTGCATTTACAAGAAAGCAAGTGGGAGCTCTATAGCATTTCTCATACTATATGTGGATGATATATTATTAATGGGAAATGACATTGCTCTGCTACAGTCGGTAAAAGTATGGTTATCTGGTAACTTCTCAATGAAAGACCTTGGTGAAGCAGCTTATATACATGGTATAAAGATCTACAGAGATAGATCGAGAAGACTGCTTGGTCTTTCACAGGCTACATACATTGAAAAGGTGCTAAATCGGTTTAGCATGCTTGAATCGAAACGAGGTAACTTACCCATGCTATATGGAGTAAAGTTAAACAATCATCAATGTCCTAAAACCGTTGATGACAAAAGACGCATGGCTGTAGTCCTGTACGCCAGCGCAATCGGTTTGATTATGTATGCTATGCTATGCACTAGACCTGACGTAGCGTTCGCGTTATCTGTAACGAGTCGTTACCAAGGAAATCCGGAAGACGAGCATTGGATTGCCGTCAAGAACATTCTTAAGTACTTGAGAAGAACTAAAGACATGTTCCTAGTGTACGGAGAAGGTGATCTGAAAATAGAAGGATTTTCAGACGCAAGTCATCTCACATATGAGAATGATTTTAAATCCCAATCAGGATACATGTTTATCTTGAATGGGGGCGCGGTCAGTTGGATGAGTTCCAAGCAGGGAAGCGTAGCTTTCTGTACGACCGAGTCAGAGTATATCGCAACTATGGAAGCAGCAAAGGAAGCGGTTTGGATTAGAAAGTTCATTACAGAACTTGGTGTGGTGCCTGACATTGTAAATCCCATCACACTGTATTCTGATAACAATGGAGCCATTGCGCAAGCAAAGGAACCACGGTCACATAATGCATCCAAGCATTACCTTAAGCGATACCACATCATAAGAGAGATTGTGGCTAGAGGAGATGTGAGAATAGAAAGAGTACCTACAGAGGACAAAGTTGCAGATCCGTTGACAAAGCCCTTAACCCAGAGAGTACATGATCGTCATCTAACTTCTACTAGGATAAGTTTTAGAAACAATTGGCTTTAGTCCAAGTGGGAGTATGTTGGGCTTTAGTGTCCTATAGACAATTGTTCTAGGATACAA
Organism: Euphorbia lathyris; assembly: GCF_963576675.1. Lineage (NCBI taxonomy): Eukaryota > Viridiplantae > Streptophyta > Magnoliopsida > Malpighiales > Euphorbiaceae > Euphorbia > Euphorbia lathyris. The sequence goes on along the minus strand of NC_088917.1, from coordinate 83,563,658 downwards.
ACTTAATGTAAATGAAGTGTTCTTTATATCATTTGTTTTAATGAGATATATGTTTTATAACTATATAAAGGCAATCCCTTTTAAGCACTAAATAAAGTCTAATAAAAGGAAATCTGTAAGTTTGTTTAAAGTGATCATAAAGTGTTCATACAAGCATGAAGTGAGACTAAACTTTATGATAAACTAATAAACTTAAAACCACCCCAAGTCAAGTGATATGCCCAGGATTGACATATCACTGTTGAGACTTGCATGTAACAATGTCTTCTGTCCGACAGAAAGCTGATCTCACAAGCTTCATATATACAGATATCTGGACAGTTACGTGGATCCAATGAAAGGGAGTTCATTAGGATTGGGGATCCAATTTGAGATAACAGGATGGGTAGATTCATCCTTGTCACCTATTCATCTCATTGGTATTAATAGGTATAACTAATCCTCAGAATCAAAGGAATATTAATTGGTATTCTGGATTACGGAATGTGACGCGTTGACTCTGGTGTAACACGATCCTTAACAGAGATGACTCTGGGGTGTGAACAATAGACGTTGGGTATCACAGGAAGTCATTGCGAGATCGTTATATATTGGATTGAGCATTTATCACTCCCGATAAATGGGAGATACATCCAAGGATCGCTTGTGGAAGACTCGACTCTAAATCCTTGCAAGGTGATAGCTTAAGACTTGAAATACAGATTTCACTTAACCTATCTATTTGAGTTGACTCGATCTGTACAAGTAAAACGAACGTCTCGCTATATGTGACTTGACATCATCCATAGTCATAAGATTCAGTTCAAGGATGTAGTTGATAAAGGATCGAATTATACTGTAACTAATACAGAAAGGATAACGACAGAATCAACCTGTCTTCTTATTGCTCTGGGGGAAGGATTACGGACTTGCTAATCACATACTCTGTACATCATTCCGTTATGCAAAGATTAAATATAATTCTTTGAAAATTAATTTAATAGTTGCATACGGCCAGTAGTAATAGGAACCTAATAGGTCACACATAAGACTTGGAACCAAAAAGAGAGATAGATGTTAATTAATTGATGGAAGCCCAATTGAGCCCAATGAGGCCCATGGACCATAAGGGGGTCGAAATTCATGTATGGTATATGAATAATTAATTTGATTTTAATCAATCCTAATTAGATTAGGATTATGAATTAAATTAATTAAGAGATAAATAAGTTAGGAGTTTTAATTAGATTATAATACTCCTATTATTATCCAATAAGGTTATTATTATTATCCTTAATATGTTAGATATATAATGAGATAATAATTAGGAATTCTATTCCGAATTGAATTCCTATGTGAGTAACCTAATTCTATCTAACTAGGGATTAGATACAAGAGATTATAAATACCCCCCACTATGTGATTTTCGAAATCCTTCAACCCTAATCCAAGGCTAGTGATTTTCGAAACCTACCCTAAAGAAAGAAAGAGAATTTTCGACCCCCAGTTCGAGGATGAGATTTTCTTCGGCTTCCTTCCGATCAATTGATTTCATCTATTTCTTTTATCCTTGATCTTGTGTTGATTAATTAGAGGCAATCTATTTTGGTTGCTATTCAACGGTTGATTCTAACTTAATCTTCCCGTGTTTTATTTCGTGCTTGGGAACTCGGAGAAGAGTTGTGGGCACTTCATTAACAACGGTAGATTCATCATCAAAAGGTAATTCTTCTTATCACTCTTTATATGAAATAACGATTAACGGATCCTAGGGTTAATGGAAATAGGTTAAAATTTTTATATTTCCGCTGCTATACCTTAGCCTAATTTCCAACATGTACTAGTGTTGGGAAGACTGAAGAGTTCCCTATTATGATTGGAGTGCATCAAGGTTCTGCACTAAGCCCATTTCTTTTTGCCATCGTTATAGATGAAATAACGAGTTCACTTCAAGATGGTATACCATGATGCATGTTGTTTGCAGATGATATTATGTTGGTTGATGAGACGAAAGAAGGTGTGGAGAGGAAGTTGGAACTATGGAGACAAACTTTAGAATCTAGAGGCTTTAAGTTGAGCCGAAGTAAGACAGAATATTTGTAGTGTAAGTTTAGCAACGATAGAAGTAGGGAGGCAGGGAAAATCACCCTAGATGGGAGAGTTTTTCAGGCCTCGGAGTGCTTCCGTTATTTAGGATATATTATCCAAATGGATCGAGAAGTAGATGGGGATGTTGCTCATAGGATTAAATCTGGTTGGGCGAAGTGGAAGAGTGTTACGGGTTTCCTTTGTGACCCCAACATGCCTAATAGATTGAAGGGAAAATTCTACCGCACGACAATCAGACCAGCATTGTTATATGGTACGTAGTGTTGGACAGTGAAACAATGTCACATTCATAAGATGTTGGTGGCGGAGATGCATATGTTGAGATGGATGTCTAGTCATACGAGAAAGGATAAAGTGAATAATGAAATAATTAGGACAAAAGTAGGGGTTACATCTATTGAGAATAAAATGAGGGGAAAACGACTAAGGTAGTTTGGCCATGTAAGACGAAGAGCGCTTGATGCGCCGGTTAGGAGGATTGAAGAGTGGCAAAGAGATGTAGTGGTGATGGGTAGGGGTAGACCTAAGCAAACTTGGAGTAGGGTGATCGAGAGTGATATGAGTTTATTAGGGATTGAGGAGAATATGGTATATGACAGGGTGGAGGGAGAGAATTTGTGTCGCTGACACGACTTGATTGCACGGTTTCATCTAGTCTTAAGGACCAATCTACAGGCCTAAGTGAATATGTTCTTTTTCAAGAAATTCACCAAAACCCCAGAGTCATTAGTAGGGAGAGCTACCACTTCCACCCATTTAGATACATAGTCTACAACCACGAGTATGTATTGATTATTATGGGACATGGGGAAAGGTCCCATAAAATCAATACCCCATACATCAAATATCTTACAATTAAGAATGGAATTGAGAGGCATGTCATGACGGCTGGAGATATTTCCAGTTCGTTGGCACGTATCATAAGTTCGGGTGAATTGTTGAGCATCTTTAAATAAAATGGGCCAATAGAACCCGCATTGTAATACCTTAGTAGGCGTTTTGTCCATCCCATGGTGTCCTCCTTTCTCCTTTTAATGATATAACTGTAAGACTGCTGCTGCCTCCTCTTATGGTATACACCTTCGGATGATGTTATCAGCACATATCTTGAATAGGTAAGGTTCATCCCATAGATATTGTCGGATATCATGCAAAAACTTGCGTTTCTATTGATAGGTTATGTTTGTGGGTAGAATGTCACCTGCAAGATACTTAGCAAAATCAGCAAACCAATGTGTATTTACAGAATTTAGAGATAGGGGGTGCTCATCAGGGAAAGTTTCCAATATCTCGCTTTCGAATGGTGCTTCCCCTATTTTTGGTTCGATACGTGAAAGGTGATCAGCCAATTGATTTTCTACACCCTTTTTGTCTCAAATTTCTATGTCAAATTCTTGAAGGAGAAGTACCCATCTTATTAAGTGGGGTTTGGCGTCCTATTTTTCTAGGAAATATTTAAGAGCATAATGGTCAGTATAAACAATGACTCTAGATAGTACAAGATATGACCAGAATTTATCAAAAGCAAATACTACATCTATAAGCTCTTTTCATATGGTTGTATAGTGTTATTGAGCCTCATTAAGAGTCTTACTAGCATAAAGTATTGGCTGACAAATGTTCCATCTTTTCTGTCCTAAACATGCTCCTACTGAGCTGTCACTCGCATCACACATCAGTTCGAAGGGCAAATCCCAATCCGGACTGATCATTATTGGAGCCTTAACTAGTTTATCTCTAAGTAAGTTAAAGGTTATCATGCACTCATCAGTGAAGATAAATGGTGCATATTTCATTAGGAGTTGGGTTAGGGGTTTTGAGATTTTAGAAAAATCTTTTATGAATCTCCTATAGAAACCCGCATGTCCTAAGAAACTCCTCACTATTTTCACACTAGTAGGGGGGAATTTATCAATAACTTCTATTTTAGCTGGGTCTACATCTATTCCCCTATGTGAAATCTTGTGCCCGAACACAATGCATTCATGAACCATGAATTGACCCGTTTCCCAATTTAAGATTAGGTTAGTGTCTTCGCATCTTTAGAGTACCTTTTCTAGATTTAGCAAACACCTATCAAATGATGACCCAAAAACAGAGAAATCATCCATGAATTCCTCTATTATATCAGAAAAGATGGCCATCATACACCTTTGGAAGGTGGCCGGTGCATTGCAATCCGAATGGCATTCGCCTATAAGCAAAGGTGTGAAAGTGGTTTTCTCTTGATTCGAAGGATCGACGAGAATTTGCAAATAGCCCGAATACCCATCTAAACAGCAAGAAAAGAGGTTACCTTCCATCCGTTCAAGCATCTGATCAATGAATGGAAGAGGGAAGTGGTCATTCTGGGTGGCGTCATTCAATTTTCTGTAATCAATGCACATACGCCATTCGGTCACGTTCCTCATGGATATTAGCTCTTCTTTCTCATTCTTCATCACCGTCGTCCTCCTTTTCTTTGGCACAACTTGCACCGGGCTCACCCATGGACTGTCAGAGATAGGGTATATAATGCCTGCATCTAAGAGTTTGATTACCTCACTCTTTACCACCTCTTTCATCTTTGGGTTTAGTCGTCTTTGGGGCTGAACCGACGGTTTTATTTGCTCATCCATAAATATATTGTGGGTGCATATTTTAGGGCTGATTCTTTTGATGTCAGACATTTGCCACCCAATTGCCTTTATGTGCTTCCTTGGCACTGCTGCAAGTTGTTCCTCCATTTTTCCTGTCAATTGAGAATAAATTATTATAGGTAAAGATGAAGGGGGAGATAGAAATACATATTTAAGATGTGGAGGTAAAGGTTTGAGTTCTAGAATAGGAGGCTTTTTAATGGATGATTTCTGTTTAATGCGGTCCTCCTTTTCTAGTTGTCGCACCCATTCTACTGTCTCAAGATGCTATAGCTGAGGCTCCTATCATGCAACTGTGATGAGGTCATTTTGTACATCTGCTCGTTGAGTAAGGTCATCTACTCATCGAGTAGTGTCCTCTACTCACCGAGTACGGTTTGGGATCAGCTCCTTAAGTGCACCTTCTTTGAATTCCTCCCTAACGATGACTTCTAATAGGTCCAAAAAGTTGCATGCTTCGGCATCATCATGGTGTCTCATGGATTTGAAAACATCAAAGGTGATTTCCTCCTCTTGCATCCTCAGTATGAGTTTCCCCTCTTGGACGTTGATAAGTGCTCATCCAGTTACAAGGAAAGGTCAACTGAGTATGATATGCACCTTGTTGTCCTCCTCCATGTCCAATACCACAAAATCAATGGGGAATATCAATTTGTCCACCTTGACCAGCAAGTCTTCTACTATTCCGCTTGGGTATTTGATCGAGCGATCGACTAGCTGGAGTGAGACTGAGGTCTTCTTTGGTTCCCCAAGGCCTAATTTCCGAAAAACAGAAAGTGGCATCAGATTAATACTCGCCCCAAGATCACATATTGTGCATGGAATGCTAAAACTACCTAGATTTTTTTGTTTTGTTGGTAGTTTTTTCAATAGGATGGCAGAACACCTTTCGATTGATGTCACCGTTTCGTGATCCTCTAATCTTCTTTTCTTGGACAATATATCTTTTAAAAACTTAGTATATGTTGGCATGCTCTCTAATTCTTCCGCAAAGGGAATGTTAATGTTAATCGTTTTAAAGATGTCCAGAAATTTAGAAAGGTGTTTTTCAACTTTTTGTTTGTGCAACATTTGAGGAAAGGGGACCTTAACCGGTGTTTATCTAAATTAAACCTACTCTTAAGTGATCTTAAGCAAGGTAAGCTAACTTGGAAGTGGATGGAATGATACGATAATACTATTTTCAACCTAATTTAACACTTAAATACTAATCTAATCTCAGTTGTTTAGGCCTAAGGCGCTTAAACCTACTTATCCTTCTAATGTTCCTAGTTCGTTATTCGTTTGTCAGGAGAAAATAGCTCTTTGGTTCAGCAATTTGGGTCTTACTAACTACAAGGTTGCCTCATAGGTTCTTCGATTAGGGTTAATCAAATTCGACTCGCAATATGAACCTAGAAGTTATTTGGATTATTGAATGATTTAAACCAATTAGGTAAAGCATAAACAGAAAGGAAACAACAATCAATGGAGAAATTAATACTGAAAATTATATTAAAGATGAAAAGAGAATTTTCGTCACATATTTACAATCAGCCTAGGATTCATAGGAAAGATCTAAAGCAAACAAGAAATAAAAGAGAATAAAATTCCTTTCAGGGAACCTGTCAACCAAGCAATCGTCTTCCTAGGACTGAAGGATGAACAACCTTGATGAATCCTTGGAGCTCGGAGGAGTTCTTCAATGGCAGACGGAGGAAGGATGTAGGATTCTCAAAGTAGTGGGTAGGTTATTTTACACAAGAGAAAGATAAAAAAATTACATAATAAAAGGTCTTATTTATAGATACAATTGACCTAAAACCTAATTCAAAGTGTTGTCTAATGCAGGTAGGAAGTCCAGGAGCAAAAAAAAGGTGTCGTGGGGCCGGGAAGAAGCTTAGTGTTTTCCACCTCATCAAACTACTCCCGAGGGTCCCCGAGATGCAATTTTCTGCCATATTTGTCCTTGTTTAACCTGCACACACACATCAAACTCCAAAAATCATTAGTCCAAAGGTAAAATTGACCACCAGTCTTTAGGTTGGAGTAAAAAATTCTTTTGTTGTGACTTTTGGTGGATCAATTAGCCAAAATAATTATGGTGAAGTTCAAGCGTGTGCTATTTTGGTGATATTTTGCCTAGAAACACTTAGAAATCGTCTCTCAAAGAGAAAGGAAAGAGCTTTAACCGGATGGCTTCGGGAGGAACACCACTATGTTTGACAGTCCCACAATGGAGTAGGAATTTGTTTAGATGTGCATTTGGGTCCTCATATGCTTCCCCACAAAATTGCCACGAGTTTTGAAGCATCTGGATCATAGCCGGTTTGATCTCGAAATTGTTTGCAGCTATCATCGACTCGACTATGCTGGAGGTTTCATCTCCCCTTAACGGCTTAAGGAGCTCTAGAATTGATGGTTTTTCAGCCATTTTTTCTAGTGAGATTTCTTCCTCACGCTTGTCACGTCGAATCATACGAAGAGTTTTTTCAATTTCAATATCAAAGGGCAATGGAGATAAACTTCTAGATCTATGGTGCATATGGAATAAAAATAAAGTAAAATAGGAAAAAGAAATAAGATAAGATTAGTTTAACAAGAATTTGTTAAAATAAGTATAGAAATAAACAATCTCCGGCAACAACGCCAAAAACTTGATAACGATAAAACGTATCTACTCCTAAGAATAAGTGAACTCTATCATTATAAAGTAGTAAACGTTCCTAAGAACGGTATCGATCCCACAGAGACTAGTTTTCTATTCTTTACTCGACTAAAATCCTATATTAACTAATGAGTTGGTTAAGAAGCTTGTTGTTTTTATTACTCTAAGCTGAATGTTAAAAGTTGTGATCTAAGATTTGGTTGTTCTATGAATGGGTGAGAGGCTGAGATATCAGGATTCCTATGTCTGGCTCCTATGGTATCAAGTTATGTAGTGATGTGATGAAGATAAAATTATAAAGACGGTAACTTTCCTTAAGAAGTAAATAACCTCAGCCTAAGATTATTAACTCTATTCCTAATTCCTTAGACCGATGCTTGATCAGGCAAAATCTCTAAGTTACTAGAAAGCATGAATATTAATGAAAGCTAAAGCTAAGCCGTGACTTAAGCTACAAAACCGCACTATCTGGTTAGGGTATAGGTAAAGTTAGGTTTGCTTGATTGAATTGATTACTTGATTAGGTTTCACAATTCAACTCATGTACTAATTATTTGATTAGGTTTCTTAGCATTGAAAGACAATTACTCCTGACTTAATCTTTTAATTAGTTTTTTTTCACAACACAATTTAAATGTTAACTTGATTTAAACCATATTCGCTAAACACGGTTCACCTTTAATCTCAGCCAAATGGTGATTTAGCCCATGATGAAGCTAAGACACACATTAAGGATAAAATGTAGAAGAGGTGAGCCCATGTTTATCAAATACTTTCTTAAGATTCGATATGAGATGGAATACGAGATGGATGAAGAGAATTGAACTTTAATAAGTAAATTGATAAACTTGAGATGAAGAACAAACCAATATGGAGATCTTACAACTAAGGAACAAATGTTCCTTAGTTGATTGAATACAAAACGAATCTAAGCTTACTTGAGTGTAAAATGAACAAAACTAATAACTACTTTAAGCTAAAATTAATAATAATTGGAATTGAATACCTAATACAATGTTTCTAGCCTCTATTTATAGTGTTATTATCACTGTCCTGGTCTAATTAGGTCTTCTATCTATCTTTGAATCGGATTGAGGTGTTTGTCTTTGATCTAAAGTTGAATAATTGAAGTTGAGTTGGAGCAGGATTCGTAAAGCTACTCGTTGAGTAAAGGGGCTTACTCACCGAGTAGGTGTCTAGGATCGAGCATTCAGAGTTGACTTTTGGCTCCAATTCTTTGACTGAGCTTGATGACTGTCTGGTCTGGATGAGTAACATTAACTGAGAAGCTTATGTTACTCGCCGAGTAGAGATTCTTTTCAACCTTCATTTTGCTCCATTTTTACTCCGTTTCTTTCTCGATTGTACCTAAAACACCTCAAAGCGCACATCAACTGTATAATGGAGAGCATACCACATAAACCATGGTAATTAGATGATAATTACTCATAAATAGGCCTAAAACCATGCCTAAAACTCTATATAAAACGGTGCTAACAATTTGTTTTCAGATGACAGATTCATTTCATTGTTTGTCTTCCTATTGTTGTTTAGATGACATTTTTTTATTCAATGTGACTCATTGCTTTCTTCTTTGCCTGGTATTTCAATGGATGAGTTTTTGGTTTTTATTCAGATTGGAATAGAAGTCAATTCATGTTTTTACCTGAATAATGAACTTAACATAGATTTGAAAAATGAGAGGTTAGATGGAACTTTGAAGGTAAGATGTAGGATTACATGCTTTGCCTGTAATGAAAATTCAAATCATTTTTTCATGTAATTAGATTACAAGAGTCGTTAAATAAAATTTAATCCATGGATTTCTCACTCTATTACTGTTGAGCGATTTCAGCAAGTGCACGGTTCCGCTTGTAGTAATAAAAAGATATCGATCCCACAGGGAAATCTTTTTCAACGAAAACTTATTTTAATTCAGTTTGATTCACGTTTTAGGTTTATAATATGGAAAATCGTTTAATTGGATTTGGTTTTGAGATTGAATTAATAAGAATCAGATTAGAATATGTAGAATGTTAGAAATCAATTCTGTTTTGAATATGGATTACAAAACAGAAACGTTAGTGTTTAAAATAAGAGATTTATTGTGTTCGTTTGCATTAAGCAAATAAATCAACTTTAAACTTTGTATTATTATAAAAGTGTAATATCGTAAACTCCTTCAATTAAAAGGCTTTGAACTGCAGACAATCTTCCTACGGTCGGGATAGATTGCTACCTTAATCAAATTAACACTTATTTGCATAAGAATTAATTTGCCTAAGTGTTCAACAAAGTTTCCTTGTAATGATTTTGAATTTAACTACGTTTTAATGAAAACACCAGAACTCACTTCCGATCGTTTACAAAAGTGCTACATAAAAATTTATTGAATTGCATGAACTTTATTAGATGAATTATGAATTTGATACAAGTTTACAGAGAATAAAAAGCATGGAAGCATTCACACGACATGAGAGTTCCGGGTCGTCAATCCTTTCCTCAAACCTCGTTAGAGTTTGTCAAGCTCGTGGGTCGAATCCGCTACTTAATCTTCTCGCTGAATCTTCGGAATAGAGACGGGTACTTCTACTACCAAATTGTAAACTAATATGAACAGACCTTAATCTAAATCTAATTGCTACTGTGTTTGTAATTAACTAAGAACAATCTTGTGTACGGCAAGTTTGCTTCACAGAAATGAACTCTAATCTCTGACTCTTTTCTGAGTTAGAGATTCTACATAAACTCTGCACTATAATCTTAATAATCTCACTCTCATATATTCAACTCTGAATCAACTCTTTATTTATAGATGTTGAAGAGTCGTGATTGAAGGGTCGTATCCGTTGTGAAGAATCGTGTCCGTTGTGAAGAGACGTTTCTATCCACCCGAACGGATGCGTTTCTTTGAATTTAAACATGTGAAATGAGTGCTGACAGGAAATCTGAAGTTACCAAGATTCTAGAATCTCGGCCGAGATTCGGGAAGCAGTTTTAAGTGTTCAGAACGGAAAGGAGAAGTGACAGGATTTGGCATATCACGACTGAGAATAAGGAATCTCGATCGCGACCTGGAATCTCAACCGAGATTCCAGAATCCCTGCCGAGATTCGGAATATTTTTCCCGTTTCTAACTTCGATCCCGTCTCCTTGTATTGGTGCATTCGTTTTTCTTCGTATTTTACTCTTTTCGTAGGGTTTTTCCTTCATTTTTGACCTCTTTTCGTTCATATTTAGATTTTACCAAATATTTAGGTACCTTGCATGAAAGAAACATATTCGGACGTAAAAGTACTCTAAATAGATATAATCAGCACAATTTCATACCAAAACTGATGTAAATATTAATGATATTTTAGGTGTATTTTGGGCTTAACAAATCTCCACACTTAATCTTTTGCTAGTCCCAAGCAAAATTACACTGATTTTATTCTTTAACTAATCTCTTTATGAAAATAAAACATATATCTTTGTATTCCTTTTTAAATTAGTTAAGCCGAAAAGATTAACTTCGCATGGCAAATTTGTACGCAAAATATCAAACTAACTAGTACAAAGGCGATATTTCATTCGTCTTGTATTTTCAATTTTAAAATTGAAGTATTCGGGACGATATAAGCACGCATGTTATTGAGTCTTTCGTCTCAAGGCATTTCAAAGCATAAAATTTCCTTTCCCAAACCTAAACTATTTATATGAATTATGATTTGAATAAGTACTTAGGTTTAATTTATTTGCTTAGTTACTCCCGTGATAAGGGTGGTCTCGATCGTAACTTTATATGCATTTTATTTGTGTTGGCTTAAGAGGTATCAACCATGCCATGGGTGGATGCAATCGTTACATTAAAATTTAAACACGATTAATCTTTGCTTTAAATTTTAACGTTCCTTCCATACCTCGATTGTGATAAGGGTGGTCGTAATCGTGGCCAAAAGTACCGTTTACTTAATTTTCTTCCCTTTCATACCTCGATTGTGATAAGGTTGGTCTCAATCGTGGCCAAAAGATAAGAATACGACTTTTTGATTTAATTAACATGAGTTGTGGGAGAAGAAAATTAGCATATTCATCCTATATTGACTTAAAATTCAACATGTATTATGGCTAAAGTTTCCTTAAAAACTTCAATTGGTGTTAATGTAAGACGAAATTTCAAACCGAGCTACAAATTGTTGGTTCAATTTAATGCCTATAAAATAATGTCATTTTTGAAAAAATTGTGTTGCAATATATGTTGCATTTGCATAAAACAAGTGTTGCCTTTAAAAATGTTGCTTAAAAATATTAACATGTATTTATATTTATATGGATGTCATTTATTCTTATTCGTTGCATTTATTCGTACTAAAAATAAAACGATATAGGTAATATGTCCTCCCACACTTAAATTGGACAATGTCCTCATAGGTGCAAAAATTGATAAAACACGAAAAATGGTACGAAAATAAATCATACGAAAGAAGAAAGAAAAACTATGAAATTAAAACATCCAAAATAAGATATTAAAATTGTACCAAACATAAAAAACAAAAAAAACAACATAAGAGATAAATGAATTGAGAAAAGATAAGATAAAACCTATTCTTGTGAAGGTGAACCCGCTGGAGACAGTGTGATCATGACGCCTTGATGACGGAAAAATGATAACAACCGGCATCGGGTTGACATGTGCTCTTTCCTCAAAGTATGTATATTTGCATCCACCGCGGTAATTACTCATATTTTGATTTGCATTCATCAATATCATCTAACCGCAAATTCATTTGCCGGTTGTGTGCATTCATTTGGTTCAACATGCTCTTCACCCACACTAACTTGTGCATGTGTTTGGGCTTCAACATGCTCCTCCTCCTCACCTTCTTCTTCTTCATCCTTACCCTCTTCGGTACCTAACCCTTGAGAGCTAGAGGCTCCTCCACCCGTGCCAACATTAAATTGCATAATAAGTTCTCCATAGGATATAAACACGGGGGGAAACCTAAAGGTAAGTGCTAAGTGTGGGATACGGAGGCACGGTGTAAATTGTCGAATAGCATGCCAACGCTATCAACTTGAAGACCTTCGAAAATACAATTAGGAACAAACAACTCCCTAACTTGAACCTTAGAACTCTCCACCCAACCAAACAAGGAAAAAGATAAAAATTTGTAAAAATAGAAAATACAATTGTCGCTAATCCATTTGCTTGTGGTATTCCTTGGATAAAAAGCATCTTGGTTGGACAAAGCATGCCAAATGGTATGTGTGTCAATTATTGTAGGCTTTTGAACAAAATTGCTAGTAGGAAAACCAAACATCTCACCCATTGCTTCATAACCAAGTTTATAAGTAGTATCATTATTCCTAAAGGTGATAAATCTCATGCTCTTATCATACTTCAAAGTGCGGCATAATCTAACAGCGGAAAATAATTAGGAGTAAGTGATTGAAAACTACTCCATGATACCCGTAGCACCCAAAACAAAACCCGTCATCAAATGACCAAAGGAACGTTGTAGGGATAGGTAAATTTTTGGGAAAAAGTAAAGGTGATATGGTGTGGAATTGATTATGGAAGAATAAAATGTGTTTGAAATAGAGTTGATGTAATGTTTGTGTAAGTGATAGGTTTATATAGGGGTGAATATAGGTGTTAGGAATTAGTGTAGGAAAAGGAAAAGGTTAATTTTTATGAAAAATTCGGATCTCCTCCTGCCTACAGGTCGTGTGTCGCGACCGAGATTCATGAATCGCGGTCGCGACACGACAATTTCTGGGAGATTCATTTCTCTTGAAACTTGTTGTCGTCGCTGAACTTGTAGGGATTCCATAATCCCTACCGAGATTCACGTCCTGGTGGCTGAAATACACATATATTAACTCCGTATTAACTTAATCTTCTTGCAATTATGTCCTATTAATGAAGGTATCCTGTAACTTAAAAACACAATTAAAACATTAAATGAAGGGAAAACCAAAGGTTTAACCTTATCAAATCTGAGTTAATGAACCATTAAATGTCTTAAATAGAGTTTAATGTAACATAAATGAACATTAATTTGTTAAGGCAATTGAATGTAAAATAAATGCACATTAGTCTTATATTATTATCACTTATTAGTATTAACATTCATGTGTACAGATTCATTGCTGAATATTTATAACTGCAAGCAGACATAATTCATAACAAAAGATGAAATCATGAAGGGAAATTAAAGTTTTATTGTATGAAACATATATTTACAAACATTGACTAGAACATATATACAAGGAAAATTAAAAACAAACCTATGTACAAACTATATACACACAATTTAAAATCAAACAGAACAAAACAAATCAAACGAAATTCTCATCCCTTTGAATTGGGATTCGCATACCACGGGCCCGATCGATCTTGGCTTAAACGAAGATCTGTCTTTCTTCAAAAGAAAGAAATCATGGGCCAACTCGGAAAATTCTCTCGACAAGTCCCTTACTTTCCTGGAATTCATAGTCAAGGATAGGGAATGGTTCTTTATCAGTCCATTGAATTGAAACTGATGATTCCACAAATAATGTTCCCGAACCCAACCTTTCATTCCTTTGAATGTGATGCGACAACTAATCCCTCCATTAAGATCTTTGAGGAATTAATGGCGTTGCCTTGGAAAATGTCTCCCAACACATACAATTTAAGAGAGAAAGTCATGTTTGGAAGAAAATATGTCTGTAACCTTTAGATATGTGGTCAGAATTCTGAAAGAGATGAAGTGAAATAAAAGAAGAATTTTGATCCTTACTGAAATACATAGGTTAACAGAATGAAATATTATGTTTGTTGAAAATGAAATGGTGTCAATTGGTGCCTCTTGGGTGATAAACTGACACAATTTTCGAATTTTTCAGCAAAGGATGTAAGAAAAATGGAGAAACGAAGGTGACAGGTCGAAATAATGACCGTGTCGCGACCGAGATTCCAGAATCTCGGTCGCGACACGCTTTTCCCCACCTGGGAAAAGGCTTGTCGAAACCTCATTCGCTCGTCTCGGTAGAGATTTGATAATCTCGGTAAGTTCAGAAATTTCCAAGCCATTCCTGAATAAAACCTAAACTTGAAATCTCTACTGAGATTTCTGGAATCTCAACTGAGATTCCTGAAATTTCACTAAACACATAAAAAATTTCGGAAAATCAATTAAAAACATGATTTTAATAAATTTTTATTGAATAAAACTTGTTTATACACAAATCAAACTTATGAAATAAAAATAAAACAAAAATAAATTAAACTAAAAACAAATAAACATAAAAATTATGAACAAGAAATAAGAAGAATGAAAATTAAAAAGTATGCAAACTAAAGTAATTTTCATAAAAATGGGTCCACAAATTCAATCGCTTGAATTGGAGCGCCTTCATACTCAAAAATATTTTTTAAACTATGTGAAGACTTTAATTTGTTGGTTTCAAAAAAAAAATCATGACTTATGAAAAATGAAAAGGTGTCTTTTGTGCCTTTTGGTGGATAAAATCTAAAATTAGAAATTAAATACATAGAGAGGAAAATTATTTATTATTTTTTTAGATTCTTTTTTTTCAAAATATGTGTATCGTGGTCGAGAAATTGGAATATCGATCGTGACACGTCTTGTCCCTTGGCAAGTAATGCTTTGCATTGGTCCTTTCTAATGTCTATAGAGATTTTCAAAAATCTCAGTTGAGATTTAAAAATCTCAGTAACTTCAGAAATTTTATAAGGCATTGAAAGTAAAAATGTAACATCCCTAAAACCCTAACATATACATATCCCCACATTCATATATGTTTTCATGATTGAATACATACATTTTAGATTCATCTCATTGGCATTGGAAGTTTCGTATGCATAATGCGATTATCATGTGATTAGTAGACGATTAGTGTGTCGTTAAGATGTAACGATTGGTTAATTGAGTTAAAACTTAAATGAATGAATGAATATGTCCTTAATTGATCAAATTAGACTTGTGGAAGGCTGGAAATGAGTTTTGTGAGCAAGCACCTCACTTAAGCACGAGGTGTCACCCAAGATTGAGACAAAATGCACCTCTTCATTTCAAATGGATGTACACAACTCATTCTTTATGCTTTCTAGCCACAATTTCGACCAAAGCTTCAGAAAAGCCTTCATTGTTCATACCCTAAACCTCTCCAAAGAAAACTCTTCCAATTTCTTCCATTTTCAAGCCAAACAAGTTAAGTTAGGAAGCATACTAGGTGATAGACACAACTTGAAGGTTAGTATGTAGTTTTAGCTTGTTTTCTATGAGTTGGAGATTCTGAAATACCTAGGTATGATCATAGGATTTGTTGTGGATGAGTTGTGATTGAGTTTGTTGAGTTTTGGTGTTGTTTAAAGTGGTTATAGTCTGTCCAAATGAAAGATATGTATCAAGTGCCTTAAACAGAAATCTAGGGTACTGCTTTCAGTA
Source organism: Euphorbia lathyris (assembly GCF_963576675.1). Taxonomy (NCBI): domain Eukaryota; kingdom Viridiplantae; phylum Streptophyta; class Magnoliopsida; order Malpighiales; family Euphorbiaceae; genus Euphorbia; species Euphorbia lathyris. The sequence continues at coordinate 83,547,846 of NC_088917.1, read as the reverse complement.
ATTTTGGAGCATGTTTTTCATATTGATATTTTTCGAATTTGAAGAAACATAAAGAATAAACTATGTTCCTATATGTGTCATGAAACCCTCTGTAAAATATGGGACTTTAATTCCATATATAGAGGAAGAAAACCTAGATGGATCATGACTGCCTCGAAATTGAATGTCATGTGAGGCAGCCATGTTGATGTAGCATTTTGAGGACCTTAGAGTCATAATTTAGGAAAGTTTATTTATAAAATAGTGTTCCTAACTACTTGAAGTATATGTATGTAAAATTATTTGACAATCCATTGTGTTTAGTGTGAGCTAGGTTGAGTGAATTATGGTAGATGCAAATCTGGGTAGTCTGTTTCTTGGCTGAAAACAAGACATAATCATTTTGCATGCCATATATTGTGTAGAAGTGATATTAATGTGAATTTTGGATATGTTATATCTATATATGTCTAGTTTCAGTAGGTTCAAGAAACAGGACATTTGGATTCATATAGAGAAAGTTATGGCAGAATGTGTGCAAGTAGGTCATGTGATGATCTAAGACAAAAGGATTAGATTGCATGAACTTTGTGGAGTTAGTGTCTTGTAAATCATATAAAATTCATTAGTTTATATTTTCATTAAGTTTATGTTAAGGCTAATTGTATAAATGTTATGTGACATTAGGAGGACAAGGTGCAATTGAACGCACACCCGATCGTGTTAAATAGATCGAACCAAGTGCGACGGTAAGCATATTGCTTATATATGTGTATGAATGTATTGTGCCTTGTGACTTGTTGAGTGTGAGATGTGGTTGAATCTGATATGAATGATGTGAATAATGTTTGAGTGTTTGTGATGCGTCATGATTGATAAGAAAGTGATATAATTGAGTATGTTGCAGTGTTATGAGTAAATACGGCATGTTGAGCCTTGTGCACATACTGGAACTGAATAATGGTTGGATTATAAATGAATATGAGCTTGCTTAGATGGATATGTGAAATGGTCCAAGTTGAGAGTGCTATCCGAATATTGTGAGCCGAAAGCACATGTGTTGAGATATATGAGTACGTGAGTTGAGTGTAACTCCTCCGTAGCACAGATGATTGTATTCTGAATTTAGTGAGCCGGAATACAGATTGGGCCCAAGGACCATTTTATATATATTTTCTAAGTACAGCAAGGCCTTTCTAAAATAAGTATTACTATAATAAGTGAAACAGGTGAATAAATTCTAACTTGGTACTGATGATATATTTTGATTTGTGCTCTTTACATTACCTTTGTATATACATATATGCGTAATATGTTTATTGAGTAGGCAGCTCACCCCTTGCCAACGGATTTTACAGGTTAGGTGGAGTTCTTCTTGCTTAAGGTCGCACTAGCAGTGTCAGTCCATTCTCATCTAGGCATTTTGGAGTCTTGTGATGTACTTTTGTTTTGTAAATCCTCTATGTAGGATAATGACTTAAACGTGTATTGTAAATGCTTTCTCTTATGTATAATATGTAAAGTTTATATGAGATTGAAGGTTATATGATTGAGAATTGAAAGCATGTCTATAACTGATATTGTGTGAGATATCATGTGATCCAAGTGAGGGGGTTACATTTAGTGGTATCAGAGCGGGTCTACTTTCCTAGGGATTAGGTTGTGTATGACTTGTTTTGGATTCCTAGGTTAAGACCACATAATCATATTTTCTTATTCTAAAGCATGTTGACATGGTCATGTTTCATGTAGGGTTATGAAGTCTGATGGTGAGAATGGACAATCCAGTAATGTGTCTAGTCATGGTTCAGTTGGTCATGTTCATGAGTCTGGGGGCTCAGAACATATAGGAGCTTCAGGACATGCAGGTTATCCGCAGGGTTACAACCAGTTTGAAGAAATGATGGGAATCTATTTGGCTCAAGGTCAGCCTCAGCCACGTGTTCAAGCTCGTCGAGATGCGCCAATCTTTGATAAAAAATTTGAAAGGCTTAAAAAGATGGGTGCAACAGAGTTTGAGGGTAGCACAGATCCTGATATAGCTGATAAATGGTGGGCCAAGATTGAAGATGTACTTGAGAACACAGAATGTCGACTAGACTCAATGGTCAAATATGTTTCTAATATTTTCACTGGAGAAGCTTTAGAATGGTGGAGATCTATAAAAAGGACAAGAATTAGAACTGAAATAACATGGGATATTTTCAAGAAGTTGTTCACTAATAAGTACATGCCAATGATATACAAAGATAGGGAACAAACAGAGTTTTTGACCCTTATGCAGGAGGATATGTCTGCGGCTGAATACGAGCTTAAGTTTAACACCTTAGCCAAATATGCACCTGCAAATGTGGCTACAGAAGAAGCAAAATGTCATAGGTTTGAACATGGTCTACACCCAGATGTTAGAATGGGGATTCATGCACATGAAACGAGCTTTAGATTGTTAGTAGAATCTGCACTCAGAGCTGAGGAAATTGTGAAAGATAGAGAACAACTAATATGTTTGATATATAATGAGATAATAATTAGGAATTCTATTCCGAATTGAATTCCTATTCAGTAACCTAATTCTATCTAACTAGGGATTAGATACAAGAGATTATAAATACCCCCCACTATGTGATTTTCGAAATCCTTCAACCCTAATCCAAGGCTAGTGATTTTCGAAACCTACCCTAAAGAAAGAAAGAGAATTTTTGACCCCCAGTTCGAGGATGAGATTTTCTTCGGCTTCCTTCCGATCAATTGATTTCATCTATTTCTTTTATCTTTGATATTGTGTTGATTAATTAGAGGCAATCTATTTTGGTTGCTATTCAACGGTTGATTCTAACTTAATCTTCCCGTGTTTTATTTCGTGCTTGGGAACTCGGAGAAGAGTTGTGGGCACTTCATTAACAACGGTAGATTCATCATCAAAAGGTAATTCTTCTTATCCCTCTTTATATGAAATAACGATTAACGGATCCTACGGTTAATGGAAATAGGTTAAAATTTTTATATTTCCGCTGCTATACCTTAGCCTAATTTCCAACAGTTGTATCAGAGTCATCGTTAAATCCGTTATTTCATATATGAAAATTTAGAAGTTTTTCAATAGGATTGAATAAATATTTATAGTTAGGATTAATTAACAAATTGTTTTGATTAATTAATTCTAAAGATAAATAAGTTTTAATTAATTGTTAATTAAAATAGATTATGCGTATGTTCCTAATTATTTTGGTTGATAATCATCATAATAAAATCTATTAGTTTTGTAGTTAGATTGATAAAATCAGTTTTATTAATTCTAAAGATAAAGCGGAAATCTATAGTAGTTTTTCCTATTTTCTGAAAATCGTTTTAAAACTGTTTTAGAACTGATATATATATATATATATTTAAAATTATTATAAAAAAAATTGCGACAGCAGCTCGAGTCGCGCCTCGCGGCGCGACTGGCCGCTGTCGCGCGGCTGCTGCCTCGCGGCAGCAGCCGCGTGCGGCGCCTGGCTTGCGGCAGCGGCGGTTCAGCCGTCCTATTAAATTGTTTAAAATCGGTTTTTATATATATTTGAATATATATGTTTCAGAAATTGATAGTTTTCTGTTTTGATTATCGAATGAAAATTTGTTTAAAAGTTTGTTTTACCAATTTGTAAATCAAAATGTCAAATGAATTGAAATCAAAATAATTGGGACGTGCATAATTGACATTTTATATAGTTATATTAATCTAAGGATTAATATAAAGATACGAAACTATTAGAAGTAAAATTGGATGAAAGTTAATTTAATAAGTTAATGTGATTAACCTAAATATTACATAAAATAGTTATGTAATCAACCAATTAAATTTATTTAATTGAGTCTATGCATGTTTGGAGTTATGGACATATTTGGACCCTCTTTTAGTCTTTTGGTATTTTTGAAATAGGGCCTGCGAGTCCTGCCTTTCTACTATCTATTGTAATTTCTCCTCTCGTCTAATTCCCTTCAATTCAATTGAAGTTTTCTTTAGTAGTATAGAAATTAATATGTAATTTCAAGGCACCATGGAGAAGACGGATGACCTAAAGAGAAATATGTAATAGTTAGTATTTCCTTAGGTTTGCCCTTTTATTCCGTCTCTGGCTCGACGGAATAATTTAGATGATATGTCCATAACGCCAATGTATGTGAATGTATGTGTCTGATGTATGCTAAAGCAAATCAAGACTAAGTTAGATTATGAGACCTAAAATAAAATCCCTCATTAAAAAGTTAAGTAAATAAACAAGTTATTAAAAACGGTTGCCCCTCCCTAATATTATAATTCAGCCGGCAGTACTGGGGGCCTTTGGGTTGTTGAGCAAACTCAAGCTCGGGGTCTTATGGTAACACCTGAATTATCGAAAATTACTTTTCATGAATATGGGGTAATACTTAAATTAGATTATGATAATTGGATGAGCAAACTCGTGTTGTCATAAACTAATGGGCAATATGGTTGGGATTAATGTGAATAGCATATTAGTTACTAATGTGGTTAGTAACCCAATAACCTAGGAATCACATTAAAGATGTGATTGATTACATGAATCTACCTAACGAATGAGACTAGCTTGTTAAGCAAACTCAAGGCGAAATCTCAGGAGTTAGGATCCTAGCTCAGTAAAGGATTTGTGAAATTCTTCGAATTAATATGGAGGGCTATTAATTTGGCAAAATAGTGGGAGCAATCTAAAATAAACTAAAAGGCCTATAATTTTAGATTGATATACTTTAAGCAAATGAATGACATACGTTTACTCTTTCTCACTCTCAGGTTTAATTAAACACACTCTTAAAATCATGACTAACACCAATCTGCAAAACATTCTTACCGATAACAAATTGAATGGTTCAAACTTCACCGACTGGTATCGCAACCTCAAAATTGTTTTGAAGTTCGAGAGGAAAGGGTATGTACTTGATACACCGATACCCCCTTACCCAACGGATGATGCTCCCTACCAAGAATTTTATGCCTACTTGAAGCATAAATCTGATGACGATCAAACAGGAGACATCATACTTGCATCCTTGACACCGGAAGTAAAAAGGCAACTACATTCAGATATGGATGCCTATTCCATGGTCAAGCACCTAAAAGAGTTATTTGTGAATGAAACTCGGTGCGAGCGCTTCGAAATAACAAAGGAGTTATATAAAAGCAAGATGCAGGTGGGCACATCTGTAATGGCACACTGTGCCAAGATGATCAGCCTTATCACCAAGTTTTCTAGTATTGGAGATGCGATGGACCATGAACTAAGTGAAAACTTACTTCTTCAGTCCCGCCCCGAGAGTTACTCACAGTTCATCATGAACTACCAAATGAGTGGCTTGCAAACCTCTCTTGTAGAGCTTGCACATATGCTCGAGTCAGTCGAGCCCATTATAAAAGAAAACGAGGAGATACTGGCCCTTGCTATTGAAGGATCAAGGAAAAGGAAAGGGATCTCTCCCAATCCAAACCATCTTGATAAAGGCAAGGAGCTGTGCTCACCGAAACGAAGGGAAAGGAATTAAAGAAGCCCAAAGGAAAGTGCTACTATTGTGGTGACTTGGGGCATTGGAAGAGGAACTGCATGGAGTACCTAACCTTCCTCAAGAAGGAAAATGACGGTGCTTCAGCATCTGGTATGTTTTATATTGAAATAAATACAGTTTCACAGTCTGAATCTTGGGTACTTAATACCGGATGTGGATCTCATATTTGTACAAATATGCAGGAGCTAAAACAGACTAAGGAACTAAAGAAAGGAAGCATAAACTTGCGAGTGGGAAATGGAGCAAGAGTTGCTGCCCTCGCAATTGGAGATTATGTTTTGAATTTGCCCTCTGGGCTTGTAATAGAATTAAGGAACTATTTGTATGTTCCACAAATGTCTCGCAACATTATTTCTATTAGCCGTCTTGTTGACGACGGTTTTCATATTTCAATAAAAGACAAACATTGCGATTTTTATAAAAATTCGATCTTTTATTTTTCAGGAATATCACAAAATGGGATTTATGTGTTAGATGACAAGATTTCTGTTTTCGCAATTAATACCAAAAGACATAAGCTAGATAATTCAACTTACTTGTGGCATTGTCGTTTAGGCCATATAAACAAGAGACGCATGCTAAAGCTACATTCGGATGGGCTTATAGATCCAATCGATCCCGAATCATTGGAAACATGCGAATCATGTTTAAAAGGTAAAATGACAAAGACACCCTTTAGCAATAAAGGTGAGCGTGTATCAGACACTCTAGGACTCATTCATTCAGATGTATGCGGTCCTATGTCAGTCCAAGCAAGAGGAGGATTCAGATTCTTCATAAGCTTCATAGATGACTATACCCGATATGGTTACATCTACTTGATGAAGCACAAATTGAGAAATTCAAATGCTTCAAGAATGAAGTAGAAAATCAATTAGGAAAGAAAATAAAGACGCTTCGATCTGATCGAGGTGGCGAATATCTTTCAGATGATTTTCTGAATTATCTAACTGAATGTGGGATATGCTCACAATGGACACCTCCCTATACACCACAACACAATGGTGTATCCGAGAGGAGAAACCGTACCCTACTAGATATGGTACGATCCATGATGAGCATGGCCTTACTTTCAAAGACGTTCTGGGGCTATGCCTTAGAAACTGCCCTCTTCACCCTAAACCGAGTACCAACTAAATCTGCTAGTTCCACACTATATGAATTGTTCATTGGTAGGAAACCCCTGTTTTCATTTATGAGAGTATGGGGTTGTTCAGCATTTGTCAAATGCATTGCGTCCGACAAACTAGATTCGAAAAATCTGATAAATGTTTCTTCATTGGATACCCTAAGGAAACTAAGGGATATTACTTCTATCATCCAGATGATCAGAAAGTAATTGTATCCAGGCACGCAACCTTCTTAGAGAAAGAGTTTCTCGAAGAAACACAAAAGGGAAGCATGATTGAACTTGACGAAGTTCAAGAAGAAGAAACACCGACTGAAACAACGGAGGCGGTTGAGGTACCCGAAGTAGTCCCATTAGATGAGACTCTAGTGCCACCTATTCGTAGATCACAAAGAGTTCGTGAACTCCCAGTTAGATATGGTTTTCTAGTGGGAGATGATAATGAGGTTCTCGTGTTAGACGACGAACCCGAAAACTACGAAGAGGCTCTTACTAGTCCAGATTCTAAAGCATGGCTTGAGGCCATTGATTTTGAAATGGATTCCATGTATACTAACCAAGTGTGGACTTTGGTTGATCCACCCGAAGGGATAAAACCCATTGGGTGCAGGTGGATCTTCAAAAAGAAGACTGACATGGATGGAAAGGTTAGCACCTACAAAGCTAGGTTAGTAGCGAAAGGATATCGTCAGAAGCAAGGAATTGATTATGACGAAACTTTCTCTCCTGTGGCTATGTCCAAATCAATCAGAATCATGCTTGCTATTGTCGCTCACTACGATTATGAGATTTGGCAAATGGATGTGAAAACAGCTTTCCTAAACGGAAACCTACTTGAGGATGTATATATGATGCAACCTGAAGGTTTCATATCAAAGGATGCAAACAAAGTTTGCAAACTTCAGAGATCCATTTATGGACTCAAGCAAGCATCAAGAAGCTGGAATAAGCGTTTTGACGAAACCATAAAACAATTTGGTTTCGAACAAAATTGCGAAGAAGCTTGCATTTACAAGAAAGCAAGTGGGAGCTCTATAGCATTTCTCATACTATATGTGGACGATATATTATTAATGGGAAATGACATTGCTCTACTACAGTCGGTAAAAGTATGGTTATCTGGTAACTTCTCAATGAAAGACCTTGGTGAAGCAGCTTATATACATGGTATAAAGATCTACAGAGATAGATCGAGAAGACTGCTTGGTCTTTCACAGGCTACATACATTGAAAAGGTGCTAAATCGGTTTAGCATGCTTGAATCGAAACGAGGTAACTTACCCATGCTATATGGAGTAAAGTTAAACAATCATCAATGTCCTAAAACCGATGATGACAAAAGACGCATGGCTGTAGTCCTGTACGCCAGCGCAATCGGTTCGATTATGTATGCTATGCTATGCACTAGACCTGACGTAGCGTTCGCGTTATCTGTAACGAGTCGTTACCAAGGAAATCCGGAAGACGAGCATTGGATTGCCGTCAAGAACATTCTTAAGTACTTGAGAAGAACTAAAGATATGTTCCTAGTGTACGGAGAAGGTGATCTAAAAATAGAAGGATTTTCAGACGCAAGTCATCTCACATATGAGAATGATTTTAAATCCCAATCAGGATACCTGTTTATCTTGAATGGGGGCGCGGTCAGTTGGATGAGTTCCAAGCAGGGAAGCGTAGCTTTCTCTACGACCGAGTCAGAGTATATCGCAACTATGGAAGCAGCAAAGGAAGCGGTTTGGATTAGAAAGTTCATTACAGAACTTGGTGTGGTGCCTGACATTGTAAATCCCATCACACTGTATTGTGATAACTATGGAGCCATTGCGCAAGCAAAGGAACCGCGGTCGCATAATGCATCCAAGCATTACCTTAAGCGATACCACATCATAAGAGAGATTGTGGCTAGAGGAGATGTGAGAATAGAAAGAGTACCTACAGAGGACAACGTTGCAGATCCGTTGACAAAGCCCTTAACCTAGAGAGTACATGATCGTCATCTAACTTCTACTGGGATAAGTTTTAGAAACAATTGGCTTTAGTCCAAGTGGGAGTATGTTGGGCTTTAGTGTCCTATAGACAATTGTTCTAGGATACAAACTTAATGTAAATGAAGTGTTCTTTATATCATTTGTTTTAATGAGATATATGTTTTATAACTATATAAAGGCAATCCCTTTTAAGCACTAAATAAAGTCTAATAAAAGGAAATCTGTAAGTTTGTTTAAAGTGATCATAAAGTGTTCATACAAGCATGAAGTGAGACTAAACTTTATGATAAACTAATAAACTTAAAACCACCCCAAGTCAAGTGATATGCCCAGGATTGACATATCACTGTTGAGACTTGCATGTAACAATGTCTTCTGTCCGACAGAAAGCTGATCTCACAAGCTTCATATATACAGATATCTGGACAGTTACGTGGATCCAATGAAAGGGAGTTCATTAGGATTGGGGATCCGATTTGAGATAACAGGATGGGTAGATTCATCCTTGTCACCTATTCATCTCATTGGTATTAATAGGTATAACTAATCCTCAGACTCAAAGGAATATTAATTGGTATTCTGGATTACGGAATGTGACGCGTTGACTCTGGTGTAACACGATCCTTAACAGAGATGACTCTGGGGTGTGAACAATAGACGTTGGGTATCACAGGAAGTCATTGCGGGATCGTTATATATTGGATTGAGCATTTATCACTCCCGATAAATGGGAGATACATCCAAGGATCGCTTGTGGAAGACTCGACTCTAAATCCTTGCAAGGTGATAGCTTAAGACTTGAAATACAGATTTCACTTAACCTATCTATTTGAATTGACTCGATCTGTACAAGTAAAACGAACGTCTCGCTATATGTGACTTGACATAATCCATAGTCATAAGATTCAGTTCAAGGATGTAGTTGATAAAGGATCGAATTATACTGTAACTAATACGGAAAGGATAACGACAGAATCAACCTGTCTTCTTATTGCTCTGGGGGAAGGATTACGGACTTGCTAATCACATACTCTGTACATCATTCCGTTATGCAAAGATTAAATATAATTCTTTGAAAATTAATTTAATAGTTGCATACGGCCAGTAGTAATAGGAACCTAATGGGTCACACATAAGACTTGGAACCAAAAAGAGAGATAGATGTTAATTAATTGATGGAAGCCCAATTGAGCCCAATGAGGCCCATGGACCATAAGGGGGTCGAAATTCATGTATGGTATATGAATAATTAATTTGATTTTAATCAATCCTAATTAGATTAGGATTATGAATTAAATTAATTAAGAGATAAATAAGTTAGGAGTTTTAATTAGATTATAATACTCCTATTATTATCCAATAAGGTTATTATTATTATCCTTAATATGTTAGATATATAATGAGATAATAATTAGGAATTCTATTCCGAATTGAATTCCTATGTGAGTAACCTAATTCTATCTAACTAGGGATTAGATACAAGAGATTATAAATACCCCCCACTATGTGATTTTCGAAATCCTTCAACCCTAATCCAAGGCTAGTGATTTTCGAAACCTACCCTAAAGAAAGAAAGAGAATTTTCGACCCCCAGTTCGAGGATGAGATTTTCTTCGGCTTCCTTCCAATCAATTGATTTCATCTATTTCTTTTATCCTTGACCTTGTGTTGATTAATTAGAGGCAATCTATTTTGGTTGCTATTCAACGGTTGATTCTAACTTAATCTTCCCGTGTTTTATTTCGTGCTTGGGAACTCGGAGAAGAGTTGTGGGCACTTCATTAACAACGGTAGATTCATCATCAAAAGGTAATTCTTCTTATCCCTCTTTATATGAAATAACGATTAACGGATCCTAGGGTTAATGGAAATAGGTTAAAAATTTTATATTTCCGCTGCTACACCTTAGCCTAATTTCCAACATGTACTAGTGTTGGGAAGACTGAAGAGTTCCCTATTATGATTGGAGTGCATCAAGGTTCTGCACTAAGCCCATTTCTTTTTGCCATCGTTATAGATGAAATAACGAGTTCACTTCAAGATGGTATACCATGATGCATGTTGTTTGCAGATGATATTATGTTGGTTGATGAGACGAAAGAAGGTGTGGAGAGGAAGTTGGAACTATGGAGACAAACTTTAGAATCTAGAGGCTTTAAGTTGAGCCGAAGTAAGACAGAATATTTGTAGTGTAAGTTTAGCAACGATAGAAGTAGGGAGGCAGGGAAAATCACCCTAGATGGGAGAGTTTTTCAGGCCTCGGAGTGCTTCCGTTATTTAGGATATATTATCCAAATGGATCGAGAAGTAGATGGGGATGTTGCTCATAGGATTAAATCTGGTTGGGCGAAGTGGAAGAGTGTTACGGGTTTCCTTTGTGACCCCAACATTCCTAATAGATTGAAGGGAAAATTCTACCGCACGACAATCAGACCAGCATTGTTATATGGTACGTAGTGTTGGGCAGTGAAACAATGTCACATTCATAAGATGTTGGTGGCGGAGATGCATATGTTGAGATGGATGTCTAGTCATACGAGAAAGGATAAAGTGAATAATGAAATAATTAGGACAAAAGTAGGGGTTACATCTATTGAGAATAAAATGAGGGAAAACCGACTAAGGTAGTTTGGCCATGTAAGACGAAGAGCGCTTGATGCGCCGGTTAGGATGACTGAAGAGTGGCAAAGAGATGTAGTGGTGATGGGTAGGGGTAGACCTAAGCAAACTTGGAGTAGGGTGATCGAGAGTGATATGAGTTTATTAGGGATTGAGGAGAATATGGTATATGACAGGGTGGAGGGAGAGAATTTGTGTCGCTGACACGACTTGATTGCACGGTTTCATCTAGTCTTAAGGACCAATCTACAGGCCTAAGTGAATATGTTCTTTTTCAAGAAATTCACCAAAACCCCAGAGTCATTAGTAGGGAGAGCTACCACTTCCACCCATTTAGATACATAGTCTACAACCACGAGTATGTATTGATTATTATGGGACATGGGGAAAGGTCCCATAAAATCAATACCCCATACATCAAATATCTTACAATTAAGAATGGAATTGAGAGGCATGTCATGACGGCTGGAGATATTTCCAGTTCATTGGCACGTATCATAAGTTCGGGTGAATTGTTGAGCATCTTTAAATAAAATGGTCCAATAGAACCCGCATTGTAATACCTTAGTAGGCGTTTTGTCCATCCCATGGTGTCCTCCTTGCTCCTTTTAATGATATAACTGTAAGACTGCTGCTGCCTCCTCTTATGGTATACACCTTCGGATGATGTTATCAGCACATATCTTGAATAGGTAAGGTTCATCCCATAGATATTGTCGGATATCATGCAAAAACTTGCGTTTCTATTGATAGGTTATGTTTGTGGGTAGAATGTCACCTGCAAGATACTTAGCAAAATCAGCAAACCAATGTGTATTTACAAAATTTAGAGATAGGGGGTGCTCATCAGGGAAAGTTTCCAATATCTCGCTTTCGAATCGTGCTTCCCCTATTTTTGGTTCGATACGTGAAAGGTGATCAGCCAATTGATTTTCTACACCCTTTTTGTCTCAAATTTCTATGTCAAATTCTTGAAGGAGAAGTACCCATCTTATTAAGCGGGGTTTGGCGTCCTATTTTTCTAGGAAATATTTAAGAGCATAATGGTCAGTATAAACAATGACTCTAGATAGTACAAGATATGACCAGAATTTATCAAAAGCAAATACTACATCTATAAGCTCTTTTCATATGGTTGTATAGTGTTATTGAGCCTCATTAAGAGTCTTACTAGCATAAAGTATTGGCTGACAAATGTTCCATCTTTTCTGTCCTAAACATGCTCCTACTGAGCTGTCACTCGCATCACACATCAGTTCGAAGGGAAAATCCCAATCCGGACTGATCATTATTGGAGCCTTAACTAGTTTATCTCTAAGTAAGTTAAAGGTTATCATGCACTCATCAGTGAAGATAAATGGTGCATATTTCATTAGGAGTTGGGTTAGGGGTTTTGAGATTTTAGAAAAATCTTTTATGAATCTCCTATAGAAACCCGCATGTCCTAAGAAACTCCTCACTATTTTCACACTAGTAGGGGGGAATTTATCAATAACTTCTATTTTAGCTGGGTCTACATCTATTCCCCTATGTGAAATCTTGTGCCCGAACACAATGCATTCATGAACCATGAATTGACCCGTTTCCCAATTTAAGATTAGGTTAGTGTCTTCGCATCTTTAGAGTACCTTTTCTAGATTTAGCAAACACCTATCAAATGATGACCCAAAAACAGAGAAATCATCCATGAATTCCTCTATTATATCAAAAAGATGGCCATCATACACCTTTAGAAGGTGGCCGGTGCATTGCAATCCGAATGGCATTCGCCTATAAGCAAAGGTGCCATAAGGGCACGTGAAAGTGGTTTTCTCTTGATTCGAAGGATCGACGAGAATTTTCAAATAGCCTGAATACCCATCTAAACAGCAAGAAAAGAGGTTACCTTCCATCCGTTCAAGCATATGATCAATGAATGGAAGAGGGAAGTGGTCATTCTGGGTGGCGTCATTCAATTTTCTGTAATCAATGCACATACGCCATTCGGTCACGTTCCTCATGGATATTAACTCTTCTTTCTCATTCTTCATCACCGTCGTCCTCCTTTTCTTTGGCACAACTTGCACCGGGCTCACCCATGGACTGTCAGAGATAGGGTATATAATGCCTGCATCTAAGAGTTTGATTACCTCACTCTTTACCACCTCTTTCATCTTTGGGTTTAGTCGTCTTTGGGGCTGAACCGACGGTTTTATTTGCTCATCCATAAATATATTGTGGGTGCATATTTTAGGGCTGATTCTTTTGATGTCAGAAATTTGCCACCCAATTGCCTTTATGTGCTTCCTTGGCACTGCTGCAAGTTGTTCCTCCATTTTTCCTGTCAATTGAGAATAAATTATTATAGGTAAAGATGAAGGGGGAGATAGAAATACATATTTAAGATGTGGAGGTAAAGGTTTGAGTTCTAGAATAGGAGGCTTTTTAATGGATGATTTCTGTTTAATACGGTCCTCATTTTCTAGTTGTCGCACCCATTCTACTGTCTCAAGATGCTATAGCTGAGGCTCCTATCATGCAACTGTGATGAGGTCATTTTGTACATCTGCTCGTTGAGTAAGGTCATCTACTCATCGAGTAGTGTCCTCTACTCACTGAGTACGGTTTGGGATCAGCTCCTTAAGTGCACCTTCTTTGAATTCCTCCCTAACGATGACTTCTGATAGGTCCAAAAAGTTGCATGCTTCGGCATCATCATGGTGTCTCATGGATTTGAAAACATCAAAGGTGATTTCCTCCTCTTGCATCCTCAGTATGAGTTTCCCCTCTTGGACGTTGATAAGTGCTCATCCGGTTACAAGGAAAGGTCAACTGAGTATGATATGCACCTTGTTGTCCTCCTCCATGTCCAATACCACAAAATCAATGGGGAATATGAATTTGTCCACCTTGACCAGCAAGTCTTCTACTATTCCGCTTAGGTATTTGATCGAGCGATCGACTAGCTGGAGTGAGACTGAGGTCTTCTTTAGTTCCCCAAGGCCTAATTTCCGAAAAACAGAAAGTGGCATCAGATTAATACTCGCCCCAAGATCACATATTGTGCATGGAATGCTAAAACTACCCAGATTTTTTTTGTTTTGTTGGTAGTTTTTTCAATAGGATGGCAGAACACCTTTCGATTGATGTCACCGTTTCGTGATCCTCTAATCTTCTTTTCTTGGACAATATATCTTTTAAAAACTTAGTATATATTGGCATGCTCTCTAATGCTTCCGCAAAGGGAATGTTAATGTTAATCGTTTTAAAGATGTCCAGAAATTTAGAAAGGTGTTTTTCAACTTTTTGTTTGTGCAACATTTGAGGAAAGGGGACCTTAACCGGTGTTGGTTGCACATTACAGTCAGAAAACAACTTTGATCAAGAAGATTTAGATGGGAATGGATCAAGGATTTTTCAGAGGCAAAGTGATGCGCCCTCGAGCTGTCGCTCGGAAGCTCACTAAGGGATAAGTGTACCCCGTTGTTATCAAGTTATAAAATCTGGACAAGTTCAGGTATCGAATCCACACGATTATACCACAAATACCAAATTACTAGGCTTCTAATGTTATCTAGGCTGTGGGGGGTTTAGATTGAGTTTTATCTAAATTAAACCTACTCTTAAGTGATCTTAAGCAAGGTAAGCTAACTTGGAAGTGGATGGAATGATACGATAATACTATTTTCAACCTAATTTAACACTTAAATACTAATCTAATCTCAGTTGTTTAGGCCTAAGGCGCTTAAACCTACTTATCCTTCTAATGTTCCTAGTTCGTTATTCGTTTGTCAGGAGAAAATAGCTCTTTGGTTCAGCAATTTGGGTCTTACTAACTACAAGGTTGCCTCATAGGTTCTTCGATTAGGGTTAATCAAATTCGACTCGCAATATGAACCTAGAAGTTATTTGGATTATTGAATGATTTAAACCAATTAGTTAAAGCATAAACAGAAAGGAAACAACAATCAATGGAGAAATTAATACTGAAAATTATATTAAAGATGAAAAGAGAATTTTCGTCACATATTTACAATCAGCCTAGGATTCATAGGAAAGATCTAAAGCAAACAGGAAATAAAAGAGAATAAAATTCCTTTCAGGGAACCTGTCAACCAAGCAATCGTCTTCCTAGGACTGAAGGATGAACAACCTTGATGAATCCTTGGAGCTCGGAGGAGTTCTTCAATGGCAGACGGAGGAAGGATGTAGGATTCTCAAAGTAGTGGGTAGGTTATTTTACACAAGAGAAAGATAAAAAAATTACATAATAAAAGGTCTTATTTATAGATACAATTGACCTAAAACCTAATTCAAAGTGTTGTCTAATGCAGGTAGGAAGTCCAGGAGCAAAAAAAAAAGGTGTCGTGGGGCCGGGAAGAAGCTTAGTGTTTTCCACCTCATCAAACTACTCCCGAGGGTCCCCGAGATGCAATTTTCTGCCATATTTGTCCTTGTTTAACCTGCACACACACATCAAACTCCAAAAATCATTAGTCCAAAGGTAAAATTGACCACCAGTCTTTAGGTTGGAGTAAAAAATCCTTTTGTTGTGACTTTTGGTGGATCAATTAGCCAAAATAAGTATGGTGAAGTTCAAGCGTGTGCTATTTTGGTGATATTTTGCCTAGAAACACTTAGAAATGTCTAGTAACTACAAAAAGGAATAAAACAAGTGCAAAGACTAAACAACAGACACAAATGCATAAAAGTACGAGAAACACTCGCTTATTTGCCAAAAACTAATTAAAACTACCGTAAAAACCCTACCTAAAGATAGGGGGTTTTGACGCCCATCACGGACTTAGGCTTCGCCTTTGATGATGGTGCCCCTAATGTGGTTGATGAGGGGGCTGCTGAGCATGGGCTGGTGCAAATCTGGGTGGTCCTGGATGAGGTGGAGGTTGATTATTGCTCCAACAGAAATTTGGGTGATTTCTCCACCCCAGATTGTATGTGTTGGAGTACGAGTTGTTTTGTTGCCTGATGAAGTTGGCAACCATGTTAACCTGGTCTGTGAGTGGACAGCCTGTACTCGTATGGCTCGTGTGGCACATGTTTCACTCGACTGAAGCTGGTGTTTTTAGTGCAGTTTGGGGCTGCATTGCTAACATCAGCTGATCAATCTTGGCAGTTAGTGAGTCTAGTTGCCGACTTGGTGACGTTTCTACAGCAAACATGCTCTTCCTTACTGTAGGTTTCTCTGCGTGCCAATGAGCACTCCTCTCGGCCAGCTCCTTGATCAATTCGTACACCACATCTTCATTCTTTTTGAAAATATTTACACCAACAACAGAATCTATTATTGAACGGTTGACTGAAGATAGCCCCCATAGAAGAAATCAACTTGCTGCCATTTAGTCGTGGTGTGGGAACCTTCTCAAGAGCTTTCGGAACCTCTCCCATGCTGTGAATAATGAATCCTGCTCAAATTGTTGGAATGAGCTGATCTCGTTGCGCATATGGGCAGTTTTGGAAGGTGGGAAATACTTTAAAAGGAATTCCTTCATCAGCACGTCCCAACTTGTAATCGTTCCTGGTTCTAATAATCATAGCCACTCTGAAGTATCGTCTCTTAAAGAGAAAGGAAAGAGCTTTAACCGGATGGCTTCGGGAGGAACACCACTATGTTTGACAGTCCCACAATGGAGTAGGAATTTGTTTAGATGTGCATTTGGGTCCTCATATGCTTCCCCACAAAATTGCCACGAGTTTTGAAGCATCTGGATCATAGCCGGTTTGATCTCGAAATTGTTTGCAGCTATCATCGACTCGACTATGCTGGAGGTTTCATCTCCCCTTAACGGCTTAAGGAGCTCTAGAATTGATGGTTTTTCAGCCATTTTTTCTAGTGAGATTTCTTCCTCACGCTTGTCACGTCGAATCATACGAAGAGTTTTTTCAATTTCAATATCAAAGGGCAATGGAGATAAACTTCTAGATCTATGGTGCATATGGAATAAAAATAAAGTAAAATAGGAAAAAGAAATAAGATAAGATTAGTTTAACAAGAATTTGTTAAAATAAGTATAGAAATAAACAATCTCCGGCAACAACGCCAAAAACTTGATAACGATAAAACGTATCTACTCCTAAGAATAAGTGAACTCTATCATTATAAAGTAGTAAACGTTCCTAAGAACGGTATCGATCCCACAGAGACTAGTTTTCTATTCTTTACTCGACTAAAATCCTATATTAACTAATGAGTTGGTTAAGAAGCTTGTTGTTTTTATTACTCTAAGCTGAATGTTAAAAGTTGTGATCTAAGATTTGGTTGTTCTATGAATGGGTGAGAGGCTGAGATATCAGGATTCCTATGTCTGGCTCCTATGGTATCAAGTTATGTAGTGATGTGATGAAGATAAAATTATAAAGACGGTAACTTTCCTTAAGAAGTAAATAACCTCAGCCTAAGATTATTAACTCTATTCCTAATTCCTTAGACCGATGCTTGATCAGGCAAAATCTCTAAGTTACTAGAAAGCATGAATATTAATGAAAGCTAAAGCTAAGCCGTGACTTAAGCTACAAAACCGCACTATCTGGTTAGGGTATAGGTAAAGTTAGGTTTGCTTGATTGAATTGATTACTTGATTAGGTTTCACAATTCAACTCATGTACTAATTATTTGATTAGGTTTCTTAGCATTGAAAGACAATTACTCCTGACTTAATCTTTTAATTAGTTTTTTTTCACAACACAATTTAAATGTTAACTTGATTTAAACCATATTCGCTAAACACGGTTCACCTTTAATCTCAGCCAAATGGTGATTTAGCCCATGATGAAGCTAAGACACACATTAAGGATAAAATGTAGAAGAGGTGAGCCCATGTTTATCAAATACTTTCTTAAGATTCGATATGAGATGGAATACGAGATGGATGAAGAGAATTGAACTTTAATAAGTAAATTGATAAACTTGAGATGAAGAACAAACCAATATGGAGATCTTACAACTAAGGAACAAATGTTCCTTAGTTGATTGAATACAAAACGAATCTAAGCTTACTTGAGTGTAAAATGAACAAAACTAATAACTACTTTAAGCTGAAATTAATAATAACTGGAATTGAATACCTAATACAATGTTTCTAGCCTCTATTTATAGTGTTATTATCACTGTCCTGGTCTAATTAGGTCTTCTATCTATCTTTGAATCGGATTGAGGTGTTTGTCTTTGATCTAAAGTTGAATAATTGAAGTTGAGTTGGAGCAGGATTCGTAAAGCTACTCGTTGAGTAAAGGGGCTTACTCACCGAGTAGGTGTCTAGGATCGAGCATTCAGAGTTGACTTTTGGCTCCAATTCTTTGACTGAGCTTGATGACTGTCTGGTCTGGATGAGTAACATTAACTGAGAAGCTTATGTTACTCGCCGAGTAGAGATTCTTTTCAACCTTCATTTTGCTCCATTTTTACTCCGTTTCTTTCTCGATTGTACCTAAAACACCTCAAAGCGCACATCAACTGTATAATGGAGAGCATACCACATAAACCATGGTAATTAGATGATAATTACTCATAAATAGGCCTAAAACCATGCCTAAAACTCTATATAAAACGGTGCTAACAATTTGTTTTCAGATGACAGATTCATTTCATTGTTTGTCTTCCTATTGTTGTTTAGATGACATTTTTTTATTCAATGTGACTCATTGCTTTCTTCTTTGCCTGGTATTTCAATGGATGAGTTTTTGGTTTTTATTCAGATTGGAATAGAAGTCAATTCATGTTTTTACCTGAATAATGAACTTAACATAGATTTGAAAAATGAGAGGTTAGATGGAACTTTGAAGGTAAGATGTAGGATTACATGCTTTGCCTGTAATGAAAATTCAAATCATTTTTTCATGTAATTAGATTACAAGAGTCGTTAAATAAAATTTAATCCATGGATTTCTCACTCTATTACTGTTGAGCGATTTCAGCAAGTGCACGGTTTCGCTTGTAGTAATAAAAAGATATCGATCCCACAGGGAAAGCTTTTTCAACGAAAACTTATTTTAATTCAGTTTGATTCACGTTTTAGGTTTATAATATGGAAAATCGTTTAATTGGATTTGGTTTTGAGATTGAATTAATAAGAATCAGATTAGAATATGTAGAATGTTAGAAATCAATTCTGTTTTGAATATGGATTACAAAACAGAAACGTTAGTGTTTAAAATAAGAGATTTATTGTGTTCGTTTGCATTAAGCAAATAAATCAATTTTAAACTTTGTATTATTATAAAAGTGTAATATCGTAAACTCCTTCAATTAAAAGGCTTTGAACCGCAGACAATCTTCCTACGGTCGGGATAGATTGCTACCTTAATCAAATTAACACTTATTTGCATAAGAATTAATTTGCCTAAGTGTTCAACAAAGTTTCCTTGTAATGATTTTGAATTTAACTACGTTTTAATGAAAACACCAGAACTCACTTCCGATCGTTTACAAAAGTGCTACATAAAAATTTATTGAATTGCATGAACTTTATTAGATGAATTATGAATTTGATACAAGTTTACAGAGAATAAAAAGCATGGAAGCATTCAAACGACATGAGAGTTTCGGGTCGTCAATCCTTTCCTCAAACCTCGTTAGAGTTTGTCAGGCTCGTGGGTCGAATCTGCTACTTAATCTTCTCGCTGAATCTTCGGAATAGAGACGGGTACTTCTACTACCAAATTGTAAACTAATATGAACAGATCTTAATCTAAATCTAATTGCTACTGTGTTTGTAATTAACTAAGAACAATCTTGTGTACGGAAAGTTTGCTTCACGGAAATGAACTCTAATCTCTGACTCTTTTCTGAGTTAGAGATTCTACATAAACTCTGCACTATAATCTTAATAATCTCACTCTCATATATTCAACTCTGAATCAACTCTTTATTTATAGATGTTGAAGAGTCGTGATTGAAGGGTCGTATCCGTTGTGAAGAATCGTGTCCGTTGTGAAGAGACGTTTCTATCCACCCGAACGGATGCGTTTCTTTGAATTTAAACATGTGAAATGAGTGCTGACAGGAAATCTGAAGTTACCAAGATTCTAGAATCTCGGCCGAGATTCGGGAAGCAGTTTTAAGTGTTCAGAACGGAAAGGAGAAGTGACAGGATTTGGCATATCACGACTGAGAATAAGGAATCTCGGTCGCGACCTGGAATCTCAACCGAGATTCCAGAATCCCTGCCGAGATTCGGAATATTTTTCCCGTTTCTAACTTCGTTCCCGTCTCCTTGTATTGGTGCATTCGTTTTTCTTCGTCTTTTACTCTTTTCGTAGGGTTTTTCCTTCGTTTTTGACCTCTTTTCGTTCATATTTAGATTTTACCAAATATTTAGGTACCTTGCATGAAAGAAACATATTCGGACGTAAAAGTACTCTAAATAGATATAATCAGCACAATTTCATAGCAAAACTGATGTAAATATTAATGATATTTTAGGTGTATTTTGGGCTTAACAAATCTCCACACTTAATCTTTTGCTAGTCCCAAGCAAAATTTCACTGATTTTATTCTTTAACTAATCTCTTTATGAAAATAAAACATATATCTTTGTATTCCTTTTTAAATTAGTTAAGCCGAAAAGATTAACTTCGCATGGCAAATTTGTACGCAAAATATCAAACTAACTAGTACAAAGGCGATATTTCATTCGTCTTGTATTTTCAATTTTAAAATTGAAGTATTCGGGACGATATAAGCACGCATGTTATTGAGTCTTTCGTCTCAAGGCATTTCAAAGCATAAAATTTCCTTTCCCAAACCTAAACTATTTATATGAATTATGATTTGAATAAGTACTTAGGTTTAATTTATTTGCTTAGTTACTCCCGTGATAAGGGTGGTCTCGATCGTAACTTTATATGCATTTTATTTGTGTTGGCTTAAGAGGTATCGACCATGCCATGGGTGGATGCAATCGTTACATTAAAATTTAAACACGATTAATCTTTGCTTTAAATTTTAACGTTCCTTCCATACCTCGATTGTGATAAGGGTGGTCGCAATCGTGGCCAAAAGTACCGTTTACTTAATTTTCTTCCCTTTCATACCTCGATTGTGATAAGGTTGGTCTCAATCGTGGCCAAAAGATAAGAATACGACTTTTTGATTTAATTAACATGAGTTGTGGGAGAAGAAAATTAGCACATTCATCCTATATTGACTTAAAATTCAACATGTATTATGGCTAAAGTTTCCTTAAAAACTTCAATTGGTGTTAATGTAAGACGAAATTTCAAACCGAGCTACAAATTGTTGGTTCAATTTAATGCCTATAAACCTAATTGAAAATTTAAAATAAGATTTATTGTATCATGAATTGCATGATATAAAATAGAGATTGAAAATAAAGAATTTATTTACTTAAATACATTCACTCGAGACGTAAAAATAATGTTTATAAAATAATGTCATTTTTGAAAAAATTGTGTTGCAATATATGTTGCATTTGCATAAAACAAGTGTTGCCTTTAAAAATGTTGCTTAAAAATATTAACATGTATTTATATTTATATGGATGTCATTTATTCTTATTCGTTGCATTTATTCGTACTAAAAATAAAACAATATAGGTAATATGTCCTCCCACACTTAAATTGGACAATGTCCTCATAGGTGCAAAAATTGATAAAACACGAAAAATGGTACGAAAATAAATCATACGAAAGAAGAAAGAAAAACTATGAAATTAAAACATCCAAAATAAGATATTAAAATTGTACCAAACATAAAAAACAAAAAGAACAACATAAGAGATAAATGAATTGAGAAAAGATAAGATAAAACCTATTCTTGTGAAGGTGAACCCGGTGGAGACGGTGTGATCATGACGCCTTGATGACGGAAAAATGATAACAACCGGCATCGGGTTGACATGTGCTCTTTCCTCAAAGTATGTATATTTGCATCCACCGCGGTAATTACTCATATTTTGATTTGCATTCATCAATATCATCTAACCGCAAATTCATTTGCCGGTTGTGTGCATTCATTTGGTTCAACATGCTCTTCACCCACACTAACTTGTGCATGTGTTTGGGCTTCAACATGCTCCTCCTCCTCACCTTCTTCTTCTTCATCCTTACCCTCTTCGGTACCTAACCCTTGAGAGCTAGAGGCTCCTCCACCCGAGCCAACATTAAATTGCATAATAAGTTCTCCATAGGATATAAACACGGGGGGAAACCTAAAGGTAAGTGCTAAGTGTGGGATACGGAGGCACGGTGTAAATTGTCGAATAGCATGCCAACGCTATCAACTTGAAGACCTTCGAAAATACAATTAGGAACAAACAACTCCCTAACTTGAACCTTAGAACTCTCCACCCAACCAAACAAGGAAAAAGATAAAAATTTGTAAAAATAGAAAATACAATTGTCGCTAATCCATTTGCTTGTGGTATTCCTTGGATAAAAAGCATCTTGGTTGGACAAAGCATGCCAAATGGTATGTGTGTCAATTATTGTAGGCTTTTGAACAAAATTGCTAGTAGGAAAACCAAACATCTCACCCATTGCTTCATAACCAAGTTTATAAGTAGTATCATTATTCCTAAAGGTGATAAATCTCATGCTCTTATCATACTTCAAAGTGCGGCATAATCTAACAGCGGAAAATAATTAGGAGTAAGTGATTGAAAACTACTCCATGATACCCGTAGCACCCAAAACAAAACCCGTCATCAAATGACCAAAGGAACATTGTAGGGATAGGTAAATTTTTGGGAAAAAGTAAAGGTGATATGGTGTGGAATTGATTATGGAAGAATAAAATGTGTTTGAAATAGAGTTGATGTAATGTTTGTGTAAGTGATAGGTTTATATAGGGGTGAATATAGGTGTTAGGAATTAGTGTAGGAAAAGGAAAAGGTTAATTTTTATGAAAAATTCGGATCTCCTCCTGCCTACAGGTCGTGTGTCGCGACCGAGATTCATGAATCGCGGTCGCGACACGACAATTTCTGGGAGATTCATTTCTCTTGAAACTTGTTGTCGTCGCTGAACTTGTAGGGATTCCATAATCCCTACCGAGATTCACGTCCTGGTGGCTGAAATACACATATATTAACTCCGTATTAACTTAATCTTCTTGCAATTATGTCCTATTAATGAAGGTATCCTGTAACTTAAAAACACAATTAAAACATTAAATGAAGGGAAAACCAAAGGTTTAACCTTATCAAATCTGAGTTAATGAACCATTAAATGTCTTAAATAGAGTTTAATGTAACATAAATGAACATTAATTTGTTAAGGCAATTGAATGTAAAATAAATGCACATTAGTCTTATATTATTATCACTTATTAGTATTAACATTCATGTGTACAGATTCATTGCTGAATATTTATAACTGCAAGCAGACATAATTCATAACAAAAGATGAAATCATGAAGGGAAATTAAAGTTTTATTGTATGAAACATATATTTACAAACATTGACTAGAACATATATACAAGGAAAATTAAAAACAAACCTATGTACAAACTATATACACACAATTTAAAATCAAACAGAACAAAACAAATCAAACGAAATTCTCATCCCTTTGAATTGGGATTCGCATACCACGGGCCCAATCGATCTTGGCTTAAACGAAGATCTGTCTTTCTTCAAAAGAAAGAAATCATGGGGCAACTCGGAAAATTCTCTCGACAAGTCCCTTACTTTCCTGGAATTCATAGTCAAGGATAGGGAATGGTTCTTTATCAGTCCATTGAATTGAAACTGATGATTCCACAAATAATGTTCCTGAACCCAACCTTTCGTTCCTTTGAACGTGATGCGACAACTAATCCCTCCATTAAGATCTTTGAGGAATTAATGGCGTTGCCTTGGAAAATGTCTCCCAACACATACAATTTAAGAGAGAAAGTCATGTTTGGAAGAAAATATGTATGTAACCTTTAGATATGTGGTCAGAATTCTGAAAGAGATGAAGTGAAATAAAAGAAGAATTTTGATCCTTACTGAAATACATAGGTTAACAGAATGAAATATTATGTTTGTTGAAAATGAAATGGTGTCAATTGGTGCCTCTTGGGTGATAAACTGACACAATTTTCGAATTTTTTAGCACAGGATGTAAGAAAAATGGAGAAACGAAGGTGACAGGTCGAAATAATGACCGTGTCGCGACCGAGATTCCAGAATCTCGGTCGCGACACGCTTTTCCCCACCTGGGAAAAGGCTTGTCGAAACCTCATTCGCTCGTCTCGGTAGAGATTTGATAATCTCGGTAAGTTCAGAAATTTCCAAGCCATTCCTGAATAAAACCTAAACTTGAAATCTCTACTGAGATTTCTGGAATCTCAACTGAGATTCCTGAAATTTCACTAAACACATAAAAAATTTCGGAAAATCAATTAAAAACATGATTTTAATAAATTTTTATTGAATAAAACTTGTTTATACACAAATCAAACGTATGAAATAAAAATAAAACAAAAATAAATTAAACTAAAAACAAATAAACATAAAAATTATGAACAAGAAATAAGAAGAATGAAAATTAAAAAGTATGCAAACTAAAGTAATTTTCATAAAAATGTGAAGACTTTAATTTGTTGGTTTCAAAAAAAAAATCATGACTTATGAAAAATGAAAAGGTATCTTTTGTGCCTTTTGGTGGATAAAATCTAAAATTAGAAATTAAATACATAGAGAGAAAAATTATTTATTATTTTTTTAGATTCTTTTTTTTCAAAATATGTGTGTCGTGGTCGAGAAATTGGAATATCGATCGTGACATGTCTTGTCCCTTGGCAAGTAATGCTTTGCATTGGTCCTCTCTAATGTCTATAGAGATTTTCAAAAATCTCAGTTGAGATTTAAAAATCTCAGTAACTTCAGAAATTTTATAAGGCATTGAAAGTAAAAATGTAACATCCCTAAAACCCTAACATATACATATCCCCACATTCATATATGTTTTCATGATTGAATACATACATTTTAGATTCATCTCATTGGCATTGGAAGTTTCGTATGCATAATGCGATTATCATGTGATTAGTAGACGATTAGTGTGTCGTTAAGATGTAACGATTGGTTAATTGAGTTAAGACTTAAATGAATGAATGAATATGTCCTTAATTGATCAAATTAGACTTGTGGAGGGCTGGAAATGAGTTTTGTGAGCAAGCACCTCACTTAAGCACGAGGTGTCACCCAAGATTGAGACAAAATGCACCTCTTTATTTCAAATGGATGTACACAACTCATTCTTTATGCTTTCTAGCCACAATTTCGACCAAAGCTTCAGAAAAGCCTTCATTGTTCATACCCTAAACCTCTCCAAAGAAAACTCTTCCAATTTCTTCCATTTTCAAGCCAAACAAGTTAAGTTAGGAAGCATACTAGGTGATAGACACAACTTGAAGGTTAGTATGTAGTTTTAGCTTGTTTTCTATGAGTTGGAGATTCTGAAATACCTAGGTATGACCATAGGATTTATTGTGGATGAGTTGTGATTGAGTTTGTTGAGTTTTGGTGTTGTTTAAAGTGGTTATAGTCTGTCCAAATGAAAGATATGTATCAAGTGCCTTAAACAGAAATCTAGGGTACTGCTTTCAGTCATTTTGGAGCATGTTTTTCATATTGATATTTTTCGAATTTGAAGAGACATAAAGAATAAACTATGTTCCTATATGTGTCATGAAACTCTCTGTAAAATATGGGACTTTAATTCCATATATAGAGGAAGAAAACCTAGATGGATCATGACTGCCTCGAAATTGAATGTCATGTGAGGCAGCCATGTTGATGTAGCATTTTGAGGACCTTAGAGTCATAATTTAGGAAAGTTTATTTATAAAATAGTGTTCCTAACTACTTGAAGTATATGTATGTAAAATTATTTGACAATCCATTGTGTTTAGTGTGAGCTAGGTTGAGTGAATTATGGTAGATGCAAATCTGGGTAGTCTGTTTCTTGGCTGAAAACAGGACATAATCATTTTGCATGCCATATATTGTGTAGAAGTGATATTAATGTGAATTTTGGATATGTTATAGCCACATATGTCTAGTTTCAGTAGGTTCAAGAAACAGGACATTTGGATTCATATAGAGAAAGTTATGGCAGAATGTGTGCAAGTAGGTCATGTGATGATCTAAGTTAAAAGGATTAGATTGCATGAACTTTGTGGAGTTAGTGTCTTGTAAATCATATAAAATTAATTAGTTTATATTTTCATTAAGTTTATGTTAAGGCTAATTGTATAAATGTTATGTGACATTAGGAGGACAAGGTGCAATTAAACGCACACCCGATCGTGTTAAATAGATCGAACCAAGTGCGACGGTAAGCATATTGCTTATATATGTGTATGAATGTATTGTGCCTTGTGACTTGTTGAGTGTGAGATGTGGTTGAATCTGATATGAATGATGTGAATAATGTTTGAGTGTTTGTGATGCGTCATGATTGATAAGAAAGTGATATAATTGAGTACGTTGCAGTGTTATGAGTAAATACGGCATGTTGAGCCTTGTGCACATACTGGAACTGAATAATGGTTGGATTATAAATGAATATGAGCTTGCTTAGATGGATATGTGAAATGGTCCAAGTTGAGAGTGCTATCCGAATATTGTGAGCCGGAAGCACATGTGTTGAGATATATGAGTACGTGAGTTGAGTGTAACTCCTCCGTAGCACAGATGATTGTATTCTGCATTTAGTGAGCCGGAATACAGATTGGGCCCAAGGACCATTTTATATATATTGTCTAAGTACAGCAAGGCCTTTCTAAAATAAGTATTACTATAATAAGTGAAACAGGTGAATAAATTCTAACTTGGTACTGATGATATATTTTGATTTGTGCTCTTTACAATACCTTTGTATATACATATATGCGTAATATGTTTATTGAGTAGGCAGCTCACCCCTTGCCAACGGATTTTACAGGTTAGGTGGAGTTCTTCTTGCTTAAGGTCGCACTAGCAGTGTCAGTCCATTCTCATCTAGGCATTTTGGAGTCTTGTGATGTACTTTTGTTTTGTAAATCCTCTATGTAGGATAATGACTTAAACGTGTATTGTAAATGCTTTCTCTTATGTATAATATGTAAAGTTTATATGAGATTGAAGGTTATATGATTGAGAATTGAAAGCATGTCTATAACTGATATTGTGTGAGATATCATGTGATCCAAGTGAGGGGGTTACATTTAGTGGTATCAGAGCGGGTCTACTTTCCTAGGGATTAGGTTGTGTATGACTTGTTTTGGATTCCTAGGTTAAGACCATATAATCATATTTTCTTATTCTAAAGCATGTTGACATGGTCATGTTTCATGTAGGGTTATGAAGTCTGATGGTGAGAATGGACAATCCAGTAATGTGTCTAGTCATGGTTCAGTTGGTCATGTTCATGAGTCTGGGGGCTCAGAACATATAGGAGCTTCAGGACATGCAGGTTATCCGCAGGGTTACAACCAGTTTGAAGAAATGATGGGAATCTATTTGGCTCAAGGTCAGCCTCAGCCACGTGTTCAAGCTCGTCGAGATGCGCCAATCTTTGATAAAATTTTTGAAAGGCTTAAAAAGATGGGTGCAACAGAGTTTGAGGGTAGCACAGATCCTGATATAGCTGATAAATGGTGGGCCAAGATTGAAGATGTACTTGAGAACACAGAATGTCGACTAGACTCAATGGTCAAATATGTTTCTAATCTTTTCACTGGAGAAGCTTTAGAATGGTGGACATCTATAAAAAGGACAAGAATTAGAACTGAAATAACATGGGATATTTTCAAGAAGTTGTTCACTAATAAGTACATGCCAATGATATACAAAGATAGGGAACAAATAGAGTTTTTGACCCTTATGCAGGAGGATATGTCTGTGGCTGAATACGAGCTTAAGTTTAACACTTTAGCCAAATATGCACCTGCAAATGTGGCGAAGAAGCAAAATGTCGTAGGTTTGAACATGGTCTACACCGAGATGTTAGAATGGGGATTCATGCATATGAAACGAGCTTTAGATTGTTAGTAGAATCTGCACTTAGAGCTGAGGAAATTGTGAAAGATAGAGAACAACTTTTTGTAACCAAAAGGGCTAGATTTGATACAGAGGGTCAGTCTAGCAGGCCATCAAAGAGAGGTGGATTCTCAGTTTCTTCTAGAGGCTATTCTCAACAATTTAGAGGTAGTGGTAGTATCTATCGTGGTGGGACTAGATCACGGGGCGGATTTGGAGATGTTTTGAGTAGTGCTCCATCTGTTGGTAGTAACAGATTTTCAGGTGGTCGGTTTAATAGTGGGTATAGAAGAGGAGCGAGGACAACATCTTTTCTAGCTTGTCAGACATGTGGACGGGTACACAGAGGTGAGTGTTGGGGACCTTCCCTGGTTTGTGGCAGATGTGGCCGATCTCACACAGGAGAGTGTTATGGTTCATTTAAGAAGAGTACATGTTTTGAGTGTGGAGAAACAGGCCATTATCGTAATGATTGTCCCTTATTAGTTGATAGAGGAGAGAGAGTTCAACCTCAGTCTAATATAGGAGGTGGTGCATCTGGAGTGGATAGAGGCAAAGGCAGAGGTCGAGGAGGAGGTAGAGGGGGTAGACATGATGCTCCTATGGGTGGACAGACACAAAATTTACCATGAAATACAGCCTTCAATATGACGAGGGGTGAAGCTCAAATAGCACTAGAGGTTATATCCGGTACAATTTCTATCCTTGATACCTTAGCTTTTGTTTTGATTGACCCTGGATCCACTCATTCATACATAACACCTGAGTTTATATTGAAAATAAATGGGAAGGTAGAACCATTAGGATATGATGTGGGAGTTATCCTACCAGTTGGGAATAATGTTATTGTAAATCAGGTTCTGAGAGATTGTCCTATAAAGGTGAGGGGAAGTGAGTTTCCTATAGATTTAGTAGTTATGGGGTTTAGAGAATTTGATATTATTTTGGGGATGGATTGGCTGTGTAAATATGAAGCTAAAGTTGATTGTTGTTCAAAGGAAGTTGTGTTACATTTTAATTCAGAATCAACTGTGTTATTTGTTGGGGAGAGAAAGGTTGTGCCGTCTTGTTTAATATCTGCAATTCAAGCAATCAGATGGATTAGAAATGGGTGTGAGGCGTATTTAGCTCATGTTGTGGACACTAGGGAGGATGGAGGCAAATTGGAGAATATTCTAGTGGTGAGAGATTTTGCAGATGTATTCGTAGATGAACTACCAGGATTACCACCTCATAAGGAGATTGATTTTCCTATTGAGACCATGCCAGGAGTATCTCCTATATCAATTGCTGCATATAGAATGGCTCCAATGGAATTACAAGAATTGAAGAAACAAATAGAAGAACTACTTGAAAAGGGGTTTATACGACCTAGTACTTCACCGTGGGGAGCACCTATATTATTTATGAAGAAGAAAGATGGTAGTATGCGATTGTGTATTGATTACAGACAACTGAACATAATGACAGTGAAAAACAAGTATCCATTGCCTCGGATTGATGATTTGCTAGATCAGCTTAGAGGAGCTCGTCATTTTTCAAAGATTGTTCTAAGATCGGGCTATTGGCAGTTGAGAGTTGCAGAAGCTGACATACCTAAAACTGCTTTTCGTACAAGGTATGATCATTTTGAGCTTCTTGTGATGCCTTTTGGCTTGACTAATGCTCCTGCAGCTTTCATGGCATTAATGAACAAGACTTTTCAGCCATATCTAGATAAGTTTGTTGTGGTATTCATTGATGATATCCTAGTGTACTCAAGAACTGTGGGTGAGCATGAACAACATTTGAGAATTGTTTTGAAAATTTTAAGAGATAATCAGATGTATGCAAAGCTGAGCAAATGTGAATTTTGGATGGATGAAGTTGTATTCCTTGGTCATGTGGTGTCAGGTGAAGGGGTTCAACCCGACCCTTCCAAAATTAAAGCTATTGATGAATGGGAACCGCCAAAGAACGTTACAGAGCTTAGGAGTTTTCTTGGGTTAGCTGGTTATTACAGGAGATTTGTAGAGGGTTTTTCTCTGATTGCAGGTCCATTAACTAAATTGCTGAGAAAGGGAGTTGAATTCCAGTGGAATGATAAATGTCACCAAAGCTTTGAGGAACTAAAGAAGAGATTGACTTCTGCACCAGTGTTAGTGTTACCTTCTGAAGGTGGTGGCTTTGTTGTTTATACAGATGCCTCGGGACAAGGTTTGGGATGTGTTCTAATGCAAAATGGGAAAGTCATTGCATATGCTTCTAGGCAACTGAGACCTCATGAGATGAATTACCCCACACACGACTTAGAGTTGGCAGCAGTCATCCATGCATTGAAGGTATGGAGACATTACCTATATGGGGTGACATTTCAGATTCTCACTGATCACAAGAGTTTGAAGTACATCTTTATACAAAAGGAGCTGAACCTAAGACAAAGGAGATGGATTGAGCTATTAAAAGATTATGATTGTACAATAGATTACCATCCAGGAAAGGCTAATGTGGTTGCAGATGCTTTGAGTAGAAAGAGTGTTGATATTGTGGCTAGTATGAAGAGTTATAGTTTGAATTCACTAGTGGAGATGCGAGCCATGGATGTGCAGTTAGAAGTAAATGAAGTAACAGGTTTGATGGCTACACTACGGGTAAAACCAGATCTGAAAGAAAGGATCCAAGAAGCACAGTGGCATGATCCTTATCTACAGAAAATGAGAGATCGTGTACAACAAGGTAAAAGACCTGATATTTCTGTGGAAGATGATGGGACTATGATGATAGGTAGTCGATTATGTGTTCCAAATGTAGCAGATTTAAGATCAGAAATTCTACAGGAAGCACATAATTCTCCCTATGCTATGCACCCAGGAATGACAAAGATGTACATGAATTTGAGACCTTTTTACTGGTGTCCTACAATGAAGAAAGATGTATCTGATTTTGTTTCCAAATGTTTGACATGTCAACAGGTTAAAGCTGAGCATCAAGCTCCCGTGGGAAAACTAAAAACTTTAACCGTACCAGAGTGGAAATGGGAGAGGATCACTATGGATTTTGTGATGGGATTACCAAGAACAAGGCATAGACATGATAGTATATGGGTGATAGTGGATAGACTTACAAAATCTGCTCACTTTCTACCGGTTCAATAGACAGACTCGATGGATAAATTGGCTAGACTTTATGTGGAACAAATTGTGAGATTGCATGGAGTACCTATATCTATTGTTTCAGATCGTGATCCTAGATTTACATCTAGATTTTGGGGCAGTTTACAGCACTCCTTGGGAACAAAATTGCATTTCAGTACAGCTTTTCATCCACAGACAGATGGACAATCAGAAAGAACTATTCAGACCTTAGAGGATATGATGAGAGCTTGTGTTCTTAATTTCCAAGGTGAGTGGGATATACATTTACCTCTTATGGAGTTTGCTTATAATAATGGTTATCATTCGAGTATAGGCATGACACCTTATGAGGAATTATATGGAAGACCGTGTAGAAGCCCTATATATTGGGATGTTGAAGGAATGAGGCAATTAGAAGGACCTAAGTTAGTCCAGGAAACTGTTGAGAAGATCAATGTCATAAAGAAGTATTTAACAGCTGCACAGGAACGTCAGAAAGCCTATGTAGATCAGCACCGAAGGGAGATGGAATATAAAGTTGGAGATAAAGTGTTTTTAAAAATATCCCCATGGAAAGGAATAGTTCGTTTTGGTAGAAGAGGGAAGTTGAATCCAAGATACATCGGGCCTTATGAGATCATTGAGAGAGTTGGACCATTGGCTTATAGGTTAGCTTTACCACCAGAATTGTCTTTAATACATTATGTATTTCATGTGTTAGTATTAAGAAGATATAGATCAGACCCAAGTCATATGATTCCTGAACCTGAGATTGCAATAGTGAACACAGACTTGACTATTCATGAGCAACCTTTAGAGATTTTGGGACGAGAAATGAAACGACTCAGAAATAGTGAAATTCCAATGGTTAAGGTGAGATGGAGTCATAATCAAACACTTGATGAGGCAACTTGGGAGGTAGAAGAAAATATGAGGACACAATATCCTTACCTATTTGAAGCTTCTGGTAAGTGAATTTCGGGGACGAAATTCTTTAAGGGGGGGAAGAACTGTAACATCCGTAAAACCCTAACATATACATCTCCCCACATTCATATATGTTTTCATGATTGAATACATACATTTTAGATTCATCTCATTGGCATTGGAAGTTTCGTATGCATAATGCGATTAGTAGACGATTAGTGTGTCGTTAAGATGTAACGATTGGTTAATTGAGTTAGGACTTAAATCAATGAATGAATATGTCCTTAATTGATCAAATTAGACTTGTGGAGGGCTGAAAATGAGTTTTGTGAGCAAGCACCTCACTTAAGCACGAGGTGTCACCCAAGATTGAGACAAAATGCACCTTTTCATTTCAAATGGATGTACACAACTCATTCTTTATGCTTTCCAGCCACAATTTCGACCAAAGCTTCAGCAAAACCTTCATTGTTCATACCCTAAACCTCTCCAAAGAAAACTCTTCCAATTTCTTCCATTTTCAAGCCAAACAAGTTAAGTTAGGAAGCATACTAGGTGATAGACACAACTTGAAGGTTAGTATGTAGTTTTAGTTTGTTTTCTATGAGTTGGAGATTCTGAAATACCTAGGTATGATCATAGGATTTGTTGTGGATGAGTTGTGATTGAGTTTTTTGAGTTTTGGTGTTGTTTAAAGTGGTTATATGCTGTCCAAATGAAAGATATGTATCAAGTGCCTTAAACAGAAATCTAGGGTACTGCTTTCAGTCATTTTGGAGCATGTTTTGCATATTGATATTTTTCGAATTTGAAGATACATAAAGAATAAACTATGTTCCTATATGTGTTATGAAACCCTCTGTAAAATATGGGACTTTAATTCCATATATAGAGGAAGAAAGCCTAGATGGATCATGACTGCCTCGAAATTGAATGTCATGTGAGGCAGCCATGTTGATGTAGCATTTTGAGGACCTTAGAGTCATAATTTAGGAAAGTTTATTTATAAAATAGTGTTCCTAACTACTTGAAGTATATGTATGTAAAATTATTTGACAATCCATTGTGTTTAGTGTGAGCTAGGTTGAGTGAATTATGGTAGATGCAAATCTGGGTAGTCTGTTTCTTGGCTGAAAACAGGACATAATCATTTTGCATGCCATATATTGTGTAGAAGTGATATTAATGTGAATTTTGGATATGTTATAGCCACATATGTCTAGTTTCAGTAGGTTCAAGAAACAGGACATTTGGATTCATATAGAGAAAGTTATGGCAGAATGTGTGCAAGTAGGTCATGTGATGATCTAAGTTAAAAGGATTAGATTGCATGAACTTTGTGGAGTTAGTGTCTTGTAAATCATATAAAATTAATTAGTTTATATTTTCATTAAGTTTATGTTAAGGCTAATTGTATAAATGTTATGTGACATTAGGAGGACAAGGTGCAATTAAACGCACACCCGATCGTGTTAAATAGATCGAACCAAGTGCGACGGTAAGCATATTGCTTATATATGTGTATGAATGTATTGTGCCTTGTGACTTGTTGAGTGTGAGATGTGGTTGAATCTGATATGAATGATGTGAATAATGTTTGAGTGTTTGTGATGCGTCATGATTGATAAGAAAGTGATATAATTGAGTACGTTGCAGTGTTATGAGTAAATACGGCATGTTGAGCCTTGTGCACATACTGGAACTGAATAATGGTTGGATTATAAATGAATATGAGCTTGCTTAGATGGATATGTGAAATGGTCCAAGTTGAGAGTGCTATCTGAATATTGTGAGCCGGAAGCACATGTGTTGAGATATATGAGTACGTGAGTTGAGTGTAACTCCTCCGTAGCACAGATGATTGTATTCCGAATTTAGTGAGCCGGAATACAGATTGGGCCCAAGGACCATTTTATATATATTGTCTAAGTACAACAAGGCCTTTCTAAAATAAGTATTACTATAATAAGTGAAACAGTTGAATAAATTCTAACTTGGTACTGGTGATATATTTTGATTTGTGCTCTTTACATTACCTTTGTATATACATATATGCGTAATATGTTTATTGAGTAGGCATCTCACCCCTTGCCAACAGATTTTACAGGTTAGGTGGAGTTCTTCTTGCTTAAGGTCGCACCAGCAGTGTCAGTCCATTCTCATCTAGGCATTTTGGAGTCTTCTGATGTACTTTTGTTTTGTAAATCCTCTATGTAGGATAATGACTTAAACGTGTATTGTAAATGCTTTCTCTTATGTATAATATGTAAAGTTTATATGAGATTGAAGTTTATATGATTGAGAATTGAAAGCATGTCTATAACTGATATTGTGTGATATATCATGTGATCCAAGTGAAGGGGTTACAAAAAATCTCAGTTGAGATTTGAAAATCTCAACAAGTGCAGAATATTTCAGAACATCAAACAAAAGTCACTGTAGAGATTTTAATAATCTCTATACAAACAGAAACTTAAATTTTGTGTAACTTTTAATTCAATTGAGATTTTTATAAAATCGAAAGACACTTTCCTCATCAATTACAAATATTTAAGATACATAACATATCTTGATTATCTTTCAATGAATTTTTTTATTTCTAATCTAATTATTACTTCTAACTAAAGACTAATGTATAAACTAAACTAAAATGAAATGTAAGAATTTAAAATATGAAAAACTAAAAACTAAAAAATGTGATAATCATTAAGAATTCTGAAGGAGAATCAAAATCATGGACAGAATCAATTGCCTAGACCGGTTTTAAATAATGATACTGTCCATTTAACTTACTTAGGAATAATTTCAAGCAGGAATAAAAGAAAGTAGAACTGTACCCCCAACTTTGAAATTATTATTATTATTATATATATATATATTTTTTTGGTTGTTTATTTTTTTCTTTTATTTTTTTAGCATTTTTTATCGCTTTTTTTAGCGTTTTCTCAAAGTAAGGATCTAGTGATTTCGGTTGAATGTCTGAACTTCTGGTTTTGTGCACGAACAAAAACTACGCACATGATCCGAAACTTTCAAAACTATATTAAAAGTATACAATTCCTTCCTAGCGGATAAGATAATTTCATCCTACTTGCTCATCTGTTTGAGAAGAGTTGATCAGCTGTTTCTTAGAGAGATAAATGTAGGTGTTTAAGGAAGTGGTAAAAAGGGAAATTATTTTGGTTTAGTGTACGAATTAAATAATTTTCTTAACAAAGAGATATGATGTTTTGGTGAAGGGTTAAGTTTACAGAAAAGATTTAAAGGTGTTTTGGAAGAGATTATTCGAATTTCCCTTCTATGATGTATCTGCATGCTGAATTTCTTTTCTGTAGACTCCTTCTATGAATTTATAAATGATCAAATCTCTAGTTTATCTTCTTGAGAAAACTTGGATTTTTTTTTTCTGTTTATCTGCAAACATCTAATTTCAAACGCTAAATAACAACGAGGATTTAGTCCTAGCGACCATCCTCAAAATAAAAAAAAAACTATAAAAATAAATAATAAATATATTATAAACCTAGATTCGAAATAAAACACGAAAAATATAAATTTTTGTTAAAAATTTGGCGTTTCCCCGGCAACGGCGCCAAAAACTTGTTGAGCGATTTCCGCAAGTGCACGGTTTCGCTTGTAGTAATAAAAAGATATCGATCCCACAGGGAAAGCTTTTTCAACAAAAACTTATTTTAATTCAGTTTGATTCACGTTTTAGGTTTATAATATGGAAAATCGTTTAATTGGATTTGGTTTTGAGATTGAATTAATAAGAATCAGATTAGAATATGTAGAATGTTAGAAATCAATTATGTTTTGAATATGAATTACAAAACAAAAACGTTAGTGTTTAAAATAAGAGATTTATTGTGTTCGTTTACATTAAGCAATGAAATCAACTTTAAACTTTGTGTTATTATAAAAGTGTAATATCGTAAACTCCTTCAATTAAAAGGCTTTGAACCGCAGACAATCTTCGTACAGTCGGGATAGATTGCTACCTTAATCAAATTAACACTTATTTGCATAAGAATTAATTTGCCTAAGTGTTCAACAAAGTTTCCTTGTAATGATTTTGAATTTAACTACGTTTTAATGAAAACATCAGAACCCACTTTCGATCGTTTACAGAAGTGCTACATAAAAATTTATTGAATTGCATGAACTTTATTAGATGAATTATGAATTTGATATAAGTTTACAGAGAATAAAAAGCATGGAAGCTTTCAAACGACATGAGAGTCCAGGGTCATCAATCCTTTCCTCAAACCTCGTTAGAGTTTGTCAGGCTCGTGGGTCGAATCCGCTACTTAATCTTCTCGGTGAATCTTCGGAATAGAGACGGGTACTTCTACTACCAAAATGTAAACTAATATGAACAGATCTTAAACTAAATCTAATTGCTACTGTGTTTGTAATTAACTAAGAACAATCTTGTGTACGGCAAGTTTGCTTCACATAAATGAACTCTAATCTCTGACTCTTTTCTGAGTCTGCACTATAATCTTAATAATCCCACTCTCATATATTCAACTCTGAATCAACTCTTTATTTATAGATGTTGAAGAGTCGTGATTGAAGGGTTGTATCCGTTGTGAAGAGTCATGTCCGTTGTGAAGAGACGTTTCTATCCACCCGAACGGATGCGTTTCTTTGAATTTAAACATGTGAAATGAGTGCTGACAGGAAATCAGAAGTTACCGAGATTCCAGAATCACGACCGAGATTCGGGAAGCAGTTTTAAGTGTTCAGAACGGAAAGGAGAAGTGACAGGATTTGGCGTGTCGCGACCGAGAATAGGGAATCTCGGTCGCGACCTGGAATCTCAACCGAGATTCGGAATATTTTTCCCGTTTCTAACTTCGTTCCCATCTCATTGTATTGGTGCGTTCGTTTTTCTTCGTCTTTTACTCTTTTCGTAGGGTTTTTCCTTCGTTTTTGACCTCTTTTCGTTCCTATTTGGATTTTACCAAATATTTAGGTACCTTGCATGAAAGAAACATATTCGGACGTAAAAAGACTCTAAATAGATATAATCAACACGATTTCATAGCAAAACTGATGTAAATATTAATGATATTTTAGGTATATTTTGGACTTAACAATTACGGTAAAAGTCATTAAAAATGTCATTATACCTTTACCAAACGGACCTGAATTGTTTAACATTAACCTTTGGATCGATATATTAATAAGAATTGTCTCTCTAAGCATTGAAATAGTTCGGTGTTATCTTATGAACTTTCGTTTTTGTATTACTTTTTTTTTCCGTAAGATTATGACCTTTATTTTGTCATGTTGAGGCATTTGGTTTTGGTAAAAGCAGGCAGAGGTAGAGTTAACTGTATTTTCCTAATCCTAGTTACTTCTCTCATTTCCCATCTGAAGTCTTAATTAGGATCTTTAGTAGCCAAGTTAGCTCAAACATAAAGTAAAGAAAGAGAGAAAATAATCCTTAAAAATATATAAATGTATAGGATGATTTGATTTGATTGTACCAATGAGTACATCCTGCACTTTTTCAGTTTTCTCTTTTTATTATTATTTTTTCATGATTTTATCGCCTTTTTCACAAATCATTAAATGGGTTAATCGGTCAACCCAATTAAACTTGCGATCAGACCTATTTATTATATAGGTTTATTATGGATCCATCGTAATTCGTTTAATTACCAGTTAAACAGATTGTTAAATACATCATTAACCATTTTGACACCTCTGATTTAAATATGGTTATTAGAGGAGGGAGAACATACACAGAATATATTACAGGGCTAATTTATCGAAATCCGAATTAAAATAGTGGTTATCGATTATCATTTTCCGTATTTGTTTGCACATACTATATCTGAACCCCTAAAGATGAGAAATTATAATATATGTTGGGTACATTGATAAAAAATTTATAATATACACCCCGCACACAGATTACATTCTATATGTGATGGTGTATACAAGAACTTCTCATATAATATGATATTGTCACTGATAAGTACCGAAATGAAGTTATAATATTGCCCATTAATGATATTCTTTATATAAAAGAAATATTGCTTATAAGAGTTGTATAATTTCTTAATTGTAAACTATTGACATAAGACTCTGAAATCTTAAATTGTCAATCATTGCCTTCTAAAATGAAATCCAGGGTCTAAGATCAATTTATTTAGAATAAAAGTAAATTAAGTAACATTAGCACAATAAATTAACTTTTGTTGATTATTTAAAAAACACTTTTGTTGATATATTTTAATATATGAATGCTTACATACTTATTAAGCATTTTGAACATCATTGAAAAGTTTAACTTTGATCTTGTTGAGAGCACTTAGAATATCTTTGCTACTAATCCTCTCCTCGGGTACATCTGCACAACACTTCAAGGCTAAGTTCATAATTGAAGATGTGCAATCTATCTTAGCCAAATAGTGTCGTTTGTCCACTAAAAGCAAATTGGGATCTACAATTTGAGAAACTCCAGAAGACAATGACTCTTTAACCCATTGCTTCATACTCATATCTTCATTAAACATCTCATCTGTAGGCCTATTTCTTGTGAAAGTTTCTATCAACCAAATACCAAAACTATAAATATCACCTTTTATAGAAACAAGTCCTTCTGATCCATACTCTGTATAAGAATTTGATATAGTCAGTTTCGTACAAACAATTATTACTTTAAATATAATATATATGCAGAAATCAAACATCACCTGGTGCCATGTATCCAACCGTTGCAAGAGTTATAGTTTGTATGAAAGAATGATCTTCTCCGACCAACTTTGCTATTCCAAAATCAGTTACATGAGCAACCATGCCCTCATCTAGAAGGATATTACTGGGCTTCAAATCACAATGAATAATAGGATTCATAGAACCATGATGAATATATTCAACTGCTAATGCAACATCAATCATTATGTTCAATCTCTGAAAAATGTCTAAAAAGTAGTTATGAGAATATAACTACTTTTCCAAACTCCAATTAGGCATGAACTCCATGACCAAAGCCTTAAATTCAGAGGTACAACAACTCGTGATTATTTTCACAAGGTTTCTATGTCGAATCCCACGTAGTACTTCACACTCCACAGCAAAACTCTTGAATGCTCCTTCTGACTCCAAATTGAAAACCTTAACTGCAACTAACAAGCCATTTGAAAGAGTTCCTCTATATACTGAACCAAAACTCCCTCTGCCAAGCAAGTTCACCTCATGAAATTTATTTGTTGCCTGTTGAAGCTCGTGAATAGAAATTCTTTGCCATACTCCTAAATGTGGAAAATTCACTTGGTCAGTCAACGATCTTGTTTTCCTTTTCGAATACCAAATTAGGATAACAATAACAATTCCAAGTGCCAAAACCGTTATTCCAATTACAACCGGTGCTATCTTGATTTTCTTTGAATAGTTCTGATTGCTAGTTCTGCATGGATTGACTTGGTATTTAGGTGGCCCACAAAGTGCTTTATTTCCTAGAAATGATTGTGCTATTAAGTTCATAAATGGGCCTCCATTCGGAATTTCTCCTTGTAATTCATTGAAAGACACATTAAAATACTTGAGATATTTTAATTTCTCTAGGGTCTTGGGCATTTTTCCTGAGAGATTATTGAATGATAAATCCATGAATTCCAAGCTTATAGCATCACCAAATGATTCAGGAATGGAACCCTCCAATCTATTATTAGATAAAGAGAGATGCTTTAGAGATTGGAAGCCTCCAAAGATGGATGGAATACTACCTGATAATTGATTTTCAGAAAAATCAAGTAATATAATAGCTCTCAAATTGCCAATATCTATTGGAAGATCATCGCTTAATGAATTTGTTGATAAGTCGAGATCAAGGACATCTTTAAGCCTCCACAAGGTTGATGGAATAATAGAATTAAGTTTGTTGGATTCCAAATAGAGCTTTCCAAGCGAAGTGAGATTACCGAAACAAGAAGGAATATTTCCATAAAGTTCATTTTCTCCAAAATTTATCTCATTCAATCTCTGTAAATAACATAATTCAGAAGGTATGGGCCCTTGGATTCCATTTGAGTCAAGATCTAATACTTGAAGCTTCCTCATTTTTCTAATTGTCTTAGGAATGAATCCTTTTAAATTGTTACTTCCTAGATCCAATGAAATCAAGCTAGTTAAGTTGCCAATTTCCTTGGGAATGGTTCCTCTTAATCCAGAAGCATACACAAGGAAATATTGAAGGGAAGAAGATAGGTTTCCTATGGAAATTGGTAGAGTAGCATTCAATGGATTACCACCCAATTCTAAATATGTTAAATTTTTACAATTGGCCAATGAGGAAAATAAAGTCAATAAAGATTGACTAGTGAGTCGATTGTTGCATAGGTTGAGATATTGAAGGTTTCTTAAATTCCCGAGAGCAAAGGGAATAAAGCCAGAGAACATGTTTGAACCCAAGTCCATATCAATGAGTTTTGATGCATTAGAGAGAGATATGGGAAAATGACCATGAAACTTATTTTCTTCAATATAAATTTCCTCGACATTGGGAAGATGAAGATCAGAACTTGGAGGAAAATTGCCTGAGAAATGATTATAAACCAATGCCAACACTCTTAATGTTGAAATATTAAAAATGCTGGAAGGAAGCATTCCATCAAGGTTGTTAATTCCAAGCGACATATGCTCTAGGTAAGCAAGGTTACCCATTTCAAAGGGAATGCTACCTGTAATGACAATTCATTTGAGAAATTAGAAATTAAAATTGTGTTTATAAAAAAATTCAATTAAAATTTAAGGAAGATATTGGAACCAAATTCAACTATGATTGTATTAGTGTTATTCTGTTTTTTTTTAATCTTTAAACATTATCAACTTAACACTCATAAAGACATGTATAGCTTTTTCATTGTTTTGATCAAATGTTTAGTTGTGTTGCTTACCATAATCATGCATGCGCATGGATGAGTTCATTATCAATTTATACTCACAGATTAGATAATGCAAGAGCTAGAGCTAACAATAATACACAAGTTGATTATTCGTTTAAAAATATACTTGAGGGTTTTCATAAAAGTCTGAGATTTTTTGTTTAGGTAAAAACGTTGTAATTGATATTATTAGTTGTAAATTTTAGTTTTCATTTCCAAATGAATTCTGAATATGTTTGTTTGAATTTACTTTGGTTAGCTGCATATCAAAAGACATGACATATCATGGATAAATTACACCCATGGTAACTGAACGTTGCCAGTTACAGTATGGTTATTGAACATTAAAATGTAATATAAAAGTCATTCAACTTTACACTTTGTTACACCTATGGCCACTCAAAGGCTCAAAAAGACTGTTGGCGGCCTAAACATAAAAATTCCAAGAATTAATTATATTCTAAAAAACTTTAGTTCTTGAAAATTTTAATTTTGAGGTCATTTAGGTGTTGTTTGGTTGGGAGAGAGTGTGAATTTTTAGAGAGAGAAATTTCCAAAACTTGTGATTTTGGAAAATACAAAATGTGGTTTCATGGTAAATATTATTCTGAACAACTTTAATTCTTGAATAATTTCATTTTGAGGTCGTTAAAGGTCATTTTGAGGAGTTAGTTTAAATTTAGTGGACACAGGT
This sequence comes from Euphorbia lathyris, assembly GCF_963576675.1. NCBI lineage: Eukaryota > Viridiplantae > Streptophyta > Magnoliopsida > Malpighiales > Euphorbiaceae > Euphorbia > Euphorbia lathyris. The sequence continues at coordinate 83,505,967 of NC_088917.1, read as the reverse complement.
GTAACAAAGTGTAAAGTTCAGTGACTTTTATGTTACATTTTAAAGTTCAATAGTTATACCATGAAAATTGATAAAGTTCAGTGGCTATGGGTGTAATTTACCTGACATACCATTTCACTCTTCCAAACTTCCAAATCATGATTCTCAAGGTTAGGAATTTGATTGGTTCAATCCTAATTTATTAGGGTTTTATGGCTATTGTTTCACAAACAATGCTATATTTTCGAGTGATTTTAGATTGGCCTAATAAAGCCCTAGCCTCGGTGTACTTGTTTAAAGTAGTCAACAACCTCTTTATATTTTTAAATGTCATATTTACCCTTCGAATTTGTTTAAAGTGACTTAAAAATTGCTAAAATCCATGTGGTAGATTAAGCAGAGATTTTGGAAAAGTTGAAATGTGTACACTTTGAGTATGTTCATAGGACCAATATATCAGTTTTAGGGGAAGCAAAACCGAACAAAAAATTAAAAATCCAAACAATCGAACCGATGAAACCGAACCAAACTATAATTAGGTTCGGTTCTTGTTTCTTAGTCAGTTCGATTTGTTTCGATTTAAACCAAATAAAATCGAACCAAATTTTTATTTTTAGGTTTGTAACTTTTATCCATCATATATATATCAATTGAAACAAATGTATATATATATGAATATATACCTGTTAACTTGTTTTCTCCGAAATCAAGAAACCTTAGCCTTGTAAGATTTCCAATAGATGAAGGAATATTACCACTAATGTAATTTCTCCGTATGGTTAATATCTCCAAATTTATAAGATTGTCAAAAGACTTTGGAATTTCTCCTATAATAATCAAACAAAGGAAAAATTTGTAAATGATTAGTTTAATTCATTTGTTATATATATAACTGCAAATAGGTGCTATATATATGGAGTTACAGTTTATGCATGCATTTAAAATATCTATTCAATTTTTCTTTTCATAGTTATAGAACCTATGATATCTGCCACATGTCAATCAAATCTTTCACATCCGAATTGATTGTTCGATCAAATGTTGTACTAAAAGAAGTATCTGCCTATTGCTACAACACATTTAGCTGAGCGTATTGCACCTAGAACAAAAGGAGTGTATATTTTTACAGAAATAAAAGAACTGATACAATAAATTTGGCTCAGTTCTACAATAAATTATTAAAGGAATTAGATCTTCTAACATATATGGCGGACCGTCCACACAAAAATTAATGTATAAATAAATAAAATGATTTTTTAACTTGTTAATGTGTTGTGAGTTATATAACATATGTCAATTTTTGTATAAAAAATTATCCATTTGAGTAGGAGATCCTGATTCCTCTAATAATTTCTACAATTTCATTAAATTTAAAATTACTCATTGTTAATTCTTAAGTCTATAAAAATCTAATTTTATTGATTTCTACAAAAACATTTTATTGCTAGAGGAACTTTTGTTGGAGATAAATCTTTATCCGCTTACTTTGCCTATTGAAACTTCTTGTCAACTGAAAAAAAAAAAAAATTTGTCGAGACCAAATATAACAGATATACGGATGGAATATGCTTCTTTGGTTAGCTTCTATTTCCCCTTAATGTGCTATATTTTCTTTTCTAGATTTCGAATGAAAATTCAAAATCTTTTTAATCCAATTACTCTTTTTTCAATACGCTGATGTATAAAAATTACCTTGAAGGAGATTCATATTGTATGTCAACTTGCCTAAGTTTTTCACATTAAGCCCCCAATATTTTTAAAAGTTCATATTAAGTTCTTTGGTTGTCAAATTAGTTAATATAAACATCAGTTAACATAAGTTCACTTAGGGGTGAGCATGGTCCGGTTCGATCCAAAAATCGAATCAAACCGAATTGGACCAAACCAAATTACCTGTATTTTTTAGGACCAAATCAAACCAAATTATAATTCGGTTTGATCTTGATTGAACCGAATTATTTCGGTCCGGTCCGGTTTGGTTCATGTTTGGACCAAACAAAGCAATAGAGACCTATAACTACTTGTACCTTCACTAACTAAATAATTATATAAAAAAATAATCATATAATTAGTTTTTCTTTTGTATATATAATTAGTTGAGAGAGAAAAAAACATGTTTAATTGTTTTTTCTTTTCTATATATAATTAGTTAATTAATTTAAGACCTTAAAATTAAGAGTAGTACATATTGTATTTCGGTTTGGTTTTGTTCGGTTTTGGACCGGACCAAACCAAATAGAACCGAAAATCAAACTAGCTTAAAAATTAGGACCGAACCAAACCAAAATATAATTCGGTCCGGTTTGGTTCGGTTTTTTCGGTCTTTAGGTTTTCAGTTCGGTTCTGTTCATTTTATTTGTATCTGAAATTATATTTTGTTACAAATTGAAATAAGATTTTTATAGTTTCTTTACAACAACATCACACATATAAAAAATATATATTTTTTTTAACTATTATAATGATAATTCGAACGCATATGAAGTGAATAACGCTCTGTTAACCGAGTTTTATGTAAAAGATGACTTTTTATTTATCAGGGACTTAACGTGACCAAAAATAAAAAATCGAGAAGTTATTAATACATCAAAGTTAGAATGATCAAGGACCTCGGGATGCTTTTATTGGATAGTATTATCTCCAATGAAATTTCAAGGTCAAATGAATGCTATATATACTTTCGAAATTTTACTTGTGTTTAATAAGATTTATGAAAAAAAATCATTTTTCAATAGAAAGCACAACATTTAATCAAAACAATGATTTATTCCCTAAGTAGAATTAATTCAGAAAAATACATATGGCTGAAAATAAATTTTAGTTGTCAATTAGTCCATAATACTTGTAAGAAGAATTAGTTCATAAAAATACATTTATTACCATATTTTTTTTACTCTATGATAAATGACTTTTTTTATTTTGAACTAATTTAATATAAATATCAAGTTAAAAATCAAATTAATATGAAAATTTTATTTTAGACCAAATTAATCATATACTTTATCTAACGGAAACTTCATCTAAATCCCAATAAAATAGTATTTTATTCATATTTTTTGTCAAACATTATACTTTTATTCTATAATATATATCCAAAACAAGTGGTTAAAGCGACTTTTAAATAATTATAAAAGCTTCAGTTACATAAAAATTTAATTAAATCTCATATAAGTTTCACATGAAATCCAGTAGGTTCACATGAACTTCAAATAGAAAACGGTATGATGACAAAAGTTAATGAGATTCACTAGATGATTACTCATTTTATGAATTTCTGAAATTTTAATTTTTTACTTAATTTTTTTTATCGACAAAAATTCGAACACAAATAAATTGATCGATGTTTTAAGGAAAATTAGAAGCTTTCATTTCACCCTTTAATAAAGATATGCCTAATACATGATTGGAAATTTGATTGGTTCAATCCCAATGCTATATTTTCCAATATTTTCCAATGATTTTAAATCGGGTAATTAATTTATTAGTTCCTATATTTTGACAAAACATGATGTTTAGTCCCTGTATTTTTAAAAACACATTGTAAGGTCTCTAACCTTTTTCTCAATAAACTGTTTAGTCCTTCCGTCTGTTTGTTAGATTATTTTACCGTTTATGACTTCGGAAATGACTAAATTATCTTTTACTATTTACCTTCAAACTTCAGAAGAGGAAATCCAATTTAGAAGAAGAAGCTATTTGTATGGAGAACAAAAAAAAGAACAGACTCAATGCTTACGAATTTGAACGATTAAGAAGAAAATCAAGAAGAAGATCACTCAAAGTTGATTTCAAATGCATTAGAGTTTAAAGGAAAGGAAAATAAAGGAAAAGAATAACGCAAATCCAAATAAACTAATAGAATCTTCATGAGAGTCTAACGACAGAGACTAAACAGTTCACCGAGAAAAACGTTAGGGACTAAACAGTTCACCAAGAAAAACATTAGGGACTTTACCGTGTGTTTTTTAAAATACAGGACTAAACAGTGTGTTTTGTCAAAATATAGGAACTAATAAATTAATTACCCTTTTAAATATGCCTAATATATTCCTAGCCCCTTGTATAGTCAACTACCTCTCTATATTTTTAAATGTCCTATTTGCCCTCTGAACTTATTTAAATTGCCTTATTAACCTCCATATGTCGGATTAAGTAAAGATTTTGAGAACTTAAAATATGTATACTTTAAGCAAGTTCACAGGCCAATAGGTGACTTTTAGCAGTGAGTAAAACCCAAAAAAAAAAACAAAAAAAAAAAAAAACTAAAAAACCAAAAAAACTAAATCGACCAATCTGAACCCAACTATAACTCGGTTCAGTTCTTATTTCTCAATCAGTGCAGTTCGGTTTAAAACCGAGCCAATTTTTTATTTTTAGGTTTTCAGCTTTTATCTATCATGCTTTTAGTATCAATTGAAACCGGTGAATATTCAAGAAACTTAGGGAAGCATATTGTATAGCTTTTCAGCTTCTGTTTCCCTGCTTTTAAAATATCAATTAAAACATACAAATATTTAATTACATATATACAACTTTTAGTATTTTCATTGATAAATTAGATATGAATATTTATTAGTTCTCATGGGTGGGTTGAAATATTAATTGTTATATATGTAACATAAAGATAAACTTAATAGAATTAGAAGTGGATGAAACTTTAAATTTTTTTGAAACAAATTACTAAAGAAAGGTGAGTGTTCTGTTCAAACATGAAACGAATCGAACCAAATTACATTTCAGTTCAATTTGGTTTAGAAAAATCCACGTTATTCGGTTCAGTTTTTGGATTGAACCAGACCATGTTCACCTCTAATTACTTTAAGAACGTTTAGGGAGCTGATAAATATTTTTTCATAAAGTCAATGTGTCTCTTTAAATAAGTTCAAGGTTAAATAGAACTTTTTTAAAATACATTGGATAATTAACTTTTTTGGACAAGTATAATGAATTAAAAATGTATTACGCCTATTGAGTATGTAAATGCAAGAAGGTATTTAATATTTAATATTTTGACATAAAATAGTAACGTTTTTTTTAGATGGAAAGGTGAGTGTTCGGTTCAAACATGAACAAAACCGAATTACATTTCGGTTCAATTCAGTTTATTAAAATCCATGTTATTCGGTTCGATTCTTTTTATTTAAGTTTGATTTTTACCAAACCGGATCATGCTCACCTCTAATCATATTAAGAAAGTCCAGGGGGGCTAATAAATATATTTTAGAGAGTCAATATGCCACTTTAAGCAAGTTCAGGAGGTAAATAGAACTTTTTCAACATATGGACAGTTAACTTTCTTAGAGAGCTAAAGATATAATTAACCTTTTAAGTATGTAAATGCAAGTAGGTATAAAAATTTAATACTTCGATATAAAATAGCAACCTAATAACCAAATAATAAAGATTAGATTTTAATTAATTTTAAAACATCTACGAGTACAAATATATACCTGTGAACTTATTTTCCCCGAAGTACAGCGCCCTTAGCCTGGTTAGGTTTCCAATAGATGAAGGAATTTGACCTCTAATGGGATTTCTTGCCACGCCTAATGTCTCCAAATTTATAAGATTACCAATGGACTTAAGAATTTCTCCTATAATAATCAAACAAAGGATAAATTTGTAACTTATTAGTTTAATTCATTTGTTTTAAATATATATGAGATTCTAAGTATAATATGTAACTACAACTAGGTGCTATATATGGAGTTATAGTTTAGGCATGAATTTAAAATATCTATTCAATTTTTGTGTTCATAGTCATAGAAATTATGCTATCCGGCAGCATGTCAATCGATCTTTCACATGTCAATTGATTGTTCGACCAAATTTTGAATTAAAAACAATGTCTGCATATTACTAGAACACATTTATATGAGTCTATTGCACCTAGAATATAGGGAGTATATATTTTTTTTTAAAGATATAAAAGAATTGATACAATAAATTTACCCCAATTCTATGATACATTATAATAGGAATCAGGTCTTCTAACGTATATAAAGTACCATCCACACAAAAATTGATAAACAAATTAAAAAAATGATTTTTTAACTTGTTAATTTGTTGTGATGTATACAACACATGTTAATTTGCGTATAAAAAATCCTTCATTGGAGTTAGAGAACCTGATTCCTCTAATAATTTTTTAAATTCTATTAAATATAAAATTACTCATTCTTAATTGTTAAGGCTATAGAAATTTAATTTTATTTATTTCTACAAAAACATTTTATAACTATAGGAATTTTTGCTGAAGATAAAATATCCTTATCCACTTACTTTGCCTTTTAAAATATAGCAGTATATTGATTGAATATGCTTATTTGTTTAGCTTCTATAATGTGCTATATTTTCTTTTATAGATTTCAAATGAAAATTCAAAATCTTTTTAGGCCAATTACTCTATTTTCAATATACTAATGTATAAAATCCTTGAAGGAGATTCATATTGTATGTCAACTTGCCTAAGTTTTTCATATTAAGCCCTCATTTTTTTAAATCACATTAAGTTCCTTGTTCGTTAAATTAGTTAATTATAAACATGAGTTAACATAGCTTCACTCATTTTATTTATGTCTGAAATTATATTTTTTTACAAATTGAAATTAGATTTTTATAGTTTCTCTACAACCACATCAACCATAAAAAAAATTATTTTTTAACTATTATAGATGAAAATTCGAACGCATATGAATTGAATAACGTTCTATTAATTGAGTTTTTATGTAAAAGATGACTTTATTTTTATTTTTATTTTTTTATTTTTTGATGTAAGACTTTTTTTTTAGTTATCATGGGCTTAAGATGATTAAAAATAAAAGATCACGAAGTTAATACATCAAAATCACAATGTTGAGGGACCTCGGATGCTTTTTTCCATAGTAATTATATCCAATGAAATTTCAAGATCAAATGAATGTTAGAAATACCTTCGAAATTTTATTTATATCTAATAAGATTTATAAAAAAAGATTTTTATGTAGAAAGCACAATATTTAGTCAAAAAAAAATGTCTAGTCTCTAAGCATGGATTCAAGATAAATTTGCCTGAGAATAAATTTGCTTGATATTACTTCAGAAAAATATATTTATTACTATATAATTAGTATTGTTTTACATGTCAATTTTGTATGTTAACACTTGTCATTTTGAACTAATTTTATATAAATATCAAGTTGAAAATCAAATTAATATCACAAGTTTATTTTATACCAAATTAATCATATACTTTATCTAATGTGAATTTCATCTCTCAATCTCAATAAATAGGTTTTTATTCATATTTTGTCAAACACACAGATTTTTTCTTAAAATATCATAAAACTGAACTTTTATACCTATAATATATACCAAAAACAAGTGGTTCATGTCCAACATTCAAATAATAATAATAAAAAAACTATAAAGGTTTCTTTCATACAATTTAATTTAATTTCATGTACCTTTCACTAAATTTCACATGAATTTCAAATCCAATAATTACAGCTGCTTAGTGGATATAATTTAGGGCGGTAACGTCTTTTTTCGGGGCTGGAAGTGTGGAATTGGAGCTGGGTATAGTAATTCACTATAATTTATCACCATGGAAGTTGTAAGATGACAAAAGTTAATGCGACTTCGTTTCTTGACGGTTCTATAGCATTTTCAGTAACACTTATACTTTGGCATCGTTTTTATAAAGTTTCTAGAAAAAAATAAATGAATAAAAATGAGATTCACTCATTTAATAGAGGATCATTCGTTTTATTCGTGTCTGAAATTATACATTTTTTTTACAAATTGGAAAAAGATTTTTTTATAGTTTCTCTAGAACACGTCACACATATAAATGAAAATTGAATAATGCTTTGTTAATCGAGTTTTTTTTGTAAATATTTGATTTTTTTTTGTTATTAGGGCTTAACATGACAAAAATAAAAGATCGAAAATTTAATATATCAAAATTAGAATGATTAGGGACCTGATGGTGCTTTTTTACATAGTAATTATCTCTGATGAAATTTCAAGAGGAAAGGAATAGTATACGTACCTTTGAATTTGTTAAAGTCAAGATTTAATTCTTGAAGCATGGTGAGATTCCCAAAATCGCTATGTAAATCTCCTTCTAAATAGTTGTAAGACAATCTTAAAATTTGTAACCTCTTGCATGCGAACAAAGTAGAAGGAAGTTGACCACTAAATGTGTTGGAACTCAAATATAATTCTTCCAGAACATGAAGTTTGGCAAACATAATTGGCGCAAGACCACCTGTCAAATTATTTGTTCAAAATTCAAAAATTGAAGTGAAGAAACATATGATTCCCATTATTAAAACATTTATCTATTTATTTTAAATTTATTTTAAGGGAAATTCTTAAAAAATAAAACTATCATTTCAATCCTAATTCTGTATTTTCTAATGCTATGTTTTTCAGTGATTTTAAATAGGTGTACTAATATATTTTAAAAAATTCAATTGGCTCTCTATACTTTTAAAATGTCCTATTTATTCTCTCAACTTGTTTAAAGTGGTTTATTAATCTGGTAGGAAAGATTTTAGAAAAATTGAAAAGTGTACACATTTTAAGCAAATTCACAGAGCCAATAAATCACTTTTAGGGTGAGCAAAACTGAAGCAAAAAATGAATCGACCAAACCGAACCAAACTATAATTCAATTCGATTCGGTTATTATTTCTCAATCAGTTCAATTTTCGGTTTGGTTCAATAACCAAATCGATTTTTTATTTTTATGTTTTCAACTTTTATCTATCATAGCTTCGGTATCAATTGAAAGAGATGAGCATATATATATATATGGGTGAGATTCAGTGCGATAAGGGGTTAGGATATGACAAGGAGCTTATTGTGTGACATAACAAAACTATGTAGTTTTGATGATAATTGAAAAAGGCAAGGTGGGAAATTTGTAAATAAAAGGAAAAAGAGGATAGAGAAAATTGTTTTATTTCTTTTCTTTAAAATACATTTTCCCGACATTTCTAACCTCGTTTTTCGAAATTTTTTATACTATTAGACTCGTCTAAATTAGACGGTCATTTTAAGATCCCTGAAGCTCAAGTAAAAAAAATTCCGGTGAACGGAATCCGGGTGGGCGTTTTCTGGCGAAAAAAAAGTGTCCAATAAATTCTCAAAAAATTCCAGAAAATGTAAAACCTTGTTCTGAGAAACTTTAATTCTTGGGACGAAACAAGATTTCTTACGGTTTAGTCCCAATAATACTTGTTCCTTAATTTTATCCATTTTACATTCTTTAACAATCTGTTGGGTCAAAACCGTAAGGAATCTCATTTTGAGCCAAGAATTAAAGTTTCTTAAAATAATGTTTTACATGTTTTGAATTTTTTTGATAATTTTCTGTTCACGTTTTTTGTCCTACTTACATTGTTCCGACAGTGTACAAAATTGTTCCAAATCAGTGTACCATTTGTTCCAACATAATACTTATATTGTTCCAACAGAATAAATCAGCGTACAAATTTTTCCAACAAAATAGTTCTATTATTCCAACATAATACTTATGTTGTTCCAACATAATAAATCAGTTTACCAATTGTTCCAAATCAATTTTATTATCTATGTCTTCAATTTCATTTTTGTTTCTTACTATTTAATATAGTATCTTCAAATTTATATTAGTTATATTATTTAGAAAATAATTTTAATTCTTATATTCTTCCAACAAAATAACTATATTGTTCCAACAGAATAGTTATATTATCCCAATAGAATATTTATATTGTTCCAACAGAATTGTTATATTGTTCAAACAAAATATTGCAACACATAATGCTGAAAGGTAAAACCAAAAAGTATCCAGAAAATTATCAAAAAAATTTATAATATGTAAAACATCATTTTAAGAAACTTTAATTCTTTGCTCAAAATGAGATTTCTTACGGTTTTGACCCAATAAATTGTTGAAACATGTAAAATAGATAAAATTAAGGAAATTGTTTTATTGGGACTAAACCATAAGAAATCATGCTTCGACCCAAGAATTAAAGTTTCTCAAAATAATATTTTACATTTTCTGGAATGTTTTGAGAATTTTCTGGGTACTTTCTGTTTTCTCGCCGAAAAACGCCCACCTGATCGCCGGATTCCGTTGATTTGGGACTAAACCGTAAGGAATCTCACTTTGAGTCAAGAATTAAAGTTTCTTAGAATGATGTTTTACATTTTGTGGAATTTTTTGAAAATTTTTCTGGACATTTTTTTTCTCACAGAAAAACAAATTGCCGGATTCTATTCACCGGAATTTTTTTTACCTGAGCTTCTGGGATCTTAAAATCACCGTCTAATTAAGACGAGTCCAACGGTATAAATTTTTTTGAAAAACGAGGTTAGAAAAGTCGCAAAAATGCATTTTAAAGAAAAGAAATAAAATAATTTTCTCTTTTCTTTTATTTACAAATTTGACACATTCCCCTAGTTAATTACAAAATTGGTCATTGTCACCCAATAAAGCTTGTCACACCATAAGAAATGTGTCACACCTGATCTCTCTTTTATTTATATATATATATATATGGTGCCTTCTATGGTTACTTTGTTTTTGACAAAGTATCATTACTTGGTATGTTTTCACCATTGGATGATGGAGTATAAAATTAATCCAATGGTGAAAACACACAAACTAAGGGTTACTTTATCAAAAACAAAGTAACCATAGCCTTTACTATATATATATATATATATATATATATATATATATATATATAGCGGAAGGCATGGAAGGATAAAAGTTAAAAAAAACCTAAAAACTCTATTTCAATAAAAACTGAAACATATAAACATACAAGGAAGTTAGGGAAGTTGGATTAATTTTATGCTCCATCATCCAATGGTGAAAACACGCCAAGTAATGGTACTTTGTCAAAAACAAAGTAACCATAGAATACACCTTATCACAAATATATAATTACTATAGGTTTTCAACTTTTCCTTCTATGCCCTCGAAATGTCAATTGAAACATATGAATATTTATTGCATATATACAACTTTTAGTATTTTGGTTGGATAAATTACATATAATATTTATTAGTTACTATGGAATGAAATATTAATTGTTACATTTCAATTCAATGTAATTTATAAACATCCATGTTATTCAGTTCAATTCTTTTCATTTTAGTTCTGTTTATGCACCGAACCGGATCATACTCACATATGATCACTTTAAGAAAGTTCAGAGGCTAATAAGTACATTTCAGAGAGTCACATGTGTTTATTTAAGCAAGTTTAAGAGATAAATAGAATTTTTCAAAACATAGGTGGACAATTAAGTTTTTTAGACAGGTACATGGGGCTAAATATGTATTAAGCCTTTTAAATATGTAAACGCAAGTAGGTGTCGAGACTTAATACTTTGATATAAAATACTAACCTCATAATCAAGTACTACTAACAGAAATTTCTTACATATTCATAAAATAGTAAAGGTTGGATTTAAATTAATTCTAATTTAGCATCTACGAGTACAAATACATACCTGTCAAGTTGTTTTCTCTTAAGTCAAGAATCCTTAGCCCGGTAAGATTTCCAATAAATGAAGGAATTTGACCACCAATGGAATTTCTTAACACAGCTAATGTCTCTAAATTTACAAGATTGCCAATGGATTTTGGAATTTCTCCTATAACAATGAAAAGATAAATTTGTAAATGATTAGTTTAATTCATTTATATATATATATATATATATATATATATATATATATATTTATTTATTTATGAAATTGCAAGTAGAATATGCAACTACAAATACCTGTTATCTGTATGCAGCAACAATGCCAATTAAATCTTTCATAGGTGAATTAACTGTTCGACTTAATTTGGCTAAGTTCTACGATAAATTTGACTCATTTCTACGATAAATTATTAAATAAATCAGATCTTTTAACATATATAATGGACCGTCCATATAAAAATTGTTATACAAATAAATAAAATGATTTTTTAACTTGTTAATATATTGTGATGTATACAACACATGTCAATTTTTGCTAGAAAATCCTCTATTTGAGTTGTATAACCAAATTCCTCTAATAATTTAGGCTTAATAGGCACCCAACCCCCTAAACTTGTAACTTTTTTTCATCTGGCCCCCTCAACTTAGGGGACAACCTCTCAACCCCCTCAACTCTCCAAAAACATCACATACAACCCCTTATACCTCTATGTTCAGTCAAAATATTGACCCGTGTAAAAAACGCGATTGACTGTGACCACACCAATGCCACGTGTCACTTTTTTATTAAATTTTTCCAAGTGATTTCACCTCGACGACCACTACCGCCAACCTCAGCACCTCGATAAGGCTGCGACGACAAACAGCGACAACACCTCGCATACAATAATCACTTGGAAAAATTTAATAAAAAAAATGACACGTGGCATTGGTGTGGTCAACAGTCAAACGCGTTTTCTATACGGGTCAATATTTTGACCAAACATATGGGTGTAAGGGGCTATATGTGATGTTTTTGAAAAGTTGAGGGGGTTGAGTCCCCTATGTTGAGGGGGCGATGTGAAAAAAAGTTAAAAGTTTAAGGGGTTGGATGTCTATTAAGCCAATAATTTATGCAATTCCATTAAACTTAAAATTATTCATTAAGCATCTCCAATGGTCGATACTCACAACTACTCAATATACATGCCACATAATCCATTTATTAAACTTCATTTTATTAAACTACCTAGCTCCAATGTTAAACTCTATAACCACCCAATCATAATGGATCCACCAATTAATTAAACCTATTATATTATTTTACAATATATATATATATATATATATATATATATATATATATATATAATTAAAAGCTTAATAAACATTGAGTGGTTGATAAGTGCTTAATATATTAAACTCACTCCAATAGAAGAGAATTTAATAAAAGAGTATAATGAGCGGTTCATTATACTCCATTAATTCTTAAGAGTATAGAAATTTAATTTTATTGATTTCCACAAAAACATTTTATAGTTATAAGAACTTTTGTTGGAGATAAAATATCCCAATCCACTTACTTTGCTATTGAAATTTTTTATCAACAACTACAAAAAATAATTATAAAGATCAAATATAACAAATATATAGATGGAATATGTTTCTTTGGTTAGCTTCTATTTTTCCTTAATGTGCTATATTTTCTTTTCTAGATTTCGAATACAAATTCAAAAACTTTTTAAGTCGATACGTCTATTTTCAATATAATGATGTATAAAAAACCTTGAAGGAGATTCATATGTATGTCAAAAAAAAAAAAATTCAGATTAAGTACCTTAATTTTCAAACTAGTTAATTGTAAACATCAGCTAACATAGCTTCACTCATTTTATTTATATTTGAAATTATATTTTTTTTTTTACAAATTGAAATAAGATATTTTTTAGTTTCTCTACAACCACATCACACATATATAAAAAATATTTTTAAAGTATTATATACGTAAATTCAACCGCATATGAATTGAATTACGCTCTGTTGGTCGAGTTTTATATAAAAGATGACTTTTTTAGTTATCATGTGCTTAACATTACTAAAAATAAAAGATCCAGAACTTAATACATCAAAATTAGAATGCTGAGAGACCTCGTGATGCATTTTTCCATAGTAATGGACTCCAATGAAATTTCAATAAATTTTATTTACGTCTAATAAGATTTATAAAAAAATAATTTTTTGATGTAGAAAGCACAATATTTAATCAAACAAATATTTAGTGTTTAAGCATGACTTGAGGATCAAATTTCTAGAAAAAAAAAAGATAAATGAATAAAAATGAGATTAACTCATTTACCAGAGCGTCACTCATTTTATTTGTTTCTGAAATTATTATTTTTTTTTTACAAATTGAACTAAATTTTTTAAGTAATTTCTCTATAACCATATCATACATATAAATGAAAATTAAATAACACTTTGTTTGTTAAGTTTTATGAAAAAGTTAGACTCTTTTGGTTATCAGGGGCTTAACATTACCAAAATTAAAAGATCAGAAACTTAATACAGTACATCAAAATTAGAATGGTCAAACACATCATGCTTGTTTTTTCTATAGTAATAATCTTCGATGAAATTTCAAGAGGAAATGAATGTGTTTTTTCTATATAATTCTTGAAGTATGGTGAGATTACCAACGTAAATCTCCTTGGAAATTGTTAAAAGACAAGGTTAAAATTTTAATTTTTTGTACAAGAAGGAATTTGGACCAATGAATAAGTTGACGCTCAAAGACACGAATTCTAAAGCAGAAATATAAGTAAACGTATTTGATGGAAGGTTGCATGTTAGATTATTTATGGAAAAATCCAACCATCAAAGTGAAGACTATAATTATGAGTAATATAAACAATTATTCGTAATAGATCTATTGACCTTCAATATTATTGATTCCCAAGTAAAGATGATGGAGCTTTGATAAGTTGCATATTTGTATGGGAATGCCACCTGTAACGATACATGAAAATTAATATATGAAAATATTTCCATCATTAAAACATTATTTATGTCAAGGGAGATTTAAAAAAAAAATACTGTCATTTCACTCTAGTGGGTGAAGAAAAAAATTATCTTCCGTTAATGAAGCTTGAAATTGAACAATTTACTAGACCTTAAGTTTAAAATTGTACTGTCGTACGTTAAGACTAAATCTCCAAAGTTAAGCTTCATATTGAAATGCTTTTACATGGAAAAATGTACAAATAAGGGAAAAAAGAAATTAACCTCCAAAGTTATTATCGTCAAGATCAAGTAACTGAAGTTGGGAGAAAGATCCAATCCATGAGGGGATAGTTCCATTGAAAAGATTATATGTCAAGGCAAACAACTTCAATCGGCGTAAATTGGAAAGTTCAACAGGCAAAGAGCCATAGAATGAGTTATTGAATAAAGAGAAGGTGACTAAGAATGAAAGGTTTCCAATTTGTGGAGGAATGATCCCTGTTAATCCCATGTTTTCAAATAGTATCTCCGTAACTCTGTGATGACGAGTTCCACAAGTAATACCTACCCAATTGCAAACTAATGTATCTTTAGACCAGTTTGATGCTAACAGATTTTGAGGATCATTAGTGATACAAACTTTCAAGGCAAGTAAAACATCCTCATCAGTATTGATATTACTTGTGGCTTTCCTTTCATCTATGCATTTCAGTAAACACATGAAACACAAAATAATTATGACCGAGAAAGAATTTATCTTCCCCATGGAGGTGTTGTGGAATTGCTATAAAATAAAAGGATTTGAAACTGCATGTATATAGTTCCAATTTGAAGTAGTAAGTAAAAATAATAAATAAATAAAAACTCCTTAATGTCCTATTATTGCCTTTACCTCACTTCTTAGCAAACTTGACCACTGAATTTTTTTTTATAGATAATGCTTAAATTATCCATAGGAAACTGTTCAGTATGTTGTTTTTGTTGTTATTTATTATTATTTATTTGACAAAAAAAACATTATCAGGTCTGCTTTTTTATTTTTTGGTTGATTAAGGTTTTTATTTTAAATCTTTATCACATTAAGTATCTAATGACCAAAAATAATAATTGTAAACATAAAATTCAATTAATAAATAATTTTTTATTTTACCTGTATTTGAAATATGTATTTTTCACAGTTTTATAGCAGTTGAAAATAGGCTTTTATGTGTGTAATGTGATTATAGGCATAAAACCTTATTTCAAATGGTAAAAAATATAATTTCAAACATAAATGAAATTGCAAATATTTTTTTACTAAATTAAATGTTTAGAACTAACTAATTTCGTAAGTAAGGGCTTAATGCAATTAAAAAAAAAAAACAAAAAAACGGAAACTTAATGTATCCAAATAAAATATTAGTGGCTTAATGAACTAAAAACTGAAAAATTAAAGGCTTTTTACCATCTGTTTTGAATGACTTTTTACCTCTATTTATGACCATCTAACCTCAAATAAAGACTTTATTATGTTCTTATTTATCATTTTACACAAACAACCATTAACAATCAGCTAAGTTTTTCTAAACGATTTTACACAATCAACTAGTCAAATCAGCTAACCTAAAAAGTAATCAGTTATCAACTAACATCTAACAAAAACAAAGTAATAATAGAAAGCACTTTAACCTTAATCTTTTGGAACAAGATCAATTTTAAAAGTTTCAAAAGTTTAAACAGACTAGTTTAGTGGTTATATGACTAGCATATCGGACATTTCAAATAAATTTGTAGATAAACTGACATCGCTTTGTATATTTTCTATTAGATTATTTCTAGTTATTTTAATAACACACTAAAATTTTATTGTTAACGGTGTAAGGCAATCAATCAGTGATAAAGTAACATTGAAATTTCATTCCTATTTTGCTTTTATTTATGTTTTGTCCAATTTGAATCGATTTATCCCATTCAAGTAAAGTCAATTTGAATCGATTTATCTCGGACGTTTGAAACAAGTTTATAAACAAAATAGCATGTTTTGTATATTTTCTGTTAATTATTTCTAGTTATTTACGTAACACACTAAAATTATGTTATCCAATTGCTTATATTTGGCTATTTTTATTTATTTATTTATTTATTTATTTTTGTTTTTGACCAATTTAAATCAAGTCATCAATTATTCAATAGTGCAAAAATATAAATTAAAAGGAAAAAATGTTAGCCAAGAGAATTGAGTGGAAATAAAGAGGAAACTTCCACATTGTGATAAGCAGATAATATTCATACGGTTGTAATGAAAGATGTAGTCTTTATTTTGTTTGTCTTATTTATTGTATTTCTTTTTCCACATTACATGTATAAAAAAGAGGACAAATTAGAGTTTATACTGTGTCTGCTTCTGCTACAGAGCAT